>NC_080023.1:102662500-103912500 GCF_030020395.1 Manis pentadactyla
ATTACCACACTTCCTTGAGAAAACCCAAAAGTTACTTTTTCTCTGCCATTATCACTACAGGCCTTTTCTGTGGTATACTCAAGTCCATCATCTCTAATCATGCAAATCTATATAACATGCACCCATAACACCCAGATTTTGGTTAACATCACTAGTTTCGATGAGAGGAACCAGGCTTCTTTGCCTATATGTTGACAGAGCTCAAATACATTATTGACACCACTAGGACAACTGCGCACAAATAAAGTAACTCCTAAATAAAACTAACTTTAACCTAATAATGCTCATTGTGAAATGAACATTTTGAATATGTACATTTAAGTTGTATTATCATGAGCTATAATATTTGTCTAATCCTTTATGGGTTATGAAGTCATTTTCTATTTAGTAAGTGCTCCAATTCCTAATATTCATGTAATGTGAATTTGATATTGTAAACCAGAATGAGAAACCTGTTACAGACTTGCTTTAGTGAGAAGCTGCCTCTCTCCTCTATCACAAAGATCAGAAAGTATTTTCTTAATAGGAACTCAGAGGGTATCTTTTATGGCCTATAAAACTGAAGAAGAAGGCTAGTATATTATTATACTGGAAAGGATATTATTATTATGTGTTTTCTCTGAAGTTTATTTTATAGCTAAGGTAAAAAGTGAAATCCATGAGAGGCCTAAATTTGAACAGTTCTTAAGGGGATTATGCATGTCTCTTAAAATTTGAAAAAATATGTTATTTATATACAGATCACAACACTTTTAAAAGGCCAATGTGAAAGAAACTGTGTGAAAGTTAATGCAGCGAAAAGATGGATTGAGCAAAATCAAGAAGAGCTATTTAAAAAACAAAATTTCCAAGTGGAAAGTTTATATGAAGTATATAATCATGCCTAAAGTGAACAGTGAGCTAAGAAATATAGCTGAAGACTGAACTGCTCACAGTTTTTTTGAACATGTGAAGCAGATGCTTGGATCTGGAAAAACCATATCTAACAGAAGGACAATAGTCCAGTGAGAGGTGTTGGCAGCAGAAGAACAAAGGGCACCACCAGAGAAAGAGTGAAAGACAGCCCCAGAAGCACCCTGGTTTTCTACCTGTCCCAATAATTCACATTATCCTCAACACCTTTCTTGCAAATAAGCTTGCTCATATGTATTAATTAATGGTCACGTGCTGCAAGACTCACCTCTATTCAAGAATATTCCTATTTCTGACAAGTATTATGCAAGATAGCATCTTTATATTTTTTTGTATTAAAATGTTATAATCTATTTAGTTGGCTGTTTATCATTTATAACTACTATTTACTCCTAAATACTGACTCACACAATTCAAAGAATGAGATCCTTTGGGTGAGTTTGGATTTTTTGTTTCTCTCATTGTTTTGTCTTTTTTTTTAAAAATGTTATCCCCAAATGTCCATCATGAGCCTAAACATATAATTTCAGATATATCACCTTTATTTCCTCTTGTAAAGTTAAATATCTTTTTTAAAACATAAGTGTGCATTTTATAATCAATATTAATGAGATAGAATATAATCTTACCCTGGTGTGAGTACGAATGTGCATCTTCAGTCCGTCATTTTTACTGAATCCTTTCTCACAGTAAGGGCATTGATAGGGGCGCTCACCTACAAACACAGGAAGCCTCTGGGTCAGAAAAATATACAGTAATAAAGCAAGCACTCTCCCACCACTCCCACGCTCAGATCCTGGTCACCACAGATGCCTGTGCACTGCCACGAAGAGGCTGCAGGCACAGCGGAGCTGACACACCAAGGGCGAGTCAGGACAGTGGACAGCTGCAGTGCTCTCCTGCAGAGAGGACTGAGCCCAGAGCACTTCCAGTACTCAGAAACAAACTACCTTCTCCAACAGCAGGTTTGCTGCATATTCTTTTTAATACTTGAGACCAAAGAAAATCTCCTAGTTTTAAGAATTTTCTAAAAAGATTTCATTTTATCAATTTGTCACTGTACTACTCATGGTGGTGGTGGTGGGGTCTTTATTTAATCGGTTTTTGATTCTTTGTTTAAAAAAAAGATTTCATATTCTATCTCAGGGTGATGAATTTCAAAAGAATTTCATAAAATCAGTATATATTAAACAGAACCATAGGTAAACTAAATAATAATTGATCCATACATGCTGATATAACCAAGTACCTCTCATTCAAAGTTTATTATTTAGAAAACAGCCAAACCATTTTTTTTACAAGCAAGCAAACATGTACACATTAAAAAAAACAAAAACAAAAACAAGACAAAATTTTATCTCCAGGAGGAATCTGATGCTCCCCTTTGGTCAAAGTCTATTTAGAATGGACAGTAACTCAAAATCAGTAATTCAATTATTCTTCATTCTTTCACTTAACAATGCACTTGCATGGCAGGATGCTAGACCCTAAACTGCAATCAAATATCAATACCATTACATATTTGCCTTCAGCAAATGTAAAACTTCTACCTGTCTCTTCACTCCTGCTCAAGTAAAAGCCTTTTGACAAGCAGTGTATACTGGTCCTCTACTCTCTCATGTCCGATAGGATTCTCATTTTCCTTCAATCCAGGCGTCACCAGCATTACTCCAGCTCCCTTATCAGGTCAACAATGAGCTCCCTGTGCTCAATCCAGTCACCACTTTCCATCATCCGTCCCTGACCTCTTCCGTCCCTGACACTGCTCACAAAAAGGACAGCTATTAATGGGTTTTGAGGCCCATGTGACACATAGGGCCTTGCTCTGTTCTAGGAACTGTTTGTTTTTAGCAGCAATATCGTGTGGAAGTCACTGCAGCAGAGCCCCCAGGACAGCAGCATTTTACCAGCCTCTCCTTGAGGAGAACCCAGGACCCACCCTTTGAACTGGACACTGTAAAGTGATGACAATGACCCAAAATGGGGGGGAAAAAACACCTCGTAACATAAACAACTAAGAATAACAATGGCAGCACAAACAGGAACAAGACTCTAATGAACTATCCAGACTTGTCAACTTCTTGGATGAGACGAAGTCAATCTTTGTACGAGGTAAGTCAGTCTGGAATTCTCGACTTTATTATAGTCATGACTCTAGAAAGGTGTGTGGCTTTTCACAGTCAGAAGAATAAAGGCTTAGAGTCCATTTTATTTGAATAACTATGAAAATGTAATTTTATTTTAAACCTCATCTGATAATATGTGCTTATCTTAATTCCAGATCTCTCTGCTGAACCCCAGTCTTAAAAGAACCATGTCCACCAAGGATCTTCATTTGAATATCTCACAAACAACTCAAATTCAGCATTCTGAACTCATGTTCTTTATCCTCTGAATCTGTGTATGCTGTCCTGCTTAGTTAAACCACAGTCATCCAGTTACCAAATAAGAAACCCGGTAGCCATCCAAGATACTCTGTGTTTACTCTCTACATGGAGTCTTTAAGTCATGTTGACTTAATTTCTCTGGTATTTCTAGAATCGTTTTCCTTGACAACGATGACAAAAGTGAAAATAATACTGAAGAAGTAGTAGTGGTAACAGCATGAGCAGCACTAGAAGGAGTAGCAGAACTATCATTTATTGATTTCTTAACCATTGAGCCTTTATTGCAAACACACAAAGAAGAGGGACTAGAAGAAAACAGCCAAATGCTCAAGGTAACAGTGGTAACTCCTGTGTCATAGAATTCCAGGTAACTTTTTTATTTTCTTCTTCATAAAGTATGAAGAGGCAAGGTAATTTTTTAGATTTTCAAAGTAAGTTTATTTTACTTTAGTGATGAATCATAAAGAATGCTAAAATGTTTCCTTTTATTACCAAATCAATCAACAAATCAAATCTAGATTATGGCTAAAGCATGATAAAAATAGTAAAGTGGTTTACACTTACAAAAAATTATTTCAGAACTTTTCTAGTGAGCCTAAAGTAATTTAATATTCAACGACTATTCTCTTTGTATCACAGAGCTTTATGGGTGGTCTTGCTTTCCAAATACTAATAGAATGACCAGCAAACAAAAATCAAAGGCTTGTAGTCATCAGGTAAATTATATGTTAATTAAACCTAATATAATTTATCAGGTTATTATTTTTATTTCATAATAGTTAAAATTGATTAAGCAAGATATAGTTAAAAAGAATACAAAGGATTTTTAGGGAATGGAGCACAACAAATTCATTCCCTATCTTATCTAGTGCTGTAATACAGAAATTTCCTCTAAAGATGTGGAAATGTTAACTTCTTTTAAAAGCATAGATTTTCTCCTTTTATAGAATCTGATTGATCTGAGTTTGAATACCATTCACTCTTTCTAACTCTAATTCTGAGAAAGTTATGCAACCTCACCAAGCCTCTGAAAATGGAGTAACTTGTACCTGTCTCATGGGTACAGTGACCATATATATGTTCAGGTTTACCCAAGGCAGAGTGTTTATGTGGGTTATCCCAGAGCAATTATTAAGAGTACTCCCTTTCACTTCCACAAGTTTCTCAATTAGGACAATAAGAATGTATGGTCACCTATTAAGGATTGAATTGTGTTCCCCCCAAATTCCTATGTTGAATTCATAACCCCCAGTACATAAGAATGTGACCTTATTTGGAAATTGCATTGTTGAAATATTATTTGAACAGTGTGGTGCCCTAATGCAATATGACTGATGTCCCTATAAGATGGCCAAGTGAAGACAGAGATACCCAGGGAGAATGCCATGTGAAAAATGGAGCTATGCTGCCTCAAGGCAAGGAAATAAACGAAGCCAGGGAAAGGTCTGGAACAGATCCTTCCCTCATGCCTTCAGAGGAAGCTGGGCTTGCCAACACCCTGATCTCAGATTACAAGCCTCCAGAACTGTTAGACAACAAATTTTTGTTGTTAAAGCTGCCCAGTTTGTGGTCTTTGTTCTGGCAATCCCAGCAAACTAATATAATCACCATACTCATATGGTGGCAATTATTATCACTGGTATCTATCTATCTGCTGCCCACAAGGCCTATGGAGACTGCTCAGAACAGAAACTTGCACCTCTAGCTGGCTGAATTCCTACCCCATCTGCACTCCAACCCTGAGATCTGGTGATCCTGAGCTGAGAGGTTTGGAAAACCTGGGTAAATTCAATTCCACTCATTTATTCTCCTATCCCAGAATATAAATCCAGTGTAAAAGGATGTCACTTGCTAAGTGGCTTTGAAAAAGAATTTATTTGAAAACCAAAGTATATAGTTTGC
Organism: Manis pentadactyla; assembly: GCF_030020395.1. Lineage (NCBI taxonomy): Eukaryota > Metazoa > Chordata > Mammalia > Pholidota > Manidae > Manis > Manis pentadactyla. Next base: position 102,667,702 of record NC_080023.1, read on the forward strand.
AAATCAGCCTAGACTCTACATTAAACTGCTACCCTCTCTACCCTTTCGGTTGGAGCATGTTCAGGGATATCCTGCCTTTCTTAGACTCTGAGGACATGGCCATGTGCTATCCCACGCAATCTGAAGCTGAAGGTTACCTATACATGTCAACAAGTTAATAATTGTTAAAGTCATTTGCCTGTTTTGCATATTAAAAGCAAGCTGTTGGTCTTTCATATTATGAATATGATACTGTCCTTCTTTATTTCAAATTATTGTGATATGTCTCCAGGAAATATTTTTGTCTACACATAAAATTATCCTGGTGTGAAAAGGAACTAACTTTCACTTTGAGTTAAATCTAAAATATAGGTCTTTCTTTCTCATTTGAACACTGCCAGTACATAGGTTCTGACGTACAATATGATGTAAATCCAAATAACTACTATTTTTTAATATCTCTGGTAGATTTGATACTGCCTTCACTTTGCTTAGGCTAATCATAATGTTCAAATTCTGACTAACCTGAAAATTAGCTTTAAAAATGTAGCTAAGAACCAATCTAAATGGAAATAATAGTAACAATAGCTGAAACACAGAGCTTCTTTTCTACTGTTCAGAATACTTAACGTACATTAGCAATTTTAATTCTGCAACAACATTATGATTTAGGTATTTGCATCCCTACTTTACAAATAAGGAAATACAGCAAAGAAAAGAAAAAGTAATCTGCTTAAGATGACACAGCTATTAAACAGTAGAATCAAAATTGAAACCCTTAACCTTGAACTCTCAGGCCAATACATAAATTAACGATATGGCTAGTACTCTGTGTAGATTGGCTTAGACTTTATGAAGTTATTGACAAAAACTCTGCTTCTTGCAATAACTGTTAACATTAACCAGACATTTCTGACTGGTAGATTCAGGCATTCTTTTAGTTATCAAAGCTCATCAGGAAAATGTAGGGGGCAGGTTAGGAATGTGTGTTACATTTCAAAGGTCCCAATGCAAATACTGACATAACGTTAAACTGTGCCTTGAGAAATACATATAGGTAGTCACTTTCAATGGAAATACAATATTGGCAAATATTGCATGCTACACTAGAGGTTTAGCTACCAATAGTCAGGTTTAATGAACACAGTAGCACAAACAATATTGATGTGTATGTAACAGCAAATATCTTTTACTTAACTAAGTAAAATAGACGAGTTCTTTCCACCAGCTTCTTTCTTTAAATTATGCTCTGACACTGAGTAACATTAAAATCTACTTGCATTTTCTTCAAATACATCAAGAAGAAACAGAAACATGAGGGCAACTGTAAAAGGTTGATTTTAAGTTGATTTTAAAAGGTACCACACAGTGGATACTCCATGAAGCTAATTTATTCATTCATTAAACAGACATTTTTTAGCACATACCATCTTCTAGATACTGTCCTGGGCTTTGAGAATGCAGTTACGAACAGATTCACAAAATCACTGTCTCTTCAATTTTACTAGTGTAATGAGAAAGACAAGAAAAAGTTAAAGAAAAAACACAAGATAACTTCAGATACTGATAAATTACGTGAAGAAAATAAAGCAAGGAGATAAGATTTAAGAAAGACCTCTGTGGGAGCAGGGAGGAGGACTGAACCAAGGTCCTTTAGTAAAGGCAAAAGAACCAAACAGAGTAGCTTCTTGATGCCAATTTAATATTACTCAAGCACACTTTTAAAAATAACTCTTTCTCTTTGAATTAAAATTATTTTAGCTTACTGGGCTTCAAATAAGTGTTTCCAAACTCTCGCTGCTGGTGCACCTGAGATGGAAGTAGCTTAAAAGTATTTGGAAGTTGTGGGGGTGTGGGGATGTTCAGAAAAGAGCTCCAGAAAATTGGAGAAGGCCTTCCACAGGCAGCTAGAGGTAATGAAAGAGGACATCAGGATGCCACACTGGACACCTTCCCAGAGTCTAGCCTGGTCCCCAAACAACTTACCTTGATTCTTTGACAAAGAATATGCATTATGACAACAGCCATCCACTGGCAAATATGGTTAAAAACAATAGAAAAAATCAGATTCTAGTTTAATATATGCCATTAGGATTAGGATTAATTGATATTATTATTTTATGCAATGTAATTTTAACTAAAGGCATCAGAAGAACTCTAGCTCTCAGCAAAGGATTAACATACTGATATTAAAACAGAATCTTAAATTTCGTGAAGGAAGTGCAGGTTAGCATGCATCTTCACAATAAAAGGACTGTAAAGCCACCAAATCACAGGCTATCCATCTATTGCTGCATAACCACATCAATACCCAACATCTTGACACAAATCTTTCCCCCAAATATATGTTTACATAACATGGAAGTAATAAAAAAAAATCTTGCAAACCTTGGTATTTGTAAATTAGGTATCATCATATTCTTAAAGTAGACCCTGGATTTAAGAAATCGATTTGACTACTCTATCAGAGGGCTTAGAGATCAAATTTTATTTCAGGCTACTAAACACATTAAATGCAACAGATTTAATAATAATGACCATCACCAACCTTGAAGATTAAAAAGTACATAAAATGATTAAAATGATAAATTTTATGTTATGTATATTTTACCACAATTAAAAAGAAAAGTGTACAATGGGCCTTATGCTTTAAGAGATTTTTAAATAAGCAATAAAGCTTAATATACAATGTAAACATTTTAAGATATTTCAATTAAAATAAAAATAGATTATTTTCAGAAAGCATTTTAATAATTTTAACTTTTATTTTGTTGGTTACCATACTTTTAAAACCTGTGTAGATTTCAGAGAACATTCTTTCATACTTTTCTGAAAAGATGTACACACACAGAAAATATAATACAAGACAGACTAAAGTCAAACTCTTACTTTCAATAAATCCAAATTAAATACTGTTTAAATAATAAAATTAAATACTGTTAGACACTGCAGTCATAGTTTTACTTTTTTAATTTTCTAACACAAGTCAGTTTTGGAGATGGCAACTTTTGAATGAAAAAGCAAATATCAAAAAGTGTATGTTTTATGAAAAATATTCTAAGATGGTTACATATGTTTGACTTTTAAAATATATGTACTTTAATTCTTCAGAAGAACTTTGCATTTGTTTTTCACAAATATCATGGAACTGGCTTATTTTGCTTTTGTGGACTAAGGGAATTGTTCAAAATACCTAAGTAACTCATTCTAAATGAAAATTAACTCCAAAAATATAATTGTGCAAGCATGACTGAATCACTTTTCCAGTCCCACCATTCCTATCACCTCAGTTTATGGAGCATCTAACAAATTCGAAGTATACAACAGAGAGAAGTGAAATGCTACACTGACGAATGGGAGAGCTCAAATTCATTCTTGGCACTTTTCTATGAATCTAAATACTTTTTTTCCTGCAGCAAAAACAGCCATGAAACCACTGACCTCACTGAACCCCACACTGTTACTGAAATGCTCCTATTAATCAAATCATTCAGCATCTCACTCAATTTAAGGAAATTAAACCCAAGGACACCATCTTTGAAAGAAAGGTGACAAAAATCTGAACTTGACATTTACACCTTGAATATTTATAGATACTCTACATTTAAAAGTTTAAGGAGTTTACTATAGGAAGGAAGTGGGCAGTAAAATGTAAAAATCAAAAAGTGCCTGAATGAGGGGACCATTAGTTGTCAAAATACTTTTGCCACCTAAATCAAAACAAATCAAGTTTTTCTTCAATGCAAGGTTTTATGGATGAAGTTACAAACGTAAACAATTCATCTTTTTACTTAAAATCTTCAAAGTTATGGTGTCTCATCCTCATTTCTCAAGAGATGTCAAATAATATGAGGTGAGGTTCATTGGGAAGCAGAAACACAGGACAGCCATGTGCTCACTCTTTCTGGTCTCAAATAACTAGGAGTCAGCCTATGTATGGGTTGAAGGCAAAACATAAACTGAGTTTTGTCAATATAAACAAAATAGAATATGAGATGCAGAATAAAAAGGACAAGAATTAAGGAAAAATTTAGAATATAATTACTTGAGAAAGAAAAGATTCCCTACTCAGGATGTTCTGGCTTCAGCCAACCCGGGATACAAATGACGCCCATTCCATGTGATTTATCTGAAGGGAGCATGCCTTCATGAGATCTTTGGTGTGAGTACTGACAGAAGCAAAGGGGGCTGTTTTGCAAACAGCAGAAACATCTGAGCAATCCAGACACTGGCAAAGATTTAAAGGTTCTGACTTACAGAGAAAAATTCCTACAAGAGCTCTCCACACTGCTATGATAAGGGACACTTCAAGGTAGGCAAGTAAAGTAAGGTAAGGTAATTATTGATTTGGTGTTGTTGTTAGGGAGTCAGACTCTGGTGGGAAAATCATTAATCCGTTTACCGAGCAGTTTCCCATTTCTGGGAATTTCTACCAGCAGTTTTATTTAACACAGTATTTACGAGCACAGTTTGTGAGCAGTGGTCCTAGAGGGATGAATAATTAAACCTCAGGTGCACTTTCAAAAGAGGGGCTTTCCTGTTCAAAGTGCCAAGGAAGACTCAAGAGCATGTCACTTCGAGAAGCAAGAAACCCAGAAAACTATTCTCTTTACCCCCAAATTAGAGAGATGCATAAAACCTTCCTCAGCCCTGAAGTACAATTCAGAGTTGCAGAAAAACAACACAGGAAGAAGTTGGTCTTAAGGGGTAAATGGTAGCTATGGCAGCAGAAAGCACGTATCAGAGGAAATCAAATCTCCTTTAGTTTTCCTAAAGGAAAATATTGGTGTCCCAAATTTAATAGAAGCAGCTATTAATTACATTATCTAATAATTTGCCAATAGATAAAACTGCTGAGATAGTTGATGAAAATTGTTGCCTAGGCTACTTTCCATTTTTGGATCCCAGTATATCACACACAAAAAAGAATAAATAATAGAAAGGGAATTACATCAATAATGGTATATTTTAAATGATCCATTTCTGTGGCTATGTTATTAACTCATTTGGTGACTGTTCATAACTATATTCCAAGACAAACATCACTCCCTCTCTCTTCCCTCTGTGCCTCACATTCCAGCCTATGGCAAACCTTGACATAAGCACTATAATTTTTGCATTAAAAACTACAGCCTTTAATATTTTTGAAAAAGACAAAAAATAGGTAATCATACCACCAATGAAAGTCAAAATGAATGTCTCTCACTCAAGTTGCTACATATGCTTGTCACTGACCCAAAATAAACTGGAAGGAGCTGAGTGCAGGAAAAAAGGGGTGGCGGGAATAATACATTCCACTAATGTGGTTGGTGATCAACAATTATTTGATGTGTCATAATAACACTGAGAAAAAAAAATCATGCAGTTTGAGACTTTACCTATGAATAAGACTTCTTAGGGAAAATCTGAGGCTCTCAAAGTGTGATGCTGAGAAAATCATTTATTTTGCACATTTATTTTACTCATTTATGCAGATTCTACACTGCTATACAACTATTCTGTTAACTCAGATTATCTGCAGCTAAGAGAATATTTGATATGGCCTACTGTTAGTAATTAACCACTTAGAAAATAAGCACAGCAAAATAAATTCCCTCTCAACATATGAAGGTTATCTAATTCTTAAAATGTTAAAAACATGCTTTAAGTTTTCATCTGTGTTTATAATCACTTCCACCATCTTTTTGTTTATTAATAAGTATCATACTCTCCTGTAGTTATTTACAATTATACCTACTATTTTTTAAATTTTAATATTGTTAAAAGAATGAATAAATTCCTTTAGGAAATGTTAAAAAAACAGTGGCTAAAATCCAAGTATAATCAAATTATACTGATCCTTTATTTCTAAACTGATCACAGGTATTTACTAAAAAAAAATAAATATTTCCTAACACAATGATTTATTACTACATTCAAATAGCAGTGTGCAAGCAAGCCTGGAACAGAAGGGCCAGCACAGCCAGTATCTGTTAACACGGAAAGTTGGTTGGAACTATAGGCAAGTAATTAACCTTCTGGCCCAGAGTCTTAAAACCCCAAAAGCAGTTCCTAGAATTTCTGTCATAATTTACGAACTGATGGAATTCACGTCACAGTCCATGGATTCCCCTGCAGAATTAACCTCAGCTCTCACTGACCCTAAGAAGCTATAAACCAACAAGAGAATGTGCTCTACTATTTCGGCTGCCCCATGGGGTGCCATCTCCGTCATCCTAGCGTAGGAACCAGATGATAAATTACAGACCTGCCTCCCAGCTGCAGACCTGAGCACCACCTTCAGTGGCAGTGACGGCCGCACACAGTGCATGCACTGTCACCCACCCCGAACCAGCCCTGCTTGACAGCAAGCGCTCATCTATATTCTACACATGATCTAATACACTGTTGTTAATGGTTAGAAAAAGATGATGATGATGATGATACTGAGGACAGAGGGTCAGACCGTATAGCAAGGGAATATGAGTATGTGCCATAAACAGATGCAGGAATAACAAAAACAAAACACACAGCAATGTGGGCAGCACGAGCTCACAGTGCTGCATGCTTACATGATGCAGGGCGCTGTGCAGTGCCTCACACACACCTTCATTTACTCCCCACAGCAATGCCGTGAAGTTGGGACTGTTATTTCCCCCATGTTTTAGATGAGGAAATTAAGCTGTGAAGAAGTTAACAACTTACTAAAGCTCACATACAGGGAGGAAATAAATAAACTGAAGTTTGAAAGCCTATAATCTGACTCCAAGATTCACAGTCTAAATATGAACCAGATATTAAATAGTAATGAATTATAGATAGTTGATTGTGTGGTAGGAAAGCCTCTCCATAACTGGAGTTAAGTTCTCAGACCATCAAAAACAAACTATAGAGCCTCAAGCTTCCAAGTTGAGACTATTATCCTCAATTGGTTGATATATCAACAAAGATAGTATCATCAAACATTATGGAAGGAATACATGTAATTCTAAGGTAAGTCCAAGAGTAGCAGTAAGAGTTAGGAGATATGTTTAAAAAAATGAGATTAAAAAATACCAGCAATGTGGTACACTGGAAAGTTTAAGCCTAGTTTAGTTCTAGATGAAGTATCTACACATTGTGTGACCTCACTGTATTTTACTGGGCATTAGTTCAGTTAAGAGACTTAACTAAAATACCTTATTATTTTAAAAGGGAAGATGATCATATTTTAATAATCTATAAATGCAGATGTGTACATTTCTCATGCATGCCTTAATTATAATAATCTAATTAAGAAGAATGAGTGGATTTTAGAAGGTAGATACAAGGTTTGTGAAAAATAACATTTCAAAGTTAATGGAAAACTCTGTTTTGTCAGACTTCATCCTAGCAGTAGAGAGGTGGTAACAGACCTAGAGGAGGGAAGAGTAGACACAGAAGAAAGAAGGTGAAGCAAAGATACATCTGGTTGGTTATCAAGGCAGTAAAGAACAAAATCAATCAAAATGTGAAGGCATTGGGGGAATTTTTAAAAATGTTTAAAGCCATTAACAAAAAATTACAGGTGAGACATAAATACTAAGACTTCCTTCTAGTGCTGACAGATGGAAATCTAATAGCTAAGTTGTCATTGTCCTGTAGAATGACCATTAGTCATAAGACAATAAAATAAGACCTGTTCTAAGAAAATTAATATGAAGGAAACTGCCTTAAATGTTACACAAAGTGATACTGTCACTACACTAGATAGGAAATGATGAAAGATTGCAATTGGCAAACTGGAAGGAAAAAACATCACTGGAGTCATATTTCCTCTTTGTAAAACATTGTTTTATATGTTTATATGATGTTATAAAAAAGAGAACTGACTTCCCAAAATATACTTTACACAGTTTGATTACTGTGAAAACAAAATGAAATTGACTCAAAATAATGGGAAAACAGTGAAAAGACTATACCTCTTTAAAAATCTCCTCACATTGCAGTGTATTCCAATTATATCCACCTTACTAAAAGGTCCAACTATCAATTAATAATCATTTCCTGGAAATAAAAAACATAATCTATCCAAATATATGACATTCTAGAAAATGAAAAATTATAGAAGTAATAAAAAGATCAGTGGCTGCCAGGGTAGAGGGTTGTAGGATGAATAGGTAGAGTACAGAGGATTTTTAAGGTAGTGAAACTACTCTGAATGAAACAATAAGGGTAGATACATGTCATTACACATTTATCCAAACCCACAGAATGTACAGCACCAAGAATGAACTGTAATGTAAACTATGGATTTGGGGTAATTACAATGTGTCAATATAATTTGTTCATCAGTTTAAACAAATGTACTATCACTCTGGTTGAGGGGACAGCTGTTGATGATGGGGAGGCTATGCATGTAGTCGGGGAAGCAGTTGATGGAGAAATCTTTACTCCCTCAATTTTGCTGTGAACCTAAAACTGCTGTAAAATATAAAGTCAATTTTTACAAAAAAGGAATCTGATGAAACAAAATTTAATCATTTTCTCTATTATTACTGCACACTCTAAAGATGCCTCAGGAGTGATTGAACATGTGACTGTTAATAAAATCAAAACATTTTTCATTTGGATCTAAAACATAAAACTTTCACACTACTGAAATAATACAACTGTTAGAATTTCACTCCTCATTTTTTTATATAATTTTTGTAATTCTGTGGTAATTGTTACAGCTGTGTAGCAAAAAAGAAGAGAGCAAAAATGTCAAATAGAATTTGAAATAAAAAGATTTGGATCTTATCTTGACTGATTAGATAATTTGCTTCTCTGAATCTCAGCTTCCTCATCATCTAGAAAATGAGAATGGTTTTAGAAGCCTAGCACACTGGCTGTGAAAGGGTTAACTTAGATAATATTTGAGAGAACTTCCCTCTTCCAACAAAGGTGATTAAAAACCTGAGCCTGAAGCCCTGCCCTTAAGCTTAGAATCTATTCATGGACCAGATTAAGGAAGTATGTCATACCTGAGAAGAGATACTTACAGGCAGTCCCCAACTTACAATAGTTCAACCTGTGATTTTTTTTACTTTATGTTGGTACAAAAGTAATACATATTCGGTAGAAACTGTACTTCAAATTTTGAATTTTGATCTTTTCTGGAGCTAGCGATATGCATTATGATACACTCTCATGATGCTGGGCAATGGCAGTGAGCCTCAGCAACCAGTCAGCCACGCGATCATGAGGGTAGACAACTGACATATTTACAGCCATTCTGTACTCATATAACCACTCTCTTTTCCACATCAGTATTCAATAAATTACATGACATACCCAAGACTTTATTATAAAATAGGCTTTGTGTTAGATGATTTTTGCCCAACTATAGGCTAAAGAGTGTTCCAAGCATATTTAAGATAGGCTAGGCTAAGCTATGGTATTCGATAGGTGTATGAAATGCATTTTCTCCTTATAACATTTTCAACTTATGATGGGTTTATCAGGATGTAACCTCATCACAAGTCATGGAAGATCCAAATATATAATAAACAATAGGAGCTCCCAAACCTTTACTAGTTAATAGGGTACATGGTACAAGAGACTGAAATATGCTACACGATTATCTGTAATTAATCCAATTCCTACAGAATTGACCTTATCAAACAAAACGGTGGGGCATTTGTCAGGACCAATTTCTTCTACCTTTATTCTAATGAAATTTTTTTTACAAACTAGGGAATTCCAAGCTAACAGGAGTCACATAAGTCTGAATACTGGTTGGCTAAATATTGCTCTTTATTCCTTCATTTAAGTGTGTAATTTCATATGCATTGGTGAGCTAGATCTTGAACTAAGTTAACTGTTATACAATCTGCTTTCCACCAACTGCAGACAAAGCAGTAACGTGAAAATGGAAGGAAAGCAAAGACCTAACTTAACTTTATATTGTGAGTAAGCCCAGTTGATAAGACTGGGGGAGGGGGTCAGTTATCAACTTTTATTCTTTGATATTAGCATCTCTCAAAGTGAATTCCACAGATGTCTGTAGTTATTATATGAGAATGATTTTTGGCCAATTAAATTGATTTGAATACAGGACTTCTCACTATGAAGCTGGCATACTTTCCACTATCCCACAGGTGCTATAATCTATTTGTTGATTTAAAAAAAATTCACTCAAGAAGGAGTTACTCCGTATGGTGATAGCTGGTACCTAGAATTATCATGTATATAAATGTTGAATCACTGTGTTGTACACCTGAAACTAATGTAATACTGTGTGTCAACTACCCTTCAATAAAAAATAATTATCTAAAAAAAAAAAAAAAGAAGGAGTTACTAAGTTCTTTCTACGTCAGGCAGTACTCTGAGTAGTCAACAAGTAAGGTATCAGATATGGGCACAGCTCTAAGGGAACAGAAAACCTACAAACTACTAAAAAAGTGAGAGGACTCAGAAGGGTGCTGTGCTGAGAGAAGTACGAAACAGAGCGTGCCAACCTAATGTGGAGTGGGTAGGGCATGGTCAGGAGAAATAACATCTAACTGTAGACTGGAGGGAAATGAAAGGAGCCCAGCAAATGAACCTGCTATGTTAATTGCGAGAGGGGTAGGAAGCTGATGAGTCTCTTGAGATAGGCAAGGGACAGTCATTTTGCCCAAGACAAGGGGAAACCACAGACAGGTTTTAAGTAGGATAATAGCATGACTGGGTGAGCCTTATCAAGGCTTTTCACCTTCTTTTATAAAGAACACATACATTTTCCAGTGTACTTCAAAGAAAACTTCTAAAAAATCCATGAGCATAGCAAATTTCATGGAATCCCTTTTCAAGAAGATGGCTAAGCATGGCGTGATGACATTCTACTTGATGAAAGTCTGAGTTTTCTCTGAGCAGTGTAACTATAAGCAAAAAACAAAACAAATGAAATAACAAAAAGTCTGTTTATATTTAAAGAATGTAAGTCTTCCTGTTGAAAGAACTAGGCTGTGAGGGAGATGTGAACAAGACATAAGCTATGAAACTGGTTATTCAGGAAACAATTCTCCCCTGCACTGGGCATCTGCATCCATTCACACCAACCAATGTTAATGAACACAATTCACTTAACTTTTGGAAAAGCAGTGTTAAGTGACAATACTACAGAAGGATTTCAGAGATTATACTTACGACAATTAACTATTTACTCTGAAGCTGCACTAAGTATTTTATAGACATGAATCAATTTATCCTTCACAAAGGACCTATGAGGTAAAACGGACTCCGAGAGGTTAAGTAGTTTGCTCAAAAGCACACAACTAGACAGTGGTGTGGGCCAGGATTTGAATCCAAGTCAGCTGTCTCCACAGCTGTGCTCTTCCCATTACGCACAGCCACTTCCCATGGTGGAGAAGGTAGAGCAGGAAGGAAACACATTGAGACATGTTTCTACTAAGCAGGGCAGCTACATAGGTGGGGAAGTTATTTAGTCTCATTATAACTCCAATGTCTCTAAACTGTGACTGCAGAATGTCAAATATCAGCAAAGATCTCACTGCTAGGATAATCTTCTGGCAAGGTCCTACTGAGACAGGGACCGTGGGTATAGACAGAGTAGGGTGAGGGCCTCCGGAAAAAGCAAGGCAAGAATTTACAGTCAAAGCAATATAACAATGTAAAGTCCCTATCGAAACTGTGTGTTCAGCATTATGCAAAGTCAATGTCACACTAATTTTCTAGGGTAAAGATACCAGACTAGGAATATAGACATCTTCATTGAGATCAGTTAAAGGTCAAAAGGCCAGGAGCAACTTGGCTGGGTCTTTATTTGCACTAACCAACACATTCCTCTCTGCCTCTTGCACCTCACCTGGCCCCAAAACATACATACATACACGTACACACACACATACACACACACACACTCTCTCTCATGTTCCTATTTTCCTGGGCATTTACCATTGCTTATGAGGTCCATCTAGAGCATTAGTTCCCCAAGTAGGGTCAGTGTACTCCTCGGGAATTCCAGACTCTTTCACAAGATATGCAAAGTCAAAACGACTTTTATAATAATATTATCATGATACTTACCTTCTTCCCGTGTTGATTTTACACCAGTGGTACAAAAGTAATGGGTAAAACTGCTGGTGCCTTGGGGTAGATCAAGCCAATGGCCTCAGATCACACTAACAGTCACTGCGTTCTTTACAGCCATGGACTCACAATAGAAACCCATGCCTGTTTCACTTTAGGACATCCTTGATGAAGTAAAAATTATTTATCTTATTAAACCTTAATTCTTGAGTACCAGGTTTTAAATATTCTTTAATATTCCCATAAAATGGGAAGCACTTACAATGCATATTGATGCCCTAAAGTTATCTCAAGGAAAAGCACCGTGTAATCAAGTCATGAGCTGAATTAGCAGTTTTCATGCAACACTGTTTTCACTGGAAACAAAATGACTGACAGACAAATTATAGTTATTCAGACTTGCGTATATGGTGAACATTTGTATTTTCAGAATAAAAGAAGTGAGCCTGTCATTTTCAAAGGAAGGAAGGAAGAAAGAAAGGGAAGAAGGGGCAAGTGGCAGTATTTTTTAATAAATACAAGAATTACAGCAGTCAAAGCAAATTTAGAATTTTGGAAAATTTGTATCTGCTTCCATGTGCCTGAAGTCTTCCAACTACTTAGACTTGCCTAATGAGATCTGTGATGACATTAACGCATGTGGAAGAGCTGTATGACTCAGTGAGCCAGTATTTTCCAAATAATCTGTGCATGATGCTACCAACTTATGCATGGTAAAGCATCATTCAAAGTGCAAGATACATCAGTGTAACAGAATAGGAATTCATTGAAGAAAGTTTAGGTTCTGTACAACAGCAAGCCTTTAAAAAAACTACTGCTTTTTTTTAGTTTTAGTGTCTTAACAAGTAATATCCAGAATTTGCAAACGCTTTTTGAAAACCTTCCCCTTATGACTATGTATCTCTGTGAAACCAGACACTCTTTCAAATTCTGCAAATTTTACGACCGAAAGAACATACTACAGCAGGATGAAGGAACAGATACGACAATCTAGATGTCTCCTCTTGAACCAGATATTATAGAGATTTTCAGATATGTAAAACAGTGGCCCCCTTCTCACTAAATTATTTCTTTATAAATTATAAGGGAAGTGTAGCTTTTTTCTGTAATGTTTAAATTAACATGCAATAGATTTATTACTGCTATTTTTAACAAATTAATAAATAATTTTAAATGTTCTCAGTTTTAATTTCTAATATAGTAAGCAACTACAGATAAAACCCACATAGATGAAAGCTTCCGAGAGTCCTCAATTATTTTCAAGATAATTGGACAGTTAAGACCAATATGTGCACACTGATCATCCAAAGGGCCCTATTCCACAGCGGCTATGACAGCTGTCCATCCCGATCATCCCCAGCCCCTCTTCACTCTCAGTCCTCACCACCTCACTGCACACTCCCTAATAGTATAGAACTAAAAACTTCCTACAGAAGAGGTCATGACCCCTTACCTCTGTCAAGGTATAGCATAAATAAAATTGCTAAACCTAGTGTGGGAAAGGGCTGAATAAAATCACATGATTTTATAAGGAAAAATAATGGTGAGAAAAATATTATCTTACAGAACTCAAGGAGAGATCTACTGTCTTGTATAGCTCTACTGCTACCATATTGGACTTTGTCCTGAAACCTTCACTTTCTCTATATACTTCTAAGTAAGAAGGCCTGTCTTTTCTAGGACACCCATTATTCCACATTATCCCACTAAGCACATTTATTTACTGAGCTGGGTTTTATCAGGGGAGGATAAGTGGGTACACATGATTTGGGGGGTAGGACAAAGTAAGTAAAAGAGAAGCAAAAGTATCATTTGTTCACACAGGAAAAGAAATCCGTGCTGAGACCACTGTGGAAGCCCAGATCCCAGCCACCAGCCAGGCCTCTAGCAGTCACCGACGCTGCTTAGCACCCACTGCTTCAAATACAGCCCCAGCCATATTGCCAGGCGGTTGTCACCAAGGACATAGTTTTGACATCAAAATAACCCAGAAAGAATTGTAAAATGTGAAAATGAAATGAGTCTGATTTTAAACAGAAGAACCTATTTATAATAACAATTGTAAATAAATAATTATATAATTATTTGTATGGATATACACATTTACATTATTTCATATTTTTATTTATATTTATTATGTATATGTTGGCTGACTATGCCTTCAGCACTGTTGTCTGAATTCAGATGGCCAGTCTGTTGATCAGGAGCCACATTCAATATGCCAGAATCTGTACAACATTTGGCATAGATTAATGCACACAATAATCAAATCATACATAAAATGATTTGGATTTTAGAATACTCTTTAGATTATAAATAATACAGAACATAATACAAGACACCACCAAAAATCTACTACATATACTTAATATTTTTATCAGAGTGAATTCTTTGAGCTCAAAAAATAATCTTACTATTTTTACTGCGATTACGTAGAGGATAATTATAATTAAAATTTTAGAGCCAATTACTAGTTTAAGCACTTTTTTCTTCTCCATTGCCAATCCTTCCTACAAACAAAATAAGATGTAGGTGCACCAAATTCTCAAGGATGGAATTACTTTGAATAATCAAATGTTCTACTTGACTGGATTCATCTTTTCTGAGATGCAGTATGCATTTTAACACATTCTGAACAATATAATCTCTGCTTTTTACAGACACACTATACCAAACATAATTCAATTACATCATGCTATCTCAGGACATTACTATAAACTTATTACTATGATATGCAGAAATAGTACATTTTTCCCATTTCCTACTTGCTATCCTTCCATGCACACATTATATGCACAAGCACAGACATACAGACATGAAATCGGCTGAGCAAAGTGTAAGTTATATTTTCAGGATGGCACAAAGATATTTTCTAAGAATTACTGAATGGAAGGCTACTGAACATCACAAGTTGCCACAGATCTCAATACACTTAAGAGAGTCCAATGACGTCAAACACTGCACTGTTAGGTTGCAGGGGCTGGGCCCCGACTTCAAACCTCTCTCTTCTATCTTCATCATTTAATTGCTTCGTCTGCACCATCTGGACATAGTGCTACAAGCCTCTGGCACTATTTTAAACCCACCTGCCCTTATCATGGCTCTCTGCTGCTCCTTTCTTTTTGCTTCTCCTCACTTTTCTTTTTGTTATTCTCTGCTTTCTGTTACACATATTGGACTTGGTTCTGAAAACCTCACTTTCTCTGGATACTTCTAAGTAAGAAGACCTGTCTTTCTTTAGGTCACCTATTATGCCACAGCCATCAACTGTAATACTTGATATACTCTTGGTTACATGCTTCATTTAAAAGTATTTAACAGGCTATTCTAAGATAACAAATACTAAGTTGGCCTTAGGCCTTTTAGCTGTAGCCAGAAATGCTCCAAAATAATTAGGCTCTACAGCTTTCCTTTCCTCCACCTATGCATAATCATCACAGTATTGATTCTTTGGTCTACTTTACTTTTTTCATTCACAACAGTTGTTGCACCAGACACTGTATTAGGTGCTGGTGATACAATGGTAAAGGAAGCCAAATACTATAGTTCTTGAATAGAAACCTTCAGCAATGTAACCCAGTTACAGTGTACAATATATAGTCCAGCTATACAAACCATTTAAATTCATATAAAATCATCAGGCTATCAAATTTAAGAGCCTTCTTCTAAGCCTTTTTAAGTACTTCTCTATATAGTAGATAAAATTGAGCCAATATCCTTTCAATTTTAGTTGTTCATTCACCCTTCACTAGGGCAACAGCCCTTTTTCATGGGGGAAAATGCAAGGAAATCCCAAGAAATGAAGGGAAACTTTAGGAAGCATTCCATGGTATAACGGATGGTTATGGTCTTATCACCCCTGGATCCAATAAAATCCTATAGCATTCAAGCAACATTTCAAGGAATTTTTTAATTTGAAAGGCCATATTTGATGTGAGTTACAGGAGAGATTTTTAAGACAGGGACCTTAACCTTTTGTAAAAAGTAAAACTGCTATTCCCTACTCTATCCATTAGAATAGTGTATAAAATATATCAAAGTTATATCATGATCAAACATCAATCAAATTATTCCTATGTAGATATTTAACTTAATTTTGGAAAGTATACACAGTCAAAATTTTTCTAGAGTAAGGAACTGGTTTCTATGAAACATTAAGGGAGAAAAAACAGCCAAGATTAATTCTTAATATGAGATATATTTTGTTTTATTACAATATTCCTTATCTTAGAAGAATTTGATTTCTCTAAATTGTGCTTATCACTGAACACAATCTACATACCTGTGTGACTACGGACATGAACTCTCAGGGTACCACTACTGGCAAATTTCTGGCCACAGTAAGGGCAGATTTTCTCCTTTTCTCCTGTATGTGTCTAAAAGGAAAAGAATAAAAAGGGATGAGGCCAAATATGAAGAATTAGGTAAAAATGATTAAGCATCTCTGACAAACATTAATCCTTTTTGCCCAGTATTATGTTTCATTAAAATGATTTAATATCACAATGAGATTTTAAACAATTTATCATGGGTATTCTCACTGGTTCAAAAAAAACCCTTAGAATCATACATTAGTGTTAATTTGAAAATAATTCTCTAGTCTGCTTTTTAAGCCTTTATGGAGTACCCATCTAAAATGGTTAATTTATACAAAACCAGTATATGCCAGTGAAACCACAGCTGCCCTCGATTGCTACCAAGAAACACTTCCTTAGAAGCATTTTTCACATTCTTTGTGTGCATTTAACTCTTGAGGACAGAATTAATCTCAATGAAGTAATTTGTTACTTGTATTATGCTTGTCTGACTAGATTGATTTACTGCAAAGCAAAAAGGAATATAAATCTGATTTGATCTTTAAAATCAGCAGATGTTTACTGAATAGTCAATTTGAAAGAACATTCCTGCCCCCAACATACCTTTAATCTGGGCATAAAACACACAAGGAAGGTGAATTAGTAGCATCAAAAGCAAGTTTCAATAAAATGTTAAGGGAGTTCAAGAAAAAAGAGTGACCCCTCCAAAAAGAGGAGGCAGGTGAAGGTTTCCAACTTGCTCACAGTCTCACCAGGAGACTGGTTATTCTACCAGCATCAAAATAAGTCTTTCCAATAAATGAGGGGTCAGAGCTACTTTTCAAGTCCCATTGCTTTTTAAACTTAGGAGAAGGAAAAAAGGAGGGAAAAGGAGGCAATTGCTTCAGATATCTGCACATTCCTATGAGAAAGTTTTTAGAATTTTATTCTATGATAATCTAAAAATTAACATAATAGATTATCTGGGTTACCACCACGAAACAGTTTCTAGGCCCTGTGTTTGCATTTGTTTTAATGCAAATTACTGGCAAGTATTAGTGTTTGAACTTCATAGGCTAATGTAAAAAGAAAAGGGAAGGGTTTTGAAAAAAAATAGTGCACTCCCCGAAGGGACACACTGCCTGAGATAGGGAAAAGAGGTGGACCTCATCACCCAACAACCTCAAAGAACCACTGACTTAGCAATACATTCTCATCTTCCATGTTAAATTAATTGTTAATGTTAATATAATTGATTTCATAGCCTTATTGGTATTTAATTTGTAAATTTTCATGTTTGAATTATAACTTGCATTTGTATATGCATTATTATATTTGTAATTTTTCAAAGGGTTATGAACTTAATACCTTAGTCAACATCAGTGTCCTTTTACATAGTTTTCCCTTGAAAATGGTTTATATTATACTCAAGTTTGAGAAAGATAATCTAATCGACTTCTACGCTAGCCATTGACACTGTCTACAGCAGATACCTCCTTGATTTGGCACATGGCAGGTACTTAACTTTCCATTTTCACTACAAGTTCTTATACAAAACAGTTCTACATTCTATACACCTCAGTAAGAGCTGTTACTCCCATGGTCCACATTATGGTTCAATTTAATGAAATGGTATAACATTTTAACATATAACAGACCTATATTTTTGTCATTCCCTGACAGAACAGGCAAAAATACAGCCATTCTTTCTTGATTAGTGTAAGGTTGTTTAGAAGTTGTATATATCTATTATTACAACACTGGCTTATTCCAAATAGACAACTACCAATTTGTATTATCTTTATAAAATTCACAGGATTTCTTCTGCTGCTACACGGGTATTACATTGTTCACTTATATGACCTTAAGTTACTTGTCAGTGATATAAGTTTCAAAAAGGACATGTGGATGATATTAATGAAAAGAACTAAAATGTTCCTTTGGTTTAATGCAAAAGTATCTTAGTAGGTACATACTAAAGTGTCTTAAATATGGATAAGAAGGGATGGAACCGTCACTATGAGGAAAATATTAGATAAATGGATGAGGTGAAAATGAACAACACTCTGCAAAATATACTCTGTGACAATCTGCTATTGCAGTTGTACAAACTATACCTCTTTTTTTCCCCATTGATTAAAACACAACCAAAATTTATTAGTTCATGCAAAAGAGCAATTCAAGAAAAGAAAGTTGAAAGGTTTCTATTTAGAGATTTGAAAAAAAGTCGGTATCATTACCAACATTAAAGATACAGGAAAAGAAAGCTACTTAACTCATTCCTTTTGAAACAGCTCTGTTAAGGATAGGCACCAAAATAAAAGTCATACCAAAGCAGAAGTCACTTCACATTTGCTCAGCAGCACACACTCAGTAGCAGAAAACTAACACACTTAATACTCATTTCTAAAGTCAACATTAAAACCTTTAACTGCATTTGTTATAATATGAATTTTGCAATTTTAAAAACATGGCTATAATGATTTAACAAATAAAAATGACCTGCTGATTTGCTTAGATAATAACCATAACACAAAAAAGATAATCTCTGAATCACTGGAAGTAAGAACATCATTTTATTTGAGTTGAGCAAATACTTGTCAAGTTCCTGGTTCTCTACCAGGAATCTCCCTAGGTCCTAGAGATGCACGATGAAGAACCATTCCAATCCTAGAAGAGCTCAGTCTAATAACTTGTCAATAAATATCTGTGTTATCTTTGAAAAATAAAATTATTAAGGCACTCCTTATATATCTTTCTTTAAAAAGTCCAAAAATGTATTCAAACTAATGAGCTCCCACTTATCAAACACTTTCTGTGACCCATCTATCAGTATAGTTTAGGTCTGTGTACAATCCATATTGAAACCTAGGTTAACTTTCTCAAGAAAAATATCTCTCTTCCGAAAAAAAAAGAAGAAAACTTTATATCTGAAGAGCTGATATAAATTATGCATTCTTTGTCACTGAGTAAACATGTTGATGAACTAAAATTGATTATCACACAGTAATTAGTATACTTACCCATATAATGCTAAATATGTAATGCATTTGAATTCACAGAAGGCTTCTACTTACTTTCTTATGACTTCTAAGCACTGAAGGTGTAACAAATGCCTTGTTACAGAGCTCACATCTGTACTTCTTGTGTCTTTCATGGACCACCTGGACATGAACATTTAAGGTGTCCTTCCTTTTAAAGGCAGCATCGCAGTGATGACACTTGAAAGTCCTCTCACCTTAGAAATGAGAAAGTCAAGTGAGAGAAACATATGATGGATGCAACACCAGAGTGCTGTTAATTCCCCCTCATGTGTATCAGACAGAGTGCTGTCTCCAAATGGTTAGCTTTATAGCTCTTACAACACATCATGAACATAAAAGATAATTTTTCACAAATAAATTTGGTTCCAACATTTGTTAATTCAAAGTTCTTTAACCTTCTTATATTCTAAGCCTCTTTAACTGGATAATGTGGGGACTGAACTAGCTAATTTTCTAAAGACACCATGAAAATTTTTTAAAAGTATGTACTTCTAGGGCAGGGGCTGGGGTGTAAGGTAAGTAGATTTCTGTGGTGACGAAAGGCCTCTGTCAAGCAGAGTTAAGCTGCTTTGGGGGTCCCTCCTAAATGCTTATCCATCCCACCACTATCCTTATGGCCTTCAGGGTACAGGGTGTAGGCAGAGGGGGTCAGAAGTGCCAGGCTGGGGAGGGAGGCCCCTGAGGACAGGCAGAAATGGGCCGGGGCAGGCCCTCTCATCCCAGACAGGAGAGGGCTACAATACCCCTTCCTTCCTCAGCACTATCTCAGGAACCTGGACCAAAGGCTCCCTGGGTCTGCTGTGAAACAGCTGAGGAAGAGGCTTACCTCCCAGGCTCTCAGACAGTTTAGGGGGGCTGCCTCCCAGGGGGGCAGCCAGATGGGGCAGGGGCACCCTGAGTGGCAATCACCCTTTCCTCCCCTATAGCCCCGGGTACCTGCCAGGGTTTTTGCCTTCATCTCACTACACAGCCTGGGCCTGCAGGGAAAGCAACTCCAAAAACTGTTTACTTTTTAACTTTCATATAATGCTATCTTTGTAGACACACGTCTAACTTTCAGTGCCCATTTTAAGTACATTTTAAGCAATGAATGTGTACAACTAGAAGACAGTGATATCCCTGGGTAAGTTAACAAAACACACGTAGCACATGATTATATAAATAAGACAGACTAGTTTTTGAATATATTTTCCCTTTTAAGAGAGTAATTACATTAGCACAGATACACATATTATATTACTATGAGACAAAATACACAGTAACTTTCTACATCTAAATAAGAGATGACTTCAAATTTGGTCAAGCTCTTCCAACTTCCTTCTGTTATAACTAGAATGAATTCAGAAATGTGAAGATCCTATTATTTCTTCATGCCAAATTTAAGGAAGGAAGGACAAAAAGAAGGAAAAAGAAAAAAGGAAAAGATAAATTATCCTCCCTTTGTCCTTTCAGACAGAATTAAGGCTCTTTAACTTAAAGTCTTTTAAAGTTCTTGGATGCTTGCAAAAAAGTCATATCCAAACCATGCATGAACTGTGTGTATTCTGACAGCTGTGCTTCTAGGTCGCCTTTGTGCACTTTTCTTGCAGGGTGTTATTGTTGTAACTTAGTTTATCTTTATATATCTTTTTAGGTTTATTTAAATATTTTAGTTGTATAAAATGCATAAACAGTGAGGTAAGAGGAAATATTGATTGACATAAGATTATAAATGTTAATAATGCCAAATTTATTCAGGCACAGAATGAAATATAAAAACTAAATCCTCCAAGCATTTCCAATAAACTATCAAAGCATTTCTATTAAACTATCAAGTGAATCAAAATATTGGTTCCCCTACAAAAACCTCACTGAGCTATACGAGGGGTGCCCATGTCCTTCTTCTTTCATATTTTAATTTCAGATTTCTTTAAGTTTATCTGAATTTTTAAATTCTGATATGAGATTTTATCTGATTTTATCAGATTTCTTTGCCTTAACCTATCAGGATTTTTCCCTATCGTAAAACCAAGAAGCTAGCTAGCTTGCTTTTTGGTTTTTAATTACAGCCATAAATTCCACCAGTGATGACAAATTAGCCTTCAAATTTTGAGCCGGAGTGCTGATGTAAGTTTCTAAAGCAGATGGATTTTAATTTTCACATCGTGAAAACAACATCTAGTATTCTGCCCTATTTTAGCCATTTCTGATTTTCCCATCCTTTTTGCTCACTAGCTTTGACTGGTATTTAGCTTTACCTTAAATAACTCATTTACTCACTCAAACACAAAGTTGATTTTCCTCGCCAAATGTTTTGCTGCAGCTTCATAAAGCCTCTGATGTGCCGATCAACATTATATTGAATACATAGTGCACAAGCACAGTCTACACTCGGTCACTTCAATCCTATGTCTCAAGTTGATGAGAACAAATATGCTGAAATCAAAAGTATTAGATTTCTTCTATTAAAAATTCCTTGTTGTTATTTAAAATAAAACTTTTAATTTTATCCAAAGAAAAATTTCCTATCAGGCCAAGTTCAGCTATATAAGCCTTAATAGTATGAATGAGGCCCACTTGCCTTAATCCCTATTCTAAATCCATTCAGCTTATAACGATTATTTTTCTTAATCAAATGATAATGAAATGGGATGTAAATTCCTGTCGTTCCATGACAAATTTCTTAAACGCATAGCTGTTCTTTATCAGGAAGTGGCAAGTGGTGCTAACAACTCTTCCAGAGCTGCAAGGTGAATGTAGAATGGCAGGAGAAAACATGCATTTCATCATAATCATTACCACTTGGTAGTCCTAAAAACTTTATTATGCCTATTATTTTTCATTTTAGATACTGCTATTTGGCCAGAGAAAATTTCTTCCAAGATACCATCTTACTTGTACAGTCAATTGTCAAAACTGATTAATTGTTTTGCTTTCCTCAGAAATATTAAAAATGTAATCAGCAGTAGGAACTTTGTGTTATAAGACATTCTACTGATTAAACTCGAATTAAAATCATGAAATATAAGTATTTATTACCTATGTTACATCAGTTTTTCTTTAATTGCAGATAAAGTACTATAGTATATCTCTGGTTACTTCAACATCTAAACACAGAACCCACTTTAAAACTCAGCTTAGCAATAACATTTTCTTTTCTGAAATAAAGTGCTCTCTTTCAGCAATACAGCTATAAATTGTGTTGTTCTAAAACTAGCTCTGACTGCACAGGCAAGCTTTTCATGGTGGTGTATGTGTGTATTAACTCAATCCAAAAGAAAAAAAAAAGCCCCTGCCAAAAGAAGTAAGAATTCAGGGGTCAGTGTAACGTGGAAGCAAAGCTCTGACTGTCAGAGACCTGGATGCCACCCCAGTGCTGTGGAACCCTGAGTATGTCACTGTGTTTCTCTGAGTCTCAATTTTCTCAATTCCCCTCAAATTAAGAGGTTAAATTAGACACTTCCTCAGATCCTTTCCAGCTTAAAATCTGTGAGCTAATAAAATCATGCCAGATTTTAAAGTCAAACATGTTTCCTTAATCACAACATTTAAAGAGAACAAAAACAGCTATTTCAGAACAAATTTCAAGATATCCTGTTGAACATATGACATGTTTTATACACAAACTTAAAGTAGTGGGACAAAATGATGTAAATGAACTGTCTCATAAAATGATTAATCTTACCATGGGGAAATAAAGCAGGAAGAAAAAGTGAAAGGCAGAATTATCAGTCTTTTTATGTTTAATATCATATTACATATCTACTTACAGGTCCACTTCTGTGATGCATACATTCCCAAAGTTTTTAAGAACAATGAGTGAGATAATTCTTTTTGTCCTCAACTGCCTGTATTTTGACTTACTGTTATGTATGAGCAGGTGTCTCTGCAAAGAAAATGGGGTCCGGAACAAAGCTTTACATTCCTCACATTGGAATGGTCTCTCTTCAGAGTGGGTCTACAGATGAAAGAAACTGTGAGTCAGGAGTATCTAGATCAGCCAGTCAGCACAGTAACTGGGGCCTGGATTCATGATATGAGAGAGGAAAGAAGGGAAGGTAGATAATATCTTGTTTCTTCTTCAACCGTAAAATCATAAACACAAATACATTGTGTTCACAGGAGGAAAACAACTGTATTTTTAAATTCTCTTACTAATTATAAACTTGATAAGCAATAAAGGAAATTGTCCATATAACCTCAAAACACTAATTTGAATACACACTGAGATTTCTCAGGATCTACTTTGCAGAGTAAAACGATGTGTAATTTCTCTAAAGACTAAACCTTTATCACTGGTACATTTTCAACATAGTCAAAGGAAACTGGAAAAAGGGAGGTTGCTCCTACCTTCTTCCTTAACTTCACTGAATAACTGCAGATTTTTAGTCCTTGGTGCTGCTTTTCCCTTTGAACATTTATTCATGTTATAACTAACATTAGGTAACATTCATTCAATGTTTATTTTGTGTCTGTCAAACATTGTGCTAAAAAATTTACACGAACTATTTCACTTAATTCTAAGGGTAATTTGATGAATAAAATATTATTGTCCCCATTTTACAGAGGAGAAATCTGAGGCTCAGGAGATCACACAGCATAGATGCAGCAAGCACAATTAAACAGGTGACGAAAATACACTGGTAAATAAGACACATTTGAGATAAGACCTGATGGAAGTGAGGAGCAACAGAGGGTCTCTTTCTGGGTAATTTAGGTAGGAAACGCCACGAAGGATAGTATATTTGAAGCCAAATGGAAAAGGCACAGAAGTAGGGAGATGAGGTCAGATAATTGGGGAAGTATGGAGAGAAGAAGCAAATCATGTAGGGCCTGGTTGGCCATTACAGAAATTTTATCTTTTACTGAAAGAGATATAAAGTGTCTGATGGGTTGTGAGCAGATGGGCATGATTCACCTGACATTTAACAGGATGCTAAGGTAGCTGCATTGAGAACAGGATGCAGGGGAACAACAGAAAGCAGAGAAGCCAGAGAAGCAGTAGCAATGAACCAAGCAAGCAGCTACTGCAGGGAAGTGGTAGACTTCTGAATGTATCAGGGAAGTGAACAGTTTTGCTGAGGGACTTGATATGAAGCAGGACACATAGAAAGGAGAAAATAGCATGCTTCGCAGATTGTGACCTGAGCAATGGTAGGATGGATTAGCCATTAACTAATAAATGAAAGAGCAAACAAGAAACAAGTTTGAGTGAAAGATAAGAGGAATATTTTAGAAGTTCAAATGACCAGTAAAAGCTATCTAGTAGGAGGTTGAATATTTCAAGTCTGGATTACAGGAAATAAAATTTGGGGATGTCAGATTATATGTAGTATATTTAAGGCCATTGATACAATGAAATAATAATTAAAAACAAAATACTAACTATGAATAGTGAATAAAATGGATATTGTTCAGTGTTGACTAAAGGGTAAGAAACAGCAATCTGATCTTATAATTAGGACTGCAAATCTTCTGAGTGGCAGTGTGGCTCTATACCAAAATGACAAATTTGTGTGCCCTTTGACTAACCAATTGCATTTATAGACATATACCTGACAGATTTTTGCACAATCTTTTTTTAAAAAGGAAAACTCCTGATTAACTGAAGAAAACAAATCCCAGATTTGAAAAGTTACATGCACCCCTATGTCTATTGCCACACTATTTGCAATAGCCAAGATATGGAAGCAACCTGTGTCCATCAACAGATGAATGAATAAAGAAGATGTACATATACCCAATGGAATATTATTCAGCAAAAGAAAAGAAATCCTCCTATTTGCAGCAACATGGATGGAGCTATAGGATATTATGCTCAGTGAAATATGCCAGGTGGAGAAAGACAAATACCATATGATTTCACTTATTTGTGGAATATAAAAACAAAGCAAAAACAGAAGGAATAAAACAGCAGTAGACACACAGACACTAAGAAGTGACTAGTGGTTACCAAGGGGGAGGGGCTAGGGTGGGAGGAAGGTGAGGGGGATAAAGGGGCACAAAAATTTGCAATCACAATATGTTAGTCATGGGGATGGTAGTACAATGTGGAGAATACAGTCAATAATGATTCTGTAACATTTTACTATGATGATAGATAATAACCACATTACAGGGGTGAGGACTTAATAATATGGGTAACTGTTGAACCACTGTGTTGTACATTCGAAACCAATGTAAGATCATGTATCAACAATACTGAAATAAAAAAAAAAACTCTTGAATACCTGTCAATAGGTACAAACCTAGTTAACTAAATTCCAGTGGCTATTATGTAGTATTTTCCTTGATAAATAAATCCCCCACAAAATATTTTGAGTCAATAGTAGAATGCAAACCATTATATACAGAATATCACTTATGCCACATATATATATATATACACATATGCAGAATGGGGTCTTAGGAAGATGTTCTGTAAAACGCTGAGATAGATTCTGATAGTAAAGTGAAAAGCGGTATTTGACAATTTTTTATACCTTTCTTTGACGTTTCAATTTTCTACAATGAGTAGGTGATATTATTAAAAAAAGAAAAACTCTTTTGCATTTAGAGCATCCATACTGGAACACAGAGTTGCCTTAGTCTTCCAAATATATAATATTCCACCCTAACCCATTCTTCTTCTCTTTTTCCAAATCTACGACAAAACAACCTGTGGATGTGACTTAGTAGCTTGTTATGAAAAAGAACTGGGACAGCATAGTGCCTTACACCTATGTTAGCAAAGCCACAGCTTCTAGACATCGGCCCAAGGTCAATAGCATATTTTAAGACTAGTTTGTTAGTGCATAGCCACGTAAATAAATACTTTTGATGAAAAGATTCCAATACCACCAACTGAGTTGTGATGGCATGGCTCGTGAAAGTCTCAGCAGAAAACCCAAGCATTCCGTCTCATTTAAGTGACGTGGTAGTACATGCTTGCATGCTGTGCGTAGAGGACTTCTGTCCAAGATGTAATCTATTCTACAAGTACCAGATAAAATTAAGCTTTTTAAAAGGTGTCTTATCCTTCAATTTTTCCATCTCTAAACTTTTCACTGACTTACCAATCACATTACCCTTGAACTATAGAACATCCCATTTAAATTCCAAGTCACTGATGACACCAGTATCTGCTGATGTAACAAATGAACTAGTCCTTGAACTAGTACCAAGAAATGTCTCTCTTTATGCACCAATTCCTTTCATGCACCAAGTCTGATTTATTTTTCAGACTTTCAGATTTTATACGTCTGATTTATTGTTGCAGATGTAGAAAATACAGAGTAAAGTGTGTTGTACTATTTATAACACCTAATAAAATGTCTCAAAAATGCTTCAGGTTTTTAACAGAATTTTTATACAATAATTATCAAATTAGCACATTTCTATCCACACAAACCAAATATTAATTTCATGAGAGCAGACTAAAATTTTCATCAGGGCCATTAACAATTTAAAATGATAATCTTCACTATCAGTACTATATATTGCTCCACAGAAAGAGTGTTATTATACATGGAATTTCTTCTTTGGGTCATGTGTAAAGCAAGAAAACTATCATAAAATTCAGGGGAAATAACTGAGATAAAATAAATTTGGACTTAAAAAAAAGAATTTTGTTACTGAAGTCTCAAGTCTACATATCATAAGCACATTACTGTTCCTTTGGGGGTCACGTAATAAACCTAAAGCTGCATAAAATGTGTGTCATCTGGCTGTTTACAAGGTCTGTGGGTTAAATTTTTACTGTCAGCTTTATAACTGGCTCCCTTAAAGGGCCTCCTCATCACAAAAATTAATGGAAACTGAAGAAATCAGCACAGTATAAGGAAAAGGTAGCTCCCTCCACACACAGAGAAGTAAAGATTGTAAGATTTAGGCAACGATTTTATAGAACTATAGCCTTGCACAGCCAAGCCCAACCTTTCCACTGCTTAAAAGCCACAACTCCATTAGCACAAAGCCATAAAACACGAAGCCAACTACTGATACTCCCTCCAACAGCCTTAAGTGTACCCTGATCAAGGCAAAGGGAATTTGCTAAGAGAAGAAATAATGATAGACTTTCAAAAGTCTTCCTTGAAAGGCAGCAATTTAGATTCCCACTCAGTGAGCTTTCCTCTCTACAATGTTGCTGAGACAGTATCTCATATTAACCAAGAGAGTTTCTATAAACACTGCTTCAAACACATGACATTTCAGACTAGCTGATTTGACCAGTAATTTAAAAGTTCTGCCTCTGCAATGGCCAGTTATTACAGCTAGCCTAGATCCATACAGAACACATTTATTCTCTCTTCCACAATGAAGTTCTTCGAATATATGGAACAGCAACAATGTCCCTTCACTAGCTGTCCAGAGAACAGACTCCTGTAGCTTCACTCACGAAGACAGAGTTCTCAGACACTTTATAATAATTGTAAGGCAGAATTGTCTGCATAAAAGTGGGTATCCTAATTTTTATAATTCATATGTAACAACTCATACTAACTCCTCTAGTAGGTAACTTCTTTGCTAGGCAAGATGACTAAATAAATTGGTAATTTTGCATTGTTCTTTATGTGCCACTAAGAAGAAACAAGTGCAGATACCTAAAGTACAAACAGACAAACGATAACGGACCAATTCCAGTACTATACTAAAAATTAATACTAATTATAAAATAGGAAACAGTTTTCATATAGTATAAATCCCTAGAAATTAAGAGATAAGAGGTTGGTAACAGTATTCCAAATATTTGGTCAGGCAAGATAAGTAGGTAGGTAGGTAGGTAGGTAGTAAAATGTTTGGGACATGGGTGGTGAAAGGGGGGAATATTTAAGCCACCACCCAATTATCTAAGTTTCAAAATCGCCAGACTACATATTCTCAATGAAACCCTTATAGAAACTAAACTGACCTTATTCAACATAATACAGATGCAAACTAAAGTCAAAGATCAGAGGTTAGAGTTAGTTTCTAGTTTTAAATCTAAAACATCCAAGATGGGATATTAGGTTCAAAGCCTATTTTCTAGTAAAAATACTACACTTCTGCATATTTTAATTGTGACATGCAGTTCTCATTTACACACTGCTAGTTTCCATTGCTTCAGGTCAGTGACATTTTCTATTATGATACAAATTGTTATGTAAGAGAAAGAGTAACTCTTTTTCAAAAATGTAATTAATTTTCCATTAATTTAACATAGCTTCCAAATTTATATCACGTACTCACTAAGATTGTTGACATCATTTAAAATTCATTATCCTGTGTGTTGAGGGTTCATATTAGCATACTTCTTGCTCATGCTAAATTTCCCATTTGCTATGCCCTACAAGTCATAGCATTTACTTTTCAAAGTTTTTGTCTTCTCTTGCTATAACAAGCCACCACCATGTTTTCTGGCTATTGGTGACCTATCTAAGGTGTTTTTCTCCCATCCTCTTTCACTTAACTTTCTAAAAGATCTTTGGTGTTAGTAAATGAGTCAATCAAGCTTGAAAGAAATTCAGGTGGAGTAAAAAGCAAAAGTGATAAGGAAAATATCTTCATGTGATGACTCAATATCAGATTCTGATACATGAAAAATATGAATAATACTGGTAATGGAGAACTAATTTAATGATTATAGAAGAAAATGAGCTGTTTTTGTTACTTGATTTTTCTATAAAAAAGGAGAAAGAACCAAACATTTCTGAACCAAATCACTCACAAGAGCAAGTGTAAAGATGAAGAAATTTTGTGAAGAGGAGCTGTTCTTAAATATGTGATAATTATTGACCTGCAGGAAGATAAAGAAGTCTGCTGATTAACACTAATATTCCCAAAAAACCATGTAAAATAATTTTTTTTGATGATCCTGATACACTTTTTAAATTTATTTTTATTTTTTATTTTGGTATCATTAATGTACAGTTACTTGAACAACATTATGGTTACTAATTCCCCCTATTATCAAGTCCCCCTCACATACCCCATTACAGTCACTGTCCATCAGCATAGTAAGATGCTATAGAATCACTACTTGTCTTCTCTGTATATACTGCCTTTCCCGTGTTCCCCCGCCCCGCTACATTATGTGTACTAATTGTAATGCCTCTTTTTCCCCTTATCCCTCCCTTCCCACCCATCCTCCCCAGTCCCTTTCCCTTTGGTAACTGTTAGACCATTCTTGGGTTCTGTGAGTCTTCTGCTGTTTTGTTCCTTCAGTTTTTCCTTGTTCTTATACTCCACAGATGAGTGAAATCATTTAGTACTTGTCTTTCTCTGCCTGGCTTATTTCACTGAGCATAATACCCTCTAGCTCCATCCATGCTGTTGCAAATGGTAGGATTTTTTCTTCTTATGGCTGAATAATATTCCATTGTGTATATGTACCACATCTTCTTTATCCTTTCATCTACTGATGGACACTTAGGTTGCTTCCATTTCTTGGCTATTGTAAATAGTGCTGCAATAAACATAGGGGTGCATCTGCCTTTTTCAAACTGGAGTGCTGCATCCTTAGGGTAAATTCCTAGAAGTGGTATTCCTGGGTCAAATGGTATTTCTATTTTTAGTTTTTTGAGGCACCTCGATACTGCCTTCCACAATGATTGATCTAGTTTATATTCCCACCACAGTGTAGGAGGGTTCCCCTTTCTCCACAACCTCGCCAACATTTGTTGTTGTTTGTCTTTTGGATGTTGGCCATCATAAGTGGTGTGAGGTGATATCTCATTGTGGTTTTACTTTGCGTTTCTCTGATGATTAGCAATGTGGATCATCTTTTCATGTGCCTCTTGGCCATCTGAATTTCTTCTTTGGAGAAGTGCCTGTTCAGCTCCTCTGCCCATTTTTTAATTGGATTATTTGCTTTTTGTTTGTTGAGGTGCATGAGCTCTTTATATAATTTGGATGTCAACCCCTTGTAGGATATGTCATTTATGAAAATATTCTCCCATACTGTAGGATGTCTTTTTGTTCTACTGATGGTCTCCTTTGCTGTACAGAAGCGTTTTAGTTTGATATAGCCCTACTTGTTCACTTTTGCTTTTGTTTCCCTTGCCTGGGGAGATATGTTTATGAAGACGTTGCTCATGTTTATGTCCAAGAGATTTTTGCCTATATTTTTTTCTAAGAGTTTTATGATTTCATGACTTACATTCAGGTCTTTGATCCATTTTGAGTTTACTCTTGTGTATGGGGTTAGACAATGATCCAGTTTCATTCTCTTACATGTAGCTGTCCAGTTTTGCCAACACCAGCTGTTGAAGAGGCTTTCATTTCCCCAATGTATATGCGTGGCTCCTTTATTGTATATTAATTAACCATATATGCTTGGATTTATATCTGGGCTCTCTATTCTGTTTACTGGTCTATGGGTCTGTTCTTGTGCCAGTACCAAATTATCTTGATTACTGTGGCTTTGTAGTAGAGCTTGAAGTCAGGGAGTGTAATTCCCCCTGCTTTATTCTTCCTTCTCAGGATTGCTTTGGCTATTCAGGGTCTTTTGTCGCATGTAAAATAATTTTGAAAAAGAAAAACTACAGTGGAGCCCTTGTCCAACAGATATTAAAACATACTATAAACTGCAATTATTAAAAAAGTATGATATTGTAAGAGAACAGAGATTAAATGGAAGAGAATACAATCCAAAAATAGATTTATATGAGAGGCATTCAACAATATGAAAAAAGTGGTTATGAGTCATTCCATACCCAAAAATAAATTCTGGAGGGATTAAAATACTAATAAAAAAACTAATCAATATTACTTTTAAAAGCATTGATGAAATTTGCATAATCTCTTAATAGGAAAGTTTTCTAAATAAGACATAAAACTCAGAAACTGTAAATACTCAGAAGTCATTAACTTATACTCCATGTCACACTTGAAAACACAAAAACATAAAACTACTGAATTCAAAAGTTGTGAGTTGATAGATAGGGACAAATATTAGAAACAAAAATAGCAACATAATATTTATAAAATTCCTAGAAAGCAATGAAAGAGCAAGAAGAGTCCAATGGAAAAATGGACAAAGAGTACCTACAAGCATTTCTCAGGAGGAATGTTAATGGAAAATAAAGTTATAAAAAGAACACAGTTTCACACACCTTTGCTAAAATGCAATGAAATATCACTTTTCAATTTTCACACTGAAAAAAGATTGATAAAAATCAAATATTTGTAATGATATGGATAAAGGGACACTTTTATCACTGCTTAGTTAAAATATAGCTTTTTTCAAAAGGTAGTTGGGCATGAGAAATCAAAACTTAAACAACTATTTGACCCACAAATTACATACATAAGATCTATTTGCACAAATACTCTTGACATAGTTATAAAGCTTTATGAAAAAAGATGTTCACTGGAGTACTGTTCAAAATAGCAATGGCTAAAAAAATGAGTAGCTTTCGAGAACCTACCTGAAAGGGTTAATAAGTCATATTAAGGCAAAGAAGCAAGTTCCTGAATGACATCTATGTCATAAAACCATTTCCATTTAAATATATTATCTCCCAGGTGGGCGGCTGAAACCTGTGCTTTTCTCTAAGCTCCACCCAAAACAATTTCCTCTTACAGAAAACATCAGTGCAAAATGTGGGAGTTACCAAAGATCTTATTAGGGAAATGAAGGAGGCACCTTGCCTGTAACAGCATTGGACTTGAAAATTTTCCATCTGATCTAACACTTTGGAATCTCTTCTCACATTCTCCTTTTCCCATTCCAGTGCTCACCTTTCCTAGTTTGTATCCCCACCTTCTAAACTCTGCCCACCCAACCACCAACTCTCACCTTTTCATAGCTAATCTTCCATATTCCAACCCATTACAGTGACTTAAAGTATGTCAAAGGCATTATACTGAGGATAATAGCTGTTAGTCTACTCAGTCTACAAAATATCCTCCAGTTATTAGGATCACCAGCCTTTGAATACAGTAGTGGTTGTGGTAATAATTAACAAACAATTTGTACAAATAATATGTGCAGTTTTTAAATATATTCAGGAAAGCCCAGAAGGACATCCACTAGGGAGGGGACTGGAATTGGGTGGGAGGAGGAGGTGACTGGTGATGGGGATGACAACCTAATGTGCATAATTGATTACGTATGCATTCTTCTATGACTTTGAAGGATTTGCTTTCATAAGGTGTCTATTTAAAAGGAAAGAAGAAAAAAAAAAGTTAATTAAATTTAAAAATAAAGAAATGTCACCTCCCCCTCTTCCAATATTTCCAACCTTGTGGTTTTAAGAGAGTCAGGGTATGTCCTTGATGAGGCAGGTCAAGTGAGGTGCGTTCAAAACCTTGGACTGGGTTGGACTGGTAAAGAGCAGAGGAAAGAACAAAGGCAATATTTTCCACAAAAAGTGAGCTCAGGAGGTTAAGGACTGGTCTGAAGCCTTAACACAGAGACAAGAATCAGAAAGTAGGGGCTTGAGAAGCAAGACCCTATGCGCATGGACCCAGGCCAGGGGTGGGGGTGGAGGGGAGGAGTCCAAAGGGCAATGATGTGGTTCAAGCAAACACCAGGAGCTAGTTTTTAGTTGGTTGCTCTTAAATTAATATATGGGGTGGGAGGAGTGGAGGGAGTAGAAGCAAACTGAGAGAAAGGCTCCCCTATTAAAGTCAGAGAATAAAAGGGATCACTGATTTGGTAGTAAATGAGGTCTAAGTCAAATGTTTATTTCAGAACCAGGAAAGGGTTCCAAAACTTAGAACAGTACAGTATATTCTATTTAAAGGTTTAAAGAGTACTCCATTATCTCAGGCTGGCAAACTCAATTAGTGTAGAAGTAATACAACAGTGATTTCTCAATGTATCACAAATCACTAATGTGCTCATAAAATCAAAAAAGAGGAAGAGTGTACAGAAAAGTGGTACTGCAAATGTTGCAATATGTATTGCAAATATTTATTAAAAAGAAATCACTTGTCGTATTACAACTACTATTTAAATAAAAACATTAGATCTTACTTATTTGGGATAATCTTTTCATGGATTTTATTTATTCAGAAGGCATCTGCCACATTCAAAACACAATTTGGTCAATAGATGTTATATATGAAAATACAGAGCATCTATCTTCAAAGCTTATAATCTAGTATGGGAAATAAAGTGCTTATGTTAGACACTGTAGAGTGATATTTAATCACTCACTTAAGAAAAATAATTTAAATAGAGTAAGCAATTTGCCATTAGCTAAATGAGCTTCAGATAAGCATCTCTATCTGTTGTTTCCCTCTGTCACGTTCAATTACTGCATGCCCCTCTCAGTGTGAACATCTCATCATCATGGATATGCTTTTAGAACACCAAAATTAAGTAATTTTGTACAACACAGCAACTTAAATGAACCACCCACTAATTTACCTACAACACACCTAAAGACGAGAAATCCGATGTAAAGCTGAAGGAAAATAAACTGTGATGGAAATACTGAGTCATTGTCTTTCAGTCTACAACTTGGCACCTTCCTCACAGATTTTCAGGTATTTTTTATGTAAAATTTGCACCATATATTATGGTTTTAGGACCTAATCCATAATTTATTTAGGGAGAGACTTCTTTTTGTTAAGAATGGTCTAAAAAATTCACCTGGGCAAAGTCTGATCTGGAGGGTCTTTCAATCTGCTTGACCATGGCCAAAAAATACTTTTATATCACAATCCGACACACATACCCCTACATACCCATACACACATGTAGTATTTCAGTAAGTAAGCCTTGCACTTATATTTTCTATTCAGTTTTTAACAGCTACTCATGACCTAGTACATTAATTTTGAGACTCACAAAGTGGTCATGGCCCAGAGTCTGGAAACCACTGGATGACATGTTAACTGAGGAGACCAGGTAGAGTTATTCCAGGGGAGGTTGTGACCAGATCTCTTCACAGGCCTTTAAAGTTCATCCCTGGAAGGTTATGTAAAGGGTCAGGAAAACCAGTCCTTTATTTGAATAGACATGTATATGTCTCTCCCAAGAGCTATCACCGCATCAGGTGAAAACCTTTCTGTACCCATTTCTATCATCAGGAAAGTAGTGCCAGCTACAGGATCCAAGATGGTTCAATCCATCCATACAGTCTGCCTATCCTGCACGAGGCAGGAAGCACCGTACACCTTCTCTCATTTTGCTTTGCATTAAATTTGACAGGGAACAAAATGGAGGGTGAAGATGAATGAGTTTCTGTCTCTTGTGGTTCTGAGATGTCTGTCCAATTGTGATTTAAAGAATCCAAGTATAGCTTGATTCAGATAAACAATATTTTAGTTAGATCCTAAAAAGTACAACTATGAATCAGTTCAAACGCTTGTCAGAAAGGATGAGGGAGAAGAAAAACTAATATTGACCTGTTGAGCCTATATGACTGGTAGGATGATGAAACAGGTAATTAAGCTTTAGAAATAGAAATCACTCCTTCAAAACTTCACTACATATTCTCATAAGCACAATGAAAGAAAATATTCCCTTATTAAGAAAATCTAAATGTTAAAAGAGAAGAATTGACACAAAAATAATTCAATTAAGTGAAATAAAAATGTATAAGTTACATAGTCAAAAAACAAAGAATAATGAATTGATGTAAAATAACGACTTTTGGTCATGCTGCATGATGAAGGTGAGTCTAACTCTTAATGTTTTTTTCCTACTTTCTTTGCATTTCCTTCTTTTTGAGTTTCCTAACCAGCCATTAATCAATAATGATGGGTGAAAAAGTTGACTTACTTTTTTTCACATAACTCATGGAGAATATTTCAGACATTTTCATGTAACCATAACAAACACATGCTAGGGTCATAACAGTGAGAAGGGCATTTATCTACATAAAAAAGGATTGACTGTGCTTTGCACTTTGGAAATTATAGGCATCATTGTTTCTATCTTTCCCAAGACATCATTATTCCTTTCATATGATTTATGACTGAAAGTATGAGAGATGGTGCAAAGATCCTGTGCCAAATTCCCATATGGCATATAACATAAGTCAAACTAAAAATCTCGTAAATGTGGGTAGATCAGTTTCATCAAAGAAAGGAGCAAGGG
Organism: Manis pentadactyla; assembly: GCF_030020395.1. Classification (NCBI taxonomy): domain Eukaryota; kingdom Metazoa; phylum Chordata; class Mammalia; order Pholidota; family Manidae; genus Manis; species Manis pentadactyla. The sequence goes on from NC_080023.1 coordinate 102,703,023, forward strand.
AGTTTCAGAGACTGAGCAGGAAACTAGCCAGATTATTTTTTCTAGTCATGTAATTCCAAAGCAGCAGTAACGAATGTGGTCCTACCCCTGAACATTTCATGCTTGAGTTAAAGGTAAGGGCAGTCAACTAAAAATCAGGCAGAGATGATTTGGGACACTATCAGTCAACCTGGTTTATTCTTTGGTAAATCAGTCTTTTTTTCTTCTTAGGCTGAAGCTGAAACTGATATCAGAATTTTTTAAATGACTTCAAAAGAGATAAAATGATGCCTTTGAAAAGTCTCAATAAATATTGAAATAACTAATTCCAGTGGAATACTGCAAATGAGAAAAAGCTACAAGTTATTTGAAAAGATATTACATACATGTTATTTAATAGCAAGCTAAAACATATCAACTGAATCACTATCTAGTGATTAGTGGGGCACTAAGCAAGCCACACTGCAGCCACTGGAGCAGCACCCCGTGCCCTCAAGGCACAGCTATGCCCAGACAGGTGAATGCCTATCCCCCACCCCATATGCAGCTGTGGCCCCAGAGGAGATGGATGCACAGCAGACATGCACAGTACCCACACAGGAGATGCCCCGTAAGTATCTGGCTCTGGTGGTCAGGAGAGACTGGGATTCTGGATGCCACAGGTCATCTCCTACACAAGGCCACCCATTCAAGAAAGGGAAGAGGCAGCTGTTTCACCTAACACATAGAAACAAATACATAGAACCAGGCAAAATGCAGAGACAAAGGAACATGTTCGATGCAAAAGAACAAGACAAAAACCTCAGAAAAGACCTTAAAGAAACAGATATGTAATTTACCTGATAAAGAGTTTAAAGTAATGGTCTTAAAAATACTCACCGAATTTGGGAGAAGAATGGATGAATACAGTGAGAAGTTCAACAAAACGACAGAAAATACATGCAAGTACCAAACAGAAGTCACAGAGCTGAAGAACACAATAACTCAACTGAAAAAAAAAACCACTAGAGAGGTTCAAACCCAGAATGGATGAAGCAGAAGAACAGATCAGTGAGCTGGAAGACAAAACAGTGGAACTTCCCCAAACAGAACAACAGAAAGAAAAACAGAATTTTAAAAAGTGAAGATACCATAAGGGACCTATAGGACAACATCAAGTGGAATTACATTCATATTACAAAGATCCCAGAAGGAAAAAAGAGAGAATGGAGCAGAAAACTTTTTGAAAAAATAATGGCTAAAAACTTTGCTAAATTAGGGAAGGAAAGCAGACATCCACGTCCAGGAAGCCCAAAGAGTTAAAGAGATCCATACCAAGACAAATTATAATTAAAATGTCAAAAGTTAAAGATAAAGAGAGACTCTTAACAGGAACAAGAGAAACAAACTGTCAGGTAAAAAGGAAATCACATAAGGCTATTAGCAGATTTTTCAGCAGTAATTTAGCAAGCCAAAAGGAAATGACATTACATATTCAAAGTGCTGAAAGGAAAAAAAAACTTCCTACCAAGAATATTCTACCTAAGATTATCATTCAGAAGAGAAGGAGAGAGAAGGAGTTTTCCAGATAAGCAAAGGTAAAGGAGTTCTTCACCACTAAACTAATTTGACAAGAAATGTTAAAAAACTTCTTAAATTGAAAGGGAAGGTCAATAATAGTAAGAAGACATGTGAAAGTACAAATCACACTGGAAAAGGTAAATATGTAGTAAAGGTGGTACATTTTTCATTTATAAAGAATTTAAGTCAAAAGAAAGAAGAAGTAAAATTAACTAAAACAAAAATAATTAGCTAAGTGATACATAAAATAAAAAAGTAAAATGTGAATTGAAAAATAAGATTAGAGGGGTTCACCAGCAGAATGGATGAAGCAGACATAAAACTGTCACTATCTGGAGATGATAGGATACTGTATATAAAAAACCCTAAAGACTGTACCAAAAAACTATTAGAACTAATACATGAATTCAGTGAAGTCACAGGACACAAAATCAATATGCAGAAATCTGGTGCTTGTCTATATACAAATAATGAATTAGCAGAAAGAGAAATTAAGAAAACAATCCCATTTATAGATGCATCAAAAAGAATAAAATACCTGAGAATAGCTCTAACCAAGGAGGTGAAAGACCTGAACTCTGAAAACTATAAGACTACGGATGAAAGAAACTAAAGTTGACACAAAAAAATGGAAAGATATCCCATGCTCAAAAATAGGAAGAATTAATAGTGTTAAAATGTCCATGCCACTCAAAGCAATCTAAAGAATCAGTGCAATCCCTACCAAAACGCAAAATGGCATTTTTCACAGAACTAGGGCAAATGATCCTAAAATTTGTATGGAACCACAAAAGACCCTAAATAGTCAAAGCATTCTTGAGAAAAGCTGGAGATACCACCCTTCCTGATTTTAAATGGCAAAGCTACAGTAATCAAAACAGTGTGGTACTGGCACACATACAGACACACAGGTCATTGAAAAAGAATAGACAGCCCAAAAACAAACCCACACCTATATTGTCAATTAATATATGACAATTATGAGGCAAGAATATACAATGGGAAAAAGACAGTCTTTCAATAAGTGATGCTGGGAAAACTGTAAAGCTACATGCAAAGTAATGACACTGGATGACCATCTTACACCATACAAAAAATTAACTCAAAATGGATTAAAGACTTGAATGGAAGTCCAGAAAGCTCCTAGAAGAAAACATAGTCTGCAACACCCTTGACATCAGTTTTAGTGATGTTTCATTGGATCTGATACCAAAGGCAAGAGCAACAAAAGCAAAAATAAACAAATGGGACCACATCAGATTAAAGAGCATCTGCACAGTGAAGGAAACCAACAACAAAAAAAGAAGAAAAAGAGAACACAACCTATTAAATGGGGAAATATATTTGCAAATCATATATCTGATAAAAGGTTAATATCCAAAATATAGCCTCAAACAACTCAATGACAAAAAAGCAAACAATCTGATTTAAAAATGGCAGATCATCTGAATTCGCTTTTCCAAAGAAGACACCCATCAGGCACATGAAAAGATGCTGAATATCACTAATCATCAGGGAAATGCAAATTAAAACCTCAGTGAGATACCACCTCACATACTATATACAAATAATGAACTAGCAGACATATTAGTCTGAATGGCTAATATCAACAGGATAAGAAATAACAAATATTGGAGAGGATATGGAGAAAAGACAACTCTTGTGCATTGTTAGTGGAATGTAAACTGTTGCAGCCACTATGGAAAATAGTATAGTATTTCCTCAAAAAATTAAAAATAGAACTACCATATGGTCCAGGAATTCCATTTCTGTGTATCTATATGAAGAAAATAAAAGCAATTAATTTGAAAAGATGTATGCAATCCTATTTTCATTGCAACATTGTTTATAAAAACAAGACAGGGAAACCATTTAAGTATCCATCAACAGATGAATGGATAAAGATGTGAGATACACACACACATACACACAACGCAATGCTACTCAGGCATAAAAACAATTAAATCTTGCCATTTGTGACAATATGGATGGACCTTGGGGGTATTATGCCAAGTATTATAAGTCAGACAGTGACAATCAAATATCACATAATGTCACTTATAAGGGGAATCTAAAACACGAAAGGAACAAACAAATAAAACAAAACCCAGATTTACAGATACAGAGACCAGAGTGATGGTCACCAGAGGAGAAGGGGTTTGGGGAGGGGAGAAATGGGTGAAGGGGATCAAGCGATACAAACTTTCAGCTATAAAACAGATAAATAAATAGGTCATGGGGATATAATGTGCAGCATAAGGAATATATCAAATATTTTATCACTTTTTATGGTGACAGATGGTAACTAGATTTACTGTGATGATCAGTTTTCAATGTATACAAATGTTGAATCACTATGTTGTACACATGAAACTAATTGAATACTGTAGGTCATTGATACTTCAGCAATTAAAAAAAAAATCAATACACAAATATTTATTGCATCACAAATACATTTTAACATACATTTCTTAGATATTGAACATCTTCAGACAAATTTCCTGAATTCAGTTGAAACATTATTATTTATGTAAAGTGTATAAGTAAAATGAATATATTCTGAAACCAGAATGTGAGTAAAGATAAAGTGTAAGACATACAAACAAAAATCAATAGAGGAAACAAAGAGATTTTAATGGGAAGAGTCCTAGGGGGAAGTTGGAGAGGTCATGCTGAGCAGAAGCAAATACCACAGTACTGCAGGTATGGCTGAAGCAGAGAACAGAAGGGTGATGGGCTGGAGAAGTGAGCTGAGGCCTTGGGGCAGAGAACTTGGAATGACAGGCTAAGGTGTATATACTGCAACTTAGCCAGGCATCAAGAAACCCACTTAAATACTGGAGTACAAGAGTGACTTATCAGAGCTGTACTTTGGGAAGATTTATCTAGTAGGATAGATAAGTGGGAAGTGACGAGTGACAAGAAGCCTACTTAGATGACCACTAAAGAGTGAAGATGAGTGGTGACCAAGATGCTGGAATGGTAACAGCACAGACGGTCCTGAGGGTGATGAGATGGTGTAGGGGGCAGAATTTTTAAGAATTGGCTTCTAATTTTAGAAAGGGGTTAAGACTAAGGAAAAAGTTAGAGATAATTATATACTTTTGTCATTAAGAGAAATAGGAAACTCCAAAAGGGAGGTTATCTGGGTCAAAAAGAATGAAAAGGTCATTCTGGCACATGCTAAACATCATTAGGTCAAAAACATGCCCAGCTATGTATTAAAAAGCTGTAATAAATGTGGGTCTGAATCTTGGGATTAAAAAAATAAATCCTTTGGCATTCATCAGTAGAGAGCTGTTAATGGAAGTCATGGATGTAACCGACACAGAGAATGCAGAACAGGTGTACAGCCGAAGTATCCAGGAGAACCTCCTGGGAAGGGGCGGTAACATGAACAAGAATGCCAAACTCTACAAAGAAGGAAGAGAATAAAGACTTTCCAATTAGTACAATACTGTAAAATGTTGGATGACACTGGATTTGAGGAGAACAGTTTCATTAGAGAATGGAAGACAGAAATAAGGCCACAAGGGGTGATGGCCTGAATGAGTGGGAAATAGGAGCAAGATCTTCTCTAATTCCATATGGATAGCATGCCCCAGTATACATAAACTTCTGTATAATATAAATAATTTTAAACCATAGGAGCAAATCAGCAATATATATATATATATATATATATATATATATATATATATATATATATATATACACACACACACACACATATATATATACAAACTTTTACCTTCTTGTGATTCTTGTAAACATTTCTGTGGGCAAATCCCTTTCCACAAAGCTTGCATTTGTATGGTTTATCTTCACTGTGTATCACTTTGTGGGCACCCACTTGATCAAGCCTCTTGAAAGACTTATTACAAATCTCACAATTATAGGGCCGTTTTTCTGTGAAAAATGAGTGGAGACAATCTCATATCTACATAAAGGTAAAGGATAAAAAGGGAAATAGCCTTACCTTATCTCACTTCTTATGGATAAATCAACTAAAATGTGATCGAAACAACTGAAAAATATCTACTACCCAATCCATCTGTTAGATACGTGAGTCTATTCATAAAAGAAACGTGAGTTTATTCATTTATACACCTATTTTGTAAACTAAATGTATAAAGTAACTTGGATGTAAAGATAAAGTTTAAATTCATGGAAGAAATCTTACTTCTAGATGAAAAACCTGCTGATAAGTGTGAGATGAAATCAGGGTCATAACTCCAAATGCTGAGTGGCCTGACAATGATGAAGTGAATGACAGACCAGCCTCCTGCTCAGCCAAGTGGACCACATATAAGCAGAACTTCCCTCTCTCAGCAGAAACTACACACTTAGGTAAAAAAAAATCCATATTTATACAATATCTGTGTAATGTTGACAACAAGTTAAAATCATAGTTTGTTTCAAACAAAGCAGATCTGAAGGCCACCAGATTTTGATCTCCTATTTTCATTTACCAAAATATCTGTATCTATCTCCAAAGTGGATATTTAAAATCATTTTAGCTTCAATGGCCTCAAATTATAGACATTCTAAACTCTACAGAAAGACTTCATAAAGCAAAAATTATTTTCAGAGCTGACTTTAAAAAAAAGAAAATCTGTACAACAGATCTTTACTCAAACTTGTTTAAAATGAAAATATTGGCATTGTAAACATACTCTCAAAATGTACCTATAAATTTCTCACTAACATTTATTAATTCCTTAGTTAGACTATAAATCTATAAATGTTAAGAACTAAAACTGTTGAATCCCTCCTAAATGTCAGACACTATGCTAGCACAGCACATATATGATCTCATTTAACCTTCCCAGCAACTTTGAAAAGTAGAATACCTTTACACAGATGAAGAATACAGAATCCGATGCTCGATGCACCCACTTAAGGAGGAGTATGAGCAAATTAAATGATGACTTTGAAGATCTTTGATATCACTTAGTCCAACCACCTTTGCTTTGTAAATAAACTGAGGTCTACAGAAGTTAAGCAACTTGTTCAAAATCACAAAGCTAGTTAATGGCTAAGCTAGAACTAATCACCAGATCTCCTAATTACTGCTCTCAGAGCTTCTGAAAATAACAGTCTTTTGTTGTGACTGCAACATAAGTGGAAAAATATGTATTTTACCTGAGTGGGTGATCATATGACGTTTTAGCTGATTAGCTGAAATAAATTTCTTCATACATTCTTGGCAATCAAATATCTCATGAACCTGCAAAAGGTTCAATTGACAGTTAAGTCAAATAATTTAAAGGCAAATAAATTATGTAAAGCTCAAGTAAAACTATAAACATATGGACAGCTGCTACTGTAATATTGAAACTCCACATTATAATTCAGCCTTAATTTGTTCATACTACTATATAAATTGAAAATGCAATAAATGTTACCTGATAAAAACATATGATTAAAATAAAATATAAGATTGCACACTATTTATATATATAATACTGTGACCTACTCAGTGCATATTAAATTACATACTCTGTAAAAATTTCTACCTAGTATACATGAACTCTTTTTATTATGCACAAATTTAGACTTGGAAATATGTAGGAAATAATATTGCCTTTCAGTAGTCAACACTATTTTAAACTTAAATGTATACAGGTAATACAGAACAAAACATGAATTACCATGAAAGACAAAATATATGATTCTGAAAAACATTTAGCTCGCAGTAAAACTCTTGAACAGTAGGAGGATCACAAAAATGAAAAGATCAAAAACCATAATAAGTAAGGGGGAGGAGCATAACCTTAGCAATAAACTGGTTAAATATTTCAAAAGAATATTTAGTTCTTTCCCTCCCGGAAAAATTGGATAGGCAGTAAGAAAAGTACAAGCCCAGTTTATTAACAGAAACAATGTACAATGTTCTAAGAGGAATGTATGGAAGAAGCCTTATATTAGAAAGGTTGATCATCCCAATGAACAAGAGCACAACAGCATTTTGCTGAAGATTTAAAAATGGCTTTGGTGATAGTCATGTTTTTGTTCCAAACTCATTAAAGGTAGATCTCACAAAACTAAACCCCAAGCAAGCAAAAGCCCTTTGGCAAGAAGCTAAGACACCATGGTTATCCCTGTGGACAAAACAGGGCCACTAAAGAGTAAAAATAAAGGCAGAAAACACTGAACTGGCAAAACAATGAATAATGAGTGGCAGAATGGGTTGTCTCCCGGTGAATGGCTCCCTTTATCTAAATGGCCATGGAAGAACTTACGGCAGGGAAACAAATCAGGGGGCAAGGCTAACAGATCCCAGGTCTGTCTACCAGCTGGGCCTTAATTGCATGCCCAGCCCCATGGCAGGTTGAGGCCACCAACCCACCTTCTGCTCCTGTCAGGTCTGATTCTTGGTGAGTCAGTAAACTCAGTTGGGAAAAGCAGAGAAAAGGTAGAGAAACAAGACAGAAGCAGAAATGCATCATTCCACTAGTTGACTTACATCCCTGCTTACATGCAGTGGCATCTAATCTCCATCAGTGAATGTATAGAGTTCAGAGAGTTCTACGGTTCCTCAGAAAACAGTGTGGGATCGGCACAAGCACTCAGAAGGCAAGTGCCACACAGTACAGAAGGAAACCTTTCAGCCTGAGACATTTTCAAGGCAGCCTCTTCAATCATCAAAGACCCTCACAGTGTTTCTGTTGAACACCTATGTTTAACGAGCAATAATATGATATATAATGTTCATTTAAAGATAGTAAGAACAGTTATATTTCTAAACTCTGTATTTTGGTAATATGCCATAGATCTTTTATAATAACAAGACACTTCAAAAATCATGAAATGCTTTCTGAGCCATATATAAGTGAAAACACTTTTAGTTTATTTTCAATGTTAAATTTATATCAGTATATAAAAATTTTTGAATTATTAATCGATATATAACATGGCAAGTATTAAATAAAATACTTCAAAACAGTACTCATAGTATTCACTTCTTAACTCTTATGGCTTCTAAAACATGAAACATTTTTAAAGTGAATTGAACTGATATTCCCAAAATTATAAAACAGAATATTTACTATACATGAAAGTATTTTTACATTGACTCTCTGAGTTACAGTGGAAAATTCAGGCCAAAGTTATTTCCAAAACTCCTAAAAAGGTTTAATAAACCAATCAGATTTAAAGTGAAAGTGATAAGTAGTATTATTTATTTATGCCTAATGCTAAATAAAGCACATTTTAGAAAACATCCAGCTTACTAAATTAATATGGGGGTACTAACTTATAACTAGAAGTCCCAAATTAAATAATTTTCAAGAAGGATCATAATACAGCTTATTGTAACATAGGATAGTATACAATAAAATAAAATACTAGACTATAATGTAATTTGGCATATCCATAAAGCGCCATCTACTGGAAATATGCAGTACTGCAACCAAACTCTATTAGACATTTTGACATACCCAAGTATGACATACAGAGAATAGAGTCAAAAATGGAATCCTGAAAGCTGCCTATGGTTTCAGAAAGGCTAAAATGGAGAAGCTATGCTGTAAAGGAGGAAGTGTTACACTGAACTAATAAATTACTAACATTCTACCCAAACTACCTGTGTGTTGTATTCCATCACCACCAGGCAGTTTAGATCTACCCAGATATACCCAAATAAAAGAGTTCTTGTATTTTGAAGAAAATAAATGGAAAAGAGAACATTTTTCAGAAATATGCCCTCCAACCAAGGTTGCTGAAACATTTATCTGGTAAAATCTTAAATTTGGTAAAATATCTAATTTCTACTTCTTAAGATTTTAAGAGATTAAAGAGAAATAAATCATAATTACAAAGGCAAGAGGATATTTAGAAAAGATCTTTTCAACTGGATTTAATCTTTTTGTCTCAGACTAGGGTTCTGTTTCAAAAGCATAAGAGTGACAGAAAAGGAGAAAGGGTGACCTAAACGAGGAAGCATCTGGATTGGCATTCTGTGCAAAACTGATTTTGAAAAGTAGTTTCAGTGCTCACTTTGGCAGCACATATACTAAAACTGGAATGATACAGAGAAGATTATCATGGCCCCTGACTGAGAATTACATGCAAATTCTTGAAGTGCTCCATATTTTTAAACAATCTTGTAAATTAGCCATTTGGAAACTGAAAAAAAGTAGTTAAATGGCACTTAAGAGAAGATATTAAACAATACACTGATCAATTCAATGTCACCTTTAATAACTAAGAGAACAGAGGCCCAATGTTACATGGATGGTTAGGGACGGAGGAAGATGACACCCCCTGTCCTCACTCTCAGTCCAGTGCTGCTTCTGTTATTTCTCCCTAAGGCTCAAAATCACTCAACATATAGAATACAACCTCAGACATCTTAACAATTTAACTATCTCATATGTTTATAGTTTAAATCCATAGCACATGGTTGGAGCTACTGGATTGATTATCATATGAATGTTAAGGCCTCTCAAGTTACTTTGAAAAATATCAATATACAAATAAAGAGACAAAGTTCATTTTATAAATCACAACGAAAGTAATATTTTACATTTACTAGGACCATCTCCTCTCTTTTTTGGTATTAAATAACTAAAATAATATTACATAGTCCTAGATATTCTAAAAACATGTGAAGTTAGGAAATAATCATTTATCTTTGTTATAATAATGTAATGTAATGCAATGTAACATAATGCGATGTAATACAATATAAAATTTTTTGGACTTGCCATGATATAAATGAAAATCTAAATTCTATTTTAATTCTATTCTACTGTAAATTCTATTAACTGTTGCTAAGGTTGTTAGGATTAGTAACTGCCATTTATTTTTCAGGTTAACTTTTCACATTAAAATAATAATTTAGTAAGCTTTACACTTACTACAAAATGTATTACATTTATTTTCTCCTAATATGGTCATTTATTTCTTCTACAACTCTTCAACATACTTGTACATTACTTTTAGCTCTTCAAAATGATGGGAGTTGTTGTTTTGCTTTGCCAGACTTAACTATAATATGCATTCATTTCAATAGACAAATGCCACTGGAAAGCATATTATAAATGCACAAACATATGGCTTCATCAAATTTATGATATTTCCTGAGCAAACAGCAACTGACAAAGCTTGAAACCAGGTGTTATAGTGAAGGGGTCAGCTAGACATAACATTTTGCATTAGAGAAATACTTCTACTAATTCTGAGCAAAAAAATGTTCTTTTGTAAGAGTTTACTTTTCTGCATATCAGTCTTATATTTAGGAATACGGTAGTATTTAAATTAAAGGCAAAGCTTTGTCTTTATGACATTAAAAAATTAAAAGTTTTCATGGCAGACTCTATAAATGACTGATGATCTTAAACTCTAATGTACATTAGTCTTATCTTACAGACCTTTCTGTGTTCCTGCAGGCTTGAAGCTGAAGAACACTTCTTATTGCACACTGAACATATGAGCTTTTTCTTAGGATCTCCTGAAATACAAACAAAATATCATCATGATTTAAATGAGAATATTAAGAGGAGCACCAGATGCAGTGTTGCGAGGTGATATGTCGTTTCTAAAGAGTTATTTTATCTTCTTAATTTACAGTTCCAAAACTTCCACTGCTATAGTTATACCCATTAAACTCAAATGAAGAATAAGTTGTATTTTAAACCCTTTCTTTTTAAATTTGAGATGTATTCACCTTGATATACCACTTTTCGCATACATAAAATAGGCCTTTCCCTTTCTATGTACTAATTTAGAATTAAAAGAGAAAAGAACAGTTCTACAAAAAATTTAAATTGAAATTAATCAAATGTGTTTATAAAAGAAAAATTGGGTTTATTAATTCATGAGTTGATTTTGCTACTTGTTTTAAATTCTAAGAGCATTTAATTTAATCAGCTGGATTTTTAAAGATGGGTTTCATAAATTATTCTTTCCAGCACAAGGCTCTTGCAAAAATCTAGCATATGCTTTATTATATTAATGTTAAAAAACAATAAAGTAAAATCAAGTCAATAAAACATTACATTGGCACTCATATTATACAAATCAAAACAAAGCCCAATTTTATCTTTACAGTAACTATAGTAGCTCATTTCATATTTTGAATTTCCAGTGGTTACAGAAATGAAAAGATTCAAACATTTAAATGTGATGTAATAACAGTATCATCTGTGCTAGAGTAACCACAAAATGTTTTATTCGACTTTTAATTGATTAATTTCAAATACGCAAAAAGTAAACAAATAATATACAGAGCAACCACGTATCCATCACCTGGCCTCAAGGATGACTAATCTGTGGCTGTTCCTTCCCCCAACCTCCACTGCACCAACTCCTTCACTTACCTATTATTTTGAAAGAATCGAAAACAAATTGAAAACATGACAAAATGACTTCATTGGATTACAGGACTGTGTTTATGAAAGAGAAAAACTAAGCAAATGGAAAATAGGAATTTTTGTCTTATTATTCAAAATACTTATTTCATATAATGAACTAATTAAGCATGTTAAATATTTCAGCCAAGAAAATTTTTCTTGGTGATTGACAAGGAATATCGCTACTAAAAGAGAAAATTCTCCCAAACAAAATGAGAATCTGACAACACCTATTTAGTCATCAATTCCTTATCAACAGCTATTATACATGATGAGCCAACTCAGAAAGAATATCCCCTCTTTTTCAGGTCCCACTGGCTGGGACTGCTCTCCTTCAATCCTTAATCCTTTAAAGCCCTGTCTAACTGCTCCTTGAAACCAGACCCTATCCTTTCCCATCGGGTAGGGCAGAGCCTCGGGGAGAAGAGAGAAAGAAGTGAGACCTCCCCCAACACCCATCTCGCTTGACCTCTGTACTCCTGCCACTGCTCCTGTAGCTGGAATCCGAGGCAATACACCAAGCTCCCATCCCTAGTCTTCAAACTTTTCTCTCTTCCTTATGTCTTAGATTCTTCATCCTAGAACTGGAATCCTAGCTCCTTTGAGAAAAAATATGGGAAAAGTTTACAACTATTTGCCTGAGAATGTAAATAAATGTTATCCCCAATAAATACAAAATCTCTTGTTTAGCATCCACAGAATCTAAGCAAAAGAGAAAGATGGAAGTGGATTAAGGAAGTCAGCCCCTTCATTTGGTTTCATTCTGCATAACTGTGAAGGTTCTCATTGTCCCACCAGCTTCTCCAGATTCAAAGACAAGAACACCTACAAACTCATAACTAGACTTTATACTATTTTAGTTTCCTATATTCAGATAAGTCTGATTTTTGACTTTCAGATTCAATTTCAAAAGTATTCGGTACCACATTACATTCAAACGTAGGAGATGTGTAAGAAATTAATACAACTGTACTGAATACATAGTCACTTAAGTACTGCAAGTTTCAGTCAATGCGGGCTAAGCATGCTGCTAGGAGCTAGTCTGACAACCTACCCACTACACGTTACTGTCTCTCTGGAAGAATGTGATCCATATTTTTAAAATTCAGCTTCTCTCTCCTCAGCATCTTCAATTCATATCACCTAACAAGGAACATTTGTCATCATCAGTGGTAAAAGCTGTAAGATCTTCTTGGCCTTTCTACAGTAAAGTGTTCTACAACCACATGTGTGAACACTGCTTTGCCTGCTATTCCACATATGGAATATTCTTTTCCCAAATGTCTGTGTAGCTCACAGAGGAAAGACAGAGGCTATGAATGAGAGACAGATTGTGTCCCAGTCCCAGCAGAAGGTATGCATGGTGACCTTTGGCTGAAATAGAGTAAGTTTTACATTTTACATGATCCACATCAGAAAAATTTTAAAATTTCCTTTTATAAATTATTTCCTACAGAATCACCATGAGTTTACAGAATCATAATATTACAATATCCAAGGCTAAATACAAGAAGCCTCTAAGAAATTCTGCTTGTAGCACAGCCTGAAGACCACATGCCCAATAATGATAATGCCATTTTCCAGAGTTTCAGTATGCATCTGGTTTTTCACTTAGTTCAGCAAAGTTAACTTAAAAATGACATGAAAGATTTGTTATAATACACTGCAGACTAAGATGGAAAAAATTAAGAACAGCATTTTAAACATAACAGCCTTTTCTTTAAAAAAATTTATGAAGACATGTCTGTCAAAAAGTTATGCTTGCCTTTTGCAAGCATAGGGAAGGCCCAAGTATAATGAATTCAGAAAAATGCCATCTTCCCTCATCAACCACACAGTCTTTGAAAAAGAAGAAAGAAATCAGAACACTTGAATTCCTCATGATGAGCATCATCCTGAAGCTGTATTTCCCAAGGCTATACCTTCTGCAACCCAGAGCTTTCCTAATGCTCAGACTTAATGGGCAGCCCAACTCATGGTACAAAGTTGGAGTCAGTAGTCACGCACATACTAGTTTCTAATGAGCACTGAAGAAGACACTTTTTGAGCAATGAACACACACAGGATAAAGAAGCCAAGTTGATTATCCTCTTCTTTGGAATGTAAGAATAAATGAGATAGGAAAAAAGAAATCCACTTCCCTCATATTCAGAAAGATGCATTTCTACCCACTTTGCAGAAGCCATGGGCAAAGGTAAACACATAAGAAAAATATAGGTGCAGAAGGGTATGAGGAGTTCTGTGAACCTCAGCCTCCTGAATGGAAAAGGCACTAAGGAAGTAAAGTTACCTCTGCCAATACAGCCATCTGGTCAACTCAGTGCAGATTCATTCCCTAGACCAACATACACTGACCATGCACTAAGCAGATAAAATCTAAGTGACAGTCAAATTTATATTTGTTTTATTATTTAGCTAGCCATTAGAAGGAATTCAAACAGAATCTGCTTTTATTAATCCAAACATATTCAATTCCCTTGCCAAAATGTAGCAATTTTCTCCAATATAGAAGAAATATGAGCATTTAAAAAATGGAATTGTACTGTAAAAATCTTGAGGCAGAAGGGCATCATTTAATAGATTTAAAATATATCTACTAAAAGAGGAATTGCATATGTTAAAATTTAAAATTATTATTTTAAAATATTAGTTCTTTCTTAATTGAAATATAGTTGACATACAATATTATGTTGCTTTCAGATATACATAAAATATTACTTTTTAAAACAACTACATTCTAGCTTGGGTTTCCATTTATGATTAATCCAGAAATAGGAAAAATGACAAAGGCTGGCTAAAATTAACTTGAAAAATAGTGCTCAGTCGGTGCAAGAAAAATATCCGCTGCCAGAGCTCCACATCTGTGTGAAATACAATGGAAAAGCAAGTACTCCCCTTAAGAGTAAGAATTAAAAACAGATCACAGCAGCCTGGAGAGGGGGAAGCCCCTTTTAAAATGACCCTCCAGATGACATCTCACCAGCATGGACATTTTCCTGGTGTCTTCTCAGGGCATCCTTGCTCTTCAGCCTCTTGCCACAGCTATCAGCCCTACACACAAACCTGGCATCTCCCCGGCAAGTCTCCTGGTGCTGCTCAAAACTACAAGACAACCAGAAAAGGGGGTGGGGGGAAGAAATGGTGAAGGCTCGTCTACAAAATTCTAACATCACAGCAGACTTTGTAATGTATGTTTCCTAGTAGAGTTTCTGGGTCATTTCATGCATTATCTGAGAAGATAAGAAGGAAAGCATTTAAATTCTGTTGCCATGTGATACTAAATCACTAAGAAGTATGAAAGCATGCATGCCAAAAATGACCCGCAATTATATAACCGTCATCTGATAACTCAGACACAAAACCTCGATGCTGAACTGAAGGAAGAATTGCAAACAGAGCACTGAAAACTTCGTGAAGAATCCTTGGGACTGCTTTTCGTTGTGCACTGAAGAACACTGAGGGGAAACAAAAAGGAAACAAAAACCGAAAGCCTAAGACAAAACACTTAAGCGAAAATATCTTTCTTTTGAATAAAGTCATGTTCGTGATTTCTCTTTTCATTCTGTCTACCCTTGTAACTTTTTAGTAGTACCTAATTTAACCTATTAAGATCCAGCTCAGCAAAAGTATCTTTGGTGTGGAATATATAATACTAAATTCAATAAAAACTGACTAGATTGGAGTTTTAACATCTATTCGTTAAAATGTATATAGCCTGTACTTTTTTTTTTAAGCCTATAATAGAATTTCCATATGTTTAATCTCTTGCCATCATAAAAGTTTAAAATTTTTAAGTTTAAGTCTTGAGCAGAGACTTTTCATCTCAAATTTCATAAGCAAAAAGTGGATGCATAAAATATTTGGAAATAGTCTTAACAGGAAATAAAACATGTTTCAGAAATTTACTTTAATGAACAAAAAAATGAAACATTAAGCCCATGTTAAAGACTTTTTGCTCATATGCAAGCTGACAGTCTGTTAAAATAAAAGTTTATAAATGTATGTATCTACTTTCTCACTTTTAATAATTAATGATACTGTAAAATACTTAAGTAAAAGAATACCTTTACATGCTGTTAATATAATTAAAATAATGAAGCTACGCAGAGCAATGTGTGGGATCATATTCATCTTATAATCGTATCTTATACCTAATCATCTTTATTCTTCCAAAGTGGCTATGAAATAAACAGTACTTCCCAACCAAAATATTTCTATTAAAAATACTCCGAACTCCATTTCCTAAACTTTTCTTTAACTGATTTCAGAGGGAGTATCAATTGCAGATAACTGAAACTTGTTGATCTGTCACCTCAAAGCACTTGTTAAATTTTGCATAACTGAATTTCAGTTTAGTAAACCAATGAGCTTGGTATTTAATGGAAAATTATTAAATGGACAAAGACTGATTAGCATAAACAATGTTCACTCATTAAGCTTCACAATCAGAATGTTTCAAAAATCAACATACTATACACTAAGAAAAGATTAATGACAATGTCAATGTAGAATGCTTAGTCTCCTCTTCCCTCCCTAACACACACACACACACACACACACACACACAGATTAGAAACTGTAAGATAAACCAAATGGAATAAACAAAAGTGTCCTCATAGAATTTTAAAGATATTCTTTAATGTACGCACTGTCTTTGCAAAGCCTGCTTAACTGGGAATTTCTTCCCGCAGTTCTTGCATTTAAATTCTTTCTCCTCTGTGGGTTTCTGGTGCAATGTCTGAAGATGCTCAGCAAGAATTTCCTCACTGGCAAAACTCGATTCACAGTGGGGACAAGCATAGTCCTCTTTACAGCCAAAGCAATCTGCACATTTTCAGGGAAACAGATTTATAAGGCAAAAATTAAAAGCCAAGAACCACTCAGTTTTGCCCCCTTTTTAAAATCAAGATTAATTGTTTAATGGTATCAGCTTAGTAAATTCTTATTATCTCTAGAAGAACTAATATTGCAGCCCATAAAAAGTAATAGGAAAAGTTACTAGAGAGAAACACATTTTTAAAACCATTTCACCATTTCACTTGTGTTTCATCAAATTAATACCAAACCAACTTTTTAATTTACCCTATTTTGTTAACTTTTCACATGAAAGAGTTATTACAAATGTTGAACTGCAAATCAAAAGTTTTTCCTGAAACAGGGCATCCTGAGCTCACTTCTATCCTATGAAGAGAAAAATCCAAGCAAGGTGAACTACACTGAATTACCAAGCAGAAGCTCACATATACGTGAAAAAAGACCAAGGTCATAAAAGCAGCATTTGTTACAGCAGGTGTAATGAAGCTCTGCTGGCTCTCTGGCTCCTTGTCACAGTTCTACCCAAATTTCTCAAAGTGTGCAATTTGGATTACCTATTTTTTCTGATTATCACATAAAAATACATTTAGAAAATGCAGAAAATATGAAGAAAATAAAAACCATTAGCAATTCCATAATGAAGAGACAACCCTGATCTGTCTCTTCTGCATTCACATTTTATGCACAGTCTAATAGCTACATTTAGGATCACACCTTTTATGCAATTTCATATATTGCTCTTTATCCATTTAACATTTTCTCAAGTCAATATTTTTGTTAAACTTAAGGTGCCATAACTTGATTTAACCAAACTCCCCACTGTTTGAATGGATTCTTTGTTTCTTTTGCTGGTTATTTGGTTTTTTTGGTTTTTGGTGCTTTTTGTTTTTTGTTTTGTTTTGTTTTGTTTTGCTTCTTGGGGGTATTTTTTGCTTTTATAAACAAAATTGAATTCTAAAATAAAACAAACACAATATATGCACCTGAGTGATATGTTTCAAAAATCTGTTTATGTTTCTGCTGATTCTTTTAAACAAAAATAATGGAAATTGCTATTTGTTAACTTAAGAACAACTAGGATGGTAATAGATAAGCAGCAGACTGACTTATTTTTAAGATAAAATAGTGGACATAACTATTGCAGGAGAGGGACTTGGTGAATAGCAGATCCTTTTCTTCTGGAGGGATATGTTTGTGTTCTTCATTATAAGATACTATGTGTTGAGATCTAGAAGTATCATTTCATTTGTCTTCTAATAAACTGTTATGCTAATAAAAAAATAATAATGGACACAATAATAATGTGTCCTGGTGATGATGTTGAAAAATTTATGTGCAAGAACAAAGAAAATACAGAATAATACGGAGATAATTTCCATCACCCAAAATCTGACATTCCAAACAGCATAATTTGAAAGACAAAACAGCATGCCCTCACCTTCCCCTTACATAACCCAACTAAAACTTAAAAACCAAAGCATCAGCTGACAATGCTGGGAATGCTCATATTTTCTCAGCCAACGGCGTACAGTTAGAATAAAAAATTCACATAAAGACATTACTACCACGGTGACTAAAGCAATCAGTGTTACTTCTGAAGTGGCTTTGGAAAACAAAATACTCTATAGTAAGTATCAGTTTTACAAAATGGGAACACCTATAACATCATTCATATTTCCCTCCAACCCCATGACAAGGAAAACATAATAGAAACAAGCCCCAATAATAATTGCTTATTCCCCAGCAGATTCTGACTAACAAATGACATCTCCTGGATTTAAGCAGGTCTGATGTATATTCATCGTACATTTTTGTTTACCCAGCTAGAACAACGCAGCAATCCTACAGGCCTCTCTAGAGAAAAAGAGATTTCCAGATGCTCCAGATGCTCAGCAGATCACAAACAAGAGCAAGGCCCATGAATAATCCCACAGGATCCAGCAAGACCCTCTGCGCAACTCTAGCCGCCATTCCCCACGTGCTGATGAGAAAGAAAGTCTCAGAAAATTAGAGGACAAAAGTCCTCACTATTAGCCAGTGAGAGTGGGGGGCTGCAGCTGACCTGCGCGGTACCGCAGCACACGTCTTCCACCCACACTCAGCATTGTTGCGCTGCTGAACTAAGATAGCTGGATACCCACTGACGGTAGTTTTGATAAAAACTCACTTTATTTTGAGAACATCCTATTATAATGCATATAACTCAGCCACAGTTCAAACTATATTTCCTCTACAACTTTCATTCTCTCAGCTCACCATTTAGAGGTAATCCTTTTCTGCCAGCTGCTGATTTTCCTTTAGAATTTTTAACTTCCCCTTCTTTGATCATTGTCATAATTTGCTGTTCTTCCTCATCAGCCTCCATGTCACTGTCCAGGTAGCCAATCAGAAGCTCTGTATCTGTTTCTATATCTTCAATTGCCAAATAAAAAATGTTTTCTCCTTCCTGAGACAAAATTTTAAAAATATGCTGTTGCATGACAAATATATCTCAGTAACAAAAAATGCTGAATGGCTGTTTCTAACAGTAATTAAGGAATCACTTTAAGATACACTGAGTATCATGTGCCCATAAAAAATTACTATTACTTTTTTATATCTCCAATTGATCTGGACACTGGAAAAGGAAACTGACAATATTCAGTCACCTAGAAAATAAAATACAAATATATATTATAAATACATTTATACATAGCAAGTGAAATAAAGATACTTAAATTTCTTAAAGTGAATTTTGCATAATTAACCAGCCTAATGCAATAAGACCCTGTAGATGCCCATAAATGCAGTAGAAAAGACGTTTGTTGAGTAATAGTGTCATTTCTGTAAATGCAAAACTGGAAGAAAACAATAACCTTCAAATTACAACACAAACCAGAGTAACTGCAAAAGAAACCTGACTGTACCTAAATCCCACTAAAATGACAAAGGAGGGGAGAAAACAAGTTCCAGCATCAACATGCCTAAATTTTTTAGAACATTCTAGAAGACAGAAATCACATAGGATTGAAATGATAGACAACTAATGCAGAAGAAATCTCAGTCCATAACACAGATAAAGAACACTGCAAAGAGAAATCTTCTTCCCAAAGAAACCTCAGAGAAACTTTACACTTGGAATCAATTGGTACAAAAAGCCCCTCTGGGCCTGAGGCCAATCACCAGGGAAGCTAGGACTGGGGCCGCTTAACTGCCTGTCCCCAGAAGAAACACCCAGAATTGTTGTCTTTTACAGTTGAGGGTTTGTTCTGGGAGGGCTTCTACTTTGGCTGCTGAGGACAGAGAGAAGCAAAGCACAGCCTGAATTCATTGACCCTTGTTGTAGGCAAGGGGAGGAAAGCACAAAGACAGGACCTCCACCCAGAAGTGAAAGTCAGTAAGGCACAGAACACAGAACAAAACCTTCTCTCCTTTGGCAATACTGCAGCACTTAATTTAAGGAGGAGATGAGACAGAGGAGGAGGGGGGAATAGGAAAGAGTGGGAGAGAGGAGAGGAGAGAGAAGAGGAAGAGGAATGTGTAATGGATGCATATATGGATAGATGGATGGATACACAAACTGAACTCCCATGAAAAATTGGAAAAATATGCATCAAACTGCTATGCAGTTATCGTTTTGTGACTTACAGAACGGGTAGTCTATATTCAATACTGTGTTAATTTTTTTAACAAGATTATTTTGTAATTTTTAAAACAATGTCTATTTAAAAATTCCATGGAAGAGACAGAAATGACAATCACAGTCATCAAATACTATGCAAGGGAGGCTGGACTCAAAACTTCAAAGCACTGAAACAAATCTAACTATTAGCTACAGTTAATTGAAGGAAGTTCTTATAATATTTAAAGTATCCTTAGAAGTTTCTTGAATTTCATGCCTCTGGGAACATGAAAAGTTATTTGGTAATTAAGAACACAATTAACTTATATACAACTGTTACTATAAGTGCAACAAAAACAAACAAAAAGCCATGTAGACACTCAGCCAGACAGATGTCTCTTTTTAATTCAACTCAGAAGCAATATTTTCCAGGTTTTGAAAATTACTTGCTAAAAAGAGTTACCCACAGCAACACTCCCCTAATGAAGATTTCAGAATATAATCATAAATCTTAGTGCTTATCTGATCAACAGCCAAGAAAGTTAATTGAAACGTCTTCCCAGCATATTAGCCATTAATTTTGTGGTAGCCTTCATAGCACCAAGAAAAGATAAAAATTTTTAATTTTGAAACATAATAACATAAACTACAACCATAAGACACAGCATGCCTATTTAGGGGCCCTGGAATAAAAGAAAAAATTAGTATCCCAGTTAAAACTTCAATTTAATAAAAATAATGCCAGTATTACAGGTTCAAAGGACCAACTACATGTTTTGTCTGAATGCCAGAGAAGTGAAAAGAAGAGGAATATCATAATAGGTATTATTGCAATCTATCTATTTAATGGAGGTATCTAGGTATCTTACTGCATGTAATTCCTGCCACTGCCCAGACCAACAGTCTCTTTTCCATTTGCTATCACAAAATTTTAAGATGTATCCTCTTAAATTGCTTCCTTGCCTACAATTCACTGATTTAATCACCCAAAACTCTTCGTTGTATTCTAAAAAAACCTCCAACTGTCAGTACCTGCCAGATTCCTAATCTCTCTGGAGCTCTCTGGGGCCATTCGCCTGCCGTTTGGCAAGAAGGGTTTAAAGAGAGTTGACCCAATGCCTGGGGGTCAGCAGCCCTTTTGTCATTAGCCTGGCTCTGCTCTCAATGCTCCAGCTGTGATAACTGTTCTAATACTTTTTTCCTAAAATGCACTTCTCCTTATTACAGATCCTTACGGGCCATTGGGTTTGTAACTTACTCCCCTCAACACAACTCCTCTGTAAGAGACTCACTCCCTGCATTTATGTTTTAGGGATTAGCTACATTCCTGGACTCTGCCTGTGGGCTGAGGTTCCTGTCTCCGGTTCCCAGTGATTTTGCTGAAAATGCTTTAGATGAAAGAAAGCTGATCAACAACATAGACAGATCAAAAGAAACATTCCTCAGCCACTGGTTTTCACTGTACTGGTCATCAGGATACTACACAGAGTGAGTGATCTTGAATTGCTATTCATCTCCTGCATTACTGTCCATTATTATGAGTTTGGGAGGGTTTTTAGGCTTATTTCATTTTATTTTCTCTGCATATTTCATTTTGGGATGATTATTTCTACTGGAAGCTCTTCGTAGTTTCAAAAAGCTGCAACAGCATAAATGATCTACAATATCAGGTAGAAAATATTAAATGCCTAACAACTAATTTCAACAGATTCAAAATGTCACTTTTATAGAAAAAAATACACACATGTACATACACCCCCCACACACACACACACCAGTGTGCCACACAAACAAAACAGTATCAACAGATGTGTTACTGGAGATTGTTCCTAAGAAGAAGGAATTGCAAGTCTTCTGTACAGTCTTTCTCTGCTAGGCTACATATCACGATTTTTCTAGAATTAACAAGTATTACTTTTGTAGTAAAAGAAACCAATAAATAATAAACAAGCCCATTTCCTTGATAATACCAGGAGGCAGTATTGCATGGTGACTAAGAGCACAATTTTGGGGTGGCCAGAGTTCAAAGTCTCTATGATTAATTAGCTGTGTAATCTTATTAATAATAATCTCTCAAACCACAAGTTTCCTCATCTGCAAATTGAGAAAATAGTGCCTATCTCACAGGCCAGATGTGATGATTAAAGTTGAAAATATTTGTAAAATCTAGCTAGGTGCTTGGCACATGGTAACCATTCATGAACGGGAGCTGCTATTATTATTATTAAACAAAAGTTGAAAGCCAGTAGCTATTCATTTTTTCCAAAATTTGTTTCAATCAAATTGTCACATAAATGAAATTTATTTGACAATGCTGCTTTTGACTAAATTTCATTTGACTAAATTGCTCTCAGCCAAAACATAATTCACCTCCACTGCATGTCTACCAGAGCTCTGAAATGCTGTGCATTTCTTGTCATCTTGTTAACTTGTTAACATGCTGATGGGTTACTCAGGTTTGGACCTCTGATAACAATCATTTATTTAAACAATACCTAAAGTGACGAACCATCCACTTCACCTGTGACTGAGGAGTGTCCCAGGAACGGCTTCAGTGCTAAAGCAAGTACAGTCCTGGGCAAACCAGAACATTTGGCCACCTAACTATACCTATCATGCTCTCTGAAACCATATTCTAACCTCCACTTATAAATTCCTACCAATATAATTGACTAGATTCATTCCCCCATCTCCAGCCCCAACTCAGGATTCTCAAAACACAGAACCAGTCATGTCCCCAACTCTGGCTCCAATGCCTACCAACAGACTCCCATAATGTAAACCCACTTTGTTGTCTCATCCCCAACTAACCTCAAATTAACCTGCTCCCTGTTCTTCAGTCCAACTGGTACACTTCCTCTTGGAAAACACTGAGCTCATTCCTACCTTAGTACAATTGCACAGATGTTACCTGGCCTCCTGCTACAACTCCTCAGTGACGTCTGAGGACAGCCCATTTCATCCTCATCCATGAAAACTTCTCTAATATACTAAATTCATGTAGCTTCCAGGAGTTCTCTATATAAAATGCCTTGACTTCTTGTAATTTATTTCTGTGGGTTTTGTCATTTAATTCATGTGATGAATGAAATTCTAATGTGTTGTTCTCATCTCTCCAAAGATGATTTCCTCAAGGCAGTCAACAAGAATGACCATGTATCCCCCACAACATAAGCTGTACTCATAATAGTTGTTCAGTATTTCACAAATAATGAATAGTAAAAGAGAACACTGAACTTCTTATGTCTATAGAAGAAAAACACTTATCAGTAAAAAACTAACTAATGCTTTCTCTTACTTTCTTCTACTGTGAGGCTAATACAAAAATCCAGTGACTTAGGAGGATTACAGCAGGGAAATCCTGGAAGTGGTGAGAAGTATTCAGATTCTGTGTACGATATGAAGAGAAAGCAAATGCCATTTCCTGACAGATTGTATATGAAGTGTGAGAGAAGGAGAAGGTTTAAGGACAAGTACAAGGTGAAGAAATTTTCCCTCAAGCATTTACAGATGTTATTCTAATAATATTTTTCTTAAGGATTCAAAATAAAACACCCACTACAAACTTTTGCTTTGAATCTACATTTTCTCTATATGCATACACTTTGAAGTGGTCCTTCACTCAGGTGTTCAAGAATATTAGTCAATTCAGCCATTTTTTAAAGCTAATTACTATTCTTCAACAAGCCTATAAAGTAAGAGTTATTCGTAATCACCACCAAAAAAAAATTATTTTAGACTATAAACTACTTGCAAAGCTCCTCCTTTAGACAGCCAATGCATTCTGGTAAGAAGAGCATAGTGGAATTCTGATCTGCTTTTCTGAATGAAGCTGAAAAAGGAATGGTGGTGGCTTAGGTTTCATTAAATTAATCATTTTGGTGATATCACATATTAACAAATTTACAGGCAGATTTTCATACAACAGCTTCTCTAAATATTGTGATTGTCAGGGTTTTCAGAAAAACTTACTAAATCCATAAAAAAAGCAATCATCTGGCTAGGATAATTCAGCACTGAAGTCAGAGACAGTGTGTGTCGTATGGCTACTACAGAGCATTCTCTTGAGGCAGAGGTCCCACCAAAATTCTTAGGTACCAGAATAACTGTTTCTGAACTCATTAAGTATAGAAGGCTAGCCATATAAACATAGTTGTAACCAAACATCATGAATTTTGAATGGTTAACTTTATGTAAATGAACTTAAATAAGAATACTACCAACAATATCAGTATCTCATCTCACACTAGTAACCTACTCTGAGGTTACTGGGGTATCTTAGCACACTCAGTTGGAAGTTCCATCATAGAAATCAGTCCACGAGCAATGGGATCCCAGCCCCTATGCCAGAACAGGAGCCCAGGCCTAGGGAAGAACACAGGAGGCAGCCAGGATGCTGGCTTTGAATCCAGACCAGGAACTGACACTACCCTGGCTATGTGAGCACCTTCCTTACCCAGCAGGCCTCAATTTCCTCATCCATAAAGCAAAATAAAAGTACCCTTAGACTTATTTATGTCTTGGTTCTTATTGCTAATTTCTGATAAGTAGTAAAAAATGCTTAGAAAAAAATAATATCTCATTTCAATATAGCACTTTTTCTGACGTGTTTCATGTACTTTATTTCAACAGGTCTTTATAGTAACCTTGTGAGATATGAATGGCAATGTCAAGTACATTGGACCGACAGACATTGCTTGGGAGCCAGACAGCCAGCCATAACTTGGATTCTACCACATAACTTATTAGCTATATATCCTTAGGAGAGATTATATTAACCTCTCTTAGTCTCAGCTACTACATCTACAAATTGGGGTCAACA
The DNA here is from genome assembly GCF_030020395.1 of Manis pentadactyla. Taxonomy (NCBI): domain Eukaryota; kingdom Metazoa; phylum Chordata; class Mammalia; order Pholidota; family Manidae; genus Manis; species Manis pentadactyla. Next base: position 102,728,158 of record NC_080023.1, read on the forward strand.
GTACCTGCCTCAAAGAGTTGCTTTGAGGATTACAAAAACACAGAACATACAAAGTATGCCTGGTAGACAGCAGGCACTTAGGAGATGGCTAGCATGAGGAGCTAGCCAACCAGCCCACATTTTACATATGGAACAATTTAGGCTCAGAAATGGTAAACAAATGATAAAGACCACCCATAGTAAATCCTAGGGCTAGTGTGGAACCTAAGTTGAGAACTAGAACCCTGGTAAGAACTAATATAACTAGGTCAGGAAGGAGGTAGAAATCATTAATTATGCAGCTACAATTTTAATTTATCTGGATAAAATATTTTCTAATACACCTAAAATAGCCCACTGCATTTAAGGCCTAAAAGGAATTTGTCCCCATATAATTTTTTACTCTTTCAGTTTACTTTTCAATGGCTCACAAAATAGTTTTCTTTTTATTCAGACACTGGGTTCAGAACCTATTATTTCGTATGTTGCTTCAGTCTCATGCACAGGAAAAACTTACATTTCATTGACTATCTGATACTAATATCTGATATTAATATTCTTACCATAACTACTTATATGTAGAATAGGAAGGAAGAACACTTAATCACAAGTAAAAATTCTGGTTTTGATTTTCCTCTCTTGGAATCTTTCACCTTGGGCAAGTCTCTTATCATCTTCAGAACTCTTGTATTTTACCTGTAAATGATGGAGGTGGACTTTATTATCTCATCCCTTACATAGCTAGATTCAATCGTAAGTGAAATAAACTCATCTTTATGAAACCTAGTTAAGGACTCAAGAGAAAAGTAAGCATGCAGGCTAATGGGACCATTGCTGTCCCTCTGAGACCTCACCCTACACAAAGGAAGGTTGTTATGGAATTAAGAGAAATGTCTGACTAGGATGTCAATGAAAAGCTGGAATACACAACCTTGTAAGATTGGGGGTGGGGGGCCCCTTCTCCAAAATTACATAGAATAATGTAAGCCACACAATTTTATCCATGTGACTGCTTCTGTACTGCAGCAATAATTAGGACCAAATGAAACTCAACATGTCTTCCAGTCTAATTCTTTCTGATTCTATCACTATCTTAGAAGATTTACTCCTGGATATCTAGGAGATGTATCTATTTTATTTTTTATTCCTTATCTCCCTTAACATCCAACATTACTTACAAACTTCAACTTTCTCTGACAATTTGGCCTTTGTCCCTTTTTAAGCACCATGCCTCAATATGATAGATTTCATGAATTCATGCATTTTGAGGTTCAGATCTGCTATTTCAAAATAACAAAAGTAACTGCCTCTTATTTTTCAAGGAAATACTAATTCCCACTGTGTGAAAATAAATATAACTCCAAAGAGGCCACGGGTGATTTGGGATTTCAGCCGTGTCTGGCTGTGACTTCACTTGGTTTTGTGTTCTTGTTGGCAGGCCATTGTCCACATGTGGATGATGCAAGAAAAACCATGATTGTGAAATTGGCAAAGGCACAATTCATTATATTGGAAAGGTAGTAAGTTGTAGAAGTCCAGACTATCCAGCTAAGATGAGTAATGGGTAATCAACACAAAAGGAAATTATTTTCAAAACAATTCTTGGACTTACAAATTTAAACAGTCTATACTAATGTAGGGGGAAAAGTTTATATGCCTACTCAATAATCATTGGAAGTAGGAGACAAATGATAAAGGTGGAGAGAAGAAAACATAATGAAAGTATAAGAATTTCACATTTATAATCCTCTTAGTTAATTCTTTACTAAAATCCTGAATCAGTCTCAATCTGTGTATCAATATCATTTTTATAGAGCTTAATATACAAAGCTGGAAAACATCAGGGGAAATTATTTCCAAGGTACAATTTATAACATATATGTATTAATACTGACCTAACAATACGACCAAAAATCTTTAAAATGAGACATATGGATAATATGATATATAATAGTATAATATGATAATATATTACAATATAGTCTAAAATATAACAGCTTAATAAGTATAATAGTATAATAGATCATAGAATTCTAATTTAGTCACTCCCCTCCCAGGAGGAAGACTGCACCAGGTGGCCACGTGGCTCAGAGTGCTGCTGGTGTGGAGGTGGGGAGCCCCATCACACCTGACCAGGTGACTTGTAATTTTGACCCATGAAATGTAATTTGAAGGAAAGTGAACCATATCCAAGGGAAAGCTTTAAGAGTTGTCACACATTTGGGCCACTGCTCTTTTCCTCTACCAGGAAAACTCATGTCTCTGATAAGACAGTTCCTTCAAAAACCATGTGGAATTGAGCTGTAGAAAGTGTTGTAGCCTCCAGCAACCCATGTTTATGTGAACAAGAAGTAAATCGCTGTTGCCATAAACCACTAAGAGTTTCGGATGGTTACTGCAGTCTTCTTGGCAAAAGCAGACTAACACAACAACTGAAGCCAAACAATATTTTTTAAATTACCTTCTTTGTGATTAAGGGGAAAACATGTTGAAATCAAAGAACATAGTGTGAGGTAGAAAAATGACAGATGAACTTAAAATAGTGAATAGTGCAGGATAAGCTAATTTCATATTTAGAGTACAATAATCAGGATGTATAAGAAAAAAGAAGTTTCAAACAAATGCAAATAAAATTGTCTCTTTTATAATCACAGCTTGTATTCATCCCCACAGCCACAAAATAGTATAATATGATTCTAAGATTGGGATACTATAGTAAACAAAAATCAAGTCTACGAATAATATCAATCACGAATCACTAACACATATATATATATCTTTCTTTGGGGGATTCAAGCAAAGATAGTAATATTTGAAGCATCTTACAACACAATTCTGACATAATGGATAAAACGTCAACACAAAAGATGAAAAGAACAAAAAGAAAAATTTGCTACATAGCAATGAAGTGATATAATCCTGGAAAACAGTGGCTCCTCACAGAAAAAACAAACCTGTACTTCAGCTATTTTATTTAAAGATAAGATATCAATATTGACAGGTCAAGAAATTCTAGAATAAGATAATGCTATGAAGGACCAGCTATTTTATATACAAGTGACTGTTGGTCATATTGTGTTCCCAAAATATTTGCTTTATTTTACATCAGAAGTTTCTTTTTCTTTTGTTGGAATATAGTTGATATTTAATACTATATTGGTTTCAGATGTACAACATAGTGATTTGACAATTGCATACTTTACTAAATATTCACCCTGGTTAGTGTAGTTACCCTCTGTCACTATACCAAGATATTATAATATTATTGGCCATATTCTTTATGCTGTACTTCCATTCTGGTGACGATTATATAATTTGAAGTTTGTGTCTCTTTACCCCTTCACCTATTTCACCCATCCCCCAACACCTCCCCTAAGGTAACAGTTCGTTGTCTGTGTGTATGAGTCTATTTCTTTTCTATTTTGCTTTTCAGATTCTACTTATAAACAAAATCATGGAATTTGTCTGTCTCTGTCTGACATATTCCACTTATAACTGACCTCTACTTAACTGACTCCCCGATTTCCCTGACACCCTGCACACACCAACATCTGCTGAATGATGCCCAAGGCAGACTCCTCAGTGAGCAACCTACTCTCAGGTTTGCCCAAACACCTCTGTCCTCACCACCTGATGTGCGTGCTTGTGTCTGAGAGTCAGTTGTGTTCGTTCACACACCTGTTTAGGCCACTGGTATAAGCAACTATAATTACATAACTTAAATCCTATATAAACCAAAGACATATTGAGTAAGAAAAAATTCATCTGTTTCTGAGAACATCAGTTGAATGTTTTGAAAAGGCTCAAAAGTAAATCTGTAAAAAAAACGATCAAACTGCAGAGGGCAACAACTATAGAAGATAAGGGAAAACAGATCTAGAAGGATTCTCCACTCAGGTTGCTATGCAAGGAAGTCTTTACTCATACTACTTTAAAGCTGGTTACTATACAGAACAGTCATGGGCTATTGTAGCAAACTCTAGTGAAAGAGCCTATCCTCAAAATCAAGAAGGCTTTGGTCATAGATGAAGAGATTGGTTAATAAATGTATATTTATAAAACTTCAGTTAAAATACAAAATGGTTGCAATATTAATTCTATGATCCCTAAATGGACAAATGTTTTCTGTTAACTGACCAAGTACTGGTCCATATCACATGAGAAAATACAGTTTCAACCTAATCATTATATAAGCAAGTCTGAACAATAGGTCCCCCACACATGACATCCTAGCTCATTACACTCTCCCCATCCAAGTATTTACCACACAGCACTGTGTTTATTTAGCTGAATCCCCACTGGGCTATAAATTCATGAGGGAAAAGACTGTATCCCAAAGTTATGTATAAATTACCACTCCCAAAATATTTGTTATTTTAAATTGCATGAAAATTGGCTAAACCACACCTCTCCTTTCCATTGCCTCCTCCTTTCCACAAAGATTCTTAGCTCCCTAAGGGCAAATACTAAATCATATTCATCTTAATAAAAATCTCAAAACCTGACAAAACACCTTCCTCACTGAAGGCTATCAACAAAGGATCTGCTACATGAACTAAGTAGGAGAAAAGAAAACTGTCTTTATGTTTTGAATTAGTAAGACAGTAAGGTGAGAATGTCATTCAACAAAGTGGAACTCACTACAAAAAAGGTTGCAGAATCAACTTCCCATTCCTAACAACTTCTTGAGAATTAAAAAATCAGCCAACAGTTGAGTGTTTTAACCAACAGGAAGTAAGAGAACAGATCAGACAAGCAGATGTACTCCTGGAAAGAGGACCAGAATCAGGTCAACCATACCCAACTCAACATACTAAATGTTAATTCAAAAACCTATTAAAGAAACGAATATTTATTTGAAACATTTATTGTAGCACATAATGTACACAGAGCTGCAGAATACCCACACTCACAAGAATAATCATACTGGTTCCTGCTCCACAGTCATTTAAAATGCTGAGGTGGAAATACAACAAACTGATTAAATTACAATAAGGAGCCAAAAGTGCCATGGCAGTTGTAGAGACACTAACAATGATAGAAGTTTCGGAGGTGGTTTCACAATAGCATTTTAAATCCAATCGGAACTTTGTGAGGTGGGTACGTGTGGGACAGGATAAAGTCAGAAGGAAATGGGTTTATTAAAATAGGGAAAATGTCGGCAAAGTCACAGCACTGCAAATGGCAGACTTGTTGGTATGGAAATGGTATGGAAAGCAACACGTCTAGCTAGAAAATTAAGTATTACAGAAAAGTTGTAGAAAAACTATACTGAAAAAGCAGCTTCAGTATGTGGAGGGACTGAATAGTCAGGCATAGTTTAAAAACATGCCCTATAAGCTGCAATATTTGAAGAGAAGTATAAGGTAACTACATATGGCTGATATGGCAGGAAAAAAGATTGACAAAGTAGAAACCTGAAAGAAATTTTGTTCATTTGATCAATGTGAAGGTATACTTTATAATTCACCTTGACTGGGAACCCATATATTTGTTCCAAATTACTCTGGTGTATAAGAGTATGTCTAGATGAGGTGAATATGTGAATCAGTAGACTGAGTAAAGCAGATTGCCCTCCACAATGTGGATGAACCTCATACAAGCAGCTGAAGATCTGAACAGGACAAAAGACTAACCCTCCCCTAAGTAAGACAAAATCTCCCTTACCTGACTACCTTCAAACTGGGACATCAGCTTTTTCCTGCCTTGGACTCAAGCTGAAACACTGGGTCTACCTATGTCTCAAGCCTGAAGGTCTTCTACTCGAACTACACCATTGATTCTCCTGGTTCTTGGGACTTCAGATTCAAACCAGAACTATATCATTGGCTCCCCTTCGTCTCCAGCTTGCTAACCCACTCTGCAGATCTTGGGACTTGCCAGCCTCCATAATTACACAAGCCAATTCCTTATAATGGATCTCTTTATACATCTCTATATATATGTTATACACATACACATTCTATTGGTTTTGTTTCTCTGGAGAACCCTAAAACAATCAAACTTGAAATTTAAGATGTTGGTTATATTGCTACTATAGAATCTATTCGAAAAACTAAAGTACTTCTGAAATAACTTCTAGTCCAAAAAACCCTACTAATCTAGATTACACCCTATAGTTAAATAACCTACAGATGGGGGAGTGCAGGAAAACATGGCAGAGTAGGAAGGGAAGGCAGAAACCTCCTTCCAAAACACATAGAAGAAGAAAATACAGCAAATACAAATAAAATTTAAAATGGCCTGAAGACTGCAGAACAGACTACCTAAACCTGTGGAAGAAGAAAAGAACACACAGAAAAGGGTAAAGTGATAGAGCCACAATCAAGTGGGACCCAAGTCCTCCCCTGACCCTACCCCAAAGGAAGAGAAGGAGGAACACAGCAGGGAGAAGGTAGGAGCCCTGGAACACTGCACACCTGGCCCTGAAGATCTCCTCTGGGAGTAGGAGTCAGCATTACACTGGGTTCTGGTGATTAGTGGGGCTGGACACCAAGGACAGCTAGAAGACTCTGGGAGGCTGAGACTCCATCCACTTGTGGAGGGCAGGCATGCTCCACCAGTCCTGAGACCCAAAGCAGAGGCAGCAGTCTGAAAGACTTGCCAGCAGTGGGAGGGGTGCACAGAGGCAAGGGTTGGATGGAGCTCTCTCCTCAGGAGAAAGGGCAGGTGGATGAGACCTGCCCAACCCTCCTTCAGCCTGACAGGTAGGGAACTCTCAGGAGCCCCAAATGCTCCATCCCCCTCACTGGAAACTCAGCCCTGAGCCACTTTACTATGCACACTGCCGGAGAGCCAACCCAATTAGCCTAGCAGTAGTGTCTGACTTTGCTGCAGGGCAGGCAGAGGGAGACTCTCCCAGCATACTCAGCCCATTTCAGCCCAGCCAGGGAGGTGCCTGCAGGAACCAGCCCCAAGAGCTACTTCCTCCCGGTGGGTGTAAAAGCCCAGTGCTGTGTGTCCCACTCTGCCCCAGAGCCACACAATGGCCTCGCCCATGCCATTAACCCTGCAGCCCCACCATCACTGCAGGGCAGTATGAGGGCAGGCACACCCAAAGCAACCCCAGCAGAGGCTTCTGTTCAGATCACAAAGGCAGCTGAAGCAAACTGTACTACAGACTCAGACCACTACCAGCTGACTGACAGAAAGAAGGCCCCTACACTGCACAACTACAACAGCTGGGGCTCCCACAAAGTAGAACCACGCACTGGAGAGTAAAGAATCTGGAGCTCTGGGTACCACAGGCTGCCTCCTTCATAAAGCTATTACTCTACAGGCCAGGAAGAATATCAGATCCATATAATACAAAGGAAGAAACCCTGACAAAATGAAGAGGCAGAGGAATATGTTCCAAACAAAACTACAGGACAAGACACCAGAAAGGGCTAAATGAAGCAGAGATCAACAAACTTCTTAAGAAAGACTTCAAAGTAAAAGTTATAAACATGCTCACTGCTTTACAGAAAAATACTCAAGATCTCAGGGAGGACATAAACAAAGAGACAGAAGAGCTGAAAAAGAGCCACTCAAAGCTGAAGAATACAGTATCTGAAATAAAACATACAACAGAGGGATTAAAGAGTAGATTACTGCAGGTAAAGGAGACACTAATTGAGATGGAAACAAGAGAACAGGAACACAACAAAGCTGAGAAACAGAAAGAAAAAATATCTCTAGGAATGAAAGAATGGTAAGAGAGCTGTGTGACTAAACCAAATGAAATAATATTTGCATAACAGGAATACCAGAAGGAGAAGAGAGAGACAAAGGGATAAAAAGTCTCTTTGAGGAAAGAATTGTTGAAAACTTCCCCAATCTGGGGAAGGAAACAGAAACTCAAGTTCAGAGAAGCCCTAACAAAAAGAACCCCAGGAAGACAACATCAAGACACATAATAATTCAAAAGATAAAGATCAAAGATAAGGAGAGAGTACAGAAAGCATCCAGAGAGAGAAAAAAGATAACTTATAAAGGAAACCCCATCAGGATTTCAGCAGACTTCTCAGCAGAAACTTTACAGGCCAAAAGGGAGTGGCATAAAATATTTAATTTACTGAAACAAAAGGACCATCAACCAAGAATCCTCTACCCAGCAAGATTATCAGTTAAATTTGAAGCAGGGATTAAACAATTTCGAGATAAACAAAATTTGAAGAAATTCACCATCACTAAGCCATTATACGATATGCTAAAGGGACTGCTCTAGATGGAAATGTTTCTCAGGCTAAATAGCTTTCACCAGTGAAAATAAGGTAGTAGACCAATTAATTACCAAAGCCATCCTGAGAAAGAAGAACATAGTTGGGGGGATTATACACCCTGACTTCAAGCTCTACTACAAAGCTACAGTACTCAGAACAGTTTGGTACTGGCAGAAAACAGACCCATAGATCAATGGAATAGAATAGAGACCCCAGATATAAACCCACACATACATGGTCAATTAATATATGATAAAGGAGCCATGAATATACAATGGGGAAAACACAGCCTCTTCAACAACTGGTGTTGGGAAAATTAGACAGCTACAAGTAAGTGCATGAAACTGGATTACTGTCTAACTCCATACACAAAAATGAACTCAAAATGGATCAAAGACCTGAATGTAAGTCATGACACCATAAAACTCTTAGAAGAAAACATAGACATAAATCTCTTGAACATAAGTATGAGCAATTTTTTCCTGGATACATCTCCTTGGGCAAGGGAAACAAAATAAAAAATTATTAAGTGGGACTAAATAAAAATAAAAATATTCTGTACAGCAAAGGATACCATCAACAGAACAAAAAGACATCCTACAATATAGGAGAATATATTTGTAAACAACTCATCTGCTAAGGGGTTAACATCCAAAATCTATAAAGAATGCATATACTTCAAAACCCAATAAACAAATAACCCAATTAAAAAATGGGCGGAGAGTGCTGGCAAAACTGGAGAGCTACATGTAAGAGAATGATATTGGATCACTGTCTAACCCCATACACAAAAGTAAATTCAAAATGGATCAAAGACCTGAATGTAAGTCATGAAACCATAAAACTCTTAGAAAAAAACATAGGCAAAAATCTCTTGGACATAAACTTGAGTGACTTCTTCATGAACATATCTCCCCAGGCAAGGAAAACAAAAGCAAAAATGAACAAGTGGGACTACATCAAGCTGAAAAGCTCTGTACAGCAAAGGACACCATCAATAGAACAAAAAGGTATCCTACAGTATGGGAGAATATATTCATAAATTACAGATCTGATAAAGGCGTGACATCCAAAATATATAAAGAGCTCATGCACCTCAACAAACAAAAAGCAAATAATCCAATTAAAAAATGGGCAGAGGAGCTGAATAGACAGTTCTCTGAAGAAGAAATTCAGATGGCCAACAGATACATGAAAAGATGCTCCACATCACTAGTTATCAGAGAAATGCAAATTAAAACCACAATGAGATATCACCTCACACCAGTAAGGATCGCTACCATCCAAAAGACAAACAACAACAAATGTTGGCGAGGTTGTGGAGAAAGGGGAACCCTCCTACACTGCTGGTGGGAATGTAAATTAGTTCAACCATTGTGGAAAGCAGTATGGAGGTTCCTCAAAATGCTCAAATAGACATACCATTTGCCCCAGGAATTCCACTTCTAGGAATTTACCCTAAGAATGCAGCAGCCCAGTTTGAAAAAGACAGATGCACTCCTATGTTTATCACAGCACTATTTACAATAGCTAAGAAATGGAAGCAACCCAAGTGTCCATCAGTAGATGAATGGATAAAGAAGATGTGGTACATATACACAATGGAATATTATTCAGCCATAAGAAGAAAACAAATCCTACTATTTGCAAAAACATGGAAGGAGTTAGAGGGTATTATGCTCAGTGAAATAAGCCAGGTGGAAAAAGACAAATACCAAATGATTTCACTCATATGTGGAGTATAAGAACAAAGAAAAAAACTGAAGGAACAAAACAGCAGCAGAATCACAGAACCCAAGAATGGACTAACAGTTACCAAAGGGAAAGGAACTGGGGAGAATGGGAGGGAAGGGAGGGGTAAGGGTGGGGAAAAAGAAAGGGGATATTACAATTAGCATGTATAATGTGGGGTGGGGGGGAATGGGGAGGGCTGAGCAACACAGAGAAGACAAATAGTAATTCTACAACATCTTACTATACTGATGGACAGTGACTGTAATGGGGTTTGTGGGGGGGACTTGGTGAAGGGGGGGACCCTAAACATAATGTTCTTCATGTAATTGTAGATTAATGATAACAAAATTTTTTTAAAAGTCAAGGAGAGAAGCTCTTAGAAGAAATCCTGCCAACACCTCGATATTGGACTTCTAGCTTTCAGATTTGTGAGAAAATAAATGTTTGTTGTTTAAGTCAAAAAAAAAAAATGGTCGGAGAACGTGAACAGACATTTCTCCAAAGAGGAAATACACAAATGGCACATGAAAAGATGCTCCACATAGCCAACCATCAGGGAAATGCAAATCAAAACCACAATGAGATACCACCTCACACTGGTTAGAATGACTACTATCCAAAAAACAAACAACAAATGTTGGTGAGGATGTGGAGAAAAGGGAACCCTCCTACACTGTTGTGGGAATGTCAGTTGGTGCAACTGCTGTGGAAAGCAGTATGGAGGTTCCTCAAAAAACTAAAAATAGAAATACCATTCAATCCAGTATTTCCACTTCAAGGAATTTACCCAAAAGAAACAAAATCCCTGATCTAAAAGTTATATGCACCCCTATGTTTATCACCACACTACTGGCAATAGCCAAGATATGGAAGCAACCTAAGTGTCCATCAACAGATGAATGGATAAAGAAGATGTGGTACATACACACAATGGAATATTATTCAGCCATAAAAAGAAAAGAAATCCTGCCATTTGCAGCAACATGAATAGACCTAGAGGGTATTACGCTCAGTGAAATAAGCCAGGAGGAGAAAGACAAATACCATATGATTTCACTTATTTGTGGAATTTAACAACAAAGCAAAACATAAGGAACAAAAAAGACACTGAGAAGTGACTAGTGGTTTCCAAGGGGGAAGGTCTGAGCTGGGTGGGGAATGGAAGGGGAGGGGGATAAAGGGGCACAGTAATTTGCAATCACAATATAAGTTGGTCATGGGGACAGTAGTACAGCATGCACAAAAAGTCAGTGATTCTGTAACATCTTTCTACATTAATAGTAACTGCACTGGAGAGGGTGAGGATTTAATAATATAGGTAACTGTTGAACCACTGTGTTTTACATTTGAAACCAATATAAGATTGTACATCAATGATACTTCCATCAAAAAAAAAGCTGACAGATAATTTCAGAGCAATAATCCTTCAATGTCAATAATTTTAAATTCTACATTGGTTTCCATTTCAACTAAAATTGAAACACTTCTGACAGAGGTAAGAAATTCACTAAAAAAAATTTCTGAGCACTTCTATGCCAACAACTATGTTAGGACTAAGTGTTAATTTGACATAAAAGAGATACTGCACCTACCCTCAAACAGATGAGAGAGTAGGAGTGGAGACTGCTGTTAATCAACCACCACAGATATGGAAGATGACTGGATGAATGCAAGAACAGACTGGAAAGTGGCAGTACTGGAGTATATAATGGAGAGAGGTGACCTCATCTAGGGTTCAGGGATGGCTCCTGCTAAAGATGGTTCCTGCTAATGCGATGACTTAGCTTAGATTAGAAGGACATGAATAGGAGGAATCTAACAAAGGGAAAATGTATGTGTAGAGCGAATGGAAGGAACTCAGACATTTAATAGTTGAGTAAAAGTGTATAATCTTCATAAAGGAATGAAAAAGACTGGTTAGGATGGTAGGTGGTTTCCGAGAAAACAAGGTAGAGAGTGTTTCAAGATGTAGGTATTTGTCAACAATACCCAATGCTGCTGAGAAGACCTAGTGGAAGGGAGTCCAGAAAGCCTTGAAAGGTTTAGAGATATGAAGGATATTAATGACCTGAGAGAAACACTAGAAGGCTAAGGGAGACTGAAGCCAGGTTAGCTCTTGTTAGAAGGCAGCATTGAGGAGTATGTTGCAGGTGAGAAAAATGGACACCTAGCAGAAAATTCAAGGAAGGACAATGTATCCTAGCTAGAATGGAATATGGGATTAAGAGGGAAAGATTTTGAAAAGAGAAGTCTGAAGTTTAAAATCAATGAGAAGACTCCTGTTGAGAGAGGGCAAATATCAAATGGAAAGAAGGAAAAATCTATAATGTAAGTGCTCATCAGAAGGATGTACACAGGTGAAAGGCTTGTTCTTAAGAAATGGGACATTGCTCTATGGTGGAAGAAAGGACAGACCAGGTGCAGTTGAAAGCAGGCATACATGCTTGATGTTAGCAACTGAGGAATATATAAGTATTCTTTATATCTCCTTTCTTAACATTCACCAAAGTAAGTAGAAATGTATCTTCTTAGAATATCTTTTTAATTTTCACATATTTCCAAACACTGAAACAGGCTACTCACATTCTTTTACAGAAACATACTCTTAACCACTGAACCCTCAAATGAAGTGTCCTGAATCCCGAAAGACTTCTATCTGTGATTTATCTTGTAAGTCTCACAGATATTTCACTAGCTTTAGCAATATAGTTCAGTAAACATCACCACAATTCACTTATTAAAAAGGTATTTAATAGTGAAATGGGACGAGGCGGAGCCAACATGGCGGCGTGAGTAGGACAGTGGGAATCTCCTCCCAAAAACATATATACTTTTGAAAATACAACAAACACAACTAGCCCTAAAAGAGAGACCAGAAGACGCAGGACAGTGGCCAGACTGCAGCTACACCAGCGAGAACCCAGCGACTGGTGAAAGGGGTGAGATACAAGCCCCGGCCCGGCGGGACCCGAGCGCCCCTCCCCCCAGCTCCCGGTGGGAGAACAATAGGCAGAGCGGGAGGGAGACGGAGCCCAGGACTGCCGAACACCCAGCCCCAGCAATCCGGGCCAGAGCACAGACACAGTACGTGCCCAGGGGGCCCTGGATACTGGGGGAACAGGGAGTAAGACCTCTGAGCGGGTGCTGAAGCTGATGCCCCTGTGACAAAGAAAAGCGGGGGCTTTTTGAAAGTCTTAAAGGGACAGGGACTTAACAGCTTGACGGAAACAACCCAGGTCACAGTACAGCAGCTGGAAATTACAGGGAAAACTGGGTGCACTAACCCCCTGGGCAACAGCTCTGAGACCCCTCACGGAAGCAAACAGTCAAGCAGCCCCCCCATCCATTACCCCACCGGGCGCTGGGAAAGCAGAGAAGCAGCCTGAGACAAATTCCGCCCACAGAAAGGGAAATTTCTCCCTGCCGGCCAGGCAAGACACAAAGACCCACTCTACACGCAATTACCCAACACAAGCCACTAGGGGTCGTAGTTGCCCCAGTAAAGAAAGGCCAGTAGCAAGTGAAAATTTTGGCCCTCCCAGCTGACAGTCAATAGCACCTGTCAACATGAAAAGGCAAAAAAATATGATCCAGACAAGACTAACCCAGACAGCTTCAGCATCTGCTACATCTTCCCCTGAGAAGGAATCTGGGGAGATAGATTTAGCCAGGCTACCTGAAAAAGAATTCAAAACAAAAGTCATAACCATGCTGATGGACTTGCAGAGAAATATGCAAGAACTAAGGAAGGAGAATTCAGAAATAAAACAAGCTCTGGAAGGACTTCAAAACAGAATGGACGAGATGAAAGAGACCATTAATGGACTAGAAAACAGAGAACAGGAACGCAGAGAAGCTGATGTAGAGAGAGATAAAAGGATCTCCAGGAATGAAAGAATTTTAAGAGAGCTGAGTGATCAATCTAAAAGGAATAATATAAGAATCATAGGCATTCCAGAAGAAGTAGAGAGAGAAAAGGGGATAGAAAATGTCTTTGAAGAAATAATTGCTGAAAATTTCCCCAAACTAGGGGAAGAAATGGCCTCTCAGACCACAGAGGTACACAGAACTCCCATGACAAGGGATCCAAGGAGGGCAACACCAAGACACATAATAATTAAAATGGCAAAGATCAAAGACAAGGACAAAGTATTACAAGCAGCCAGAGAGAAAAAAAAGGTTACCTACAAAGGAAAACCCATCAGGCTATCATCAGACTTCTCAACAGAAACCCTACAGGCCAGAAGAGAATGGCATGATATACTTAATGCAATGAAACAGAAGGGCCTCGAACCAAGACTACTGTATCCAGCACAAATATCATTTAAATATGAAGGAGGGATTAAACAATTCCCAGACAAGCAAAAGTTGAGGGAATTTGCCTCCCACAAACCACCTCTACAGGGCATCCTACAGGGACTGCTCTAGATGGGAGCACTCCTAAAAAGAGCACACAACAAAACACTCAACATATGAAGAAGGGAGGAGGAGGAATAAGAAGGGAGAGAAATAAAGAATCATCAGACTGTGTTTATAATAGCTCAACAAGCGAGTTAAGTTAGACAGTAAGACAGTAAAGAAGCTAACCCTAAACCTTTGGTAACCACAAACTTAAAGCCTGCAATGGCAATAAATTCACACCTTTCAATAATCACCCTAAATGTAAATGGACTGAATGCACCAATCAAAAGACACAGAGTAATAGAATGGATAAAAAAGCAAGATCCATCCATATGCTGCTTACAAGAGACTCACCTCAAACCCAAAGACGCGCACAGACTTAAAGTCAAGGGATGGAAAAAGATATTTCAAGCAAACAACAGAGAGAAGAAAGCAGGTGTTGCAATTCTGGTATCAGACAAAACAGACTTCAAAATAAAGAAAGTAACAAAAGACAAAGAAGGACATTACATAATGATAAAGGGCTCAGTCCATCAAGAGGATATAACCATTATAAATATATATGCACCCAATACAGGAGCACCAACATACCTGAAACAAATATTAACAGAACTAAAGGAGGAAATAGAATGCAATGCATTCATTCTAGGAGACTTCAACACACCACTCACTCCAAAGGACAGATCCACCAGACAGAAAATAAGTAAGGACACAGAGGCACTGAACAACACACTAGAACAGATGGACCTAATAGACATCTACAGAACTCTACATCCAAAAGCAACAGGATACACGTTCTTCTCAAGTGCACATGGAACATTCTCCAGAATAGACCACATACTAGGACACAAAAAGAGCCTCAGTAAATTCCAAAAGATTGAAATCCTACCAACCAACTTTTCAGACCACAAAGGCATTAAACTAGAAATAAACTGTTCAAAGAAAGCAAAAAGGCTCACAAACACATGGAGGCTAAACAACACGCTCCTAAATAATCAATGGATCAATGACCAAATCAAAATGGAGATCCAGCAATATATGGAAACAAATGACAACAACAACACTAAGCCCCAACTTCTGTGGGACGCAGCAAAAGCAGTCTTAAGAGGAAAGTATATAGCATTCCAAGCATATTTAATAAAGGAAGAGCAATCCCAAATGAATGGTCTAATGTCACAACTATCAAAATTGGAAAAAGAAGAACAAATGAGGCCTAAGGTCAGCAGAAGGAGGGACATAATAAAGATCAGAGAAGAAATAAATAAAATTGAGAAGAATAAAACAATAGCAAAAATCAATGAAACCAAGAGCTGGTTCTTTGAGAAAATAAACAAAATAGATAAGCCTCTAGCCAGACTTATTAAGAGGAAAAGAGAGTCAACACAAATCAACAGTATCAGAAATGAGACAGGAAAAATCACAACAGATCCCACAGAAATACAAAGAATTATTAGAGAATACTATGAAAACCTATATGCTAACAAGCTGGGAAACCTAGGAGAAATGGACAACTTCCTAGAAAAATACAACTTTCCAAGACTGACCCAAAAAGAAACAGAAAATCTAAACAGACCAATTACCAGCAACGAAATTGAAGCGGTAATCAAAAAACTACCAAAGAACAAAACCCCCGGGCCAGATGGATTTACCTCGGAATTTTATCAGACATACAGGGAAGACATAATACCCATTCTCCTTAAAGTTTTCCAAGAAATAGAGGAGGAGGGGATACTCCCAAACTCATTCTATGAAGCTAACATCACCCTAATACCAAAACCAGGCAAAAAGAAAACTACAGACCAGTATCCCTGATGAACGTAGACGCAAAAATACTCAACAAAATTTTAGCAAACCGAATTCAAAAATACATCAAAACCATCGTACACCATGACCAAGTGGGATTCATCCCAGGGATGCAAGGATGGCACAACATTCGAAAGTCCATCAATATCATTCACCACATCAACAAAAAGAAAGACAAAAACCACATGATCATCTCCATAGATGCTGAAAAAGCATTTGACAAAGTTCAACATCCATTCATGATAAAAACTCGCAGCAAAATGGGAATAGAGGGCAAGTACCTGAACATAATAAAGGCCATCTATGATAAACCCACAGCCAACATTATATTGAAGAGCGAGAAGCTGAAAGCATTTCCTCTGAAATCAGGAACTAGAAACGGATGCCCACTCTCCCCACTGTTATTTAACATAGTACTGGAGGTCCTAGCCACAGCAATCAGACAAAACAAAAAAATACAAGGAATCCAAATTGGTAAAGAAGAAGAAGTCAAACTGTCACTATTTGCAGATGACATGATACTGTACATAAAAAACCCTAAAGACTCCACCCCAGAACTACTAGAACTGATATCGGAATACAGCAAAGTTGCAGGATACAAAATCAACACACAGAAATCTGTGGCTTTCCTATATACCAACAATGAACCAACAGAAAGAGAAATCAGGAAAACAACTCCATTCACAATTGCATCAAAAAAAATAAAATACCTAGGAATAAACCTAACCAAAGAAGTGAAAGACTTATATTCTGAAAACTACAAGTCACTCTTAAAAGAAATTAAAGGGGACACTAACAGATGGAAACGCATCCCATGCTCATGGCTAGGAAGAATTAATATCGTCAAAATGGCCATCCTGCCCAAAGCAATATACAGATTTGATGCAATCCCTACGAAACTACCAGCAACATTCTTCAATGAACTGGAACAAATAATTCAAAAATTCATATGGAACCACCAAAGACCCCGAATAGCCAAAGCAATCCTGAGAAAGAAGAATAAAGTAGGGGGGATCTCACTCCCCAACTTCAAGCTCTATTATAAAGCCATAGTAATCAAGACAATTTGGTACTGGCACAAGAACAGAGCCACAGACCAATGGAACAGACTAGACAATCCAGACATTAACTCAGACATATATGGTCAATTAATATTTGATAAAGGAGCCATGGACATACAATGGCGAAATGACAGTCTCTTCAACAGATGGTGCTGGCAAAACTGGACAGCTACATGTAGGAGAATGAAACTGAACCATCGTCTAACCCCATATACAAAAGTAAACTCAAAATGGATCAAAGACCTGAATGTAAGTCATGAAACCATTAAACTCTTGGAAGAAAACATAGGCAAAAACCTCTTAGACATAAACATGAGTGACCTCTTCTTGAACATATCTCCCCGGGCAAGGAAAACAACAGCAAAAATGAACAAGTGGGACTATATTAAGCTGAAAAGCTTCTGTACAGCAAAAGACACCATCAATAGAACAAAAAGGAACCCTACAGTATGGGAGAATATCTTTGAAAATGACACATCCGATAAAGGCTTGACGTCCAGAATATATAAAGAGCTCACACGCCTCAACAAACAAAAAACAAATAACCCAATTAAAAAATGGGCAGAGGAACTGAACAGACGGTTCTCCAAAAAAGAAATACAGATGGCCAACAGACACATGAAAAGATGCTCCACATCGCTAATTATCAGAGAAATGCAAATTAAAACTACAATGAGGTATCACCTCACACAGTAAGGATGGCTGCCATCCAAAAGACAAACAACAACAAATGTTGGCGAGGCTGTGAAGAAAGGGGAACCCTCCTACACTGCTGGTGGGAATGTAAACTTGTTCAACCATTGTGGAAAGCAGTATGGAGGTACATCAAAATGCTCAAAACAGACTTACCATTTGACCCAGAAATTGCACTCCTAGGAATTTACCCTAAGAATGCAGCAATCAAGTATGAGAAAGATCAGTGCACCCCTATGTTTATCGCAGCACTATTTACAATAGCCAAGAATTGGAAGCAACCTAAATGTCCATCGATAGATGAATGGATAAAGAAGATGTGGTACATATACACAATGGAATACTACTCAGCCATAAGAAAAGGGCTAATCCAACCATTTGCAGCAACATGGATGGAGCTGGAGGGTATTTTGCTCAGTGAAACAAGCCAAGCAGAGAAAGAGAAATACCAAATGATTTCACTCATCTGTGGAATATAAGAACAAAGGAAAAACTGAAGCAACAAAACAGCAGCAGAATCACAGAACTCAAGAATGGACTAACAGGTACCAAAGGGAAAGGGACTGGGGAGGATGGGTGGGTAGGGAGGGATAAGGGGGGGAGAAGTAGGGGGATATTAAGATTAGCATCCATAGCGGGGTGGGAGAAAGGGGAGGGCTGTACAACACAGAGAAGACAAGTAGTGATTCTACAACAGGTTGCTACGCTGATGGACAGTGACTGTAAAGGAGTATATAGGGGGGACCTGGTATAGGGGAGAGCCTAGTAAACAAAGTATTCGTCATGTAAGTGTAGATTAATGATTAAAAAAAAAAATGCAGTTCCTATGTGGTGACCTCTAATGAGTTCTACACAATGATATAAAGGACATATAAAAGTGTAGGCAAAGGGTCTGTTTGTGTTTATACAGAGGATCAAAGCCTAATTTGGCTACCCCGAAAATGAACTAAGATACGATATGAAAAAGAACTTCCAACATCAGCACTCTCGGGAAGACTCATGACAGAAGATGATCAGAAAAAAAAAAAAAAACTTCAACAAAGATCCACACACTGTCACAGGTGTAGATGCACTCATCCCACCAGTTCCTGGACTTGCCATGGGAAAGATGAAGGAGATATGTAAGCTGGCCTGTGCATGCAGTAAAACAAAAATTGGACTGGATCTATACTGTTGGAACTCAACCAAGAATTAGGAGAAGTGCAAATTGTAGCACTCCAAAATCTTACAACCACAGACTATTTATCGTTAAAAGAACATATGGGATATGAACAGTCCCCAGGAATGGGGTGTTCTAGTTTATCTGAATTCTCTCAGACTGTTTAAGTTCAGTCGGACAATATCCACCATATCATAGATAAGTTTTCACAAATGCCCAAGGTGCCTAACTGGTTTTCTTGGTTTCACTGGAGATGGCTGGTAATTACAGGTATGCTTTGGTTAGGTAACTATATTCCTATTATGTTAATGTGTGTGCACAATTTAATTAGTAGTTTAAAACCTATCCATGCTGAAGTTACTCTACAAGAAGATATGTCAAAGAAATAATCAATCTTCCCAGGTTTTCTTCTGCCTGCTACTTCTATAGCTTTTCTTCTTCCTACCTAATCACAACCTTTAAATAGAACTCGTGCCACATGTCGAATTTACCGAGTATCATAATTCTTCCAAGTGGTAAAGACACCTCAAGACAAATGCTGGGCATAGAAGCCACAGGGCATAAATATGCAAAGAAGTAAAAAGCTAACCTTTTCAAACGATAAGGCTTCTCTCTCACTTACCAACTTCACATTTCCCTGTATGGCCCCGGAAGATGATGGTTAGCCAGAGACGGGTAAGATTCCTCAAGGGAGGAACAACCTAAGACAGGCACAGTCGCAGGGGGCCATCTGGTGAGAAAATGGGGAGCAGCAGAGGTGAGGCTTAGAACCTCCCCCCTCATGTTCTGAGAGAAATCTTCTGCATACATGGATGTTTATTGCCCTCGTCTAGCGCGGATTAACACATAGTCTACAGGCACACACCTGATCATCTACATTTGCTCTCTTATAACACTAAACTCTGTTTCCTACCTTTATCTCGTATCTACCTACCACTTCAGCATTTTATTAAAAATAATAATAATAGAGAAATGTGGTATCCACATATAAATCAGGTTTAAAAATCAAATGAGTATTCATATTTGAACTGACTGTTTATAGTTCATAATGCATGAGCAAAACCGAAAGCTTCTGTGATGACTGCCCTTGCACTGTTCACCATGTAACTTATTCACTATGTAAGAATTTGTACTCCATGTAAGAATTTGTTCGTTATGCATCAGAAGATTGGAGACTGACGAAAATTGGGCTTGGGGTGGATTAATGATTGTGCATTGAGTATTGACCCCCCTATACAGAGATTTGTTGTGGTTAACAACTATTTGATCAATAAATATGAGAGATGCCCTCACAATATATATTTATATATATATATATATATATATATATATATATATATATATATAAACACACTTCCAATTGTAAAATAAATAAGTAACCGGGATGTAATGTATAGCATAAGGAATATAGTCAAAATATTGTAACAACTTGGTATGGTGATACCTGGTACCTAGAAATATCATGTATATAAATGTTGAGTCGCTGTGTTGTACACCTGAAACTAATGTAATGCAATGCTGTTGTCAACTACCCTTCAATAAAAAAAAAAAAAAAAAAAATAGTGAAATGGGTGAAGGGGGTCAAAAGGTATAACCTCTAGTTATAAAACAAGTCCTGAGGATGTAAAGTATTGCATGGTGACAAGAAAAATGTACTTGAAGAAGATCTTCATCATTGCTCTAGAATGTACATATTTTCTTCTGAGTCTTCTAGATGAACACTGATAATTGTGCTCATCATCCCTCTCTCTCTCTCTAAGAATCTGGATGCCAAAATTGCATGTCAGACAGCCTGTGGCAAAAAACTCTGTTCTACCACCTTCACCCTCCACAAACTTGAGCTCAGCTTTTTCATCTGCAAGATGGAGATAATACCAGTAATTTAAGGGGAACTGTTAAAAGTAAATGAGATAGGGGATCACAGGAAGAGGGCAGCATGAATATTTCAGAGAAAATCTCCTCCCCAAAACATATATATTTATGAAAATACAATAAATACAACTACTCCTAAAAGAGACACCAGTGGATGTAGTACAACAGCCAGGATACATCTACATCTGTGAGAACTCAACATCACAAGAAGGGGGTAGGATACAAGCCGCAGCCAGGTGGGACCCAAATGCTCTCCCACCCCAGAACCCGGTGAAAAGAAAGGAGTCGGAACGGGGAGGGAGTGAAAGCCCAGGACTGCTAAACAACCAGCTCTAGAAATCCGCACCCGGAGCACAGACAAAAGGTGCATGGGGTGCTGGATATTAGAGAAACGGAAAAGCAAAACCTGTGGGCAGGTCCCCACAACCAGCACCTGTGAGAAAAAAGAAAAGCGAGTGCTTTCTGGAAGTCTTAAAGAGACAGGGACCCCATTGCTGAACGAAGTTGTCCCGGCACACTTAACTAGAAGCTGGGAATACCGGGAAACCTTAGGTGCCCTAAACCCCGGGGAGGCAGGGCAGCTCTGAATCCCCTCACGACATAAGCAGCCTGCCAGTTGTTCCTCCAACTGGCACGGACCCCAACACACTGGCCCAGTAGTGGGAGAGTGGGAGCGCGCGCCAGGGGCGGTGGAGTCAGAAGGGACCAGGAGTGGATAGTGTGTGCCAACGGCACCAGATGGGAGCAGGAGAGGCTTGTGCAAGCCCACAGCAGCAACGACCAAACACCTGAGAGAGGAAATGCAGAGACAGACCTAACAAGTTTCCCAGAAAAAGAATTCAAAATAAAAATCATAAACATGCTGACAGAGCTGCAAAGAAATATGCAAGAGCTAAGGGATGATGTCCAGAGGGAGATTACAGATGTCCGGAGGGAGATTACAGAAGTGAAACAAACTCTGGAAGGATTTATAAGCACAATGGATAAGATGCAAGAGGCCACTGATGGAATAGAAACCAGAGAACAGGAACGCATAGAAGCTGACACAGAGAGAGATAAAAGGATCTCCAGGAATGAAACAATATTAAGAGAACTGTGTGACCAATCCAAAAGGAACAATATCCGCATGATAGGGATACCAGAAGAAGAAGAGAGAGAAAAAGGGATAGAAAGTGTCTTTGAAGAAATAATTGCTCAGAACTTCCCCAAACTGGGGGAGGAAATAGTTGCTCAGACTACGGAAGCACACAGAACTCCCGAGAGACGGCACCCAAAGAGGACACCACCAAGACACATAATAATTAAAATGACAAAGATCAAGGACAAGGACAGAGTATTAAAGTCAGCCAGAGAGAGAAAAAAGGTCACCTACAATGGAAAACCCATCAGGCTATCATCAGACTTCTCAACAGAAACCTTACAGGCCAGAAGAGAATGGCATGATATATTTAATGCAATGAAACAGAAGGGCCTTGAACCAAGGATACTGTATCCAGAACGATTATCATTTAAATATGAAGGAGGGGTTAAACAATTCCCAGACAAGCAAAAGTTGAGGGAATTTGACTCCCACAAACTAGCTCTACAGTGCATCTTAGAGGGACTGCTGTAGATGGGAGCACTTCTAAAAAGAGCACATAACAAAACACCCAACATATGAAGAAGGGAGGAGGAGGAATAAGAAGGGAAAGAAATAATCATCAGACTGTGTTTATAACAACTCAATAAGGGAGTGAGGTCAGGCAGTAAGGTAGTAAACAAGCTAACCTTGAACCTTTGGTAACCACGAATCTAAACCCTGCAATGGCAATAAGTACATATCTTTCAAAAATCACCCTAAATGTAAATGGACTGAATGCACCAATCAAAAGACAGAGTAATAGAATGGATAAAAAAGCAAGACCTATCTATATGCTGCTTACAAGAGACTCACCTCAAATCCAAAAACACACACAGATTAAAGGTCAAGGGATGGAAAAAGATATTTCATGCAAACAACAGAGAGAAAAAAGCAGGTGTTGCAACACCAGTATCAGACAAAACAGACTTCAAAATAAAATAAAGAAAGTAACAAGAGATAAAGAAGTATATTACATAATGATAAAGGGCTCAGTCCAACAAGAGAATATAACCATTATAAACATATATGCACCCAATACAGGAGCAGCAGCATATGTGAAACAAATACTAATACAATTAAAGGAGGAAATAGAATGCAATGCATTCATTTTGGGAGACTTTAACACACCACTTACTCCAAAGGACAGATCCATCAGACAGAAAATAAGTAAGGACACAGAGGCACTGAACAACACACTAGAACAGATGGACCTAATAGACATCTACAGAACTCTACATCCAAAAGCAACAGGATACACATTCTTCTCAAGTGCACATGGAACATTCTCCAGAATAGACCACATAATAGGCCACAAAAAGAGCCTCAGTAAATTCAAAAAGATTGAAATCTTACCAACCAACTCTTCAGACCACAAAGGTATAAAACTAGAAATAAATTGTACAAAGAAAGCAAGAAGGCTCACAAACACATGGAAGCTTAACAACATGCTCCTAAATAATCAATGGATCAACGACCAAATTAAAATGGAGATCCTGCAATATATGGAAAGAAATGACAACAACAACACAAAGCCTCAACTTCTGTGGGGCGCAGCAAAAGCAGTCTTAAGAGGAAAGTATATAGAAATCCAGGAATATTTCTAGAAGGAAGAGCAATCCCAAATGAATAGTCTAATGTCACAATTATCGAAATTGGAAAAAGAAGAACAAATGAGGCCTAAGGTCAGCAGAAGGAGGGACATAATAAAGATCAGAGAAGAAATGAATAAAATTGAGAAGAATAAAACAATAGCAAAAATCAAAGAAAGTAAGAGCTGGTTCTTGGAGAAAATAAACAAAATAGATAAGCCTCTAGCCAGACTTATTAAGAGAAAAAGAAAGTCAATACACATCAACAGAATCAGAAACGAGAAAGGAAAAATCACGACAGACCCCACAGAAGTACAAAGAATTATTAGAGAATACTATGAAAACCTATATGCGAACAAGCTAGAAAACCTAGGAGAAATGGACAACTTCCTAGAAAAATACAACCTTCCAAGACTGACCCAGAAAGAAACAGAAAATCCAAACAAACCAATTACCAGCAATGAAATTGAATCGGTAATCAAAAAACTACCCAAGAACAAAACCCCCGGGCCAGATGGATTTACCTCGGAATTTTATCAGACATACAGATAAGATATAATACCCATTCTCCTTAACGTTTTCCAAAAAATAGTAGAGGAGGGAATACTCCCAAACTCAATTCTATGAAGCCAGCATCACCCTAATATCAAAATCAGGCAAAGACCCCACCAAAAAAGAAAATTACAGAACAATATCCCTGATGAACGTAAATGCAAAAATGCTCAACAAAATATTAGCAAACCGAATTCAAAAATACATCAAGAGGATCATACACCATGACCAAGGGGGATTCATCCCAGGGATGCAAGGATGGTACAACATTCGAAAATCCATTAACATCATCCACCATATCAACAAAAAGGACAAAAACCACATGATCATCTCCATAGATGCTGAAAAAGCATTCGACAAAATTCAACATCCATTCATGATAAAAACTCTGAACAAAATGGGCATACAGGGCAAGTACCTCAACATAATAAAGGCCATATATGATAAACCCACAGCTAACATCATGCTGAACAGCGAGAGGTTGAAAGTTTTTCCTCTGAGAACGGGAACAAGACAGGGATGCCCACTCTCCCCACTTTTATTCAACATAGTACTGGAGGTCCTAGCCATGGCAATCAGACAAAGCAAAGAAATATAAGGAATCCAGATTGGTAAAGAAGAAATCAAACTGTCACTATTTGCAGATGACATGATATTGTATATAAAAAATCCTAAAGACTCCACTGCAAAACTACTAGAACTAATATCGGAATTCAGCAAAGTTACAGGATACAAAATTAACACTGAAATCTGTAGCTTTTCTATACACTAACAATGAACAAATAGAAAGAGAAATCAGTAAAACAATTCCATTCATAATAGAATCAAAAAGAATAAAATACCTAGGAATAAACCAAACCAAGGAAGTGAAAGACCTATACCCTGAAAACTACAAGACACTCTTAAGAGAAATTAAAGAGGTCACTAACAAATGGAAACTCATCCCATGCTCCTGTCTAGGAAGAACTAATATAGTCAAAATGACCATCCTGCCCAAAGCAATATACAGATTCGATGGAATCCCTATCAAACTACCAATAGCATTCTTCAATGAATTGGAACAAATAGTTCAAAAATTCATATGGAACCACCAAAGACCCCGAATAGCCAAAGCAATCCTGAGAAGGAAGAATAAAGTGGGGGGGGGATCTTGCTCACCAACTTCAAGCTCTAATACAAAGCCACAGTAATCAAGACAATTTGGTACTGGCACAAGAACAGAGCCACAGAGCAGTGGAACAGAATAGAGACTCCAGACATTAACCCAAACATATATGGCCAATTAATATACGATAAAGGAGCCATGGACATACAATGGGGAAATGACAGTCTCTTCAACAGATGGTGCTGGCAAAACTGGACAGCTACATGCAAGAGAATGAAACTGGATCACTGTCTAACCCCATACACAAAAGTAAATTTGAAATGGATCAAAGACCTGAATGTAAGTTATGAAACCATAAAAGTCTTAGAAAAAAACATAGCAAAAATCTCTTAGACATAAACATGAGTGACCGCTTCTTGAACATATCTCCCCAGGCAAGGGAAACAAATGCAAAAATGAACAAATGGGACTATATCAGGCTGAAAATCTTCTGTACAGCAAAGGACACCATCAATAGAACAAAAAGGTATCCTACAGTATGGGAGAATATATTCGTAAATTACAGATCTGATAAAGGCATGACATCCAAAATATATAAAGAGCTCACGCACCTCAACAAACAAAAAGCAAATAATCCAATTAAAAAATGGGCAGAGGAGCTGAATAGACAGTTCTCTGAAGAAGAAATTCAGATGGCCAACAGACACATGAAACGATGCTCCACATCGCTTGTCATCAGAGAAATGCAAATTAAAACCACAATGAGATATCACCTCACACCAGTAAGGATCGCTACCATCCAAAAGACAAACAACAACAAATGCTGGCAAGGTTGTGGAGAAAGGGGAACCCTCCTACACTGCTGGTGGGAATGTAAATTAGTTCAACCATTGTGGAAAGCAGTATGGAGGTTCCTCAGAATGCTCAAAATAGAAATACCATTTGACCCAGGAATTCCACTTCTAGGAATTTACCCTAAGAATGCAGCACTCCAGTTTGAAAAAGACAGACGCACCCCTATGTTTATTGCTGCACTACTTACAATAGCCAGGATATGGAAGCAACCTAAATGTCCATCAGTAGATGAATGGATATAGAAGATGTGGTACATATACACAATGGAATATTACTCAGCTATAAGAAAAAAACAGATCCTACCATTCACAACAACATGGATGGAGTGAGAGGGTATTATGCTCAGTGAAATAAGCCAAGTGGAGAAAGACAAGTACCAAATGATTTCACTCATATGTGGAGTATAAGAACAAAGGAAAACTGAAGTAACAAAACAGCAGCAGAATCACAGAACCCAAGAATAGACTAACAGTTACCAAAGGGAAAGGGACTGGGGAGGATGGGTGGGAAGGGAGGGAGAAGGGTGGGGAAAAAGAAAAAGGGCCTTACGATTAGCATGTATAGTGCATGGGTGGCACGGGGAGGGCTGTGCAACACAGAGAAGACAAGTAGTGATTTTACAGCATCTTACTACGCAGATGGACAGTGACTGTGAAGGGGTATGTTGGGGTGACTTGGTGAAGGCGGGAGCCTAGTAAACATAATGTTCTTCATGTAATTGTAGATTAATGATACCAAAATAAAATAAATAAATAAATAAGTAAGTAAATGAGATAATGCTGATGAAAAATTTTGACAAATTGTTATAATGGGCCAGAGTGGCACAGCTTGAAATCTCATTTCATAAGCATAGATAATCAGTTTTTATGTGTTTTCTTTTGTTTTCGCTTACTGACTGACTCTCTAGAGGTGAAATCATATGGTTTGCTACAGGTTTTAGATGATGTCTACAGAGTTAAAAAGTCATGTTATTCAACAGCAAAGTGCAAAGCATTTCAAGAATTATATAACATCTTTGTATACAATGTGACATTGGTTCTACCATGAATTGAAACAAAACAGAATATATTCATATAAGTTTAATGCAAGCATATAAGCATTTCATAGTAAGTATTTTAAATCTGGTAAAGTAAGCATGCTACATTCCAAAGTCTAGAAATGGGAATGGAATTAAGTAACATAGGGAAAGCTCTCAAAAGCCTCATTAGGTTTACATGCTATTGCTTGAAGAAGAGAAGGGTTAATTCTCAGAGAGAATGGCCCTGCCCCTTTTTGTTCCTGTCTCCTGTCTGAAAAACTAATATGTCAACTACAGCCATATCTCAAAGGACTTAATTAACTACAAGAAAAGAAACCATAAAATGTGTTTGCTTTATTCTCTGCCCACTGAGGTGGATTAAATAAAATGTTCATTAAATGCCAACTTAAGAAATCATAGACACATTAGTCAATCGTTTACCCACTTAAGTATAATAAAAAGTCAGTGTATATAATTTTTGATGTTAGCCATGATAATAATATATTTAATTATTTTTCTACACTCTTATTAAGTAAACCTCTTAGTGGAAGGAAAGGTCATCCTCAAATCTTAGAACTTCTCTTCCATTCTTTCAACTCTGTACCTTCTTGACATAATAAAGCACCACAGATAGTGATGTCTACAACTCACTAAGTAATCTTCTTTTGTTCTTTCCCCAAGCTGTCTTTTTGGTACCGTGTGAGACTTCCAAGGAGGACTGAGACACAGTTGAGGATGATTAGATTAGTTTCTAAGATAACATTTTCCCCAAGGTTTTGTGAACCAGTTTTCTCAATATTCTCAGAATTTAATACACTTCACTGAATACAGCATACCTTGTTGTATAGATTACATTAATTGACAGATAAAAAATATAAGATCAATTTTGTACCTTTTTTTGAATCATTTATTAATTCAATGATGAAATGTAGAACTTCACATTTTTCTCTGTATTGTTCAGTACTGGATGAATATGAATCCATTCATTAGAAGGGGTACAGTTTTCTTTGAATAGAAATTTCTCTAGAAAACCCAGTTCCACTGATAAAGAACTAAACGTGACTAATTCTAGTGTTCTGTTTTACATACACTAATTTGACTTCATTTATTGATTACTCATTAAAAAAATCTAAAATTCATCATAAAATGTACCTCCAATTTTGAAAAACAAAACCAAAGCACTGTTCTTCCTTATGTCCACACACACACAAAAATCTTGTGTGGCAACAAGTTGTATATATGCTTAATTTTAGGTATCTGGATTTTAGTTTTAATACTGTAATACATACACATATATGTATGTGCATATTTATATATTACTAATATATTACATATAATATATATAAGAAAACATAATACATACATCTGTTAGCTTACTTTCTTCCTCTGCTAAGTGGGATATATATGCTGTTTCACTAAATCTACAGCAAATTCCTCTTTTTCACAATATATTTTTTAGCAACTAGGAGATTTTAAACTTTTTTAAATTTCTACCATATCTCTTCTTAAACCTTATAATGATGTATAATGTATTTAATGCAATGTCAATTAATTCTCATTGACTAATTAATTGACTAATAATGACAGAACACTAATCTCTCATTATTACATTTCTTAAGTAGGATTTGAAAGAACCCTACAATTGCACAGTAAATACCACCTTTCTCATTAACCTGTGCCATTTCCCTATTCTACATCTCAAGTTTCTGAGTTAGTCCAGACTAGTGTATCTGGTTGTTAATCAAAAGAGTATGTGAATTTAAGGCTCTGATTGTGGTCATATTTGTAGAAAGACTTGACGTAACCATGAGGTGCTCCTGGTCACACAGTCATCTGGCTAAGAGTTAGAAATACTTCCACAGTAGACTGAAATATGTGCACATATACTGGCACTTATGCAGAACTCACAGGGTAAAAACGTGACACTTCACCCGACCAGGTACCGACATGCACATAAACTGTGGGCCAGAGTTCAAATAGAAGCATTTGCTTTCAGTTATTTTAAAGGAAACAGACATAGGCTTTTCCAAATTGACAAGGCACACTGACCTAGGCATACTACATCAGGACCCTGGCAAGAGTTAGCAGAAGAGGCCAGGTCAGCAACACTCACTGAGGCCCCTAGGGGCACATCCATGTCATGTGGGCAGGAGGAAAACAAATGTGACAGACTGCTCTTGAGGAACTCAGTCTAGTGACAGAAATATACACATAAGTAAATCATTTATTTGAGTGAGACCAGAGATATATTAGGCAGTTTGGGTTTCTGTTCTGGAGATAGTGGGAATATTTTAAATTAAACTTTTTTTTTAAGTTTTAAAAATTCAGAGTTTTGAATTAAATTTTAAATGTAATTTAATCTTTAATTAATGATAGTAACTTTAAATATTCAAAATTATTTTAATATTTAATTTTAAATATTCAATGTAAGACTTGGTACTTTTCCTCCTAGAAGAAAAGTTGCACAAAATCTCTATTTTCAATTCTACATCATACTTTTCACTATCACTAATCCTGCTGCCAAAGGCCCCAAATCAAGCAGGAAGCAAACATTTTTCAGCCTTCTAGCTTCCTTTTGCTCAATGACACACAATTGGGCTTTGCAGAGTTATAAAATTATGAAAGCATATGAGCCTTTTAATGATTGTTAGGGCCACTACCTATTAGTGCCCAGGATTCCCCATTCTGAAAGATGTCTGAGAGCAGGCAGAACGTAGAAGTGTTCTAAGAAACAATCGGCCTACACAAAACCTGTTTTTTTTTAAAAGCTGAAAAGTGGCGTAGCACAATCATAATGATCTTAAACCTACCACTGGGATTGCCAAACTACTATATCTAATAAATGTCTCCACAAAGCACAATAACAAGTCTTCCTCACGGGACATTTCTTGTGCCTATAAAACCCTAGTTGTCTTTCCAAGGAGAGGAGCGGCCATACAGCCACAGCCAGTAAACTGTCCCAGTACACGGTGCTCAAGCAGCCTAAGCAGATGCATGCTTCCCTGTGCATCCAGCAAGTGAGCAGCTCAGTAAGCAGGGGAAGACCCCTTGGGATCCGGTCATCCCACACAGCAGGGTGGCCCTTGCTAGGTGACTGTGTTCTGGCAAACCTTTTACATGCTTAGAATACACTAAGTACCTTGAGAGGAATTTAAAAGAACTAAAAGAGATTTTTCTCCATTTTATAGAGAGACAAAACTGTAAAGACAAAAATTAAAAACTAGCAGGAGTAGCGATAATGAAAATACTTGCTAACACATATTGGTACATAAAGGGCCCAGGTGTTTTGCATACATTATCTCATTTAACTTAATCCTCACAAAAATAGAATGAGGTAGGTATTATTACCTAATTCACAAAGAACAGAATTTTAAGGATTATTTTTACTATAAAGACAGGAAACTAGATCATCTTTCTAACTGTAATATCTCCAGTTGTTCAGCACAGATGCTCTGGTGCTATCGTTTAACTGAATGGGTTAAGTAAACTGCTCAGCCATTGAGATCCAGAGCCAGGAATCTACTGCTTAAAATTGCCTTTCTTAGTAGTATCTGAACTGAGCTGGGTTCTGTACACCTTCCACTTCTGTATCAACTGCTTGTTTTATACATTGACTCTAACATTACCAATCCTTCTGTAAATATAAAGCAAACTGTCCCAATTGATCATTGACATAGCCAGCCCTGAAGATGGCCCCTAGTGATGCCCCAGCTCCTGGTACTCACACCCTTGGGCAGTCCCCTCCTGTACTGTATCAGGGTTGGTCTATGTCTGTGTCTGTGTGACTAACAGCATCTTGTGGAAGTGACGCTACGGTATGTCCAAAATTAGGCTGTATAGGGCTGCTGCTCTCTCTCTCTCACACATCACTGTGCCTGGAAGAAGAAAGCTGCCATGTCATGAGCAGCCCTATAGAAGGCTCACTTGGTTAAGAACTGAAACCTCCTGTTAATAGCCATGTGAGTGAGCCTGGAGGTGGAATCTCCAACCTAATCAAGTCTTCATGGATTCCTAAGAGCCCAGCTGATTGCTTGACTGCAATTTCATGAGAGTTCCTGAGCTGAAACTCCAGAACTACCCAGCAAAATTGCTCCTGAATTCCTGACCCTCAGAAAAATACATGAAATAATGTTTGTTGTTTTAAGATGTTAAATTTTGGGGAAATTTGTTACACAGCAATGGATAACTAATGCAATCACAAATACATACAGATAAGATGGGCTATGATAAAAATCACTCTGAAAAATCGCTCAAATGTCATGCTTTAAGAAAAGTGATTCACAGAACCCTTGTAGTAGTCAAAGAGTAAAAACACATTCCATCTGACTGCTGGGTGAGACACAGTCACTGGGAAGCAGGGATGCTCTTCAGCGGGGATAGTGGAGGAAACTACGTGTATGTTTGCTGGATTGAGAAGCACAGAAGGTCCCACCTACTCAAAAATTTACTCTACACCCAACCTGACACACTCTGATTCTGAAATTTTACTATTACCAATTTAAAGAGCACTAAATGTTAACTTTAACACATTAGTTAGCAGCTACAATGAAAAGAAAGGAACCAAAGAGAAAAAGAAGCAAGGACAGAGACTACCAAGTTATAACCTTTATATGAAGGAAAAAACAGATGCAGTGCTTTATAATGAATTAAGGATACTTTGGAAATTTAAAAAGGATCAAGGAATACATATATAAATAACTTTACATTTATTTTTTTAAAGTAAAATTTTTGTAAAATTTCAAAAGTTTCAAAAATATCTAAATAGCAAGGTCAGAAACATGGAAGGTTTTTAAAACTCTTTTATAAACTATCTCAACTCTACAGTCTTAGAGCACAGAGGTTAAGAGAGGGGACAGGAAAGACAGATCTACTGGGTTCACATCCTACCCAGTCACTCACTGGCTGTGTGGCCTCAGGCCAGTTTAAGTAACTACTTTACCTCTACATGTCAGGATCCTCATATAACAAAGGAAGATAACAAGCACAGCACCTTCCTCATAGGTCACAGTAAGTAGTAAGGTTATAATATGAATAACCACTTACTGGCACATAGTGAGCATTCAGTAAGTTAG
The DNA here is from genome assembly GCF_030020395.1 of Manis pentadactyla. Classification (NCBI taxonomy): domain Eukaryota; kingdom Metazoa; phylum Chordata; class Mammalia; order Pholidota; family Manidae; genus Manis; species Manis pentadactyla. The sequence goes on from NC_080023.1 coordinate 102,760,375, forward strand.
CTGCTATAATCATCATCATCATTATTAAGGATTAACTTATAAATTCCAAGATTATCACTATATATAACTTAAGGATATTTCTATAAATACTAATTTCCCTTGTCAATAAACTACAATCTGAATGAAAATAATAAATCAACAAGTAATAAAATCCTCCACTCCCCACAGAAACATATCACTACAGCAGGGCTCGTATTTAAAACCTCAAAGGATCAACTGCTTGTAATTTTACTTTAGTTGAAACTTTTAACCCTAATAAAAGATAAATATGTACCTTACTGGAAGATAATCCATTAAAAGTTCTACAAGTTAGTTAACTGATATTTTTTAATAATATGATCAAAGAAAATCATTTAACAGTTACACCTTACTATTCTGTAATAGATTCAGTAACATAATGTAGAAATACCATTTTATAAAGCTGATAGTAAGACAGAGAAATAGAAAAGAAACAGAATTAGAGGAAATATCTACAATTTTGGGTATAAGTGAAAAACATTTTTGATATTTCTTTTGCTGGTTACTTGGCTGGTATCACTGATATTTGAATTCTGCAGCAACACAATTTGAAATGTCTGAGGATCTTGGTGGCTTGATGACAATGGAGGAATCCTGTCTGAGCTATAAAAACATTCAAGTTGTTGTTCTCTTTGGAGATCCACATTTGACCTCCCAACTTTGCCATACAGAAATCTCCTGTGTCACCCAAAAAGACTCGAGGATAAACTGCCTAAGACTTTCCATCTTCACACAAGGCAGAGGTAGGAGAGCAAATGATATGTAATAATCTATCTTCCCTGGTAATGGGGAAACCCAACTGACTCAGAATTGGGGCAGAGCTGTGCTGATATCACAAGCTCAGCTCAATGCCCATTGCCCTCTCAACTTATTTAGACCATCCCCACCTCCAGACACTCCTCATAAGGTACAAGACCCAAAAGCTTTTCCATGTGCTCCTTTCTCTTAGAACACCAAACCACCATTTCATTATTTTGATACTATATTGCAAAAATTCCAGAGAAAATAGGACTGGAAATATGTCCTTAGGACATGAGATGTAACACTCCAGCTCGGAAACATCCAAAGAACTCAAAAGTGCAACTTTAAATGATTCTCTTTTTAAACAAGTAGTTACCTATCAAAAGATCAGAAATTTTTAAAAGCCTTCAAAACACTTTTCCTTTAGTGCAACAAATTAACATTTAATAAGAATCACCATTTCCTATGGAACTTAATAATTTTTTTGGTTTATTTTAAGTTGCATCTTTCACATTTAGAATTTCTGGTTCAGTTGGAAATGTTTTTTAGAAGTATGAACATGAAGTTGAACTGATTACTGTAAAATGTGTGCATGTGGGATGACTTGTTTATTTAGGAGATCCTTCTTCAATATCAGATACTTAAATCATCATTTCCAAAGCAAATTTTCCAAACTCAAATAAATTCTAAAACTAGAAGTATAACTGAGTCTCCAAAAAGGAGTTCCAATCTTCTGCCAAAACAGACCTCAAATTCTTAATCCCTTGTTCAAAAAAATTGGACCAAGTATTGACGTTTTCCACCAAGCAAGCCACATAGCCACAAATGTTTCTCATTTACTCTACTCCTGGGACATACAGCTCAAATAAAAAATTTCCTGAATACCCCAAATTTCAGATGCAATTTTGAATGCAAGTGATTCATAACGTTATACAGGAAACATTACAACCTTCTCTTACCAACTCAGTGTTTCTGGAATGCAACCCTCAGGAGATTATCCAAACGGATCAGAACACTGACATCACTGTCAGCCATGTGACCCAACCATCATGCACTCTGCCCCTAGCTCAGATGTGATTTTGATTGCTGAGCTATCTGCTACTCTGGCTACTGTTCAAGTAAGAAGACACCATCTCAAGGGAGCTACAAAGATCCATACTATGCTCCATGGCAAGAAACACGGTAACAGTGTACTCAACACTTCTCTTAGGAAAGGCCAAAATAGTGTTAAAAGGAATTAAAAGCACTGTCATCACATTTCCACCAAAGAACTCTCACAGTGGCCTCTGAACAGATTCTAATGGAGTTCAAGTGTGAAACTTCACAGAGCCTTTAATGAGTTCCACTCTAATCTGGCCCCACCTTAGCCCTCTTATTAAGTCAGTACCAAAGTTAAAACAGTCATCTTTTGTAGATTCCTATTTTCTTTCAAGGAAAGAAACACAGTTGATATAGAGGAAGAAAAGTACTGCAATGAGTGCACTGAATGAACGTGAAAACTGTTGTAAATCTTAGCTATTCTGGTTACTAATAGAGAAGTGCAGGTGGCTACAATACAATGAAATGAATAAATAGGGTATAGAGTAGTAAATGTAGGTAGTAAAAGACAGAGATGAACACTGGTATCATATTCCATTAACTAAAGGGCTTATTATGAGAAAAATGTACAGTTAAACGGAACTATTAAGAATTACCTGGGAGTGTCTAAGGCAAAACTCAAAGCTAAGCATGTATACCTTGAAAGTCTGGACAAATGGACGGAACTACTGATGCCACAGAAATAACAGCCAATAGGAAGAACTTTCTCAAATTAAAGGGCCGTGAGGAAAGACTAAAATCATTACATAATCATAAGGAGAAAAGAATCTACTTTACATATAATAATATTCTCTAAGACACAATGAAGAACCTTCAAAACAATGGGTTTGCCTAAAGTAAATTTCATGGCTCCACGGGCATTTTTGAAATTGGTAACATTTACAAAGAAACACGTAAACTGAGTCTGCAAATCAAAATTATGACATAACTGAGGATCCTGTGATATGAGTTTGTCTCAGGAAACAATGAAAAACACACAGTACTTGAAAAAAAATTGTTCACGTGAAAAATGTTTACATTAAAAAAAGAGATCAGTTTAAATTTGTGGTCAGATCAATGAATGTCATGAAAAATCTACGAGGCTTGAATATCTCTAGCTTCCAAAATATCCTATTTTCTGTCCCAACCCAGCCTTTTGCTAAGAGTTGTCTCTCATTTATCCACACAAAAGAGACAGTAACCACATTGGTTATGCAATATTTATTTGTACTGAAAAAAATTTGGTTAGCTAACATCAGGAAATAGAACAGTCTAGATGGCTGTTTTTTTCTGGTTACTTTAAAACCTAACACTGTGCATTTTCCCACTTGCCTCTGTCAATTTCATACTCAAAATTGAGTGAAAGCAAAATTCCCAAAAAATTATTAAACTCTCAGGAGTTTTTAAGAATAAATGACATGATACATATGAAGCTTATAGAATAGTGCACATGGTAAATAATCTAAGAAATGTTAATCTCTTATTCTTTTCTCTTCCCAACCACAGCCTTGCTTCCTCTTCTGCAATTTAGATCCAGGACCTGGGTATTCCTATGTGATCAGTCAATTCCCCAACAGAACCTAATGTTTCTTTATTCTCTTAATCATCTGATCAATGAATTTTAATTATAGGGCCCCTCTAAAAACTTCTCTTAACTTTTTCTCTTTTTGCCTTAATTTCCACTGAGGAACCACTTAAATTCAACTCATAGTTTGTATCAGAGCCTAATGTTACATGCAGCACTATGTTAAAATACAAAGAAACAGAATTTAATAAAACATGATTCCTGCCTGGGATGGTAACCTTTTGTGTCAGCTTGACTGGACCAAGGGGTACCCAGATAGATTCTTGCTCAAATGTTAATTTGGGTGTTTCTGTGAGAGTGTTTTTACCTGAGATTAATATTTAAATAGATGGAATAAGTAAAGCAATTTGCCCTCCACAATGTGTTGGGCCTCATCCAAGCAGCTGAAGGACTGAATAGAATGAAAGCGTGACCCTCCCTGAGTAAGAGAGGATTCTCCTGCTTGATGGACTTCAAACTGGAATATCTGCTCTTCTAGTCCTAACAGCCTTTGAATTAGGACATGGCCTTTTTCTGGTTTTACAGCAGCCTGTAGTCTCAGACTCAAACTAGAACATCAGTTCTTTTTCTACAGCAGCCTGTGGCTTCTGGTCTCAAAGTGGGACAATGGTTCTGCAAACTTTGGACTTGCCAGCCTCTATAACCACATAAGCCAATTCCTTATAATAAATCTGTGAATGTCTCTCTTTCTACACACACACACACACACACACACACACACACACACACACACACACACATCTATAGATCCTATTGGTTCTGTTTCTCTGGAGAACCCTGACTAATATACTACCCTGAAGAAGCTCAAAGTCTATTCATGGGGATATATCCAGTAAATTTTCTCCATGAAATCTTTCCCAAATAATAACACAGAATATTTTGCCTTGAGCCAAATAAGCCATCAAGTAAAAAAAACTATTAATAAACATTCACTGAATGAATTAAAAATACTTGAAAGCAAGATCTGCCAAGGACAATATCAGACCATGTAATTCATTCCCTCAAGAATTCTCATAAAGTGAGTGATCCGGTGTCAATTTACAGCTAGGCTTGCCCTTTCCTGCATATAGTGAGTAGATGATATTTCTTTGCTTTTATGAGTTAGTTACTGCTATTTGAAGCAGGTCATTGGGAAATACATTTAAAACAGGGAGTACAATTATAAATCAGTTCATTTCCCTCACAGTGCACATAGAACAAATAAGCAGCAAATAAGCTCACTTGAATGGCAGCCAAGTTCTTCTGCTCCTGAGATGGTGCCTCATGAACAAAGCGAAGCCAGTTGGAGTGTCGTGGGTTGGTAGCATCCAAAATGTATAGAACTTCTCCCTTACTCCCACGAACCTGAAACACAAAATGTTCCTAAATCTATACTTGAAGTCACTATTCGCCTACTAAATATATCAAGGTAATATATAATATTTTTCATAAGTATATATCTTTCTTATTGATAGCTGTTGAAGAGATGCTGGATTAACACCTATTCTTCCCCTTTAACATATATACAAATAGAGCCTACTACTTCATTTGGCAGATGCCTAGATTACTCACGATTGCAGTCAACTCTCAGAAACATTCTGTATTGATAGCTCTTTTCTGGTCAAAATTATTTCTTTGTAGATATATTTTAACATATGTGTTGCAACTGCAGTTGTTCCAGGGATAACCATAATGGCAACCCATCCCCTTTTTTCCACACAAGAGGGTACGTTCCCAGTTGATGGGGTCGAGATAGGGCAGTCTTTTCAATTTCTCTCTTCACCTGCTTACTGAATTCTTTTCCTATGAGGAGAACATTACCAATGGAATCTGACATTCACTGGGTCACAATTTCACATTTTTAACTAGTGGATGAGTAAAACAAGCTCCACTTTTTTTTTTATGGCCTGTTCATGGATTGCTGAGAAAAACAGTGGGCTCTCTGCTTTTTGTTTCATACCGTAAGATTTCCTGGGCAGACCTACTCAACACTCAGTTGGAGGGAAGGAGCCAATCTGCCATGTTTCTCAAATAACTCCTTTTCTTAAATGCCCAGTGATCCTCAATAATCATTAAAAAATCTTTCTAATGAAAGGCCCGACCTTCACTGGGTAGTAGGAATTTAATGTTCAATAAAAGAAGAATGTAGAACTATAAATACATCCTATTTACATCTCATATGTTTAGGTGTAAAGCTATAATAATTTTGTAACTTCTCACTAAATATAGTGAGAAGATCTGCTTTGGGAGACACCCTATAATTGTCCTACCTTCCTGCTTACTCCTCAATTCAGAACCCTCACTGTCTGCTGGGTAATGCCAGACATGTCCATCAATATTGCTATAATAGACAGAAAGGAACCTCTACACTTCTCTTAAAAGAGAACACCAGTTCACCTTTCTTTAAGTAGCAACAATAATAATTTTGAACATTTGGGTATAAAGTTTTGGAACAAAACTATTTATGTTGATAAACAGCTAAATTAAGAATGGGTAGCAATGCCACTAGGTACTTCAAAGAAAAATCTTCTCAGAACTTAAATTTAAAATCTACACTGCTGTTGAAATCCACATAATCAAACTAAATTTATGGAGGGAAACACCAATGCATTTGCCGAAGGCATCTCTCAGTTGAGAGGATAGCACCACTTACAAAAACTAGATAATGGCCCTTCTTAGTCATACACTTGTTACCCAGTATTAAGTACAATAAATATCAGATGTTTTGACATTCGGAATTCTTTCTTCAAAGATAAGAAACATAGCAAATATTTCTCTGTGACTTATGATAGTAAGCACATTTTACCAAGGGCATTGTTTTTTCTCTACGTATTTCAGCAGTTTCCCAGGCCCTTTGACTCCAACTATGCTCAATTATTCAGTATTAATGATTCATTTCACATCCACTAGATGTATGCACTTTCTGATTGTCTATACCTTCTCACTCCATATTCTGGCTTAAGAGACACATACAATTTAATTTTATATTAAAATTCCTCCAAACTCTGCTATTTTCAATAACCAACATTTTTATACTGATTTACTATTATTCATATTCTCAAAACAACATTTCACAGGCAGTTATGTACTATGGTTGCCTACACATTCATCCTGAAATAAGATTTTTTGTTCATTAACAGAGCCACTGCCCATTGTATGACTCTAAGTTCCTACACAGTCTTAATGGGCTACCTGCTTTCCCCATCTTTCAAAACTTCCAAGTGGCTGATCATCTCCTCATTCCACCATCCTGGTCTTCAACACTTCACTTTAGCTGTTTGATTATCTGCTCACACAACTTTTATTTTCCTACCCTAGCCACAGCATCTTCTTCACTGAAATATCTAAAAGAGACAATCCAAAGATAATTTAACCTATCTTTCCAGAGAAACCAAATCAAAAAATCTCCAGACAGATGGCTATTATTAAAGGCTCCACTTACATATTTTAATTTGATACTGAACCCTGAGATAATAAACTGAACAACTTTTAAGTCTAACAAATAAAGAAGATTCAAAATTCCTCTGAGTATCCTATTACAGCATCTAACTAAACTTTGCAGCCAAAGTATATTTTTTTCCTGTCAAAATCAGTCTTCCAAATAATACCTTCTTTTATTTGAATATTCATGGCAGTGAAGTATATTGGTTACTGTCCTCCTGAGGCTCTCCTTACACATCATACCTGGGGTCTGTAATGAAGGCCACATTCTCATCTTGCAGTAAAAACCAACTCAGTTCCAAATTCTGACTTACTTCCTAAGCCAGCTACACAAAAAAAGGAAGTACGAAAGAAATGCTGAAGTAGGAAAGAAATGCTTACGTGAAAAATGAAAACCTTCATGCTTTGATATAGACACTCATATCCCTAAGACTTTGCCACTTTATATTAAATGAGAATTATCACTGTGAAGGAACTTGGCAAGTTCCAGTCTCTGTTAATGCTACCATCGTTTCAAGCATCCAAGAGAATGGGCTACCATGGATCTGTCCCTTTTTCCAGACTAAAGAGTGGCAGAACTAAATATAAGTCACAGTTGATTCTGTCTTCCCACCTAGTAAAGGATGGAGGAAATCACAAAAAGATTCACCTCAGTAAGAGAAAACCCAAACACGTAAATGAAAGAAAAAAATTGGAAATAGGTTAGTGATATAATTTTTCTTTCCTTAAATTTAAACATTTTTGTTGTTTAACTGGAACAACTATACACAGAGAAGCTTATTTATTATGTGGATGGTTAATTTTCATAGGAAAAGGGTCTACAATGTTACTTATTCTATTATTTTCCTTCAATTAAATTATTTTGAACGCCAGAGGAATTTTTCACTCACTACATATAGGCCATCAAGGTTCCAAGAGCAAAATAATCAGCCAGATTTGTCCCCAGACATGGTAAAATGTAACCAACAGAATTTTATTTAACATATGGTAAATTTTAATGGCAGTGAAATACAGTCAGTTACAAAAAATATACAATAATGTACTTAATGAGAAGTCATAGTATGTTATGTTGTATGATTTATATATTAAAGAAAATGTATTTCTCTTTCTGTCTTTCAAGGAAGCTTTTCAGAGTAAGTAGTTTTAAGCACTAAGATTTAGAATATGGATGTCTTTGGAGTACAAAATGTCATCATATTTTTTGTATTTAAACTACAGGCATTCTTTCTGCAATTGCTTTTAACTGAAGTGCAGCCAGATGCCCTGGCTTCAGTGTTTAATTAGCCAGACTTCAGGATATCTTTAGAAGCACAAAACACCAAGTGTGCTCAAGTAATCAGTTCTGACAGCACACTGTTGTCAGATTTAAACCACAGAGAGACACACTTGCAAAAATCAGCAAGGATCATCCCTAGGAAACCGTAGTGATTTATAGTTTCTAAGCAAAGGGTATGGGTTTTTTCCTATTGATTTTTCCAAGGATTCTGTCTAAAATTCTTGCTTGTTTTGGTGCTTATAAAACACAGAACAGGCACACACACACACACACACATCACTATAGCATATATGCTTATATTTCCCCCTACCATAATATCTAATAATCCCTATCCATGGATTCCCCCACCTTGAGATGGGAAGGCAGACAAACAGAACAGACTTCTACAGATCCAGTCTTCTTACTAAACAACATCCAGAAGATAATACATGCAAAGTTAAATAACTTAAAAGAACTGATGAGGAAAAAAGTCTATTTTTCATTACAAATAATTGGTGCCCTAAATATTTCAAGCTCAAAGGAATGTCAGGAAGGCATTCTGGAATAGTAAAAATGCTGGAGAGTGAGGTGTTTTGCAAGCTCTGACTGCATCCTTTTGGGGGTGTCATTTCCTCTCACTGAGCTGAGTCATGGTCTTCAACCTCTAAAATGGGGACAATAGTCTCTGTTCTGACTTCACAGAAACTTCGGGAGCCCAGGAAGAGGCATGACTGTACTCTATACCAACGGCTATTCTGCAATCATCAAGTACAGCTGAATCTTGGACAACACGGTTTGAACTGCATGGGTCCACTTACAACATGGATTTTATTTCAATAAATATATTAGAAAAATTTTTGGAGATTTGTTACAATTTGAAAAAACATTTACCCTATTTAAATTTATTGTAAGAACAGTATATGATACATATACAAAATATGTGTTAATTTGACCATTTATGTTATTATTAAGGCTTCCAGTCAGTAGCAGGGTATTAGCAGTTAAGTGTTTAGGCAGTCAAAAATTACACATGGATTTTCAACCTCAGGACGATTGGCACCCCTAACCCACATGTTGTTTACGAGTCTAATGTTTCATTAAAATGAGAAAAGTGAAGCTCACAGGGTCTAACAGACACCTTAAAAAAAACCGCTTTCAATGACACAGCTGGGAGCACACGTACTATTTTCCTGCTATGTCAAGTTTTTCAAAGGACAAACTTGAAGGATATCCTAAAAAGCACTATTCAAATCCAAATACATGTTCAACTACCCTCTGGCTGAACATGTGATGTAATAGCAGGGGCCATTATAAGATAGTAGCAAATCCAGATGTCATTTAAGCTGAATTACACTTTTCCTTAAACTAAATGGAAGCATATTGCTCTGTGACCAGCTGCCATCAACTCCAGCTCTGTCCTCTAGCAGACTTAATTCTCTTCCACATACAGCCCTTCAAATTTCTGAAGGCAGGAGTCCCTCCTCTTTGTTTTCTCCTCTACAAGACAAATAACTTTTTCCTTGTCTAATATGATTTAAATTCCTCCACTAACCTGGTTGCCATTTTATGGATGCACATTAACTTGTCAAAGCTCTCTTAATGTAGAGGACAGAATACAGCACAAAAAAGACTATTATGACCCAGGATCTGGGCACTATTTCTACTGATGCAAATTAAAATCACAAAACCCTTTTGGTTACTATATTGCACCTTTAGGAGAGGTTGCCTGCATCAAGGAAATTCTGGTGATACTGTCAACGACAAAATGGCAAGTTTAACTGAGGTGTTTGGTCAGGTTTATGCAGCTAAGTAAATTATGAACTTGGGCAACTGACCACTCAGAGATAGAAAAGTTTTATTTGGTATGGACCCAACAAATATTTTATTCACTAAAAGCTCAACTAATGCATTATTTTTTACTGCTATTGCCTTTCTTTCCTTTAAAAGTTCAAAAATATTTTATGAGAGGTAATGAGAGACTTAATGTAAAACTTTTTAAAGCACTCCTTTTTGGATTCTTGCCTTTCAAAGTACACTTAAAATTGGGCTAATTTTTTAAAAGAAGAAATAACTGACATAACCCAAAAGCAGAACAAAAAGCACACCATCTTTTCCAGGATAAATTTATGAGAGAGCCTTAACACTGTAGCCATTGTCCTTTCTAGTTTTGCAAACTTGTTGCTATTCATATTTCAGTGACATTTTTAGATAGACAAGATTTTTATCACATAAAGAATAAAGTAAATTTAGACAACATTAGCTTATTCTATCCACTGAGGGGTTTTCAGTAAACACACAGGGTCAGTGCATTAATATTGTGGCATCTGTTTTGACTACTTAGTGACTTTTTTGTTTACTTTTTGATTTTGTCTATTTCATAAAGCAACTGACTTCTTTATAAGTGAAGTGTTATTTAACCAAGGAATTAGAAAACTTTATTAATAAAGTTTAGATAAAGCCAGGAAATGGGACAAGGGTCATGCCATTGTAAAATCTACTTAGCCTGACGAAGAAGGCCCAGTGTATTTTTATCTATATGCTGTTTCTTCCTCTTCTTCCAGCCCCTTAATTTAAGTAACTCTGTAACCAGGATGAGAGACAGGCCTCCTGAGTATAAATGAACCTATGTGGGTAAAGAATTCTGAGATCCAGATCAACACAGTCACCTAAATAACCCTATTCTTAAAACAAAACTTCAAAGGAATTACGAATCACCTGTATAAATCATGACTTATGGCAACCCCTACCCAGAAGGCCCTACAAACCCCAAGCCCTACGCCCTGAAGTTCACCTCTTCTCTGAGGTTACCTGCACTCCAAAGGGTGTACTGTCTTAGCAAATAAACTTTCTTGTTGCATAAACCTATTGCACTTTGTCTCTGAACTCTTTTTCATGACAAGGACAGGACTCGCCAACCTCCACCTCTGGTGGAAAGTGTCTTTGTCACTTCGCTATTTCATTCACCTTTCTAGTCTCAATGCAGTATTTTTTCTCTCTACCTGTTTTATTTCAGACCAATAGGGAAGCGGAAGTTCTCAGAACATAATCTCACTCCACCAGGGGTCCACGGCTCCCCAAATCCTGAGGTGGTAGGGATATAATTCCCATGCCATGCAGATTAGACAGACACTGGATGCCACGTGACTCTGGCTTTCGGAGTTGGCAAGGGATATGCCCTATGCCAAGCAGGAGTTCAATGAGATTCCCTCTGCTCTTCTTTGCTCTCTACTGCCTGCATGGTTGCTGCCATTCGTTTCTACTCTCGCTTTACTGAATTCCTTTCTTGCTGGCACTTGTCTAACCTGATTGAGAATTCTTTCCTGATCAGAGTTAATAACCTTCTCATGTCTAGGTTAAGGTTTTGCTTAGTGCTCAGGGAGAGACGGCACTAAGCTGCCTAGCAACAAAGTCAGCATGTCTTTTGGTAGTTTGATAGCAACCATCAGATCCATCAGAAATGATTCACAAAATTTAAATCTAGTTAAAGTTTTATGAGATGATAGTGTTGCCTAATTAAGTCAGTTTTTGGAGAACCTACCCCATGGCATATTAAATAAATATAAAAAATGTGCCAAATAAGCAAATGTTAGTAACAAAATTCTAATCATCAGATGTGAAGTCATTTGAAAGAGTTTGTCATGTAAAAAACAAAGGTAATCTTCACAACCCAGGGATCACAGTTTTGATGGTGTTTTTAAAAGAAGATGCTTTGTATTTGAACACTTCTGGGCAAAGGTTATAGAAACACTGAATAACAAAAAGTACTGTGCAGTCTGTCAGGAGAAGAAAATGAAAAAAAAAGAGTCAATTTTTCCTTTGATCCTGAAGCCAAATCCCATCTCTGTGGTCACTGTGTTTTCAGGTTATTCCTAAATACAGTTTTTCTATAGTGATTAAAATTGAATTTGCCAACCCATTTAAATGAATTGTGTTCTCTTCATCCACATCTTCAAAATGAATACAACTCGGCATAGAAACAAATTAATTATCTTACTTTAAGAATGCATCTGAGGAGCGGAAGATGGCGGCGTGAGTAGAGCAGTGGAAATCTCCTCCCAAAACAACATATATCTATGAAAATATAACAAAGACAACCCTTCCTAGAATAAAGACCAGAGGACACAGGACAATATCCAGACCACATCCGCACCTGAGAGAACCCAGCGACTCGCGAAGGGGGTAAGATATAAGCCCCGGCCCGCGGGAGCCGAGCGCCCATCCCCCCAGCTCCCGGCGGGAGAAGAGCAGGCAGAGCGGGAGGGAGACGGAGCCCAGGACTGCCGAACACCCAGCCCCAGCCATCCGGGCCAGAGTGCAGGGCCCTGGATACTAGGAAAACAGGGCAGCAAGAACAGTGAGCGGGCACTGGAGGCCGGGTGTCGGAGGACATAAGAAAAGTGTGCGACCATTTTTTTTTTTTTTTTTTTTTTGCTTTTTTGCTGTTTTGTTTTGGCGAGCGCTTTTTGGAAGTCTTAAAGGGATAGGGACCCCAATACTAGGGAAACAGGGCAGAAAGACCGGTGAGCAGGGGCCTGAGGCTGGCACCAGAGAATAAAGAAAAACGAAGGACCACCTTTTTTTTTTTTTTTTTAATTGAAAACTTTTTTTTTTCTTTTAATTTAAACATTTTTTTCTTTTTTTTTTTTTTTGGTGGTCGTTGTTTTGTTTTGTCGGGTGCTTCTTGGAAGTCTTAAAGGGGCAGGGCGGGTCACTTAATCCAGAGGTAGGGAATCCAGGAACTCTGGGCACCCTAACCCCTGGGCTGCAGGGAGCAGGGAGGCCCCTTACGGAGAAAAATAGCCTCCCAACAGCTCCTGCTCCAACACGACTCCACCATTTTGGAGTAGCTGCCCGAGCCAGGCCACGCCCACAGCAACAGCGGAGATTAACTCCATAGCAGCCGGGCAGGAAGCAGAAACCCTGTCTGCGCGCAGCTGCGCAGCACAAGCCACTAGAGGTCGCTGTTCTCCCAGGAGAGGAGGGCCACAAACCAACAAGAAAGGAAGTCCTTCCAGCCGTCACTCGTCCCAGTTCTGCAGACTATTCCTATCACCATGAAAAGGCAAAGCTACAGGCAGACAAAGATCACAGAGACAACACCAGAGAAAGAGACAGACCTAACCAGTCTTCCTGAAAAAGAATTCAAAATAAGAATCATAAACATGCTGACAGAGATGCAGAGAAATACGCAAGAGAAATGGGATGAAGTCCGGAGGGAGATCACAGATGCCAGAAAGGAGATCGCAGAAATGAAACAAACTCTGGAAGGGTTTATAAGCAGAATGGATAGAATGCAAGAGGCCATTGATGGAATTGAAATCAGAGAACAGGAACGCATAGAAACTGACATAGAGAGAGATAAAAGGATCTCCAGGAATGAAACAATATTAAGAGAACTGTGTGACCAATCCAAAAGGAACAATATCCGTATTATAGGGGTCCCAGAAGAAGAAGAGAGAGGAAAAGAGATGGAAAGTATCTTAGAAGAAATAATTGCTGAAAACTTCCCCACACTGGGGGAGGAAGTAATCGAAAAGACCACGGAAATACACAGAACCCCCAACAGAAAGGATCCAAGAAGGACAACACCAAGACACATAATAATTAAAATGGCAAAGATCAAGGACAAGGAAAGAGTGTTAAAGGCAGCTAGAGAGAAAAACGTCACCTATAAAGGGAAACCCATCAGGCTAACATCAGATTTCTCAACAGAAACCCTACAGGCCAGAAGAGAATGGAATGATATATTTAATACAATGAAACAGAAGGGCCTTGAACCAAGGATACTGTATCCAGCACGACTATCATTCAAATATGACGGTGGGATTAAACAATTCCCAGACAAACAAAAGCTGAGGGAATTTGCTTTCCACAAACCACCTCTACAGAACATCTTACAGGGACTGTTCTAGATGGGAGCACTCCTAGAAAGAGCACAGCACAAAACACCCAACATATGAAGAATTGAGGAGGAGGAACAAGAAGGGAGAGAAGAAAAGAATCTCCAGACAGTGTATATAACAGCTCAGTAAGCGAGCTAAGTTAGGCAGTAAGGTACTAAAGAGGCTAACCTTGAACCTTTGGTAACCACGAATTTAAAGCCTGCAATGGCAATAAGTACATATCTTTCAATAGTCACCCTAAATGTTAATGGGTTGAATGCACCAATCAAAAGACACAGAGTAACAGAATGGATAAAAAAGCAAGACCCATCTATATGCTGCTTACAAGAAACTCACCTCAAACCCAAAGACAAGTACAGACTAAAAGTCAAGGGATGGAAAAACATATTTCAAGCAAACAACAGTGAGAAGAAAGCAGGGGTTGCAGTACTAATATCAGACAAAATAGACTTCAAAACAAAGAAAGTAACAAGAGATAAAGAAGGACACTACATAATGATAAAGGGCTCAGTCCAACAAGAGGAAATAACCATTCTAAATATATATGCACCCAACACAGGAGCACCAGCGTATGTGAAACAAATACTAACAGAACTAAAGGGGGATATAAACTGCAATGCATTCATTCTAGGAGACTTCAACACACCACTCACCCCAAAGAATAGATCCACTGGGCAGAAAATAAGTAAGGACACGGAAGCACTGAACAACACAGTAGAGCAGATGGACCTAATAGACATCTATAGAGCTCTACATCCAAAAGCAGCGGGATATACATTCTTCTCAAGTGCACATGGAACATTCTCCAGAAGAGACCACATACTAGGCCACAAAAAGAGCCTCAGAAAATTCCAAAAGATTGAAATCCTACCAACCAACTTTTCAGACCACAAAGGCATAAAACTAGAAATAAACTGTACAAAGAAAGCAAAGAGGCTCACAAACACATGGAGGCTTAACAACACGCTCCTAAATAATCAATGGATCAATGACCAAATCAAAATGGAGATCCAGCAATATATGGAAACAAATGACAACAACAACACTAAGCCCCAACTTCTGTGGGACACAGCAAAAGCAGTCTTAAGAGGAAAGTATATAGCAATCCAAGCATATTTAAAAAAGGAAGAACAATCCCAAATGAATGGTCTAATGTTACAATTATCGAAATTGGAAAAAGAAGAACAGATGAGGCCTAAGGTCAGCAGAAGGAGGGACATAATAAAGATCAGAGAAGAAATAAATAAAATTGAGAAGAATAAAACAATAGCAAAAATCAATGAAACCAAGAGCTGGTTCTTTGAGAAAATAAACAAAATAGATAAGCCTCTAGCCAGACTTATTAAGAAGAAAAGAGAGTCAACACAAATCAACAGTATCAGAAAAGAGAAAGGAAAAATCACGATGGACCCCACAGAAATGCAAAGAATTATTGGAGAATACTATGAAAACCTATATGCTAACAAGCTGGGAAACCTAGGAGAAATGGACAACTTCCTAGAAAAATACAACCTTCCAAGATTGACAAAGGAAGAAACAGAAAATCTAAACAGACCAATTACCAACAATGAAATTGAAGCGGTAATCAAAAAACTACCAAAGAACAAAACCCCCGAGCCAGATGGATTTACCTTGGAATTTTATCAGACATACAGGGAAGACATAATACCCATTCTCCTTAAAGTTTTCCAAAAAATAGAGGAGGAGGGGATACTCCCAAACTCATTCTATGAAGCTAACATCACCCTAATACCAAAACCAGGCAAAGATCCCACCAAAAAAGAAAACTACAGACCAATATCCCTGATGAACGTAGATGCAAAAATACTCAACAAAATATTAGCAAACCGAATTCAAAAATACATCAAAAGGATCATACACCATGACCAAGTGGGATTCATCCCAGGGATGCAAGGATGGTACAACATTCGAAAGTCCATCAACATCATCCACCACATCAACAAAAAGAAAGACAAAAACCACATGATCATCTCCATAGATGCTGAAAAAGCATTTGACAAAGTTCAACATCCATTCATGTTAAAAACTCTCAGCAAAATGGGAATAGAGGGCAAGTACCTCAACATAATAAAGGCCATATATGATAAACCCACAGCCAACATTATATTGTACAGCGAGAAGCTGAATGCATTTCCTCTGAGATCGGGAACTAGACAGGGATGCCCACTCTCTCCACTGTTATTTAACATAGTACTGGAGGTCCTAGCCACGGCAATCAGACAAAATAAAGAAATACAAGGAATCCAGATTGGTAAAGAAGAAGTTAAACTGTCACTATTTGCAGATGACATGATACTGTACATAAAAAACCCTAAAGACTCCACCCCAAACTACTAGAACTGATAACAGAATACAGCAAAGTTGCAGGATACAAAATCAACACACAGAAATCTGTGGCTTTCCTATATACTAACAATGAACCAACAGAAAGAGAAATCAGGAAAACAACTCCATTCACAATTGCATCAAAAAAAATAAAATACCTAGGAATAAACCTAACCAAAGAAGTGAAAGACTTATACTCTGAAAACTACAAGTCACTCTTAAGAGAAATTAAAGGGGACACTAACAGATGGAAACTCATCCCATGCTCGTGGCTAGGAAGAATTAATATCGTCAAAATGGCCATCCTGCCCAAAGCAATATACAGATTTGATGCAATCCCTATGAAACTACCAGCAACATTCTTCAATGAACTGGAACAAATAATTCAAAAATTCATATGGAAACACAAAAGACCCCGAATAGCCAAAGCAATCCTGAGAAAGAAGAATAAAGTAGGGGGGATCTCACTCCCCAACTTCAAGCTCTACTATAAAGCCATAGTAATCAAGACAATTTGGGACTGGCACAAGAGCAGAGCCACAGACCAATGGAACAGACTAGAGAATCCAGACATTAACCCAGACATATATGGTCAATTAATATTTGATAAAGGAGCCATGGACATACAATGGCGAAATGACAGTCTCTTCAACAGGTGGTGCTGGCAAAACTGGACAGCTACATGTAGGAGAATGAAACTGGACCATTGTCTAACCCCATATACAAAAGTAAACTCAAAATGGATCAAAGACCTGAATGTAAGCCATGAAACCATTAAACTCTTGAACGAAAACATAGGCGAAAACCTCTTAGACATAAACATGAGTGACCTCTTCTTGAACATATCTCCCCGGGCAAGGAAAACAACAGCAAAAATGAGTAAGTGGGACTATATTAAGCTGAAAAGCTTCTGTACAGCAAAAGACACCATCAATAGAACAAAAAGGATCCCTACAGTATGGGAGAATATATTTGAAAATGACACATCCGATAAGGCTTGACGTCCAGAATATATAAAGAGCTCACACGCCTCAACAAACAAAAAACAAATAACCCAATTAAAAAATGGGCAGAGGAACTGAACAGACAGTTCTCCAAAAAAGAAATACAGATGGCCAACAGACACATGAAAAGATGCTCCACATCGCTAATTATCAGAGAAATGCAAATTAAAACTACAATGAGGTATCACCTCACACCAGTAAGGATGGCTGCCATCCAAAAGACAAACAACAACAAATGTTGGCGAGGCTGTGGAGAAAGGGGAACCCTCCTACACTGCTGGTGGGAATGTAAGTTAGTTCAACCATTGTGGAAAGCAGTATGGAGGTACATCATAATGCTCAAAACAGACTTACCATTTGACCCAGGAATTGCACTCCTAGGAATTTACCCTAAGAACGTAGCAATCAAGTTTGAGAAAGACAGATGCACCCCTATGTTTATTGCAGCACTATTTACAATAGCCAAGAATTGGAAGCAACCTAAATGTCCATCGATAGATGAATGGATAAAGAAGATGTGGTACATATACACAATGGAATACTACTCAGCCATAAGAAAAGGGCAAATCCAACCATTTGCAGCAACATGGATGGAGCTGGAGGGTATTATGCTCAGTGAAACAAGCCAAGCGGAGAAAGAGAAATACCAAATGATTTCACTTATCTGTGGAATATAAGAACAAAGGAAAAACTGAAGGAACAAAACAGCAGCAGAATCACAGAACTCAAGAATGGACTAACAGGTACCAAAGGGAAAAGGACTCTTGGAGGATGGGTGGGTAGGGAGGGATAAGGGGGGGCAGAAGTAGGGGGGTATTAAGATTAACATGCATGGGGGGGTAGGAGAAAAGGGAGGGCTGTACAACACAGAGAAGGCAAGTAGTGATTCTACAACATTTTGCTATGCTGATGGACAGTGACTGTAAAGGGGTTTATAGGGGAGACCTGTTATAGGGAGAGCCTAATAAACATAATATTCGTCATGTAAGTGTAGATTAGTGATACCAAAAACAAAGCAAAAAAAAAAAAAAGGGCAGTTCCTGTGTGGTAATCTCCAATGAGTTCTACACAAGGGTATAAAGGGCACATAAAAGTGTAGGCAAGGGTCTGTTTGCGTCTATACAGAAGATCAAAGCCTAATTGGGCTACCCCGAAAATGAACTAAGATACGATATGAAAGAGAACTTCCAACATCAGCACTCTCTGGAAGACTCATGCCAGAAGATGATCATCAAAAAACCCCAACAAAGATCCACGCACTGCTACAGCTGTAGATGCACTCATCCCACCAGTTCCTGGACTTGCCATGGGAATGAGGAAGGAGATATCTAAGCTGGCCTGTGCATACAGTAAAACAACAAATTTGACTGGATCTATACTGTTGGAACTCAACCAAGAATTTGGAGAAGTGCAAATTGTAGCGCTCCAAAGTCTTACAACTACAGACTATTTACTGTTAAAAGAACATATGGCATGTGAACAGTCCCCAGGAATGGGTTGTTTTAATTTGTCTGATTTCTCTCAGACTGTTCAAGTTCAGTTGGACAATATCCACCATATCATAGATAAGTTTTCACAAATGCCTAAGGTGCCTAACTGGTTTTCTTGGTTTCACTGGAGATGGCTGATAATTACAGATATGCTTTGGTTATGTAACTATACTCCTATTATGTTAATGTGTGTGCGCAATTTAAGTAGTAGCTTAAAACCTATACATGCTGAAGTTACTCTACAAGAAGATATGTCAAAGAAATAATCAATCTTCCCATGTTTTCTTCCGCCTGCTACTTCTATAGCTTTTCTTCTTCCTTCCTAATTACAATCCTTAAATAGAATTCGTGCCTCATATCAAATTTACCGAGTATCATAATTCTTCCAAGTGGTAAAGATACCTCAAGACAAATGCTGGGCATAGAAGCCACAGGGCATAAATATGCAAAGAAGTAAAAAGCTAATCTTTTCAAACAATAAGGCTTCCCTCTCACTTACCAACTTTACATTTCCCTGTATGGCCCCGGAAGATGACTGGTTAGCCAGAGACGGGTAAGATTCCTCAAGGGAGGAACAACCTAAGACAGGCACAGTCGCAGGGGGGCCATCAGGTGAGAAATTGGGGATCAACAGAGGTGAGGCTTAGAACCTCACCCCCCCGTTCTGAGAGAAATCTTCTGCATACGTGGATGTTTTATTGCCCTTGTCTAGCTTGGATTAACACATAGTCTACAGGCACACACCTGATCATCTACATTTGCTCTCTTACAACACTAAACTATGTTTTCTACCTTTATCTTGTATCTACCTACCACTTCAGCATTTTATTAAAAATAATAATAATAAAGAGAGAAATGTGGTATCCACATATAAATCAAGTATAAAAACCAAATGAGTATCCATATTTGAACTGACTGTTTATAGTTCATAATGCATGAGCAAAACCGAAAGTTTCTGTGATGACTGCCCTTGTACTGTTCACTATGTAACTTATTCATTATGTAAGAATTTGTTCTCCATGTAAGAACTTGTTTGTTATGCCTCAGAAGATTGGAGACTGACGAAAATTAGGCTTGGGGTGGATTAATGATTGTGCATTGAGCATTGACTCCCGTATACTGAATTTTATTGTCGTTAACAACCATTTGATCAATAAATATGAGAGATGCCCTCACAAAAAAAAAAAAAAAAAAAAAAAAAAGGACAGACTTCCAATGGTAAAATAAATAAGTAACCGGGATGTAATGTATAGCATAAGGAATATAGTCAAGATATTTGTAACAGCTTGGTAGGGTGATAGCTGGAACCTAGAATTATGTATATAAATGTTTTATCACTGTGTTGTACACTTGAAACTAATGTAATGTAATACTGTGCGTCAACTACCCTTCAATAAAAAATATTTAAAAAAAAAAAAAAAAAAAAAGAATGAATCTAAGTCAACCAAATAGTTCCCAATTACTAAGGTTCATCCTTTCTCTTCTCATAATCAGCCAACAATCGTAGTTCTATGCTGAAGAATTCCAAAAAGTAACATCAGTTATCAGTAAACATTTATTGAACATTGACTATACTTTTATTGGTAATTTCAAAATAGTTATAAAGGTACAAATGAAATTCTAGAATACAGTTCCATTACTCAGCATCTTCAGTATTAAGGAGGAAATAGAAAATATTTTTTTAAAAACTCACAATGTGCTGATTATTATAACATAGGTATATATCTGAACTTCATTCATTTCAAAAACATTTAGTACATATGGGTGTAAAGTAACACACACTGTCACCTCCTGAGGGTGGAACAGAGGGAAAGGCCAATGCTAAAGCAGAGAAGAGTATGTTAACAGCTTCCATAGTGAAGGTCAACAGGTAATTGATAAGCATGGCTCACTGTGCCTAGACTATGTAAATAATAGGTTGTATGCTGAACACCTGTATTTCTTCTGGGAATCCGGAATTTTGGTACATGCTAAGCAAAAAGTGCCTATAGGTCTACAACAAAAACCTTGGGAACTAAATTTCTAATGGGCTTCCTTGTACAGAAACATCTCATGCATGTGGCTGCATTTTTATTACTGGGAAAAGAATGTGCTCTGTGTGACCCCTTATGAAAGGGAGAGAGCCTAAGTAAGCCCACATACGGGCATTCCCAGACTCCACCTGTGCCTCTTCCCTTATGATCCAGTTGTATTTACATGCTATGTCACTGTAATAAGTCTCACCCATGAGTACAACTATATGCTGAGTCCCATGAATTCATCTAGTGAACTTCCAAATGTGGGGGTAGTCTTGGGGACCCCCAACACACAAGAAGAGTTCATTTCCAAGTGCTGAATTAGATACAAATTTATCAACAGAAGAGACAGTAGATCACTTCAAAACCGACAGTTTTATTACATACATATTTAGCTTATACAAATTAAACTACATCCATTCAACCAAAGGGAAAAAGAAATGAGAAGGATCAATGAAAGAAAATAAATTTAAATAATAAGGACCATTCTTTTTCATGGTGAATAATTTTAACTATATGAAAGTTTTCCTTAAGAACTGGTTTCAGAACTAAACCTTGCATATGATGTGACTCCACTTTGGAGAAAATTGTAACAGTGAAAGAAAGTAGAGTAGCTTAGTCATTCTGTGCAGAGGAGGCAAGATAAAGGATTCTGAGTAAATTTGGGTGGGAAGACACAGTAAAGGACACTGTGACTCAAATTTGGTGGTTCAAACAGCAAAATCAGAGAAACAACAGGAAATAAATGGCAATTTTTTCAATTAGGCTCTTCAGCTAACAAGCTTCAACAGCTAAGTCCACCCCCATTAAGGATCAGCTTCTGGGTAATAATACACTGCTGCATAGATCAAAAGTGAAAACTCAGCCAATATTTTGACTCAGCTGGGAGAGATGAAGAGCAATGGATGATGAGTAGAAAATCAACAACTTCAATCTGCAAGATGGACTGTGTGCGGAAGAAAAATTTTATGAAAGGAAAAGAACTAACTAGGCAATTACAATAACCAAGAAGTGAATTAATAGGCTCTGGAAGCGTTACTGTCTATAAAAAATGAAAACAATTGGTAACAGCAAAATAAAAACCTGTGTATAATCTGCTCATGAAATTGTGAATAATAGGCCAAAGAAAGAGTTGCAAATACTCCAACATTGTAAACCTCAGTTATCACTCTCAATGATGTCACTAAGAAATAGAAAAGACAATGTCATTTGAAGGAAAACAGCAACAGGAAAACATAAGCCTTGCATTCAACTTGGGAACTTTCATACATATAAAAAGACCTACATAGAAACGTCTTTGGAATTAAAAAACAAAATTTAGGAGAAAATGAAAGATGAAGGTAGGAAGTGCTGATTTAAAAGCCTTGGAACTTGGTACCCAGTATCTAAAAAACAGACACAGAAGGAAAAAAAACAGACCAAACCTCTAGAAACTTTGAATTCAAAGCAGGCAAAAATAGACAGGCATATTTAAGATAACTATAGGAAAGAATAAAAACACAAATTTAAATAACATTTATGTTGTACGCAAGCAAAGAAGAAAGCAGAAAATTCTTCTCAAATACTCCCCCAACACATCCAGCCCATCAGGTGGGTTAGCCAAGGATTCTCAACTCTGCATCTCCTAGAAGGATCAGGACACAGCAGCAAGATGTCAAAATATGACCATCACATATAACTCACAGGAGGCCCTTGAGTCCCATAGGACAGAATCAGTAAGGGTAATTTATTATATGTCCTCTGAGTTTAGGAGTTCTCTGAAAAATAAGCCTTTTCCAATAAACTGATCTCTACTTGCTTCTGAAAGATGAGTCCTCACTCAAAATTTCTAGCTAAAGCTCTTACTTCCTATCATCCAAATGTGAACAGAAGGACTGACTCAGAAAGGGCCACAACATCCATATTGTACACGCTTCTCTCTCTTACTGTAGCTCATTTGGGAGAATTCTGCCAAGAGCTGCATGTTGCCAGGAGGCAGGATCACAGGAACAGGAAAATCTCCCTGCTGCAGAGCAAGCTGTGTCTCACAACCATAACTGCTCTGGCAACGAAAGGCCTGGCAAGGATCATCCAAACCTAGGACATAAATTTGTAGCCAAGGATGTTTTCTGATAAAGCAAACTGGGACTTTTCCCTTGATTTGATCTTCTCACAGCTGGCATTGCATGTCCAGGACAGAAGTCAATGGAAATGGAACGCCCCCTAGAGAAGAGCCCTTCAGAAAAGGAATTTGGGGCACCCCAAAGCATCCTTCAGAAATCTGGAGTTCACTGAGCTGCCTGGGTAGCCCTCTGACTCTGCCACTCAAGCCACTTAGTCTTCACTCACAAATCCACTCACCTCTGAGGCCACTTCATGGCCTGTTTTAAGAAGAGTATGAGCAGACACAGAGATTATTCAGCCCTCGCTACTGCTGAGCCAATCCTGCTCTAACTCTGCTCCCACAAAAATCGTCAAATTGCACTTTTGATTTGTTTTCCTGTGAAATAATTTAATATCTCATTCCCAACTTCTTCCGTAAGTAACCAGGTTGCTACCCAGCTTATTTTATACCCAGTGTAGTCACTCTATTCATTAGATTTCTTTTTCTTAATCCCAACCTTTTTGTGACAGGAACGTAGTCATGCGCTGTGGATTCGCCCCAGGCCAGATGGAGGACAGCCCCTGCCCGCAGTACCACTCCTCTGGGATGGCTGACCTGGGTGGTAGACTATAGTTCCTGAGCGTCAACTGAGATGCTCCACATAGACTGCTCTCCTGGGTTCTCATCTATCCTTGGACTCAAATCTCACTCAAAGCTGGAACTGCTTCTAGCTCAGATGCTATGTCTCTTCCAACCAAGAGATTCCACGAGGACTTACAGATCCAGACTTCCCCAGTCTGACTCACCCTCACCTCCATCAGAGCTTCCTAGCCTTTTCTTATTAAGATGTCAAGAAAGCTCTTGGGTTGAGGCGTGTCTGGTAGTGATCCACTATCTGAACATAAATAGCATTTCATATATGAATGGTTTTCCACACTGACTTAGAATTTATCTTCAAATCCATCCTTCACACTGCCATCAGAGTTTTCTTTGTAATTTACCCATCTCCTCATACCAGTGCCTCTTTAAAAGCTTCCCATTACCTGTCAGAAGTTCAAACTCCTTAGCATGACATACAAGGCCCTCTACATACTGACCAGTATTAATTAGCTCAGCTCAGGCCACTCTACCCTCCTCACACTGCATTGCACACAGGCTGCAGTAAGCACCCGACAATTAGCCTGTTTGATTGTCATACAAGCCCCTACCATTAAGGTTTTGGTTGCCAAAGCATGCACTTCAAACACATCCATCTCAAATAAACACTTTGCCAGCTACACAAGTAAAGAGCCAGGCTGTCCACTCATCAACTTCCCTTTTAGAGAGCTCTGGCTGTCATAAATGACTATTTGACCACTAGCTTTCCCTTCCTATGATTCCCACTCTTATGTTTTAAATTCACCAGTGAAGAGTGAACCCACACAAAACCCTAGCCACCCCAATCACAACCCCAATAAAGGCAGAACTTTAGGTCCACACTCTTTCACTCTCTACCTGCAACTTTACTGTGTGGCCCCTGGTGTTCTGGGTAAACCCTCTAGGACCTGCGAAGGATAAACCTTGTTTTTCCAGTTCCCTGATGGTTGTTACAGAGATAAGCCCTGTAATCATAAGAACTACAATGACCAGTCCAGCCACAACACTGACTCCTCCAACTAAGTACAAGTAGTATGGCTTGTGCTTACCACAAGTAATGTGGACTCATGTGAGTGTCCCCAGGCATTCCTCTGGAATGCCTAACATCACTACTGATAGGCTGACACTGACCCAAAACATAGGTACATACCCACACACACATTCCTGCCTAGAACAAAGGAATAGTGTCCCCACTTTCATCTGAGTGAAGTTCAGATTAGTCAGATTCCATAATAACAAAGGCTCCTATTTGGCTCATTATCATGTTACTATTACTGAACACATGCTTAGGATTTAGTCATAATTCAGTCTAAGAAAACTGAAACATCAAAGAAAAGGATCTTGCCTTGAAGAACAAATAATAATAGTAATAACAGCCAACATTTGTTGAGTATTTTTAATGTGTCAGGCACTTTACTAATAAGCACCTTTACACATAATGCATAATTTATACCTCAAAGCAACCCTATGAAATGGGTGTGACATATTAACCACATTTAACAAATAAGGAAACTGAGAAACAAACAGAATTAGTAACTTATCCAAGATTTCACAGCTACTTAGGTATTGGAGCTAGGGTTTGAACCAAGACAACCTGATCCAGAGGCCACCACATTATACACTACCTCAGTATACTTTCAACCTTTGTCCCTAGTTGCCAACTGGTAAGCAGAATCCTAAGAATGACCCCTCATGACGCTTGCCCTTGCAGAATGCCTTTCAGTTTGAGTGTGGGTGGAACCTGTGAGTAGGATGAGGTACCACTTCTATGATCATGTAGTATCTAAAAAGAGAGATTATCCTCAGGGAGAAAACCAGTTTTCTCTGGCTGGTAAGCAGAGAAATCAGAGTGCTAGGAAGCATGGCAGGGGTTTTACATGAGGGAGATTCTCCACTGAGATGATCAGGCTTCACGGGGTCCTGAGAGAGACCCCTTAGAAATCTAGGAACTGAAAGCTGTTCCAGGACAACAACCAGCAACACAACAAGGACCTCAGTCCTGCAACCTCAAGGAACTGAATTTAACAGCCTGAATGAGATTGGAAGCAAACTGATCCTCAAAGCCTCCAGATAAGAACCCAGCCTTGCCAAGACCTTGGTATGGCCTCGTAAGACACTTAAACAGAGAATCCACCCAGATTTCTTACCTACAAAACTGTAAGATTTTTTTCAAGGGTGTTATTTTAAACCACTAAGTTTGTGGTAATTTGTTTGAAAATAGAAAACTAATACCCCACTCGTGGTACCAAAATCCACATGAAGTTTCTATTGTTGGACAACAATTAGCACAAACAAAACAGTTTTAAACAATTCCTGTTTCTTACTTTATAGCTCTACAGGTCAGAACTCTGGGTGGGCATAAGTGTATTCTCTGCTTAGAGTTTATGGGAAAGGCTTTGTGAACTAGCTTCTAAGTTCATTCAGTTTTTTGGCCAAATTCTAGTCCCTTGAAGGTGTAGGATAAGGGAGGTTCTTCTTGCTTCTTTCACTTTAGATGAAATGATAAATAATGATTTTTAATCTACATAATGTTAATTATGTAAAAAGAAAGCAAATGACTTTAAATATAATGTAAACCTATGTTTAATGTAAGGAATTTAGCCTGATATTAAATAAAGGAAGGGAAGAGAAAGAATCAGGAAGGGACCTACTTCATATTCTTTACAAATTTTAATGCTCATTCTTGGGGTACAGAGATAATCAGTTCCTCTTACAAAATTTTTTTAAAACATGTTTCTACCTTTCCCATTTCACCAGTTTTCTACACCTTAAATCTTAAATTATGTTTTTTTTACATTTATTATAGAACTGTCTGGGTATGCTTTGTCTAGTGTATACAGATACCAAACTTGCATCAAGAATTTAACACATAAGGAAACTATTGACTTTAAATATTTTTCTACTACTTTTTCACCTCATAAAGACATTATCAACCATAAAAAATATAGATGTAGAACACAATATAAAGAAGTTGGGGAAACTGATGTTTAAAAGGTATTAGGTAACATTGCTTTGAGTTTTTAAAAGTGTGTTCACAAATCTAGGGCTTTCCCCAAGGGACTGTTTTTAATTTTGCAACAAACTACCTTTTGAGATAAGTCATCTAAAATTACAAAATGACAAAAACAACTTCTTTGTCCAGAGATATCTCACTTCATTGGGAGCTGGTAGCACAAAGGCGAGAAAAACATCCTGTGCCCATACAAAAACCCTAATATTAAACTCTAATGACCAGTTCCCTGGATGCAGGAGGCACCTTCCAAATGTGTTCTTTGGGTGAAATAGAAACAACACTGGGATGTTGCCCTCAATGAACTTCTGCGAGATAATCACGTGGGTATAACCATGTTCCGTCTCATGAATACCCATAAGATTTTACTTTCAATGACAAAGAATGCCTTACTGACTCTAAAACCTACTGCTTTACTCAATATTATGACTCTATTATGTTTACCTTTAATGCTTCCCTCCTAAGAAGTATCTATAGTACTTAGGCTTTTACCTAAACAAGAATTGGAAGTGTTTCCATACAATTCCTTAACCAGATGTTTTGGGAAGCTGATTTTTTAAAATTTGTTTTATAAAAGTAATATGGTGCATATACTGTGGTTATATAACATTATACTACAGGGTTTGGAATACCATCCCATCATCAAACACATTCATATTTCTACAACTAAATAAATGTATGAAGAGTCATGCTAAGTAGGATAAAAACGAAAGGGTACAAATAGCCTCACACAAGCTCAAGACAGATTTTGCTGCTAAATAAGTTTTAAAAAATATAGAAATTTGGTTTTCAGAGCTTCTGGAGTTTAGAATTTCAGTTAGAGAAAGGATTATGAACCTAGAGGTTAAAATAAGTGATTAGAGAACCCAATAGAGTCCTTTTTCTGCACAAAGATGACATCAATTTATTATACTGACAGGCTGCTGTGGCAATAGTACCAAGGGAAAGTACAATGCCACAGAATTACAGAAAACATGCCAGTTAACTGGGAACAAAGAATCTTACTGTGCTAATTCTGTAAATAGTTGCATGCACAGTAGGTACTCTGGAAATGTATAGCTCAGCCCTACAAAGCCCAAGAAAACAGGTTTTCTTTGCAGAGTGCTACTCCCTTACTCTCTTTGACCTGAAAGTGAATCCAATTGATAAAATCAGGGCATAATACTACGTCTTTTCTATACATAAGAATATATTCAAGAGGAGGGAGCCAAGATGGCAGCGTGAGTAGGGAAGCGGAAATCTCCTCCCAGAACCACATATATCTATGAAAATATAACAAAGACAACTCTTCCTAGAATAAAGAACAGAGGAAACAGGACAATATCCAGACCACATCCACACCAGCGAGAACCCAGCACCTCACGAATGGGGTAAGATACAAGCCCTGGCCCGGAGGGAGCCGAACGCCCCTCCCCCCAACTCCCGGCAGGAGAAGAGTAGGCAGAGCCGGAGGGAGACAGAGCCCAGGACTGCCGAACACCCAGCCCCAGCCATCCGGGCCAGAGTGCAGACACAGTGCGTGCCCAGGGGGCCCTGGATGCTAGGGAAACAGGGCAGCAAGAACAGTGAGTGGGTAGCGGAGGCCTGGCGCAGGAGGACACCAGAAAAGCGAGCAACCATTTTTTTTTTTTTTGCTGTTTTGTTTTGGCGAGCGCTTTTTGGAAGTCTTAAAGGGATAGGGACCCCAACACTAGGGAAACAGGGCAGCAAGCCCGGTGAGCAGATGCCTGAGGCTGGCGCAGGAGAATAAAGAAAAAAGAGAAGCCACGATTTTTTTTTTTTTTTTTTTTGTGGTCGTTGTTTTGTTTCGGCGGGTGCTTCTTGGAAGTCTTAAAGGGGCAGGGCAGGACACTTAATCCAGAGGTAGGGAATACAGGGGTCTCTGGGCAACATAACCCCTGGGCTGCAGGGAGCAGGGAGGCCCCTTACGGAGAAAAATAGCCTCCCAGCTGCTCCCCCTCCATCGCGACTCCACCACTTTGGAGCAGTGGCCTGAGCCAGGCCACACCCACAGCAACAGCCGAGATAAACTCCATAGCAGCTGGACAGGAATCAGAAGCCCTGTCTGCGCGCAGCTACCCAGCACAAGCCACTAGAGGTCGCTGTTCTCCCAGGAGAGGAGGGCCACAAACCAACAAGAAGGGAAGTTCTTCCAGCCGTCACTCGTCCCAGCTCTGCAAACTATTGCTATCACCATGAAAAGGCAAAACTACAGGCGGACAAAGATCATAGAGACAACACCAGAGAAGGTGACAGACCTAACCAGTCTTCCTGACAACGAATTCAAAATAAAAATCATAAACATGCTGACAGAGATGCAGAGAAATATGCAAGAGATATGAGATGAAGTCCGGAGGGAGATCACAGATGCCAGAAAGGAGATTACAGAAATGAAACAAACTCTGGAAGGGTTTATAAGCAGAATGGATAGAATGCAAGAGGCCATTGATGGAATTGAAATCAGAGAACAGGAACGCATAGAAGCTGACATAGAGAGAGATAAAAGGATCTCCAGGAATGAAACAATATTAAGAGAACTGTGTGACCAATCCAAAAGGAACAATATCTATATTATAGGGGTACCAGAAGAAGAAGAGAGAGGAAAAGGGATGGAAAGTATCTTGGAAGAAATAATTGCTGAAAACTTCTCCAAACTGGGGGAGGAAATAATCGAACAGACCACGGAAATACACAGAACCCCCAACAGAAAGGATCCAAGGAGGACAACACCAAGACACATAATAATTAAAATGGCAAAGATCAAGGACAAGGAAAGAGTTTTAAAGGCAGCTAGAGAGAAAAAGGTCACCTATAAAGGAAAACCCATCAGGCTAACATCAGACTTCTCGACAGAAACCCTACAGGCCAGAAGAGAATGGCATGATATATTTAATACAATGAAACAGAAGGGCCTTGAACCAAGGATACTGTATCCAGCACGACTATCATTCAAATATGATGGTGGGATTAAACAATTCCCAGACAAACAAAAGCTGAGGGAATTTGCTTCCCACAAAACACATCAAAACAACATCTTACAGGGACTGCTCTAGATGGGAGCACTCCTAGAAAAAGCACAGCACAAAACACCCAACATATGAAGAATCTAGGAGGAGGAATAAGAAGAGAGAGAAGAAGAGAATCTCCAGACAGTGTATATAACAGCTCAATAAGTGAGCTAAGTTAGGCAGTAAGATACTAAAGAGGCTAACCTTGAACCTTTGGTAACCATGAATTTAAAGCCTGCAATGGCAATAAGTAGGTATCTTTCAATAGTCACCCTAAATGTTAATGGGCTGAATGCACAAATCAAAAGACACAGAGTAACAGAATGGATAAAAAAGCAAGACCCATCTATATGCTGCTTACAAAAAACTCACCTCATACCAAAAGACAAGTACAGACTGAAAGTCAAGGGATGGAAAAACATATTTCAAGCAAACAACAGAAGAGAGGAAAGCAGGGGTTGCAACACTAATATCAGACAAAAAGACAAAATAGACTTCAAAACAAAGAAAGTAACAAGAGATAAAGAAGGACACTACATAATGATAAAGGGCTCAGTCCAACAAGAGGATATAACCATTCTAAATATATATTCACCCAACACAGGAGCACCAGCATCTGTGAAATAAATACTAACAGAACTAAAGGGGGAAATAAACTGCAGTGCATTCATTCTAGGAGACTTCAACACACCACTCACCCCAAAGGACAGATCCACCGGGCAGAAAATAAGTAAGGACACGGAAGCACTGAACAACACAGTAGAGCAGATGGACCTAATAGATATCTATAGAACTCTACATCCAAAAGCAACAGGACATACATTCTTCTCAAGTGCACATGGAACATTCTCCAGAATAGACCACATACTAGACCACAAAAAGAGCCTCAGAAAATTCCAAAAGATTGAAATCCTACCAACCAACTTTTCAGACCACAAAGGCATAAAACAAGAAATAAAAAGATTGAAATCCTACCAACCAACTTTTCAGACCACAAAGGCATAAAACTAGAAATAAACTGTACAAAGAAAGCAAAGAGGCTCACAAACACATGGAGGCTTAACAACACGCTCCTAAATAATCAATGGATCAATGACCAAATCAAAATGGAGATCCAGCAATATATGGAAACAAAAGACAACAACAACATGAAGCCCCAAATTCTGTGGGACACAGCAAAAGCAGTCTTAAGAGGAAAGTATATAGCAATCCAAGCATATTTAAAAAAGGAAGAACAATCCCAAATGAATGGTCTAATGTTACAATTATCGAAATTGGAAAAAGAAGAACAAATGAGGCCTAAGGTCAGGAGAAGAAGGGACATAATAAAGATCAGAGAAGAATAAAACAATAGCAAAAATCAATGAAATCAAGAGCTGGTTCTTCAAGAAAATAAACAAAATAGATAAGACTCTAGCCAGACTTATTAAGAAGAAAAGAGAGTCAACACAAATCAACAGTATCAGAAACAAGAAAGGAAAAATCACGACGACCCCACAGAAATACAAAGAATTATTTGAGAATACTATGAAAACCTATATGCTGACAAGCTGAGAAACCTAGGAGAAATGGACAACTTCCTAGAAAAATACAACCTTTCAAGACTGACCCAGAAAGAAACAGAAAATCTAAACAGACCAATTACCAGCAACAAAATTGAAGCGGTAATCAAAAAACTACCAAAGAACAAAACCCCCGGGCCAGATGGATTTACCTCGGAATTTTATCAGACATACAGGGAAGACATAATACCCATTCTCCTTAAAGTTTTCCAAAAAATAGAGGAGGAGGGGATACTCCCAAACTCATTCTATGAAGCTAACATCACCCTAATACCAAAACCAGGCAAAGACACCACCAAAAAAGAAAACTACAGACCAGTATCCCTGATGAACATAGATGCAAAAATACTTAACAAAATATTAGCAAACCAAATTCAAAAATACATCAAAAGGATCGTGCACCATGACCAAGTGGGATTCATCCCAGGGATGCAAGGATGGTACAACATTCGAAAGTCCATCAACATCATCCACCACATCAACAAAAAGAAAGACAAAAACCACATGATCATCTCCATAGATGCTGAAAAAGCATTTGACAAAGTTCAACATCCATTCATGATAAAAACTCGCAGCAAAATGGGAATAGAGGGCAAGTACCTGAACATAATAAAGGCAATCTATGATAAACCCACAGCCAACATTATATTGAAGAGCGAGAAGCTGAAAGCATTTCCTCTGAAATCAGGAACTAGAAACGGATGCCCACTCTCCCCACTGTTATTTAACATAGTACTGGAGGTCCTAGCCACAGCAATCAGACAAAACAAAAAAATACAAGGAATCCAAATTGGTAAAGAAGAAGAAGTTAAACTGTCACTATTTGCAGATGACATGATACTGTACATAAAAAACCCTAAAGACTCCACCCCAAAACTACTAGAACTGATATCGGAATACAGCAAAGTTGCAGGATACAAAATCAACACACAGAAATCTGTGGCTTTCCTATACACTAACAATGAACCAACAGAAAGAGAAATCAGGAAAACAACTCCATTCACAATTGCATCAAAAAAAATAAAATATCTAGGAATAAACCTAACCAAAGAAGTGAAAGACTTATACTCTGAAAACTACAAGTCACTCTTAAGAGAAATTAAAGGGGACACTAACAGATGGAAACTCATCCCATGCTCGTGGCTAGGAAGAATTAATACCGTCAAAATGGCCATCCTGCCCAAAGCAACATACAGATTTGATGCAATCCCTATGAAACTACCAGCAACATTCTTCAATGAACTGGAACAAATAATTCAAAAATTCATATGGAAACACAAAAGACCCCGAATAGCCAAAGCAATCCTGAGAAAGAAGAATAAAGTAGGGGGGATCTCACTCCCCAACTTCAAGCTCTACTATAAAGCCATAGTAATAAAAACAATTTGGTACCGGCACAAGAACAGAGCCACAGACCAATGGAACAGACTAGACAATCCAGACATTAACCCAGACATATATGGTCAATTAATATTTGATAAAGGAGCCATGGACATACAATGGCGAAATGACAGTCTCTTCAACAGATGGTGCTGGCAAAACTGGACAGCTACATGTAGGAGAGTGAAACTGGACCATTGTCTAACCCCATATACAAAAGTAAACTCAAAATGGATCAAAGACCTGAATGTAAGTCATGAAACCATTAAACTCTTGGAAGAAAACATAGGCAAAAACCTCTTAGACATAAACATGAATGACCTCTTCTTGAACGTATCTCCCCGGGCAAGGAAAACAACAGCAAAAATGAACAAGTGGGACTATATTAAGCTGAAAAGCTTCTGAACAGCAAAACACACCATCAATAGAACAAAAAGGAACCCTACAGTATGGGAGAATATATTTGAAAATGACAGATCCGATAAAGGCTTGACGTCCAGAATATATAAAGAGCTCACATGCCTCAACAAACAAAAAACAAATAACCCAATAAAAAAATGGGCAGAGGAACTGAACAGACAGTTCTCCAAAAAAGAAATACAGATGGCCAACAGACACATAAAAAGTTGCTTCACATCGCTAATTATCAGAGAAATGCAAATTAAAACTACAATGAGGTATCACCTCACACCAGTAAGGATGGCTGCCATCCAAAAGACAAACAACAACAAATGTTGGCGAGGCTGTGGAGAAAGGTGAACCCTCCTACACTGCTGGTGGGAGTGTAAGTTATTCAAGCACTGTGGAAAGCAGTATGGAGGTACATCAAAATGCTCAAAACAGACTTACCATTTGACCCAGGAATTGCACTCCTAGGAATTTACCCTAAGAATGCAGCAATCAAGTATGAGAAAGACCAATGCACCCCTATGTTTATCGCAGCACTATTTACAATAGCCAAGAATTGGAAGCAACCTAAATGTCCATCTATAGATGAATGGATAAAGAAGATGTGGTACATATACACAATGGAATACTACTCAGCCATAAGAAAAGGGCAAATCCAACCATTTGCAGCAACAAGGATGGAGCTGGAGGGTATTATGCTCAGTGAAACAAGCCAAGCAGAGAAAGAGAAATACCAAATGATTTCACTCATCTGTGGAATATAAGAACAAAGGAAAAACTGAAGGAACAAAACAGCAGCAAAATCACAGAACTCAAGAATGGACTAACAGGTACCAAAGGGAAAGGGACTGGGGAGGATGGGTGGGTAAGGAGGGATAAGGGGGGGAGAAGTAGGGGGGTATTAAGATTAGCATGCATAGGGGGGTGGGAGAAAGGGGAGGGCTGTACAACACAGAGAAGGCAAGTAGTGATTCTACAACATTTTGCTATGCTGATGGACAGTGACTCTAAAGGGGTTTATAGGGGGGACCTGGTATAGTGGAGAGCCTAGTAAACATAATATTCGTCATGTAAGTGTAGATTAGTGATACCAAAAAAAAAAAAAAAGGGCAGTTCCTGTGTGGTAACCTCCAATGAGTTCTACACAAGGGTATAAAGGGCATATAAAAGTGTAGGCAAAGGGTCTGTTTGTGTTTATACAGAGGATCAAAGCCTAATTGGGCTACCCCGGAAATGAACTAAGATACAATATGAAAAAGAACTTCCAACATCAGCACTCTCTGGAAGACTCATGCCAGAAGATGATCATCAAAAAACCCCAACAAAGATCCACACAGTGCTACAGCTGTAGATGTACTCATCCCACCAGTTCCTGGACTTGCCATGGGAATGAAGAAGGAGATATCTAAGCTGGCCTGTGCATACAGTAAAACAACAAATTTGACTGGATCTATACTGTTGGAACTCAACCAAGAGTTAGGAGAAGTGCAAATTGTAGCGCTCCAAACACTTACATCTACAGACTATTTACTGTTAAAAGAACATATGGCATGTGAACATTCCCCAGGAATGGGTTGTTTTAATTTGTCTGATTTCTCTCAGACTGTTCAAGTTCAGTTGGACAATATCCACCATATCATAGATAAGTTTTCACAAATGCCGAAGGTGCCTAACTGGTTTTCTTGGTTTCACTGGAGATGGCTGGTAATTACAGGTATGCTTTGGTTATGTAACTATACTCCTATTATGTTAATGTATGTGCGCAATTTAAGTAGTAGCTTAAAACCTATACATGCTGAAGTTACTCTACAAGAAGATATGTCAAAGAAATAATCAATCTTCCCATGTTTTCTTCCGCCTGCTACTTCTATAGCTTTTCTTCTTCCTTCCTAATTGCAACCCTTAAATAGAATTCGTGACTCATATCAAATTTACCGAGTATCATAATTCTTCCAAGTGGTAAAGATACCTCAAGGCAAATGCTGGGCATAGAAGCTACAGGGCATAAATATGCAAAGAAGTAAAAAGCTAACCATTTCAAACAATAAGGCTTCTCTCTCACTTACCAACTTTACATTTCCCTGTATGGCCCCGGAAGATGCCTGGTTAGCCAGAGACGGGTAAGATTCCTCAAGGGAGGAACAACCTAAGACAGGCACAGTTTCAGGGTGGTCATCAGGTGAGAAATTGGGGATCAACAGAGGTGAGGCTTAGAACCTCACTCCCCGTGTTCTGAGAGAAATCTTATGCATACGTGGATGTTTTATTGCCCTTGTCTAGCTTGGATTAACACGTAGTCTACAGGCACACACCTGATCATCTTCATTTGCTCTCTTACAACACTAAACTATGTTTTCTACCTTTATCTTGTATCTACCTACCACTTCAGCATTTTATTAAAGATAATAATAAAGAGAGCAATGTGGTATCCACATATAAATCAAGTATAAAAATCAAATGAGTATTCATATTTGAACTGACTGTTTATAGTTCATAATGCATGAGCAAAACCGAAAGTTTCTGTCATGACTGCCCTTGTACTGTTCAACATGTAACTTATTCACTATGTAAGAATTTGTTCTGCATGTAAGAACTTGTTTGTTGTGCTTCAGAAGATTGGAGACTGATGAAGGTTAGGCTTGGGGTGGATTAATGATTGTGCATTGAGCATTGACTCCTCTATATAGAATTTTATTGTTGTTAACAACCATTTGATCAGTAAATATGAGAGATTTCCTCACAAAAAAAAAAAGAAAAAAAGTACACACTTCCAATTGCAAAATAAATAAGTAACCAGGATTTAATGTATAGCATAAGGAATATAGTCAAAATATTGTAACAACTTGGTATGGTGATAGCTGGTACCTAGAATTATCATGTATATAAATGTTGAATCACTGTGTTGTACACCTGAAACTAATGTAATGTAATACTGTGTGTCAACTACCGTTCAATAAAAAATAATTATCTCAAAAAAAAAAAAAAAAAAGGAGAGAGAAAGAGAACTTGACTTGGGCTTTAAGAAAATAGATCAAAAAGTTACTAACACAGTGGGTGGGATTCACATTTATGGAGAACTTACTACGTGCCAGATCTTCTTCCAAATGCTTTGTATGAATTAACTAATTTGATTTTCCTAATATACCTATGTGGCAGTGGTATTATTATCATCATTTGGTAAATGAAGAAACTAGGGCCTCTAGAGATTAAGTAATTTGCCAGAGTCACAAAGTTAGGAATTTGAAAGCAGAGTTTTGAACCTAGGAAATTGGATTAACCAGTTCACATTCTTGATGAGCACACTGAATAGAAGAGGAATTTCCCAACTAAGAGTTAGGAAAAAGCAAATGCACTAAAAATAGCTGTTCATCACACGAATTTGTTTAAATTTGTTTATAAATGGTTGATGTAAACTGTATTAAGTTCTTACCCCCAAGACATAGTTACACCTTGGTAAATGTTAATGATGTGCCCCAAAAGTTTTGTATTGGACATTATGAATGTAGTATACAGCAGAGGAACCAAGATTCCTCTTGTATGGTTGTATATAAATCTTGTATTAAATGATGGACTGATAATCATGGGAATTACAGAGCAATGGTGACACTGAATAAAAAACTTTTCTACCCTGAAACCTAATGAGTGTCTCTGGCACATGGTCTTAGGAGAAAATGTCATTTTTTTGATCCCTCAGGAGATAGAGGTAGAAATTACTCGAGGTAAACCTGGCAAAGTCCTCAATTTCTCATATAATAAACTGAAGTACTTTATAGTCAAAAAAAAAAAAAAAGAATATATTCCTCTTCAAGTCACCTGTAATCTACTTATTAATACACAAATTGGAAACAACATGTAAGTCCTGGACAACATGTCAACAAAGCCCTCCTTTTGGTTTGAAAATATCTGAGATTTGAAAATACAAAATTACCATCTTAAATGTGGACAAAAGAATATGTATGTGTTTTAATTGATCTCTTAGACCGGACCTGAAGAAGGAAAGATTTTTTTTTTTTAAAACATGACTCTTTTAAATCAAAAGTTAAAAAGTAACAAATATGCACATCAAAACATTAATTATCTAAGCTGTCCTAAAAATTCTTCAAAGAACAAAGTACTTTCAGAGTAGTCATTTATCATGCAGTAAGAAAATGATAGGCCAAATCATTAGATGGAATTTATTCAAGTCCATGAACATTAATCTTCTTTATATAAAAAGAAAACAAGGAGTTCCTCAGGTAGAATTTCAGGCAGACTCTCAGCAGTGTTTGGAGAGGCTCCGTTATGTGCAGAGTAGTTACATGCATACTAGTGTCTTTGACTTACAGAAAATACCATACCTAACTTAATAAAAAAATTAAATCCACTTTTTTAGATTAAACATAAGCGACAAATTGTTACTAAAACAGACCAAAAACTCAGTAACCACACAACAGCTTATGTACTCAGATACAAATAAATCAAGGTGCTCATAAAGAGACTTCTAGCCTGCCTGTTGTTCTCACATTTAATTTACTATGTAAAAACAGCAAAAGGTCTTGGCAAACACAAAAATGTAAACTATACTGAATACAAACAGAGCCTGTGTTGCCGTAATATTAAAGAATCAACAGATGGTTGGCATCAGGACACTGGCACAAATACAAAAGAGAAACATGAGTACGTAAATAAATAAAAGTGTAGAAATGGAACAAGGTATGTTTGAACCTCTTTTGCCATATTAAAAAAAAAAAAGCCCTCAGGTCAGCACACAAGTGACCTGGAGTATCTGTTATGATCTCTACATCTGTGGTCTTTGGAGATACTCAGCCTCAGTTAACCAATACATGAACTACAGAATAAAAAAGCCTGCCAAACTCTGCATGAGAACACTGTGTAAGGTGACTGCACAATTTTAAAGAAGGAGGGGAGGAGGGCAGGAAGGAAAAGAAAGGATGGGAGGAAGGACCAGAGAGAATGAATAGGAGGAGGAGGAGGAGGAGGAGGGAAGGGAAAAAAAGTGAAGGAAGAGGAAGGGGAGAAGCAGGGGAGAGGTGGGAAGGGAGGGCCTTAAGCCTCCAACTCTGAGATTCAGCCCACTCATCCCAACCAGATTAAGGTTTCTAGAATCATATGATGAAATTAAAACCTAAACTGAAAAAAATATATGCATTTGACTCTTCTATTCCAAAAGTCATAAGCAAGTACAATGTGTCAAGCTCTGTACTGGGCATTAGGGCACACAGATAATATTCCATCCCTTTTCATGTCATTTAGTAAACATATCTTGTTTGCACTAAGAAATCAAGGATTAACAACAGTTAGTCACCATGAATGAGCTCACAGAGGGAGGGGACAGACGCCCTAATGTGCAGTGAACACAGCAACAGTGACCTGCCTCATGTATTCAGAGAACAGGGAGGAGAGGCCCCTGAGCCAGACTGGCATGATAAGGGACAGGGAGTGGTGAGAAAGGAGACATTTCCAAGCAAAGGGACTAACTAGCAAAAGCAAAGGCACTCGTGTGCAGGTGAGTGAAAGGTAAAGCTATGATGAAAGAGTTAAGTGTGAAGCAGGAAATATTGATAACAAGAGTAAAGAGGTTAGTGGAGGGTCAGATCTTGGGCTCTGTAGGATACTTGGTGGCACTGTGGAAAAAGAATGCAGTTCCTATCACCCAACTGGAGGATTCTCAGCTGTCCAGATTCTTCCTAAGTGGAGATTTATTTGCTCAGAGTCTAGGTAAGATTGAGCCTGGGCAGACAAAAATGGACACTACTATATTTTAGGCTTTTTGTGGAAAGAATTGGTTTTTGTCTAACTTCTCACACTCTCTTGTGCATAGAAAGCACAGAACAGATTTTGCACAGATCCACCCTGCCAGGTTTCCATCTAATAGAGGAATACCCTTTACAGCAAGGCTCCTACCTCACTCAGCCTTGAATCAAACACTTTTCACAACAGGGAACTCTCTACCCTTCTGACTGCCAGAAAGGTTTTTCTCATGCTCATTAGAAACATGTTTCTCTCTAGTTCCACATAATGCTTTGTTTTGTTTTGTTTCTTAAGATCTGTCCTTAAACAGGAAAGCTAAGTTTTCACCATCTTCCACATGACAGCACTTTAAATCACAGGAAGACAACTATCTGCTTCTGCTTCTGCTCTTCTTCAGGTTAAGAGTCCCAGTTCCCTCAACTGACTGACTGATAGGTCACAGTTTCCAGACCCTTTGTGTGTATAGCTGCTATCTGTTGAATATAAGCTGTTTACCAATTTTCAGATCGATATCTAACACCCAGAATTTGCCGTGACCCTCCTGATCAGTCTGCCCAGTACGCAGTACGATAATAGCACTATTCACTCCCACCATCTCAACATCCTACTTCTTTTATTACAGTCTGGGTTTTTTATTTAGCTGTCACATAATAATGCTAACCAAAATGTCCATATAAATCAAGTAAACCCTTAAGGCATTTGCATATGAATCAACATCAAGTCTGGTATCCCTCATCTTAAACTTCAAAAGCTTAGTACACATTTATCCACACTTAATTTCATCATATGGCATTTGGCCTATCTAGTTACTAATAGTTTTTGAATATTGTCTATGTATCTTAAAATATCATCTATCCCTCACACCCATTAGGATAGCTACCAAAAAAAAAAAAAACAGAAAACAACAAGCACTGACAAGGTTGTGGAGAAATGGGAATGTTCGTGCACTGTTGATGGTATTGTAAAATGGTGCACCCACTGTGGACAACAGTATGGAGGTTCCTCCAAAAATTAAAAAAATAAATTCAGTAGCATAATCCAGTAAGCTCACTTGTAGAATTATACCCAAAAGAATTAAAAGTAGGGTCTCAAAGAGTTATTTGCACACCCATGTTCATAGCAGCACTATTCACAGTAACCAAGAGATATAAGCAACCCAAAACTCACTGACAGATGAATGGATAAATGAAATGTGGCTGAACAATATTCAGTCTGAAAAAGGAAGGAAATTCCATCATATGCTACAACATGGATAAAGCTTGACAACATTATGCTAAGTGAAATAAGCCAGTCACAAAAAAAACAAAAAACACATACTGCCTTCTTCCACTTAAGTCAACTATCTAAAATGGCCAAATTCATAGAAACAAAGTAGAATGGTAGTTACTAATATCTGTGAGGAAGGGGGAAAGAGATGCTGTCTAATGTGCAAGAGTTTCAGATTTACAAGATGAAAAAGTTTTGGAGATCTGTTTCAAAACAATTTGAATATACTCTGTTTATTTGAAACTACTGAACTGTACACTTTTTAAAAAGGTTAAGATGGTAAACTTTGTTATCTGTTTTTTACCACAATAAAAAAAGTAAAAAATTTTTTTCCCTCACCCCTACTCATGTATACCTTGCACTCAATTGAGTATATATTCAAATTTTTCATGAATCTTTGATAAAAACACTCAACAGGATGGGCCAAGACAAAGCCTACTCTTTAACTAAAATCCAAAAGTACTCTGGCTCTAAGTGGTCACCATAAATCAATCTTCCTAACTGCATTATCACCCAGCCCACATATCACCCCCTTGTGCACAATAACCACTGTCAAATAAGTCACTCAAATCAAAAGCCATTATGTCTATGGGATCCTCTTGGGCTTATGTAACAATTAAACACCACATTGACTTAATTTTAAATCTATTACACCCCACTGGCTTCTAGTGTTTACCACTTTCCTAACTACTCTCAAGCAATGTATCTAATATTTGGTTCCAAAATTTTGTAATTGACGAACGTCGATAACTTTCCAAATCTATGTTTCCCTACTAAGGACTTCATTTGCCCTATACTCCATTACTTCTGAAAAAATGACAAATAGTTTTTGGTTATTTTTTTCAGCACCAAGTATATAATTTTTCTGATGCTTTTGTATTAACTTCTTATGCATCTTGAGCTCTTATGTACTACTTTATAAAATGTTTATCCAGATTTAGCATTACTTTCATTAATGAAGATTTTTCCCAATTGACCAAGTAATGAAAATCAGGAACTCAAAAATCCAACAGTAAACAATTGTACTATTGCAACAGAAGACAACCATGTGGGAGTAGGAAACACAGCAAGTGAAATGTTATCTTTTCTTTCTGTCTTTACTTATTAGATGAAATGGAGATAAATACGTAGTCATTTCTATGGGATGTTTTTCTTTTCATCTTTACATATTAAGTGAAATAGAGATTAAGTATGTAGGATTTAAAATGGGATTTCTGTTTCAGAATCATTAAGAGAAGATTAAAACTAATGAAACATCATCTGACAATTCCATTTGACTGGTTTCACTTCTCACCACATTTTAATAAAAACTCTTAGTTCACAAAAAATAAAAGATATTATTTTAATATGAAAACAATAATCAACTTAAATCAAAGCCTATTTACTTAATGATAAAACACATAAATGTTGAGACTAAAATCAGGATAAGACAAAATTGCTTATTACTAATACCATAATTACTTCACACTGTTCTAAAAATTCTAGCCAATGAAAAAAATAAAAATAAAGATTTTCTTTTCCTTGCCCATTACTGAAGCACTTCAGGTAGGTATACCTCAAGGGAGCTGGTCCCTGACTGTAGGTTTCTGTGTGTGTCTTTCTGAAGCACATGAACTCTGATCCTGACAAAGAATATGCGCATTTCCGAGGGCCTGAGACTCCAGCCACTGCTCAGAAGGCAATGGCAGTGCCCTGTAGGGAGTGGAAAAAGGCTCCTGCTCCACGAGGGCCTGTGGCACAAACTGCATACTCACTGGCCCAGCTCTCAGGCAGTAGGTCACAGCACTGGGCCATGCACGAGTGTCCCTCTACATGAGGTGTAGGGTGGAGAGCGCTCTCTGCCCACGATGATGTCAAGAGGGACTGACCTGGCCTTCCCTAACAAACTGACTGGGTATCTGATGGATGCTTAGCCAAATGTGGGGGTGTCAAGGCATGTGGCCAATCTTCTGCAAAACTTGTTAGCCCACCAGGTATCTGGCAAGGCTTGCACCACACAAACACAGAAAACAGATTAAAACAAAGATGGGAAAAACACTTCAACTTGCATGCCAACTCCAACTGTTCAGTGGTGGTTGCCCAGAACACAGTGCTAAGAATTTTTCTGAGACTGCAAAGCAGCCAGGAGCACTGTAGGCTTTACCAGGTATGGAATTGGAGGACAGGGCAAGGGTTTCTTCCTGAGACATTGTCAGCCACCCATGGCACTTCAGATACCTCACAGGCACAACCCTGGAGCCATTGGTTCACTTACGCCCAGGAGGCAGAGCATCTGGGAAGGCCAACTGGGGTTTCTGGGGGGCCAGGTCAGGTTAGAATGAAATCACTCAAGTGTCCATGAGAAAACTCCATATGGAACAACTGAGCCAAAGTTAAATCTCAGAGGAAATGATGGGAATATGATTAATCTAAGGGCAAGGGAAAAGTGATGTGGACAGAGCAATGAAGTTAGTGGCAGATTCAGTAAAAAGCAGTAGATGAGGGACAAAGTACAGATGGGTGTACATTTTGGTAGCTACTCCTTAAATAGGAAAATGCTTTCAGGTCCTTCTTTTTGCAGAGAATAGATGTCTCAAGGGTAGGTGCCATGTGGGTCAGATAAGTAACAAGTTGTTTATAAAACACAATTTTATAAAGCTGTAACACCATCAGCATTTCAAAAGAGCGCACAAAACTGACTGTATAGCCAAACAGCTAAACAGAAGCAAGTTCTAAAAACATAAAGACGTTACAAAGTAAAAAAGTTGAGAACACTTAAGACCATGAAATAAATTCCAGGTCTGATTTATACTGCAGGATAAAATTTAAATTTTATAAG
Source organism: Manis pentadactyla (assembly GCF_030020395.1). Classification (NCBI taxonomy): domain Eukaryota; kingdom Metazoa; phylum Chordata; class Mammalia; order Pholidota; family Manidae; genus Manis; species Manis pentadactyla. Next base: position 102,803,151 of record NC_080023.1, read on the forward strand.
CTATATTTATTAGAGATATATTTGGTGAAAAATCCAAGGATTCCATTTCCTACAAGCCTTGAATCCCCAGGACACAAAGGAATGCATGCAAAATTTTAGAAAAATAAAACCACCTTCATTCTCTGTTGCTACAAGAACTAGGATGTACTCTGCTTTGTGTAACTTTAGTAAAATACTGGACAGAAATTTACAGCGCCATGTGGGATCAGTCAAAACCAAAGGAATCCTTAAAAACAAAGCAAAACAAATTCTTATAGAACACACTTTTGCAAATCTCAAAGGAGTTGAGTCATCAAGACCTATCCAGAAAAACCTCATCTGAGAAATACCACATATACTCTATTATAAATGGAAAATGATCCTTTTTTTTTCATGAGAAACTTAAAGACTTGTTTGCTGAAAATGACTCTAATGCTGACCTTGAGACAAGGTAGGCTCAAACTAGCATTGAGAATCATAACCTTAACCAATACGAGCATGAGGTGAGTTCAGCTATATTTTCATGGTACCAAATAAACAGAAGACTTTGTTCCTGAAACACAAGTGACCTTTACAAGTAGCAAATAGTTTCCTCCTCAAACCCATATTTCTGACCATGGCTACTTTCGTGTACCACATCATTCAAGTTGGAGTCACCAGTGAAATAATAAAGGTAATATTTGTTTAGCATAGCAGTCATTTATGTGGCCAGCTGCTATGATAATCACATTCTGTTCCTGGGATAACTTTCCAATTTAATAATTCAGTTGCTTTTCCACTCCTGGTACAAATTTTTAAGTCCAGGCTGTTTGAAGAATGATTTCAACTAAAATGACCTTATCTTTAAACCACTTTACTGCTTATTGTCCAAGAAATTATGAAATGTGGTATGTAAGAATCTCTAATCATATGACAAAGACAAAAGGAGAATAAAATAAGAATTATTAACAACAAAAACCTGACTATTCAGATTTTATTTCAGTCAAGTCACCCAGTTATATCTGAAATCTCTAATAAATAAATATTATGTGCCTGTAATGGTAACTAAACATTCCAGAGAGAATAATACAAGTTTTGAACAACTTCTGTAGACTTTATCTCTGTGCTTTACTATACCTATGACTCCCTAAGAAACAAACTCATTTATGTCACCTCTTTATTAAAAAACAAGCTATAAGAAATTTCATTAAAAAAGCAAGCTGATTAAGAGGAGCAAAAGCAATTCAATGAAGAAAGGATACTCTTTTCAACAAATGGTGCTAGAACTAGACATACACATACAAGAAATAAACTAGACAAAGACCTTACATGTTCAAAAAAATTCATTTTTCAAAATGAATTACAAACTTCAGTGTAAAATGTAAAACCATAAAAACTTCCAAAAGACAACACAGGAGAAAACCCAGGTGACCTTGGGTTTCATGATGGCTTTTTTAGATATAATACCAAAAGCACTGACCCAAGAAAGGAAAATCTGCTAATTTAAACTTCATTAAAATTTACAACTTCTGCTCTGCAAAAGATACCATGAAGAGAATGAAAAGACAACCCACAGACTGGGAGAAGATCTTTGCTGGTATCTAGACGATACAAAGAATTCTTAAAACTCAACAGTAAGAAAACAAAATGGGCAAAAGATTCAATAGACATACAAAAACAACGTATGAAAAGACGTTAAACATCATATGTCATTAGGGAATTACAAATTAAAACAATGAGATACCACTACACACCTATTAGAAGTGCCAAAACCAAAACACTGACATCATCAAATGCTGGGAGGACATGGAGCAATAGGAACTCTCATTCACTGCAGGTGGGAATGCAAAATGGCACAGCCAACATGAAAAACCATTTGACAGTTTTTAACAAAATTAAACATACTCTTAACCCAGGAATCATGCTATTAGGTGTTTACTCAACTCAGCTGAAAATTTATGTCCACACAAAAGCCTGCAAACAAATATTTATAGCAGCTTTATCCTTAATAGCCAAAATCTGGAAGCAACCAAGATATCCTTCAATAGGTGAATAGATAAACAAACTGTAAAATATCCATACTATGGAATACTAGTCAGTGATAAAAATAAATGAGCTATCAAGCTACAAAAAAACATAGAGGAAGCTCAAGTGCATATCATTAAATAAAGGAAGCCAGAAAGGCTACACATATGATACCAAGTATATGAGATTCTAGAAAAGGCAAAACTCTGGAGATAGTACGGTCAGGGTTAAGAGGAGCAAGAAAGGAATGAATAGGGAGAACAAAGGAATTTTAGGGCAGTGAAACTCTTCTGTCTGACACTGCAATAGTGGATACATGTCATTATCATTACCATTTGTCAGAACACAAAATGTACAACACAAAGATACACATCTTTGTCAGAATGGAATGCACAACACAAAGAAGTCTACTACAAACTACAGACCTCAATAATGGTATGTCAATACTGGCTCATCACTTTTAACACATGGACCACACTAATGCAAGATGTTAGTAACAGAGGAAACTGTGAGGGGCAGGAGACTATATGGGAACTTTCTTACTTTCCCTACAATTTTTCTGTAAACCTAAAAAAGTTACGTCTCTTAGATAAAAAAAAAAAATCACAGAAAAAGAAATAAATTGAAGCTAAGATCAAGTGCAAGGTCTGTCACAACAATGTAAAAAAGTAAAAGATATACATACTAAAATGTTAACTTTTTCCACAAATATGGCTTATGCTGCTAAGCAGTTTGGCCAAGAGCTCAGCACCGAGGAGCTCAGCCTACTCGTGACACCGTTGACACCAGCACTATCCAGGAGACATATACTCTCAGCCACATGTGCACTGTGATAGTAGTTCCATTAAACAGAGAAAAAATAAACATCAAATTAGTTGTAATACTATACGTATTACTTAACCCAATATATTCACAATATTATCATTTCAATGTGTGATTACATAAAAATTAATTAAATATTTTGAACTTTTTCAAACTCTGAAATATGAATTTATTTTACACTTAGAGCATATATCGATTTGCAGACCATATTTTATCAGAAATACTCTCAGTTTAGATGTCAAAAAAATAGTTTCAAGTTGTTCCAAAGACAATTAAAATTTTCCAATAACTAAATCAGATATCAAAGTTATTGTCCTTTCATATATTCATACACATTGACAAAACCAGTTCATCTTTTTTTTAAAGATTTGACTTTGAAGAAAATACCTATCAGTTTCAAAACATCTGTGAAGTTAAGTAAATTCATTAGCTCTCATATCAACAAAGTATTTGTGAAATTTAATGCAAAGAGATATTACACAAATTGAAAATCAAGCCCAAATTTATCATCCTCAACAAAGCATTCATCAAATTGTTCTTGCAATTTTTTTACAGGAAGTTCACCTAATACTGCATATTACAACTAAGATCATCTGCATATTTATTCATTTTTTAAAAATTGACAAAGACAAAAAGATGGCGGTGTGAGAGGAGAGACAGAGGCTTTCTCCTAAAACTGGTTACAATTAGAAAATATAGTTGGCGCAACTAATCCTGAGACAGCAACAGGAAAGTGGACAGCACCAGATTGCACACACATGGAGAAAAGAGCAGACCTCACCGAACGGGGTAACATACCAGAGTTGTGGCTCCACGGGACCCAAGCCCTTCCCCTACCCCAGCTCATGGGCGGGAGTAAGAGAAATGGAGCAGAGAGGGAGTGGAAGGCTTGGGACTGCTGAATACCTAGCTCCAGAGATTTGCGCAGGGAGTACAAACCTACATTTCATGGTGCTTTCATCATACTCTTCTGATTACAGGGTGGGAAAGCTGGGACAGGTGGAATACCTGTGGAGACTGGGATTCTGGCCACTTGTAGAAAGCAGGGATCCATATCCGGCTGCTCTGGGACAAAAGCTTATCCCTGTGTGCTCGGCCCACTGGTTCAGGCAGTGGAGACAGGCACAGCAGCCGGGAAGTGGGGAACAGCTCTTTCCTCCTAGGCACAAATACCGCTCCCCTGCGACCCCCGATATTGCTTCAGGGGCTGAGCAGCTCCAGAATAGAGCATCTGGAGAGTAGAGGGTGCCATATACAAATATGAAAAGCCAAAGGAACCTGGTCCAGAGTAAAATTATTAATAAAACTCCCGAGAAAGACTTAAATGATATGGACCTCGTGAATCTTCCTGAAAGGGAGTTCAAAATAAAAATCATCAACATGCTAATGGAGGTACGGAAAGACATCCAAGAACTCAGGAATGAATTCAGGTCAGAGATCCAATCGTTGAAGAACACGATGGAGGGTATTAAAAGCAGGTTGGATATGGTGAAGGAGACGATAAATGAAATAGAAACTACAGAAGAGGAATACAAAGAAGCTGAGGCACAGAGAGAAAAAAGGACCTCTAAGAATGAAAGAATATTGAGAGAATTGTGTGACCAATCCAAGTGGAACAATATTCACATTATAGGGACACCAGAAGAAGAAGAGACAGAGAAAGGGATAGAAAGTGTCTTTGAAGAGGTAGTTGCTGAAAACTTCCCCAACTGGGGAAGAAGATAGTCTATCAGGCCATGGAGGTGCACAGATCTCCCAACACAAGAGACTCAAGGAAGAAAACACCAAGACACATAGTAATTAAAATGGGAATGATGGATAAGGACAGACTGCTAAAAGCAGCCAGAGAGAGAAATAAGATCACACACAAAGGAAAGCCCATCAGGCTAACATCAGACTTCTTAGCAGAAACCTTACAGCCCAGAAGGGAGTGGCATGATGTATTTAATGCCCTGAAGCAGAAGGGTATGGAACCAAGATTACTTTATCCAGCAAGATTATCATTTAAATTTGAAGGAGGGATTAAACAATTTCCAGATAAGCAAAAGCTCAGAGAATTTACCTCCCACAAACCATCTCTACAGTCTATTTCGGAGGGACTGCTATAAATGGAAGTGTTGCTAAGGTTGAATAGCTGTCACCAGAGGTAATAAAACCACAGGAAAGAAAGTAGAACAGCTAATTACTAAGCAAATGTAAAATTAAATTAACTCTCCCCAAAGTCAATCAAGGGATACACAAAGAGTACAGAATATAATACCTAATATATAAAGAATGGAGGAGGAAGAAAAAGGAGGAGAAACAGAAAAGAACCTTTAGATTGTGTTTGTAACAGCATACTAAGTGAGTTAAGTTAGACTTTTAGATGGTAGGGAAATTAATCTTGAACCTTTGGTAACCACGAATCTAAAGCATGAAATGGCAATAAGTACATATCTTTCAATAATCACACTAAATGTAAATGGACTCAATGCACCAATCAAAAGAAACAGAGTAATAGAATGGATAAAAAAGCAAGACCCATCTACATGCTGCTTACAAGAGACTCACCTCAAACCCAAAGACATACACAGATTAAAAGACAAGGGATGGAGAAAGATATTTCATGCAAACAACAGAGAGAAAAAAGCAGGTGTTGCAGTACTAGTATCCGACAAAATAGATTTCAAAACAAAGAAAGTAACAAGAGATAGAGAAGGACATTACATAATGATAAAGGGGTCAATCCAAAAAGAGGATATAACCATTATAAATATATATGCCCCAACACAGGAGCACCAGCATATGTGAAACAAATACTAACACAACTAAAGGACGAAATAGAATGTAAAGCATTCATTTTAGGAGACTTCAACACACCATTCACTCCAAAGGACAGATCCACCAGACAGAAAATAAGTAAGGACACAGAGGCAATGAACAACACACTAGAACAGATGGACCTAATAGACATCTTTAGAACTCTACACCCATAAGCAACAGGACACACATTCTTCTCAAGTGCACATGGAACATTCTCCAGAATAGACCACATACTAGGCCACAAAAAGAGCCTCAGTAAATTCCAAAAGATTGAAATCCTACCAACCAACTTTTCAGACCACAAAGGTATAAAACTAGAAATAAATTATACCAAGAAAACAAAAAGGCCCATAAACATGAAGGCTTAAAAACATGCTCCTAAATAATCAATGGACCAACGAACAAATTAAAATAGAGATCAAGCAATATATGGAAACAAATAACAACAACAACACAAAGCCCCAACTGCTGTGGGATGCAGCGAAAGCAGTCTTAAGAGGAAAGTATATAGCAATCCAGGCATATTTAAAGAAGGAAGAACAAACCCAAATGAATAGTCTAATGCCACAATTACTGAAATTAGAAAAAGAAGAAAAAAGTGAGGCCTAAAGTCAGCAGAAGGAGGGACATAATAAAGATCAGAGAAGAAATAAACAAAATTGAGAAGAATAAAATAATTGAAAAAAAATCAATGAAACCAAGAGCTGGTTCTCTGAGAAAATAAACAAAATAGATAAGCCTCTAGCCAGACTTATTAAGAGAAAAAGAGAATCAACACACATCAACAGAATCAGAAATGAGAAAGGAAACATCACGATGAACCCAACAGAAATACAAAGAATTATTAGAGAATACTATGAAAACCTATATGCTAACAAGGTGGAAAACCTAGAAGAAATGGACAACTTCGTAGAAAAATACAACCTTCCAAGACTGACCAAGGAAGAAACACAAAATCTAAACAAACCAATTACGAGCAAAGAAACTGAGGTGGTAATCAAAAAACTACCCAAGAGAAAAACCCCCGGGAAAGATGGAATTACCTCAGAATTTTATCAGACATACAGAGAAGACATAATACCCATCTCCTTAAAGTTTTCCAAAAAATGGAAGAGGAGGGAATACTCCCAAACTCATTCTATAAAGCCAACATCACCCTAATACCAAATTCAGGCAAAGACCCCACCAAAAAAGAAAATTACAGACCAATATCCCTGATGAATGTAGATGCAAAAATACTCAACAAAATATTAGCAAACCAAATTCAAAAATACACCATGACCAAGTGGGATTCATCCCAGGGATGCAAGGATGGTACAACATTAGAAAATCCATCAACATCATCCACCACATCAACAAAAAGAAGGGCAAAATCCACATAATCATCTCTATAGATGCTGAAAAAGCATTCGACAAAATTCAACATCCATTCATGATAAAAACTCTCAACAAAATGGGTATAGAGGGCAGTACCTCAACATAATAAAGGCCATATATGATAAACCTATTGCCAACATCATACTGAACACCGAGAAGCTGAAAGCTTTTCCTCTGAGATCAGGAACAAGACAAGGATGCCCACTCTCCCCGCTGTTATTCAACATAGTACTGGAGGTCCTAGCCATGGCAATCAGACAAAACAAAGAAATACAAGGAATCCAAATTGGTAAAGAAGAAGTTAAACTGTCATTATTTGCAGATGACATGATATTCTACATAAAAAACCCTAAAGACTCCACTCCAAAACTACTAGAACTGATATCGGAATACAGCAAAGTTGCAGGATACAAAATTAACACACAGAAATCTGTGGTTCTCCTATACACTAACAATGAACTAATAGAAAGAGAAATCAGGAAAACAATATCATTCACAATTGCATCAAAAAGAATAAAATACTTAGGATTAAACCTAACCAAGGAAGTGAAAGACCTGTACCCTGAAAACTACAAGACACTCTTAAAAGAAATTAAAGAGGACACTAACAAATGGAAACTCATCCCATGCTCTTGGCTAGGAAGAATTAATATCATCAAAATGACCATCCAGCCCAAAGCAATATACAGATTTGATGCAATCCCTATCAAATTACCAACAGCATTCTTCAACGAACTGGAACAAATAGTTCAAAAATTCATATGGAAACATCAAAGACCACAAATAGCCAAAGCAATCCTGAGAAGGAAGAATAAAATGAGGTACCTTGCTCCCCAACTTCAAGCTCTACTACAAAGCCACAGTAATCAAGACAGTTTGGTACTGGCACAAGAACAGAGCCACAGACCAGTGGAACAGAATAGAGACTCCAGACATTAACCCAGACATATATGGTCAGTTAATATATGATAAAGGAGCCATGGACATACAATGGCGAAATGACCGTCTCTTCAACAGATTGTGCTGGCAAAACTGGAGAGCTACGTGTAAGAGAATGAAATTTGATCACTGTCTAACCCCATACACAAAAGTAAATTAGAAATGGATCAAAGACCTGAATGTAAGTCATGAAACCATAAAACTCTTAGAAAAAAACATAGGCAGAAATCTCTTGGACATAAACATGAGTGACTTTTTCATGAACATATCTCCCAGGCAAGGGAAACAAAAGCAAAAATGAACAAGTGGGACTATATCAAGCTGAAAAGCTTCAGTACAGCAAAGGACACCATCACTAGAACAAAATGTACCCTACAGTATGGGAGAATATATTCATAAATGAGAGATCCGATAAAGGGTTGATATCCAAAATATATAAAGAGCTCATGCACCTCAACAAACAAAAAGCAAATGATCCAATTAAAAAATGGGCAGAGGAGCTGAATAGACAGTTCTCTAAAGATGAAATTCAGATGGCCAACAGACACATGAAAAGATGCTCCACATCGCTTGTCATCAGAGAAATGCAAATTAAAACCACAATGAGATATCATCTCACACCAGTAAGGATCGCCACCATCCAAAAGACAAACAACAACAAATGTTGGAGAGATTGTGGAGAAAGGGGAACCCTCCTACACTGCCGGTGGGAATGTAAATTAGTTCAACCATTGTGGAAAGCAGTATGGAGGTTCCTCAAAATGCTCAAAATAGACATACCATTTGACCCAGGAATCCCACTTCTAGGAATTTACCCCAAGAATGCAGCAGCCCAGTTTGAAAAGACATATGCACCCCTATGTTTATCGCAGCACTATTTACAATAGCCATGAAATGGAAGCAACCCAAGTGTCCATCAGTAGATGAATGGATAAAGAAGATGTGGTACATATACACAATGGAATATTATTCAGCCATAAGAAGAAAACAAATCCTACCATTTGCAACACATGGATGGAGCTAGAGGGAATTATGCTCATTAAAATAAGCCAGGCAGAGAAAGACAAGAACCAAATGATTTCACTCATGTGTGGAGTATAAGAACAAAGAAAAACTGAAGGAATAAAACAGCAGCAGACTCTTAGAACGCAAGAATGGACTAACAGTTACCAAAGGGAAAGGGACTGGGAGGATGGGTGGGAAGGGAGGGATAAGGGTGGGGAAAAAGAAAGGGGTTCTTACGATTAGCATGTATAATGTGGGGGGGGCATAGCGAGGGATGTGCAACACAGAGAAGACAAGCAGTGATTCTACAGAATCTTACTACGCTGATAGACAGTGACTCTAATGGGGTTTGTGGGAGGGACTTGGTGAAGGGAGAAGTCTAGTAAACATAATGTTCTTCATGGAATTGTAGATTAATGATAACAAAATGAATATAAAAATTGGCAAAGACATTGCTGTAGGTTAGCATTATTAAGATTTTCAATTTCAACAACCAGGTAGGTGATAAAAATGCTTTTCTTTTCCTCAGAGCTTCAAATTTAGTTCATTTATATGCAGTGTTACACTGGTGAGCAAAGGTAAATCACACTGAAATTGTTTTTGCCTTTGATTAATGAGTATTTGTCATATATTCTTTTTTCAGGAGTTAGCAGTACAGTGACCCTTGTAAAAGTCTTCCACAATTCAACCACTGAGTACTGGCAAAGAGCACAAGGTCATTAAATTCATTATCTTCTACTGCTTTTGATAGGTCCATAAACTGGCAATGATTAAAAATATTTGCACATAAATGAGTGAATTTAACAACTAAATCCATGACACTTATCATGGAGTCTACTTCACAAAACTGAATGCAAATATTTTCAATATGTATCATAAACTAGAATTAGGCAATATAGGAAATAATAGTCTTTCTTTTAAGAAAATCCATACATCTTGATTTTTTTACCTCCCCTAGGCTGGAGTACAATCCTCCATGAAAAACTAACATGTAAATACTTTTTTAATCTACAGATTCATTTACTTGGGCCATGTATTGAGAGTTCTTTGTAAATTTGGAAGTTCTTTGAAACAAACTATGTGGAAACTATTAATTGAGTGGTGTTTCATGCCATATGACTTATCTAAAGCCAAAGAAAAATAATTGGAGTTTTTCAAACTCTGGCTCAATTGATGTTTATTGTTAGAATGGCTGTATATTCTACAGATACTTGTTTGATCTTTCACTTTTAGACCTTTCCTCATAATTTTTCAATAAAATTTTGATAACTGAAATAATTTCTCCTATAACCTCTCCACCTTAAAAGCATTTTTTTCTTGGAAAAAGAACCAAGCTGGACCAAACTATGCTCTCAGATACTGTTGAAATAATATACAACTTTTTATTGTGCACTTAATTCTGTTTTCTAGCAACCAATTTCACAGACTCCTTTTTTTCATATTGTGAGGAAACTTGTTATCAAATTCACTCTATATCTGCTGAAAATAATCTCTTCAGATTGTCTTTATTACCTTTATTTTTTTTTATTTTTTTACAAATAAATAGATTTTTCTATTTTACTCAGCCACAGAAAACAAAATTGCCATTATTGTGAAATTTGTGGCACATGTTCTTCCATTCTCATCTTGTCCTTTACTATAAGTTTGAGTTATGGCATTAGTTTCTGCATCTCCACTCAATTCTGCATCAGTGTATACTTTATATACCTAAATAATTTTTCATACTTTTTTATACTATAAAGCTAATGTAATTATATAGTAATTAAGATAAGCACTTTATGATATACATATACATAAAAACATACTATACAAATGCTTATTATAATATTTCTAAGTAATCACTATAGTTATCATTGTAACTCATGCTGTCTGCATAAAATATCCAAATAAACACATTACAATGTTACATAGCTGTATAGAAAAAAACCATTTGATTCGTTTTCAGAAAATCATTTGAATTATTTCATTGACACCACTTAAACTGGTGATATATTTCTGTACATCAAAAACAATGCATGTACCTGACATACCCCTACAATACAATAATCTTATGATATAATGGGAAAGTAAAAGGTAATCCTACCAAAGAATAAAGCTGTGCTTATTGAAAAAATATTTTACACTGCTTTAGATTTTTTAATTAAATTCTAATTAATTAAAATTAAATAAAATAAGAAATTCAGTTCCTCAGCCATACTAACCAGATTTCAAGTACTCATAGCTACATGTAGCCAGTTGCTATCATACTTGGACAATGGAGGTCTGAACACTTACGGTTAAAAAAGGTTTTTTTTAAGTGTTATTTTAGAAGAGATATGAAAGATTTGAATACAAGTATGTTATTTAGGCTTCCCCCTTGGCCTTCATCTTTTTAGTTCTCAAGGTAAAGAAAACAGAATTATTAGCTACTATAATGTTAAGAAGTAATAAAAATCATTACTCAAATCCCCCTAGCACTGTACTTTCTTAAAGTTGATTTTTTTCTTATTTTGTAAATCTCTTCTCTATTATACAGATAGAAATCTAAAAACATAGGAAAACCTAATTACTCCTATTTCATGAACTCTTTCATTTTCATTTATGCAATAAATATCGGAAGTTATACCAATCCCCACTAAAATTCCGTGTACTGCTAAAGGTTTTACTTCCAAGAATGCACACATTCATTGCTCAGAAATCTTTGTAGGTTCTGAAATATTTTCCCTGAAACTAGTCCTAGTCCTAATGAGTTCTGAAAATTATTTAGAGAAACATCGATCTTTAAAATGTAGTTTTATGCAAGATATTGATGGGTACACAAAGTATTCAAAAATGACTGCTAATAGGTACAGGGTTTCTTTTGGGAGTGATGAAAATATTCTAAATAAGAGAGTAGTGATAACTGCAAGTTCTATGAACATACTGAAAACTACTGAATTGCAGAATTTAAGTGATGAATCTTCTGGCATGTGAATTATATCTCAAAAAAACTGCTATTAAAAAATTTACAAATGCCTCTTATATGTATCTGCAAACCATTAGTGAAGAAAGGCCCTCTCAGTGACCACACATCAGATACACAATATTACTTATGCATACGTTGAACTAGGATTTACATTAAAAAACTCATTATTGCTATTGTCCTAAATGCGTATGGAAATGTACACAAAATCTACAGAAGTGGATACACAGAAAAAAAAAATAATGTGGAACTTAAACTACTTTATGTATATTTCTCTAATATCTTACATCATGTAGTCATATTGACTTGTGTAATGAAAAATAATAACCTGATTGATATATGCCTCTCTCTTCATTTATGCTTTCTCTCTACTTTAAATACTTGTCCCAACCTCCAGAAGCACTGTTCTTTTAAGAGTCCTAAAAACCAAAACAACATTCATGTGCTCTTTCTATGCTCCCCAGTCAAAACATTTGGAGAACATGGAAATAATGGAAGATACAAATATTGGACTCCTTACCAAGCTTTACCATCTCTGCCAGGTACTTTTTAGCTGTCTAAGTAAACTCAGCACCTAATACATCATCTGGAACACATTAAGCATCCAAAACATAGTTGTGGGGACACTGCGTCTGCGTATACACCCTGTCCATCCTCCTTCCTCAAAAAACACTAACTTTGTTCTGATATCCACCCTCCTGTGAAGTATAAAAAAGCTACCTCAGCTCCAGGTTAGCCCTGAATGGGTAAGAGCAATCTCATTCCCCTTGCCAGTTCAAGAATGGATATGTGATATATTAGAGATCTGCTACAGAAGAGGGCTTATGAGAAGAGATCCTTGTTCCACATAAACACCACCTTGTCTGAAACCTGCCTGGTACCTACCATCTGCTTGAGGATGTGATCGCTTTGCTTTATCCTTCACTAGAGCATAGTTAGAGGAGGGATGCACTATATGCCATTTGTTTAAGAATTTCTAGCATTTTACAAAGCTTCCTAGGTGGTATTTTTCCCACCATTTTCCCAAAATAATTCCATTCAGAATGTCAAACAAAATGTCATCATTTGCAGGAAAAAAACATTTGGTGAAGAGACTTTTGTTCCAAACACCTGAAAGGACTTCCATAAACAATAAAGAAAAATAAAAGATTTAGAACAATTGAAAATATTTTTTCCAAAAACTAAAACACATTGGAAACCTGGTGCTGAATCAAATTTCCCAAACAGCAAAGCAGCTGGAATCACAAAATAACTGCAAAAAAAGAGAAAGCCATCTAAACAAAATGTCCAGTTTAATAGCCAACCAATCAGCTCCTTTAAAACCCATATTTTAGTCAAATCACCATTCTTATAACAAAGAAAAGAAAAATACCTACAAAGGAGACAAATCCAGGTCAGTAAAATACTACAGGAATCACTAAGGTTCTTTTTTTTAAATATTTAAAATTACATATTTTCTAAGAATGCCAATGGTAAAAATAACATTTATTCAATAAATTCATTGAATATTAGATGTTTACTAGACTTACTGTGGTGATCATTTTGTAATATATTCAAATGCTGAATCACTATTTCGTGTACCTGAAACTAATATAGTGTTATATGTCAATTATACTGCAGTAAAAATATTTATGGAATAAGAATGATTAAATATTGATATTAAATGGAGTTTTTATTGTTATATTTATGTTCTAGATACTGTGCTAAGACCTGGGCAGTAAAGATCAATATGACAAAGTAAAAATTAATTTTCTTCAAAAATCTACAGTGTTAAGTAGTCCACCCCATCCTCCCACCCCCTCACTCTCTCTCCAACTGATGGGTCACCAGATGGCTTCCCAGACGGCTCAGGCTAAATACTAAAGTCATTCTGGCTCTTCGCTTTCAACACACAGTCCATCAGAAAGTCCTGTCAGTGTCAGTTACCTCCAACAACATGCAGCTGGAAGCCAATTACTTCTCACCAACCCCGCTGCTAAGGCCAAGTTCAGACCACCATCAAATCACTCCTTGACCACAAAAACAGGCTCCTACTTGGTATCCCTGCTCCACTCTTGCCTCCTCCAGCCTTTTCTCCAAACAGCACGCACAGTGCTCTTCTCCAGGCATCAATAGTATCACATCATTCTCCTGATTAAATCTTTCTAATGACTTCCTTTCACTGCTAGAGTAAACCTCCTGATCTGACCTATAGTTACCTCTCTAGTCCTATGCCTTACTTTTGGCCCCTCATTCCCTCACTACTAGCCTTGCTGGCTTTGTTTCTGGCCTTTAAACAGCCCAAATTCTTTCCCATCTCCGCTACTCCCTGGGTTCTTGATCCAGGTTTTCTTCAGATGGCTGTACTTTCACTGTTTAGTCTCAGCACAAGCTGACAGCCCAGCTTGTGCTGATGGAGAAACTCAGAACGTAGGCATTTCATCTCACTGCTCTATTTTTTAAAGCAAACTTTTTGTTGAAGGATAACACAATTACAAAAAACACAGAAACTGTAAGTGTACAGCTCAATGAATTCTCACAAAGTCAACACCAACATAGGTAGCCACAATCCTGATCTATGATTTCATAGATTAGCTTTAATTGTTTTTGAACTTCATATAAATGTAATCATATAGTATGTACTCTGGTCTCCAGCTTCTTTCACTCATCATTATGCTTTTGAGATTCACCCATGTTGCCAAGCATCGTTGTAATACATTCATTACCATAAAGCTTCATAACACTCCATTTCATGAATATACTATAATGCATCTACCCATTTGCTTGTAAGTGGACATCTGAGTTACTTCCAGTTTGGTACAACTTCTCATTGTGCTGCTGTGAAAATTCTTGTACAAGTCTTTTAGTAAATATATGAACACACTTCTATTGGGAATATGCCTAATGGAATTGCCATGTGATATCATACGCCATTCAGCTCTAGTACATACCACTATATGGTCTTCCAAAATGACACTACCAATTTAAACATCCAGCATCAGCATATGAGAGTTTCAGATAATCTTTGTATGAATTTGACATTATCTGTCTTTCTAATTTTAGCCATTCTGGTGAATATAACATGGCCTTTCACTGTGCTGTTAGTTTGCATTTCACAGATGATTAATGATGCTGACCACCTTTTGATGTTTAATGGCCATTTGGATATCTTCTCATGTGGAGTGCCTGTTCAAGTGTTATGCCCATTTTTCTTCCTTTTTAAAAAAATCAATTTGTAGTTCTTAGTATATTCTGGACAAATCCTTTTTGAGACCTATGCATTGCAAATATCTTCTCCCCCTCCTATTTGCCTTTTCATTCTCTTTATGGTACCTTCTGATGAACAAGTCTTAATTTTACTGTTCTCCAATGTATCACTTTTCCCTTTACAGTGTTTATTGTTCCTTTTTAAGAAATCTCCACCTACCCTAAGATCATGAAAGTATTCTCCTACATTTTCTTCTAAAGGTTTATTGTTTTTACCTGACATGTTTACATTTACAATCATGTTAAATTGATGTTTCTATGTATGATGTGAGCTGGGGTTCAAAATACTTTTCTTCCATAGGATATTATTTTGATCCAACACTATTATTGAAAATGCCATCCTTTCCCCACCATATTTACTGTTAATGGCATTTGTCAAAAACAATGTCTATTTGTCCTTATGCCAATACCACAGTATCAAATTAGAATCCCTCTATAATAACTCTGATATATGATAGTATAAGACCTCCAGTTTCGTTCTTTCATTTAAAGGTTATCTTGGTCATGAAGACCCTTTGTATTTTCACATAAATTGCAGAATCAGTTTCCAGTAAAAAAAAAAAAAACAGCATGTGGTTAATTGTGATAAATGTTCCATGTGTATTACTGATCAACTGTCATTAAATACAGTATTCTATATTTGTCAATTAGATCATGTACATTAATTAGATTGATACTATCTCTCTCTCCTTTTCCATTTTATCTTCCTGCTTATTCTATAACCAAATGAGAAAGGTCTAAGTCTTCCATTAGGATTGTGTGTTTGTCTATATCTACTGCTAGGTCTTTCAGTTTTTGCTTTCACATTTAGAACATATGTACCTTCTAGTGTGTGGATCCTCTTTATTTCTGGTAATGCTTTCTCCTTAAAGTCTACTTTACAAATACTATTAAAGTTATCCCTAACTTTTTTTCCATTTGTATTTTTATGATACATCCTTTTTCATCCTTTTATTTTCAAGTTTCCTGACTTTGTATTTTAAAATTGTCAGTGAAGGGGCATCAGGTTGGTTTTGGATTCAATCCATTAATAATTGTCTTTTAAGTATGTAGTCCATTTAAATGTAATATAGTTAGTGATCAGTTGGACTTATAGCTACCATCTTAGTAATTACTTTCCATAAGACTCAGTTATTCCTTTCACCTCACTTCTCACCTTCTTTTTGCATTAACAAGATTATTACCCTATTTTTCCTTTTACTCACTTGTTATTTAAAATAATCTTTTATAATTATTTTAGATAATTTATCTAAATAAATTTGATAATGCTAGAACCTTAGAACTCTATAATTCCCTTTGCTTCCCTCCTGCCTTTCAAATTGTTCTTATAATTATATAAATTGTACATATTTTTAAACCCACAAAATATTACTATAATTGTTTACTACTATCAATATGTTTTTTCACTATATATTTACCCTTTCTTATTCTTTATTCCATTCTACATTTCCATGTTCTCATCAGGATTTACTTTCCTTCTTCCAGAAGAACTACCTTTAATTTAGCATTTCTTTTGGTGAAGGTCCACTGGTTTTGCTTGTCTGGAAACATCTTTATTTACCTTTAGTTTTTTTGGCAGTATGACTTTTTAAGTTTGGCAGGTCTGAAAATTATCTGTTTTAAGGGAAAAGCACCAAACCCTTTATAAATACACTTAGTTTTACTATAACAAAGAAATGTACATATATTTTTAAGGTTTAGAGTGGAATATTTTCTCTCCTTTTCCATGAAAGTAAAACAAAATTTTTAAAGGAAAAAAGCTACAACAGAGAATATCAATTCCAAAAAATTTCATGCACTTTGGTTGATTCTCTGTCAAGTGGGAGAGCTCAAGCCATCTGTAGGAGAGTTTTATTTTAAAGCTACCATGGTAGCTTCCAACTGAAAGTATGATTTGCACTGTGGACCCCTCCTCAACATGAGGTGGTAGAACACTCTGCTTTTTGGAAGTATATGGCTTAACTTTAACAGCATTCTGCCAGGCAGTTTCATAATTCTGCAAATATCTTGAGGAGGAATCAGCAATGTTTTTGAGTTCTTTTAAGTCCCAGTATTGTCATTCCAACTTTGTAAGACTGCCAAAAGCTCTACCTGCTTTTCTGTGCTTAAACAGGTCAGTTCTACATGGGCTGTGCTCAGATTTTCAGCCTCTTGCCCATGTCCAGAATCAGGAAAAGTCTGACCACTTCCCCAAGAGAAGAGGGTACAGATATAAATTAACCCCTTCAGAGTTTTCTCCTCTCTGGAGGCTCAGACACTCCAGTACTCCTTTTAACACCTCTTTGATGGCCTTACACAAATCATTTTCATATTTAATCAATATTTCACATTTTTTTAACAGTAGTATTGATGTGTCTAAGTTCTTATCTGAAAAAAGTCTTCTTGCCCTATCCTATTTTATTTTCTTTATAGCCATATCACTACCTATTATTGTATTGCTTACTAAGGGTGTTCTATGTCCAACTTTCCCTACTGAAACATAAGCCTCAAGAGAGCAAGGGCTTTATTGCATCCGTATGGCACAATCAGACCAAAGACTACATGACCCTAGTATCCCTCCTCCCTCCTCTTTCTATCATGCTTCACTTACCATGCCTATTTTTATTGTTAAGGCAATGCCTATTTTTGTTATGTAAAGAATTCCAAATGGCCTTGTCATCTTTCATTATGAGAAAAGAACTAATCTACATGTACATAACCTTAGTCAAGAACTCTTATTCCCCCCTTCATGTCTCCTCACTTCCTCTTCTACAAGAGTGATAAATTAGACAATATACTTTTGCTTCCTTCTCTTCAGTTGATTACCAAGGCCCTGATAGTCACTCCTCTCTATGCCCAACTCCTTGCCATGTAGTAAGTAGACTTACCATCAGACTCAGGATATGCCTTCTATAGTAGGCTGGAGACCTGTCTCCCTCCATGCTCTCTGGTATCCTCCATTCTGATTATGCTACAAACTGAGTCTGTGAGTCAGGCCACCATGCTCCATGCAGTTGATCGGCAAATATATTCAGAACCTACTTTGTGGGCCTAACTCTTGCCTAGAGAAACTGAGATTTAAAAAGCAGAGTATGCAGTCCGCACTTTGTACATTTTTGGTACAAAGGTCAAGATTTAAGAAGGAGAATGCAAAGTCCCTGCTCTGACCAGTTTTCCAAGCCAGCTTTCTGGAGCTATCAATTTAGGGAGTTATTGTATGCTCATTAATGAGGCAAATACTTTAATCTTCATTTGGCTCCTATCTGCTTTTTCTTGGTTAGGACCGGAGAGAGAGATGGGTTATGAATTAAGAAGCATCATCAGTGTATAAGTGAAGACAGGGGAATGGGAAAGAGGTTTCCAAAAATAAACCATATTTATTAGGACTGATTCTGAAATCCAGTTATGGAAGGGGCCCTAGCTCACCTGGTATATACACTTATTTTGAAATAATAATATACTATAACTATAGGAGACTAACAATTCTTACAAAAACACTTGCAAATCCTGTAATCACATTTCTGGTAGTTGTAGTTTTGAGAACATGTTATTTACCCAGACATACAAATTCTTTTCTGCTGATAAAAATAAATAAAACTATGATAAATTGATATTATGCACTTTGTAATATGCAGCTATCTAGTAGAATGTAGTGACTAACTGTAGTGGAATTGGTAATTCCACTAACTTCACATGTAAAAAACACAGTTTTCCTCATCAAACCTCCAGGAAATACATTTAGAAAAATAAGCAAATATAAAACTTCTGAGTTTCCAGCCTGTGGACCTGTCTTATAGATTCCACCTTGCCACCCCAACAATCATGTGAACCAATTCCTTGAAAAATATATATATATATATATATATATCTCCATCCTATTTGTCCTGTTGCTCTAGAGACCCTAACTGATAAATACACATTTGGAGAGATTTGTTTATGTGTAGCTATCTATGCCACTATTCTACCCCTTTGTGATTTTACAATTCTACTCCTCTCAGCTCCACCCACACAGAGTCAGCTCACACCCTCCTCACAGAACCCACCGAATACAATCCTTGGGACTCAGTTTTCTTTTCCACGTTTTAGTTTCAACCATCTCCACACCTTTACTTTTCTATTTCAATCCTTCAAGCTCTTCCTTTTCTAATAACTAGAAAAGAACAGCAACAAATATAACTGGCATACTCTAAGATGAATACTCTCATAACATACAGATGTACATTTGCATGTGTACACAGATCCCTGCATTAGGGAAATTTTAAATTATGAAAACTGTCTACAATATGGTAGTTCTTTAAATATATGTTTTTAAAGATTAAGGTACATTTTAAGGTGAGATTTTCATTCCAACATGGAGCTCAGAATTGCAGCTCTGCAATTAGAACTGCAATTGGGAAATAAAGGGAAAATTTAATTTAATTTTCAGAAATCAGATTCCAAATCCAGTATAAAAACATGCTTGTTTTGAAATCCAAACTTCCTTATCCATGGAACACTTATTTTTCAATGACTAACTATATAAACTTCAGAGTTCTAGAAGAATTGTCTAGTAAGATATTTTAATAGTATTTTTTTAATGGTAAACTTTCAAGTTACTCAAGTATCTTAAAATTGAAATATTTCAGTGCTAAATGTAAAGACAATTTATTAGCTATTCATTTAGCCCTGCAAAAGCAGTAAGTAGTGCAAAGAGAAACATTTTAAATATTTAAAATAACAACCATATCCTCACCTCCCACATCAACCTGTAATCCATATTTTCATCCAAGTCCTCTGGCATTCTCTTCTCTCCAGCAAACGGTCCAAACTTTTCACCCTGAATAGTGATGATTATATTGAAAAAGGATTAATACAATAAGCTACTAAAATAAACTACTACCTCTCTTCTGGAAAATTTTTTTCTCCCAATTCCATGCCCAATGCTTGAGAGAGATTTAAAATATTAACTAATTTTCACAACACAAAACATTTACATCTTTTAAATCCAACTTAATCTGTTTTCAGTTCAAAAGCCCCAATCCAAAACACGGCGGCCAACATAAAGGTTTAATTGTATAACATACAAAGTCTGACAAGTTTCTGAACATTGTACTTATATGTTTGAATCCTCTGCTGCCTCTGCCAAGTGGTCTTAAATGACAAGCATTGAGTTTTCCCTGACTTGACAGGCAAGCTCACCAGGCAGAAAATCACCTGGTTTCCATAAAGATCATAAATTCAGCCCAATTATGAACAAAAAAGAAGTAGGCTTGCCATTCTCAGAGGAAAACTGTTCTAAAACAAAGTTTAAATTCTCCTGCCAATCTTTCAGCCAAGGGGGCACACTATAAACCAGGGTTTTTCTCATTTTGGGTGCTTTGAAGCCCACCTGGCATGAGAATCACTACTGTCACTAGTTTCCAATTCAGAATCCTGGCTTATTAAAATCTGAATCTCTAGGAATGAGACATGCAGAGCTGCATTTTGACAAGTTCCCAGGTGAGAATCACTGGGCCGTCCCACAAGAGGCCAGTCCCCTGCATTCTGGCCCTACAGAGACTGGTTCAGTGAGTAAACAACACGGTCTTCTCAACTAAGGCAACCAAATCAGGGAGACAGAAGGAGTGGGGTCAGTGTGTCCAGCCAGATGTTCTAGAGAAATGTGTGCAGAAAGAACACAGAGCCACTGTATCCTCCAAACCTACCTTCCCTTCATAAGGTGGGAGAAGAAAAAGCCTACAAAATCTCCAGGGAAATGTTCGATGAACATTGTTAGAGAGAAGAACAACTACCAAAGCAATGTTTCCAGGAATATAAATTACTTAATGAACAACAGAAAACCCAACTCCTGGGAACAGTAAAATGTTCAAGCTTAAAGGAATCATTACAAGCGAACTGAGCCCCTCATTACACAGATACAGAAAAGAGGTCCTGAGAAGCCACAAATAATGGCAGAGCTCAGAAGAACTGTTCTTTAATGTTAACCTGGGGGCAGAAAATAGCTACAGGGATTCCTTAAATCAAAACCTAATCTTAAATAACCCAAGCACAATCACACCGAAAGAAACAGGGAGACTGCCATTTATGACAACACAGCTATCAATACAAGGCTAAGCAAGTAATTTGAGAGAGGCTGGAAGCTGGCTGTGCTTCTCCACCTGTCCATGCCTTATTAGCCACTTTATACTAAAACTTGGGCACTCAGCATCACTTCTCAGGCAGACATAACAGCCCCAAAGTTGCTTTCTTTAAAAAGCAGTATATCTCTCCTCAACATGGTATCTTACCAGTATGTAATGGCAGTTAAGAAAAGCTGTATATAGATTGAAAGAAGGGGGGGAAATTAATATATACTGAACTCGCATGTGCCACACTCCAAAATTAATCCTATGTGAGAACTTCCCCATTTAACCATGAAGAAACTGAGACTCAAGGAGTTTAAATAACTTGGCTTGGTTAAGGCCAATAACCTAGCAAAGATCAGAGAGAAGACTATGAACGAATGAATGGCTTATTCTGAATGGAAAGATCAGGCAGTGTCCAGTTCACCATGCCACCACTAACAACTGTGACAGATCACTGTGACCCAGGGCCAAGGCAGGCACGCCTCTCTTCTCACCCCTCCCTTAACTACAAGGTTCAGCAATAACACAGGCTCATAGCGGCCCCTCAATACACGGACTGTTGAATTGAATGAAGAAACTGACTGATGTTAAAGCCAATCTGGAAGACAGACCAAAAAGCAAGGCACGTTTTTGGTAGTAAGCCTGAGGACTTGGTATTAATTCAAGTTGCTAAACTTTTCACTCCACTTTGTCATGTATTAAGCCTTTATTAACCATCAGAAGGTAATAATTTGAGTACACTTTCTAACACAGCTGATCTACCCATGAGGGTCAGTTCCTTAGGCAGTATAAATCTGGAGGGAAAAAAACTGAAACAATCAATTCAGCAGTGTCCAGAGGACAGAGGAAGAAATGGAAACCCAAACTAAGGCACTGAGATCAGGAAAAATGCCTGCTTGGATGCAGGCCTAGTAAGATTATTAAAGGACTTACAGCTTTGAAAATTCAAAGAATCAGGACTCTGAATTTAAAGTTTCATTATCAATAATGAACAATCACTGCATCAATTCAAATTACTGAACTATACAGTAAATACAGCTTTCAGTATTTTTCTTCATCCCATAGAAATACATTTTGCATCTCAGCCAGCAAATTCACATAAACACACATTAACATACAAAACTGAAATATAAGTTTCTTAAACAATACTACCCTTAGTCTATACAATATGCTCCTATATGTTCTACTCTATTTTACTTCATTTTTTGAAAAATGCCAGTTTTGATCCAGCAAGTTAATTTCACAATTCACCAGTGAGTTGCAATTCACAGTTTGAAAAATACTGACAAAAACACAGAGATAGAGGAGACAAATTTATAAGCCTATTTAGCAATCTGGATTTGATAAGATTGCCTTCAAAGTAGACTAGTGAGTATATTAGTATGATTTGATCAAATAAACTGGAGATTCTGTAGCTGCAAGGACACAAAAATGTAAACAGCAAACTCTTAATTATCCATAGCGCTGTGGTAAGAAACATTACAGGTAATTAAAACAATGTATATTTGGCCATAGATGAAGATTTTGTACTTGCTAGCACCACTTTCACTGATGCCTTCCCCTTAAAGATCCTAGCACCTGCTACCCACCCACTTCTCTAACTCTGTTTATGTTGTTTCTACTGTACAAACAGAGCTTTCTAATAATATTGTACACACTGTTTTATTCACTAACCATTTCTTACAGAAATTCTGGCCCAAGAGTAAGCATCTTCTATTTCAGTAGACTTCAAACCTACTTGTGTGACACACCAATAAAAAGAAGGTTTGGGGCACACACCCACGTATAGTTATTTTTTTCTTTTAGGTGAACCACATGAAATTGACAATATGTGACTATTTTTGACCTACAAAAATGAAAAGGTTTCATATGATTCATTATAATTTATATATATACACGCAATAGCATATTAAATACCTCACATGAGGTTCCTAATTAATTATAGGGAGGAAACCAACATTGCAAACGGATATTAGAAATTTCAAAATTTTCTAGCTGACTTCCTGGCATCGTTGGTTTTACTTTTTGTGATTAAATTGCTGAACATACCATGCCAGCAGCAGGAAAACTGTCAGCTCTACCATTTTCCTGCTGTTCATGTGTGCCTGCATTATTGATATTACCTTCAACCTGTGACTTGACTGCAAGAACCTTCTTAGAATTCCTCACTTCTAATTACCTAAGGGGTCACTATCTCAAATACCTACAAGGTTAGACAGGAAAGCATGACATCAGACATCCAACAACAAATATGTAAAGGACACAACAGGGACACCCACTTAGAAACTGTTTTTTCACTCTGTCTGAATACTGATGAAATGTGTGCAGAAAGAACACAATCCAATGGTGTCACGTAACTAAAAATATTTTAGAGAAGCTGATAATTCAAATTTATATGTGAAATCACTATTTTTCTGTAATTGGCAATGAATTCCACATTTTTACTCTGGTCAAATAAAATGTGACTGCAAGGCAAGTTCAACCTGTAGACACCAAAACTGTACAAGTCAAACTCACCTCTCAGACCAGCCCAATGCCCAGGCTACAAGGGTGCTTCTTTGCTGTTTCTGAACAAAGCAAATAATTAATCCATTCAATTTGTCATCCACTGGACTAGACAGTAACTTTAAATAAACAAAAATAAATGACTACAAACATGTGGACCATTTTATCTCATTTTGCTTAGTATTAGTTGTAAGAAGTTAAAAACAAGATTTACTGCTATTATCTCTCTTAGAATAGTGGGAAATAGCACTAGCAGAGCCTTCAAGAGATCTGGATCCTAATCCTTGCTCTGCCATTAATTAGCTGTGACACTTTAGGATGTCACAAACATCTGAGCTTCAGTTTCCTTACCTACAAAAAGTAGGGATCTGGATTAGGTGATTTTTAAGATTCCTTCCAGCATTTTAATTCTATTAAAAATAGCTTCCACAAGACAAATTTAGAATAATATGAAAATCAACAAGAGTTTATAATTGATTGAAACACTAACGAATCCTTAAGTCCCTAGTGACTGTCAGAGAGGGAAATGAAAAGAAAAATACTGTTTTAAACCTCCTGTGCCATCCTAATTACAGGATATCACTAAAATTAGTAAAGGAAAAGGACTAAGCATTTTACACTACCTTTTCAATAGTAACACTAGTTCAGGATAACCAGACAACAGCAAATGAAGGAAAGCTCTTCTGTACAGAAGAATGCTAACTTATAAAGGAAGAATATTTGAGTGAAATTGCCATTTTAAAACACCTAATAAAATAACTGATTCAGGCAAGAATTATCAATGGAAGCCAAAACCATCATGTAAAATAGATATTCATACAGTATCATATCAGATTACCAGTTAAGTACTAAGTACCTTTACAATGGAAAAATTACATTAACCCATTGTTGGCATTACTAGCATGGGGAAGCCATGTATTTTATACCTCTTGCTATTATAATGCAGCATGAAATAAGACACTCTAGCCTTTCATTCCCCAGTATCTGCCACAGGAAAGTGAGAGGGGCGTTTGAATTCTCCAGGAACTTCCAGGGCAAAAGGACAAGTAAACACACACCTCTTCCCCTTTATCCTGTCCCCAACCCAGCACCTGAGAAGATGGGTGCTACCCAAGAAGAGAGCACATGGATAAAACATATATGAGAGAGAGATGGGTGCTTCCTACATTCCTTCCTGTTTCCCACTGCTAAAACTACACTATTTAGTGCAAAGCAAAAAGTATCCTGAGGGTGGAGAGAACTGTTTAATACACAATGTCAGTGCATTAAAAAAAGTATACTAATCCAAACCTAACTTCCAGATTAGAAGAAATACAGAAGATGGAAAAACAATCAAAGCCCTGGTAAAACAATCAGATAAATCCAGATTGTGAGATACTCTACACACAAATGGCCTGATCTCTTCAGAAAGACACTTTAAAAAAAAAAAAAAGGAAATGGGAAGATGGAAACTGTTAAAAGAGATTTAGTAGACATAATGAAATGTAATAGCTGGTCCTTGATTGGTTCCTGGTTAAACAATAAAACAGCTATAAAAACATTCTGGAGGCAACTGGAATAATCTGAATATGGCCTGGAATTAGAAGATATTAGGAAATTACTGTTATTTTTGTTGGCTGTTAAAATGATATTATGGCTATTAAGGAGAATGTCCTTATGCTGAAATATTGAGGAATGAATTGTCATAATGTCTGTAATTTACTTTGAAATGGTTCTGCAAATAAAAAACATGCACATAAAAGATGAAATAAATTATATTAAAGTGAATCAATCTGCAGTTGAATCACTCATACATGAAATAATGATTTTTCACAGAAGGAGTCTAGAGTCTCCACTTAGAGCATAATTATATTTCACTGTTAAACTATTGTGCATGTGTGTGCTTTTGCAATGCAATTAGGCCTTCAACAAAGGGCATTTCTAAAAAGTTCAATAAGAAAAATACCTAATCTTCTTTCCCTACTGTGACTACCTGGGCAAAGACAAGTTGTCTCACTATATTCTTTTCATTATTACTACAATGCTGACCTTGTCAAGGGAACTAATTTACCCAGACAGAAAAACCACATTTACAGATTCTCATTTAGATAGAGAAGAGAGTGAACATACATCAAGATTTTCAGTGAAAGCTATATCAGCTGGCCAGCATACCTTAATGTCTTGGTTACTTCCTCCTTCTCCCTACCTGGAATAAGAGAATGATAGCTGGGGCTAAAGCAGCCATCCTGAGGCCAAGAGAACTGCAAAGGTTTCCACTCTGACATTTTAATTCAGTGACCTGTGATAACAGTATAAAACCAGCTGCTAACTTTGTGTTAGAGGGTGAATATAATCCCTAAGTTTTAGATTATTGCGATTGTCTCTATGACTTTCAGCTGATACAGAAGGTAAGAGATAGTAGTGCCAAGAAATAAAAGAATTATTCTGTATTAAACCCATCACTTACAAAATAAATATGAAATGGGAAATGAAGAAGAATTGTGAAGAAGTTCTAGGTATATCCTGATCTGCATGTAGCACCTCTTCTCTTAGCCCCAACCCTAAACTACTTGATTCTCTTGAGCAGAACAACTTCTATAAGCATGTATAGGCAACTGGATGTAAGTGAAGCTTTAGGTTCTGGCACAGAACTGGGGTAAGCCATTCTCTCCAGAGGGCTGAGTAATAAACTGGAAAATAGCAGAGAAGCCAGGACTGATGACTAGAAACTTATGGAGATCTGAGAAGATTTTCAAAGTCAGCAATGGATAAAAGGGTCATAGCCCACAGTCTTTCTTGTCCTTGCAGCTCAGGAAAGCAGAGGGACTAGAAAGGTGACTGACAGGGGATTGAAAGCCTATTTGCCAATAGAGACCCAATGCAATAGAGATCCCTTTGCCTATAAGGCAGAACAGATACCACAGAAAGCTCTCCAGGAACCACTTTTGGGCTTCAATAAAGCAACCAAGGCAAACTGGCTTTACACAGGGGCCCAGCTGCCTGAGAGAGACAGATCAGGCAGAAAAATGAGAACCACACTTTGTAAACTGGAACTTCTGTAGGAGACAGAAGGCATTAATTAAAAAGGATATCTCAATTACATACAGGAATTTAAGGCGATTCAAGTACAGCATAAAAAAAACTGTTAAGAGTGAAAAAACATGACTTTTCAATTACATATCTTTAGAGAATGAACTGAAAGAGAAACACAACAGCCTGAGGATCACTTGCACAGTGAGAAGATCCTTTAGAGTTGGGGGGGAGAGCTACTCGACAGCGCACAAAGATCCAGAGAGAATATCATCCACATGACTCAATGAGGAAAGGAATCATAAAGAAGCCCTTAACTAAACAAATGAACCAGAACAAAGAACAGAAAATGAGTAGCTGGTACAGGTGCATAAATTAATGCATGACAGCTCACTAGGTGTGCGGCATATACAAGCTGAACAGCAACTCTTGAAACAATAGGAATATACTTCTAAAAGAAATTTCATTGAGTAATACATCATTTCATAAAAAACAGGAGTTGTTGGGGAAGGAAAGCAGGAAGGCAAAAGCATCCCCAAAGTTGCATAGGACTGGGGGTGTTCAAAAGGGAAGGAGAGTAAGAAGGAATAGGGGAATATGGAAAAGCTTATGGAAAAAAACTATGTGTTTTTATAGTTAAAATGGTTGAACTCTAGCTATTAAATAAAAAACAATGTGCTTCTGATTGAGAAAGAGGGGAAGATAAATAAATCATGAAGAAAAGGAAGAGTAGAATTAACAAAGTAACAAGAAGGGAAAAGGAATGAACAGTGACTTGAACAGACAGCAAAAATAAGGAAAATTAATGTTACAACAATGTAAAATAAGTAAGGAGCAGAGAAGAGATGACAAGAATAAAATCAACTATTTCAGCCATTACACTCAATATGATGGAGTTAAACTCTCTCATTAAAGAGAGAGATTGTAATACTGCCTTATGAAATATAAACTAGCCACATATGATTACAAAAACATAAAACAAATGATAAAAATGAACTGAAATAGGTAAAGAGATACAAATAAAAGAAAGGCAGCAGTGTCAACATCAGACAAGGTCAAATTAATGGCTGAATGCACTAAACAGAATAAAGCAAAACACTATATAATTATAAAGAGTATATTTATGATGAAGATATAGCAGTGAGAAATCAGCAGCATAAAAATATTAGATATGCAAGAACTAAAATGGGAGACTTTTAAATACCTGTTTCAAAATTGGATTTGCTAAGCAATAAAAGTAGTAAGAATATAAAGAAAATGTCACTAATTTAAAAACTTTTAAAGTTCAACATACACCAAGGATTTAGGAAAAGTATCATTCCAACCCTAATAATAAGAAAGGCTGATAAACTACAAAATCGTAACTTTCCTTGGTGAGAGCACTGGCTTACCTGTAGCAGGTCACAGAAGGAAGAACTGCCAGCCACCATACAAGCAGGTAAGAAATCAACTAATATTTTAATGGTTTGTTAAAGGATGCATTTGAGACAGCTTGACAGGACAGAACCACTGAAAGCCTAGACCTAAGGGGAATTCACACACACATGCAACTTTTCCCAAGGATCTCCCCCGAGAAGGAAGATCAGGGGACAGACAGGAGAACAGGGATACTCCCTCGGTGGCACAGACCTGCAGGAGAGCTGAAGCTGCTACAAGAATGGCACAACACCCCACACCTCCTGCCCTGCCCTGAACTCTCTCTCATATATGGGGAAGCCTTTAGCCACTTGAGGAAAGCAGCAATCTCTGTCACCTCCAGGACACAGGTAAAGTCCCACTGCTGCTAGAAGGGCAGGAAACAGTACACGTTCAGAACTTATGCCACAGCCATCTAAGGATTCTTACCACGGACAGGGACAGGAAACACTCTCCCACAAAACACCAACCCCAGATACAAGGCAAACGTTTGGCTCCCACAGGGAATGATGCAGGAAGGCTAAGAAATCCCAGAAGTCAGGCTGATAAACCCTGGATAAAAGTGAAGCTGAACCAAAACAGAGAACCTCAAATAACAGCACACAGCATTGTACTACTGGGGGAAGAGCAGCGGCATGGCAGCACAGTGACAGAGCCCCTTACATCCTAGGCATTCAGGGACAGAAGCTGCGAGTACAGCACAAACATCACAAAAAACCTCAAGCACTCCAGCCACCAAAAAAACCACAGGACAACTCTAGAAGACTCCGAAGCCTCTGGTGCACTGCACGTAACTATGCCAACAACATAATGCAAACCCGTCTTAATCTGCTAACTAGACTGATCCCAACTCCCACACTAACATCCTGACAAAATAAATGAGGTGCACATTCCCAGGCATAAACACTATTTACGACTCTCGTTTCATGCATGATGTTGGGATTCAAGCAAAAATACGAGACATAAAAAAGAGCAAGGAAAAAACAGCCCATTGTGAAAAAACAGCAATCAACAGAAACAGATTCAGATATGGTTCAGACATTTGAATAATCTGACAAGTACTTTTAACAATAATCAGGATTAATTTACTAAAGAATCTACTAGAAAAGGCAGATACTATGCATGAATATAAAGGAGAATTCAGTTGAGACACGGAAACTACAAGTTAAGTCCAGTGGAAATTCTAAAAATAAAAATCACTGTATCAAGATGAGTTCCTTTGACGGACTTACCAAGAAAGTCAACACAACTGAGAAGAGAACCAATAAACTTGAAGATAAGGCAATAGAAATTACCTAAACTGAAGCACAAATAGAAAAAGAAAAAAAAGGAAAAAAGGCAGAACAAAGCATGTAAGGGCTGGGAGACAACATCATATCAAATGGTCTGATGTACAGGTAATTGGAGTCCCAGAGGAAGACAGACAGATTAGGTCATAAGTAATATTTGAAGAGATAATGGCTGAGAATTTTCCAAAAGTTGACAAAAGACACTGAGCCACATATAAAAAAGACTTTTTTTAAATTTTAGATACATCATATTCAAAATGCTAAAATCTAAAGGAAATGAGAAAATTCTTACAAGTAGAGGGAAGAAAAGCATTCTGTATATTCAAATGTAAGACTGGGCAGACTTCTTGTCAGAAACTATGCAGGTCAAAAGACAAGTAAGCAACATCTCTTATGTAATGGAAAAAAACTGTCACCATGGAGGAGATACCTTTCAAAGATAAAAAGCAAAGTACTTTTACAGACAAACAAAAGTTGAGAAAATTCACTGCCAGCTGACTTGTGACATAGTAAATGTTCAAAGAATATAGTTCAGGCATAAGGAATATGATAGAAGAGAGAAAACTAGTTCAAAACAAAGAAATGAGCCCCAGAAATGGTTAAAAAAAAGGTAAATCATACAGTTTGTCTTATTTTTAATTGCTCTAAAAGATAACTGATGGTCTAAAAGGAAAATAGAAATGCACTGTAAGGTTTACAATATAAAATAAAATAGATGAAAATAAATGTCATGAAGGATGGGCAGGAGGAACTGTAGGTCTTGTATCTCACTGCCTCTTTGACAGACACCCATGCATCTCATAGACATCTCAAAAATCAGCATGGCTTAAACTGAGCTGATCTTCCCACTTCAAACCTCCTCCGCCCACAATCTTCCCCACCTCAGCTGTTGGCTGACAATCCAATCCTTCCAGTTTCTCAGGATAAAATCCGTGGAATTATCCTGGATCCTTCCTTTCTTTCACCCTTATCTCACCAACACACTGTCACCACAACCTTCAATCTGTACTTCCAACACCGCCATCACCTTGGTCTTCACCACCGTCTCTCACAGGGTCGATTACAATAGAGTCCTAACAAGTTTCTCACCTTACACACTTGCCCTGGGTCCAACTATTGTCAACACAGCAGTGAGAGTGAGTGATCCTTGATAAACTCAAGTCAGATAATGTTGCTCCTCTGCTCAAAATCCTGCAGTGGCTGCCCATTTTACTCAAAGTAAAGCCAGCGTCTTTAAAATAGCCTGAAAGGCCCTAAGCAACGTGGCTCTCCTCCAAGCACCCTTCCCTTCAGCAACTCTCTGACTTCCTCCCTTGGTACTCAGCCCCCTCACTCACTCCATTCCAGCCTCACTGGCCAACTTGTCCTGGAACACAACAGGCAAACCCCATCTTACAGCCTTTGCTGCCTAGAATGTTTTTTCCCTAGAAATATGTTTGACTTCCCTCTTCCTATCCTTTAAGTCATTGCCCAAATCTCCCCAGGTTAATAAGGATTAACTGGACCACCTATTTAACTTCTTCACACACATACCCACACACAATGCCAAGTCGACAATACCCAGCTTTACTTTTTCTTTTTTCCACAGCACTTAACACATTTTAACACAGTATAAAACTTATCAAATATGTTCACTGTTTATTTTCTGTCTCCCTTCACTGGAATGAAAGCCCCACCAGAAACAGAATTTCTATTTTGTTCATTATTATATTCCAAATGGCCAATATAGATCTTGGTGATGAAGATTTATTGAATAATTATATAGAACAAAACCTGAACAAATGAAAATTATGGCACAGCATAAAATATATTCATTCATTAAAAATAATAAAGTAGAGCCAAAGTAGGTTACTTGAAGGGATTTCCTCAAGATACTGTTGAATCTGTTGAAAGGGAAATGCTAGATGATTAAATGAGTTTACTCTTTTCTTATTTTTGTAAAATAACTTTTTTAAAGTGTATGAGTGGGTGTATCTGTGGAATATGAGCATGTATACAGCATTTATCAGTATAAAGAAAAAAGATTTGTTTTTTTAGTGAAAAAGACATTTAATAATGATCTGAGTTCAATTCTGATTAATCAGCTTATCTAGATGACCTTCCTCAACATCAGTTCCTTCACCTATAAAACAAGAATAGTAATGGTCACCTTGCAGACTTGTTGTAGGGCTTAAAAACAAAAAAGTGTGACTCATCCTGTGACTGTTGCCTGTCACTCACCCTTCTGTCACCAGCAACTCGCCCAGTGCCTAAACAATGGCAGTTGCTCAAGAAATATTTGTTGAAAGAATTAACTGTAGCTGTTATTATCACCAAAAAAAACCCAGAAAAATGAAATAAGAAGTTTCTGAGAAAACATTAGGTGGATTAATTATACATTTTAAAACATTCTGTAGTAACACCAGTAAATACAAAGCTACACTGAGTCACTATCGTTGAGCATAAATGTGTGAACAGAGAAAAGAGATAGACTTCTGGCAGAATCCATGGTGATTACTTTCCCTCTCATGAAGTTTCTAGAATAGTTATCATCAGCCACCAGGAAATATAAACAAACATCCACTGGCAGGATTCTAGCTTTAGTGTAAAAGTCCACTGTTTCATGAGAGTCACCTTCTAAGTTTATCAACAAAACACCTTATCCAGGATTTGGATTAAAGATGGCAGCGTGAGAGGAGAGACAGAGGCTTCCTCCTAAAACTGGATACAATTAGAAAATTTAATTGGCGCAACTAATCCTGAGAGAGCAACAGGAAAGAGGACAACATCAGATTGCACACACCTGGAGAAAAGAGCAGACCTCAGCAAACGGGGTAACATTCAGGAGCTGTGGCTCTGCAGGACCAGAGCCCCTCCCCCACCCCACCTCACCAGCAGGAGGAAGAGAAACGGAGCAAGGAGGGAGTGGAAGGCCTGGGACTGCTGAATACCTAGCTCCAGAGATCTGCTCTGGGAGCACAAACCTACATTTCATGGTGCTTTCATGAGACTCGCATGACTACCGAGTTGGAAAGTTAATACAGGCAGAGTTCCTGGGGAGACTGGGATTCTGGCTGCTTGTGGAAAGCATGGATCCATATCTGGCTGCTCTGGGACAAAAACTTATACCTGTGCGCCCGGCCCACTGGCTCAGGCAGTGGAGACAGGCACAGGAGCCAGGAGGCCGGGAACAGCTCTTTCCTACCCCCAGTACTGCTCCCCTGCGACCCCTGACATTGCTTCAGTGGCTCAGCAGCTCCAGAATAGAACTTCTGGACACTAGAGGGCGCCATATACAAACATGAAACGCCAAAGGAACCTTGTCTAGAGTAAAATTGTTAATACAACTCCCGAGAAAGATTTAAATGATGTGGACCTTGTGACTCTTCCTGAAAGGGAGTTCAAAATAAAAATCATCAACATCCTAATGGAGGTACAGAAAGAAATCCAAGAACTCAGGAATGAATTCAGGTCAGAGATCCAATCCTTAAAGAACACAACAGAGGGTATTAAAAGCAGGTTGGATACGGTGGAGGAGACAATAAATGAAACAGAAACTAGAGAAGAGGAATACAAAGAAGCTGAGGCACAGAGAGAAAAAAGGATCTCCAAGAATGAAAGAATATTGAAAGAACTGTGTGACCAATCCAAGCGGAACAATATTCGCATTATAGGGATACCAGAAGAAGAAGAGAGAGAAAAAAAGGATAGAAAGTGTCTTTGAGGAGGTAGTTGCTGAAAACTTCCCCAATCTGGGGAAGGAGATAGTCTCTCAGGCCATGAAGATCCACAGATCCCCCTACACAAGGGACCCAAGGAAGACAACACCAAGACACATAGTAATTAAAATGGGAAAGATCAAGGATAAGGACAGACTGTTAAAAGCAGCCAGAGGCAGAAATAAGATCACATACAAAGGAAAACCCATCAGACTAACAACAGACTTCTCAGCAGAAACCTTACAGGCCAGAAGGGAGTGGCATGATATATTAAATGCTATGAAGCAGAAGGGCCTGGAACCAAGATTACTTTATCCGGCAAGATTACCATTTAAATTTGAAGGGGGGATTAAACAATTTCCAGATAAGCAAAGGTGAGAGAGTTTACCTGCCACAAACCATCTCTGCAGTCTATTTTGGAGGGACTGCTATAGATGGAAGTGTTCCTAGCATTGGATAGCTGTCACCAGAGGTAGTAAAATCACGGTAGGGAGGGTGGAGGAGCTGACTGCAAGGTAAATGCAAAATTAAATTGACTCTCCACAAAGTCAATCAAGGGATAAAGAAAAAGTATAGAATCTGATACCTAATATATAAAGAGTGAAGGAGGAAGAAAAAGGAGGAGAAATAGAAGAGAACCTTTAGATTGTGTTTGTAACAGCATACTAAGTGAGTTAAGTTAGACTCTTACATAGTAAGGAAAGTAACCTGGAACCTTTGGTAACCACGAATCTAAAGCCTGAAATGGCAATAAGCACATACCTATCGATAATCACCCTAAATGTAAATGGACTGAATGCACCAATCAAAAGACATAGAGTCACTGGATGGATAAAAAAACAAGACACATCTATATGCTGCTTACAAGAGACTCACCTCAAACCCAAAGACATGCACAGACTAAAAGTCAAGGGATGGAAAAAAGATATTTCATGCAAACAATAGGGAGAAAAAAGCAGGTGCTGCAGTACTAGTATCAGACAAAATAGACTTCAAAACAAAGAAAGTAACAAGAGATAAAGAAGGACATTACATAACGGTAAAGGGCTCAGTCCAACAAGAGGATCTAACCATTCTAAATATACATGCACCCAACACAGGAGCACCAGCATAGGTGAAACAAATACTAACAGAACTAAAGGAGGAAATAGAATGCAATGCATTCATTCTAGGAGACTTCAACACACCACTCACCCCAAAGGATCGATCCACTGGACAGAAAATAAGTAAGGACATGTAGGCACTGCGCAACACACTAGAACAGATGGACCTAAGAGACATCTATAGAACTTTACACCCAAAAGTAACAGGATACACATTCTTCTCAAGTGCACATGCAACATTCTCCACAATAGACCACATACTAGGTCACAAACAGAGCCTCAGTAAATTCAAAAAGATTGAAATCCTACCAACCAACTTTTCAGACCACAAAGGTATAAAACTAGAAATAAATTGTACCAAGAAAGCAAAAAGGCTCACAAACACATGGAGGCTTAACAACACGCTTCTAAATAATCAATGGATCAATGACCAAATTAAAACGGAGATCCAGCAATATATGGAAATAAATGACAACAACAACACAAAGCCCCAACTTCTGTGGGATGCAGCGAAAGCAGTCTTAAGAGGAAAGTATATAGCAATCCAGACATATTTAAAGAAGGAAGAACAAACCCAAATGAATAGTCTAACGTCACAGTTATCGAAATTGGAAAAAGAATAACAAATGAGGCCTAAAGTCAGCAGAAGGAGGGACATAATAAACATCAGAGAAGAAATAAACAAAATTGAGAAGAATAAAACACTAGAAAAAAATCAATGAAACCAAGAGGTGGTTTTTGAGAAAATAAATAAAATAGATAAGCCTCTAGCCAGACTTATTAAGATAAAAAGAGAATCAACACACATCAATAGAATCAGAAATGAGAAAGGAAACATCACGACAGATCCAACAGAAGTACAAAGAATTATTAGATACTACTATGAAAACCTATATGCTAAGAAGCTGGAAAACCTAGGAGAAATGGACAACTTCCTAGAAAAATACAACCTTCCAAGACTGACCAAGGAAGAAACACAAAATCTAAACAAACCAATTACCAGCAAAGAAATTGAAGCGGTAACCAAAAATCCACCCAAGAAAAAAACCCATGGGCCAGATGTATTTACCTCGGAATTTTATCATACAGAGAAGATATTCTCTTAAAGTTTTCCAAAAAATAGAAGAGGAGGGAATACTCCGAAACTCATTCTATGAAGCCAACATCACCCTAACACCAAAACCAGGCAAAGACCCCACCAAAAAAGAAAATTACAGACCAATATCCTTGATGAACGTAGATGCAAAAATACTCAATAAAATATTAGCAAACCAAATTCAAAAATACATCAAAAGGATCATACACCACGACCAAGTGGGATTCATCCCAGGGATGCAAGGATGGTACAACATTCGAAAATCCATCAACATCATCCACCACATCAACAAAAAGAAAGACAAAAACCACATGATCATCTCCATAGATGCTGAAAAAGCATTTGACAAAATTCAACATCCATTCGTGATAAAAACTCTAAGCAAAATGGGTATAGAGGGCAAGTACCTCAACATAATAAAGGCCATATACGATAAACCCACAGCCAACATCATACTTAACAGCGAGAAGCTGAAAGCTTTTCCTCTGAGATCAGGAACAAGACAGGGATGCCCACTCTCCCCACTGTTATTTAACATAGTACTGGAGGTCCTAGCCATGGCAATCAGACAAAACAAAGAAATACAAGGAATCCAGATTGGTAAAGAAGAAGTTAAACTGTCACTATTTGCAGATGACATGATATTGTACATAAAAATCCCTAAAGACTCCACTCTAAAACTACTAGAACTGATATCGGAATACAGCAAAGTTGAAGGATAAAAAATTAACACACAGAAATCTGTGGCTTTCCTATACACTAACAATGAGCCAATAGAAAGAGAAATCAGGAAAACAATTCCATTCACAAGTGCATCAAAAAGAATAAAATACCTAGGAATAAACCTAACCAAGGAAGTGAAAGACCTATACCCTGAAAACTATAAGACACTCTTAAGAGAAGTTAAAGAGGACACTAACAAATGGAAACTCATCCCATGCTCTTGGCTAGGAAGAATTAATATCGTCAAAATGGCCATCCTGCCCAAAGCAATATACAGATTTGATGCAATCCCTATGAAATTACCAACAACATTCTTCAATGAACTGGAACAAATAGTTCAAAAATTCATATGGAAACACCAAAGACCCCGAATAGCTAAAGCAATCCTGAGAAAGAAGAATAAAGTGGCGGGGATCTCACTCCCCAACTTCAAGCTCTACTACAAAGCCATAGTAATCAAGACAATTTGGTACTGGCACAAGAACAGAGCCACAGACCAGTGGAACAGAATAGAGACTCCAGACATCAACCCAAGCATATATGGTCAATTAATAGTCGATAAAGGAGCCATGGACATACAATGGGGAAATGACAGTCTCTTCAATAGATGGTGCTGGCAGAACTGGACAGCTATATGTAAGAGAATGAAACTGGATCACTGTCTAATCCCATACACAAAAGTAAATTCAAAATGGATCAAAGACCTGAATGTAAGTCATGAAACCATAAAACTCTTAAAAAAAAAACATAGGCAAAAATATCTTGGATGTGAACATTAGCAACTTCTTCATGAATCTATCTCCCCGGGCAAGGAAAACAAAAGCAAAAATTAACAAGTGGGACTATATCAAGCTGAAAAGCTTCTGTACAGCAAAGGACACCATCAATAAAACAAAAAGGTACCCTACAGTATGGGAGAATATTTTCATAAATGACAGATCCAATAAAGCTTGACATCCAAAATATATAAAGAGCTCACGCTCCTCAACAAAGAAAAAGCAAATAATCCAATTAAAATATGGGCAGAGGAGCTGAACAGACAGTTCTCCAAAAAAGAAATTCAGATGGCCAACAGACACATGAAAAGATGCTCCACATCGCTAGTTATCAGAGAAATGCAAATTAAAACCACAATGAGATATCACCTAACACCAATAAAGATGGCCACCATCCAAAAGACACACAACAACAAATGTTGGCAAGGTTGCAGAGAAAGGGGAACCCTCCTACACTGCTGGTGGGAATGTAAGTTAGTTCAACCATTGTGGAAAGCAATATGGAGGTTCCTCAAAATGCTCAAAATAGACTTACCATTTGACCCAGGAATCCCACTTCTAGGAATTTACCCTAAGGATGCAGCACTCCAGTTTGAAAAAGACAGATGCACCCCTATGTTTATCGCAGCACTATTTACAATAGCCAGGAAATGGAAGTATCCTAAGTGTCCATCAGTAGATGAATGGATAAAGAAGATGTGGTACATATACACAATGGAATATTATTCAGCCATAAGAAGAAAACAAATCCTACCATTTGCAACAACATGGATGGAGCTAGAGGGTATTATGCTCAGTGAAATAAGCCAAGCGGAGAAAGACAAATACCAAATGATTTCACTCATCTGTGGAGTATAAGAACAAAAGAAAAACTGAAGGAACAAAACAGCAGCAGAATCACAGAACCCAAGAATGGACTAACAGTTACCAAAGAGAAAGAGACTGGGGAGAATGAGAGGGTAGGGAAGGATAAGGGCGGGGAAGAAGAAAGGGGGTATTATGATTAGCATGTATAAGGTGGGGGGTGGGAGAAAGGGGAGGGCTTTGCAACACAGAGAAGACAAGTAGTGATTCTACAACATCTTACTATGCTGATGGACAGTGACTGTAATGGGGTTTGTGGGGGGGACTTGGGGTAGGCGAGAGCCTAGTAAACATAATGTTCTTCAAAAATAAATAAATAAATAAATAAATAAATAAATAAATAAATAAATAAATATGAAAAAAATAACACCTTATCCAACAAGATCTAGTCTTCTTATATTAACATTTATGCATGGTGATTTTTCCTCTGTTTCTACTTAGTTTTCTTTTTTAGGTTTCCTCTTTCCCCTATGTTTTTTAACCCTAAACAACTTGCCTTTGTTTGCTTTTATTATATTTTCACAAACTCAGATTTAAACTTTTATTTAAGGCATTTTTTTACTTGAAATTTTACCTCACCAAGTATCTTTACTACAAATCCCTCACAGAGAATCTAGGTGTCTTCCTTGGTTTGAACAACAGGGAGTTGGTACTGTGGAAGCATAGAAGGTTGACAGGCAGCTGTTAGCTTTCAGACTGCAAAGCATCTCTGGGCTACAATGTCTTTATCTATAAATTGAGAGGGTGCAAATTAGATTACTTCTGAAGTTCTTTTAAACATTCAGAACACTACCAGAATATATTCTTTCTTATTCTGCTTCTCACATTCATACTTTCTCTTCCTGTTTATAAGGGAACCAGTCATCTGGGTTTTACTGCATGAATGCCAGCTCTGAAGACCTCTCCCAGAATCAGTACTGAAAACTAGGCAGAATATTCCTCAATATGATAGATTTACAATGGGTACATTTTACTGGGATCAGTATGTGGGAAGGGTTCACCCCAGTTAGTCATTGTAAAATGTTCTACGTAGTCTAGGCAAGGAAGAATTTTCCTTTGGAACTGAAATAGGATGAATAATGGCCCATCAAAAATGTTCACATCCTAATCCCCAGAATCTCTGAGTATGTTACATAACTTGATAAAAGGGACTTTGTAGATGTGATTACAATCTTGAGATGAGGACATCATCCTGGAGTATCTACATGGGCCCAATCTAATCACAAATGTCCTTATTAAGAGGCAGGAGGATCAGAGAAGGAGACGTGAGGACAAATACAAAAGCCAGAATGACGTGGGACCCTGAGCAATGGAGTGCAAGCAGCCTCTAGGAAACTGCAAAAGGCAAGAAAGTAGACTTCTCTTTAGTCTCCAAAAGAAGCCAGCTTTACCCATCTGTTTTAGATGTATATTCTCCAAAGCCATAGGATAACAAACTTGTGTTGTTTCAAGCCACTGAAAATTTGTTATAATTTGTTTTGGCAGCAATAAGAAACTAATATTCCAGTGTTATCAGTAAGTTTTGCTCAAAAACAGCTACGGGTAAGACCCTAGAGTATCTGGCAAGTTTGAGCTAGGAACCTGCATTTATTCGTGAGACAAGCAATTTGCAGTGGAAGACTGCCCTAGGGTTCGTGGATGCAGGATGACACCCAGGAGCCTCTTAGGCAAAAAAAGCACAGAGTTGAGAGAAAAGAGAGCCAGGAATAGAACTACCGCAGTGGGAACTACTCACTGTAACTGGTGTATGGTAAGGAGACCTGGGCCTCAGCAATGCTCTTAAATGCTTTTACAGAAATTAGCGGACCAGAAATCTGGGAGAGACATAATATATTTATTTCATTTATATATATTTCCCTTTTTTACTTTTCTTCAGCTTTAAATCTTTAGTTCTTTTTAAAATACAAACCCAGCCATGCTATGCTACAGGTATACAAGTTAAAGGGCTTCTAGATATAAAGAAAAATAACTACATATCTGAAGGTCAGGTAAGGTTTTAGCCCACTAACAAAGAATGAATTGGAAAGGAGAAAAAATGTTAAAAGTCAACATAAGGACAACTGCAAAAATGTTGACAAGAAGTAACAATTGAGCAAGCGTGCAATCTATAAATCTGGGATAATAATAACCTTTGAAGACTGTTATATAATAAAATGAGATGACATATGCAAGTGCATAGTAAACAGAAAACCCAGACTTCAACATGTGTGACTGTACGTGACTGTTTCAGGCTGCCTACAGGCTCCTCTGCACAAGGTGGTGCTTCAGGGAAATGTTAAAACAATGTCTGTGGTCAGAAATAAGGTTTGTCGCAAGGTCTAGCCCTTAAAGGACTATTTCACTTTTATTCCCAACAATTCTACCTACAAACCTTCAACTCCATCCAAACTTTAAGAACCCAAAATCTGGTCAGACTCACTGAAATCTATATCACAGACTCACAATAAATCTGTATTTATTTCATTTATATTTATTTCCCTTTTTACTTTTCTTCAGCTTTAAATCTTCAGTTCTTTTTAAAATACAAACCCAGCCCTGCTATGCTAAGGGTATAAAAGTTAAAGGGCCTCTAGATATAAAGAAAAATAACTACATATCTGTTATTTTATACTAGTACATATATAACTACCTATTTCCACCACTTAGGTCACCCTGGCAATACTTGGCAGGTCACTCTGGCCAACCTCTATTTGCCTCAAGTTCCCCAACTGAAAACCAGTATAATTGTAGAGCCTTCTCTTCAATAGGCTTAGTGGAAGAGTAAAATGAAGTAACACATGTAAAATTAAAATCATCAATAATAAAGATGGTATTAATAATTTGACCAATCCTATGAAATTCAGTTCCTCCATAAAGCCTTCTTTTACTTCCCCAGCATTTCCTGATGACTTACTATAATGACGACAGGGGTTTCTCCTTCCGAATTCCTACAGCACCTCTCTCACCTCATGACCTCCTGTTGTTGTCTCCCATAGCACTAATCAAACTGTATGGAAACTATTTACTTTTCTGTCTCCCTGACCGGACTAAAAATTACTATAACTCTGCAATTCTATTGCCTAATATAGTGCCTAGTAAAATCAATCCATAGACACTTGTTTAATCTTGATAATCTTCTCTTTTTCACTCATTAACTGCCTATCTCCCCACACAGGAAAACAAGATCCTTGTGGACAAACACCATATCTGTCTTGCTTACCTGTGTACCCCCAGGGCCAAGCACAGTACATGCCATACATTAATGGTTAAAGGACTGATAGGGTGGAAGAAAAACCAACCACTCACAAAAACCTAAAGGGAAGGAAGAATGGTAGTGGTATGTTTCCCACCTGAACCCTTGCATAGAATTTGAGAGCTTGAAGAAACCCTACGGTTTACCTTTCTACTTTTTGAGTTCCAGAATAATGTTAAATACCACAACCTACTGATTAATCATGTAAGCCGGCAAGAAAAAGAATGGTCATGATTTTAAAAAGCCTAATACAGTGAGGCATTGCCTTAATTTTTTTTTTGCATGTGCACTTAATGTATTAGTTTTGAGTAACTACTATTCATTCTAATCTGCATAGTACTTTGTAACCTAAATTTCCACATCTTTCCTGAGGCATTAAACTGTGCTCAAGAGATAACATATTATAGAAGCACTTAGAATAGGGTCTGGCACATGGCATGCAGAAGTGTCTATTATACTATTCTTATCATTAGAAAATTGCATGTGTAACTGTGAATGAACTCAGGCCTCCGTTTTCTACTCAAGTACTTTCCAACAGACACTCACCCATTCTTTCTCCAAGAACAATTCATGCTTACATGGAAACATCTACCAGATGATCCTCTCTTCATCCAACTTCTCATTTCCATAATGGTAACGAGAAAAGGAAAGGAAGTCCTTTCGTTTTCTTCTTTTTGTTAGTATATAGGTTTTACACGCCCCCCCCACCCCCACCAAAGAAAAAGGGCAACAGGCTTGCAAAAAACCTAGTACCACCAAGGTGGAGCCAGGGAATTAGGTGATTTTGCTGAAGGAACCCAACTCCACGAAACATTGCACAAAAAGGGGTGGGTCTACAAAAGGACTAAGGAGTCACATTGGTAGGGAAATCCCAAATCAACCCGGCCAATACAGTAGGGGTAGAGTCTCTAGAAAGTTCCCCCAACCTCAGTAGAGGTCTGGAATACATTCTCTGAATTTAAAATCCTAGATGTTTTGAATTGTAATCACTTTTCAAAGCAGTTTTATACAGGATTACATGTTATAAAAGTGTGACAAAACATCTGCAATTTCCAACATATATACCTAAAGTAATAAATTCCAAAATTTGTTTACAATTAGAGAACATGAGAACTTTAAAAGGTCCTTAACTTCTGAAATGCTCGCTCTTCTCAGATCACTTGATTTATAGCCAGAGTCAGACCTGGTACAAAGTACTGCAGAAAATACTAAGAGTCAAGAAATAGATAAAGGATACATGGATATTTAGCTTTAGACTTAATATGCAGCTAAATCTATTCGACTTCAGCTTCCTCCTCAGCCTCTGGAAGGTAAAGGATCTACTTCAAGATCATTTCAGGCATCAGTAAACCTACTGATCAATGACCTTATGATTGCATAGCTTGTGATCACAGCTAACCTATGTCACTAATAGTAGGCCATTTGGATTTACTGCAAACATCTACACATTCACTTGAAATGATAAGTAAGCATTCTCGATCTGGATGAAAATATGTGTTTTACATGTTGAAGTTACACAAGCTGGAAAATTATCTATTTAGTTCTGCAATAGTAAAATGAAATAACATGATGATTTTGGAAACTGT
The DNA here is from genome assembly GCF_030020395.1 of Manis pentadactyla. Taxonomy (NCBI): domain Eukaryota; kingdom Metazoa; phylum Chordata; class Mammalia; order Pholidota; family Manidae; genus Manis; species Manis pentadactyla. The sequence goes on from NC_080023.1 coordinate 102,845,646, forward strand.
TTATTCCATGTACAAAAATAATAAAAACTTCTAAACAATCAAATACATGGAAAAATAAGTTGGAATTAACTTTTAAATATATCCAAAAAGTATACTGGCTATTTGTTTCTAAAAATCTAAATAATAAAATAAGACAAACAATAGGGATAATTCTAATATTTATACAACCTTTTAGTATATTACTATTAATGACATTGTACAAAATAATGCTGAAGTACTGTATTTCATATTTAAGTACTTGTATTTAGGCTTGAGACCCTCGAGAAAAATCAATTTGGGAATTTTCATATCTTCTGCGAAAGACTTAAAAGCAGAATTTCAACTATTGGTTTGAAAGAATGTATCAATTTTAACATTTATCCATTTGGCAAAAACATCTATTTAGAATAGAGGTATACTAAAGGTATACCTTTACTTAGAGGTAAGTCAGATAAAGTGTTTACCCCTTGTTTTCACTTTGGAGCATTCTTCCAAACTGCCATTTGGAAAAGTAAATAAGGCATTTGTTTTCTTTCCACTTTTACCCTGAGGAACGCATATGGGCCATGTTGTCAATGAAGCCCTCTGAAGCACTGTCCACCTTTCTTCACCTGCTTTTTAGGTGAGGAGATAGGCGTAGATTTATACTTAGATGAAAGGCATCCTGGTGTCTCTGGGTGTATCCTGTGAACCTCCTGTTAGTACCTCACCTGAGCAAGCCTGCTGTTGCCCAAACCTCCACTTTTCAAAATATCTGCTCAGGGAAAGTGGTGCTGGGAAGCTGGTAGGGATACAGCTGGAAAAAGCATAAGCTTTGAACTCAGAGGCCACGGGTTTGACACCTAAGTCACTAACTGCAGGAAATTTCACCTTGCAGTACCTTTATTTTTTCATCTCTTACATGAGGATTAATACCGTTTTCACGAGAGTGTTGTGCCAGTGAAGTTACTAATGCAGGTAAAGTACCAAGTATGGGCCCTGGCACAAAGTATCTGCTCAGTAAACGATAGCTTTCATTACCCTGGACACTTCACCACTATCTTCGTGGTTCCAGATTTTACTTATCCTGAGAAACATCTATTAACAAAAGTCTCATCAAATCCAAAGGTTTCGAATTTTCCACTAATCTTTCTTCCTAGGCCTCTGCTTTAAACCTTCAACGTTTCCAGGCCGTTCTCGTATGTACAGTGTTTGCCCTGCTCACTTGCCTCTGCATTTCTGGAAAGGCACATCTAGTCAAAGAAAAAAATCAGAGATTTTAGGATTAATATCTAGTTGGCACCTCCCAGAACCTATATAACACATCTTGGAGCGAAGCAGTGAACTGCCGGGGGTCTCAGTGAGATTCTAAGGCCTGTGTCGCGCTGCCCGCTGGGCGGCTCCCCTTCCCGCGGCACTCCGGCCACCTTTACTCTTCCTGCAGGAAGCCAGCCGGCGGCCGGGCTGCGTGCGCGCCTGGGAAGACACCCGCCCACGCGCAGTCTCGCCAACGCAAAGACGCAGCTCGCCCCCAGCAACCGAGGAAGAGGGAGGCTCTATCCCGACTCACTTCCTGCAGACGAAAGACATCTTGCCGCAGGGCGGCCGGCAGCAGCGCGCGCCCCGCGGACAACTACGTGGCGCCGCCCGCTCGGGAGGCGCGGCGGGCACGGACGGCCCTGGCATCCGCGCCGCCCCGGCCTGCCCGCGGGGATCCGGCCGGCCGCGGGGGAAGCGGCGGCGGAGCGGCGCGCGGAGCCCCCAGCCTGAGGAGGTGCGGGGCCGCCGCGGGCGCGCAGGCCGCCGCCGGGTCACCCACCTTTCTCACTCTGCGGGCCGTGTAGAGCCCCATCCCGTCCTGAACCCGGGAGGACTTCAGGGAGAACCTGTCCGGCACGTACATGCCCAGCATGTTCCCGGCCACGGCGGCTGCCGCCTCGCTCAGCACCGGCGCTCGGTGCCCGGGAGGCGACACATCGAGATTTGGGGTGCCGGCTGGAGGGGAGAGGCCGGCGGGGAAGGAGGAAATGGAGTTTTCCTCCCAGAATCCCCACCTCCCGGCCAATTCCAGGATCCCCCGCGGCTCGGCCCCTCCTCGTCCCGGGTCAGGCTCGGCCCGAAGCCGCCGGGGCCGGTGCTGCCGCGGGGGCGCAGGGGGCGCGGGCCAGGGTGCTGCGGGCTCTGGGACGCCACGCGCTGATTGGCCCAAAGTTGCGCCCGGGCGCGGAGCCCGGGGCAGAGCTGACCCCGGAGCCTCACACCCTGCCGCCCGCGAGCCAAGCCTAGCGGATCCTCCCGCACCCGGGCCCGGCGCCGCAGCGTGCAGACCTGCCCTGCTCCAGCTCCCTGAGTGAATGGTTAATATACATAGTTCTGCCCCTGCATTATTACTACCAGTTTGGGGATTTTACTGTCTTCAAATGGTAAACAAAAAGGGCCTCGATACGGCTGAGGGCATCCTCCAAAACTGCTTTCCCAAGTTTACCAGACTCTGCAAGCAGGCTTATTGCTAGACTACTGAGAATAATCCCTGAGGTGTAGGAAATGTGGGTCCTTCTCAGTCCTAGGGTCCTTCTCACATCTGAGTTCTGCATCTTGCTTTTTTCATGCTTGCTTGAGAGGTTTGAGCTCAGGGGACTAGTTAAGTATACTGAGTAACAAACAAAGAAAGGGGGTGTTCACAACCTGCAACTGATCTGTTTTAAGTTAATTCAAAATTTGCCCTGGAATCTAAGTGGAGTAGAAACAAGTTCTTTTATAATGACCTAACCCCTGGGAAGTACTGTCACTTCCAAAAATACATTATTCTTGAGTCCTCTCTTGCTTCAGGATCACCAGACCTATTAGAGATATCCAGACATACCACTGTGCAGATGGGGGAGATACAAGGAAATGCCCAAACTATAGAATCTGGTATGGCAAGAATGAAAGCATGCCAAAAGTCTTGTTTTAGTATTTTTAACAAAGGTAGGTGTTGCAGTGTGCCCAGAAGGAAACTTTTCTTCAACTTAAAGTTACTACTGGCTTTGTTCAAAAATCCAGGAGTCAGGCAGCATCCAATGTGGCAGATAAAAAGTTGATCCCAGGAGCTTTACAAAATGAAGGACTTTTATAGGAAGAAGGGAGTGGAAACAAATTTTACTACGCAAAAACTGGATTGGCTATTGCAAGGTTACTTTGTTTCAGTAGTTTGCAGGAGTCTGTCAGGCAAAATTTATTAGTGCCTATAAGGCAACTTCTGATTGACAAGTTTTAAGATTACATTTCTAGGACAGCAGAAACTGTAAGTTAGGTTTCAGTTTGGTGACATGGGAACTTAGCATAAGTGTTTCCATTCAGGGCCCGTTTTCTTGTTTATAGCAACAAGAAGAATTTTATTAGAATCATGTAGTAGTACTATTTGTAGATTTTAATGAATAGAATAAATGATCCTCTTTTTGAAAAATTTAAGGGTAGCTTTGCCAGAGGTGAAAGGAACAAGGCCTTAATCATTGAGTTTCCATCCCTTTGACCCACCACTGAAGATATTATCTAACTTTATATAGGGTGAAATGAATCAACACAAAGTTTGTTCTGGGGGATTTGAAATTAGATGTCCTTGAAACACATGATAGGTGTTTAATAAATACTTCTTGATTAAAAAAGTATATTCTGAGGTGAATCTGAGATTTTCAAATGAGGTGATGAATTAATTCACTTTGCCTCAAAAAATCCAGACTAAGTAGATTTTCCTAGAGTCCTTCAAATCACTGCTAAAAACAGGCCAGACCAGGTCCACTGGGTCCAGCTGGAACCAGCCCACAATCCAGAGGGTGGCCCGTGGCATTTTCCCCAGGGCACTCAGCCCTTTGTTGGACAGAATCTTTCATCTCTGTGCCTCAAGCCACCTTGGCTTCTCAGTCAAATGCTCTGGCATGTTTCTTTGGGCACAGAAGTTTCCACAGCTTTTGATATCTAGAGAGAAAAAGAAATGTTTTCTAGTCTTAGTTTGACACAACCTCATTCCCTGCTGACCCTTTCCTTGGCATATCTCCCTTTTGGTTGCCCTTTGTTTCTGGGGAACAAAGTTGCCAGTTTGAGAATGCTCATCTTTTTGAATGTAGGCATCTTTACTAATTAGGAAACAGTAAAAACTAAATGAGTTTCTGAAAATCTGAAATTAATAAAATGAAAAACTTTCCAAATCTTTTATGACTCTCCATCAGAGATTTTGTTGCAGCTGATACAAACAGCATATTTCATAAAAGCGTGCCGTGTTCTTTTTATGTACTTGGTGGAATGCTCTGAAGATCTACTACCTAAAGCATAGAAACCAGCAATAAAAAGCCCCTAATAATAATCTCTATTGCAACACATTAAAAAAGGACATGTGTTTGTCAAATCAAAATGCACAATACTGTCCGGAAATTTGATTTTGAAGCCTATAAGACAGTAGTGGTACAATAATGATTTCTTAAAACTTTGAAAGCTAGAAAGTGACCTTTCAATATTATCTTTGAAAAATGGGAAATTAAAAGTCTGTTTTATATCAAGAGTTTAAATCCAGTCCTAAAAAAATAAGTAAAAAATTCAAAATACTGACATTAAAGTACTACCATGCATCTGATTTACTTATTCTACAAAATAGTGCACCATCTTGACCCAGGAGAAATGACTACAAATACTTTTCTCCTTATTTTTAAACACACTTTTGGAAGAAATTGTTTTCATTGATATGCCTAAAGCAAGCTCTAGTTATTTATTTCAAACTTGTGTTACTAATACAGGCCTTATTTTTTCATCACAAGGAAGACTTGAATTGTAATTCTATATTAATTGATTATTTTACCACACATACTGTGGAATTCTTTTGCTTGTGTCGTGATTATTAATGACTGTTTCCAACTGCCATGGTAGAATAAAAGCCTGATAGAAAGGAACACTGAGGTTTATTTGTCTAGTTTCCTGAGAGTCAGAAGGATTTTGCAGTGAATGAATATAGAACCAAGTTTCCTGAGCAGAAGAGAATAAAGATTTATTTGGTGTGACTCAAAAAAAAAAATCCTTTAAAATAAACCCAGAGTGGGTTGTTGGATTCTTGCTCTGAAACCATCTCTCCTTGACATTCATTTCACAATAGCAATAGCACTATGAAAAGATGACCCTAAAACCTGGAAAAGTCTGCACATTTAATTTTCTTTAATATCTTGGCTGTAAGAGATGACACCAAAGACTTGGATCCAGCACCAGAGAAGAATCATGCAATCCATCAATTAGAAGAAACCTAGAAGTTTTTGGAACAAGAGTGAGAAATGCTATATAAAGAAAAGCCAAAAGATAAATCAGTGATCATCTCACCCCAAAGTCACCACTGTTCATGGAGCGGAGTACAGAAGGGTTACAGGACACTGAAGCAAAGTGTTGGAAGGAAACCAAGAAGGATAATAGTTTTATGCATTAAACCTATTATATGCCAGAAGCTGACTAGATTCTTCATATCCACTATCTTAAAGCCCTGACAGCCCTACCATTACAGCCCTGCAAAGCAAATTTTATTAGCCCTGTTTTATACACCAGGAAACTGAATCTCAGAGAGATGATTGATCTTAGTCAATTTCATACATCCATGAAATGGTGGAGGTAATTCAAACCAAGGACTGGCTAATTCCAGTGTCAGACTGGCTGACTCAGATTGGGCTCACTTTTCAGTTATACTTCCCATAAGTCTTAACAGCAGCTCTGGGGCTAGGAGGAAATCTCCATTTCCCTTTATTTTCCTCTCTCTCTCCTCCCAGCCCCCTGCCTGCCAGTTCCTGTCAACTCGTGCTCTGGAACTGGGAAGAAAATTTGATTGGCCAAGGTCAATAAAAGAGTGGCTCTGCAGTGAGTTTAGTCCAGTCAACTGTCTAAGACAGAGTCACGTGGTTTCCTAAGGACATCTCTGCAGAAAGGAGCTGTAAGATATGACCCCACCTTCATAAAAAGTTTCTCTCAACCTGGCAGGTCGGATATTTTGCAGCTTAGCCTGTTTATAACCACAGCCTTGTTTATCTGCAAATGTTTAATCCATAGTAATGATAATATTAAAAAGAATCAGCAATTAGCCAAAAAGAAATACCAACTCTCCTATGTTTATCAGAGCCTCCCAATTTGGTCTACTAGGTTTCCTCTTCCCTTATTAAAATAAAATGTTCATCTCTGACTTCAGAAATGAACTATTATTAAAAAAAAAAAAAAGAAGGGGAACACCTTCTTAACACTCCATTCCAAATGAGTAAGGAAGAATCTTGTTTTAGTGATCATTTTCTATAAACTGTCTGAAACTAAAGAGTAAAATTAATGATTATTATTATAATAATGTCTCAATTATTTAGCAGAGAGGCAAGAACCAACTTTTTCCTTAGACGATGTTATTTCAGATAAGCATCACAGTTGAGTGCTGACATCTTGGTGACCTTTTACTAAAAAGGGGACACACACACAGTCAGTGATGTAATTCCCTGCTGAACAGGGGTGTCCACAAGGCTTCCTCTCTCCAACTTCATCTTTCTTCTTATGTTGGGCAACTTCTTGAAGTTTCTTCAGACATTGAAAAGTAATATTGTCTGAAGATCATTGATTTTAGAATTTCTCTCTGTGGTTTCCAATTGTAACCAAGCACTGTATCAGTATATTTTTACATATGAAGGAAGACTGTTATTTGGCCTTTTAGGTGAGTTCAAGAAAGTAATGCTCATTAACATTGGTTTACTTTGTTTTAAAAAGTCTTTATAATTAGGCAACAGTATACTAATGTCACTTATTTCTAACACATCAACATTTTCTGCTGAAATAACTCTATAGATCTTAGGCTTTTATATCCAAAACTAACTTATGAAGTATAGTATTTAAATTGTACATGTGATCAAAATAAGGAAAGATATATCATTCTGAAAGTTACTAATATTGCACACCCTGAAGGTAACCTGAACCTTTGCTATAAGAAACTTGTCAACATGTGGAAAAACAAATTGGAAGACTTCTGGCTGTGTGACAGATGTGTTCTCTGGAGAAAAGATACAAAAAAATTTAAATAATCAAATATGGCAAAAAGTAACAGATTCTGTTATACCATTGGGTCAGATGTTTCCTCCTTCAGCCAGCCTTTGCACTGCGGTTCTCTTTGTCTGAAGATTCAGTTATCATAAGTCTTCTTTATTGAAGGCACTGTGCGGCTATGGAGAAAAAATTGTCATCACACCAAATCCTCAAGTCATCAGTGGTAAATATGTCTGCAGAATTTTACCATAAAGAACCTTAAACCAGAAGGAAGCAAAAAGACTTAAAAAAAAAAAAAAAGACACAAACTATGCCAGAATCTGTACTATACTCTGCCCACAAAAAGTAACTTCTGGAAGCCTCTTCCTCCAGGCACAACTGCCAAAACAGTCTCCCTCCACTGTTCCTACCACGGGGAATGCCTTTCCATCACAAGTGCTCTCCAGTCTCTGTTGGAGTGGTGAGGAGCCATGGGACAGTGGTGAGTTTGAATCACAGATCTGAGGAGTATTAACATGAGGCCATAGAACAGGTTAATAACCTCTCAAAAACTACAGTGAGGATCATAAGGCCGACTTTGCAAAGCATCAGGCACAAAGTAAGGTTCAAAATAAATGGAAGTTATCATTATTACCATAAATTAAGACTAAGTTTCATAGTTGTACTTCAGTGTTCTTCACCAAGCCATCTGGGTTTTGCTGTAAGTACACAGAAATAAATCTATTAACTTGTGCTATAGCACATGGAAGCCCCCAATCGATCTCCCAGTACAGGAATGTAATATCTGTATAATGCTGGCTATAAGACAATGATGCTTCCACGAAAACAAGCAGGATCCTAAAAATTCCCTATGGGAATTTGTATGAAATTTTGTTCTTCTCTGGGCTTATAGATAGAAGACCTGTGTCTCCCACTGGGAGAGAAAATAAACCTTCCAGTAGTTAAATTGTGTTAATCTTATTTTGTCAGTTTAAAGTCCTTGATTATACTCCCAATTTATTTAAACTTTGTAAGAAATTCTTCAAATTACATGGCATTTATTTAGAAAATAAATCTTTAATATCATATATTCCTGCAACAAGTATTTATAGAACTCATAGTTATGTGCCAAATACAAAGAATAAGCAATAAAAGTTATCAGACTTCGCGAATTTAAGAGTGCATGAACATATTACTCTAAGCAACACTACCTCAGAGGGAAGAGGAGACAAGGAATCTAATGTGTTACAAAGGAGATTCCATGCAATCTATGTTTCTGCCCGGACTGAATTTATATAGAAGTACTCTTCTTAAGAAGGAGGCTTTAATGGCACTTCTGTCACTATCACATTTGTTTTACTAATTGAAAGGGACACAGAGATGGAACAAATGCTTTGGAGACAGAATACTATAGTCTTGAACAGACACAGCAAACATCTTGGAGAGCTTACAGCTAAGAAGCAAAGCCTTTTCTAAGGATCAGTTGCTAACAGCTCTGCACTAATACTGTGTTTGAGCAAGCACGTAAGTAAAGGTTCCTGAAGTAAGAACTTGAAATGACACTTTAACTTGAAAGAAGTTATGAGGCACATACTAAACATGATAGACACTGTAGAGGATGCACAAGGGCCAGAACTGATTCTTTACACACAAATTAGGAAATGAGGAGACACAGGACAGACACATACTGGAACCCAACTTTAGCTCGAGGAGGAAGGGGGCTCATCCGCTCCAAGTTTCCTGTAACTTCCATGAGAGCAAAGGACGACAGGGTGAGAGTTTGGGAAAAGGGTTCTGTTGCTCATGGGCTCAGTCTCCTAGCAAGCCCCACTTGTCCATCCCTACTGCCTGGACGAGCACTCTTTTAGCCTGCCTGCCCATTCCTGGAGGAACTCTATGGGTGGGTCCCTGGTGACTGGCAGGTGCCTGACTAATTATGCACCAGGAACAGAGGGGCAGAGAGAATGCCCACCACTCTCCACACCCTACCCGCCTTCCACCAGAGGCTCTGACTAAACATCCACTGATATGCAAGCAAGCCCTTATCTGCACACCACTATCCAGACCAGGCAGGGAATTCTGGGTGAAAACTTCCATTTACCCCACACCAATATGTATAGTATATGTAGTAGATTGTATATATGGCAAACCACAGATTGGTATGAGGAATAAACTGCAGATTGTTCTCATCGAGAATGAGCACTATTTTTTTTTTTTTAAATAATTATTTTTTATTGAAGGGTAGTTGACGCACAGTATTACATTACATTAGTTTCAAGTGTACAACACAGTGGTAGAACATTTATATACATAATTCTAGGTTCCAGCTATCACCCTACCAAGCTGTTACAATATCTTGACTATATTCCTTATGCTATACATTACATCCCGGTTACTTATTTATTTTACCATTGGAAGTTTTTTTTTTTTTTTTTGAGGGCATCTCTCATATTTATTGATCAAATGGTTGTTAACGACAATAAAATTCTGTATAGGGGAGTCAATGCTCAATGCACAATCATTAATCCACCCCAAGCCTAATTTTCGTCAGTCTCCAATCTTCTGAGGCATAACAAACAAGTTCTTACATGTAGAACAAATTCTTACATAATGAATAAGTTACATAGTGAACAGTACAAGGGGAGTCATCACAGAAACTTTCGGTTTTGCTCATGCATTATGAACTCTAAACACTCAGTTCAAATATGAATACTCATTTGGTTTTTATACTTGATTTATATGTGGATACCACATTTCTCTCTTTATTATTATTATTTTTAATAAAATGCTGAAGTGGTAGGTAGATACAAGATAAAGGTAGAAAACATAGTTTAGTGTTGTAAGAGAGCAAATGTAGATGATCAGGTGTGTGCCTGTAGACTATGTGTTAATCCAAGCTAGACAAGGGCAATAAAACATCCACGGATGCAGAAGATTTCTCTCAGAACAGGGGGGGTGGGGTTCTAAGCCTCACCTCTGTTGATCCCCAATTTCTCACCTGATGGCCCCCTTGCGACTGTGCCTGTCTTAGGTTGTTCCTCCCTTGAGGAATCTTACCCGTCTCTGGCTAACCAGGCATCTTTCGGGGCCATACAGGGAAATGTAAAGTTGGTAAGTGAGAGAGAGGCAATATTGTTTGAAAAGGTTGGCTTTTTACTTCTTTGCAGATTTATGCCCTGTGGCTTCTATGCCCAGCATTTGTCTTGAGGTATCTTTACCACTTGGAGGAGTTATGATACTCGGTAAATTTGATATGAGGCATGAATTCTATTTAAGGGTTGTAATTAGGAAGGAAGAAGAAAAGCTATAGAAGTAGCAGACAGAAGAAAACATGGGAAGATTGATTATTTCTTTGACATATCTTCTTGTAGAGTAACTTCAGCATATATAGGTTTTAAGCTACTACTTAAATTGCGCACACACATTAACATAATAGGAGTATAGTTACATAACCAAAGCATATCTGTAATTACCAGCCATCTCCAGTGAAACCAAGAAAACCATTAAGGCACCTTAGGCATTTGTGAAAACTTATCTATGATATGGTGGATATTGTCCAACTGAACTTGAACAGTCTGAGAGAAATCAGACAAATTAAAACAACCCATTCCTGGGGACTGTTCACATGCCATATGTTCTTTTAACAGTAAATAGTCTGTAGTTGTAAGAGTTTGGAGCGCTACAATTTGCACTTCTCCAAATTCTTGGTTGAGTTCCAACAGTATAGATCCAGTCAAATTTGTTGTTTTACTGTATGCACAGGCCAGCTTAGATATGTCCTTCCTCAATCCCATGGCAAGTCCAGGAACTGGTGGGATGAGTGCATCTACAGCTGTAGCAGTGCGTGGATCTTTGTTGGGGTTTTTTGATGATCATCTTCTGGCATGAGTCTTCCAGAGAGTGCAGATGTTGGAAGTTCTTTTTCATATTGTATCTTAGTTCATTTTCGGGGTAGCCCAATTAGGCTTTGATCCTCTGTATAAACACAAACAGACCCTTTGCCTACACTTTTATATGCCCTTTATACCCTTGTGTAGAACTCGTTGGAGGTTACCACACAGGAACTGCCCTTTTTTTTTTTTTTTTTGCTTTGTTTTTGGTATCACTAATCTACACTTACATGACGAATATTATATTTACTAGGCTCTCCCCTATACCAGGTCTCCCCTATAAACCCCTTTACAGTCACTGTCCATCAGCATAGCAAAATGTTGTAGAATCACTACTTGCCTTCTCTGTGTTGTACAGCTCTCCCTTTTCTCCTACCCCCCATGTATGTTAATCTTAATACCCCCCTACTTCTCCCCCCCTTATCCCTCCCTACCCACCCATCCTCCCCAGTCCCTTTCCCTTTGGTACCTGTTAGTCCATTCTTGAGTTCTGTGATTCTGCTGCTGTTTTGTTCCTTCAGTTTTTCCTTTGTTCTTATATTCCACAGATAAGTGAAATCATTTGGTATTTCTCTTTCTCCTCTTGGCTTGTTTCACTGAGCATAATACCCTCCAGCTCCATCCATGTTGCTGCAAATGGTTGGATTTGCCCTTTTCTTATGGCTGAGTAGTATTCCATTGTGTATATGTACCACATCTTCTTTATCCATTCATCTATTGATGGACATTTAGGTTGCTTCCAATTCTTGGCTATTGTAAATAGTGCTGCAATAAACATAGGGGTGCATCTGTCTTTCTCAAACTTGATTGCTGCGTTCTTAGGGTAAATTCCTAGGAGTGGAATTCCTGGGTCAAATGGTAAGTCTGTTTTGAGCATTTTGATATACCTCCATACTGCTTTCCACAATGGTTGAACTAGTTTACATTCCCACCAGCAGTGTAGGAGGGTTCCCCTTTCTCCACAGGCTTGCCAACATTTGTTGTTGTTTGTCTTTTGGATGGCAGCCATCCTTACTGGTGTGAGGTGATACCTCATTGTAGTTTTAATTTGCATTTCTCTGATAATTAGCGATGTGGAGCATCTTTTCATGTGTCTGTTGGCCATCTGTATTTCTTTTGTGGAGAACTGTGTGTTCAGTTCCTCTGCCCATTTTTTAATTGGGTTATTTGTTTTTTGTTTGTTGAGGCGTGTGAGCTCCTTATATATTCTGGACGTCAAGCCTTTATCGGATGTGTCATTTTCAAATATATTCTCCCATACTGTAGGGATCCTTCTTGTTCTATTGATGGTGTGTTTTGCTGTTCAGAAGCTTTTCAGCTTAATATAGTCCCACTTACTCATTTTTGCTGTTGTTTTCCTTGCCCGGGGAGATATGTTCAAGAAGAGGTCGCTCATGTTTATGTCTAAGAGGTTTTCGCCTATGTTTTCTTCCAAGAGTTTAATGGTTTCATGGCTTACATTCAGGTCTTTGATCCATTTTGAGTTTACTTTTGTATATGGGGTTAGACAATGGTCCAGTTTCATTCTCCTACATGTAGCTGTCCAGTTTTGCCAGCACCACCTGTTGAAGAGACTGTCATTTCGCCATTGTATGTCCATGGCTCCTTTATCAAATATTAATTGACCATATATGTCTGGGTTAATGTCTGGATTCTCTAGTCTGTTCCATTGGTCTGTGGCTCTGCTCTTGTGCCAGTACCAAATTGTCTTGATTACTATGGCTTTATAGTAGAGCTTGAAGTTGGGGAGTGAGATCCCCCCTACTTTATTCTTCTTTCTCAGGATTGCTTTGGCTATTCGGGGTCTTTGGTGTTTCCATATGAATTTTTGAATTATTTGTTCCAGTTCATTGAAGAATGTTGCTGGTAGTTTCATAGGGATTGCATCAAATCTGTATATTGCTTTGGGCAGGATGGCCATTTTGACGATATTAATTCTTCCTAGCCACGAGCATGGGATGAGTTTCCATCTGTTAGTGTCCCCTTTAATTTCTCTTAAGAGTGACTTGTAGTTTTCAGAGTATAAGTCTTTCACTTCTTTGGTTAGGTTTATTCCTAGGTATTTTATTTTTTTTGATGCAATTGTGAATGGAGTTGTTTTCCTGATTTCTCTTTCTGTTGGTTCATTGTTAGTATATAGGAAAGCCACAGATTTCTGTGTGTTGATTTTGTATCCTGCAACTTTGCTGTATTCCGATATCAGTTCTAGTAGTTTTGGGGTGGAGTCTTTAGGGTTTTTTATGTACAGTATCATGTCATCTGCAAATAGTGACAGTTTAACTTCTTCTTTACCAATCTGGATTCCTTGTATTTCTTTGTTTTGTCTGATTGCCGTGGCTAGGACCTCCAGTACTATGTTAAATAACAGTGGAGAGAGTGGGCATCCCTGTCTAGTTCCCGATCTCAGAGGAAATGCCATCAGCTTCTCGCTGTTCAATATAATGTTGGCTGTGGGTTTATCATAGATGGCCTTTATTATGTTGAGGTACTTGCCCTCTATTCCCATTTTGTTGAGAGTTTTTAACATGAATGGATGTTGAACTTTGTCAAATGCTTTTTCAGCATCTATGGAGATGATCATGTGGTTTTTGTCTTTCTTTTTGTTGATGTGGTGGATGATGTTGATGGACTTTGGAATGTTGTACCATCCTTGCATCCCTGGGATGAATCCCACTTGGTCATGGTGTATGATCCTTTTGATGTATTTTTGAATTCGGTTTGCTAATATTTTGTTGAGTATTTTTGCATCTACGTTCATCAGGGATATTGGTCTGTAGTTTTCTTTTTTGGTGGGGTCTTTGCCTGGTTTTGGTATTAGGGTGATGTTAGCTTCATAGAATGAGTTTGGGAGTATCCCCTCCTCCTCTATTTTTTGGAAAACTTTAAGGAGAATGGGTATTATGTCTTCCCTGTATGTCTGATAAAATTCCGAGGTAAATCCATCTGGCCCGGGGGTTTTGTTCTTGGGTAGTTTTTTGATTACCGCTTCAATTTCATTGCTGGTAATTGGTCTGTTTAGATTTTCTGTTTCTTTTTGGGTCAGTCTTGGAAGGTTGTATTTTTCTAGGAAGTTGTCCATTTCTCCTAGGTTTCCCAGCTTGTTAGCATATAGGTTTTCATAGTAGTCTCTAATAATTCTTTGTATTTCTGCGGGGTCCGTCGTGATTTTTCCTTTCTCAAATCTGATACTGTTGATTTGTGTTGACTCTCTTTTCCTCTTAATAAGTCTGGCTAGAGGCTTATCTATTTTGTTTATTTTCTCGAAGAACCAGCTCTTGGTTTCATTGATTTTTGCTATTGTTTTATTCTTCTCAATTTTATTTATTTCTTCTCTGATCTTTATTATGTCCCTCCTTCTGCTGACCTTAGGCCTCATCTGTTCTTCTTTTTCCAATTTTCATAATTGTGACATTAGACCATTCATTTGGGATTGCTCTTCGTTTTTTAAATATGCTTGGAGTGCTATATACTTTCCTCTTAAGACTGCTTTTGCTGTGTCCCACAGAAGTTGGGGCTTAGTGTTGTTGTTGTCATTTGTTTCCATATATTGCTGGATCTCCATTTTGATTTGGTCATTGATCCATTGATTATTTAGGAGCGTGTTGTTAAGCCTCCATGTGTTTGTGAGCCTCTTTGCTTTCTTTGTACAGTTTATTTCTAGTTTTATGCCTTTGTGGTCTGAAAAGTTGGTTGGTAGGATTTCAATCTTTTGGAATTTTCTGAGGCTCTTTTTGTGGCCTAGTATGTGGTCTATTCTGGAGAATGTTCCATGTGCACTTGAGAAGAATGTATATCCCGCTGCTTTTGGATGTAGAGTTCTATAGATGTCTATTAGGTCCATCTGCTCTACTGTGTTGTTCAGTGCTTCCGTGTCCTTACTTATTTTCTGCCCAGTGGATCTATCCTTTGGGTTGAGTGGTGTGTTGAAGTCTCCTAGAATGAATGCATTGCAGTCTATATCCCCCTTTAGTTCTGTTAGTATTTGTTTCACATATGCTGGTGCTCCTGTGTTGGGTGCATATATATTTAGAATGGTTATATCCTCTTGTTTGACTGAGCCCTTTATCATTATGTAGTGTCCTTCTTTATCTCTTGTTACTTTCTTTGTTTTGAAGTCTATTTTGTCTGATATTAGTACTGCAACCCCTGCTTTCTTCTCACTGTTGTTTGCTTGAAATATGTTTTTCCATCCCTTGACTTTTAGTCTGTACATGTCTTTGGGTTTGAGGTGAGTTTCTTGTAAGCAGCATATAGATGGGTCTTGCTTTTTTATCCATTCTGTTACTCTGTGTCTTTTGATTGGTGCATTCAACCCATTAACATTTAGGGTGACTATTGAAAGATATGTACTTATTGCCATTGCAGGCTTTAAATTCGTGGTTACCAAAGGTTCAAGGTTAGCCTCTTTAGTATCTTACTGCCTAACTTAGCTTGCTTATTGAGCTGTTATATACACTATCTGGAGATTCTTTTCTTCTCTCCCTTCTTGTTCCTCCTCCTCGATTCTTCATATGTTGGGTGTTTTGTGCTGTGCTCTTTCTAGGAGTGCTCCCATCTAGAGCAGTCCCTGTAAGATGTTCTGTAGAGGTGGTTTGTGGAAAGCAAATTCCCTCAGCTTTTGTTTGTCTGGGAATTGTTTAATCCCACCGTCATATTTGAATGATAGTCGTGCTGGATACAGTATCCTTGGTTCAAGGCCCTTCTGTTTCATTGTATTAAATATATCATGCCATTCTCTTCTTGCCTGTAGGGTTTCTGTTGAGAAATCTGACGTTAGCCTGATGGGTTTCCCTTTATAGGTGACCTTTTTCTCTCTAGCTGCCTTTAACACTCTTTCCTTGTCCTTGATCTTTGCCATTTTAAGTATTATGTGTCTTGGTGTTGCCCTTCTTGGATCCTTTCTGTTGGGGGTTCTGTGTATTTCCGTGGTCTGTTCGATTACTTCCTCCCCCAGTGTGGGGAAGTTTTCAGCAATTATTTCTTCTAAGATACTTTCCATCTCTTTTCCTCTCTCTTCTTCTTCTGGGACCCCTATAATACGGATATTGTTCCTTTTGGATTGGTCACACAGTTCTCTTAATATTGTTTCATTCCTGGAGATCCTTTTGTCTCTCTCTATGTCAGCTTCTATGCGTTCCTGTTCTCTGATTTCAATTCCATCAATGGCCTCTTGCATTCTATCCATTCTGCTTATAAACCCTTCCAGAGTTTGTTTCATTTCTGCGATCTCCTTTCTGGCATCTGTGATCTCCTTCCGGACTTCATCCCATTTCTCTTGCATATTTCTCTGCATCTCTGTCAGCATGTTTATGATTCTTATTTTGAATTCTTTGTCAGGAAGACTGGTTAGGTCTGTCTCCTTCTCTGGTGTTGTCTCTGTGATCTTTGTCTGCCTGTAGCTTTGCCTTTTCATGGTGATAGGAATAGTCTGCAGAACTGGGACGAGTGACGGCTGGAAGGACTTCCCTTCTTGTTGGTTTGTGGCCCTCCTCTCCTGGGAGAACAGCGACCTCTAGTGGCTTGTGCTGCGCAGCTGCGCGCCGACAGGGTTTCTGCTTCCTGCCCGGCTGCTATGGAGTCAATCTCCGCTGTTGCTGTGGGCGTGGCCTGGCTCGGGCAGCTACTCCAAAGTGGTGGAGTCACGTTGGAGCAGGAGCGGCTGGGAGGCTATTTATCTCCGTAAGGGGCCTCCCTGCTCCCTGCAGCCCAGGGGTTACGGTGCCCAGAGATCCCGGATTCCCTACCTCTGGATTAAGTGACCCGCCCTGCCCCTTTAAGACTTCCAAAAAGCACCCGCCAAACCAAACAACGCCCATCAAAAAAAAAAGAAAAACAAATTTTTTTAATTAAAAAAAAAAAAAAATGTTTTTAATTTAAAAAAAAAAAAAAGGTGGTCGTTCGTTTTTCTTTATTCTGCGGTGCCAGCCTCAGGCCTCTGCTCACCGGTCTTTCTGCCCTGTTTCCCTAGTATTGGGGTCCCTATCCCTTTAAGACTTTCAAAAAGCGCTCGCCAAAACAAAACAGCAAAAAAGCAAAAAAAAATGGTCGCGCGCTTTTCTTATGCCCTCTGTCGCCCAGCCTCCATTGCCTGCTCACTGTTCTTGCTGCCCTGTTTTCCTAGTATCGAGCGCCCTGCACTCTGGCCGGGATGGCTGGGGCTGGGTGTTCGGCAGTCCTGGGCTCCGTCTCCCTCCCGCTCTGCCTGCTCTTCTCCCGCCGGGAGCTGGGGGGAGGGGCGCTCAGCTCCCGCGGGGCCGGGGCCCGTATCTTACCCCCTTCAGGAGGCGCTGGGTTCTCTCAGGTGCAGATGTGGTCTGTATATTGTTCTGTGTCCTCTGGTCTTTATTCTAGGAAGGGTTGTCTTTGTTATATTTTCATAGATATATGTTGTTTTGGGAGGAGATTTCCGCTGCTCTACTCACGCCGCCATCTTCTGCCCCTCTCGAGAATGAGCACTATTATCTTAAATTTTTCACTAGGTACTAAAAATTTTCCCCCGAATTAACTAAATATTAGCAGCAGAACTGAATGTCCTCTATCTGCACTTTGCCGTCAAAAGTCTGGTGCCTAGATTGTGCAAAGCACAAGCAGTGTCTCATGCAAAACTCTACCTAGGACTGAATTTTGTTGGAAAAACTACATTATTCCAATATTTAGAAAAGATCATGAACGTCAATACCAGAAAGAAAATAACAATTTAAACTCTTCATCATAGTTTTCACACAAGGAGGATGTAGAGATGAAATAAGGTGAGTTAATCTTAAAACTGTTTGATTCATTTAGTTTGGATGCCTGGGTCCAGTATTACATATACATTCTCCTCTTCCACCCTCTATTTCCTTTTCCTTTTTCTGACGGTCTCTTGCAGCTCCAATGTTATTATAAGCTATAAAAAATATTTTACTCATGCAATTGCAATGCTTTTTAGCTTTCAAGTTCAGTAGGGGAAAATGTGGAGATCTTTAATTCTGCAGTTTTATATTTTGTCACGGGGAATGAAAGTCAAATCTGAAAAGTAGCAACTTGCAGTAAAATATTATTTTTCTTCTTTTCCCAATATATTTAAATGGCATCAAGTTCAAATACTTTATTACAGATAACCCTAGCCAATTTAAATGTCCCATTTCCCAATACAACCTGCATCAGGAAAAGTCAATATCTTTGCAAATGTGAGTCCAAATTTTGCCCTTAGATTAGTCTAACAAAATTTCTACTCTCTTCAGTGGGAGTTATAAAAAGTACATCTGAGGGGAGAATTTGGCCCATGAATTTAAAATGACTGTAGCGGAAGTGAAATATTTCTTATACTTCTGATTATACAGTAGCTGTGAAACTTTCAAAAGGAAGACATTAAAACCTCATAACACAGCAAAATTCAATTAAAAAGCAGTTGTTAATTTAACTAGCTTTGAAGTTTTCACTTGTTTTAAAGAACACATCTAATAAAGAGTGCTTTATGCATTTATTCAAAAATATTCACACCAACATCACTTTTTTCAAAGGATAAATATTTTGTTGCCTGATAATATCCCATATGACAATTAGCACTTAGATAAAATCTGAAAAAGCTCCAAGTATTGCCTATATTAGGAAAGAACCATTTTGGTTCATGTAATATATTTAGTTGTAATCATATGATACTAACGCTGATTCTAAGAACAGTATATAGAAACAAATAATAAATAGCTAAAATAACTAACAAACAAAAAACTTGGATTTAGCTATTTTTTTCAGTGAATTCATGAGCCAATATTTGTTTTAGACATTTAGTGACATAACTTCAATACGTTTAATCTGTCTGAAATTCCTGCTCTATTAACAGTTCTACCAGCATCTGCACTTAAAATACTGACTCCCGACTTAGATTCATTTAATTCTTCTCTTCCATCTTCCCATGTCACTGGCACTATCTATAGTTAAGACCTTCAAAGCCCCACATCTGACTGTAACAGTATTGACATATTGTCACTACTCTAGCTTCTCTTTGCTTGAATGCATTATAGACATGCTGTTAGATTAATATTCCTTAAATATTATCTTGACACTCTCTTTCTCCAATAACTTGAATTAGTCCACATAACAACTGGATATTCCAAAATCCGTATTCTGAAGTCAAAAAGTAATTCATGACCTTGTTCCATCCTACTCTTCCAACCTTAACCCCCACTATTCTTTTAGAAACACCCATTCAGTCAAATTCACTTATTCTCTCTTTCTTCAAACTTTGTCGTACCTGGCTCAATGTTGTGTTTACATGTTTTCCGTTGCCTGAAATGTGCTCTTCATTATTTGCTTCTTATTTAATGTCTACCATTACTCACATTCCAATCTATGTTTCATTTTTTCCATGAAACCATTTACGATCACAATTAGAAATGCTTTCTCCTGCTTTTACATAGCCATAGTTTTTGTTGTCTGTTCATTCATTTGACACTTAATTCACTGTCTTACATCGTCAGGGTGTGTGTGTGTGTGTTCCCTTCTCATATCTACCTAATTAGATTTTAATGTCTCTGAAGGCATATACTGTATCTTACATTTTATATCCTTATTTTTCTAGCATCCTAACTTTAAAGATAATGCCACAGTACAGAATGAGGCTGCACATGCATTATGTACCTTTATGGGGCTTCAGTTATATCATAGTCAATGTGAATGGCCCCTTCTGTAGTTGTGTAATATACAACTTGCATAGCTATAAATGGCAACCCACTTGCATACAACAAAAATTTAATATTTATGCATAAATTTTACCTTTTTTGTGTCATCTCTCTGTTTTATAACAAGTTTCTCAATAGTTCACAGCCCCTTTGATTTCTTCATACTGAAGGATAGCAGAATATGATACCCCAAAATATGCTTTCATGGCATAAAGGATTATTTTGAACAATTTGTTTCTGAGAAACAGTGGACACAGGAGAATCTATGAAAACAGAATAGAAGTTACCCATCAGCAAGAAAAATTTACATTTATAAAGAAAATCTTCCTTTGTAAGATGTCTTTCCATCCTGGCACTGGGAAAAGGAGAGTGACTTTAAATCACAAGAAACTAAAGAATGGAGAAGGCAAGGACTTTAATCTGCATAACAAACCTTACCCTTTACCATTCTTTTCCTAGTAACCTCCCATAACTGTCTTTTCCTTTCCTTCTTCAGCATCCTTTTTCTTTAGCTGAAGATAATATGTATAGTGGGGACTTGGGCCATCTCAGAGTTATTCAGGTTTCCTGGGCACCTCAGATGAATACTGAAATACATGTATATTAATAAACCTCTGTTCATTTTTCTCTTGTTACTCTGTCTTTTATTACTGGGGGTCTCAGCTTGGAACTCAGAAGGGTAGGGGGAAAATTATTTTTCCTTCTCTACAATTTTGGTAACAAAGGGAACTGTTGGGACACCCACTTGCTCCAAAGCCTCCAGATGTTGTTAAAAGATAAACTGAGACATACTAAAAGTTTTAAGAGATTATTTGAGCAAAAATGGATTTGAATTGGGCAGTGACAAACCAGAAGTGATTAGCAGCAATCCACCATCAAGAGTTGGGAAGAGACTTTGATGGAGTGTAATCCAGGGAAAGGAAATCCCCGGGCAAAATACCTAGCTGAAACTGAAATCAGTCAAGGGAGAAATAAAGTTTAAAACCTCTTTATTACTTACAAACAGTGGTCCGGGGGCCTTCTCTCTCCTCCAGCAGAAGCAAGTGAAGCGTTCAGCAACCTTTCAGTTTCTGATAAACCCTCAGTCGCTCAGGTAATTACCCATTGATATGGAGATGAACTATCTTTCTCCACACTTTAGGAACACCTGCTGATATGGAGATGCACTAAAGCTAGGTGAGAGATTCTGGAAATACTGCAATTTTACCCACAAGTCACCCCTCCAGAAATCTCACCTTACAATGTACTCGTTCCCCCTCTTCCACAATGGTCCCTGTGCCAGAAAACTGGGGCAGTGTGAGCAGACTAAAGACATACAATAGCAACAGATAATCCTGAAACCGGAGGATTCAGCTAGATTCAAAATTCTATGCAGATTAAGTCCATAGCTCACCCATTTCACAGGCAGGCAGTAGCAACCATCAAACAGCAGCTGCAGCCAGCAGGTGAATCCAGGCCACAAGGACTGTAGAAGAAAATAACCTTAAGGGTGATAAGAGAAATGTTTTAATGACACCAGCATAGGCAAATCTTGTCCATCAGGTAGGACAAGAGAGTGGTCCATGCAAGAGAGTGGTTCTGTGATAGGACCACTGGCAGGAATGGGATGTCTTCCTGGTCTAGTATACCAGAATTTCACCCCCCTCCCTGTGGGAGTTACAGATGGGTCAATATACAGGGCTATGGGAGGTACATGCACTGGTCATAAAGATAAAACAAAACTTCCCCATAAGATACTCTTACCTCCTGGACATTTTGGGTACACTACTGTGATATTTTGGAGCCACTCTGCTGTTACTCCAGGAATACACATGAGGCCAGCTTTCAGGCCTTTTCCACAAGTTGCCAGAGGGCCAGCCATCACTGGTCCATGTGTTGAAATGTCTAGAACCATGTCCACTCAACAGTGTATCCAGGGTTTAATGCAGTAGGGGCTGACAGCAGGATGTTGCTCTGCTGGCCATATCCTGGCTTCAATAACTCCTCTTCGGTTTGCACATACAGTTGTATAGAAGAGACCACAGTGTGTGTTAGCATATCCACAAGGCTGAAGACTCCTTGTTGGGGCTTCTCATTCAAACACTGTAGCACTGTCCATAGGCAAACTGACCAGCCCTGTAGACTGTTGGTGTCTGACTTCAGGCCAGATTTCAACAAACTGTTCTTCCTGTCTATTATGCTTGCCCCAGTAGAGTTATATAGTACATGAAACTTCCATTTTATTCCCAATTGCTGAACCCATCCTTGTAACACATGTCCAGTAAGTTGGTGCCTTGAATGCTCTCAATCACCTGCAGCTGGCCATAGGCTGCAACGAGATGCTCCAGGCCCTTCTTGGTGGTTTGCTGATCTGCACGACATGGAGGAAAAGCAACCAATAGTCCAGTAGCCGCGTCCACACAAGTCATGGCATACCGACATCCTTCTGATATGGGCAGAGGCCCAGTATGGTCTATCTGCCACCTGACAAGGGGTATGGGCCCCTTTACTATTGTTCCATGTTGCTGCGGGACTCAGTGTAAGTTCCTCTTAGAGCACACAGGCACTCCTTCCGGGCTCTGCTGACTTCTTCAAAGGTAAATGGCAAGCTCCACTGATGGGCTACAGCCCACATTGTCTTTTGCCCCAAGTGCAGCAAATGCTGATGTAACCGTTGGGCCATATCAGAGGCAGGCTTTCCTTCTAGCCAGTACACCTGGACCAATGGGTCTGTTTCATCATTCCTTGGGGATGCCAAAGGCAAATGGCCAGTCACATGATATATGGTAACAGTCTTAGTCTGACCAGAGGCCCATACGTCTTGCTACAACTCTTGGCCCCAGAGGGGCTGGTGACCAACCATCCAGTTGGCGTGGTAATATGTCAGTAGCCACAGGGTCAAGCCCCGATAGATGGCCCAGCTGTCAGTGCAGACAACTATGGGGGAAGGCTCCTGGTTGATCACAAGCCATACTGCCCACAGCTCAGCCCACTGGCTGCTCTTCCCCTCTCCATCCTCCATCCTCCATCCATATTGTCTCAGTCTTAGGATGTAAAGCCACAGCCTTCCACTTCAGGGCGCTGCCCATGACTGAAGCCATTTGTATTCCAAGCATCTTCAGGTATAGGGGGTTTTCCCTTCTGATAAGGACTCTTGGCTACCAGTGGCTCAAAAACAAGTTTTTCCTGTTTTCCACTGGTATACATCACTGGACCCAATAAACGGTGGGAGTTTTCCACTTAAGGGGCTAGTAGAGAGGGCACTATGCTGCTGTAAATATGCACCCCATTTGGCCAATGTAGGTGTCTGTGCCACGTCACTCCATGGCCACAATGGGATAGGTGGTTATTACCTTGGTCGGAGCTATTCTAACAATGGGCTCCATAGCCAGCAAGATGTGGTACACAGCAGCCAGTTGCTTCTCTATCAATGTGTACCACACCTCTGCTCCTTTCCATAGTTGTGACCAGAATCCAATAGGTTGGTGTGTCCATTCAAGCTGCTGCCAAAGACCCCATCCATAACCATCTTCGGTTACATGACCATCTAGCTCACAGGGCCTTGATGAGTCCATTACACTGACAGCCTGCTTAGCAGCAATAAAAGCAGCTGCACATGTCTCAGCTCAGTCTCACCTGATGCCATTTTGTACCAATCAGTATAAGGGCTTCAGAATTTGTGCCAAGTGTGTGATAAACACTCTCCAAGAGCCCAAAAGACCCAAAAACTCTTGTAATACTGCCATAGTGGTAGGGGTAGGGAAAGCCTGGACCTTGTCTATGACTGCTTCAGTAATAACTTTAGTTTTAACTGACCAGACAACCCCCAAGAATTTTACAGACAAACCAGGTCCCTGAAACTTGGTGCTGTTCACAGCCCATCTTTTCTCCTGTAGATGTTGCAGCAGTCTAGGAACTGCTCCTTCTAAATCTGAAAGACAATCAGACGTGAGCATAATATCATCAATGTAATGATACAATCACACCATTTGCAGTTTCTTCCATGTGGCCAAGTCCTGGGCTACAAGTCCGTGACAGATGGTGGTACTGTGGAGGTACCCCTGTGGAAGGACAGTGAATGTCCACTGCCAGCCTTCCCATGTGAAGGCAAACTATTCCTGGCTTTCCTGTGGTATGTCAAGAGAGAAGAAAGCATTAGCAAGTTCTACTACATAAGGATATGTTCCCAGCTCATGGCTGAGGGTGTCCAGAATGTCTGCTATAGAGGGGACGGCAGCAGGCAAAGGGGGTGTGACTTTATTCAGTTCCCTGCAGTCCACAATCATATGCCAAAAGCCATCTGGCTTTTTCACTGGTCACACTGGAAAATTTAAAGGACTATGAGTGGGCTTTATGATGCCCACCTTCTCCAACTCCTGTAGCTTCTCCAATTTCCTTGTGGCCCCCAGGCAATTTATACTGCTTTGTATTTGACACCCACTGAGGCACAGGCAGAGATACATGTGGGTGCTTAGCATGTCCCCTCAGAAATACCTTTACCACATGTACCCTCAGTCTGAACTCACCTGCAGTGGTCTATAACCACAGGCCCTGCAGGATATCTATCCCCAAAATATATTCAGTTATGGGAGTAATGTACACAGTATACTCCTTTGGGTGTAAATGTCCTATCCCCAATGGAATTTGGGCTTTCTTCACTCTAATTGCCTTACCCCCATAGCCATCTGTCACAGCAGGGGTCCTGGGAAAACACTCAGGGTTGCCATAAATCAGAGAACACTCAGCTCCTGTGTCCACCAGTGCCAGGACACATTGTACAGAGGACCAATAAATTGCTAAATCTACATGTAGCCTCCAGTCCCCACCATGTCCCCCAAGGTGTAGACCTTGACCCCACTCCCAGTTGAAATGCAATGCCAAATCACCTTCCCATGGGGTGAGGGCCCAGGGAAGTACTGAGTACTCTTCCCCAGGAAGTTTTGCAGGGACACAGGCCATGCATAAGGCCTTAACTCTGGTTTCCATATCCTGGAACACAGCAGCTGGAACTGCTGCTCTGACTTTAATTGGTGCCACAGTTCTATCAAGATTTTATTGGGCTGCCTATCAAGTTTTTCTTTCACTACCCCGGCCTTCATCAAATCAACCCACATTTGGGTCCTCAAGACCTTCATGGGGCCTTTTGCACCTCTTCTTTCAGTCATAGCCAGTACTTCCTTCTGTGCCCTTATTGTTTCAACAGATCTGCTAAAGTACGAGTAGCCTCACTTATGGGTTGCCCTAGGTGGGGGCAAGAGTAGCCACTAGGGACCCAAAGAGAGTTGAGGGAGCTGTATGCAGCACCAAATTTCTCATTCCTGCAGTGAACAACTCCTCATTGGGGTCCTGGAGGTCCATGAGAAATAGATGATATTTCTCATACCCAATTCCTGCAAGTGTGTCTCTCTCCCACCTAAGTCCCTCTCTTTCTTCACTAACCCTCTCAATAATCCTTTTTCTCTTCAATAGCCTTCTCCCTCTCCTCGATAACATTTTCCACTATCTCAAGGAAAAGAGACCCTATAATGCCAGTTGCTACATGGCCACTCAGGGCCTCTAAGCAACCTTCTATCTCACAGTGGGCTAATTCTGAAACTTCCGGTGTCTACACCCTTCTCCAGTTCTGGGGAAGGCCCAACCCCTCTAAGAGGTTGCTTTACCTTAGATCAGTTCCTCTCTAGGGGCTCCCAAATTGGAAGCCTCACACATAGGGGGCTCCCTGGTCACACTGCACCCTCTGCTGCTGCATCCACTGGGGCCTCCCCACTATCCACAGGGGTTGGGTTCCGGGCATCTCCTCATCTCTAGAGGCAGCCTACCCAAAGGTTGCACCCATTTAGACAGATTTCATGTTCAAAGGTTCTGACAACTACCGCCAGATGCAACTCCAGGGAAAGGAAATTCCAGGGCAAAATATCTAGCTGAAACCAAAATCAGTCAAAGGGAGAAATGAAGTTTAAAATCTGTTTATTGCTTACATACAGTAGTTGGGGACCATCTCTCTCCTGCTCTGGCAGAAGCAAGGGAAGCCTCCCCCAAGCCTCTCAGGTTCAGATAAGCCCTTGGTCGCCCAGGTAATTACCCATTGATATGGGGATGAACTACCACTCTCCACCCCTTAGGGATGCCTGTTGATATGAAAATGCATTAAAGCCAGCTGAGAGATTCTGGAAATACTGCAATTTTACCCACATGGAGAAAAGGCAGAACAAAGTAGGGAAATTATTGATTTGCTACAGCTTATAGCCTAGTTACCTTTTTATGACTGTTTGCCCTTAAAATTTGATTCCATAGCCTTGAGTCATTTACAGGCTTTGATTTTGGGTTTGTTTATGTAGGCTGCCACTGCATTAGAGCCACAGAAGTCTAATGGCCTCCTTGTTTAATTAATTTAACAATGGGATCTTGGAAAACCAGCAGAAGCTGATGAAAGGTAAGAATTCTGAAGTCAGCTCTCCCTGATTGCTGTCTGAAATTCCCAGTCAAGAGAGGAATGTGAAATTTCACTTTGACCTTTCTTTTCTAAATTCAGATTAGCAGAAGAAAAACATTTGTAAGAAATAGTTCTTTGAATTTTGACTTTTGTGTATTTGTTTTTGGGGTGCCCCCTGTTACTGATCTGTCCCCTTGCAGGGACAGAGATTGCTTTCCTGTTTGTCTGGTTTTGTGTCCTGAGAACGTGGCTTGGCTTTCTTCCTACCTGGGGCATACAGGTCGTCAGTTCTTATATGTGCAGGTGGTCCAACGATCAGGTTGGGGACCCAAAATACAGCTAGGCATAAATATGGGCACACCCAATTTGAAGCTAGTATCCTTCCAACCATTACTGGCTCTCAGGGGGACTGTCTTTCTCTTTTTTGGCTCTCCTTGGGAGTCAACCTGGATCTTGGGAGGAGTGAATCATTTGCACCTTTGGGAATGCCTTTGCATCCATGGTTAAGTCATAGAAAGGTTATTGATTCTGGTTTTGAGTCACTTTATAGGTATACATTTGTTTTAAAAGAGAAAAGTGGAAAAAAACATATTCAAAGAAGTTCAGTAACATATTTGAGTTTTTTTAAGGTTCTCTGTTGTCAGAAATTGGCCTGATTGGAAGCTAATATTCAGAGCCTGATAGGAATTTTTTTTAGTGGGGGTGGGGTTTCTCCTGAGCCAAAATGGAACTATGTTCTCAGAGGTGTAGGAATACTAAAATATTCCAAAGCACACAGCTCTAAATCTACAACACAGGAATCTTTTGATTTCTATCTTAGCTGCAAATTTCCCTGATATAAAGAATCAAATTGGAGAAAATGTAGTTGGGTAAGCAAGTCACCCCTTGATAACATTGTAAAAGCTGTTGTAAAAGCTCAGGACATTGGAAACAGAACTGTCCTGCACTTAAGAAGAAGGCAAGTATTCCCCCAAACTCACCAGACCAAGCAATCCATTTTTATAGGTACATATACATGTAAGTAAAAGATTTAAAGGTCTGAAAAATAGACACTAAATGCATAAGATTATTTCTCTCAGTAAAAGAAAGGAGACTAGGATCACAGGTAGTTTTTAAAGGGACTTTATTGTAGCCACAATATTAGTATTTTACAGAAAATGGATTGTTGCATTACTTATTTAATTTTGAAACATAAAAATAAGGTAAAAGAGAAGAGATTTTGAAGCCAGAAAGATTATGCTTTAGCTTTCTGTTCCACATCGAAAATTATTAAATGTTTGAAAACAGATGCCTCTTTTACTAAAAGGAGATATTAATATATATATATATATATATATATATATATATATATATAGAGAGAGAGAGAGAGAGAGAGAGAGAGAGAGAACTGAATGAGTTAATGTTTGCAACACATAGAGCGCTTCTGTGTCTATTTATAATGGATGCTCAAAAAAAATACTAGTTTCCTTTCCTTTCCATTCAAGGAAAACAGAGTATGCACACTGGTGGTGAAAGGCTTTTATCAGGGTGTACCTAATTTGTGGGTTCACAGTCTATATTCAGTCTATCTGAGAAGCTGTTGACCAAAAGGATAGGAGAGAACCTGAGCTCTAAATTCAGACATGATTCATTAACCTGACCATAGCCTTGACTTCTCTTTAAAGCTCATCTGACAGTTTTAAAACACTTTATTTTTCACTCAAAGGAACTGAAGCATTATTACACCAATCACCTTAGAAAATTAGAAAAAAGAAGCAAGGGTCTTTGAAAAAACATTTTTTTGCCTCTTTGACAAATATTTCTAGGCACAGTAAAATTAAATACCCCATTGTAAAAAGATAAAGTGCCCCCAGTTGGGATATTACTTTCTGAATAATCCTGTAGATATTCCCAGTTTGAGCACCAAACCATAACTCACTCTTGGAAGTTTGTTAGAATCATTAACTTCCAGAGTACAGTTTTTGAAGGACAGAGGGACCTCAGACTGAACTTGCCCAATTAAACAGATTAAACTTTAGCTGTGAATTCAGTCCAGGGCTATGTATTATTGTGTTACTATAAAATAAACATAAATTTACCAATGCAGTGAAGCTTGCAGCTGGTGAAAGTTCTTTTCTCAATTCTCCCAAAGGAAACGTTTATTTATTTAACTCTGATTATAAAGTTAAAAAGGAATCTAATGCATCGAAGGCAGAAAAATGAGGAAAGAAAACATCTGTAATTTAGATATAAACATTTGGGACTAAATTGATTCTCAGGTATTTGTGAACTATTTTAATTTGAGTTAGATGCAGGTACTTGAGATGCATAATTCCACAGAGCAATAAAATATACCTTAACAACATAATGTACCAGTGTACAAGTAGCAGTAGAAATTATATGTCCAGAAAACTATTTAGACTTAAGAACTGTATGTCCAAATGCAATTATTAATGCAAGATGATTTTCTTTTGTTTAAGTCAATGCATGTATTTTCTTGTTTAAAAAAATAAGATAATCGTCTAAAAAGAATGGGAATAAACTCGTATTTGTAAAATCTTTCACAATTTGGGGCTGGGGAAGAGGCAGGACAAAGTGCATTACTTATAAAGAATAAGTGTTATTTTTTTACCTTTAGTTTGCTTAGTCCATGATTCAAAAATTAGTCATTTCTCTCTCACAACAACTCAAAGTATCATAAAATCATTAACACTTTGCCTTGTGATAACCTATATATACATGAAAAAAATAAGGTACCATCATTCTGCTGTAATTGCTGCATGATCTAAGTGGCTTGTAAGGAATGTTTGCAAAGATAGTACACTAAATATAAAATTTATACATTGACACTGCAATAATTTTTAATGCATATGAAATAAGAATAGCTATTAATGACTATTTGTATCATGTAAAATTTCTTTTAATATTTTCCCCCTTAGAAATGCATGGATACAAATAGATAAAATCCCCTTCAAGAACCACTTCTACCTCTTGAGAATATTGGAAGTTACAAACATTCTGGGCCAGAAACATATGGCTTAAGAACTGTGGTTCAGCATCTTGTGGGGTTTCCATGCATTCCAAAGGCCAGAAAGGCGTGAGATCAGCAACGGCGGACTAAAACCCTTTTGAACAAATTTGTAATAATTTGGGGCTTCACTTGAGGGTCTCTCTCTTATGCCCTGCATATAAAAACACACATGCATTCACTCAAGTAACCAGGTTAGAGGAATCAAAAGCAGGCAGAAAATTATAGTTCTTCCCAGATGCTGTTTTAATTAAATCTGAATTACCCACTGGCAAATGCCTCCTGCCAGGTAGAAGAGTAATGAATCCTGACAGATGGGACACCTGGGCCCCAAATCAAAGCAAATTCCCTCACTCAGCAAGGACTAATGTCACTGTCCATACAGCATGGCCCTTAGTCCCCATGCTCTGATGCTTGGCAGCATGGCCTCTGCCACCTTTCTAGTTTTATTTAGTACTAAACCTCCATAGGAACCATGTTGAGCAGTGGAGCTGATCCCTCACCTTTTCCAACTCTACCTAGTGTGTTCATGCCTTCACCCAGCGGGCTCTTTCTGTCTTCAGCTGAAATGTTTCCTTTCACTCTGCCTACCAATTTTGCTTATCCTTCAAATCTAAAAATTAAAACAAAATGCAGACAAAACCACACACACACCCTACTTCCTCTTTGATGTCCTCCTTGATCTTCCCAGATAAATGATCTTTGACTGATTTGAATATCAGATACACTCATCTATATTGTCTCTTTTTCTTACAAGCTTTCTGGACTTTGGTTATAGGCACTTTTGTTAGATACAAAGACAGACATGAGCAGCTGGGGAAAGGGAAGATAAGGTCTAGTAAATAACAGTCCAAACCATGCCCAAGTAGGGAGTCCCACTTGAAGACAATAAAGGCTTTGCAGGGAGATACCTCCCTTACCTATATTGAGGCCAGGCCAGACTGGTCCCAACCAGATCACCATGCAGGCACAATCCAACAAAACTATGAGCACATATATCCACACCTCAACATAAACTCATTAAAATAAAGTTTACATTTCGGTTTGGCTTCCCTCCCACCCCTGTGGGCTTTTCTGTGTGCATTTTGAGAAAATACATGGACACAGAGATGGATGGGTGTATAACTAGAACTGTCAGTCAGATGACCTCACCCTGTCAATCAAAGAGGCACCTCCCAGCTAGGACATGATAAAGAGAACTTCCCCTAAAGGATGAGGGTCTTTGTCTACCTTGACTATGGCTCAGTTCTCCCTTGGAGGATGTTCAAATAAACTTCGCTTTGCTTCGCTATTGTGTCTCTGCCTTTCAATTCTTTGTTTCAGCAGGGACAAGAACCTAGGAGAGCAAATGTGATTCACACACACTGTCTCTTATGTGATTGAGAGAAGAGTACCAGGAGAGTCTTATTGAATGGGCTTGCCTTACTCAAATACCTTATGTGTGCTACAGAGTTCTCTCTATAACTCAGTTGCCTCACTTACAGAACAAGGCAACTGAGCTAGTTATCTCTAAGATACCTTCATATTCTAAAAGTTAATAACTCTAGCATGTTACCGGAACCCATAAGTTTTTATTTCTTGACTTCATATTTTTTACTCATTGTATTAATTTGCTAGGGCTGCTGTAACAAAGTTCCACAATTCTCTGATCACCTTGCCATCCATCACTTAAGTATAATTGACAGTTGGCCATAATTACTTGTCTCAAAAGAATATCATAAAAACAACATAATAAGAAAGACTTTAAAGCACATTGGGGACCATTTCTCAGGCCCTACTAATAAATAGGAGCTAAATTATTCACATTTCAAAGATATATTGACTCTTTCAGGCCATAATAATGTGAATATCATACAGACTAGTAATATGAATCCTTATATTAAGCCTAACCCTAATGATACTTAATAAAAAATATCCCTTTGAAAATCCAATCCTCTTTGAAAAACAGGTGTCAAGTTATATTGCATTTCTTTCTCCAGTCTGATTGCCCCCTTTTAATCTTTTGGCATTTGTAAAATGCAATATCTTTGTGGAGCTAATCTGGTAATGAATATTTGAGAATGGATTTAAACCAAATATGAAGTACATTCCTCATGTAATAAATGTAACATTGATGGGTTTTTGATAAACTTATTGCCTTTCACCTCTTTTCTAAATCATTCAAACCCATCCCTAATCTGTGAGTTTAATAAATCCACATTAGGTTCTAAACCTAGAGAAATTTAGCCAAGACTCATAGGCAGTGTCTGCCAGTGTTCCTACAGCCCTCAACTTTTGTAATGACTCAGGAAAATGTTGATGTCAAATGCAGGAAGTGGTGCAAAACTCTGAACTGAACAAATTATTGGTGTTTCTTTAGGAGAAAAATCCACATTCTGAATCAAAGAGATTCTGAAAATAAATTTCCCCAGGAATTCTAAGGTACCAAAGAAACTAGATGAAACCAGTAAGAGAAATTGATGGGTTCCACAAGTATGGGGTGTGTGGCTAGACCCGCCATGATCTAACCTCGCTCAGGGTTGCTCTTTCCTTGAATCCTTACCCACACCAAACACCCCACCCCATCTCCCCACCTCTACTTTACCTTTCACAGAGAAAACTGAGAGGTGCTTCCTTGTCAGACTCCACACAACTTCTTTCTTCTCAGCTAGTATGCCAAGGTTCCAGTATTCCTTTCAGCTGTCTAGTAAGTCATTCGCCCTGGATTTGAAGTTCATAATATCTCACATGTGTAAATATACAACTCAGCCATTCAGTTTTACTAACCAAGTAAATACATATTGATATTTTGGAATGGTGTAAAAGCCACCTATTATTTGGAAGACTGAATATGTAAAATGCATAGGCTTTTATACAAATTGTTTAATTTCCAATAAATATAGTTTATTTCAATATTAAATCATACAAATCACAGTACCCATGATAGTGATTTAAAAATCACTGGCAACATCTATTTTCAAGTTCATAGTTAAAATAGTATACTTAACTTGCTAAAGACAATTATGAGGCTGATTTTCTTTGCTAACTAAAACCTTGCAATATGTATAATGTGTAATGATTTTAAATTTCACTTCCATTCTGCATTGGTAAAGAAATTAGCTACAAGGGATTAAAGATGGCAACGTGAGAGGTGAGACAGAGGCTTCTCCTGAAACTGCATGTAATACAAAAATATGATTAATACAAACAACCCTGAGAGAGCAACAGGAAATAGGACTGTGCCAGACTGCATACACCTGTAGAAAAGAGCAGACCTCACAGAACAAAGCTGTGACCTGGCAGGACCCAAGTCTTCCCACACCCCAGTTCACGGCAGAAGAAAGAGAAATGGAGTGGTGGAGGGACTGGAGGCCTGGGACTGCTGAATACATAACTCTGGAGATCTGCTCTAGGAGCTCAAACCTACATTTCATGGTGCTTTCATGATACTCTTGTGATTATCGGGTTGGAAAGCTAAGACAGGCAGAATTCCTGGAGAGACTGAGATTCTAGCTACTTGCGGGAAGCAGGGATCCAGATCTGACTGCTCTGGGACAAAAGCTTATACCTATGCTCGGCCCACTGGTTCAGGCAGTGGAGACAACATAGCAGCCAGGAAGCAGGAAACAGCTCTTTCCTCCCCCCAGGCACCAATACCACTCCCCTGCAACTCTGGACATTGTTTCAGGGGCTGAGCAGCTCCAGAGGATAGAGCTTCTGGGCACTAGATGGTGCCATATAAAAATATGAAACGCCAAAGGAACCTGGTCCAGAGTAAAATTATTAATACAATTCCCAAGAAAGATTTAAATGACATGGACCTCATGACTCTTCCTGAAAGGGAGTACAAAATAAAAGTCATTAACATGCTCATGGAGATATGGAAAGATATTCAAGAAATCAGTAATGAATTCCAGTGTGAGTTCCAATCATTGAAGAGCACAATGGAGGGTATTAAAAGCAGACTAGATACATGAAAGAGACCATAAATGAAATATAAACTAGAGAAGAGGAATACAAAGAAGCTGAGGCATAGAGAGAAAAAAAGATCTCTAAGAATGAAAGGATATTGAGAGAACTGTGTGATCAATCCAAATGGACGAACATTCACATTATAGGGATAGCAAAAGAAGAAGAGAGAGAAAGGGATAGAAAGTGTCTTTGAGGAGGTAATTGCTGAAAACTTCCCCAATCTGGGGAAGGAGATAATCTGTCAGGCCATGGAGATGCACAGATCTCCCAACACAAGGGACCCAGGGAAAACAACACCAAGACATATAATAACTAAATGGCAAAGATTGAGGATAAGGACAGACTATTAAAAGCAGCCAGAGAGAAATAAGATCACATACAAAGGAAAGCCCATCAGGCTAACATCAGACTTCTCAACAGAAATCTTACAGGCCAGAAGAGAATGGCATGATGTATTTAATGCAATGAAGCAGAAGAGCCTAGAACCAAGATTACTTTATCTGGCAAGATTATCATTTAAATTTGAAGGAGGGATTAAACAATCTCCAGATAAGCAAAAGCTGAGAGAATTTACCTCCCACAAACCATCTTTACAGTGTATTTTGGAGGGACTGCTATAGATAGAAGTATTCCTAAGGTTTAATAATTGTCACCAGAGGTAATAAAACCACAGTAAAGAAAATAGAACAGCTAATTACTAAGCAAATGCTAAATTAAATGGACTATCCCCAAAGTCAATCAAGGGATAGACAAACAGTATAGAATATAATACCTAAAATATAAAGAATGGAGGAGTAAGAAAGAGGAGGAGAAACAGAAAAGAACCTTTAGATTGTGTTTGTAACAGCAAATTAAGTGAGTTAAGTTAGACACTTAGATAGGAAGGAAGTTAACCTTGAACCTTTAGTAACCACAAATCTAAAGCCTGCAATGGCAATAAGCACATACCTGTTGATAACTACCCTAAAAGTAAATGGACTGAATGCACCAATCAAAGGCACACAGTCACTGAATGGATAAAAAAAGAAGATCCATCTATATGCTGCCTACAAGAGACTCACTTTAAACCCAAAGACATACACAGGCTAAAAGTGAAGGGATGGAAAAAGATATTTCATGCAACTAACAGAGAGGAAAAAGCAGGAGTTGCAATACTTGGATCAGACAAAATAGACTTCAAACAAAGAAAGTCACAAGAGACAAAGAAGGACATTACATAATGACAAAGGGGTCAATCCAACAAGAAGATATAACCATTATAAATATCTATGCTCACAACACAGAGGCACCTACATATGTGAAACAAATACTAACTGAATTAAAAGGCTAAATAGAATGCAATGCATTCATTCTAGGAGACTTCAACAATCCACTCACTCCAAAGGACAGATCAACTGGACACGAAATAAGTAAGGACACAGAGGCACTGAACAACACATTAGAACAGATGGATCTAACAGACATCTACAGAACTCTACACCCAAAAGCAGCAGGATACACATTCTTCTCAAGTGCAGATGGAACATTTTCAAGAATAGATCATATACTAGGCCACAAAAAGAGCCTCAGCAAATTCAAAAAGATTGAAATTGTACCGATCAGTTTCTCAGAC
The DNA here is from genome assembly GCF_030020395.1 of Manis pentadactyla. Classification (NCBI taxonomy): domain Eukaryota; kingdom Metazoa; phylum Chordata; class Mammalia; order Pholidota; family Manidae; genus Manis; species Manis pentadactyla. Next base: position 102,880,132 of record NC_080023.1, read on the forward strand.
CACATAGGTATGAAACTAGAAATAAATTACACAAAGAAAATGAAAAATGCCACAAACACATGGAGGCTTCACAACATGCTCCTAAATAACCAATGGATCAATGACCAAATAAAAACAGAGATCAAGCAATATATGGAGACAAATGACAACAATAATTCAACACCGCAGAATCTGTGGGTTGCAGCCAAGGCCATGGTAAGAGGAAAGTAAATTGCAATACAGGCTTACCTCAGGAAAGAAGAACAATCCCATATAAGCAGTCTAAAGTCACAATTAATGAAACTAGAAAAAGAAGAACAAATGAGGCACAAAGTCAGCAGAAGGAGGGACATAATAAAGATTAGAACATAAATAAATAAAATTGAGAAGTATAGAACAATAGAAAGACTCAATGAAAGCAAGAGCTGGTTCTTCGAGAAAATAAACAAAATAGATAACACCCTAGCCAGATTTATCAAGAAAAAAAGAGAGTCTACACACATAAGCAGAATCAGAAATGAGAAAGGAAAAATCACTATGGACAACACAGAAATAGAAAAAATTATTAGAGAATACTATGAAAAATTATATGCTAACAAACTGGATAACCTGGAAGAAATGGACAATTTTCTAAAAAAATACAACTATCTAAGGCTGACCAAGGAAGAAACAGAAAATCTGAACTGACAAATAACCAGCAATGAAATTGAATTGATAATCAAAAAACTACCTAAGAACAAAACCCCTGGAACAGATGGCTTCACCACTGAATTTTATCAAACATTTAGTGAAGACCTAATGCCCATCCTCCTTAAAGTTTTCCAAAGAGTAGAAGAGGGAATACTTCCAAACTCATTCTATGAGGCCTGAATAACTCCAATACCAAAACCAGGCAAAGACACCACACAGAAAAGAAAATTACAGATGAATATCCCTGATGAACATAGTTGCAAAAATACTCAACAAAGTATTAGCAAACTGAATTCAAAAATAAATCAAAAAGATCATCCATCATGATCAAGTAGGATTTATTCCAGGGATGCAAGGATGGTACAGTATTTGAAAATCCATCAACATCATCTACTACATCAACAAAAAGAAGGACAAAAACCACATGATCATCTTCATAGATGCTGAAAAAGCATTTGACAAAATTCAACATCCATTCATGATAAAAACTCAACAAAATGGGGATAGAGGGTATGTACCTCAACATAATAAAGGCCATATAGGGACAGACCCACAGCCAACATCATACTTAACAGTGAGAAGCTGAAAGCTTTTCCTTTAAGATCAGGAACAAGACAAGGATGCTGCCCACTTTCCCCACTTCTATTCAACATAGTACTAGAGCTCCTAGCCACAGCAATCAGACAACACAAAGAAATAAAAGGCATCCAGATTGGTAAGGAAGAAGTTAAACTGTCCCTGTTTGCAAATGACATGATATTGTACATAAAAAACCCTAAAGAATCCAATCCAAAACTACTAGATCTAATATCTGAATTCAGCAAAGTTTCAGGATACAAAATTAATACATAGAAATCTGTGTCATTCCTATACACTAGCAATTAACTAGCAGAGAGAGAAACCAGGAAAACAATTCCATTCACAATTGCATCAAAAAGAATAAAATACCTAGGAATAAACCTAACCAAGGAAGTGAAAGACCTATACCCTGAAAACTACAAGACATTCTTCAAAGAAATTAAAGAAGATATCAATAAATGGAAACACATCCCATGTTCATGGATAGGAAGTATTAATGTTGTCAAAATGGCCATCCTGCCTAAAGCAATCTATAGATTCAATGCAATTTATACCAAAATACCTACAGCATTCTTCAATGAACTAGAGAAAATCATCCTAAAATTCATATGGAACCACAAAAGACCTTGAATAGCCAAAGCAATGGTGAGAAGGAAGAATAAAGTTGGGGGGATCTCGCTCCCTAAATTCAAGCTCTACTACAAAGCCACAGTAATCAAGACAATTTGGTACTGGCACAAGAACAGACCCATAGACCAATGGAACAGACTAGAGAGCCCTGATACAAACCCAACCATATATGGTCAATCAATATACGATATAAGAGCCATGGATGTACAATGGGGAAATGACAGCCTCTTCAACAGCTGGTGTTGGCAAAACTGGACAGCTACATGCCAGAGAATGAAACTGGATTATTGTTTAACCCAATACAGAAAAGTAATGTCAAAATGGATCAAAGACTTTAATGTAAGTCATGAAACCATAAAACTCTTAGAAGACAACATAGGCAAAAATCTCCTAAATATAAGCATGAGCAACTTCTTACTGAACACATCTCCTTGAGCAAGGGAAACAAAAGCAAAAATGAACTCATGGGACCACATCAAACTAAAAAGTTTCTTTACAGCAAAGGACACCATCAACAGAACAAAAAGGCATCCTACAGTATGGGAGAATATGTTTGTAAATGACACATCCGTACATAAAGAACTTACACGTCTCCACACCCAAAAAGCAAATAACCCTATTAAAAAATGGGCAGAGAATATGAAGAGACAGTTCTCCAAAGAAGAAATTCAGATGGCCAACAGACACATGAAGAGATGCTCTTCATCACTAATCATCAGGGAAATGCAAATTAAAACCACAATGAGATACCACCTCACACCAGTAAGGATGGCCAGCATCCAAAAGACTAAGAACAACAAATGCTGGTGAGGATGTGGAGAAAGGGGAAACCTCCTACACTGCTGGTGGGAATGTAAACTAGTTCAACCACTGTGGAAAGCAATATGGAGGTTCCTCAAAAAACTAAAAATGGAAATACCATTTGACCTGGAAGTCCCACTCCTTGGAATTTACCCAAAGAATACAACTTCTCAGATTCAAAAAGACAGATGCACCCCTATGTTTATTGCAGCACTTTTACAATAGCCAAGGAAGCAACCTAAGTGTCCATCAGTAGATGAATGGATAAAGAAGAGGTGGTACATATACACAATGGAATAATATTCGGCCATTAAGAAAGAAACAATTCCTACCATTTGCAACAACCTGGATGGAGCTGGAGGGTATTTTGCTCAGTGAAATAAGCCGGGTGGAGAAAGATAAATGCCAAATGTTTTCCCTCATTTGTGGAGTATAACAATGAAGCAAAACTGAAGGAACAAAATAGCAGCAGACTCAGAGACTCCAAGAAGGGACTACTGGTTACCAAAGAGGAGGGGTGGGGCAGGGTGGGTGGGGAGGGAGGGAGAAGGGGATTGAGGGGTATTATGTTTAGTACACATGACATGGGGGATCACAGGGAGAACAGTGTAGCACAGAGAAGGCACATAGTGAATCTCTGGCATCTTGCTGCACTGATGGACAGTGACTGCATTGGAGTATGGGTGGGGACTTGATAATATGGGTGAATGTAATAGCCACATTGTTTTTTCATGTGAAACCTTCATAAGAGTGTATATCAATCATACCTTAATAAAAAAAAAAGGACAGGAGACGAATGGGTGCATGCTCAGTTTTTGGGTGGGAGTGGCAGTAGTGGGTTGTAAATTCAGGGCGGAAGCTGGAGTGAGGCGGGAATGTAATAGGCAGTGTGTGGCTGAGAAGGGCACAGCTCCACCTTGCACATGGCTGGCTGAGCAGTTTCCGTGCTGACCTCTGTTGCTTGGAATACTCTGGCCTCAGTTAAACTAGCGTTTCATCAAATATGAACTAGCACAGTAGTGTGTTTTGATAGTCCATAGAGATTTTGAATGTTTAACGAAGACCTTAGTGTACATAGGCTTAAAGGCATTTTAAAATTATTTGCTTATACACTCTTATTTGCCTCACTTTTATGAAACATTTGACTGTGTTTTTAATTTAATGAACAATAAATGTAGTTGATATTTTCTGTGAAAAAAAAAGATATGAGCTAAATGTGATTTTCAATCCTATTAGCTACATGTAAACCTACTAATAATTGTTCTTGGTTTCTTTTTTACTCATCTTCAAACATTTTTCATTTCTGAAAGTGTTAAAATACAAAATGTAACTTCCCCTTCTGGAAAACACAAAAGTCAACTGTTTCTTACTATTCAACTAGAGAAATTGCCCATGCCTAGATGAAGTGGTGCACTGTAGGAAATAATTTTTTATTGATATGAGTTGTTGTATCTTTACTTCAATAAAATGAATATTGGTAATATTAAAAAACTGTGATTAAGTTTTTTGTTATGCTTGATTCAACAGTGAGTGGTCTTCTTTTAGATATAAATCTTTCATTTGATTAGAAAATTTAAACCAGATGTACACAAGATTTTATCACTTTAAAACTAAATTCTCCCTCATTTTCCCTGCAGGCAATAGGAAACAATTTCAGTAAATACAGTATTTAACTTAATAGGTTTACCTCTAAACATCCACTCCAAGAGTTCTTCTTATGGCTCACATCACAGTGCACTAATATAGGTTATTTCCCCTACAAAGCACAGGTCTTCTGGCACTGTACATTGCTTTCACATTAAATGATATTCAGCAAACTTCCAAGAAAGAAAGAAAATACAGCTTACATATATTCAAACGGAAGAATATTGGGGTGAAATTAATTGCTAAAATAAACTCATTTCTTTATCGTTTTATTCAATAAATAACTGGTAAGTACTCATTCAATCCATACTTCTTCAATTATACTACTACAAACAGTAATTATAAATAACAAATGTTAAAAGCGTTTTAAAGATTCGTGCATTAATATGATTAGAGGCACAGTCCTGTGATTGGTTCTAAACACCCACTTGCCACTTGTTTTCCTTAGATGCATCTTCTCATAGTCACTTTAGTCTTCATTCTTTTCTTCTTGTCTTTGCTCGACCAAACACATCAATCTGGAATTCTCTCCATTTCTTTTCCAATACAAACCTCGAACTCTTCCTTGATTCATCAGACCACATGTCCTTTATGTACAAGCGGTTCTAATGTTAAAACAGCTGCTGAGATGTGAACATAGTATCACAACTCTAGTTCCACTGCAGATAATCTCTTTCCATGAACAAATAACATTTTGATTACAAGTGTTTGTATATTTATACAAATGCTGCACTATCTTTCATAAAGAAAATTATAGAGATCTCTGAGAAAAAGCTTACTTGAAACTGGAATCTGCTTCTTTAAATTAGTTTTTGACCCTGCTGTTTACAAAGCTAGAGCCTGATTTATTGGTATGATATTTATTGATATTTATGTGTGATAAATATTAATATTAATGTGTGATATACATTAACATTTAAGAAAATGATAAGAAATGATCAACACTTATTGCCTTTTAAATATTACACTTCTGTGCAGATTAACAGATTCACATATTTACACACACCTTCCAAAAGGAAGTTCATACCTGTGTTTCCTTACAAAAAGTTACTGAAACATGTATACAATTCCTAAAATGTCTCCATATACTTAAAACCTAACATCATCTTTGGCCAGAATTCTAAAAGATGAGGAGTTCTATTTTTTTTTAATTCTTCCTTTTCTTTTCCTAAATCAATGGCTGTGACTGAATTTTACATTCTCTTTAAACCATTAGATTTTGAATTTGTTGTCTTTACATAATGATGTATACAATTTTATCATTGCAAAAACATTTCAATGAAAAAACAATGTTCCTCCAAAAATAAAAATGAATGAAGAGTTCATTTATCCAGAAATCTTTCATAATTTGCCCAGGTGGGGACATGCTGGGTAGGTGTCGCCTGTGCATGTGCTCCCTCAAAACCAGTCACCACTAAATGCCCATTACCAAGCAGACCTGGCTTTGCCCACTCCTTCCTCTCTTAGTCCCTCTTTGTAAGTGCCCCTGGCATCTAGCATACCACTTTCTCCACCTCAAGCAACAAATTAATAAATCAAGATTGGCTCAGAATATGTCTGAATCTATGAGATGCCTTTTCTGACTTTTACTCCTTTAGGAAATAGAGGGATGGGGTCAATAAGCATTGCTCAATGGTTCAAAAAGAAGGCAGCATTCCAAATTCCCCAGGAGTTCAACTGGACTCCTAACAATTCTTAAATGGACAAATATTTAACCTATGTTACTATTCCACCCATGATAGGTGACAAATGGTAACAGCTATCACTGTCTCTATCTTGGATTGATATTAAAATTTTGAGTGCTTCCTCTATATTGTCCCTTCACTGTGTCTCTGAATGATTTTTTCTGTATTTGAAAATTATAAATCCAAAGTTTTAACATTATTCAGTGCTAAATGCCTCTTAGTTACCTTTTTAGAGAAATAGCTAACTTATCGTAGATACTCTATGAATACAATCAAATGAATGAAAAGGAGTAAACGTTTTAAAAGGGTTGTCAATTGGCTAAAATTACAGACATCTTCTCAGTAACACTCGTAATGCCCAGGAGAGGAATACAGTAATAAAAAATAACAACAAGCATCATTCAGAAGTTGCTATTTTTGTATAATCTGGTTGCAGTCTAGTTCTATCTTACTAAATCTTCTCCTATTCTTCAGGGCCAGACATGGATTTTTTTTGCTATTCTATCCTTACTGCCTGGAACAGTATTTGGTACATAGAGTGAGACCCTAACATATACCAAATGCTTAATAAATGTTAGTTATCCTATTATTTCCTAAAATATTGTTTTCCCAGAAGCACCTATAACCATGAGGAAAATCAATGATAGGCCACTGGTGATCAAGATAGATGAAGGAGATAAAGAGGTACGAGCTTCCATTACAAAACAAAGACGTCATGGGAATGAAAAGTATAACCTAAGGAATGTAGTCAATAATATTGTAATAAGTGTGTGGTGACACATGGTAACTATACCTGCCATATTGAGTGTTTTGTAATGCATATGAATGTCAAATTACTATGTTGCACACCTGAAATGAATATAATATTGTATGTCAACTATACTTCAACTTAAAAAAAAGAACATATGATGTGATAGTACTGTACTCTCTTCAAAAGTGATTCATATTATTTACTTTAGAAAAATTTTGAGGACTTTAATCATGGGCAGCTCTTAACTGTATTCATGGCTGGTCCACTACAAGTTATCCAAGGAAGGGGAGAGAAGTATGATTGGCTGGAACTCATGAGATGGGCAAAAGTTAAGAATCCAAATAGGCCACAAAAATAAATATGAAACTAAAATGAAATATGTAAAACAATGTGCAGTTCTCCCTTGGAGAGGCCAGCTTTCTGTGGATAAAAGTGTGATGGGCATATATTAATCCTTTTTTTGTAGAAGACAAGTAGAAGAATCAAATGGCCTCCAAACTTATGGTCAACACTTTGAAAAGTGTACTCAGGATAGATAAAGCACAATACTTAATGTGTGGCTTTAAAAGATGTTTCTTGAAGCTGAATTAAGTGAAAAGCCCCAGAATCTCAACTCTCTAGCCCTTTTAGTGTCTATGGCCAATGGATTATATTTATATGAATATATGATAGTGACATTAAGGGAATTAATAAGGTCAAAGGAAGGGTCTAAAGATTATGTCTTTGAGCCAGTGAAAGCAAGCTTTCTCTTTCTCCAAGGTAGCTGGTATTAGAACTGAGAGCTCCAATTGCCCTCTCCCTCTGGATTTTATTCAGGCAACTGAACCATTATACTCCTTAACTTCCCAACCAACTTCTTGGGACTCTATAAGTAAATGAGAGTTAATGATAGAAAAAAGGTGTGAAGAATTTCCAGGGTTCAGTTCAGTTTTAACTTGCTACTCAAATGTATTTGCTTATGCAAAATGGATGAAAAACTCTCTGAGAAAGACAAAAATCTGAGAAAATCAAGATCTTTAGCATAAATGCCAAACTGTGAAAGATGTTAGGTTATTAAAGTACACATCATACTGTACCTGAATATTATCTTACAACACTTAATCTTTTACTGTAACTAATATTCATTATTAATAATGACTTTCTATTGACCAATTGGCCAAAGATCTATACTCCAGAGCCAAAGGTAGCAAGAAACTTTAGAAACAGTGGAATCAAATTTTTCTCCCATACTTACACTTTCCTCTTATTTTAGTGATTGAGACATTGCTGACAGAGAAATTCAGAAAAGTATCTGACACATATTCTTGAAACAGAGGCAGAGAACCTTGGATACATACATTTCTTTCACAGCAGGATGAAAGCTACAGGCACATGAATTTTGAAAAACTGTGTTCTTCTCTGACTTATCTAAAAGAGCACTGTAAGTAAAATCTTCAGCAAATATGGGAATGATACTTCCTAATTCTGGGTTTTGTTTCCACTCCTTATTCATTAAAATGGCAATGCAAGTAAAGTAAGGTCAAGAAAATTGTGAACCTGTAAGGAACTCCTGAAAGGTTTGAACTGATGTTCAAAAGAACAAAATTAGAGCCAGAAGTTGTGAGACAAACCCTCACTAAGCCTTCATAATGTGTAGCAAGTTGCCTTGGGTGCAGGTGAGAGTATGTAAAACTGCTGGGCCAGTTTTTGGCTGAGTGTTAGGGTTTGGGTCTGGAAGGTGACACCCTACTTAATAAAAATTGCCTTTGACAGCACTTGTACTTCCACAGCAATAGCTCAGCACAAGGGAAGACCTCTAGGGACGTTAGGAGGGATGAAGATTAAGGAGAGGATGTGGTGTCACTGCAGGGCATGGGCAAGGTCATACATGTCCTATGTACTACATTCTGCTTCTGGAAGATCAAGCTCTGTGACTCTTTTTTCTTTCGCAGTCCGGTGTTGATAGGAACAGGACAGTTAGAATATAAGACGTGGAATGAATTGCATTGACATGAACTCAACACAAACCACATGTTCACTACTGATTTCCAACTTGTGTTCCTCAAAAGAAATCAAAGACATAATCTACTTTCTTAAACAATTAAACAGGCCTTTTGTCAGTATTTAAGAAGGCCCTTCTACCCTTAGGGAAAATGCTTCCCCTTCTCCTCCCCAATTCCATAATGCTGTTTCCTTGCCTACATTTTTGATGATGTAAATAAACATATGTTTTTTTCTCTAATATATTTCGATTTGCTATGAGTAAATGATTCATAAAGATAAAAATTGATTAACATTTGCTTCCAGAAGTTATTTCAAAACTGCTTGACCTTAATCCACATTTCAATCTGGTCCATTAATTTCTTAACCCTCAAAAAATTATATGAGTACTATCACCTCTTGCTAAATTAAGCTCAGGTTTGGAGAATTTTAATTTTGATCAAAAGAAAGATGCTTATTAAAGTGACATTATGTTGTCAGTTTGACACCTCACATGGAAGAGGCTTCCATTAAAATCATTTCTCAATTTTCTGATGTTTTCCCGTATCCTATTTCTATTTTAACTGATATTGCAAAGAATATTTTCTTTCCTCTGATCCCAGATTCACCAACTTCCCCTCAGCCTCAAAAATATATATAAATAAAATGTTAAAAAGAACCAACCCAGTAGATCCTGGAGAAAGGATCTGTTCCCTGTTCCCTGGAGAAAGGAACACACCCTGCTGTTCTCACCTGACTTTTTTTTCAAACACTCCTGCTCTCATTCTCCAGACCATTTTAACTCCTTTCCAAGTTTTTGCTCTATACATTATTAAAACTTCTGTTTTATTTTACCACAGGAACAGAGACACTTAAGATAATTAATTACCAACCTCATTATTTCTTTAATACCAAAAATTACAAAGCAATTTAATACAGGGACTCATCTTTAAAACGCTTTACAAACCTAAGCTAATTTGCCATTGTAATGCATCAAGAATGGCTATTATCCTCTCTTTACAAAGGGTGAGCTAAAGGGTTAAGTGAAGAGCTTAAGGCTACTGAATAAGTTAATACCATTTCTGGGAGTAGATCACAGGAATGCCAGGTTCCTGCCTTTAAACTCCAATTAGAATACCACATTCATAAGAATGGCCCATTGAAAAGTCTGCATGAGGGCATATTTTATTCAAGGTACTTTCACTTTAAAAATAACTAAATAAACTAGCTGATTTATTTAAGTACTTTTTCTGAATAAATGTTTATTGTATGACACTCAGAATATACAGAAATATATAAAAAATGAAATAAAACCATACACCATTCAGAGCTAGCCATTAGTATAATTGTATGTAGATATATGTTTTCTGTACATAAAATTACTTTTATTTCACAAAGTTGAGAGTATGCTTGAATTGAATTTGTAAACTTTTTGCATTGAAATAGAAATTATATACATAATGTATTCTCATGTCGATTACCTAAATGATATTAAAGACAAAGTGTCAGTAGTGAACAGAAAAAAGAATAGAACCCAGGATACAACTTGGGTACAGTAGAAAATGTTTGCTGAAGAGATGGCCTAGAACTAGTAAAATGAAGGCTTTGAACATTGAGCGAGGGAATTTGACTTAGATAAGTGAAACTGTCTCTATTTGTTAGTGCACAATTTCACCCAAAGCTAAGAAATAGGAAACATGAAGGATAATAATCACAGTCAACACTGATTGAGAAGTTTCCTACGTGAATTCACCAAATGAATCCAGATTTTGTGGGGTCCAACACTTAGGCCATCAGAGGTGGAGAGTACCTGCAAGAAGAAGAATACAAAATTGAGACAAAATTAGGTATGAAAGTGAGAATTTGTAGAATGAGAAAAGAAGTAATAAATTACAAATCTTAAATAGCTGAGAAAACAGGCAAGTGTCTTTTGCAGTAATATAAATTATACCTCAAAATGACTTTTAAAAAGCCAATGAAATCACAAACATCTCAAAATCTGGGGGGAGAAAACCATATCCTGGCCACATTTCTGTCATGACTTTATTGTGTGTCCTTCATGGAGCACTTCCTTTGACCATTTCGTATAACAAAGATTTAGTGGTATTGCTTTCCACAGAAGGAAGAGAAAGATAAACTTTCCTCTAGTATGATTATTTGAAATTTGTTTTTATTACTAACAGTTTAGAAAAGTATTTTGTAGCTTTGCAAATCATTATTGGTAAAGTCATAGGAATATTTCAGATTTGTTGTCCATTTTGATAAAGGCCTCTACTTTTTATTTTTTTAATTAATAAAGTGCAAGTCTTCAGGGAATTTCAAGTTGGGTTGCCTTTAGAGGGATGGGGATGGGAGTAATCATACTCACTAAATTGAGGATCAGCCAGTTTTTAATCAGTATGTTTGGTTGTAATGATAGTTATGAGTGTTTTATATTATGTTTGTTATTGTCACTTTTAACCTCTAATCATCAAGAAATGTAAATCTTTTTCCAGTGTGTCTGTGATTCACTTCTCTTCATGAATGTGATTATTCTGACAATCTAAGAGCCTTTTATCATGATGTTCAACTATATAATAATATCTGCCTCTTCCTTTTGATTAATTGCAGCTTTTGAAATGATTTAAAGTACTTTTATTACAAGTTGCTTCTCAATATTAGAATAATTTATATTGATTTCCCTACCAATCTTAACACTTTTGTTTCATATTTCATTAATTTTTATCTGAATTTTCACTTAATTCTTTAACAAGTAAATTTAAAGAAGACAAAAGATGAGACCAAATCAGAAGTCTATTTTCATTTACTCTATTGAAATACTCCATAATGTCTTTCCAACTTCCAGTAAAAATGGTGTAGTAGAACTTCATCAAATATGATATATGCATCAAAAATAAAAGAATGGTGCATCTACAGTTTCCACAGATTGGCTTTTCATTCTCTGCATTTCTAAACCTAGTTTCTCCACCATTATCCACATGCTTCAGCCCTGGGCACTAGAGTGCATGCTCGTATCATTACCTCTGGTCCTGCGATGTTTTGTCATGGCACGGATTGTGGTGGCAGTATTCCTGGAAATCATTTCTACACTAGGAGCAGCTAGCAACAATTTTGCAGGGAGTGGTATAAACCAGAGAAAAATATCCCTGTAAACCTAAACTAAATAAATCCCCAACTTAGCTTTCCCTGGCTACATTCAGTAAATGCCATGGGATACTCTAACCTCATCACCTAACCAGAGGGGAGCTGTGTTAGAGGCTAAGTTGGAGCAGAAAGAACCATCGTTCTTAATCAAGGGTGGACAAAACATCGAATTTTGTTAGATTTTGTAAAAAGGTACAGCCTTATGAATAGATTTCTAGCCAGCTCCTCTACCCTTCCAACTCCTCTAAGTCTTGGGGTCTTGGAAGGATCCTATGGAAGTGAGAGGCACTGAAGCTTAAGCTTCATTAGTTTCATAGTAAATCAGCCTCAGATTACTTTATTTATCCCTTAGGCAGTCCCATGAATTAAGTACTATCATTACTTACAGATAAGGGCACTCAGAAAGGTTAAGGGACTTGCCCAACACTGCATCACTAGCAACAGTTGAAACCAGAATATAACCCTGCATGGTTGAGTGTGGAGCCCAAACATAAACTGAGGGCTGACCATGGACCAGGAGTTATGCTTAATTCACTACTTAATCCTCAGAGGAATATTATATTCTAGGTATTATTATTATCCTCATTTGGATAATCAAGGAACAATGAGATTGTTTTCTGTCTAAGGTCACCCAGCTGGTAAAGAGTGGAGTCGGTTTCAAATGCAGGTCTGTCTACAGTGGCCAAACCACTACTTAACCACTTCAGCACAACCCCGAAGAGAGTATCCTTATGTCATGGCTATTATATAGATATATTATGAAATAAACTGGAAAATCCATTTGAAAATAATGTTTACACTTGCAGAGAGCTCCTTGGACTAGGCTCCTATGTCTCTTCCTGTAAGGGACAAGCATACACCATTTTCCGCTATTAGGTTTACTTTGATGAAAGTTAACATCGATAATAAAAGTACTGTGGATTTTTACACAGGGAATGGTATGATAAAAATGTTTTTGGAAAAGTATAATGAAGATTTGGTTTAGGAGGAAAAAAGGGACTAAATCGGAATATAGTTGAAGTGATAGAAGAGAGAAGCCTAGGAATCAAGAGGAAAGACATTCAGAAGAGAGAAAAAAATTGGTGAAAGATGACAGAGCAGAGTTCAAAAGTAAGAAGGGACAAAACAGGAGGGTGGCATAAGAATACATGCTTTGAAGTAGAGGATGATCTATTCAGATTTGGAAATAAATTAGAATGAAGTCTTTGGAATTGCATGACACTTTGGAGTTCATCTGGTCCAACTTCCTCATGCTATAGTGGAGGGCTACTGAGACCAAGAAGGTGGAATGACTTACTCAAAGTTATCAAGGGTGAGGGTCATGGCCAGGTAATACTGAAACTGTTTAGGAGCGATGACCTTTTGGTGCTCAAGAAACAGGGACCTGGAATGCAGGCAAAGGACAGGAAATAAGACATTCATTTAAGAATCAGCTGAAGAGATGATGTTGAAACCCTACAATTAGAGGAGCTCGTCAAGGTTGGGAGTTTACAGAAAGATAAACAGATGTACTTGCATACAAGTGGGTACAAAGCCAGGATGGGAGGTAGAACCAGAGTCGGTGGGGAGAGATGTCAGTAAAGAGGAGAGAAGAGCAAGAGTCAAAGGAAGTCAAGCCAATGGAAAAACATTTCAAAAAAATGTGGTCCAAAGAGCCAAATGCCCAGGAAGAATCAAAGATAGGGACTGAGGAAGGACCATTTGAATTATTCTAGAATTATCAGAGCTGTCGTAATTATGTTAGGTTTTTAAGAGTTGATAATAAAGGGATTTGAGAATCCATTTATCCGAAATTATACCACGGGTGTTCATGCAAGCTTCTAAGTACCTTTCTACTCATTAAATTTACCACCTTTTGTAACATTCTTATTCGTTACAATTGCAGGAGGCACATAGAGGTATGTAGGAAATATTTTCAATAAATATGCTAAATATGAGGCTAGCAGTGAGTAAAACACAACCTTGGGCTCTTTGAAGGCAGGCACTGTTTATTTCATCCTTGTGTTTTATGCGTGCCCAGCACAGAACTTGTTTCCCACTGGGTGTCCTGTACATAAATAAACAAATGAAATAAATGAAATGTGCCTTGTCAGTAATGGAATGTTTAGTAATCTAATCTTTGATTTCTTAGTTTGCTATCTCCTGCACTTCCTTTAGCACCCTAGGACAACTACCAAAGTTGAAATTGGTACTTAGGTATTCTATAAACACAGTACCAGAAAATCATGTGAGATTTAGGGATGAAATCATTTATTAAACCATGCAATGGAACACATTAAGACTCTGTTCCCAATGTTTCCTCCATGTAGTAGTTATTCAGTTTGGGTGGGCTTACCTCCAAACCCCAGGAGTGAACCCTGATTGATCAGTCAATCAGGCTAATTCCATTTCCTTTGCCAGAGGGCAGGTAACTCATGCTTAGGCCAGTTGAATACAAGATGTTTGCTTGGCCATAGGGATTATGTCAAGGATGGTCTAATCAATATGAAAGACAGGAAAATTTCTGGGAATTCCAGTATCTCTCTCTACTCCTCCATTTGGAAATGCAATTGATGTCATAAGGCAAAAAGAACAAATTGTCTGCTTGATGCTTCCTTTTGTGGCTTCATTTCCTAAAGCTGAGCCAGTAAACAGTACCCTGGAGAAGTAGAGAGTGGAGAAAGTGACCCTTTTAGACTGGGAAAGGAATGAAGTCTATGGGACATAGGGGAACAGCACTTTACTCCCTGAAAGAGCCCTTATAAAAAATGGCACATATTAGACTGAGAAAAGCCAGTTTTGTGCCACTAGAATTTCGTGAAAATGTCCATGCCCAAAAGTAGAATAGCAGGATCAGAATGATTAGCCCTGCTGGATCCATTTAGACTATATCCCTGAGTGTTTTACCAGTGCAGAAAAAATATCAGTAACCCCAAAGACCTCTCTGATGCTTTGGAGTCTATATAAAATTCCAGGACCTTTGTATAACCTTGTAATAACTGAAGATGAATTATCTTCCAGCTTTATGGGATGAGGGCTTTAAAGAAAGTAAATAAATATAATTTTTTATTTTGCTTGCTTGAGTTTGTGAACTAAAAGCCATACTCTCTTCAGCTACTGTCTATATTATGGTTAAACCCATAACACATAGGAACGTAAACATAAGAGGTGCCCAAGAAGTGCGTCATAAATGGATAGGTGGATAAAAGGATGATAGCATGTTCGAGCTAGATTTGAAAGCTAGTGCTCTAACAGAGGTTCTAATAGTTCTTGTTCAATATCTTTGAGGTTAATGAGCAATGATTAGAGATTATCCCAGTTCTCAATAAGTCTGTAAGAGTCAAACCTAGCTGGGTTGTTCTTTCAGTTGTACTGAGTATTATTAAAGCATTTAAGTTTGGTGTACCTTACTTTTAGGTCTCTGAGGTCAAACAAAACTGAGTAGAAACAAAAAAAACAGAACTCTAGATTGCACAGAGCTCTTCATGATTTGAATCAGAGCGCCTGCTCTGTTTTCCAAGCACAACAGAAGTGCAGGTGCAGGCGTGGGGAAAGAAGTCACAGAAAGTGCGTATGATTTTGGAAGTCACAGAATTTATTCACTGTGTTTCTGAGTTAAAAAAGTGATTGAGGGGCTCCAGTGTGTTATAGAAGCCTTGACTTATTTTCCCCAATGCAGGAATTGTCCTTTTGGAAAACTCAAAATTAGGTTTTGACCCAAGGACTGCTTTTTAGCCTATCGCTTAACTCTACATTTGGCAGTACAATTGCACAATAAATTAATTATGAACACTTGAAAGAGTGTTAACAGTCTTAAATATTTTTGTAAGGCTATTGAACAGTTTAAATTCCATGTTGGGAATTTTTCAAAGTAATGGGTCTGTTGAAGAGCTAAAGTTTTCCTAATTGATAAATGCCAATTGACCTATGTTCAGTGTGAAGTGTTAAGTATTTGAATCGACCCAACATTTATCAAATTATATTTGAAAGTTGATAAATAGCTATATAGGATATATATGATTCTTAAGAGACTTATATTCAGTAATTGCCAGAGAGGTTATCTTATTGGCACAAGAATGGATACATTCTGAGTGTTTTCATAACTAACAGGGCATTACAAAAAACATTTCAAGGATATATTTTTGTAAAAAGAAACTTACCTCAAACCTTCAAAGTCTCTTTTATACATGATGAGGAGTATCATACAAAATTAACCCCAGGACATATTTCTCTAGATGACTGATGAAATGTGGCATCACTGCATACTGACAGAAAAAATTTCTTTGAAAATACTGCAAATAACTCCATAACAATCTTGGAGTGGTTGATAACTCTAAAAAGTATTGAATTTGAAAAGCAAGCCTATCAGTTGTATAATGTTAAGGAAAGCTTTCCCTTGCTCTGTATCCATAGGAAGTATCAGTTGGGATGGTGTGTTTTAAAACCTTTGTCAACTCAAGTCTATTCTGCTATTTGACTCTGTCTTGTGCAGGTCTTACTCATTACTTATTATAAGTAATTTAATACATTTGAAATTATAAGTTCTAAAGATAGAAGTGACAGAACAAAAGTACAGTGACAGGAAAAAAAATCACATGATATCAGAAAGACTAGTTCTAATGGAAACTTTGGCAGGAATGTCCAGTCAGTGTGCTTGGGATTTAGACTTCAAAATTGTTAGTCAATGGGAAGAGGAGTGAGGAAAAAGGGAAGACTGAACACTGGACAAATATATCTATTTTCCTGCTCTAGCTTTGCTTATAAAATTGATCAAGGGCTGAGGAAGACTTATGGTCATATTCCCTCTGCTTTCTTGGTGTCACTTTTTCTCCCTCTTTCCTTGGTGCTGGGTAAAGTTTTAACTCACCAACAATGCTATGAACATCTCAGAAGAGGGTAAAGTCATCTTGTTTGAGTGGCAATAATTCTCATTTTTGGAGTTTCTTCTGCTGTGACCTGACTAGAAGTCATTGACCTGGGACACATGGGGCCTCTTATAAATTACCCTAATTCATCTTTTTTTCTATTCTTTACTAGAGTCATCCTTTTCCAAAGCATTTTAGGGGCTGTCACATCGCCTTAATCATAGTCCAGTTTATCTCCGAAAGCAGTAAATTCACATATGACAATAAGTCAACATAGCATAAGATCCTCGTATAGTCTCTAGCAGTGTACTAGTCACAAGAAGATGAAAGGCTTCAAGGCCATCTCTAAGAGCCTCATTTTGTTATGTGCCTGAATTTGGCTCAAGTCCTAGGAAGAAATAATCAGCAATCTAAGGGCTCATATTCCCCTGAAGTCTCCTAATTTGTCTCCATATGCTTAATCCTACATTCTCTTACTAAATAGGCCAATGCTTGGCAGATTTCTTGGACAATTTTCTGAGCTAAATTTGGTCTAAGATTTCTGATTTTCCTATTAGAATCTTCATGACATTACACTGAAATGCTGGGATAAAAGAAGTCAATGGAACATGTTGACTCCTTTCAGAATGTCACTTTTATTCAAAGGTTTGAAGAAAAAAATATCTTGATGACAGAGACACCCAAGACATTCCACTACAAGCAAATCTGCATTTTATACTTTCCTGGACTATGCAGCATGGACACGAAGACGTACTTTTGTGAGTGTATCAGTGAAGACAATGAACCTTAAAATGGGACAGCACAGCCTTGCCTTACCAACTCTAACTTTTCTTCCACTGATCTAAATTTGAGAGCAAAGAGCAATGAAAGGTGAATATCAGAATGATCAAAATTGTTTCATGTCCAGGGTGTCTCTTTATTTACAGGGACTGAGTGAGGAATTAACTAAACAGACACACAGTAGACGGTCTCAAGGAGTGCATCCTCCAGAGAAGACAGAAAACTGTGGCCTCAAAATCCTCTGCTGCTTTGTAAACTGTGGAAGGTGCTGATGCAGAGTCTTTTAACCCATTGAGAAACTTCCTGGGTAGAATAAATGAGCACAAAAATCTTGGATGCAGTGAATTTATTCACTGTCATCTTAACAAAATGGTTAGCTTACTAGGTTGGTAACATAATTTTTAAAATCTTTGATGGTTATTTTGTTCCATGAAGCAAAACTGCTTCAATGAATGGTTCAAATATCAGGTAAGGAATATTGATTATAGGACTATAAATTTTCTATTGTTAAATTGTTTAAAGTATTATTTTTATAGTAAAATACAGGTACATATGATAAGATAGAATATAAAATTAACCTACAAGTTTTGATGAAACAAGGGATTTTAAAGATTTTTTTGTTAATACAGGGAACCACTTTGGAGTATGTCTCCAAGTCCCCCAAAAGTGGTTGCTTTGATAACCTGTGGTTACCTGAGTGTTCCTGTGTGTGGGCACACCTCACAGAGAGATGATGGCTAAGAGTAAATAAGATAATGCTAAGTGCTTAGCACTGTGCCTGGTTACACCAAAAGCTTGGCTAAGCTTAGTTACTTCTGATATCACTACTACTACTGTTAAATCATCATCACTGCTCTCACTATTCCTGTCAAAGTAGAAAAAATTTATTTCCAGGGTAGGTTTTAGCATTTTAGGTTGTTTATTCCCTCACACCTCATTGAGGGAAATGTTTCCATTCTCTTTGAGTCCACCCATTCACTTCTCATAATAGCTCATAACTGTCTAAAATGAAGAAAATGGGAGTAAATAGGATTTCATTATATCACAGTAAGGGATGTAGCCTCACTAAACTTGGAAGGACCCAGGAGTGTATTCTCTTAAGACTTCAGGGAAAAATAAAATTTACCCTAGTAAATATGTCCAGAAAATTGAAATCAAGTAGACATGAGTGACTGTTGCCTGAGAATGCACATACCTTAATGTTGAAATATTTAGATAGGTGCACCAGATTTTTTCTAGTTGTGCATATTGCTGAAGAAAATGAAGTTGCTTTTGTAGCTTTTTCCCTTAGACATGAAATTGAATTCCAAAACTATCTCTACTCTGTTATTTTGAAGCATTCACGTTTAATCAATACTCTTTATGTTTAAATGAAGAATTCATGTATGTCTAGATAGCGGCAAGTGCTTTTTATTGAAAACTCTACTTTTTACCTTCGAAGTAGATCTAAAGCAACAAGAACGCTTCCTCACCAATGGAGGATTGCTCCCAGTTTCCTGACTGCTCAAGCGCTGTGAGAGGGTACCATTTTGTTTTCAGAATGGCCAGTAGACAAGGAGGGAGGCTCTGGACTACAATCAAATGAATTAACCTGTGAAGATGACCAATATACATGCCACCAACCAAAGAAATTATTTGAGCATTCGGGTTATTTCTAGAACTGCCTGAATTCAGTGAAAAATAGTTAATTTTCTTCTGCCTTTTGTGTTAGTTTTACCAAGAAGAGAAAGAGAATTGGGCCCTTGGGCTCACTTAGTAGTAAATGACAGACAAATCCTAGCCCTGGGAGTAATTCCTTTCCATTTCCCAAGTCTGATACTACAAGTGATGTGGCCTCCTTCCCACCCTATTGCATGAAAGCACCTTTGGGACTTATCTTTTCCAAGTTCACAATAGAACACCTCATTAGTCATGAAAAGCACCTACTAAAAGGCCAAAGATTCTTAGAATTCCTCTATAAAAGTACTCATCTCAGAATTTTTATTTTTGACATTCAAAACACATTTTCAGGAACCCACATTCCACACCAGTACTAAATTCCCATGATTTGATTCCTTCAACTCCCCTGGAAAATATGTTCTTTGTTTAGTGGTACATCCCAGGCACGATGTTCGCTTCTCAAGGCTCAGACTTGCCGTTGGCAAGTGAGATAAATAATGATACAAATTACTGTCCACAGAAGTTTTCTCTGAGAAAATGTAGACATTTAGAACAAATATGGCGTATTAAAACACTTAATTACATTTTCTTCATGATTAGTCATATGAGAGAAAATAATTCCATAAGTGTAACTATTAGATGAGAAGAACATGAGGTTTACATACAAGCACAGCTGGTGCTAAAAACTGCAATCCTGATAACTTGCCCTTCAGAAAACCCTGGTCAGCATTTCAGTTCAGAGGACATGTTCAAACTATGAAGGTGCCAGCTAGGCAAGCCAAGGTCATAGGAAACAACTAAGGAAAATATCCTTAAATCTTGTTTTTGGCTGCAGTAGGTCATCATTAATTTTGTTTTCAGTTTTAGGGAGAGTATTTTACCCCACTACCAAATTAATTTAGTGTATTTAAAGTTATACTTTTGGACTTAAAATAAACTTTTAGTGACTATCCCAGAAATGGAAAACTTACTTAAAATCCAAAAGATGTCTTCTTAACCATCTTTCTACATAAAACTCACTTTCCACCTGCTGTTATTCTATGTCCAACACTTCTCTTGTTTATCCTTCACCTGGATCTGAATATGACAGAAACCAGAATAGAAATAGAATTAATATAAGTCTATGGCATGCTGAAATAAGCAATTCAATTTATTCCACTATGGGACACCACAATTGCCTAACAGAAAAATTATATGACTTGAGAAGAGATTTTTGTGTCTTCTTGCAATGTAACACTGGGCTTGGTGTTTGACTGTCTGGGGAATATTACAACTCAGTAGGAGCAAAGTTTAACTTACAGATTTTTGTCCATTAGAAATGAAAAATAGTTTCTGTCTGGTAAAACTGATAACCACAAAAGCTAATCACCCTGAAAGATATTAACCAGTTTAGAATCTAACTTAATGATTTTATCCTGACATTTCTTTTTAAAATTTCAGATAGATATTTCCTATGTGTCTTTTGAACCAATAATAACATCTAATTGGTCCTCCATTTATTAATGAGTTAAATAATATCTTTGATACATGTTCATGTTATGTTTGCCTGATAATATAATTTTAAACTGTTTGATAAAGTGTACTTAACATACCCTAAGTTGTAAGTTTAAAATAATAACAATAATAACCACAAATAACAAAGCTATCAGTACATAAACTTAACATTAGAAAATTATGGAACTTTAGAACTGAGAGCCTTCAAGGGTCTCCTATTCCATTTTTCTTAATTCCATTTGATACTCTGGAGGCATGATAACTGGGAAGACAATAATCCTTGATATCTCCTTCTCTCCCATCCTCATGCCAAAGAAATCCCTAAATTCTGGGGATCCTCCCCACTTCATATTTCTTAAACTACATTTCACTAAAGCCACTCCAGCCCAAGCTACAACCCTCTTTTTGCGTTACCAAAAGCTTCTTCATTAGTTTTCTCATTTCTACTTACGTCTCTGCAGAGCTACCCTTTACATAGGAGCTAGTGTGCCCTTTAAAAAACTAGTTATCTGGTCATGGCACTCTCTGTTTAAAACACTTCAGGGGTTTTCCATGTACCACAATCTAAAATCAAAATAGTTTAACTGGAGCCTTCAAGGCCTTGAATGATTCAGGTTATTTTTATCAGTCATTTCCCTGGCTCCTGCCTTTCCATTCTCTATGTTCAAGAGTCAGCACACTTTTTCTCCAAAGGTCCACAGAGTAAATATTTTAGGCTTTTCAATCCATATGGTGTCTTTTGCTATCACTTACTCCACCGTCCTGGGGCAAAGGCCATCCCTAGCCAATCCCTGTTCTAGTTCATATTGCCTTCTTTCAGCACCTTCAATATATTGAACTTCTTCCTACCCCAAGATATCTGCTCACACTGCTCTGTGTCTACCTGGGACAGTTTGTTTTCTTCCTCCTCGTTTTGAAATACAAACAGCTTACCATTATTCTCTCACACCTGGCCTGCTTCACATATGCATGTAATTAAGTGTATACCCTCTTGCAGGCATCTGAATGTAAAGACTCTGAGAATCATTCACTGCTAGGTTCTGGATAAAGTCTGTCCCCGTCCCCCTCCACCCAGAAAGAGCATTACCTCCCCAGAGACCTAGCGCAGATCTGGTGTGGAAGAACGCACTGGTGCCATGCTGAGTGAGACGGTCCCTTGCAATGACTGTGAATATTTGACATTTCCAGAGGTGTGGGAACTCTGGGCTTTGGGCTAGGAAACTGAAGCTACTTTGCATAGTTTCTGAAAACCTATTCAAAGCCAGGTTGATCAAACTAGTGCAGACAAAATGATTTTTTTCTTTTCATAAACATCCTAATGCTTTTTTTTAAAAAAAGAAGCACCCTATCTCCTTTTAGGCAGATACAGGTAGTAGAAGATCCTCCTTCCTAAAAAACTTTTTGAGGAAATCAAAGTTAAAACAAACATTAAACAAGAAAACAAATACCCTTTCCAGATCAGGAATGAATGCTCCTGTAAATCATTTATCCCTACTTTATCTTCTTTGGTGTAAATCCTCAGGGTCTCTGCTGTCCTCTCTCACAGAAGGCCATGTCCAAAAAGCTACTGCGACTCAGTTTATTACTTGATGCTACAATCTGTTCTCTTTTTGGAAATTAAGTCTCTGGCATCCATACTTAAAGAAAAATGCTCTATTTTTACCTGTTAGCATCCAAATTCTGAGACACAACAAAAATGAAACCTGTTTTGACCTTTATGTAAGACATGAAAATGTTTTGAAAATGCTGCAGCAAAGACTCCAGTCCATTTCTTAGAAAGGAAGCATTGGTTATGCCCTAAAAGGTCAAGTTTCTTTTTAGGGTAGGCCATGAGGGGTTGAAGATTTACTCAGATGGCTCTGTGCTTAAGGTCTGATAAATTATGGCAACAGCCCAGGGTCATGTATTCTTTGCTAGACAAGGTTCGACATCTTTGCTTATGGCTGCTATAGACACCAGGGGCACATTAGGCGGGAGGAAAGTAAGTGAGGAGGCATTAACAAAAGTTCTTAGGGACTGCTGTTTGTACAACTAACTGGCATGTAGAATATTTACAAAGCTTTCTCCATTGCTCCCACCCTTTTTTTAAATCAGATCTAACCTGTAAATATTTCAGAGGTAAAAGAGTGAAGTAGACAAAGGATGAATTTTTCTAGTCCTCCCTTGAAGCCCATATCCCAAATCAGTATTGCCCATGATACACACACTTCTTGTTTCCCTTTATAATTTATCATGAAACTGACTTAGGTTTGTCTCTCTCTCCTGATTTGACCCAATTTACCTATTGTTTTTGTTCCTATGCAGTATGCACAATACTACCAGCCCTGCCACCTTTTTGTGTGAGGTGAGACTTGGCGTGTATGTTTCCATGTATTGGATTTTCTTACTCTCCACGTGCATACTTCTAGTTCTGCTGCAAGGCCCAGCAGGCAACCGACGACACAGAGCAGATTCTCAGGGTATCATTATCTACTCAATTTGATTTTTTCTCTTGCAATATTAGTTTTCTTTGCATGTACATTATTGAAATAATCCTCTTGACACCTGAACTAGGGGTATTCATTTGTAGACAGTGATCACGACCTTGGTTTCTGTGAATCAGAATCTAGAGTGAATTTGAAACATAGGAATGAGTTGGTGTTTTGTAGGTGACATCAGCCAGCATTTTCTCTGCTCTTCCAACTATTTTCATTTATTTTATGAACAGGGATTATACTCACAAGTTTCAAAATCAGGATGCTATAGAAAGGTTTCTTTAGAGAAGTCTCTTTCCTATCCTCTCAGAGAGTTCATGTAATTCCCTGGTGTTAATCACTTTTTGTCAGTGTATTATGCATCTCTAAGTATAATGCATATTATATTAGGTATGTGTATTATACTTATACACATATATGCTCCTATTTTCCTTCATTCCTATAAAGGGTAGTACACTGGTACTGTTCTCTACCTTACTCATGTCACATAACACAGCTTAGAAATTTTTCCCTATCAGTAAAAAGAAAGCAACATTCTTCTTTTCTCTCCTCTCCTTTTCTTCTTCCTTACTAAATAGGAAACTAAAGTTTCATATTTTACATTTAAAATCCATTTGCATTTTAGCCCCACAGAATCCTATGAAAAAAGGATTCAAGTTTTTTTTTTTGTCAAACGGCTATCCAATTGTTTCAATACATGTCTGTCTTTACCTCATTAATTTAAGATACTACCTTTGACATATATCCTAAATACCTGTGTGTGTTTGAGTTTGTTTCTGGGTTTTCTGTTTTGCACCATTGATCTATCTGTTCTTGCCCTAGCATTGTGTTACCTTATTAAGATATTAACACTTTGTTTTAGTAACTGATGGATCCAGGGAATTCCTATTGCACTTATTTTTCGAGTTTCCCAGATATTATTACTTAACTTTTTTTACATAATTACATCAGGATTAACTTATTTAGTTCTAAACATTTGTAATTTAATTGTAGTTGCATTGAAATTATAAATTACACAGGGAAAAATCACACATTTACAATATTAAAATTTCCTATGAAAAATATGCTTTCCCATTTATTTAGATTTACTTTGTTTTCATTAAAAGTCATGCAAAGCTTTCCTCATATAATAGAATATCTTGACTCCTAATTTATTTTTATTTGCCTGTTTTACTTTTGCTGATTCTTTTTTATGTTTGACTTTTCTGAATCCGTTTTCAAATCTTAAAAGAAATAATCTATTTATACTTATTTATGTTTGGTCTTAATTCTTACATTATTTTCTTTATGTATAAATGTTTCTCTCTGTCACCTCTTCGCTTTTTAAAAAATACATAGTTCTAAATATTAAAAATTTGTATTTTTGTTCTATTTGTTTCTTAAACTCCTAAATGTTCAAGATCATCCCAGTCTACTTCAAATTCTCAAATTGCAGAATTTCAATATTTTCTCCCTTTATCTGTCCATCTCCCCCCTTAGTTATTTTACTTACATTATGTGTAGTCTTCTATGAATTTCCAAAATTTCTGTTGGACAGTTAGATTACAGTGTTCTTGTCTTTCATGGCAATATTTTTTGGAGAATTTCCATTATCCATGGAAAAAATAGAGCATCTCTTTTTCATTACAGTATCTTCATTTCATATGATCCTGTGCTTATTCCTTTTTTAAAAAAATATTTGAATTTATTTGATTTTCTTGGACCATTACTAGTAGGCAGTTCCAAGAAGAAGTGATGCTCCCACGAAGCATTCTAATACTCCCAACTCCGGGGCTCCCTTTTTTTGTTACTAGATCAGAATTTCTCAGCCTTAGTACTACTGACATTAGAGGCTTGATAATCTTTATCATGGGGGCTGTCCTGGGCATTGTAGGGTGTTCTCCAGTGTGACAACCAAAATGTCTCCTGGAGGACAAGATGACCCGAGTTGAAAGTCACTCCCTAAAGGGATAGACTGCTTCTTTTTAGTCTATAATCACACCTCCTTACAGCCAGGGTGGTGTCTGATTCAGGAGGACTTTTGCCACCAGCTCAGGGTTTCCCAACCTCCCAGAGGCCTTCTTTTGTCTATCATCAAGAGGCAGGACTTCTCGGATCTGTGTTTTGCTAGACCGTTTAAAGGTCTGCCACCTACAGGCTCCCTTGGCTATAGTCCTCACCTTCTTTTCCCTCTTCCTTCCTCCCCATTCTTTGGCTGAAAGTGAGTCTCATTCCGCCCGGAGCTCTATGTTGTCTCCGCCGGCTCCCGCAGCTCCCTCTCAGTGATGCTGTTTCTCTAGGGAGCGCAGATTTCCAGAGGTCTCTGGCATCTGTCCCCACCGGCTTCTGTCTGCCTTGCGGTTTTTCTGTCTCTGCCTGTGCCAACACATCTTACATACAGTCTGACGTTTTTGGGTTTTCTAGACTTTCTAGTTTTATAGAAAATGCTGTTTGTGGGAATTTTTGTTTGTTTCCATTTTACCCCTTATTTCTATGCATAGGTTTCCGGGGAAGTGAGAAGCTTTGGAACTAAATTGCCAAAGTTCTTACTAGAAGCAGAAGTCCAGAAAACATCTATGAAATATCTTCTCTTTATAGAAAAATATTTTTCTATGGTGGGCATGGTGGATTGGTGCTTAGCATCCATTTAACCTCCCCCTGGTGTATCTTCTTACCCTTGCAAGAGTGTTTAGAGGCTGGTTTGAGGTTCTGGCTATCAGAAATAGGCATACAGGGTTTTGAAGGCCAAGAAGCAGAGGTCATCTGCCTGCTGTTCAGCTTTTCTGCTAGGAAACACAATCCTTGGGACCTTGAGGGTTTTCTTCATCAGAGATCCAGTATCCAGTCATTTTATTAGTGGCAAGATAGAGTTGCAGCAATTACTGTCAGGACCACATGCCTGGGTCTCAGCTAAGGCAGTGTGCTTAAAAAAATTTTTTTATTCTTTATTGTGGTAGAATATACATAATATAAAATTTACCATCTTAGTAATTTCTAAGTAAGTATTTAAGTATTAAATATTCACACTGTGAACAACCGATCTCTAGAATCTTTTCACCTTGCAAATCTGAAACGCTACCCATTAAGCAGCAATGCTCCATTTCTCTTGCCATACAGCCCCTACCAACCACCATTTTATTTTCTGTTTCTATGACTTTAATTACTCTAGATGCTCAAACAAGTTCATACAGGATTTGTGTCTTTGTGACAGACTTATTTCATTTAGCATAATAACATGAAGATTCATCCCTGCAGCATGTATCAGAATTTGCTTCCTTTTTAAAGCTACATGATAGTCCATTGTACATATATGTCACATTTTCTTTATCCATTTATTCATGATGGACATTTGGGTTGTTTCCATCTCTTAGCAGAACCTGGGTGTAGGCAATGAGCTTTTGAAGACAACCGTTCCCATGACGGCCTGCTGATTCCAATCCAGCTGATCCTCGCAGAGTAGGCAGGTCAGTTTGGAAGTCTTGTCCAAGGTGGGCTTCTCTGGTCCTTCCTCAGTTTCGTTTTGTTTCATTTTAGATTTTTAAATAACTAAATCCTTTTTCTTTATGACTGCCAGAATAAGATATGACTGTTCCCTGCAAATGGACCTTATCTCATTCAGTGCTAGTTTGAAATAACTACAGACAATTCAACCTCAAATACGGGAAACTGAGTTTGGTTTTCTGCCTTACATGGGTTTGTAGTAGAGACAACCCAGTCATCAGTGGAAAACAGGAAATGGCAACAGAAACACGGTTATTTAAATTATCTCCTGGACCAAAGGCCTTTGAAGGCAAGGCTTGGGCAGGCTGTGTGGCTGCTGTGAGAGGCCATTACAGAGGGAACCCAGGGACTTGAGGGTGAGCTAGCTCCCTCTGATTGCGATAGACATTTAAGGAAGTGCAAAGCTCAGGGTTTAAAATTCTTAGTTCTTTGAAGGACAGAGAACCAGAGACCTTCTATGAGTGCTTTCAAAAGTGCATTATGCCTTGCCACTTCAGTACTGGTATGACAAAAAATTAGACGGAGTCCAACCTTACAAGGTAGTTGAAGTCATAGGCTTTCCTGGTCTCTTATATGAAATTTAGACTATTTACTGGGAGAGAGAAGGGCTGAGAATTGGGATGGGGACATTAGGGGGATTATATTAATCTTAACACCCTGAGCTTAAGCTTCACTGCACCCAGCCTGCCACAGGAAAAGGAGGCCCCCCTTCTTTGCCCTAGGGATGAAGGTAGAAATAAAACTGCTGTTGAAACAGGCTCTGATTTCAGTGTGGACGATGGTAGCGAAGGCTGAATGGCATCTCTCAGTGACCAGAGCCAAGAGAGGCATGGCCATCACACCGGGCAGCAGAGTGGGAGTGGGGGCGGAAGGGTCGGACCGTCCCTGCAGGGACTTCGGCAGTAGCTGCTAGGAAAATCGGGAGCCTCAAGCTGAAATAGACGGGCAACTGAATGAGATTCTAAAATGCTCTAGACCTAGTGAGCACAGAAGCCTGACTTGAGTCCTCACAGTAGAGAGAATGTTTTCTTGTACAATTTCCAGAGATGCATTACAAGGAGTGAATTTAAGGAACAGCCCTATAACAAGGCCTGAAGTTTCATTTATGCCGCACTAAAGAGACCTGTGACTGTTTATGGAAGCTGCTGTGTACCTAGACTCTTCAGGGATTACGGGCTCTACCCTGATGTGAACGCTTGCCACTTAAACGTCACCGTGTTCTACCAATGACCGGGGGCGTGTGGAACTCAGATGGTAAATGGAGTTTTGGCTTAAGGCTGTCTCACCATGGACAAAATGGCTCCACAAACATACCCTGATTATTTCCGCCATTTATGGATGTAGATTTTAAACACCTGACAGTTAACAGAATATCTACATTGGCTCACTAATTTATGAAGTGAAGGCTATTCTGAAGGCAGAGCCAGGAGTAAGCAATTGTAACCACTCTCCTATCAAAAGAGTGAACCGAAAGCAGTATCACTATTCTGGGGGATTACAGATGTCAGTGTCATCTTCAAAC
Organism: Manis pentadactyla; assembly: GCF_030020395.1. Classification (NCBI taxonomy): domain Eukaryota; kingdom Metazoa; phylum Chordata; class Mammalia; order Pholidota; family Manidae; genus Manis; species Manis pentadactyla. The sequence continues at coordinate 102,908,247 of NC_080023.1, forward strand.
ACTTAAAATAAGTAGAGGTGGTGCTTCCTATCATACTCTCTTTTAACTTGGTTTTTGGTCTTGGAGAAGTAAATGGGATTTTTCTGAAATTAATAAGTGGTGACTCAAATCCTAATTGCCGTTCCAGATGTGCTGTGTTTACAACCCAGCTCCTAGCACACAGTGTGCAGCCATTGATGTGGAAAACGCTTAGGCTGAAGCAGCTGGAAAGGCTTCTCATGTCCAGGGCCAGTCAAAGCTGGCAGCTTTAGGGTTTATCTGGTAAATGGAAACATACACACTTGTGTTTATACATGTTTAGATATACACATATATATGTACGTATACACACACACATACATCGCAAATGTGATGTATGCTACTTTCAAATTCCAAATTCTTTATAAAGACCCTTCAAACCTTATGCCTTTTCTTATTGGTGGTCGTGGAGAGTAGGGCAAGGTGCAATGGTTTATGTTTCATAGCTTCATCTTGGAGATCATGTTCTGACATATCCCAGACATAAAAAAAAATCACTGGGATAGAAAGACTGCACTTCCCCAGGTTGTATCTCTTTCTGGCACATGACTATTGCACTAAGGTGTTTAGAATGTCTGCTTCTTCCTGCTTCTAATGGCCTATCATAATGATATCCTCAGTATAGTAGGATGTCCTGTGAGGTTTGTGATTCCATTAAAATGTGGTTACTATCTTAATATAGGGCAATCTTTTATCTTTAATTTTTAAATTGAGATTTTAAAAACCTCATGACATTGAATGTACCATCTTACTAATTGTTGTGTACATTCCATAGTGCTATGTATATTCACCTTGTTGTACACAGATTACGAGAAGCTCTTCAGTGTTGCAAAACTGAAAATTTTTACCCACTAAGTACTAATTTTTCGTATCTTTCCACTTTCTGTTAATATGATTTTGATTACTTTAGGATACTTCATATGGGTGTAATCATATAGTGTTTGTCCTTTTGTGACTAGCTTATTTTGCTTAGCATAATGCCCTCAAGATTTGTTCATGTTGTAGCATATGTTAAGATTTCCTTCTTTGTTAAGGGTGCATAACAGCCCATTGTTTTTTCATACCATGTTTTCATGGTCCATTCTTCTTTCTACGGACCTTTTTTGCTGCTTCCACCTCTTGTGGTTACCATTTTCTACAATGGCTGCCCATTTTATGTTCCCACCGAGTACACAGAGTTCCAGTTTCTCTGCATCATCTCCAACACTTTTATTTGTTTCTGATTAGTGACGTTGATTATCTTTTCATATGCTTGATGGCCATTTGTATATCTTTTTTTTGGAGGACTGTCTGTTCAAGTCCTTTGCTCATTTTTAAATGAGGTTATTTTGTTGTTGAATTATAAAATGTTCTTATATGTTCTGGATATTAACCCCTTATTAGATACATGATTTGCAAATATTTTTTCCCATTCTGTAGGTTGCCTTTTCATTCTGATGATTGTTTCCTTTGATGCATATAGTTTTTAAGTTTGATATAATCCCATTTGTCTATTTTTGCTTTATTGCCTATCCTTTTGGTGCCATGGCCATGAAATCATTGCCAAATCCAATGTCTCATAGCTTTTCCCCTATTCCTCTAGTACTTTTGTACTTTCAGGCCTTAAATTTAGGCCTTTAACCCATCTTGAAATAATTTTTGTATGTGGCACAAGGTAAAGTCCAAATTTATTTTTTTTGCATGTGGGTAACCAGTTTTCCCAGCACCATTTCTTGAAGAAACTGACCTTTCTTCCTTGTGCAGCTTTGCACCCTTATCCTAAATTGTTTGGCCATATATGCAAAACTTTACTTTTGAACACTATTCTGGTCCATCGGTCTATAAACACCAGGGCCCCACCACCTTGATTACTGTTGCTTTGTAGAATATTTTTTGAAATCAGGAAGTATGAGGCCTCCAACATTCTTCCTTTTCAAGATTGTTTGGGCTATTTGGGGGTCCCTTGAGATTCCATATGAGTTTTAGGATGGTTTTTTCTATTTCTACAAGAATAATGCCAATGGGATTTTGATGAGGATTGCACTGATCCTTTAGATTGCTTTGGATAGTATGGACATTTTAACAACAGTAAGTCTTCCAATCCACAAGCACAGGAATGTCTTTCCATGTATCTGTATTTGTTTAGTATATAGGTCTTTTACCTCCATGGTTGAGTTTATTACTAAGTATTTTATCCTTTTTGATGTGATAATAAATTAAATTGCTTTAATTTCCTTTTGGATTGTATATAAAATTATCCATGTATAAAAATGCAACTGATTTTTGTGTCTTGACTGTGTATTCTGCAACTTTGCTGAAATTGTGTATTAGTCGTAACAGGGTTTTTTTTGGTGAAATCTTTAGGGTTTTCTATATATAGCATGATGCCTGTAAACAGAAAATTTTCTACTTCGGATATCCTTTATTTCTTTTTCTTGTCTAATTACAGAATATATTGAATAGTAATGAATATGAACAGAATACGTTGAAATGAAAGTGGACATCCTGGCCTTGATCCTGGTTTTAGAGGAAAAATTTTCAGTCTTTTGCCATTAAATATGATAGCCATGGGCATTTTATATGTGACTTTATTATTTTGAGGTGGTTTCCTTCTGTTCCTAGTTTGTCAAGTGTTCTTATCATGAAATCATCTGTTTTATTTTTGATGAATATCCCAAGTGCTTAGAACTTGCTGGCATATAGTAGGCACTCAATAAATATGTGTGGAGATAAAGAAAGAAAGAATAAAAAGATCAGTGGTGAGAGTGTCTATATATTCAATCATCACAAATATCCAGAGGGTAGACTTAGCCCTTGAGAAAAGATAAGGAAAGTATACTATTGTCACTTCTGGGAAAGGTTCTAGTGCACTTTACTCATTGGACAGAGAAAAAGAATATTTTAGATCAATACTCAGAAGTGGGCTTCAGTAGCATTACCTTGCTCTAAAAATGAATGGAAAGAGAGATACTCACAGTGATGAGAGAACGGGGTGCATGGGGGTGTATGATCTAGTCTCTAAAGTTACACACCATCTCTTTTACTTTATTCTATTAGCAAGAAGTGAATCAATTACAGCTGCAGCCCAAAGACAAGGGAGGGTGATTCAGCTCCATCTCTTGAAGAAGGAGTATCAAAGCATTTGTGGATATATTTAAAGACACCATTAAGACAATAGAAATGCAAGATACATACTGAGAGAAAATATTCACCATACCTATATCTGACAAATGATATACCTTTATCTATATAAATATATTTTTAAATAATATTTTTTATACAGTTTAATATAAGAAGACAAGTAATACAATAAAAAACAGACCAGATTTTTGTACAGACACCTCAGGAAAGAAGACATGTGAATGGCCAATTAGCACCAAAAAACACGCTCAAATGAGGTACCACTGCATGCCCACCAAATGACTAGCATACAATAAATAATCTCAATGCCAAGTGTTATGACCACGTACAAGCATGAGTATAGCAGCTGGACCTCTCATGCATTGCTGGTGTACATATAAAATGATACCTCCATCAAGGAAAACTTCTTGGCAGTTCCTTACATAGTCACCACATGATCTTGCAATTCTCCTCTTAGGTCTTTACGCAAGAGAAATAATAATTTATGCTCACAAAACAGCCTAAATATGAATGTTCATAGCAGCTTTATTCATAACAGTTTTTCCATAAATTAGAAAAAAATACAAATTTCCATCAATAGGTGATAGATTTGTGGTATATTCATGGATTACCACTCAGCAATGAAAAAGGGAACAATAACTGATATATATGATAATATGGGTGGATCTCAGATCATGAGCTGAAACAAAAGAAGACTGACACAAAGCAGTGCATCCTATATGGGTTCATTTATGGGAGCTCCTAGAAATAAGGAATCTATAGTGAAAGAAAGCAACCAGTGACTGGCTGGGCCTGGGGGAAAGGGCAACCGGAACTGCCTGGGCTGATGCAAATGCTCTCGATGCCCATTGTGCCGGGGGCTACATGGCTGTACAGCTCATTGACTGCTTTCAGTGGGTGCATCTTATCATATGTTAATTATTCTTTAATAAAGTTGATCAAAATGGGAAAAATAATATTTTTCAGCTGGATAAAAGACCTAATAGAAAGGGCAGAATTTTAAAGATTTTCAGAGGAAGAGAGTATCTGTGTGATCTCATGGTATGAGAAGATTTCTCAAAACCACAAACCATAAAGAAAAAAGATGATCTGTACACTTCAATCTCACTCGAAGTTTGTCATTTATATTCTCATCTATATTCTTTACATCTCTTCAAATTATTGTGTGTCTTCATATCTAAGGATATGAAAAACAGTTTTCTGAGTTTTCTTGACAAACAAACTGAAGGTTCCACACTTCCAAATATGCTTTTTTTCTCTTTCTTCCTGTCATTATTATGGATGGATTTTTCATTTTAAATTTCTTGATATCAAGGAGGCTTACCTGTCCAAGTGACCCATGCAAGGCAGGGTCACTATTCATTGTGTGAATTTTAGTTCCACTTAACATCTTTAAGCCTCACTTTGTTTTGCTGCAAATTAAGATTGACTGGTGGGGATAACATGAGCTAATAAATGTAAAAATACTTTTTAAATAGAGGAAACTATATATTTTACTTTTCCTTTCATCTTTATTCCTTATACTCACAAATTTCCCAGCACTAGTCATTGGGGAAAAATATCTCACTTCATGGAAATATCTAATCCTGCCATACATTCATTACTCCATTCTTTTCAAGTTGTACCTCCTAATTGGCTTGTATCTCTGATGACATCCTCTCTGTTGTTTCTGTCTTTTTTCTTTAACAACAGCATGTTTTATCTGCCATGTAATGCAAAAAACAAGCAACCGAGAAACCCCTTTTTCTTACCAGTGTTTAGATTCCTTCCATACCCTGTCTTTTCACTATCCTTTAACATTCTGTTCTCATATACCTACCCCTCCCTCTTTATCCTGCTGGAATCTACCTTCCACTCCTACCTCTAATGTGAATTTGTATTTTTAAAGATAACCCCAATAATCATATAAAAGGAGTATTTTTAAAGTTTACCCTCACTATGCTCATTGCTGGAGCTTCTGACACTATGGACCCCTCCCCTTCTTGACTCCTCTCTGCTATTTCTCCTTTTTCATCCTATTAATGTGCTCTTTGATCAAGAGCCCAGAGAATAAGGGAGAGAGACAGGAAAGGTCATCAGTCAATAGGCATGGGCCACAGCTAACCATAAACTCCACGTTCCTGGATAAAGTCATTTCAGCAAGCATCTAGAAAGTCCCCAGGACCACCACATCCCCCTGTGCACAACCAGTATCTGACCATCAACAGCCAATTCACAGGCCTTCTCTATGGACTAACCGCCTTTCCCTGGACATTATCCACTTATTGTTACCCTGCCTTCCTTATCTGTAGCCAAAGTGAAATGAAAGAACTTTATGGTTTGTGGTTTTGAGAAATTCTTTCATACCATGAGATCATAAAGATATTCTCTTTCTTTTTCAAGCTATTATCTCAGCTCAGAGTTTTCTAAGTGTATTTAGAATTTAAGAGTAAAGCGTTGCCTTTAGTTTTGGTCTGTTTGCTTTCTGTCCTGCCATAACCAACTTCTCCTAAAGCAGTAGCTTTCTCAACCTGACAACCTAAAACAGAAATTTGTTAACTGAAACATATAATGTCATGGTTAATTAAATAATGTAGGGCTACCACTTTTAGAACTACCTATAGTAAAATAAAGCATTTTTAATTTCACATTGGGATATGAGCCATTCTTGGGGCATCCTTTCATTTCATAATGGACAAAGAATACCAAGTCTCAGGTAGGAATATGAACTTTAGTGATATATATTATAGCACAAGTAAGCACTTCCTTATGCTTATATGGATAAAACCAGATATTCCATTCCTCCTTACAACATTCTGTTTAAGGTTTACTTTTATTTGTATAGATTTTGATTATATACTTATCATATTAAGACACCTGAGGTTTTCTGTGAGAAACTTATGTAAATGAAATATAGCCTGCTTCCAATTAGTTCCAAACTGAAGGGAGAATGAGGATATCAATAAATTGTAAAGACAAAAGCAAAATAAAGGAAGAGCCACAGAAATGTAAAGGTTCTAAGGGGGCGTTCCTTTAGAGGAGGGATAAGAACTTCAGTTCACTGGTCAGCATCATGAAAGCATTCAAGAAAGGGCTGGGCTCTAAAAAGAGAGAAGAGAGCCTAGTTGTTGTGGAGAGACCAGCATAGGATGACTCAGGAGGATGACAAATCAAAAACCCTAAAGACCAAGAGATCTCTTTTTTTTTTCTGTTTAAGTTGTTTGAGTGTTACCTTCTTTTTTTTTAAAATTTTTTATTAAGGTATGATTGATATACACTCTTATGAAGGTTTCACATGAAAAAACAATGTGGCTATTACATTTACCCATATTATCAAGTCCCACCCATACCCCAATGCAGTCACTGTCCATCAGTGCAGCAAGTTGCCAGAGATCCACTATGTCCCTTCTCTGTGATACAGTGTTCTCCCCGTGATCCCACACACCATGTGTACTAAACATTATACCCCTCAGTCCCCTTCTCCCTCCCTTCCCACCTGCCCTCCCACACCCCTCCCCTTTGGTAACCACTAGTTCATTCTTGGAGTCTCTGAGTCTGCATCTCTTAAATAAACTGTTGTACTGAGCCATTACAGATGCTGGCCAGAGAAGGACTGAGTCCTGGGACGGGGAGTCTGTGCTTCAGTAGCAGCAAGGCCAGTTCACAGAAACAACTTGTCCACCAGGCTCAAGAAACAGGGGACATTTATGAGTGCCGCAGGGAAAGAATATAATGATGTAAGGTCATGTTGTAACCAAAAATAAAACAAAGTATCCAAAGCAGAGATGAGAAAAGAAGAGATGGAGGGTAAAGCAAGAGAGCTAGTCTTCTTGAGCAACTTGGCACGAGCTGCCCTACCCATGGACTAAAAGTCTGGGGAGTTGGGACAATAAAACCACGAAAAAGCTGAGTATCTGAGAATAGAAAAAAATGTTTCCTATCTGAACTTTGGGATTGAAAAGCATCCTCAGATGTTTCTCTGTGACAAAGCAGCCCAGAAGAGTACAGTACAACTGCTGCCTAGACAGAAGAGCTTGGACATCTCATGCAGTCCCCGCATACCCTGAAGCCACAGGTAGGTCCCTGGTATCTCAGGACTGGATTCCATAAACAAAGGCAATGACCTCTGAGCTACAGACACGATAAGGTCTAACTGAGATGAGTTCATTTTGGATATAAAAGCCCTTCTGATGCTGTGATGTTTTGTAAGAATACCTGTAACATTGGTATTTTCCTAGGGAGAAAGAAGCAACTCAGTTTAAACTTTAAATGCCTAAGAAGAACTGGCATTCATTGATATGCTCTGCCATCAGGATGAATGGTAGGATGAGATAGAGAAAATGTAGAAAAAAATTTTTAAAGCCACATTTTTGCAGTACTGAATATATACAAATTAAAGGTCATATGGAGCAGATATGTTTGAACATAACCTAAGTCAAGTGTTGGGTTTGCAACGTGCTAGTGAGCCATCAGTTTTGTTTGTTGCATCTAGTATTTACAAAATAAATAAATATAATTGAAAAATAAAATAAAATAGAAAATATGATACATCATGCATAGTAAGGAGAAATATTATTTCAAAGAATCCCCTTCCAGTTTTACACATATGCATGTGTATTCTGGGTCATAATGTAAATATATTTCTTATTGTGGTCAGAGTTTTATAAGTATGAAAACTCTTATTTTGAAAGATAGATAAATAATTCCAAAGTACAACTTTAGTTACTCTTCATATAGGAACTGGAGATAATTATTAATAAAAAAAAATAAGGAAGAGTCCTTTGTGTATATTTCTTTCACAGAATAAGGTCATTTCTTACATCCTTTTAATGTAAAATGATCTGTGGAATCATCTGATGCTATAATACTTGCCTAGTAGCATTTAAGATTTAGGACGGATTGTATAAGTTAACTGAAATAACAGGCAATCACCAGAACCAAAATGATTATTAACCATTATAAATGATTGAGAAGCCAGGAAACTAGATTACTGCATTCAGGCAAGACCCTTAAAACAAGACCCATAATACAGCCAGCTCTGTTCTTAGAAAGACAGGTGGCATTTTCTTTACTTTAATCACATACTTTCCTTCCTGAGTAGTGATATTTATACAGGTGCAACAAGAGTATTAGTTATGATACATGCCCCTTGTCTAGCCAAGACAAATCAAGGGCTGTATGACTTAATCTGTGATAGTTCATGCTAACAATTTTCAATTAGTTTTGGGGGGACCTCAAGAGCACTTGCAATGCTGTTAATAACATCTTCCTGTGTAAGAAATAAATCTCAGCCATTTTTTTCTAATCAATTATGCTTACTGTTGGAATAACAGTCTACACAGTACACATAGAGAGGAAGCCTGATGCCCTCATGTAGTTCTCCTAAGAAGTCCTCATTTTACTCATTTTGGAGATATCCAGCTATCCTCTGAAAATCTCTAACTATTACACTGTATATGCAATGGAGTTTTGTGTATGTTAAGTAAAGCTTGGTGTCCATATAAGAAGTATCTTAGTAGGGTACAGATTGTCATAATAAGAGTGAGTCAGTTATTGATCCCCTGTTGGCAGATTTCTTGAGTGGAATTAAATAGTTCCTGCAAATCCAATTGGACAATTAAAAAATAAAATGTAACACTAACTACTACAGCTAAAAGAATAGCTCCAGTATGTTTTCAACTCTGCTGAGGTCCATGCCACTGGCATGTCTGTATAGATTTCAGTAGAAGTATTTTGTTGATTTGTGGTCAGGGTCCAATTTCCCAAATGCTGAAGGTTGGTTTAATAATGTGGGGAAAATTCAAGTACCTGAAGGGACCAGTGAAAGGAAATATGCTTTTGATGTTTCAACTTACTAGCTATTAAATTTTTGTTAGCTGGATAAGGTAGGGAATAACAAATCCAGTAATTCATTGGATTCTCTTTCCTTTGATGGTAAAGAAGGGTTGGAAGGTAGACTTATGAAAACGATGTGTATGTGTAAAACTGTATTGGTAAACCTTTTGGGGCAATTCTAGGAGTTACCAGAGTACAAAAACAAGTAAGATTAACATTAAAGAAAGCATAAATAGGGTAGCAGTGATATCAGAAAGAAAATCTTGCAGCATCATTTAAAATGGACTGTCCACTTTATCTTATCAGCTTGATCTAAAAATCTTGTTTTAACAGCTTTGTTCTGAATATCTTCTGTCTCTGGAGGATTCTTAAGAATCCTTGATTAAAGGTCTTCTTATGAAATGAATGTCCAGTGGTTCAGGGAAGATGATTTGTGTTTTTTGAATTAAAAAATATGAATCCAAGGATCAATGCCTAAGAGCTTACCATTGTTCTATTGTTAACAGTTTCTGATAAGGCCTTTTTTACCAAAGATTGAGACTGAATTTCTGGGTTTCAGTGCATTCAGAGTCTTCTCAATAGGTCTTATGGAAAGACTGCTTATATTTCTTTATGATAAAACTGGATCTGTACAGGATTCTATTGCAGTACTTGACCATATCAGCCTGCAAGAGGGATGGAAGGTGGCCTCTCACTAATGTATAAGGTGAAAGCTAATGAATCCCCAAAGTCGATTTCATTGTCATTAAAGCTAATGAAATACCTTAGGCCAAGGGAAGTTGAATGTCTCTGAAAGCATGGCTAAACTTGGTTTTAGAATTTTACTTATTTGCTCTACTTTTCATGAAGATTGAAGATGAACTTTTTGTTAACAAAAGTCAAGGTTTTGCAAAGTCACTAGTAAGAGTCCCAGTGAAATGTGTGCCCTGTCACTGAAGGGATGGATTAGATATCCCCATATCAGAAACAAAAACATCAAACAAACTTAACTATGATCAGAGCTTTGCTTTTTAGTAATGAAAACCTTCAGTGAATACTGAAAATAAGCAAATAATGACCAAATTGCCCACTTGTAGGGTGAAGAGGGTTGGAGGTATTCAAAGGAGGTTAGAGGCTTTGATGACTGTTCCATGTTTTATTTTTACCATTTTCCCAGGATTATGCTGGCAAGTCAGGCATACACTGGAAACATCCTTGGCAATACCTTTAAAATTACTCCGCCAGTGATGAATCAATATCATGGCCAATTTAGATATGTTATTATGGATAAAATAATGAAGCAATTTTTCTAAACTCCAGAAGATCATTTTGTATGACAACATGGCAGTTTTGTGAACACCACAATTATCTTTAAGCAGTATGCATTCTGACCATCCCCAACTTTTTTTCTCTGAATCAGAGGCTTATCTTTGCTATTTCACGTTGACTTTTTTGAATCTGTCCATTGCTTTTCCCTTTTGAGTGGTATGCGTGCAACCAATTTTAGTTAATCCTGCTATTTTAGCATAGTGGTCAGCCAGGTCATTGTCATGAGATTCTGAATCATTATGCTTTGACAATCTCCACTTTTATTATGGCTAAAAGTTTAATTTTTTCTACTTTTATGTGAGTTTCTGAAGAGATCAGAACACCTGTTTGATTCCAAAGCATTAATTACATCATTGGCCACCCTAGTGTTGGTATAAGTATTTGATCTTTAACTTGTGTTTCTTGGTTATCTAAGAGGAGAGATCAATTCAGCCATTCGGTGGAGTTAACTTTTGGTAGAAGCTCATATTCTAACAGTGAAGTTTGATCTGTGATAATATTGCCTCTTTTAGCATTTTCCATTTCTTATTTTTTGGTACAAACAAAATTAAGTCAGGATTACCCAAGAGAGTTTCAAAAAAAATATTCTCCGCTGAAGGTTAAAAGATTATGGGGTTGTCCTTCCATAGGTAGAAAAGGAGAGTTGCTGGGTTCCAGGTATACAGCAATGGATAGAGATACTTAAAAGGGAAAGTAACAATACTTCCTTGAGTACTGTAAGGCATCTAGCTGAGATGTGCTGAAAGTCTGAACATTGTGGGTAGTCATTATATTTGCGGAGACAATAGAACTCTATCAGTTGAGGCTTTCACAAGGACTGCTATGACAGCTATTACACAAGGTGGATATGTATTGGCCAATGGACTGAAATACTCAGTGGGTGTCTGATTGCTTGCTTGTAGTTGCATCAATATCCCAATGTCTTCCCAGGACATTTCTGGTCAAAAAGAGGAAGGGAGTTTGTAAGAATATATATAAGCAAAAACCTGGGGCATGTTGGATTATCTTTAGTTTAAAAATGGAGTGTGTATGTCTGTTTTCCCAAGGAAAACATTCAGTGATTTCAGCAGAATTCAGCATACTGTGCCGACAACATCTAGCTAACCCTAAAAGTCTGACACTTCCTTTTGGTAACTAAATTTTGTAGGAATTTTCTAAATTACATAGTTGACTCATTCTTTGTGTTGACCACATAGGTCCATTTAATTATATATACAAATTATTAATACATGTTTACTACAGTTTCTGGAACATAGTAAGCACTGAATAAATATCAGCTATGATTATTAGTTTTGTTTTTTTGAATAATTATTGAATGAATCAGCATGACTAGGGTTAAATGACACTGAGAGAGAAATATCATCCACCTAAATTATATGGAATTGAGAAAGGTGAAGTTTCTCAAAAGAGATGCTTCAAAGAATAAAAGAAGTGTGTGTGTTGTGTATACGTACATACATATGCCTAATACATCTTATCATAATCCCAAAGTTCAATATAAAACTAAAATCTGAATAAAGTTACACGGAGAGTGAAGACAAATATATCATAAATGCAATAGAGATAATGTTTGAATAGTTGGGTATTGGTGCTTTTTCTAACTCATATGTTTTCAAAAGTGTCTATGGCAAGTATGTATTGCCTTTAGAATAACAATGTAATCAACAATCCATTCAACAAAATCTAAGTGAATACCTACTAGCTAGGTGCTCATCTGGGCATCAGAGATAGAGGAATCATCAAGAGACAAAGCTCCCTGTCAGGTAGAGCTCACATACCATTCTGTTAAAAATTGAAAGAGAAGCAGACCTGGATTTGACTAAAGAATTGTTGGCTCAGTCTTAACTCTGCTACTTGTAGCTGTGTGACCTTCCAGAAATCACCTAACATCTCTGAGCCTAAGTATCCTCACTTAAAAGATCAACATAATAAGGTTACTGTGCAAACTAAGTAAAATAATGGGTATATGAGTGCCCTGAAATGTAAATCACTGTACAAATATATAAGGTGTGATTATTGTGAGCTCTTCTAAGTTAAGAATAATACTGTTATTTTTATGACAAATTGTGTCTATGGGAAGTACTAAATGATGGAATGTTTAAATCCGTTTTAATGGAATTGCTTAGCAGTGTGACAATTGTGTCTTTAGTTTTACATGATAAAGAAACTGGATTATAAAATATCCAAGATTTCTTATTATTTAAAATGGGAAACATGAAAGACTCTTTGAATAAAGCTCATAGTCAAGGTTTTTATTACCTAGGAAAGTTACCAGATTTTTACCACAGCTGAAATCCATTTCCTAAATTCTGCCTAATTTGCTAAATATTCTATTAAATTTAAACTGTAATAAAATCCTCTTTGTTTAAACATTGCTGCATGCATAAAAGTATTGCTTTTTTTGTGCTGCCATTTCATTTTCACCAAATATTATATTTTAGTGATTTGATGTAAGTAAAGGATATATGGACTTATGTTATGAATCATAGAATTCTATTATGAAAAGGAACATTAGGGATTCTCTAATCCAATCTTTCATTTTACAGTTGACAAAGTGAAACTCCTAGGAAGCTAAATGACGTCCACTCACAGCCCGGGAGCTTACATCTGGGTGGAGCAGAGAGGTTTTTAACTCCCAGTCCAGCACTAACCCTCTGGGGCTTGTTGCAATACAGCCAGACCTCTCAACGGTCTACGCCCTTCTCTAAGTCTCCATGGACCCTGGAAGTGGAACACCCAGTGACGAAGGAAATAAAAACGTAATGGTTATACTGTTAGATGACATCAGTGTGCTTTTTCCATACAATAGTGACTATTCTGTGGTTGAAGTTTTTAAGTCCGCTTCATTTAGAAGGAAATGAGGATATCTTTTGTACTGTAAACTTTTACACTTTTAAAGCAGCCCTGCCATGAGCTTATTGCTAAGAACCTGATTTGACCCATGATTCTTTTTAGAATTTCCTCAAATCTATATCTTAGAGACAGAAAAAAACAAAGCAAACAGCAGTGGCTTAAGAGACCAGCACTGGCCGGTCGCATGGCTCCCGCTGACACTGCTGCGGGTGGGGTGGGGTGGGTGAAGGGTGTGTGTGACTCAGACGCTCGGAGCGCTGGCCTCACTCTGCTCTTACTCCGCGAGGACGGGCTTCTGGGTCAGGCTTCCGCATCCTCCCACGTGACCCGAAACCCAGCCCAGCATCCTCCCCAATGAGGCCACCCTTCTCCTTGTGTGTTGTTTGTGGCTTGTTCTTACTTTACAAGATGCGGAGATCTGCTTCAGCTCTGTTATTTATCAGTCCTTATTGCCTTTAGCTCTGGAAAGCGGTGTTTTTAGTTCCACCCGGAGGCCTGCAAACAACTGGTACCTCGCAAGTTTCACGCAGGCCTTATTAATAATTACTGCTCCTCAGCACCTCAGTAAGTAAGAGCTGGTCAGGATTTGACCAAAAGATAGCTGACTTTAATTAGGCACACAGTGTCTTAAAGTGCAGCTAAAAAGACAACTGGTTTATAGGCCAGTCTCTCATTTTAATGTTTATTGCAAATTGATAAATGCTATTTTTAAAGTAAAGCTCTATGTAAGTTTTCTTTTTAATAAGCAATGCTATGGCAAGTTGGAAACGTAGAGGAGTAGAAGTACACACTTCTGACCGTCACTTTTAGCATTTAAGTCTGAAGTTTATTTGTATTTGCATGGAGATTTGATCATTGAAAATACTTTTGAAAAACAATTATGACTATCAGGTCAAAATTTGCTACTGATTTTGAAATTATGCCAGGGAATGGAGGAGCCAAACAAAAGAAATATTATAAAGAATAAGCCTTTGAGTAGGAATCAAAGAACTGCCTCTGAAACTGCTTCTTTAACCTTAAACTGAGGATATTTGGCTGGATTAGCTGAGAGTGTTCTTCTAGGATTAATTATCCATAATGGTCTCTACCTCTGTAGTTTTGTGATTTGCTAGAAATTACTTGGTGAGGAAGGGTGAGATTGATTCCATTCCGGTTTTGAATTGTTGATAAGGTATATTGTTCATTTCTCATCATTTGAGCCCATCTGTTTCATGACATTGCAGATTTACAGCCCTTGTTTCAAGGAACCCACATTATCTATATTGCAAATGTTGAGGGTAAAAGAATGTTTTTAATAAGTTAGGACTGAAACAGCAGGACCATTACATAAGTTTCTCGGACAGGCATGTGTTAAAGAAACTAATCACAGAAGCTCAAGTCATAACATTAAGAACATTAAGCAGACCCAGAAGAGGGGCATTTACCTTCCACTGCAGTCATTTTTAGGTAGCTGTTGGTGGAATATAATGTTTGGATAATACATTCAAATGGTAGGGTTTGCCAGCTCCTGTTTCATAGGATATTATTAACACACACTTTTTCTTCTTTTATCGAAGTGATAAATTCTCTATAGTTATATTGTGATGTAAGCACTGGGAAGTCATTGAATTTTTACAGTTTCAAAATGCATGTGTTTTCTAAGACACTTTACAGCTATATTTTCCAGGGACTCCATTCTGGTTTATGAGCAGGCAAAGGCAGTGGAAGAAGAAACTTTAGTAAGACTAATGTCAACAAAAAAAAAATTTGAAGGCTAAGGTTTTCTTATCTAAAATCAAGTTTAGTTTCAATGCAGTTTCCTCTTTTTGATCTTGATGTCTGCAGTGGTGTCAGCAACCTTGAGTTTATTTATGGCTCTTTGGTATAATCTAACTATGTGTGAAAGCCTGGTACCAGGCTTCCCTAAATGCCTTGTTGATAAAGGTCAGCCCAGAGCGGAATTATGAGAGGAAGCAGCTACCTTTACTCTGTTCTGTGTGCCCTAGCAATAACACACCTAGCCAGAGTTGAAAGTGGGCTTCTACGAGAGATGAAAATTTCTGGATATGTGTGTATAGATACATATACATGTACATATAGATATATGCATGTACATATACATATATATATATGATGAAAACTTTATAGATAATAACATATATGCCTAAATAGGCATTCAAATATACCCTGGAAGTTGAACTTAGGAAGAGATGGCTGAGCTCAAAAAGAGTAAAAATCAAAAAGATTGTAGTGACCCTAAGGCTGCAACTTTGAGTTGTATCATTGGGTCTGCTATCAAAACTCATGCTCATGACCAAGGGAAGAAAGTCAACAACAAAGAGGGAGTTTCCACATTCATACATTTCTGGCACATAGATTCTATACCTTCTAGAAAACTCAGCTGACTCCTTTGACTTAACATTTGTAAAACTTTCTTAAAACACTGTTTACCTAAACTTGAAGATTAAGGATCAAATGCAGCTGGAATAACACCCTTAAAACTTGTTTTGCTTAATAACATCTTTATCAATTGAAAATGATGAAGAGATACTTGTTTGGGTTTCTAAATGCCATTTGCTGTGTGATAGCAGCATTGCAGCCAAAAGACCCTAATGAAAGTTTCCCTGTGACCAGCCTAAATGGGAAGCCAACCTGATGAGAAAATGATGTCAAAGGCCAGCTTTTGCTCTCCCCACGAGGATTTTAATTACAGAGAAATCAACAGCTGTGCCAGGGGTAACACAGGAGTGCTGGCCATGCAAAATAACACCTTGGAGTGGAATGAATTTAAAATAAATGGGCTGGAAATATTGGCTTTCCACACAATCAACAGCAACACATGAGGGAAAACATGGAGCCTTTAATTTGGTTAAGTATGCTGATCCTGGACTTTTCTGTACCATCTGATTCTGGTGCATGTGTGCATAACTTGCAATCCCTGGTTAAATAGGAAAATAATCTTTCACTTAAACTGCCTGTCACAGATCTGGGAAAAAAGCAAGACGTTCAGCCTGGCATGTCAAACCATCGTGTATATTTTCCACTTATGAAAGTGACTGTTCTCTTGACTCTGTGACTCAGGAATGTAATATTTTTTATTGTTATTGACTTTTTGTGCAGATCAACTTAGAATAATTTAAATGAAACTTTTTTTCTCAGTGTAAGAGGGGATATATCTCTTTCTCTTTCTGCTCCTTTGCATTTGAAGGGTATAGTGAACTTACATAAATTACCTAAAGTGTACTCTTATTAATCAGCCCACTAATGAGAGGTCCAGATATGCCAGTGAGTACCTAAATAGTGTTGTGCCAACCAAGGATGTCATGAGTTTTCTCAAATGGGTTCAACAGAGTAAAATAATGAAAAATGCAAAGGAAAATGGAAGTTGATTTCATCTTTTGTGGCTAGACAGTAATCCTGAGCTTTTATTATTACTTTTATTTTTTATATGAGTATTGTAACACGCTTAACCCCCTGCTTGAATGTTCTATTACACATCGCAAAATAAAGGGAATCACTCTTGCTGAGGGAAGAAAATAAGCATTTTAGTTCAGTAATAAGGAGTGTGGCAAGGGGCGATCCTATTCAGTCACTCTGGGCCTTCCTCTCTTGGGGACAGGCAGCTGACCACGTGTGGCAACACCTCCCAGTCCCTTGGGGCTTTCTGCTTAGGAAGGCAGATTTGGGAAGTGGAAAGAGCCTGTGCATTGGAGGCACACTTTAGTTCAAAGCTACGCTGTGTGATCCAGGCCATTTGCTTAATCATTTTTAGCCTTGGTTTGCTTAACTAAGCAATTTGTCCAAAGTGACCCTGTTAGTAGTTGGGGGAGTTGGCATTTGAATTCAAGGGTGTCTGACTTTAGGCTTGTGCTAATTTAAGCTTTATTTTCTTGGTGTCTCATGTAGTTCACATAGATGGGTTCAAACATATATGGATTTCATTAGAAGGTTCTACTTCCTTCCTGAATGCTTTGCAAAATTCTGGCTGCTGTTCACTTCATAGCAAGATGGCTGTGAAATGCCAGAGCTCTCAGCTCTGACTGCGTGCTCTGTGACTGTCCTCTGTCTGCAGTTCCCACCTGCTTCCATGACCCAGACTCTGCTATATGTTGTGCTGATGAGAGAAATGCAGAGAGGAAAATCTTACCTTTTAACCTGTGTGCAAACATCAAAGTCAGGGTCGTGATCTCCTCCTCCATGAAAAAACAAAGCTATATTCTGTCAGTTCTTTTTACTTCTTTTTCTTATTTTATTCAAATGCATATCTTTATGTTTGAAACTGATTCTAAAGAATTAGAAGAATTCTTTAATGCCTTCTTCCTCTCTTCCCCAGGCTAAAATATTTGAGAAATATTTCAGAAAATATTTGGGCTGGACATTGGCTCTGTTGGCTGTACATTGCTACTGCTAGATTAGGAATTAACTCAGTAGGCATTTTCCTCAATAGCTTGCTATTTGCTAGACTAGGTTTTCTGGGAAGGCAGTGGCCATGTCTAGCTTTCCCCTATTATATGCCCAATACCTGGAATGCTGCCCGGTTCAGGGAGAGCACTCAGTAAATATTTGATGAATGAATGAATGAATGAGTTAAGAAAAACAAACCAGTCACTTGAATTTTAGAATGGTTTGTATACTCATTCATTCATTTAGCAAATATCCAGTAAGCTCATACAGTGAATACATTCATTTAATGACTTAGGGATATATGTATACCTAGAACATTCTGATAAATTTACTAGAAAATGATACTTTTGAATACTAGACATATGCTGGTATATGTCTTTTTAGATTTTTAGGTTTTTCTAAGGTTGTGAAGCAACATCTTTTTCTTTTAATGTACTTAATTTTTTTTAAGAACATCATTAGATTTACAGAAAACTGTGAAGTTAGTACCCAAGATTCCCATATGCCCCACACCCAGTTTCTCTTACTAGCGTCATATGTTAGAATGGCATGTTTGTTGTAATTGATTGACCAATATTGGTACAATTAAACATTATTAATTGAAGCCCATACTTTACAGATGTTTCCTTAGTTTTTACCTAATGTCCTTTTTTCTTTTCCAGAATCTCATCCAGAATACCACATTACATTTAGTCTTAATGTTTGTTAGGCTCCTCTTGGCTGTGACCATTTCTCAGATCTTCCTTGTTTTTGAAGATCTTGACAGTTTCAAGGATTGCTAGTCAGGCAGTTTGTAGAATGTTCCTCCACTGGAATTTCTCTGATTAGATTGGGGTTATGGGTTTTAGGGACCCAGGAAGACCAGGGTACTTGCTATCCAGATCACTCCTCACTGTTCATGTTGTCCTAAGCTCCTGATTCAGGTAAGGTTTGTCAGGTTTCTCCAATTTCTTCCTCCCCCTTTCCACAGTCTTTGGAAGGAAGTCACTAGGCAAAGCTCATTCTAGCTGTGAAGAGCTAGGTTCCACATCCTTAAGGATGGAGCATTTACACACATTATTTGGAGTTCTGCCTGGGAGAGTTGTCTTCTCCGCCATTTATTAATTTATCATTTGTTCATATCAGTATGGATTCATGGATATTTATTTTATACTTTGGGCTTAATCCAATACTACATTTATAATTTTTTGCTCAAATTGTTCTTGGTTTGCCCCTTGGGGACCTCTTCCATTTGGCTGCCATGTTCCTTTGACATTCCCTCATGCCCATAAATTATTTTAAACACTTTCTTACTTTTTGGTAGTTCAAGAAGGTTCAGGCTCATTTTGTATATTTCCTGTCCAAGTCATAGAATCAGCCATTTCTCCAAGGGGTCCTGATTCCTCTCTGGCGATTAGTTTTAGAAACTTCTATTGTCTAAATGTTTGTGTCTGCCCCAAAATTCATGTTGAAAACCTAATACTTAAGGTTTAGGAGATGGGGACTTTAGGAGGTGGTTAGATAGAGCCCAATGAATAGGATTAGAGACCTTAAGAAGGAGACCCCAGAGAGCCAGCTTATCCCTTCTATCATGGGAGCACACAGCAAGAAGTTGGCATTCTGCAACACTGGAGTGCCTTCACCAGAACCTGCCCATGCTGGTACCCTGATCTTTGTGTTTCAGCCTCCAGAACTGTGAGGAATAGACGTCTCGTGTTTATAAGCTACCCAGTATGGTACTTTGTTATAACAGTCCAAACAGGCTAAGGGAGAGACCAAGCTCTGGACTAGCTGTGCTTATTGCTCCTGTGTCATTGTTTCTTGATCTTATCAGCTGACAGAGCATGGAAATAGATGTGTGTATACTCATCCATGTATATGCACATATTGATAAGCTTTTCTATATGTAATCATCTGTATCTATATTAATCTAAACATAAGTTTATAGTGGCATCTCCATCTCTATTCCATTACCACATGGATCATTCTAGCCTCCTCTTCTTGCTTATTGGTAAACTCAATTCCAATAGTGAGAAATTCATCTTTTTCCATCTGCCCTACATTCATCTATTTGTACAATTTCAGTATACATGTTCAGCAGTTTCAGAATTGTTAATGCCCCCACAGGAAACAACTTTATCAACTAGACTGTAGTGCTCATGTACAGTTTCTTTCACTTGTAGTCTTACAAACTCCATTCATTTCCAAAGTTACTTAGGTCAGCAACTTCCCCCCACCCTCTCACCCCTTTCAGTGATGTTATTTCATACATTTGTAATACAGTTAAATTCTTTGGTATACCCTGACCTCCTAAATGGTTTCTTAAAATTTGCATATACTAAGGTATACTGTTAGGGAAAAAAAAGGAAAAATAAGCTAAGTGATCAACTCATGCAATTAAAAATCAGTATAAATGCAAAGAAAGCAGGAGGAAGAAAGCAAGATAGATAACATTAGAAATTAACAAAATGCAAAACAGAGAGAAGATGGCCTACGTGGCAGAATAGGAAACTCCTGAATTCACTTTCTCCTGCAGATATACCAAATCAACAGTTACACATAGAACATTTCCCTCTGAAAAAGATTTGAAAACTAACTGAACAGCTCCTTCGCAACAAACTGTAAAAGGGCCACACTGAGGTAGGTATGTGAGGCAGAGGTTTGGTCTTGCAAAAACCCCCACCTCTGGCACTACAACCCCCATTTGGGAGGGATCTCACATATCCAGAGCTTCTCCCTGAGGGCCAAGAGATTTGTCTTCCACATCAAGCACCTTAACCCCTAGGCCCTGCAATGGAGAGATGAGCCCCCAAACCCATTTGGCTTTGAAAGCCAACAGGGTTCAACCAGAGGGCTGTAGGGAACTGAGATACATCTTAGTTATTGCCAGGGGGTGGGGTAAACTATAGGCAGCTTAATTATAGTTGGGGTGTGTGTATGTGTGAAATGGGTAAAGGGGGTCAAGAGGTACAAATGACCAGTTATAAAATAAATGTCACAGAATTATAACCTACAAAAAAAGACAGAGAGAAAGAAGGAAAAAATTTAGAAGATAAACTAAACCAGAAGTTGCTTTCTTTGAGAAAAATTAAACAGTAGATAAGCTCTTGGGAAAATTTTAAGAACGTAAGACACAAAAAAATTTTTTAAATAATGAATAAAATAAAATAAAGGTAAAATACGCAGCATATATAAAGATCATAACATAATACTAACACAATATGACTAACTTTGGAGCAATGCATTTGAAAATTTAAGTGAAATAAGAAATTGTAAAATAAAATATGAATAAAAATTTTGATTCAAGAAGAAACAGAATACCTGAATAGAATCTAATCAGTAAATACATAGAATAAGTAGTCATAAAGCCCCAAAAGATAATAGAACCAAATGGTTCACAACTGTGTTTTATCAAATGTTCAAGAAATCAATAACCCCTAATATTATACAAATTGTTTCTGAGAATAGAGAGAGAAGAAAAGCTCCCCAATTAATTTTGTGAACAAAGATAACTTTTATAAGAAAACCAGACAAAGGCAGTATGGGAAAGAAAAATTAGAACTCATTTTCATTTGCGAACATGAAAGCATAAATCCAAGACAAATATTTTATGGTTATTAAACTCTATATATGGTTTTATAAATACATTTATATCTGTGTATTTATATAAAAACATATAATATTTTTGTAAATACATATAAATCAGGACTTGTATAACAAACCAGATGTTGGCATAAACTGTATATTTTACCTCATCCAAAACGCAGATGCAATAGTCATTTCTATTACATACTATTTAAATACTTTTCAATTCTTAGTTTAATCCTCTATAGATCCCTTGAGAGTAGTTTCATAGTGTATTTTTTTATGGTCATTTCACTTAACCAGAATTTGGAATGAGCATGCAATGGGGATTTTAAAGGCATTTGCTCAGGCTTTCATTAGAGAAGATTGTGTGAAACTAAATAAAGAGGTAAACTGAGGCAAATTCAAATGATCAGAAATTGCATTTCTTCAGGAATAGCAGAGGAATGGCAATTTGGGAAACACAACGTGTAGCAAGCTCCAGGGGAGTCCACTGAAGGTTTGGGATGGGCTATATTTATAGGCAAGTTGTGCAAAGAATGGGGAGTCCAGCCAGAGTTCAAGTGGTAAATTCATTGGCTTGAGGACAGGAAGAGGTTGTTGGCAGGTGTTCATTGGTCAAGGGATAAGTTCCCCTTTTCCATAAACCAGGCATTTTCAGGGAATCGGTCTCAGTGCTTAAGTTACATTTTCCTGAGGGCACACGTGAGATTCTCCATTTTATATCCTACATTTCAGATTGAAATCCTCACACAAGTATCATGGCATTTAATTCCCAGAAAACAGAGATACTGATCCTGAGCCTCTGCCTCTTGTGAACCTGCCTGTCAGTCCCTTCCTGCAGCCTGCAAAGGCAGTATGCAGAGGAGAAAGCCTCCAGGTGACTTGAAGTTTGTCATTTTCATCCAGGATAGAAGTGTCTGAGGGTGATGGTAAAAGATAAGATACTGTCCTTCTTGCTCTTCCTACCTCAAGCAGGAAAGTGATTATAGTTCGAGACACATACAGAGTGAAGAACTACCTTGAAAAGACTTGGCTTCTTGCTTTTACTGGATTAAGGAAGTCGGGGTAAAGAGAAGCCAGCGGATGGCATGTCACATGGATTCGGGGAAATTTCTATGTAGGATGTCAGCTTTACTTGCCAAATATCAACTTGATTAGTGTGGACCAAAAACATGGATCATCCTAGTGTTAAATATAAATATTAATATAAAAGTCACTTAAACTAGGCTTTAGAAATATTTCCTTTGAACTTAAATTTGAGTATGTTTGCCTGATTCTTAGAATCATGTGTGTGTTAACCTCTAAGCAATACTCCATGTTGTGGGGTGAAGCACTCCCATAGAGATACTGATGAGACTAAAGATGAAGACAAGGTCTGGACATATTTTACTTCTGTTAAAGAAAAATTGTTCTGACACTTGTTAAAATGGTATGGCAGACCTTGTTCAGGACTGTTACTAAAAGTGTAAGGGGGTTTTTTTGGGGCCAAAATGGGGTTTTGCAGTCAGGCAAAGAGATTGCACTCTACTGAGATTGGGCTCAACTCCAAGTACAACAAAGAAAAGTAAGGATTTGCAGCCAAAGAGCAGGGTGTGAAGGAGGGGTCAGTGGATGGACAATGACTGGAGAGTATGGTCATTCTTGCCAAACTGACCTAACAGAATTCTTGTAGGAGGCAAGTCAGGGTGACCTTGGGGGAGGGGAGGGGATGAGGGGTTTGGTCAGAAACTAAGAGTTATCAGATATCCAGGGTGGAGGATACTGGCTAAACTGACTTAAAAGGATTCTTGCTAAAACTGGGCTATGCAGGTGCTACAAGGGTGAAAACCCCAAAGATCCAGGCCAAGATGGCTCAGACAAGGAGACTGATTAGAGTTACGTCCAGGTAGAGAGAAAGTTCACATGCAACAGTGAACACAGTAGAGGAAGGTGATGGTTCAGTTCTGAATCTGAAGACAGTTTAATATGTAATGATTCAGCTCATCACTGTGGGTTTATACAGATACATACTTTACACATCTGAGGAGAATGTCTAGGAAGAATGAGATCAAGCTGACATGGAATGCAGGCCAAAATATCAAGTTCAATGCAAGAAGTTTTATAAAACTGTATTTCGTGTAATTCCATATTTGATAAAAATGAATGATAATAATAAATATTAGTTTATGTACAGAGAACGAGAAAACATTGGAATGTAAACAGAATTGTTAAAAATAGTTTTCTTAAGGGAATGGGATTAAAGTAAAGATTCAAGTTTCAGGTTGTTTTAGTAACTTACATTTAAAAAAAATAACAAATATTACCTTAGCAGGAAAAAAATATTTTTAAGGTGGAGGCTAGAGGGACAACAGAACCCTCATCCCTCATAAGCATTGTCCAGAAAAGAGTTCAACCAAAGATGCCATGTCAACTAGCTTACCAGCCCCAAGAGCAGTACCCAAACCCTCTCAGCAGCTCCCTCTCTCCCCATGCAGGCCACAGAGGTCACCAGCTTCAGCCCGGGGCTCAGGCATGGGCTCTGTCAGTTTCTTAAATGCCAAAAACATCTGAAGAATTTACATGCGAACAAAGATGTAATAAAGAGAATCAGAAGATCTCAAACAAATTCTCAAAGCAAATCCTTCGTAGAATGAACACAAGTCCAATATACTTTAAATGTAAATTTGTACCAGTAGATTCCAAAGCAAAGTCAAAGGATCTTTCCCAAAGGCAAGGAATACACACACTCACACACACACACACTTATATTTATCTATATATTTATTTATATTTTATTTATTTATTATTTATCTATAACCCTGGATTTGACACTGGGCTGCACCCCTTATTAGCTCTATGATGTTGGGAAAGTTAGTTAACCTCTCTGACCTTTGGTTTCTCCATCAGTAAAATGTGGAAAATACTACTATCTGTCTCATAAGGCTGTCATATGAATCAACTACAAAATGCCTCAGCTCAAGGTGTGACATATGATGAAGGCCTGGTAAAATCTGCCAATGAAAAATACTATAACCAAAGAAGGCACATTTGTGTAAGGACAAAAGTGAAACAAAACCAAAAGAACCACAGACAACTCTGCATATGCTAAAGCACAAAAGCATTAACTAAAGGTTTATTGCCAGTTTACAGACAAGTTACATCACATGGAAACAGTACAGCAGATTCTGTATAATAAGTTACTAAGGAAATACTACACATGGCTGTTGTGTTATAGTGTGAGGCACCATTAAAATGGAAAAAATCTACACAGTAAGAGGAACTTAGCAATCCTTTTTGAATTATTTCTCTTCTGTCTCTAGTTCTCCATATTTATCCATGTCAAAGAGATAATTTATTTATAAAATATAGGTCAAGCTTTGAGTATATTTTAGCTTTTCTCCATATTTGTCAATCTATTTCTCATGTATTCTATTCTAGTGAAACTCCATTTCACTAATAAGCACTGGAGCTCACAAACAGTACAAGAAGAAGTAGAAAAATGAACACGGTTAGAACCAGATGTATCTACTCTGTATTCACCTTGTGATCTTAAGTACATTATTTAATTTCTTTATTCTCTGGGTTACTTGTCTCTTCAATTGAGACTACAATAATGTCTCCATCTCAAAGTTGTCAGGATTTAATCACTATATTCTACATGCTTGGCACTCAGCATGTGCTTAAAAGTTGTTGGTTTCTTAGCTTTTCCAAAAAAGAATTGTAGAAGTCTTCCCTCTTCTCCTTTTACACATAAGCAAGCTCAGGTCTGCAGAAGAGGGAAAAAAATGCCCAAATTTCTATATTCTTCCCACTGCTGTTCTTTCTCTTATTAGCTTGTTTCGCTTCAGTAGAGAAAAGAAAACTCAGTGGAATCAAAAAGTATTCTTTTCCTCTTCTTAATATAGGTAAGCCTCCAAGAGACTTTTAAAGTAGGAGGGAGTTTAATGAAAGGTACTAAGTAGTCTCAGAACTGTCTTAAATCCTCAGAGATATTAAAAACAGTTCTTCTCTTCCAAGATTTCCATAGCAGAGCACAAGTATTCTGTATGCTTTGGCACCAAAACCTCCAGACTATTCATTTGCACACCTCACCCCAGGCCTCCCGGAACGCTTACCCATGGAATTTGGCAGAGGGACTGGCGTTCAGTACCGAGAGCAGTTGAGTTTGCTCGGCCCACGGTGGAATCTGAAGCACAGCACTGTGCCGTTGGTCAACGAAACTTGCACTCAACCCAGGTAACAATCCCGTGATGTTACTCGGCTTTCCTGTCTGTGTCATCTCTTCCCATACCTGGGTATCACTCATGGATAACCTGGGAACCCAGGATGGAATAAAGTGAATTTCAGCAACCTGTAATTTAGATCTTGATCTCTTTATTTGAGGAAGAATGGCAAGCTATATTTACAGGAAGGAGATATTCAATACTACCATTTTAAAAATAGCCAAAAGAGTCTGTTATTTCTTTTAAAACATGATTTAAAAATGACATTTTTACCATAATAAAACTGGTTGAATTTTATTTGGTTATTTAAAAAATATGTGTAATACTTGTTTGTCTCTCTCATTTGTCTCACTTGCCTCTTTATTTGTGTCAAATTCTTGTTACATCCCAAAAGAGCAGAAGACATTGGATGTCACTAAGGTTACTTGTGGCTGCCATGATCCAGGGAAACCCAACCACTGGAGATGGACCATGTTTGTGACTATACAAGTTGGTCTTAGCAAATTGCTCATATAACAAAAATTGCTCATATAGCAAACTATGTCTGTTGTCATAACTATTATGTGGTTAAGCCACAATCTAGTTATTTTAGCCATAGGGATTTGCAGAAGAACACACAATGAGTCAGACAAATGCAGAGGCCTGTGAGACATTTCTGTGGCTCTTGAGGGTAGGTAACATGCTGCTTTTAAAAAGTGCTCATTGATTTGGCATTGTGGAAGTTTTCCAGCCTGCATGGCAATAAAAGTAGCTATTATATTAATCTTCTTTCATAGGTCTGAGTTCATTTTGTAGAAAGGGATGAGACTGAACAGTCAAACCTTTAACCCTGCTATGTATTAATGTACTTGGTTCTGTTTATTATAAACTATTTGTCTCAGAAGCAAAACCCTGTCAGAGTTATAATTAAATATAGACATTTTGGGGTCATGTCAAGTACATCTTAAAACAACTACGTATATTATTTTGTGCTACCTTATTTATACAAGTTGGAAGGATTATACTGAGCTAATGGTAGACAATAAATGAATATTTGTTTATTTCCAAATTATGGCAATTTGATTGGATATTAATCTTGGCAATATTTACACAAGAAGAGAGAGACCAGAAACATTTCAAAACTGAATGTTTTAAAACCCACCAGTTTCTAACAATAATATCTGGCCCCCAAACAAAGCAACACATTCTTTATATCTCTTGGTTCTAAGATGGCTATGTTTTCTAGACTGTTCTGTCTGGATCTTATCACCCAAAACGAGAACTGATCTACTCTGACTTCTTTGTTTTATACTTTGTCTCAATTTAAAAAATTTATTTCAAATTCTGCAGTCTTGGGACACATCCACATCCTAGGAGGGTGCTTGATGTGTCCCTAGCTCAAAGTCTCAAGACTTCATTGAAATTTTCAACAAGTTTCAAGAAAACCTTACACTTTCCTGAAAGTTCTCCCCTGTAACATTATGGGACGATGAGTTATATTCATTCTTATTTGTTTTTTAATGGGTCTTTTACTAGGACTCGGTGTTCCTTTGGGCCTCCTCTTCTTCCCCTCTAACACTTGTGGGGCAGCAGATGCCACCCCACATTTATCAGTATCTGAATAACAAGATATAGTGATGTAAACCATGCCAAAGTTCTTATACTCTTCAGTCGTGGAACCAACAATTTTTCTGTGATGGCAATCAGTAAACTTCTACTTATTTTACACTCTGAAAGAATATTTAAAAATATCTTTGAAAGAGGTATAAGGGTGGATAGGAAAAGTCACTCTACTTAACTTCATATCTAAATGTTAATTACTGAATTTGTTTCCCAAAGGTTGAGAAGGAAGATAAATAAACAGAAATGAAGGGAATCCTCTGCAGATACATGATTAACCATTCCTAGGAAATGAGAATGTGTATCGGTGGGACACAATTTTAATAGAGTGGATGGTGATCTAGGTCAACTTTTCCAGCGTAAGGTTGCATGTAGGACAGATTTCAAGGCCTTAATAAAATTAAGCTCTAGCAGATCTCTGGCTTCCCTTCATATCTCAGGCCCACTGGAGAACAAAATTAGATAAAACTATACTTTTTTCCACACTCCCTTTCCTCTCCCTCCTCTTTTCTGTCCCACTTTCCACATCCAGAACAACAAAAGCCCAAATCCCAAACCACTGTATATTTTCTGGCCAAAACTCTGGGGCAAACACAATGATGAGTGTGTCCCGCTGCCTCACAGGTCCTGTGGACAACTACAGAGGGCAGCTGACCTCTGGCAGCAGCCACTTCTTTCCATCTCACTTTGAGAACCCAAAGGCAACTTCCCAGCTGATTTTCTCCATCACACCATATCAAAATGGGGAAGGAAGTGGCTGGAGATGCTCCACATGACATTGTTCTTCAAGACAGAAGCTAGTTTTTGTTTTGTTTTGCTTTGAAGCCAGTCAGTAAATAGATACAAAGAAGCACACAATGGGTGAGTGGGTGTATGCTTTCTGGAGAAAAGAGATGCTTAAAATGAAGTCCTGGAGTGAACATGAAACTGGGAGTATAGGAATTCAGCTTCTAGTCTTAGTTGGGTCCCCATTTCATCTGTAAATTGTAATAATGGAGCCAGATGATCTCTGAGAGAGGTTGGAAGAGATTCTGATTGGTTTCATATCCATCAGACCCTTTGAATGGTACGCAGCACTAAGTACTTGAGTCTGTGTGTATGTGTGTTTTATTGAAATTCTCTGCACCTCCCAAATTATTAAGAACTGTAAAGCTAAATTCAACTCTAAAGTTCATCTAAGTGATTTTCTTTGGTAGTCACTTCATTTGGCTTTTCAGGATAACAAAATAATCATTTTTTCCCATGTTTTCTGAGTAATGAAAATAAAGAATGCATATGTCCTTTCCTGCACTAATCCTTTAATGTTGTTTAAAAAATTAACCCAGACACTGACTACAAAAATTGTTTAGCCAAGAAGATCATCTGCTATAATTTTTTATACATTCTGAATTTAGTTTTAGGTTTTAAAAATAGAGGGGTTATTCTTGTCTAACTTGGATTAATACTTAGTCTACAGGCAGAGACCTGATCATCTACATTTGCCCTCTTATAGCACTAAATTATGTTTTCTACCTTTATCTTGCATCTACCTACCACTTCAGCATTTTATTAAAAAATAATAATAATAATAAGGGAGAAATGTGGGATTCACATATAAATCAAGTATAAAAATCAAACGAATAATCATATCTCACTTGATTGTTTATAGTTCATGATGTGTGATCAAAACTGAAAGTTTCTGTGATATGACTGCCCTTGCACTGTTCACCATGTAAGAACTTGTTCACCATGTAAGAACTTGTTCGTTATGCTTCAGAAGATTAGAGACTGTTGAGAATTAGGCTTGGGGTTGATTAATGATTGTGTATTGAGTCCCCTATACAGACTCTTATTGTTGTTAACAACCATTTGATCAATAAATATGAGAGATGCCCTCTCAAAAAAAAAGAGGTGCAAATGGAAAGAAACTGAAAAAAAATATATATATAGGGGTTATTATGAAAGCATTTGACTAATTATCTTACAGCCTGAAGTTTATGTGTACATGAAAACCTCTATTAGAATACTTGTTTCTCTAAAAATAACTAACCATAAATACTTTTCCTTACAAGTTGGAAGTTGTCAGTTATACATTACACACACCTACATAAGGAAATCTGAAATGGCCTTCAAGAATAAGTTGCTTAGAAATAATAAATAAGACAAAACGTCCATTTCCTTTTGTAAAATAATCCACAAGTGACTTTTCCCCCAAGAATTGGTGATTTATATTCTGGGAAGATTTTGGAGTTTGCGCAATTCCAGTACTTGTCTGTTTCAACTAAGAGAGCTTTATTTTAATTTCTTTATTTTCTAAAAACTTTAATTTCTCTGGCCTTCAGCTTTTTTTGCATCTGAAAAATAAAGATAGTGAACTTGACCTGAGTCGTCCTCAAAGGTTCTTCCCCCTTCACTGATACCATGGCTATGCTCGGGACCCTAAATGACCTGTTTTCAACACTGCTATCCTGGCGCTTAATGGAAAAAAGGTAGTGTTTTTATATTAGCTACTTTCTAGTTCTTTTGTTAATTAAGAACAAATTTTTCTTGCCTCTCCTCAGTTCACCTGTATACTCCTAAAAATGTAAACACATTACTAAGTAAGGGCGCTTTAATTTTAGTTAGTTGTTCCCCTTTATTTTTGAGTGATAGAAGTTTCACAGTATGTATTTAATTTTCCTATAATTTCTAAAAGGCAAATTTCACTGGGGCCATGAAAGATTTCTCAGGTTTATCCAGACTATGTAAAAACCACCATCACAGCTGGCTGAAAAGCAAAAGCTTGGTGAAATTGTCTTGGCCTGCTTCCCAGGTTTCCCCGGCTTGAAGCAGTATCTGAGAGTTCAGTCCATCACCTAGAAGCTGCAATGACTCTGACTCACTGCAGTCCCATTTAGCACAGTGCTCTGTTATAATACATTTGTAAGTAATATGAGAAAGCTGATTCTCCTTCCAAATGTACCACATTTATAACCTAGGATATAACATCTCTGGAATATCGTCAATCTTAAATTTCTTCAAGTTGGTTGGTTATATAGCCATTGGGTGCATGTTCTTTTTATCTCTTTTGAAATGCTTGCAGGTCTCTTTCCTGTTTTGTAAGATCTGATCAATTTTGTTTTGATATCTTAACCCTGAGGAGTCAGGTGAACATTTTTTAGGGGGACATTCTCTCTTAAGGTGAGCAGAGCACCTTTCATAAGGACCACCACTTATATATGACCTTAGCCACAGCGATTCTATGCCATAGGAACGCTAGCAGTGTGCCCACCATTGGAAAGGTGGTGCCAGCACGTAGGGGACAATTTATATCCATCCCCGCTTGTAGTCACAGGAACACTTTGTAATTTAGAATCATAGAATTCTATAAAAGATAATGTCTTATAATAGAAGACATCTTATAAGGTCATCTTATCCAAATTTATCACCACCTAACATTATACATGGGAGAGGGAAAAAATGGGAGATAATGGATTTTCCTAAAGTCATGTAGCTTAGGTGACTGTAAATTCCAGAGTCTTCTGAATCCTGAGCTGATATTCTCATGACACCTTATGTCTGGAAACCGTGGAGAATGAAAACATACAAAACTGTCCTTTGTGCAGAGTTTTGCTAAATGGTTTCTGTTACTATTGACCCAAATTTTATACTACACCTAAATTACTTTCATCAATTCATGAAAAGGCAAAAGAGTCACACTGTTAATGTTACAAAACAGCCATTCTGTAGTTTTATTATTACTAATTAAAGTCCTAATTGGTGGTTGTCCAGTTGCTTCAGATAGAAATTAAAATAATTATTTTGCTAAAATAAAATCAGATGGAAAATGCTTAGAATATCCCAATTTTGTACTTAAGATAGATGCTTATTTTTAAAATAGAGGTAATGTATTTTAGGTTGTTAAGGGCGATTTTTGAATACTTACCAGGCCACAGTATTTGGCTTGTCTTTCTTTTCAAACAAGTCTGTTGGGCCTTGCTCAAATCTTCCACAGCTGGGTCCTATTCAAAGTCAAAATACGAATGACAATAACTATCTCTAATGCCACAGTAACTTTAGAGAGATGCAGCATGCCTTTTTAACTATAAAAAGGGTCCATTCTGGTGCCAAATTACATAGAGGTACAGTTTTGGGGACAGAATAGAAATTAAATACACCAAGGTATTGGCTTGGGAAAATGAGCAGAATATAATCTAATATCTTTAATTTTATGTACAGGAATATAATGTATGTCAACTTTGTACATGAGATACATACAGTATTTAAACATTTTACTCAACAGATAAGAATTTACAATGCAACATAACTGACTAGAGGACCATCCACTTAATATATTTAGATTATATCTGTACTTTAACAGGAGAAGAATTTAATAGTTTACAATCATAGAAACACTGACATTTAAAACAAGACTTTATAAAATAATTTATATATATCCTAGCATCTACAGAGAGGAAAGATTTGCATTTGTGGATGTGTGCAATGAATGGCATATTTTAAATTTTTAGGTAATAAAATAATTTAGAAGCAGTTCATGCAGTGGTCAAAGCAAGGGATGGCAGCTCCTTCTAAATGTCCTCTATGTTTGACATCAGTGGGCCTCACACACTAGGTACCACTGGCGCACACTAGGGCAAGTGTCCTCCAACAGTTACTCGTACAAACATCAGAGAACACTAGTTGATATCCTTCCTTCCACAGAACAGGTATAGGTCACAACTTCTCTCAGTTGTGGGAGTGCTCAGTTTATACTTAAAGGGATTTAATGTCTCTTCTGGAGTTTTATGTCACATCATTCTGTACAAGGAAACTAACAGAACTTTCTGGTTTTCACGACTTTACTCTGATACTTCACAGAGTGGCCCCCATGTCCTATGACATAAACATCCAGTAGGTAAGATTTTCCAGGCTGAAGACCCTTAATTGTTTCTGTGGTTACTGCTTTCTGCAGGTTTTGACTGTGGAAATATTTACAGAGGACCTTTTCCGATTTCTTCCTTGTCTCCGGTCCTAGGCACTGGTTTTGTTCTCTCTTCTTCTGGTCTTCATTGTAGTTTTCAGCCACTTCCTTTTTGTAGATGCAGAACTTGTTCCTTTCCTGAGTGCCCAGCCAAGCCACGGTGGCCGAAGAGCAGGTGCGGAGCTTGTCAAAGGCTTTGATCCTTGTGTCTTCGGGGAGGGCAGGAAATGACTGCTTGCTGGGCCTTGTGGCAGCTAGTATTTTTAACATGGAGGCCCCTTTCTTGTTTCCTTTCAGTCGGATGAGATACTTTGCCTTAGGTTTCCCCCTCAGCTGAAACTGCCGTATGCCTTCCACATTCTGGGACAGAAGAAGTTTCCCATCTCTTCTGACTTGGATTTGGATGGCTTCCAGACAGGAGTGAATGAAGAAGGTGACTTTCTGGTGAGAAGAAACTGGAGCAAATCGTAAAAACTTTGCTCCCTTCCTCTTAATGAATACATCTGCAACTTTCCCATCTTTGAGCTCCAGCGTCTTCTGCTTGGCCTCCTGCTTGGTCCTGGCGAAGGTGCCCACGTAGGCGGTGCTTGTGTTGCTACGGCTGTTGACCACGAAGACGTCAAAATAGAACTGCGTGTCTGGTTTCAGGTCCGACACCGTGAAGATGTTCTTGTTTCCTATGCAGATCTGCTGGATGTCCACCTTGGGCCTAGCATACACATGGCGCCCCAGTTTGGGAGGAGGCTTTGCCAGGAAGCTGCGTTCTTTCCCCGAAGTATCCGAAGCAAACCCAAAGTGGGCGAAGTCGAAGGGGCTGAAGTCCAGACCAGGTTTGGGTGCCATCATAAAAGCGTCATCTGCGCTCAGCTTTGCTTCTACAGCACAAAGGCTTTTGAAATTGTGCTCTTTGTTGATGACCACACAGTACTGAATGGGCTGCTTCAGCAGAGAGGCTGTGGGGCTTGGTTTCCAGGCCAGCGTGACTGTGGTGCGCCCCAGGGACGTCACATCTACTCTTGGGTCATAAGGCAATTCCGGGTAGGGCTGATCAGACTCGGGAGTTGTGGTGGCATAGACTTTGAAATGTGTGTCTTTCTCTGTTGAAAGAAGTTCCAACTGGTAGAGACCAGATGGCGAACTAGAAGATATAAAATACTCCACATCGTTGCCTTTGTAGGAGAATAACTCGGTGCCTGCCTCATTAATGACCTGCTGCTTCTGCTCCTCCAGAGGTTCGGGGTTACCTAGAAGACAGAGAAACACAGGCCACACGTCAGCGATACACTGCAGCTTCCCAACCTTATGTTTTTAAGACTATCTGATTTTTTTTCTCCATCATAAAAATAATACGTTCCCAGTAGAAAAATGAGAAATAGAGAAAAAAAAAACAAGATTAAAAGTTCATTTATTAATTTGTAATTCTGAAGCAGTGCTTTATTCATATTTTGATTTATTTCCATCTAGTTTTCTCTTTTACATATTTTATACAATTGATATTGTTTTCATTTTTCTCTGTAACTTAGTTACATTTATTCCCATGCATGTGTTCCTAGACAAATGTTCATTGTTGAATCCTGTTTCCTTCATTAATGTTATGATTACATTAATATTACATCATAAAAATAATACTATTGGCCAATTTTTAACCATTTTAACAATGCTCTTATATATGTGTAAGGCTTTTCTGAATTTAAGTTTAAATCATTTCTTCAGGATAGACTCTAATTAGTGGGTTTTTATGTCAAAGACCAAACCTTCCAGAGATGTTAATCTGCTCTACCTACTGTCAATCTGTTTACCAAAAGGCTTCTATCAAGTTGCATTTTGATGGCCAGCCATATCCCTAATTTCATTTTTGTTACTAGGACTAGACAATCTCATTAAAATATAGAATATAAAGCACCAGTGAGAGTACCCAATTTTCAATGTATTGAACACATGCCCAGGAATAATGTGGGGGAGGTATTGAAACCAAACTACTTTTTCCATCTTTTTTTATTGTTATCATCACACAAAGAAACTCATCACACAAATACCAGTGTGTAGATGAGTTTACAGGGCTTGGTGAAGGTAAGGTAGCCAGAGTGGGAATGAACCTTCCAATTTATCACTGCAGGTGAAAGTAAGGTCTGCAGAATTTCTATTCCCAAACCTGGGATTAACAATCATCATACAGCTGTTCATTTATCTATCTCAGTCTCATCACTCTCTCCACCTGAACTGTCCGCAGTCCCTCACCACTGTAAGTGGAGTGGCTTGCTAACATTCTTTGCATAGCACTGGTCATCAAGCCTTCACCTTTCAGCTATAATGCCTTTGCCCCTTCAAGGGAGCATCTCTTCAGGGCCTCATACAGACCCTTCATTTCCTTATATCTTGGTATTTGCTTTCCACCATCTGCATCTTCTTTAAATGACTAACCCACCCTTTCTATTGACATTCTTCACATCCTGGACTTTCATTGGCCCACCCTTTATTCCCCAGAGATCTTGGCTGTATACTATAATTGTCTGAGGGGAGCTCTTAAGTGTCCCAATGTCCAGACAACCCCTCAGGGCAATTAAATTAGAACCTCTGACAGCAGGATCCAGGCATCACTAGTTTTCAAAGCCTCCAGTGCTGATTCCAATGGTTGGACATGATTGCAAACCATAGCCAGAGAAGCTAGTCCAAACTTCTCCTCTTTTCCTCACTCCTTCAGTGCCTGCACCTGCGTCCCTTAAACTTTTATTTTACCAAGATGACCCTCATCTGATGTCATCTCCCATTTCCTGCACCATCGCACAGTCTCCAGCCTCACCTATGCATCCATGCTGTTTTTTTCTTACAAAAAAAGCTGTATGTTTCATAAACCTTTTAGCTGTCCATTCAGAGGTCTGGGGCCAGGTCATCGTGCTGCTTACCTGAGCCGTCGCCGCTTGCCTCCTCTGGCAGCTCCTGGAGACTCAGCTTCCACTCTAACGGCGCGTCACAGGGAGTCACTGTGACTGATAACGGAGTATTGTCTTCTTCCACCACAAAGAAATACCTGTGGGAAAGTGGACCAGTTCAGACTGAGGTAATTCATTTCAACACTTAATAATCAAGACCTACTTGAAAAATTTCTGGTTTAATTTTTACTCACTTAACGGAGAATAAAACTGGCTATTTGACAGAAATCCTGATACTTTCAGAATTAGTTGTGGAAATACAATAGCCAAAGCTTCTGCAACCGGGTTTACCACCACATTGTAAAATAATAAAAAGATGTTAAAACCAAAAGTATTTTGAGTTGCAAATCAACACTGACTTGTTTTGGGGTGTTATTTAACACAGGCCCTGCCATTACAAAGTAAGTCACAAACAAGAGAATTTCCAGATCTGTTGTCCTGCTGGTGGTGTTTTCCATAAACTTGGCGATGAATTTCTAAGCTACCTTGTGGACACTCTGACATAGTCACTGACTATTTCAGGAGATCATTTTCAAAGCGGTATAGCTCTAAAATGCATGCTGGTATCTGGCAAATTACACTTCATTCACATGTTTGCATTAGTAACTTTCATTCACAGCTTTACTATTTCATATTTTTTAAATAGAGGCCTCTAATTACCATTTAAGAAATATTTTTAAGAAGTAAAGGTAATGTGTCAGTGGAAAGACACCTTTCTCTATCACTAAGAGTTTCCGTTGAATTAAATAAACTAAGGATTTTAAAACATTTAAAAATGTCAAAATATTCTGCTCTACACTTTCTTTTCAGATTTCTTTTATGATGCCTGACCTTTCAAGGAAAATTAAATTACTGCCTAACTATAATAATGTTATATATTCTTACTCTGAATAACTTAGTTAATTTCATTTAATTATCTTTCAAAGCCTATAATCTTATAAATGAGGAAAGAGTGTTTTTAGTTCTGGCAAGCTCAGAGATGATCGCTGGTTCCATGGCAAAGAATCAGCAAGGTTTCCCTTCTGTAGATTGTACCTCCTGGGTATCTGTTTCCTCACTATTCTCTCCATATCCACTACCAGCACCTTCTTCGGGCTGTCCACCATCGCCGCTACCCCATCAGTCTCCTCTGTGGCTCCTTCTCACCTCCTAGTCTCTAACCATGCTGTGAACCATGGGCCTCGCACGTGGACATCTCATTTCTACCTATGCTCATTCCTGTGTTATCCTACCCAGACTCCTGGTTTTAACCTTCTACATGTTAGCAACTCCAAAACCATCAGCCTGAACTCTTGCCTAAATGCTAGATACAACTATCTTCTTGCCATCTTTACTTACCGTGGAGAAATTCGGACTTAAGATTAAGTGAAACTTTTGATTCTCCCTCCAAAATCAGCTTCTCTTGAAGTCTAATCTTTTCTCAGTAAATGACAACTCCAACCTTCCACTTACTCAGGACGAACATTTTAGAGTCATTTTTTACTTTTTCTTTCTCTTCCACTTCATCTACATTGAATCAGCAATCACTTTTGGCTCCATCTTTAAAACATATATGGAATCCTTCACTTTGTTCCACTTTCCTTGTTACCATCTGATGCAAGCACCATTATTCCTCGCTTGAGCATTGCAGTAGCCTTCAGACTGGTCTCCCTCTTTCCACTTTGCCCTGCTTAGCTTATTTACCTCCTTCAAGGCAGAGCGGTCCTTATATTCCTAAATCAGAACACATCACTCCCCCTTCCTCCAACCCCTCCAAGAGCTTCTAGTTTCATTCAGAGTAAAAAGCATAGAACTTGCAATGACTGACAAGTCCCTTCTTGTCTGTGTCTCCAACAGCTCTCTTCTTCCTTTTTGCAGCTCTTTACTATCTTTGGAACATATATGGTACATTGTGGCCTCAGGGCCTCTGCATTTGCTGCCCCTCTGAGATATTCATCTTCTGGCTATTGACCTTGCTTGCTCGGTCACCTCCACCAGCTGTCTAGCAAGCACCATCTTGCCATAGACCTACCCTGATCCCTCATGTGCAATATCACCTTCCTACCCATGAAGTTCTCTTCTACTCTTCTTCGTTTTTTCTTCAAAGCATTTATCACTGCCTGATGTATTATATATTTCTTTGCTTAGTTTTTTATTTTTCCATCTCCTGCAACTAGAATGAAAGCTATAAGAGGGCAGGACATTTGGTTCATTGATGAAGACTTAGAGAGTAAAATAATTCCTAATAAATCTTTGTTGAATGACTTCACAAATAGGTTTACACTTCAGCTTTTGGGGAAAGGTCCTTAATTATTCACAGACTCTAAAACTTCCTCAGTGGTGGGGCCCCTCCAACCTCGCCAGCCTCTTACCACATCACTATCACTTTTGCTTTCTGTGCTGAAACCACACGGCACTCCCTTAGTTTCCCACTCCACCCTGTCTTACAGCCTTGGGATGATTCTTTCCTCTGCCTGAAATATACCCCTTTGCCTTTACTCATACTTCAGTGTCACTTCTTCAGGGATGTCTTTGCTGACTTCTAATTAGGGATCAGACTTTCTTGTACACTCTGTTCTGTAATTTTCACTTGGACACTTAACTAAAATTTGTAATTCAGTGTTTCTTTCCCATGTCATTGTATTCACAGCATTTAGCACAGACTTTGTATATAGTAGGTATTGCGATGCATTTTTGAATGAATTAATAACTAAATTAATGAATAAAACCCAAGAATCCTAGCACCAACTTATTGTTCTAGCCTGAGGATGCTCATACCCAGAGTCTGTTTCTAGCTGAAAATGCAGAATCTGAATTGAAATATGTAAATACTTTTTCTCCCTCATGAAAGATGTATTAGGGGATGGAGGCCAGTGGGAGGACAAATAAAGTGAAGACTCTATAAAAGCAAAACTAACTTGTTTACAAAGTAGTAGAGTGAGACAATCATCCAGACACATAATCAGATGATTGAAGTATTTACTATATGGAAAGTTTTATGTACCATGAGCATCCCTAAAGACAGGTAGGTGTCAGATGGTTTAATTTTCAATTCAGTCTACTTTTTGGAGGGTAGAATTTTTTTCCTTTGGCCAGATTTCATGGGAGATATAAAACACTTAAACACAACTGAACCCATCTATATTACAAAGAAATAGGTAAACAGAAGAATTTATTTGACGTCATGTAAGTAAAATATGCTCAAAACTTGTTTTAGTTTGTGGTTTCTATGTGGGTAGCAGAGCTAACTGTTGCTGAAGCAGAAATCAATATGCCAGTTCATCTATTACCTTCTGTTCTCATTTCAAACAAGAAAGTAGCTTATTTCCCCAAGTAAGCAACTGTGTCTTAGGAACTTAAATACAGGCCATAGATAACCATAACAAATAAAACAATGCTTGCACTCCACAAGGTAATCATTATACACAGAAAACAGCAGGAAGTCCCTCAGAATCAACGTTTTCATATGGAAGCATTTAGGATTAGGGGTAAAAGATAATCTGGATAAACTTTAACAATTTGACAACTATTTGTTGTCTACCATGCACAGAGCACTCATGGAAGAGAGCGGCAATCAGAGATGACGGCATGATCTGTGTGGTCCAGGTATTTGTGGACTAGTCAAAGAAGCAGAAACATAATGAATAATGAAGAAACATGGTCCCAAATTAGAATGCCAAAGCTAAGGAATAAACATTCCATGAACCACTTAGCCTTTGGAATTTATGTATAAACTTAAGAATATTTAATGAACTTGTCTTTTGCTGTTTGTTTGCTTCTGCTAAACTTTATCTGGAATTTCATCTTTAGTTATAATATCAACAATGTCTGTGAGTACCTCCCAGTGCATATTTTACCCCTAGAAATGATGTTTCTGTCGTGGCTGCAGTTCTTAACTAGTGTAAGTAAATAGTCCATTCACTGTAGGTATCAAAGCTTCCAACCATTATTTGTGGGGGAAAAAAGACAAACAGAAAGAACAAATAAATGAAAGAAATAAAGACAGGGACAGACAGCACAAATGCTGACTGTATTAAAATGTCCTGTAATAAAGACATGTTGGTTTAGGGGGGAAAAAATGTTGTGATTTTTAAGATAACTCTTAGAACCAAAACACATTTAATTTTTAAGATAGATCGAAGGTAAACTCTTTATTTGGTTAAGTGATATAATCACACAATGTGGAATGCTGTATTTAAAGAATACTGTGAAGACTGAAGTAATCTTTAATGAAAAATTTTGATCCATTCAAAAATTTCAAAAGGCAAAATAACCTGAAAAGCAAAATGTGTTGAGCAAGAACTCAGGTAATATTTAAGTCTAATTTGAATTATCAAGATGCCCTGACGCCCTTTCCTGTTTTCATAGACTGAGTCTCAGTAAGTCCTAGAACACAGAGTTCCTTCAATGTAATCATACTTGCACTTTGTGCCTTCACTTTTATGGATGTCATTTAAAGATTCGTAACTATTTTATGCATTACTGACAAGTCAGTTCCTAACGTATTACATTTATTCAAATAATTTCATTGAGGCTGTGCTGAAATGACAGCCAAACAAGAGGTCATTTCAATCAAAATAGGAAACCTGATCACCTACTATCATTCAGATTGACCAGATAGTAATACAACTGGGCATTACACGGAAGAGAAGCACTACTTACCATTATTATTGTCAATCAAAAGTTAAGTGAGAAGAGGAAAATGACCAATAATGAGATAATCTCAACCTTTGGAAGATGGATTAGTGGTAATATGAATAGTTTCATCCTTTGGAACATCAATTTGTACCAGGTTAAAAAGGGAAATTTCTTTTGCTATATAATTATCCAAAGTTAAACTACAACTTCTATACTTACAAAAGTAAAAAGAGGTTTGCACATTGCTAAGTAAGTAATTTTAAATATAATTAGTTTATATGATATGAGTGTGTGTGTGATTTTTAAAGGTTGAAATATTTAGAAGGATTGTGTGAACCCAATTTGTTGATGTTTGAGTAAAGGTACATGAACAGAGTCTATTTTTATCACTGTTTTGATGTTCTCAGGATCTGATCATGTTGGTCAAGGAAATATTATCCTTATAAGACAGTGCAAACCTTTGGAGAATCATATGCATGCAATTAATTTCATTTTTTAAGCTATTTGGGTTATTTTTTAATTGAAGTATAATTGACATATACCATTTTATTGTTTTCAGGTATACAACATAATGATTCTGCATATGTATCCACTGCAAAATGATCACATAATAAGTTTACTTGCTCCGTCACCATATAAAGTAACATAATATGCAATACAATGTTAATGCCTACATTCACTATGCTGTACAGTACATCCCATTGACATATATTTTATGACTGAAAATTTTTACCTCTTCACCCTTTTCTCCCATTTCACCCACCTCCAACCCTCCCTCCTCTCTGGCAATAACCAATCTCTTCTCTGCATCTATGAATTTGTTTTGCTTGTTCATTTGTTTTGTTTTTTATATTTTCTATACAGATGAAATGATACACTATTTATCTTTCTCTGCCTGACTTATTTCACTTATCATAATACCCTCTAGGTCCATCCATGCTGTAGCAAATGACAAGACTTTATTCTTTTTTATGGCTGAGTCATATTCCACTGTATATATGTACCATTTCTTCTTTATCCATTCACCTATTGATGGACACTTATGGATGTTTGCATATCTTGGTTATTGTGAATAATGCTGCAATGAACATGGAAAGCATATATATTTTTTTGAATTAGTGTTTTTGTTTTCTTCAGATAAACACCCAGAAGTAGAATAGCTGGATCATATGGTGATTCTCTTTTTAGTTTTTTGAGGAAATTCCACATTGTCTTCCATTGCGGCTGCACAATTTATATTCTGACCAACATTGCATTGGCATTCTCTTTTCTCCCCATCTTTGCCTACACTTCTTGCTTCTTTTCTTTATGTAAGAGCCATTATGACATGTTTGAGACAATCTCTGTGGTTCTAATTTTCATTTCCATGATGATTATTGATGTTGAGCAGTTTTCATGTGCCTGTTGGCCATCAGCATATCTCTCTTGGAAAAATTTCCATTCACGTCCTCTGCCCATATTTTCATTGGATTTTTTTGCTATTGAGTTGTATTGGCATTTTATAGTTTTTGGATATCAACCCTTATTGGATATACGATTAACAATACATCTTCTCCCATTCAATAGTCTGCCTTTTTATTCTGTTGATGGTTCCCTTCACTGTGCATAAGCCTTTTAGATTGATGTAGAAACAGTTGCTTATTTTTGCTTTTGTTGTCATTGCCTTCATAGTCAGATCTAAAAAATATCACCAAAAGAGATGTTAAAGAGCTTATAGAGTGTTTTCTTCTAGGAGTTTTATGGTTTCTAGGCATATATTCAAATCCTTTATCCATTTTTGAGTTGATTTTTTATGAATGACATAAGACAGTCCAGTTTCATTCTTTTGCATGTGGTTGTCCAGTTTTCCCAACACCATTTATTGAAGAGACTGTCCATTCCCCATTGTATATTCTTGCCTCATTTGTGATCAATTAATTGACCATATATACATGGGTTTGTTTCTGGGCTTTTTATTCTGTTTCATTGATCTATATGTCTCTTTTTATGATAGTATCATACTGTTTTGATTACTATACCTTTGTAGTACAATATAGTTTGAAATCAGGGAGCATGATGTCTCCAGCTATGTTCTTTCTCATGATTGTTTGGCTATTCAAGATCTTCTGTGGTTGCATAAAAATTTTAGGATTGTTCTTTTTCAGTGAAAAATAGGATTGAGATTTTGACAGATATTGTACAGAATCTATAGATTGTTTTGGGTAATATGGACATTTAACAGTATTAACTCTTCCAGTACATGAACACAGAATATCTTTCCATATATTTGTGTCTTCAGTTTCTTTCATCAATGTCTTGTAGTTTACAGTGTCTAGGTCTATCACATTCTTGGATAGATTTATTCCTAGGTATTTTATTCTTTTTGATGCAATTATAAATGGAATCATTTTCTTAATTTCTCTTTCTGATAATTCATTGTTACTATATAAAAATAAAAGAGATTTTTGTATACTGATTTTGTACCCAGCAACTTTAACAAATTCATTTAATAGTTCGAACAATTTTTTGGTGGAGTCTTTAAGGTTTTTTATATATAAAATCATGTTATCTTCAAATTGTGATAGTTTTTCCTTTTCCTTTCCAACCTGGATGCTTTTTATTTCTTTTTCTTACCTAAATACTGTGACTATAACTTCCAATACTATGTTGAATAAAAGTGGAGAGTTAGTATCCTTGTCTTTTTCCCAATATTAGAGGAAAGATTTTAGCTTTCCACCATTGAGTATGATGTTAGTTGTGCATTTTTCAAATATGGCCTTTGTTATGTTGAGATATGTTCCCTCTATAGCCACTTGGTTGAGAGTTTTTATCATAAGTGGATGTTAAATTTTGTCACGTTTTCTGCAATTTTTCAAATGCCTTTTCTGTATCTATTGAGATGATCATGATTTTCATCCTTCATTTTGTTAATGTGTCTTTGTGTGGATCTTTTCAGGATGTTGAACCATCCTTGCATCCCTGGAGTAAATCTAACTTGATCATAATATATGATCTTTTTAATGTATTGTTGCCTTCAGTTTACTAATACATTGTTGAGGATTTTTACACCTATGATACTCAGGGGTATTGGCCTGTGTGTGTCCTTATATCTGAGGGAAGTCTTTTGTAGCAGCATATTGATGAATTTTAAAAAATTCTTTTGATTGAATAATTTAGTCTACTTACATTTAAAGTAATTATAGATAGGTAGGTACTTACTGCGAGTTTGTTAATTGTTTTCTGGCTTTTTTGTAGTTTCTGTCTGTTCCTTTCTTCTCTTGCTCTCTTCCTTGTTGTTTGATGCCTATATTATACTCCAGTCTCAATATACATATTTTATATATATTTGCATATTTTCTTGTTACTAATTAGTGTCCTTTCTTTTCAGTTTAAAGAAGTCCCTTTAACAGTTCTTGTAAGACCATTTTAGTGGTCCTGAACTCCTGTAGTTTTTGCTTATCTGGAAAGTCTCTATTTGAGTAGTTTTTGCTTATCTGGAAAGTCTTTATTTTACTTCAATTATGAAATAAAATCTTGCCAAGTAGAGTATTCCTGGTTGGAATTTTTTGCTTTCAGCCATTGAATATATCATGCCACTTCCTTCTGGTATGCAAAGTTTCTGTTAAAACTACTGCTGATAGTCTTATGGATGTATCTTTGCATGTAACTGTTTTTATCTTGCTGCTTCTAAGGTTTTCTTTTCCGCTTTAACTTTTACATTTTAATTATAATGTGTCTTTGTGTGGATCTTTTCAGGTTCATCTAATTTTGAACTTTCTAGGCTTCCTGGATCTGCATGTCTGTTTCCTTCACCAGGTTAGGAAAGTTTTTAGCCTTTATTTCTTCAAATAAGTTTCCTGTCTTTTTTCTCTCTCTTTCATTCAGGAACACCTACTATGCAAATGTTGTTCTGCTTGATGTTGTCCTATAGGTCCCTTAAGCTATCTTCACTTTTTAAAAAACTTTTTTTCTTTCTGCCAGTCTATTTAGGTGAGCTCCCTTGCCCTGTCTTCCAGGTTACTAAGCCTGCTTTATCCAGTGTGCTGTTAAAACCCTCTGTTGTATTTTTCAGTTCAATTATTGTATTCTTCAGCTCTGTGACTTGTTTTTGCTCTTTCATATATTTTCTGTCTCTTTATTGAAGCCCTCTCTGTGTTCATCTCTTTTTCTCTGAAGAGCAGCGAACATCTTTAAAATCATTACTTTGAACCCTTTATCAGTTAATTACTTACCTCTGTTTCATTAAAAAATTTTTTCTATGGTTTTATCTTATTCCTTCATTTGGAATTCATGTTTCCTCATTTTGCTTGATTCTCTGTGTTTGTTTTTGTGTATTAGGTGAAACTTCTACCTCACCCAGTCTTGAAGAAGAGGTAATAAGAACACTGGGGATGTGTTTAGTCTGTGTCTGTGAAGTGCTATGGGGGTGGTAGCCTACGAAGAACTGTCCTCTGATTGTTGCAGTTCTGTGAGGCTCAGAAATGCAATCACGCCCATCCCCAGTCAGCAGAATCATGCATTCCAAGGCTGTCCCCTGTGTGGACTGCACACATCCATTGGCTTTGGTGGAGCTGCTGGGAAACACCAGTCCAGGGCCTCGGGGGAGCACTGGGTTGGGTCAAGCCTACCTGCCAGGTTTGTAGGGTAGAGTTTCAAGAGAGAAAAGGGCCAGGGTAAGTCTGCCCACCAGGTTTAGCAGAACATAGCTGTAGAAGAGCACATGGGTGGGGCATGCAGCACTAGAAAGACAGATAGAAAGTACAAAAATGACACCTATCAGTGCCTCTGTCTCTGGAGAGTTCCAATAGACCCCTACCAGCTGATGATTTTAAATTAACAAATGAATCTCCTTTAAATATGGTCTAGGTGCTTTAAATCTGCTGTTTTTGTGCTGGATCCCAGAGTGAGTGAGTCTGTGAGCTCTCAGTTTAAGAGCAGACTCTTAATTTCCCACAGACCTTTAGGACTCCTGGACATATACCCACTGACTTTCAAGATGTTTTCTCTAACATATTCTCTCTGGTACACATCCCAAGGATAGGGGTGCCTGATGTGGTCCTTGAATCCCTTGCTCCTCAGAACTATCAGAACTATGCTCTGTATTTGTGAGATCCATCCCACTTGTGGGTTGCCATGCTGAGGTGGAGTTTTTGGAGAGATTATGTCTCTGCCTTTCCTACCCGTCTCAGTGTGGCCTTTTTATCCTTTAAAAGGAGTTGTTCAATAAGTTTTGGGTCCTTTTCAGAGAACTGTTCTATATATAGCTATAAATTTGGTGTGTCTATGGGAGGCGGTAAGTTCAGGGTCTTCTTATGCTGCCACCTTGAGCCCTATTCTCAATTAATTTCAATTTAGTTCTGTAGAGTCCATCTTAAAATTTCTTACTATTCTGAAGATAAGGAAATAATCATTCCAATATGTAAGAAATGCAAGGATTGTCTTCTTTACCCCAAAGAGATCATAATCAACAAGAATCAAACAGCCTCTATTTAATGGTTAGAAGTTGTATTGCCATTTTCTTCTTACTATTTCTTACAGAGAAATAGGCAATTCTATCACAGCTTGATTGCAAACTATCTAACTAAGTCTGAAAGGT
This sequence comes from Manis pentadactyla, assembly GCF_030020395.1. Taxonomy (NCBI): domain Eukaryota; kingdom Metazoa; phylum Chordata; class Mammalia; order Pholidota; family Manidae; genus Manis; species Manis pentadactyla. The sequence continues at coordinate 102,953,172 of NC_080023.1, forward strand.
TACTTTATTTCTTACAGGCATCCTTTAAGAGTTTATGATAAAGAAAGTATTGCAGGGAGAATACCTTTTAGGTGTGTCTCTAAAGAGATAACTGCTAATTTCAGCTCCATCTGGAATTACTGATGAATCATGGAAAAATGCCTTGTCCCGGATCTGCATCTGAAAAAGTTCTTCATCTCGTGTGGGTAACTTTTGGGTCCTTGAGCTAAGTGGTAACAGCAGCCACAGCAGACACCAGTGGAGAGGCATCATCCTGGGGTAACAGAAAAGATTGCTTACATTAGTTTTGCAGCAGACACTTGGGCAAATTGCAGACTTTGTAAAGGGTTAACACTATTTTAGTTCTGACCAAAAGTTAAACCTGCATTATGTATTTTGGATACATGCACATAATCTTAAATCACATTTTGTTTTTTCAAAGTATTTCCTGTCTTTTTCCCCCCAATATTTCATGGAGTTAATAATGAATTCTCTAGAATTTTATATATTAAAAAGATTTTGAAATGAAAGGGTTCTTGGTCCATTAATTTCCCTGGTTATCCAGAGAGAAAATCCCCATTTCCAATAGCAGAAGTCAATATGGTCATTACAGATATCTGTATACAAACGTCTCAAAGCTTGACCTATAAGTCACAGAGACCTATTGGTCAGAATTATTATTATTATTGACACAATTTTTGTTATTCTTCTTTGAAATTTGACTAAGGATTATATGTGTAAATTACTATTATTCCCAAGATCATATTTTCATAAAATCAGACATTTTTATAGATTATAAAGTTGAGATTTCTGATAGGTTAAGCAATTTGTCCAGAATCACATGATGAGTTATTTACTGATGTCTAATTATTATAGATGTCCAGACTCCTCAACACAACATTTATATATAAGCCTTTACTTTATGAGAAAGTGGGTTTGGATTCCTACTCTCAGATCAAGTGAGCCGTTAGAAAGCTGAACAGTTAAGTCATTTGTCATAACCACCAGCAGAGTTATATAATTACTACTCAAGCAGAGAATTTTTGTTGAGTTACATTTTGGCATTCATCACAGACTTTCATCAGAGATCTTATAATTATGGATCACTCTCTGCTTCACATTGCTGTAGGGGTGTTAAGGACACCATCTTCCACAAGTTTCATGGTTCCCACCAGGAAACCTCAGGCAAGTTCTTTTCATGTCAAGTGCTTGTGGAAGGCTTTGCTTCCTCTGAGGATTTGGTTCTTTTTTTCCTCATTGAAAAAACTATATAAGGAGTCATTTTCCCTTATCTCTTTGACAACATATATCAGGAAACTCAAGCATTAGAGAAATACAGTGTTTTTACATTTAAAGTACTTTACTGAGAAAGTGAAATGCAAATATTTGCAATAACTTGAAATTAAGTGAATGCCAGTTTTATTTCTAAAGAGCCATTATTATAGCTGAGGTCACCTCTACTTAAAGTATCATTTGACTTTAATTGAATGCTATCTCTTAGTGCTATGAGAAACAGAATCATACAACTAAAAATGTTTTTAAGCATATAAACTTTTCTTTTTTATGACAGTGTCAAAAGTAGGTTTCTCACATTGAGCATGCTCAAAAAGTTCATTCAGCTTCTTCTTTCCAAAACAATTTTTCCTACCATGTGTGTCTGCAGTTTTCCATACAAAATATCATCACTAATTGAGTGTTACTATGTGCAAAACACAGTGCTAATTTACTAACTGCACTGTTGCATTTAGTCCTCATAACAACCTTATGAAGTAGGTACTACTCTTACAAAAAAGAATAAGCCTGTTTACATAAGCAGAGAAAGGATATAAATCCAGATGAATCTGCAGAGACCAAACTTTTCTCCTCTATATTACCTCTCAAGAAAGCCAACAATAATTTCTTATAAGAGACTCTAATTTCCCATCTTTATTTCTCAGTTTTACTGTATTGGATGAAAACTTAACTGAGAGCTAAGAAACTTGACTTTTTTGTTTCAGCTCCTAACTGGATGTGTAATCTTAGGCAATTCACTTAAACACATTGAATCTCAATTTTCTGAAGGGTTTGGATAGATGACCTCTAAACTCTGAAAATGAATGATTCTGAGACTGAATACTGAACTCCTCTTTCCAACTAGCCAGCAGTTTAGAAATAAGACAAGGCCTCCTTAAGTTTCATTAAATAATCTGTCTCTTGGATATCCACATGACTGTTAGGGTGAAATTCAAAGGAAGCTGAGGATGTAAGCAGGAGCTCACAGGAGGTACTACAGCAGACAAGAGTTATATGTACAGAAGATGGCTGGATGGACCAAAATCAAGACAGTGAACCTATCTGAAACAGAGACATGGTGGGCTAAGCTGGATGGGACCTCCACCCATAACTCTTAGTCCTTCCTTTTCTTCTCTGATGTCCTTCCTCTTGAGCTAACAGAAACAGAAACTGTGAACAGAATTTGATATGCTGCCCCTGTTAAGAAATACTTATTATTTCAGCCTAATAAAACATAGTCCACTTGCTCTGTTGTAGCATTCCTGAAACTTGACCCAATCCAGTGCTCCTGAGAGCAGATGATGCTAGACAATAAAGTAGGTCTCTTTAGAAAAGGTTAGAATTTCCCATACTTATTAGGAAATTAAAGCAAACATGCCAGGGCAGCATTTGAGTATGAGATACTCAGGCATATTTCCCTAGTTCCACTCAAGGGCAGCCTAGCCTCATGAATGCTCATGTTTGCCCATGAAGCTGTCACTTGCACAGGACCACTGCACAACAGAGCAGGATAAGCTGCCCAATGCTACAGGATATTTGGGATATGTGGGCAGCCCCAGAGTTAGAGAGCTAGCTAATTCTGATTGGTAGGAATTTTCCAAGCATCCTCAGCTGCTCCTGGGAAAAACTTTTTCCTTATTAAATCAGACAATCATCGGAGATGAATTTTGAATTAATGCAATATTAATAAATTTTATTGTCTACATACTTCACAGCAGACACTCTTCTAAGTGCTTTATGTATATATTATCTCATGAAATGCTAGCTACAACCCTATGATGTAGGGTTTCAGAAATTATCAAACTGAGGCTTAGACAGTTAAGATCATAGTGAATACAATATGATGTGAGAAATATGAACCATTTATCATGAGTGTCTTTAAAAATATGGTATATATGATTATTATGTATTTCCCATATCAGCTATTTGGCAATTTAATATTTATTGAAGTGAACAATTTCAGTTGATAGCTTATTCAGAGTAAGTATTGGGATACAATTCTCCAGGGGTCTCTGGGCTTGTTTTTGCTTATTTTGGGAGCAGAAGAATTGACTGCCTTGTGCTACAGATTGTCTTTTCAAGGATATCTGTGTAGTGAATAGCCTTGGAAGATAAAGCCTCTGGAGAAAAGAGGGAGCATGATAAAAGATTTGAGTTCCCTAAGCTCAGGGCTCCAATCTTGTAATAAACCTTGCTATATGGCTGGTGCCATCTGGCCTCTGCATCATCCTGTAGGAAGAGGGGGGTCAGGGAGCCAGTGGGAGGAAATGATGATGCTGTGGAGTCTGCTACTGCTCTGAGTAACAAAGTCCTCTGTCTCTGGCCCAGGAATCTTGTGCCATCTAGCACCAATGTAACTATGGAAAGCTAACTTGTTAGCTTGCAAGTAGGGTGAGATCTCAAAGTCTTCACAGTTCTTGACACTAAGTCATTATTTTACTGACTTATCTACTTTACTGCCTCAGGTAGATATTTTTATGTCAATTGCCACCAACAGGAAATAGATTTCCACTTTACTCTTTGTTTTCTTTACAAAAACTGTCATATTTTCCCAGCTACAGTGCTATCAGGTCACACTTTCTGTTTCTAACCATTTTAATTGCCACAGCAATTATGGACAAAACAGGTACTTTTCAAAAGAGTGCTTTTTATTTTTATTTTCTCCTTTTTTTTGTATCTGTATGAAAAGATGGCTGTTAGCTGAACCCATACTGGTGATTATTTCATAATACATATAAATCAAACTGTCACGATGTATGCCTTAAACTCATATGGTGATGTATGTCAATTACTTTTCGATTAAACTGGAGAAAATTAGTATGATCCCAAAACATGGGGACTTTGTGTTCCATAGGATTGTAATTTTCTAAAGCTATCTGATAACATTCATATATTGGTGAAGAAAAATGTACTTAATTATTAGGGTAAGTTAACCATTTGTTCAATTTGATCAAGTTACAAGCAGAATTTTTGGTAATAAAATATATTTAAAAGAAGCATTGAGGGAGAGGGCGGAAGAAGGCGGCGTGAGTAGAGCAGCGGAAATCTCCTCCCAAAACCACATATATTTATGAAAATATAACAAAGACAACCCTTCCTAGAATAAAGACCAGAGGACACAGGACAATATCCAGACCACATCCGCACCTGAGAGAACCCAGCGCCTCGCGAAGGGGGTAAGATACAAGCCCTGGCCCCGCGGGAGCCGACCGCCCCTCCCCCCAGCTGCCAGCGGGAGAAGAGCAGGCAGAGCGGGAGGGAGACAGAGCCCAGGACTTCCGAACACCCAGCCCCAGCCATCCGGGCCAGAGTGCAGACACAGTGGGTGCGCAGGGGGCCCTGGATACTAGGGAAACAGGGCAGCAAGAACAGTGAGTAGGCACCGGAGGCCGGGCGCTGGAGGACATAAGAAAAGAGAGCAACCAATTTTTTTTTTCTGTTTTGTTTTGGCGAGCGCTTTTTGGAAGTCTTAAAGGGATAGGGACCCCAATACTAGGGAAACAGGGCAGCAAGAACAGTGAGCGGGCACCAGAGGCTTGGCACCGGAGGACACCAGAAAAGCGAGTGACTATTCTTTTTTTTTTTTTTGCTGTTTTGTTTTGGCTAGCGCTTTTTGGAAGTCTTAAAGGGATAGGGACCCCAATATACTAGGGAAACAGGGCAGCAAGACCGGTGAGCAGATGCCTGAGGCTGACACCAGAGAATAAAGAAAAACGAGCGGCCACCTTTTTTTTTTTTTTTTTTAATTAAAAAATTTTTTCTTTTAACTAAAAAAATTTTTTTTTTCTTTTTTTTGTGGTCGTTGTTTTGTTTTGGCGGGTGCTTTTTGGAAGTCTTAAAGGGGCAGGGCGGGACACTTAATCCAGAGGTAGGGAATCCGGGGATCTCTGGGCACCCTAACCCCTGGGCTGCAGGGAGCAGGGAGGCCCCTTACTGAGATAAATAGCCTTCCAGCCGCTCCCCCTCCAACGTGACTCACCACTTTGGAGTAGCTGCCCGAGCCAGGCCATGCCCACAGCAACAGCGTAGGTAAACTCCATAGCAGCAGGGCACGAAGCAGAAACCCTGTCTGCGCGCGCAGCTGCCCAGCACAAGCCACTAGAGGTCGCTGTTCTCCCAGGAGAGGAGGGCCACAAACCAACAAGAAGGGAACTTCTTCCAGCCGTCACTCGTCCCAGCTCTGCAAACTATTCCTATCACCATGAAAAGGCAAAGCTACAGGCAGACAAAGATCACAGAGACACCACCAGAGAAGGTGACAGACCTAACCACTCTTCCTGACAAAGAATTCAAAATAGGAATCATAAACATGCTGACAGAGATGCAGAGAAATATGCAAGAGAAATGGGATGAAGTCCGGAAGGAGATCACAGATGCCAGAAAGGAAATCGCAGAAATGAAACAAACTCTGGAAGGGTTTATAAGCAGAATGGATAGGATGCAAGAGGCCATTGATGGAATTGAAATCAGAGAACAGGAACGCATAGAAGGTGACATAGAGAGAGACAAAAGGATCTCCAGGAATGAAACAATATTAAGAGAACTGTGTGACCAATCCAAAAGGAACAATATCTGTATTATAGGGGTCCCAGAAGAAGAAGAGAGAGGAAAAGAGATGGAAAGTATCTTAGAAGAAATAATTGCTGAAAACTTCCCCACACTGGGGGAGGAATTAATCGAACAGACCACGGAAATACACAGAACCCCCAACAGAAAGGATCCAAGAAGGACAACACCAAGACACATAATAATTAAAATGCCAAAGATCAAGGACAAGGAAAGAGTGTTAAAGGCAGCTAGAGAGAAAAAGGTCACCTATAAAGGGAAACCATCAGGCTAACATCAGACTTCTCAACAGAAACCCTACAGGCCAGAAGAGAATGGCATGATATATTTAATACAATGAAACAGAAGGGCCTTGAACCAAGGATACTGTATCCAGCACGACTATCATTCAAATATGATGGTGGGATTAAACAATTCCCAGACAAACAAAAGCTGAGGGAATTTGCTTTCCACAAACCACCTCTACAGAACATCTTACAGGGACTGCTCTAGATGGGAGCACTCCTAGAAAGAGCACAGCACAAAACACCCAACATATGAAGAATCGAGGAGGAGGAACAAGAAGGGAGAGAAGAAAAGAATCTCCAGACAGTGTATATAACAGCTCAATAAGCGAGTTAGGCAGTAAGATACTAAAGAGGCTAACCTTGAACCTTTGGTAACCACGAATTTAAAGCCTGCAATGGCAATAAGTACATATCTTTCAATAGTCACCCTGAATGTTAATGGGCTGAATGCACGAATCAAAAGACACAGAGTAATAGAATGGATAAAAAAGCAAGACCCATCTATATGCTGCTTACAAGAAACTCACCTCAAACCCAAAGACATGTACAGACTAAAAGTCAAGGGATGGAAAAACATATTTCAAGCAAACAACAGCGAGAAGAAAGCAGGGGTTGCAGTACTAATATCAGACAAAATAGACTTCAAAACAAAGAAAGTAACAAGAGATAAAGAAGGACACTACATAATGATAAAGGGCTCAGTCCAACAAGAGGATATAATCATTCTAAATATATATGCACCCAATACAGAAGCACCAGCATATGTGAAACAAATACTAACAGAACTAAAGGGGGAAATAGACTGCAGTGCATTCATTCTAGGAGACTTCAACACACCACTCACCCCAAAGGATAGATCCACCGGGCAGAAAATAAGTAAGGACACGGAAGCACTGAACAACACAGTAGAGCAGATGGACCTAATAGACATCTATAGAACTCTACATCCAAAAGCAACAGGATATACATTCTTCTCAAGTGCACATGGAACATTCTCCAGAATAGACCACATACTAGGCCACAAAAAAAGAGCCTCAGAAAATTCCAAAAGATTGAAATCCTACCAACCAACTTTTCAGACCACAAAGGCATAAAACTAGAAATGAACTGTACAAAGAAAGCAAAGAGGCTCACAAACACATGGAGGCTTAACAACACGCTCCTAAATAATCAATGGATCAATGACCAAATCAAAATGGAGATACAGCAATATATGGAAACAAATGACAACAACAACACTAAGCCCCAACTTCTGTGGGACACAGCAAAAGCAGTCTTAAGAGGAAAGTATATAGCAATCCAAGCATATTTAAAAAAGGAAGAACAATCCCAAATGAATGGTCTAATGTTACAATTATCGAAATTGGAAAAAGAAGAACAGATGAGGCCTAAGGTCAGCAGAAGGAGGGACATAATAAAGATCAGAGAAGAAATAAATAAAATTGAGAAGAATAAAACAATAGCAAAAATCAATGAAACCAAGAGCTGGTTCTTTGAGAAAATAAACAAAATAGATAAGCCTCTAGCCAGACTTATTAAGAAGAAAAGAGAGTCAACACAAATCAACAGTATCAGAAACGAGAAAGGAAAAATCACGACGGACCCCACAGAAATACAAAGAATTATTAGAGAATACTATGAAAACCTATATGCTAACAAGCTGGGAAACCTAGGAGAAATGGACAACTTCCTAGAAAAATACAACCTTCCACGATTGACTCAGAAAGAAACAGAAAATCGAAACAGACCAATTACCAGCAACAAAATTGAAGCGGTAATCAATAAACTACCAAAGAACAAAACCCCCGGGCCAGATGGATTTACCTCGGAATTTTATCAGACATACAGGGAAGACAAAACACCCATTCTCCTTAAAGTTTTCCAAAAAATAGAGGAGGAGGGGATACTCCCAAACTCATTCTATGAAGCTAACATCACCCTAATACCAAAACAAGGCAAAGACCCAACCAAAAAACAAAACTACAGACCAAAATCCCTGATGAACATAGATGCAAAAATAGTCAACAAAATATTAGCAAACCGAATTCAAAAATACATTAAAAGGATCATATACCATGACCAAGTGGGATTCATTCCAGGGATGCAAGGATGGTACAACATTCGAAAGTCCATCAACATCAACAAAAAGAAAGACAAAAACCACATGATCATCTCCATAGATGCTGAAAAAGCATTTGACAAAGTTCAACATCCATTCATGATAAAAACTCTCAGCAAAATGGGAATAGAGGGCAAGTACCTCAACATAATAAAGGCCATCTATGATAAACCCACAGCCAACATTATATTGAACAGCGAGAAGCTGAAAGCATTTCCTCTGAGATCGGGAACTAGACAGGGATGCCCACTCTCTCCACTGTTATTTAACATAGTACTGGAGGTCCTAGCCATGGCAATCAGACAAAACAAAGAAATACAAGGAATCCAGATTGGTAAAGAAGAAGTTAAACTGTCACTATTTGCAGATGACATGATACTGTACATAAAAAACCCTAAAGACTCCACCCCAAAACTACTAGAACTGATAGTGGAATACAGCAAAGTTTCAGGATACAAAATCAACACACAGAAATCTGTGGCTTTCCTATACACTAACAATGAACCAACAGAAAGAGAAATCAGGAAAACAACTCCATTCACAATTGCATCAAAAAAAATAAAATACCTAGGAATAAACCTAACCAAAGAAGTAAAAGACTTATACTCTGAAAACTACAAGCCACTCTTAAGAGAAATTAAAGGGGACACTAACAGATGGAAACTCATCCCATGCTCGTGGCTAGGAAGAATTAATATCGTCAAAATTGCCATCCTGCCCAAAGCAACATACAGATTTGATGCAATCCCTATGAAACTACCAGCAACATTCTTCAATGAACTGGAACAAATAATTCAAAAATTCATATGGAAACACCAAAGACCCCGAATAGCCAAAGCAATCCTGAGAAAGAAGAATAAAGTAGGGGGGATATCACTCCCCAACTTCAAGCTCTACTATAAAGCCATAGTAATCAAGACAATTTGGTACTGGCACAAGAGCAGAGCCACAGACCAATGGAACAGACTAGAGAATCCAGACATTAACCCAGACATATATGGTCAATTAATATTTGATAAAGGAGCCATGGACATACAATGGCGAAATGACAGTCTCTTCAACAGGTGGTGCTGGCAAAACTGGACAGCTACACATAGGAGAATGAAACTGGACCATTGTCTAACCCCATATACAAAAGTAAACTCAAAATGGATCTAAGACCTGAATGTAAGCCATGAAACCATTAAACTCTTGGAAGAAAACATAGGCAAAAACCTCTTAGACATAAACATGAGTGACCTCTTCTTGAACATATCTCTCTGGGCAAGGAAAACAACAGCAAAAATGAGTAAGTGGGACTATATTAAGCTGAAAAGCTTCTGTACAGCAAAAGACACCATCAATAGAACAAAAAGGATCCCTACAGTATGGGAGAATATATTTGAAAATGACACATCTGATAAAGGCTTGACGTCCAGAATATATAAAGAGCTCACACGCCTCAACAAACAAAAAACAAATAACCCAATTAAAAAATGGGCAGAGGAACTGAACAGACAGTTCTCCAAAAAAGAAATACAGATGGCCAACAGACACATGAAAAGATGCTCCACATCTCTAATTATCAGAGGAATGCAAATTAAAACTACAATGGGGTATCACCTCACACCAGTAAGGATGGCTGCCATCCAAAAGACAAACAACAACAAATGTTGGCGAGGCTGTGGAGAAAGGGGAACCCTCCTACACTGCTGGTGGGAATGTAAGTTAGTTCAACCATTGTGGAAAGCAGTATGGAGGTACATCAAAATGCTCAAAACAGACTTACCATTTGACCCAGGAATTGCACTCCTAGGAATTTACCCTAAGAATGCAGCAATCAAGTATGAGAAAGATCAGTGCACCCCTATGTTTATCGCAGCACTATTTACAATAGCCAAGAATTGGAAGCAACCTAAATGTCCATCGATAGATGAATGGATAAAGAAGAGGTGGTACATATACACAATGGAATACTACTCAGCCATAAGAAAAGGGCAAATCCAACCATTTGCAGCAACATGGATGGAGCTGGAGGGTATTATGCTCAGTGAAACAAGCCAAGCAGAGAAAGAGAAATACCAAATGATCTCACTTATCTGTGGAATATAAGAACAAAGGAAAAACTGAAGGAACAAAACAGCAGCAGAATCACAGAACTCAAGAATGGACTAACAGGTACCAAAGGGAAAGGAACTGGGGAGGATGGGTAGGTAGGGAGGGATAAGGAGGGGGAGAAGTAGGGGGATATTGAGATTAGCATGCATGGGGAGGTAGGAGAAAAGGGAGGGCTGTACAACACAGAGAAGGCAAGTAGTGATTCTACAACATTTTGCTATGCTGATGGACAGTGACTGTAAATGGGATTATAGGGGGGACCTGGTATAGGGGAGAGCCTAGTAAACATAATATTCGTCATGTAAGTGCAGATTAGTGATACCAAAAAAAAAAAAAAAAAGGCAGTTCCTGTGTGGTAACCTCTAATGAGTTCTACACAAGGGTATAAAGGGCATATAAAGTGTAGGCAAAGGGTCTGTTTGTGTTTATACAGAGGATCAAAGCCTAATTGGGCTACCCCAAATATGAACTAAGATATGATATGAAAGAGAACTTCCAACATCAGCATTCTCTGGAAGACTCATGCCAGAAGATGATCATCAAAAAACCCCAACAAAGATCCACGCACTGCTACAGCTGTAGATGCACTCATCCCACCAGTTCCTGGACTTGCCATGGGAATGAGGAAGGAGATATCTAAGCTGGCCTGTGCATACAGTAAAACAACAAATTTGACTGGATCTATACTGTTGGAATTCAATCAAGAATTAGGAGAAGTGCAAATTGTAGCGCTCCAAAATCTTACAACTACAGACTATTTTCTGTTAAAAGAACATAAGGGATGTGAACATTCCCCAGGAATGGGTTGTTTTAATTTGTCTGATTTCTCTCAGACTGTTCAAGTTCAGTTGGACAATATCCACCATATCATAGATAAGTTTTCACAAATGCCTAAGGTGCCTAACTGGTTTTCTTGGTTTCACTGCAGATGGCTGGTAATTACAGATATGCTTTGGTTATGTAACTATACTCCTATTATGTTAATGTGTGTGCGCAATTTAAGTAGTAGCTTAAAACCTATCCATGCTGAAGTTACTCTACAAGAAGATATGTCAAAGAAATAATCAGTCTTCCCATGTTTTCTTCCGCCTGTTACTTCTATGGCTTTTCTTCTTCCTTCCTAATTACAACCCTTAAATAGAATTCGTGCCTCATATCAAATTTACCGAGTATCATAATTCTTCCAAGTGGTAAAGATACCTCAAGACAAATGCTGGGCATAGAAGCCACAGGGCATAAATATGCAAAGAAATAAAAAGCTAACCATTTCAAACAATAAGGCTTCTGTCTCACTTACCAACTTTACATTTCCCTGTATGGCCCCCGAAGATGACTGGTTAACCAGAGACAGGTAAGATTCCTCAAGGGAGGAACAACCTAAGACAGGCACAGTTGCAGGGGGGTCATCAGGTGAGAAATTGGGGATCAACAGAGGTGAGGCTTAGAACCTCACTCCCCATGTTCTGAGAGAAATCTTTTGCATACGTGGATGTTTTATTGCCCTTGTCTAGCTTGGATTAACACATAGTCTACAGGCACACACCTGATCATCTACATTTGCTCTCTTACAACACTAAACTATGTTTTCTACCTTTATCTTGTATCTACCTACCACTTCAGCATTTTATTAAAAATTATAATAATAAAGAGAGAAATGTGGTATCCACATATAAATCAAGTATAAAAATCAAATGAGTATTCATAATTGAACTGACTGTTTATAGTTCATAATGCATGAGCAAAACCAAAAGTTTCTGTGATGACTGCCCTTGTACTGTTCACTATGTAACTTATTCACTATGTAAGAATTTGTTCTCCATGTAAGAACTTTTTTGTTATGCCTCAGAAGATTGGAGACTGACGAAGGTTAGGCTTGGGGTGGATTAATGATTGTGCATTGAGCATTGACTCCCCTATACAGAATTTTATTGTTGTTAACAACCGTTTGATCAATAAATATGAGAGATGCCCTCACAAAAAAAAAAAAAAAAGTACACACTTCCAATGGTAAAATAAATAACCGGGATGTAATGTATAGCATAATGAATATAGTCAAGTTATTGTAACAGCTTGGTAAGGTGATAGCTGGTACCTAGAATTGTCATGTATATAAATGTTGAATCACTATGTTGTACACCTGAAACTAATGTAATGCAATACTGTGTGTCAACTACCCTTCAATAAAAAATAATTATCTACAAAAAAAAAAAAGAAGCATTAAATATAGCTAATCAAAAAACTATCACACAGACATTTCTGCATATTTTTGTAGCTTATATTCACTGACTGAAATTTAAGATTTTACTTAGATATGGTTTAAAGGAATGTTTTAAGATTTTATAGATTTTCCCCTACCAATAAAACTTTCTTTCTCAGATATTCAGCATAAGAATTAGTCACTTTTAATGAACAACTGAAAATACATTCCTCTTAAGAATAAGACTTAGGTAGGCTGGTCTATAAGAACAGACTTTTCTTCTAAATTACAAAAGTGCCCTCTAATGGCATAACTTTTCTCATTTCTTTTTGTTACTTCTAGATATCCAGAGCTTATTTTTAAAGGTTACACTAAGTAGCACTGCTCAGAATTTCTCTTTCAACATTATTTCTTTTGTCCCGGGCATCTCGTGGATAATCTAAGAAACGTCTCTGTACAGCAAGAAATCTTGCCATATCTCTCTACAATCAAATGTCTAGGTCCAGCAAGAGTAGCAAGTTGCTAGGATGATTACAGATATTTTTATTTTGTTAGGCAGATCTATCAACTTGGCTTCACAATTATTCACAGCCCAAGAAAACTAGGTGGTATTATCCTATTTACTGAGATTCATTTTGATGATTTCAATGGAAAACTTCTGATGAATCAGGTATAGAGATGCTAATCTAAAACTCTGATACTACTCATGTTGTCAACGTCATTCTTTCTATCTGGTACACATACCTTCAGATCCACCAAAACTTAAATGAGAAAAGAGAAATGACTTAATGATTTAATACCCTCAACGTTTAATCCAGATTATTAACAACCTAGATTATTGGTGATGTGAGATAATTTTATCCTTTGGAATGCCAGTGTATCCTAGATTAAAAGGAGAAATTGTTTTTGAAATATAATTGTGCAGAGATTAACCATGTGTTAATCAATCAAAGTGTTAATCAAAAGTGTTCTATACTTACAGAGGTAGAAGTTTGGGCACTGAAAAGTAAATAGCTTTAAATATAATTAATTTATATGACACACACACATTTAAGGTCAAACTATTTAGAAATATTGTATGAGTCAATTATTTTACATTAGAGTAAAGGTAAATGATCAGTAGATGAATGGATAAAGAAGATGTGATACATATACACAATGGAATACTGTTCAGCCATAAGAAAGAAACAAATCCTACCATTTGCAACAACATGGATGGAGCTGGAGAACATTATGCTCAGTGAAATAAGCCAGGTGGAGAAAGAAAAGTTCCAAATGATTTCTCTCATTTGTGGAGTATAACAATGAAGCAAAACTGAAGGAACAAAATAGCAGCAGACTCAGAGACTCCAAGAAGGGACCAGTGGTTACCAAAGGGGAGGGGTGTGAGAAGGCGGTTCAGGAGGCAGGGAGAAGGGGACTGAGGGGTATTATGTTTAGTACACATGGTGTGGGGGATCACGAGGAGAACAGTGTAGCACAGAGAAGGCACATAGTGGATCTGTGGCATCTTGCTGCACTGATGGACAGTGACTGCATTGGGGTATGGGTGGGGACTTGATAGTATGGGTAATTGTAGTAACCACATTGTTTTTTCATGTGAAACCTTCATAAGAGTATATATCAATCTTACCTTAATAAAGAAAAAGGTAAATTAGCAGTGGTTCTGAAAGAAGAAACTATTTATAAAATTTTATTTTTACATTTGCTGCCCCCTCTCTGGCGAGTGGGTAAACACCACAGATCAACAAGAGTGGAGAGTGGTTTTATCTTGAATGTTTTTAAACTGTGGTTACTGGGCTGCTTCTCCCACTCAAATCCCTCACCTTCTCTGCTTGGGCTCTCTGCTCCCTTCCCACAGATGGCAAGGGGAGGAGTGTGCCCTGCAGGGAGTGAACTGAAGACCTGTTTTAAATAAAATGTCAATGAAGAAATAGGAAGCATTTTTTATTGTTCCATAAGGGGTAAGGAGTAGAACAGATAATGGATAATGGAAAATATCCAAAAATTCTAAGGCTTTATTTTTAGCCCTAGTTTGAACTTTTTATTCTAGGAAGACTTTAGAGTAGTTAAAATAAATAGTTAAACTGACCTGGCTTATCTTTCTTCCACAAACCTGTGGAAATGCTTGAGAATTGTGAAATGGCAAATGGTAAGCAAGACAAAAATTAAAGGCAGATTGAATAATGTACCAAAGTATCAACTCAACACCCAGGATGACCTCTATGACCAAAAACCCACACAATACGCCTTAAAGCAAATAAAACTTGCTCTAGGGTTTCTGCAGTAGCTCCACTACTGTCATTTTGCAGATGTGAGTCAAGTTACACAAAGTTGGACAGTCAATTTACCATCTCAGTTAATCTACTGGTTCACTGAATGAAAATGAAAATTTATTATTTGAGGGTAAACCATGATAGTAAGCAAAGAAATCTGGTTAAATGTTTACTTCTTTAAAAAATAATTTAAGTGTATGAACAGTCCCCAGGAATGGGTTGTTCTAATTTATCTGAATTCTCTCAGACTGTTTAAGTTCAGTTGGACAATATCCACCATATCATAGATAAGTTTTCACAAATGCCTAAGGTGCCTAACTGGTTTTCTTGGTTTCACTGGAGATGGCTGGTAATTACAGGTATGCTTTGGTTAGGTAACTATATTTCTATTATGTTAATGTGTGTGCACAATTTAATTAGTAGTTTAAAACCTATCCATGCTGAAGTTACTCTACAAGAAGATATGTCAAAGAAATAATCAATCTTCCCAGGTTTTCTTCTGCCTGCTACTTCTATAGCTTTTCTTCTTCCTACCTAATCACAACCTTTCAATAGAACTCGTGCCACATGTCGAATTTACAGAGTATCATAATTCTTCCAAGTGGTAAAGACACCTCAAGACAAATGCTGGGCGTAGAAGCCACAGGGCATAAATATGCAAAGAAGTAAAAAGCTAACCTTTTCAAACAATAAGGCTTCTCTCTCACTTACCAACTTCACATTTCCCTGTATGGCCCCGGAAGATGACTGGTTAGCCAGAGACGGGTAAGATTCCTCAAGGGAGGAACAACCTAAGACAAGCACAGTCGCAGGGGGCCATCTGGTGAGAAAATGGGGAGCAGCAGAGGTGAGGCTTAGAACCTCCCCCCCCTGTTCTGAGAGAAATCTTCTGCATACATGGATGTTTATTGCCCTCGTCTAGCTCGGATTAACACATAGTCTACAGGCACACACCTGATCATCTACATTTGCTCTCTTACAACACTAAAGTCTGTTTTCTACCTTTATCTCGTATCTACCTACCACTTCAGCATTTTATTAAAAATAATAATAATAGAGAAATGTGGTATCCACATATAAATCAAGTTTAAAAATCAAATGAATATTCATATTTGAACTGACTGTTTATAGTTCATAATGCATGAACAAAACCGAAAGCTTCTGTGATGACTGCCCTTGCACTGCTCACCATGTAACTTATTCACTATGTAAGAATTTGTTCGTTATGCATCAGAAGATTGGAGACTGACGAAAATTAGGCTTGGGGTGGATTAATGATTGTGCATTGAGTATTGACCCCCCTATACAGAAATTTATTGTTGTTAACAACTATTTGCTCAATAAATATGAGAGATGCCCTCACAAAAAAATATATATATATATATAAACACACTTCCAATTGTAAAATAAATAAGTAACCGGGATGTAATGTATAGCATAAGGAATATAGTCAAAATATTGTAACAACTTGGTATGGTGATAGCTGGTACCTAGAATTATCATGTATATAAATGTTGAATCACTGTGTTGTACACCTGAAACTAATGTAATGTAATACTGTTGTCAACTACCCTTCAATTAAAAAAAAAAAATAATAATAATAATAATTTAAGTGAATTTAACCATGAACACTAACAGAGAATCTTGTTTTAAAAGTAGGGAGATATTTTCAACCACTAAAAAGTTTGCCTTTAATATGTATAGACAGCTGCTTAGTTATATTATTTCACTAATGTAAAGCATTTGAAAATCTGGTAAATACAAAGTTCTTTCAGGCTTTTATGTAACTGTCCAAGGCTTTCTGGAAAAAGGTGTCATATATTAAAGACACTGTGACCTTTCTCAGCACTGTAGAGTCCTCAGTACAGGAGCCAGGAACTCTACCTGTGAGTAATAGGATCAAAGCAAATTCCATCATGCTTATCCCAATAACCAAAGGTCTTGAAAATTCCTTGTCATTTTGCAAATGACAAAAAAATGTCATTAAGCTTTTATAGGCATTAAATGTTGCAAAATGTAATAAGATCAGATTCATCAGTATAAATTTGCTGTACAAAGTATACAATTAAAACAAAACCCATACTGTTATTAAGAATCACTTAAAAACTACCTAGTGCACCCAATCACATATAGGCCACAAACATGAAACAAATTTACACTGACCAAGAAAAAGGATGAGCATTCTGAATTTACTTTAGGCAAATGCATCTGGAATAAATGAAATCTAATGTTTAATTACAGAGTGTGGAAAGTGCATGATTATAATTTAGTGAGGATAATTTCAAGGAATGGTTACCGCAGAGATTTCTGTTATTTTCTTTTCCTTCTTAAATGCAAATATTTAGTCTTCAACTACTATTTTTAAACTCGAGGGCATTTGTTTTGTTTGAATCATCTATGCCACATCTCATAATAAATCCATGGCATTTGCTGTAACTATAAAGAAAAAAATGTAGCCTTGGTTGGGGGAACAGTCCCCATGCCCACCACCACTGCTTTATAAGCAGAGTCTGCCCGCGCACTTTCATAGTAGAATGACAGCTTGGACATACAGAGTCCCTCAAGGCAGAAATTTCAAGGTGAAATGAAGCAGCTTAAAGTACAGGGCTCCTGGTTGGCCTTAAGGAGCAGTCTCTGGCAGGGCCCAGGGGAGCTCTTGTGTTGCAATAACAATCTCTCTTGTGAGAGGGTGGTGCAATACGCTAGCTCCTCTAGCCCAGCAAAGCAAGCACAGGATCCAAGGGCTAAAGCTCTCTACATGAAGGCTGTCCTTACATAGTGGAATGGTTATTAAGGGTTTTAGAGTTCATTATGTCAATAATCTATGGATTAGGACCTTCACATGCATTTCAACTGCAATGGCTCCAACCTCCTTTACCACTTCTCTGATTGCCAACTTTCATTCAGGAAGGAAATTAAATTAGTATGAAAAAGCAATGTAAAATTAAAACGTGCCAAAGGTCTGAATAAAGTTTCCATTCTGTCATCCCCTCCCCTCTGATCTTCCTGGTGTGTAGTTCATAGTGGGGCCAAGGATACAGAACTCTAATTTTAAAAGATGGACAAGCCTCAGAATAAGAGCTTGAAAGAGGATACAATTCTAAAGTAAGTAATCCTGTATTCCCACAATCATTAATGCCAATAAAAAGAATAATGGACAATAGAAATGGCCAAAAAACATGTACTATAAATAGGCATAGTCTTTGATCCAGGGAGCCAGACCTGTTTTACTAAAGGAAGGAATAGATCTCCTAAAATGCATCTGATAGATGATTAGAAGAGATGATAAATGCAAAAGCAAAGCAGAAGATAGTGGGAAGTGTAACTGGTACAAAATACTAAATATCTTCTTCCTGTCAAAATTTCCTCTGTATGTGCAACTAAGATAACTGGGATAATTTTAATTATCTTAGGAGGAGCTAATGATGCCTGGATAATAAAAGCCCCTAAGGGGAGAATAATATGCTTGGTTGCTTTTCTTACTTCAGTTTGGCAACTAAGCCTTATTTCCTGTTGATCTGCAACAAAATGAAAGTGACTTCCTGTGCAATGTTCCCCAAAGCAGTTAACAAACTGCACATCTCGCTCGCTACTGAAATCCAGCTAAGATGGAACATGGCAGTGTGCCAATAGTAACTAGCAACAGCATATATCAGCCTACAAGGCAAGACTGAATTGTCATGGCCAACAAATACTGAGTCCCTGCTGTGTATACTGCACTAAAAACACACTAGAAAGTACAAAGATACTTAATATGGACCTATACTACTCCACTACTTACAATCAAGTTGAGTGGCCATTGATTATGCATAAAGGATTCCTGCAAAATGAGATAACACATACCAAGAAGAAAAGGGTGGCTTGGAAAATAAGTGCTGAACAGATCTGGAGTGAAGAATCACCAAGAGCTGGGGAAGACATGAGCAGAACTCAGACAAGAAGTAGGATAAAGGGAGAAGAAAGAACTAGATTTGGGGAAGGCAGATGGAGGTGGGCAAGTTGGGAAGCTGAGGCATGGAAGTAGTACTGCATCAGTAAGAGTTAAACATACATTAATTGACCACCTTCTTTGTGATAGGCACTGAACAATGTGCCGATAATACAAGACCTCCTCTCTTCTTGAGGTATTTGTGATCTAGTAACACGTGAGGAAGAAAATATTCTTATACAAAGATAAAGAGAGATTAGTAGGGAACTGGTTGTGAAGGTTCATAAAAGCAAAATCTACCTTTATAAAGGATGGGAAAATGTAGAAAGCTGAAAGACAATTGGTTTACAAATGGTTTCTTAGTAACTGTTCAAATTCCTGGGAAGAGTGGTGAAGAGGGCCCCTAAAGTTTCACATAACATCCTAAAACCACAAGGAAAGAATACGGAGGCAGGAAGAAGTATTTCCTCAACAAAGCTACTTTTTCAAAGATCGCTATTTTCGCTACTTCTGTTTTCCACAGAGAATTTCCCTCTCCTGCCAACCCAAAGGTCAGGAAGCATGGTTCAGTGGAAAAATCACAGCTGAGAAGTGAGACACCTCCTCTCAGGCAGGGAAACTATCCATGGTAATGGCTCACTGACCCGGAAGTTCTCCAAGGTGCCCTGTAGTTGTGAACCCCTGAGAGTCTAGGGATCGGTCATCCTATCTCTTAGGAAAGCTGACAGGATAAGATGGAAATGCAGTTTCTCACAGACACAGACTGCAACTTGGTCTCTTCTACCTTACAGCAAGACAAGAAAGGACAGGCTAAGGCAGAAGTGAAAAAAAACCAATGTACTTTTAAGGAAATGTGTGCACCCATTTCACACGTTGAATAGTTACTTTGGGAGGGAACCTCGGGAGAGGGTTTGCCATGGCAGCAGTAATAGCACAGAAGAGTATTAATGGGAATTTCTATTAGCAGGAAAACCCAGGACTAATTCCCTTGGAAAGAATCACTAAGATGCTAGAGGTTAGTTGCTGTAGACTCACTAGACGTTACACCAATAATACGTCAATTACAGGTTGGATAATTTTACAGTTAATTTAGCCAGGAAGGGAACTTTTCAGTAAGATACTCCATAGATTTCTTAGGGTACCAAAAACTAAATATGGTCAGAAGAGCTAAAAATTGAGATATTAAGAGTTTTCCAGGCTCTATATTCCAAAACTGAGAGAATTTTGTAACTCACCAGAATGTGTAGGTGAGTTAGAGGTAAGAAGTGAAGAAAAGAGAGGAATCAAAGAGAATATCTTGATTATAGGAACTCAGGTACAACAAAAAAGAGTTTTCCAGGACTCTATATTCCAAAATGAAGCAGGTGATACAAGGTTTCAAAAGAAGTATCTTGGGATTTATAATCTACTTATAAAGACAAAATTTACATACCCAGGCAGCATTGCACTATCAGTATATCTATTCACTCATTTACTCTTTCTTTACTCAACGTATAGGTAATACTCCTTGCCACATACCAGGCCCTCTTCTAGGGTTACTGCTGATCTGATGAGGCTGTGCTCTAGCGGGGGTGATAGGGCACACAAAGATGCACAAATAAGAAAACAAAACTCACTGGTGTTCACTGCTATGCAGAGAATTAAAACAGGCCTCTGTGAAGACAGTTTGATGATAAGTTCTTTAGACAGAATATTTAGAGAAGGTTTCTTGGAGGAAATGACATTTACTCTGAGAAATGAACAAGAGGGAACGAGTGAAACAAATGTCAAGGGAAAAGCATTCCAGGCAGAGAAATAGCTTGACGCAAAGGCCCTAAGGTGGCCCCAGACCTGGGGTATTGACTATAGGAAAGGTCATCAGTGTGGAACAGAGTGGGAAAAGGGGAGAGTGGGAGGCAAAGGGCAGATCACATACAGCTTGCAAACCATATCGAAGACTTTAGATTCTATTCTGAATGTGATGGAAAGCCCTATAAGCAGGCCAGGACCATGATCCACCCCATGATTTTTAGGACTAACTCATTGTATAGAAAATGGATTTTAGGGAAAGGATAATTATAAAGGCAAAAATTAATCTCATCTTTGTAAAAGCAAACAGATCAGATGAAGGCTACTCCAGTTGTCCACGGTAGACATGGTGATGGCTTAAATTTTGTAGAGGAGGTGGAGGGTAATGGAGAGACTTGGGGAATGTTTTACAGACCACATCACCAGAATGTGCAGGTGAGTTAGAGGTAAGAAGTGAAGAAAAGAGAGGAATCAAAGAGAATATCTTGATTATAGGAATTCAGGTACAACAAAACAGCAAAATATAAGTAACAAAGAGATTGCAGAAATCAGAGAGAAATGAAATTAGTCATGCAGAAACTCCAGATGGCATCAAATAATTTATGAATTGCTGGTCATTTTAGGTGCTGCTTTTAAAACTGATTCTTGTGTTGGATCAGGTATAGGAAAGGAGAGAAAAGAGGAGGGTATATTCTTCATTTTATGAGAAATATAAAGGAGCAGAGACCAAGGAGGGAAGTAGCAAGGTATGTGGATTGAAAAAACAAAAAGGATGGTTTCAGTTGTTGTGATGAGAAACAGGACCTGCTGTACCCAGGGAAGGTGGCTAAGGCACACTGGGGAGAGGTATTAAAGACACACAGACACACAGACACAACAACACATACACACAAACACACCAGTAGTTGCTTCTTTGAACTTATATTTCAGATGAAGGGATGCATATTTGAAGCCACCTAATTTGTCAAAAGTTTTGATAAGGGGTTGTTTATGCTAACTGAGCAGGAGGCTAAGAGAGACAGATATGGAAATTAAGAAGAAAATTTGACAAGAAAACATTGCAATTTGGTATATGGGACCAGACCTCTCCATAAGCTGTGTCTGGACAGGCTAAATAAAATTTGTGAATTTTCCTAGGAAGCCACATCTGCCAAATGTCACATGACCAGTGCTATGAGGCAGGAACTTTTCTGCAGAGCAGCCCCAGTGATAGAGGAATCCTAAAGGCAGGGTAATAGGAGACTGCGGTGGACCACATGGGCAGTGGCATGGAGGAGCCAGGTGGTGAGCTCTGTGACAGGCAGGAAAAAGCTAGATAGAGAAAGCTGGAGAAGCAGGTGACTGGCAGGGTCATGAGGACAGACACCAAGCTATGAAGTACAATACTCCAAAGGAGAACAATCAGCAATCTTTTCAGACATTTTGTAATACACATATTAAATGCTCATTGAATTCTGATAGACTGATGGACCAAACTGATTAACCACTACATCTTCTGAACTGCAATCATCTCTGGTTGTGTGTGTTGGTGACAGCAAGGATTAAAATACAAACAGAATACTGTAGCAGGAACAAAATTCTAAAAAACGATCACTCTCTTCTCTCATCCATCAGCAGCAACCTTGAATTTTATATAGCAAGTATATCTCAAGTAACATGTACTACCTTCTCAAAGGAACTTCAGAATTTAAAAAGTTCCTTCGTAGTGCTACTCATCATACTAGCAAAAACCAGGTACTTAAATTATTCAAGTTCAAAGATATTCCTATTCTTATGACAAACCTGGTTTTTAAAATTGCCTTGGTCATTCTGCCAGCTATGTCTGCTGAACACATGGGCTGAATCTTCCATAAAATTTTGATCAAAGAAGTCTTTTATAACTCAGCTTCTGGTGATGAAATAAAAAGCAATACTCATCAACAAGGCAGTGACAACAGGAAATTTTTTAAAAAGAGAAAGCATAATGGGATGGTCGAGTTCATTGGCTGAATATTTATTGGGCACTTACTCTGTGCCAGGCACTGCTTGAGATACTGGGAGCCCAGCTGTGACCAAGATGTGTGAAGTCCTTGAGTGCACAGAGCTCACACTGCAGCAGGTAAGACAGACGATGAGCCAGAGAACCACTCCCATTAGGAGTCCAGGGAGCAGGGACACTGAAAAAAGTGAACCAGTCAATAGGCTGGAGGAGACCTGGGAAGGGAAAAGGGCTCTCACAGGCTGAGTGTTACAGAAGGCCTCTCAAGGGAAGTGGTATTTCCACAGAGACTTGAATGGACAGGAGTCGGCCGTGGAGAGTCAGAATGTTGGAACTAGACAGGACTTTTCACAGATGAGGAAACTGAGAAAGACCAAGAGGAAGGATCTATTTGGGTACTAAACTTCACATTAGGGGAGCTGCCTCACCTGTGCTTCAACTGCAACAACCCTCAGCCACCGAGAGGGACATGCTGGCAAGTCACAGGGACCAGAAGACAGGCTGTGACGCCCTGAAGCCAAGCCAGTCGCATCGGATGAGCACCAGCTGGCCAGCACTAAGCCCAGGAGTGCTGGGATGGGCAGCAGTCCCAGGTGTTTAAGGCCGGCTGTCAGATGAAGGGGGGATTGGAAGCACTCCAGCCAGGCCAGCCAGTCCCAGTGGCCGGCATGCACTACAGGGCAGGACACCAGCCTCTGTGAAATGAAGACTTAGCTGACAAAGCCATGAAAGTGAAGACAGCAGTTTTAAAAGTAGGTGTTCTGACAGAAGAAGGATGCCTCCTGACTTTCTGGAGGGAGATACTAAAAAAAAAAGAGTGCTATACAATCTCCTGGCAGATTCTTTATAGGACTGCAGCAGCGTGGTGTTTACTTAGATGGTTTGTTATCTGAGCTCTCTCTGTAGCTGTCAGTAAGGGAGCTAGTGTTTATTAAGTGCCTACTGCAAGTTCCCTGGGGACCTCAGAAGCTGATAAAGCAGAATCACAGTCCTTCAGTGAAACCAGAGACTTTGATTCTTATGGCGCTTTCTCATCTCACTGGAGTACAGCTAGTTTCATATTTTTTCTTGTCTCTAAGAGAAGTTCTTCATGAAGCTCACACGAGGTTACTCAAGTAAGTGTCCCTTAGAAAAATATTCATTTTTACTCATCTTTATATCCCCCTCACATAGACATTTTTAGTTCTTGTACAAAGTAGGCCCTAAATAAGTATTTGCTTAATTATACTGCCTTCAAGAAGTTTATAACAGAGTATAAGGTAATCTATAATCTCTTCCATCAGAAAAATCCCTGAGCTTTCTGTAGTATTCAAGGAAGTTGGGGGTGTTTCTTGCCAAAGCCTCAAAGTTGATTCTTAGCTCCAGATCCATTCCCTTCTGATGCCCAGGCATCTAGACCTCAGAGATGTGAGGTGGCCTGGCATTGGCTTCTCCAAGACAGACTCAGGCAGGAATTTGCATATGGGCCCTGCTCCTTCCTTCCCAGAACACCTCCCTGCCAGTAATTGCTCTGAGCCCTGGTTTCCATGTTTGTTGACTGAAATGGAATAGTAGTTCTCTGGCAAGCCTGTTGAAGGGTTACCTGAGATGCTGCATGAAAATCAGTACATGCTGGTAATACCTCAGCAGCACAGTCCTGCCAGTTACTAAAGTAGGAACCTCAACGTCATCCAATTTTTCAATCCGCAGGTTCTCAGATTTGTTCTCTCTTCTTTATCCCAACTGCCAAGGCCTCAAATTATCCAATTCCTGCATCTCACCTAACTTTCACACCCACTTCCCACCTCTCTCTTCCATCATTCTGCACAGTACTGACATTACTTTTATAAACAAAAACATTTCATTCTTCTGCTTAAAAAAAAAAGAAGATCAGATGGCTTCCCAGGAACTATAGGATGAAGTCCATGGCACATACTCTATCAAACTCATTTCCTACAACTTCCTCACATTCTGCTTCACATTCTCAGCATGTGCTGCCAAGCTGACACACAAGCCACCTCTTTTGCTAGGGTGACTCCTCAAAGGGGGCAAACTCCTGCTTGTTCTTCAAGACTCAAGCTCCTTCAACCACAGGGAAATGTAGCTGTGCACTTTTCAGTGTGCCTACTTCTACTGCAGGCCATTTTGAAGTCTGTTTGTACATATTCTTGAGATCCCTGGCATAGAAAGGAAATGTTCTCAATGTCTACAATAGCTGTAATGCTAATACAGACCCAACACCAAGCAAATGATCATGACATTTTGTGGGTGTGTAATGAATAAATGGAAATAAAAGTAATAAAAGCAACTATTGATGCTGATTTATGGAACTTGTTTCACAAGAGATAATAAAAACTAAATAGAAAGTAAGTTATGGATGCTTTTGACCATTTTATGGTGCTAAACTTGTAATAGGTTGTTGTTTTTGACATACAGCATTATTTTATGACCATTTTATGGTGCTAAACTTGTAATAGGTTGTTGTGTAAATATAGTTTGGTTGGGATACATTCTGATCAGAGAATAGGAGAGGTATAGACCAGTGCTTTATTTATTTTGACATACAGCATTAAAGCCAGTCTGCTAGCAAAGAGGATTTGAGGTGGCCTCTAGTGCCAAAGCACAGTACAAAAACAAAATAGTAATTTAAAAATAACTGTAATCAAGATCCAAGGATAGATTAATTAGATAGATGTACCAGGGACCTTAAATAGTTAAAATGGTTAAACCCTATATTATTCTTATTTCCAGAAAAAAAGAAAGAAGGTGGAGGGGGGGGCACATGAATGTGGAGTTGTCATGTTCTTGCAATAAATAAATAAATAAATAAGTTAAAGTATAGTTTTTATATATGTATTTCTTCTACTGTTCCTCTTATAATATCAAAGACCAAAAAACAAATTATAAAATTAAAGTCATGTCTTTGGAGATATGAGACAGTATTCTCCAAGGACAGAACTTCCCAACAATCTAGTTTTAAAGAACCTAAAAGGAAGGATAGTTGACATACAGCCTCTCTCTTTTCTTTCTCTGCCTCACTCTCTGGTCTCCTGTCTGTGTCTCAAGGGGAGCTCTTTCCGCATCCTGCAGTCCTACCAATTGGGGATTGAGTTCTTATAAAAAATTGGATTTAAATTTTGGCCTGTTCTCTCCTCTTTTCCATTCTCCATTCTCATGCAATTTTTATATATGTATTCATTCACTCATTCCAGTTAAGAGACAGTTCAAAGTCAGCTAAAGTAAAATAGAAAGTGATTGCTGGCCTTAGAGTAAGAAGATGAAAGTTGATGTTCTGACTAAACCATTATAGGTTTTTGTACTTTGAGCAAGCCTCTTAATCTCTTTAAGTCTTAGTTTCCTCATCTACAAAATGGAGATGATTATTCCCAGGATTTTTAAGAGATTAAAAATAGTGGATGTTAATGCTCTTTTAAAATTAAAAAAAAAGGTTCCACTTATTAACAAATATTATAAACTAGTGTCTCAAACTACTTCTAAAATTTTATTCAACAGCAAAAGATACATGTTTTGACTTGCTCTTAAAACAGACATGAGAAGGAGTTTTGGCATCAGATTATTCTATCTTTATTTATCTGATCTTTCAGGTAAAAGGCTGGTTTTTGTTTTAAGTAGAGACTGACAAGACAAAACACAGAGGAAAGGCCATGATGTTGGATTTTTTAAAACAATCACGTAAACAGTAGGAAACTCTTAATATTCTTTTCGTTAGCCTCGATGCACCGTATCTGAGGACATCAATACAGTTTCATAAACAGAGCTGTATTAAAACTGATTCAAAGGTGAGTGTGCTCAGGCTTTTTAGGCATTAGATTCAGCAAAGGATTTAAAATGCACGTGTTGAGATTAGAGAGCTGAGGATTAGGCTCAGTTCCTAGGATGTTCTGCATTATTATTTCTGGATTAAGAGATGATTAAAGAACAGGACACTCCAAAGGCAAACAATGTGGACAGACCCCACAGTCACTTTTAATGAAGAGTTGATAGCAAATTATGATGAAATAATATAGGCATGTAAGTTTACAACAATTAGAGAGATGATGAACTACAAAATACTGACCCAATGTGGGAAATTCAAGATCCACAAATATTTCATCCCTTTCCACCCCAAAAGTAAGACATACAGTTACGTGTGCTGCTTCTTCTTTTTCAAAAAAGTTTTTTTAGTGGAAACATTAAGTAAAAGCTGCAGCTGGTGAGCTTTGGGGTCAACAGTGTTATAGGTCATTATACAAGATTGAGCTTGCCAAGAGAAAATGATGTTTCAAAACTGTTTCTTGGCTGTCATTGTTTTGTAAGTGTGAATAAACTTTAAATGTAGAGTTTTTTCCAATTATAGACTGAATTTGGTGGCTGAAGTATTAATGTGTGTGTGTGTGTGTGTGTGTATAAATACTTCCATTGTCTGAGCTTACTCATTCCACATTATGTTGTAAAGGGCTTTAAACTTTTAGAATATTTGGAATATCCTAACGTGTGTCTCTAATAGCTCTCATTATTCCATTGAAATGTATGATTTCATTCAATTATTTTGGAAATCATTTATTTATAAAATATTAGAACCAATCTGACTTCAGATCTTACCTCTCAAAAATGCCACATTATTAATGGAATAATGGAATAACTGTAGAGCTGAGTTACTATTAACTAATACTAATTTAAAAAGGGACTCTGGAGCTTACTGACTTTTCAGTGTTGTACCTACCATACATAATTGGAATATGTTTCAAAATCATGGGTTGTGTGTCCCTAATAAACTCAGCTTCAAAGTATGTTAAAGACTTTGTCTATTACACACAGACACACAGACACACACACCAGCCCCAACAAATAGTGTATCTGTGGGCATTTAGATTTGAAGAGCTGGTCATTTCAAAGAATTAAGAAGAGAGCTGAAGAAAGGGAAAGAGATTTCCCTTCAAAGTTGATTCCACGGGCATGTGTGGACTTAATAAAGTAAAGTAATAAACTAATTTTCCTTTTGCGATTGGAGTAGAATTTGTGCAAATGGTGGTTGGGGACATGGGAGGCAGGGAGGTTTACAACAGAACATACTTCACTTTCAACTATTTCCCTTATTGAAAAGGACTTTAACTTTCTAGAAGGGCAGGTGTGGGGTGTTACTTATCTATTTACCACTGCTAGACCTTTTTGCTATTTTTGAGCCAGCCTATTTTTACTCTCAAAGACAAGTTCTTTAGGTATGAGCTTAAATAGTGATTAAAAAGAGGAAGAGTGTAATAATTTTCCTTTAAAAATTCTGTGATAAGTTAACTATCACTAAAGCAAACAGACATTTAGCACATAAGCAGCCCACTATTAAGGTCTTGTGGATTTAAACAAAATTAATGATATTTTTGAAGCATTAGATTATTAAAAAGTTCTAAGCAAACTGTGCCCTTGCAAATTAATGTAGCAGCTAACCTCATTTTAAAACTTTTAGACGTTTCCACCAATTTTGCTTGTGAAACCAAAGAGTTATCACTTTATTTTAAAGTTTTTTGAGTTTACATTTCAGAAATAGCCATTCAGTTTCATGATTACAGAAAATGAGTTTCAGGAGTAGGAGGGTTAATATATTACTCACTGGGTTCATTTGAAGATTATGGAAAATAATGGATGTGGAAATACCTTGTAAATAATCAAAGATTATACACAGTTATAATATTATTAATAAATACAATAACTTCCATTCACATCGTGAAATTCAAAGCACAGAAACCAATTTAATTTAATAACTGACAACTTTATGGAGAAACAAAATTTCAAATAAAAATTCCAAAATGTAACACATATACATTTTATGAGCATTAAGAAGATTGGATAACTTTTTTTTAACTCTTACAATACTGAAATTTTCAGAAATAATGGATGATATCTATTCATTAGTAACAAGAATTATGAAATGGTTATACAAATCACCAAGAACACTCTTGAAGATAATGGTGACCAGTGTATTTGAGGGTCTGAAGACCTCTGGCTCTGTAATGCATTATCTCCAAAAATCTTAGAATTGTGATTAAAATATATGTCTCATATATATAAAAATAAGGTACTCTATACTGGGTTGAGTATTGTAGTTAAGTACAGTGGATGAAATTGTATATCAAATCTTTTTCTGGTTAATTTCTGGGTAGGGCTGGCTTCTTATCTGAGCTGATTAGAATGCCATTATTTTCACCTTGTTTTGTTTTTACTTCATAGAAACTGTCAACTCTGCCACTTTCTACTTTTTAATCACTCAATGACCAACTGATGAGAGTGCCTTTGTCAAGAGATATATTTGCCAATAGATGTACTAAGTGATATTAACAAAACTTATTTTCCTCTCTTATACCTAGAAGCAAATACATATAGAGCTTCCAGTTATTTTCCCCTTTCATCAAAATGAGACATCTTTGTGTACCATAACAAGGCAAAGAGGAAACCCCCCTTTACAGACCTCTGCTTTACAAGGTTGACCCTATCAGAAGCTCGATATCTGTTTAGTAAGATTTTAGAAACAATTGGAAACTTCCATTTCAATTTTTTAAAAGGGTATCCTGTATCTTTCATTTCACTTAAAGGACAAGTTCTTAAATGCAAATATTCACTAGAGTTAATTTTGCAAAGATAATTTCAAATGTTCTTTATAATTCCTCAGCATCAAGGTTCTATATCTTAAATTCACATCCAGATGGAATCAAGGTGCTCCATAATCTTTGGGGCACAGGGTAAAGTGAAAATTTGTGGGGCCCCAGTGCATGACCTCCTGTTCAAAAACTAAGAATTTCAAGATGGCGACAACAGAGCATTCAACTAAGCATGGGGGCACTAAGTGCGGTCCATAAAGCTGGCTGTGGGCCTAACTTATACTAGAGTATAAGAAACTGAGAATCAGTTACCAGAGAAGAGAATAAACAGCAGGTATGTGTGAAAGGCAAGCTGTCTAAAGAAGGAGAGGCTAAGAGATCCAAAGATATATATTACCCTTTTCTAAAATTCTCTCCTAAACTAGCTTCATTCCAATCTGGCTTTATCTAGCCCTTAACATCTTTGTAAAATGTTCACTGATGGCAGCTTAACCTGTTTCCCATCCAGGGGTGTCTTCATATTTAAAGGGGACAGTGAAGAGTAAAATTACTTAGAAAGGAAAACATCACTTTGCAGGTATTATGTTTGTACCATGAGAGGCCTTGGTAACATTTGGGGGCAGCATGGCTGCTCCAACACCTCTCGGACCTTCTCTCATGGGACTTGCCTGCTTGTTCATCTACGAGTGTGGTTAATCCTGCTACTGCACTCATCAGTGCATTAAATTTTTATTTCCTATTTAAGAGGCAGTTTTATTTTTCCATAAAAAAGTAATGTATTTTCATAATACCTTTTAGCAAACTTCAAAGGATTACCCATAGAACTGAGATATGTGAGACTCAAGGGCTAAATGAGTGCTATCTTTTCTCAGTTTGCCAGTGTCTCAGCTAGCACTGCTGTGTCTGATCTCTGCCACCACTGTTGGAAACAAATATCTCTTCAATTACAGGATCCAGTCACTTCTGAATCAGTCGTAATTTGAAGCTTTTGATGACATCAATGAATTTCAGTGAATGCTGTAATTTAATATGAAATGACAACATTTATTGAGTGCTATCAACATATGAATAATATTTAGATTTAGTTCATGATATATATACTAGTGTATCCATGTGTGTAAAAATGTACTTATTATTTGTTTTTAAATGTATCATAAACAGGGTAACTAAAAAGGATCAAGTACATATTTATGATTATGTGTGTGGGGAGGTTTGGTAGGACTCTTGACAATTTAATCAAAACCACATTTTTTTTTTACTGGAATACAATGCATAACGTTACATTTGGCAATACCTATGGTCTTAGAGTACATATGACCTGAACAAAAGAGAACCATCTCCCAGGTTTATATGGATTGCTACAGTTTATTTTTCACTAAATGTGCTGTAAGTGGTAACTCCAGGAGGCACCTGGAGTATATACATAACACTTGAAGCACCTAAACTGGAGAAACTAACCCTAAATAAACCAAGCCCTTTTACACTAGCTTTTCTCTTTAAAACATAGTATTTCCAAGTGAGTATCACAAAGTTGCTCCTCAGTTTGTCAACCTTCCAGATACAGTATTAGCTACCTTTACATATAAGCACTTGTTCATAGTTTCTGTAACTTAAAAAAGTCATGGTGATTTCAAAAACAAGATATCACACTTCGCAAATCTTTCTAATTATAAGTTCCATTTTTACTACTTATTTTAGAAAATGATAAACTTCAGTCTCATATTTTATCTAGATCTGTGTATATGAAGACGTTACCTCAGAGAATAAGATGCTGTTATGAGGATTTTTAGTTGTTGATAAAACACCCATTTGAATAGAGTCCATGTTTTTTGGCTAGGTCTTTAGATTGTGGAATATGTGCTCTCTGAGTACACATCTGGAAGAGGGTGGCTACCTCAACTTCATGTTAGGGAAAAGGAACACTAACCGACAGAAACTTGTACAGTTGCCATCTGCTTCAGTCAGCCACCACTATTTGTGACACTGGCTGAAACCATTCCAATTAGGAAACAGACAAGAGTGCATGTCACTAACTGGGTTTTTGTTATTTGGGTACTGACATTTAAAATCTCCACACTACAGAGGCAGCGTCCGAGTCGTGCTCAAAGGACTTGATTTCCAATCTATGTAGTCATGTTTTTGAGTTTCTTCCAAAATTTATGTAATCCCAATATTTCTAAAAATGTTTTTTGTTTTCTCATAACCATATAAAAGGCAGGAAATTCAAAAGATGAAAAGACATTGGAAAAACTAATTATATGCATTCTGCCATATTTTTTCTTTTTTAAAAGAAAAGATTCATTTCAGAGTTTTCACAAGTGAAACTAAAAATAAATATTTCAGAGAAATACATGAAACATTAGATATGTGTCATGTTCAAATTTGCTACAGGAAAAAAACTAACATTCGAAAACCAAAAACTATTCAACAAAAACTATTCACTTAAAAAAGTCTTTAAGTTTCCAAAGGATCTGGCAATTATTGAAGGAATTATGACATGTAATCTTGGAAATTATTGTACTTACAAACTGGGGGTCTGTGGACTTTACAGTGAAGTTTAAATCAAATCTAGTTCAGTGGGTTCTTAAAACAATTGACATTGTAACAGGACTCAATATCCAGCTGTTCTGTGGTCAAATCTGTCTCTTCATCCCAAAGGAAAAATCTGGAGAAACATATTGCTAGTTCATGTTTATTCTGTATGATGAAATACCTTATTCTTAATTTGTAAAATGTAGAACAAGTCACACCTTTTTTCATTTTGGGTTAATTAATATTAAATGTTTCCTATTTTCCAAATATTTCAAAAGACTAAAATGCATGGATTTGCTGGTTTGCAGTTTTAATAAAATACCAAAAGGAAGGGGGAAGGTGTGCATATGCATACAGTATCTTCAGATTTAGGAAGTGTGTTTAGAAAGTAAGCAGCCAAGAATACACCTGCTTTCGTCACTGGCTTGGGCACTGGTAGGCTGTGAACAGCAAAAGTCAGGTCTCATCTCAGAAGCAGCAAGAGACATGAATTTGTACACACATTCAAACAAGCACTTGTTCACTAGATATCACTAGACTCACACTAAAACCACCGGTATTTTTCCCAGAAATATAGCTGAATTTGTGGTCAGCATACCACTATATGAGGCATAATGATATTTGCAGTTTTGGTTTTCCATGTCAAACTATGTGTTTTTTTTTTTTTAGTGAATATCAACAACCAACAAGTATTTAATTTTCTTCATAAGAGGACATGTGGAAGCATGACTGCATGAGTCCCAGGTGTCCATTTGCTTTGTAATATAACAGAAAAATAAAGCAGAATTTATCCTAATTTTAGGGTTTAAATTGCAAGGTATTTTTAATGGAGTATTTAAATATTGCAGGAATTTAATTCAGTTATCAGTTTTGAAAGCAAATATTTGGTGTGATTTACTGTTTACTATTCAGCTGTAACCTATTTAGCTGTTGCTTCTACAAAGTAACTGAACCAACAGGTGAAGAATAAATTATTCTTCAGAATAATCATTCCAAAACAAATATTTGGAGGGTCAAGATACTGTTTCAAGGTCAAATGAATAATCAGAATGATTTCTGTAGGTTACACTTGCCTTTGACCCAATACACAAGCCCATGGGATTTACTTTTTTCCTGGTGACTGACTAGCTGATGGCAACCGACCCTGGCACAGTTTCATCCATTACCAGAATGCTACCATGGGTGCATGGCTTCCCAAAGCAAGACCTGACAAGAAGAGAGGGAGCAAAGAAGTGTGAGAGAGCACTGCTTGTTCACTAGATTCCACCACCTTGTCATTGGGAAAACTAAGGAAAGGAGATGAAAATTAAGTAATTTTGATTTTAGTGGAATTCACACTGCTCCTATGCTACCTGTTAATTCAGGTATGACATTCTATTCCACGATCTACTTATTCATCATAGCAAAATGAAAAGTAAGTTCTGGGCTAACAACAATGACAGCACAATCTGTTTTAAATAGAAATTCTGACCTCTAGATAGATTGAATAGAACTACCAGAAATGAACATAGGAAGATAACAGACAGACACATCTTATTTCTACCTTTCTCCCCTTCATGTCACATAAGTATTAGAGTTTTAACAAAACGATTTTCCCCCATCACACAAAGAGTCTGACCAATAAATCCAAATGAGAAAACGAAAATCTGAATCCCCAGGTTCATGAAGACAACGGAAAAAGTTGCTACATTAAGTTATCTGAAGACTGACCCACGGGTGGCTACATGGATTACAGCATTCCCTCAGTGTTGGTATGGCTGAGGTTATGACATTACTTTTTACTCCTCACACATGAATGTTCAATAGAACTAGGACAAATAAACTGAGGGCAGGAGTTCCCCTCTTTCTTAGAGAGATATTTTTCAATTATATACTTTGTTATAGCTTAATAGAGAAAAGCTGTATCTGCAAATGATTTAAAAGATGTTTAATATTCTGGTTTCACTTCTGTTGAAATAAATGTGTAATTTAAACCACACATAATTCCTAACAATTTAGGCCCATTACAGAGTTCTAGCTTCTTTTTTTATGATAGTTAATAATTAAAATAGAGTGTTACTGCCACACCGAGCCTGTGACTTGGACATACAGGTTTAATGAATAAAACATCTTGACATATAAATGAAAACAGTCATACAGACAAAGCTGCAAGCTGTTGTTTTGAGTGTGTAATAAAGACGAAGGACATTCACTGAAGTTGAGAATTGCAGAGACAACACTTGTAATTTCTTTCTTTAAAGGAAGAAGCAAAGAATTTTTGAAAGAAATCTGTAATAGTACAATTTCTGGAACTTCTGGGCCCTTCATTCCCAGCTGGCCCTTTCCCCCCAAATTTAAACTCATCAGAGTAACTTTTAAAGGATAAATGAGGGGATATTTTAATATAATCCTGAATATAGGTTTAGATTGAAAATGGGAATTGGGACCATAATTAATTATGTTGCCAAGTTTTTTGAACTTTAAGGAGACAGATTGAGGCAAATGAGGGCATTTCCTAAGCCTGCAACCTTCTAAAAAGTTCATGGGTTAAAACTTTGGTAAAATGACAGTATCTTTTTGACATTTGATAAATTCCATATGCAGGATATGTGTGAGGAATTAATACTCTTCTGGTGTATTCACTTTCTGAAACCACTGTAATGAGAGAGTGCAGAAAACCAAAACCAAATATAAACAGTCTTCAGCTAGGGTACGGCCCTATTATCACTCTTAATAAACAATAATGAATAATAATAAATAGCGATAGACCTCAGCATGCTGTGCTCTGTAGGCATATTTCCTTCCGCATCCATCCATCAAATCTTTCAGGATAATAAACCAATTCAATCCCATCAAATCCTCACAACCGCTCCCTCGGGAGGGATGTTTTATCTCTCCTGCGAGCCCAGGGAGGATTTTACTTGTTTGAAGGGGGCGGAGAATGGAGCGGGGTCCTATTTATTTCCATTGATGACTCCCCTGGTTCTCACAGGCGCTCAGGGACCTGGTGGGGGGAGGAGGGGAGGAGGAGGTGCGGAGATTCCCTCCTTCAGAAAAGAAAAAGGGTTCAGGAAGCGAGGCAGGAGGAGGAGGGGTTGGGGGTTGGGGAAGAGAGGGTAATGTGTTTGGAGAGATCAGAGACTAAATGAAAAAATAAAATAAAATTCTGTCCTGTCATTTAGCAGGATCGAAAAATGAGAAGTAAATTGACCAACCCAACAAAGTTGCTAGAAAGAACTCTGTCCAAGAAAAGGAAAGGAAAAAGAAAAATTAAAAACAGAGACATTTTTAAGGAGCTCAGGTTCATTTCCCGCTCAAGGTCTTGGTTTCCCTTAAGGAGCTACTTGTACCTAGAGCAGATTTCAAGGAACTGCTTGTACCCAGAGCAGGAGATGGACAGCGCCCCGAAGGGGACCGGGAGGGGAACCGCGATCTAGCCTGAAGGACAGCTCTGCGCCAGGGCAGAGGGGCCCACGGCAGACTCAGGGGACCTCGGAGACCCGCGTGGAGCTGGCGCGGGGGCTGCGGAAAATTCTCCGGCCTCGGCCTCGGGTCGGGGTGCAGGAGGAGGAGCACGAAGGGCGCACAATGAAACGAAGCCGCACCCCAAATCCAGCCGTTTGCGGAGTACCCCAAGAGAGCAGCTGGGACCGGGAACCACTCATCCAGATTCCTGAGTGTCGGGCGGCCCAGACTCTCAGCTCAGCACTGAAGGTAGCGCCGAGAGGAGCGAACCCCGACTCGCGCACTGACGGGTCTAGGACTCGACTCTGTCTCTCGGCCTGGGGCGGGAGGGAGCGACGCTCCGTGGCTGCTCTGTCCTCCCAGCGGAAGAAGGAGCCGGTCCCAGGCCACCCTGCTCAGATCGAGGAAGTTTCTCTCACGATGCACGCCTAATCACGCAGAGGACAAATGAGGAGCCCGAGCGGAGGGAGGTTGGCCGGGAGAGGCCAGCCGGGATCGCAGCGCTCCGGGATGGGTGGCTCGGGGCCCCCTGCCTGGAACCCGCGCCCGCCCTGCTCTCTGGCGAGCCCCGCTTTCTGCCCTGACCCCTCGCTCTTCGCCGCACACGCAGACGCGCCCTGCAAGACCCACTCCCGCAGACTTTCTCTGGCGGCAGGCGGAGGGCATGAACCTGGAGAAGGAGGCAGCAGCCCTCCAGGCAGGCCGACAGTGTCCAGGCCAAGTCGGGGATGAAGGCTCTGCGGCGCCCCGGACTCCGCCGCACCCAGGGCACCGACCCCCCTGACCCGGCCTGTGAACTGCCCCTCCACCTCCTCCTAACACCGCTCGGGCCGCCCAGCCACGACGCCAGCCTGGAAAACCGAGGGAGCCCTGCTCCACGCCCTCCGCCCTCAGCAATTCGGGATCGGGAGCCCTTGCCCAGAGGTGACCGAGAACTGGGCCCCTCCGAGTTAGGGGACACGCGCCTCCACTCCCTCCCCATCCCGGTGCGGCGCTCGGGCGTAGACGCTCCTCGTGCCAGGTCTCGGGGTGGCAGGCTAAGGCGTCGAGGCGTCGGGGATATGTTTCCCTGTCGCTACTTACCTTTAAAAAAGTCTGTTTTTCCTTGGGGAGAAGAGAAAAAAATCCCTCCCAAATTGCGGTGTGCAAAACAGTCCACGTCCCCGCTCTCGCCAAGATGCTAAGCACCAGAACTCAGGAACCGAAGGGACTCGGGGTGGGGGAGAGGTGGCAGAAGAGGAGTCAAATAAAAGAGCAAATTAAATCGGCCGACGTGTCCCAACTTTGCGGCCGGCGCTGCAAACTTCAAAGGCGGGCGAAGGCTGGCGGCGCGCGGCCGCCGAAGTTGCTGCGAAGTGGAGCGCGAAGAAGCGCGGGGCTGGAGGATCCCGGGGCCGAGCGCGGCAGCGGCGGGAGGTTCTTTTTAAAGGCGGGGAGCGTGCGGGGGCCGGGCGGCGGGAGGATGCTGCAGCGCCGGGCCGGGCTGGCGCGGGCTCCGCGGACGGCCGCTCGGGGCACCGGCGCCAGGCTGGAGCGCAGCGCGTGGAGAGCCGGGCGCACGGGCCGGCGGCGGGCGCGCGGCTCGGTTCGCTCCGCTCTCTCGCGGCTCCGAGTGGGGAGTGTGCGTTCGCTCCCGAGTGTCACCGCTGAAGCCCGGAGCCGCTCTCCCTCCCGCCCCGCCGCTGCCCGCCCGCCCCCTCCCTCCTCTGCCCGCTGCCTCCCCCTCAGTCCCTCCTCCCTCCCGCTGCGCGCCACCGCGCGCGCGCGCATACACACCCCAGCGCTCGCCAAGCGGGGACCCTTGCGGGAGGCATCGCCGGGAACATACAGCGGTCCTCACCTACCTCCAGTCGCGGGAAGGAAAGGGAGGTCTACCGAGACCCCCTGTGAACCCCAAAACCCAGGGAGACGCGTACGCGGGACCCTTGGCCCGTCGGGGAAACCCGGGCGCACAAATACAGGGGAACTCCGAGGCTGGCTTGGGGCGGGGTGGGCAGACGAGCTAAGTCCAGAAGACTGGAGGCGGAATGCAGAGTGTGCAAACTGTGCATTCGTGTCCCACTTTTTACCCGACAGCCTGCCTACCACAGCCTTCACTCTGGGAGCGCTTCCCCCTAGTCGCACACCAAGCCCCCTCTGGTTTGAAACTCAGCAGCTGTTTTAACGATTGAAAAGCAGCCCTACTGGACCAGCGAGAGACTGAGCAGAGTGTGTGAAGCCATTAAGACTGACTAGGTAATTATGATAAGAAGTTACCTAATTAGCAACCTGGCCTGGGCAGAGGAAAATGGGGAAAAAGTACCGAGTGATTTAGTGATCTCATTTTCGCAAGTGCGAACCTAGTTTCCAGCAAACCTGGTTTTTAGACTTGAATTTTAAGTTCTCAAAACATGTAGTTCATTAAGATAGAGTGTCAATGAAAAGCATGAAAAATACTTGCTCTCTTCTCATCACCACGAGAAATGAAGGTGAAAATCTACCTTTCTGAGGTCATATTAAAAACTGGCCTTTTGTTAAGTCCCTGGTCACTGAGGGCTCTTCCAGTGCAGCTCCTTGAGTTTAGTGGCTCCTAAGTTCAGAATACTGAAGTAGGTGGATTTATAAAACCGTTTATACTTCACAAAATAGTTTTGTAAAAGCCATAGAATGTTAAACGCCAAAAAGGGATGTTGAGATCACTGTGCAAGCTTATGTTTTGCATATGAGACAATGAGGTAGGAAAAGGGGTCTGCCAGAAGATCTGGAGAAGTGACTCCTGCACTTAATGAGATATGGCCCAGAGCAAACCATTTGGGCATTCGTTAAACATTTATTAAGTGACTATTGTGCACCATGTATATCTTGGTGCTGAGATTTCAAAGACATAGTGCGTGTTGCATTTGAGGAGTGCACGGCTTGGTGGGGGACAGAGGCATAAATGGAGATGTGATTAGCACTATAATAAACGTACCTGTTCAAGCAGGAGCATGGAAAAGGAAGCAGCTAATTCTCCTTGGTAGAGATTTTAGTATAGAGGTCTGAAAGATGAAGAGAATGCCAGGCGAACAGGGACAGGGAGACAAGGGCACTGCACAGACAGAAGCAAGTGAAAGGTTAGGAAAGTGTCAAAGTACACAGTGTGTCCTGGAAACTGGGAGAATTAGGTGTGGCTGGATTGCAGCAGAAGTAAGCAAGGCCAGTCCACACCAATGCTCTAGAAGCCCAAAGAGCTAGAACTTTCCTGAAGGTGGTTCATGGTTGGAAAACTATTAAGGGTTTTAAGCAAGGACAGATTTTAAGATTTTTAAGTGTCAGCAGATAGGAGCTTTAGAAAATTATCTCTGGTATCACTGTGGAAGACAGATGGGAGAGAGAGTGAGGAGGTTATTTCCAGAGGGAAAAATTAGGTCTGAACTAAGGCAGTGGAAGTGCCAGTTGGAAGGTTGGGACAGCTCTAGAGATATTTAGGAAATCTAATAGACAGGACCGATTGATTGATTGGATATGGAGGGTAATGGAGAAGAGGAATAGTCTAGACTGACTGTGAGGTTTCTGGCTGAGGCAAGAAGGCAGGTGATAGTCTTGTTTGCTGTGAGATACAACATATAGATAGGGGCAGTTTTAGAAAGAATATAATGAGTTCTGTTTAAACTTGTCGATATGGGAGTAAACGTGGGGCATCTGGGTGTAGCACTGAAAGACAGCCAGAAAGAGAGTTCCTAGGAGAGAAGGACCAAGCTGGAAGGAGCCCTCAGCAATCATCAGCGTCTGGGTATTTCCTGAAGCCAGGGAGAGGAGGAAAGCAAGCCAGAAAGAAAAGACTTAGGATGGGACCTGGCAGAACAGCAATGTGCTTGGTAGGATGGATGGAGGAAGAGGAACCTGCAAAGGAAAGAGCTGGAGACCAGAGAGGGAGGAGGAGACAGCAGAGATGATAAAGCCAAGGGAGTGACATGGATCAGGGTCAATGTGGCAGAGTGATCAAGACAACCAGACTGAAAAGCAATTGCTGCTCTTTACAAAATGTCTGAGTGATCTTGACAGAAGCAATTGTAGTTTATGGTGTATGTGTGTGAAGGATCCAGATAATTGCAGCTAGAGAAGGTGAGATCGTGCAAACACAAGAGGGCAAGCTCATTTACCTAACAGTTTGGTTCTGAGGGGAAGGAGAGAGAGTTCTAAGAAGAGCATTTTTGTAGTAGTTGTATTTTTATTTTTCTTGTGTGAGCCTCCTGGTCTCACTTGCTTGAAACTGAGGGAAAAGCAGGTGGAGAGGGAAAGGCTGAGAAGGCAGTGAAGTTCCCTGAAAGTCAGTTTTCTCCTCAGTAAATTGAAGGTAACAGAATCTACCCCATGAATCTTACAGAACTGGTGGGCAGTTCAAATAAGCCAGGGATTGAGACAGTGCTTTAAAATTGTCATTAGGAAGAAACTGAGTCCAAATGAGGTTTAGGTGACTTGTCTTTAATTCAGCCAATTCATGACAAACCAAATCTGTGGGAAAAATTCTTGAAGAACTCTGTGAAGGATGTTTTTATGAAAGTTCCTAAAAATAGTTCTGTTTTGAACATCAGGATTTGCATATATCAATATATCTGTCTTCTCTGTGTCTAATTATATTTATATAGTATGTAAACATCTTCAGTGTGTTTGAGGGACTTGGGCAATGTGCACTATTAAATAAAACATGCATTTAGTCAGACAGACTTCAGACTTGTATTTAATTCTAGACTGTGATAATTATTGGCTATGAGACAAATAACCTCACAGAGTTTTTATTTTTGTTTTTTTTTAAGTATACAAATGAAAAAATTATAGCTGACTTAGAAATTATTTGTGAGGATTAGGTAGTATATAATATTCAAGCATTTGGCAGAGATTTGAGTATTTATATCTGAGTTTACTTTTAAACTATGAAATTCATAAATATTCAGCCAATTGGGAAAAGTTGTCAAAAATGGTTATGAAATTGAAAGTGTAAATAAAGTCTATTTAAGAGAACTCCTAGTTCAAGACTATATCTTAAGGCAGCAGTCCTCCAAGCATGGTCTGTAGACCCCTGGAAAGGACAGGAGACCTTTCAGAGAGGTCCACAAGGCCAAAGCTTTTATCATATTAATTCAAACATGTTAATTTTGACTTTTCCTTTTTTTTTTTAACACTGTTGATATTTGCACTAAGAGTACAAAAGCAATGGAGGATAAAACTGCTAGCACCTTAGCATGGATCAAGGAGTGGCACCACAAATGTCAATTTTACTTAAGAAGTCCTTGATGAAGCAGTAAAAATTACTTATTTTGTTAAATTTCAACCCTTGACTCTGTCCTACTGTTTTGTGTGGCAAAAATGGGAGGCACACATAAAATTCTTCTGCTGCATACCAAAGTACAATGTTTATCCTGAATTAAAACACTTGTGTAATTGAATTGTTGCTAAATCAGCTGCTTTTTTCATGAGATATATTTTTACTTGCAAGAACAACCGACAAGCTATGGTTACTCACACTTGGATAACTGGCAGACATTTTTTCCAAAACAAATTAGGGGAACCTGTGACTTCAAGTTAAGCAACTGGCAGTATTTATTTTCAGTGAAGTTTGACTCTTCAAGTTAAAAACACAGAATTTAGAAAGCTTCTCTCTGCAACCATGAGCTTGACAGCTAGCTCCCCAGTACTTAGACTTAGACTTAGAAAAAGTATTTTTTAATATGTTGGTGATATTTTAATTAATGTGGTGTTGTATGATGGAATGTATCGACACTGAAGATCTGCATAACTCAATGAACCAGTATTTTCCAAATGCCCAATAATGTATGATGCTAGAAAAACATTCATGAGTTGATGAACCAAAGTATAAGATAGACCAATTAATTTTAATATAACAACATGAAAAGTTAACTGATACAGTTTCATATTCCACATTTCAATTATAAGGTTAAGAAACTACCATTTGTGAAGTTTCGGTGCAGCATCAAAGAAAAATATCTAGAATTATTTGAAAAATTTATTACAATGCTGCTTCATTTTCCAACTATGTATCTGTGTGAAATTGGATATTCCTAATTTACTTCAAACAAAACAACATATACCAACAGATTGAATACAGAAGTGATAGGAGAATCCAGCTGTCTTCTACTAAGCCAGACACTAAAGAACTTGCAAAAATATAAAACAATGCTACTTTTCTCCCTTAATTATTTTTTTTTTGGAAATACAGTTATTTTCAGAAAAATGGTATTGGCATGTAGTTGATACACTATAGTTATTTAGAAATGAGTAAATATTTTAACATTTTTGTTTTAATTCCTAATATAGTGAATACTGTTAGAAATAATTCACATAAACACAAGCTCCTTGGGGCCCTCAATAATTCTAAGACTATAAAGGATTTGTGAGAACCAGTCATATGAAATAGGCTCAATCATGAAAATACATTGAAAGATCAAAGTCTTATCATATTCTGCTTGTAGACCAGCCACCATCTCAGTTGTACTTGTACAATATATTTCTCATTTTACACAAATGTAAATAGACTCTATGACACATATATTTACCTCTGTAGAGTGCTGTTGGTATCTCTACTCTGGGAACTGAGGCAAAAGAACTGGTGGAAAGCATTATAGAAATCCTGAGACTTGGGTGAAACAGTGTCATATCCCTGGCCATACCACTGAATCAGTACCAGGCATTCTTTTGTCTGTTGGCTCAGTTTCAATCCCTTCCCTACCCCACCCTCTCCATGGCATGGGCTGTTGCACAGTTCTTAAAGTAGTTCTCTAAATACCTTTAAAATTAATGATTACCTCTAATGAGATGATTCTTATACACTAAACCAACGTCAAGTTGAAACAGTAAGCCTTAGTTACCTTTCATTCTTCCTGCAGGCATTTATTCACTTAGTAAATATTTGTTGAGCACCTACTATACACTAGGCATTATAGTAGCTGCTGAGAATAAACAAGGCCCTTGCTCTCAGGAATCTGTATTTGGGTGGAGAATTGGGTAATTACCATGTGATGTAACAACGGAATAATGGAATGTTGAGCAAGTCCATGAAAAGGGTGGGAGTGGGGCATCAAGGAAGTACTCTTGGAGAAAATAACATCTAAAATAGAGACCCAAAGGATGGGTCTGTCATCTTGGTTCAATATGGGTGTGTGGAGTTAATGAGGGTTTGAAGGAAGAAGGAACATATTTAGGGAATGTTACAAAGAAACCATTACTAAAAAAAAATTGCCTTAATTTTAAAGGTGTAGACAAGCTCAACATATATATTTCTTGAGTTTCAGTTTTCTCACGAAGTAAAATGGCATATTTAAAAATCATTATATTGCATTTAAATGCATTTAACTTAAACAAGAATTACCAGTATCTTATACAAATATCACTGGATTTTCAAAAATTAAAAATTTATTAGAAACCTCAAACTCAATTTTGCATGATTTCTGAATATTAATTTAGAACATTGAAAAAAATTTTTAAATTCTTATTTCATTCAAAGCACTGAGCTCAATGCTGAAAGAGATACCAAAAAACTTAAGGCATAGTATTTACCCAGGAAACTCTTCAAGAAGAGTCCAGAAATGACAGCCTCTTCAACAACTGGTGTTGAAAAAACTGGACAGCTACATGCAAGAGAATGAAATTGGATTATTGTTTAACCCCATTTACTTTTGTGTACTCAAAGACCTGAATGTAGTTCATGAAACCATAAAACTCTTAGAAGAAAACATAGGCAAAAATCTCCTGAATATAAGCATGAGCAACTTCTTCCTGAACCCATCTCCTCGAGCAAGGGAAACAAAAGCAAAAATGAACACATGGGACTACATCAAACTAAAAAGTTTCTGTACAGCAAAGGACACCATCAACAGAACAAAAAGGCATCCTACAGTATGGGAGAATATATTTGTAAATGACATATCTGACAAGGGGTTAACATCCAAAATATATAATGAACTCACATGCCTCAACACCCAAAAAGCAAACAACCCAATTAAAAAATGGGCAGAGGATATGAAGAGACAATTCTCCAAAGAAGAAATTCATATGGACAACAGACACATGAAAAGATGCTCCACATCACTAAACTAATCATCAGGGAAATGCAAATTAAAACCACAATGAGATATCACCTCACACCAGTAAGGATGGCCAGCATCGAAAAGACTAAGAACAACAAATGCTGGTGAGGATGTGGAGAAAGGGGAACCCTCCTACACTGCTGGTGGGAATGTAAGCTAGTTCAACCATTGTGGAAAGCAATATGGAGGTTCCTCAAAAAACTCAGAATAGAAACACCATTTGACCCGGGAATTCCACTCCTGGGAATTTACCCAAAGAATATAACTTCTCAGACTCAAAAAGACATATGCACCCTTATG
This sequence comes from Manis pentadactyla, assembly GCF_030020395.1. NCBI lineage: Eukaryota > Metazoa > Chordata > Mammalia > Pholidota > Manidae > Manis > Manis pentadactyla. The sequence continues at coordinate 102,996,567 of NC_080023.1, forward strand.
TTTATTGCAGTACTATTTACAATAGCCAAGATATAGAAGCAACCCAAGTGTCCATCAGTAGATGAATGGATAAAGAAGAGGTGGTACATGTACACAGTGGAATACTATTTAGCCATAAGAAACAAATCCTACCATTTGTAGCAACATGGATGGAGCTGGAGGATATTATGCTCAGTGAAAGCCAGGCAGAGAAAGACAAATGATTTCCCTCATTTGTGGAGTATAACAACAAAGTAAAACTGAAGGAACAAAATAGCAGCAGACTCAGAGACTCCAAGAAGGGACTAGTGGTTACCAAAGGGGAGGTGTGGGAGGGTGGGTCAGTAGGGAGGGATATGGGGATTGAGGGGTATTATGTTTAGTACACATGTTGTGGGGGGTCATGTGGAGAACACTGTAGTACAGAGAAGGGAAACTGAACCTGTGGCATCTTACTACACTGATGGACAGTGACTGCATTGGGGTATGATGGGGACTTGATAATATGGGTAAATGTAGTAACCACATTATTTTTTCATGTGAAACCTTCATAAGAGTGTATATCAATAATACCTTAATAAAAATTAAAAAAAAAGAAAAGAAGAGCCCAGACATATTTTCTTTCCTTCTTTTAGATTTTCAGTAAATATTTATGGGCCAGATCCTGATGATGTATTTTTTAAATAAATGCTGCTCCCTTTGCTCAAACAGAGCATGCAGTACAATAGTGACAAGTTAGTTGGCTTTCAAATATTGGTCACAGCATCAGACACCAAGTGCTGATTGCCAAGGGAGTGGTAAAAAATTACAGGATATGACTTATTCACCATGAGTAAACGTCTGAATTGATGGAGAAGAAGGTAAAAGCATCAAAGCCACAGCAGTGTCACTGGGAAAGGTTCAGAGGAAGGAAATACCAAGATGGATCAAGAGACAGTCAAAAGAATAGTTTGGCTAGGTTGGATTTTGCTCTGTTTTCTCATCTGTAAAATGGGGATAATAAAATTTCCCTGGTAGGGTTATTATCAGAATGAAGCTGCTTTGAATATGTAAGGTGCGCAATACATAAATAGGCACTGAATAACTGCCAGTTCTTATTCCTTGGATTCAATTTGCCTTAAAGTGCTCAGAACATGTGTCCCTACCTAGTCAGAAAACTGTTTGGAAGTGAAAAAATAAAATGAGCACAACCATTCAGAACCTGTCCATTAGGATGACCAAAGTGAATGATTCCCCATTTGACAAAATGTGCTATATCTAGTATTCTTCCTTTACAAATTTCATCTAGTTTATTCCTTAAAACATCCTGTGGAAAAGACATAAACTCCCACATTTCACAGGTGAGAACACAAATTTAGGGATGTAAGTGGCCATCACATTGGGGTCCGACCCAAAGCCTCTGGTCTTATCCAACTTGCTAGGCTGTGCTGATACATTACTTGGAGTCTTTCTGTCAACTATTTTCACAGATTCATTTTTCTCTTTTTGGTGCTGTCAACATAATGGGCAGCTTTTAAAAGAGGACTTTACTGTAGAATTTGATTTGGTGGCTCCTTGTTGCTGCTTTATAAGAGCAAATTTAACCACATACACTGTTTTCACAAAAGTGTACCAATTCATCAGTTCTAGCCACAAACCTCTCAAGTCCCAACCCTGGAAGATCAAACCAGGGGAAGGTACAGTAGTCCAAACTGATTGAGCAGCCAGAGTTGTTAACCTGGGAGCCATTTTAACTCCATCCTATTGACACAGTATGGGTCCTTCCATAAAGGTACTTAACAAATCAGCTCATCTATGAAAAGCATTGTGGATAGAAGGCCTAACACAATTCTAAAAATCTGAATCTGTGCAGCTAGTAAAAAGCAGACGTATGATTGTGTAGTCCTTTGATTTAACCAGTTTCCATGTTTCCATTACTAGTAACTTGTTAACCCTAGAGCTTAATTACTTAAAAAAAAAAGACATCCCCTCATTAACCTTTTGAGTGTCTGATCCTTGTTATTAACTGAATGATTTCTACATGCTTGCTACTGTTACTGCTCCCTAGTCCCCACAACAGCCACCTTCAGTAGGAAATAATATGATTCTCAGTTTAGAGATGAGGCTACTGAGGCTCTCAGGACTTGTCATAATTTTTTGCCAAGAAGAAATGTGAATCCAGGCAGTGCTTTTTGTGAGGACAATCTCTCCTCCCCTTTCGGAATGGATTCAAGACAGTCCCTCACAAATGTGGGGAATGAACTAAATTAAAGAATGCATAAATTAAAGAATAAACCAAGTACAGTCATATCGACATCCATTTTTAACTATTTCTTAGTAGTTTGGCATATATAAATTTTCACTTTGAGAAAATGAAACTTTTCTTGAATGGAATTGCATTATTTGAAAATTCTGTTAAGCTTTTCTGTGTGTGTTATCAGACTCAAATATATTAAATTTCTTATTGGATTAGACCTCTAACACTGGATTCTGTCACATTTCTATTTTTAAATACCACATGGAGGAAAGAAATGTATAAATATTTACTTTATGGAGCCAAATTTGATTCCATTGTAAGATCAGATCAAATATGAATCACTACGCTGTAAAACTCAAAATCTGCATGTGCAAGGTAATGAGAAACATAATTCTTATTTTTTGAGCAAGAGTTCTCAACTCTTATTATGCCCTGTTGAATAAAAAACTTGCATTATTTTGGCTCATTAAAAAAAAGTAAAGCCATATTTTTCTGGATAATAAATTGTAATCAAATCACTGATATTATTTTGGGAAAACAGCTTCCATTCCAAAGAGTCTGATGTGGTGCTGAACACTATTGGTGTTACAAAGGAAAAAATTGATTTTGTTAAGGTAAGTTTAGGTTATCTAGTCTAAATCTTCTTCATTCCTTCAGAATTACCCCTATATAACATTTTCTCTCCGTAAGACAGAATCAATACAATAATTCAGTTTTTCTCTTTTGTCTTCCTAGCGTTTCATCAGTAACTCTCTTCATTTCTAAGTATATAAATTTCTATTAATGTGATAATCATAGTGATATTGTATCACTTCAAATCTCCAAACCTGAAACTACTCAGACAAAATCTAAGGGAATTCCTTTTGTGAAGAAACTGAAAACTTAAGGGTTGGAAATTTTTCTGCAATTAGAAGAGAGTAACACCATGAAAATTCAAATAGGATGGAAACTCAGAGGCCATTTGAAACACTAAACTCCAAAGAACTCATTTGTACATCTGTCAAAACACAGGAAAATCATTCTGATTTTGAAAGAACTTTTCAAAGACCTTATCTATGTGGGAAATTGCACACTGACCTATGAGGAATATGTAATTTGTGTTAAACACAGAGTCTCATTCAATAACTAAAGATAATCTCATATTCAATCATTTCTAGACCAGAATTTTTGTAATTTGAGTGAGAATATTCTTAAGGGAATAAGTGATGGAAATCAAGCAGGGTCCAAGTACAGAAAGAACTTCAGAAGTGCTAAGATGTTTGACTCCCTTCATCTTTACATGAGCAAACACACTGACAAACTCCTGTTTGCTCTTCCTCTTTATTTCAAGGCAAGTCCAACAAGACAGGTAGGGGAGGAAACACAAAGCTAAAAATAGCAGGAATGGGAGACAGAGACAAAGAGGAGAGAAAAGAGTGAGAAGAGATGATGCTTAAGAACTTCAAATAGGGAGTGATAAGAAACTTTAGATAGGTAGTAAAATGATTAGGGTTAAGTTTAGTCAGTAGCGGGCATGGAGGCAGAGGATTTGAGAAATGAAGGCAAAGTGAGTCAGAGGAGGCAAGAAATCCAAGAGAATGGGGTGATACATGACTTGGCACCAAATCTAGAGGTAGCGTCATAAAGCCAGTGTTTATGTGGTGAGGAAACGGGGTGGGACAGTGACATTTACTGGGGGGCAGAGTAGCATGTTTCAAGAATTTTCATCTTGCTACCAGTTAGGAAAGCTTTAGAGGTGCTTGATTTTCATGGACAATTTGAGTGAAAGGAAAGATGATTGATAGAAGCTGAAACAGAGAGGACCTTGAAGTTACAGAGGCCTTCTTGGTAAAAGGAGAGAAAGTAAATTGGATTGTGTATTGGCACCTAGTGGGATTTCAGCCAATATGCCTTAAAGCAGAATTTCTGAAAAGTTTTCCATGTTTACACAGCCTCTATTACTTACTTGATTTGTTTAAACTGTAGTCCTCCTTTTTCACTAAATAGCTTACTTAAAAAGGAAATTATCAACCTAAACAGCAATATCTGTTTCATGTGCTGGTTATGTTCCTTTTTCTCATGCACATTAAAATAAACAAAATATTTGCTATGGAAACACCTAAAATAATAGATCATGCCGTTGATGGTTTGTTTGCGTGTGAGGTAGTTCTAGCCTCTGAGGAGGGCAGGAGGGATCTTGTCTGATCCACAGTGGGGGAAGTTCCTGAATGATTCTAAAGCGGCAGGAAATATGAGGGGAGCAATGGGGAGTGACCCCTAAGGCTTGGAAGAAAGGGGCAGAGGTGAGGAATGGTCCCTTGAGGTCTGGCACGGAGGCAGCACACTGTCACTTCTTCTTCATTCTGTTGATGAAAGCAGCTCACAAAGCCAGCTCAGATTCAAGAGGTGAGGAAATAGACTCCATTTCTTGATGGGATGAAATGTAAAGAATTTGTGGCCATTTTTAATTCACTTCAACACATATAATCACAGGCCCCAAAACTCAAGAGTCATCAATGTAATTGAAAAGAGGTGATGTTAATGTGGAATGTCACTTTCATATTCTTTTGAACTTCTAATATGTGCGGGGCTATGTTTCACAGAATTAGGTCAGGCAGAAGAGGAGCCTAGCCACAGTTTTATTCTCTCACTGTTATTTTGGGAAGCTGATTCTTGCATCCTATTTACCGTCTAAGTATACAGACTCACATAAACACACACACCTCTAGGTCTCTTGTAGATTCTTGCACTATTTTTGTTCAAGCGAACTAGAAAATTATTTTTATAGTGTGAATGGGAAAAACCAAATTAAAAGCCAACTTAATTTATTTTAATCCAAGGTAAACAAAAAATGTCTTGTTTGTATACAGCATCTCTCAGTGGGTAGAACACCCAATTCAAGTATTTTAAGAAATAAATATTCAGTGAAACTGGTGGAATAGTTCCCCTACAGAATGGAGATGGAGAAAGGATTTTATATTCCATTTAGTTCTTAACTAAGAATAATACGGTGTTTTACTCAACACTTCTACTATATTATTGTTGACTCAAAAATATAGAGGAGAATAATTTATGAATTCTATTACCCAATGTTTACAGACCAGTGGAAAGTTCACAAGTCTTCCTACAACAATTAGGGACTTGATTTCTTACCTCATTGCTAGAGTTTGGGAATGATTCTTTTTCCGAGGTCTAAACATGTACGAGGCTCCCCTCTGAATGTACAGATACGTGTGTTATAATGTTCGGTGCCTGATGTTTCGTCTCATCTCTCCGTGTTGCCCCACCACCCTCCCCGTGCCGCCGCCACGCCCAGCAGGACCGCTTCCCTGGGCTGGGCCGGGGACCAGCTCCAGGCTTCCCCAGCGAGCGGCGCCAGCCTCGCACACCTCCAGGGGGGCGCGCTGCGCAACAGCCCAGCAACCGGGGCCTCTCCCGCGGCGGGCGGGCAGCAGGCGCCCGAGGCGGCCTCAACCTCGCGATGGCAGGTCCGCGCCGCCCGCTCCAGGCCCCCAAGTTTTTATCACTGCACCCCTTTTCTCTGTGCCCCGAGAAGCCCACTGCCTTCTCAGCTGCTGCCCCGTGAGGCATCGGCGCCCCCCTTCGGCCCTCCGCGTGCCTTTTTCAGTTCTTCCATACCTGGTTGTATTAAATTCTCTTTGCTTAAAGAGCAGATAGATTTCTGTCCTCTGACTGGACCCTGACTGATACACGTTGTTTCCTGTTTGGAAGAAATTCAGATTTTGACATTGGCTCCATTCTTATGAAGAAATTTTATTAAGACAGTGACTAAAGAGTAACATAGGTAATAAAATACAGCTGACCCTTGAACAACATGGACGTTAGGGGCTCTGACTCCACACAGTCAAAAATTGAAAAACTTTTCACTCCCCCAGTACTTAACTACTAACAGTTACTCTTTGAGTGACTTAAGGATAACGGACAGTTATCAGAAGCCTTACAGACAACCAGCAGCTGACTGACACATTTTCTATATTATAGGAATTATATGCTGTATTCTTAGAATGAAATAAGAATAGAAGAAAATATTTTTTCAGGTGTTGTAAATCTTTTTGATAAAAAAATTTCCAATATTTTTAGTGAAAAGATTTATGTATAAGTGGACCTGCACACAGTTCAAAGCTGTGTTGTTGGAGGGTCAACTGTAATAACATAACATTAATCTTGATCCTTTTAATTGTCATATTCAAAGTTCAGGATGTACCTCCTGGAATCAGAAGGCTTTAAAGAATACAAACTTTAAGAAGTTTTGGGGTTCACAACATTCTCTTTAAGTAGTTTAAATTAGAGAGACTTTCTAACATTGAAACTACATAGTTAACATAAGGTAGGCTTTTCGCCCAAGGATTTGAAAGAGCTTCATAATACTGACTGTCTTAGTTCATCTGCACAATAATCTTGTGAATATGATAGCATGTAACTATCACATATGTAAGTCAGCCAAAGATTACGATTGCTTCACGTATACTTGTTTCAATGAAATATAGGGAAAAATCCAATAAATAATTGTATATGCATCAAAGTTAAGCAAGGGTGTGGAGAAGAAAAAATTAAAACAATTGATTTTCAATGGTTTGCCTTTTCAGTAGGAATGTGTAAGAATAGTGGCCATTTAGTTGTTATGATTCTGAGCAGAAGATGTAGCAACTTTCAGCTTCACTGAGCCCTCTGCTCCCTGGGGGATTGTGTGCTGAGAAGGATGGTTTTTTTAGACTTGGGACAGAATCCTTCTCAGTGACTGAGTGACTTTTAAAAGTAAATACAGTTAACAGTGCCAAGTAGGTCAACTGTAGGTGTCACCCCTGGGGGCTGCTGGCTTCAAAGGTGGTAAGTGGAGTCTTAGGTTGGAGGAAGGTGTGGAGGGCAGTTGGAGAGTTTTATTAAAGTTACATAACAAATTGCATGTAAATATAACTTCTTTTAATTGCATATAAATATAAAATATGGAAAGATAAGCAAATGATAACATCTGTCGCCCCTAGTGAGGGACTCTGAGATCTAAGTGGCTACAGACAGAAGTGGCAGAAGGATGTGCCTTTCATTGTATACACATTTGTATTTTTAAAAATTTGTACAAGTTGTATAAATTACCTATTCAAGAATAAAATAAACAAGCTCAATGTTTAATTCCTATTTGTATTGTCCTCTACAGTTTTCAAATGGCTCTAACTTCTGTAATTCCTTCCTGTTCACAAAATGCCTGTGAGACAGATATGGGTAGATTCTTCTCATTTTATGCATGTAGTAACTGAGGACACAAATATCTGACCTCTTCAGAGTCATACAGTCAACTAAAGCTTGGGTTAAAAACAAGGTATTTCTGCTCCAAATTGCTCCTTCCATCATATTGCTCTGCCTTATGTGTACTGAGGACTACAAAACAGACTGGGGAGAAAGAAATGTCTGCCTTTACAAGACAGAGTTTACAGGTCAATCTCTGAGCTATGTTCCCCTCTATGCCTGGTGAAACCCTGTTATTGCAGCCACAGTAATCTACAGACCAAAAAGCAGACCCAAGCTCCATACTATATGAATTAAACAAATAATATATTAAATAATGATAATCCCCCGTTACTAGTCCAGGGCTAAGGACCTTATATACAATAAAGGAACTTAACCAAAGTATTACAAACAGGTATTCTCCTCATTTTGCAGATAGACAAATTGAGATACAGAAAGGCTATATAACCAACATAGGAGGTAAAAGAAAATAATTGCAAGGCTGGAATTTGTCTTTGATTCGACTTTCCCAAAGCCCATTCATTTTTGGCAACTGGGCTCGTTGCTGTGGTGGATACACAAGTAAGTAAGAGAGCAGCTCCCCCAAAAGTGAAATGTGCATTGTGGGGTGTGGAGAGGAGCAGATGGTGCGGTAGAAAGAAAACAAGTACTGTGACAGCCGCAAAGCTGATGAACCCTAGTGTGATGAAAGAAGCCTGAGCAGGATGCTGCAAGAGTTTCAAGGAGGAAGCAACCTTAGCCCCGTTGAGATGAATTAGACATGGCCTCCTGAGACAACTAGGATTTGAAAGAGCATGGAAGAGTAGGTGGAACCTGAAAAACGGAGTACACCTGGAGCGTGAATGGGAAGAAGGTGAAGTATTACAGATGGAATGTGTGGATGCTCTTATGACTGGCCAGCATCTGGAACATAAACTATATTAATGAAAACAATTGTCTATTGGCTCCTTTGGGTCAGGTCTTTAGGTTGCAGGAGCACTGGCAGAGATTCTGGTGACTGAAGTCCCTCAGGAGAAAATAGGACAAAATAATAATAATAACAATTGTTGAATGAATGAGTTTAGGGTGAAAAAAAGGAAAGAAAGCACAAGAACCCCTCTTCTGTAATCCTCTATCATTTTGTTTTGCTGAGTGCTGAGTTATCTTATTGTAATAATTATTCAGTGTTTGATTATGATGTCAAAAAAAAAAACAACCTCAACACTGTTAAGACACATATGAATACAAAAGTGATGTTTTGCCATGTCAGCTGGCTTTCTCCAAGTACAAGGAGAATGGCAGAACTCCTATTGTCCAATATCAACTTCCCTCAGTCTAGGGTAGGTTTCCAATTCTACTCTCTAGATACTTTGGACCCTTGAAAAGGTTTCAGGGGTTCCACAAACAATGAAGATTTAAACTGCCTCAAAAACTCATCTGTTGATTTTATCTACTTTTTAAATATTGTAGTCCCACGTAAGATGTCATTAAAAATTTTTTTTTACAATCCAGCCAGATAACATATGTCAATGAAATATGTACTCAGTGTTGCAAGACTTAGAAATTCTGAGCCCCACCGAGCATGTTCACGTGAACTGTGAGTGAAGGGAAGGCTGGTGTCAGCTACAACACGGTGTAATGGGAGGAGCACTGGGTAGCTGGGTGTGACAGTGGGCTCTACTCGGACATACTGACAAGACGGGAGTTCACTTCTATGTGGGGCGGGACCTGAACAATGAAATTTGACCTCTTGGAACTCCTTTTTCCTTATCTGTATGATGAGTGAATTGAAAAAGATGACCCTTGCTTGTCCAGTTATTGCCAATTAAGTACTGAACTCTTTCTAGGATTAAAGCATACTGCTGCTTATTTATTTCTTCTATATACAGTTAGCCATTAGGATAATTGAAAATGTTACATTTGATGTGAGTCTATGAACTAAGCTAAAGAATTCACTTCGATTTTTAAATGCCTAGAATTGTCCAGCACAAAGTGAAGTGTTTTCTCCACTAGTTCAGTATAACTGAAGATAAACTACTTCTTCAATGTAAATGTTATAGTGTGTAAATACACACACAGGCTGGGTTTGAACTATTGCCAAATATCAATGGAATGTAGACTTTCCCTGGCCAATTTATTTATTATGATCCTCTTGAATATCTGTATTGATTACCACAGGATGATTCAAATGTTATGATGTGGCAATCTGTGTAGACTTGCCCATCTATGTATACGTGAAAATACAATTTGATAGAATTGCCCAACTTTTCCATGATATGACTTATGTGTATGACCATATAACTGACTTGCTTAGATGAAATCATTGTAGGAGTTCTGCCATTCTCCTTGTGCTTGGAGAAAGCCAGCTGACATTATTCACATGGCAAAGAAACCCCAAACTATCTAACCAACCACAGAAGGTCTTTTTCTCCCCAGTGTAGTAGGTTTGATTACTTTTCAAAATTCATCACATATTACATACATTGTTGAGCACCTACAATCTCTTTGACACATATCACATATTGTTCACTGCTATGTGCCACGCACTGTATTAGGCACTGTGGTCATGGCTGTGAATAGTACTTGTGTACATTAATTCATGAGCATATAGGTGTTTGCAAAGAGGCAAGAACAATTACATATGATCTATAAAGGGTAAGATGCTGCTGGAAGCACATAGGACAGGTACCTGACCCTGGTGCGGTAGGTTCACAGAGATTTTTCTAGAGGAAGAGATGTGTCAGCCGTGAGGCTTGGAAGATGAGCAGGAGTTAGCCTTGCAAAGCTGTTGAGAGGTGGGAATAAGGTGATGTAGACATAGGGAATGGCATGTGTAAATGGCCCAGGGGTAAGAGAGTGTGGTATGTTGATGAACCTGAAGGTATTAGAAGAGCTGGAGTGTTGTGTTTGAAGGAAGTATGAGACCATAGGTGATGCCAGAGAAGTGAGCAGTGATTGGGTTATGGACACTATTGTAAACTATCTTAAGGAAATTGGACTTTGTCCTACAAGTCATTAGAGTGATTGATGTGTTTAACCAGGGGATGATTAGATTTGTATTTATCAAGATTGCTCAACCTTCAGTGTAGAAAATGCACTGATAGAAACCAAGGCTGTAGGCAGACTGATGAGTTAGAAGGCATGGTGGAAATCTAGGTGAGAAATTATGGTCTTAACAAAGGTGTTGGGAGAAAGATTGGAGAAGAGAGGAGATGTTTAAAAGCTTTGTAGTTGGTAGAATTAGCAGGGCTCAGTGTTTGATTGACTATGTGGCATAAGAGAGGGATTATCCAGGGGAGATTCTCTATATCTGATTTGGGAAACTTGATTACTGGTACTGCCTTTCAATGTGATGAAGAACAAAAAATAAGGAACATATTTGGGTGAAGTGGGAAAATGTGATGAGTTTGTCTTAGAATATGTATTTGGGGTATATATGGCCCACTCAAACCGAAAAGTCTAGTAGACTTTCTGTAGGTATAAATTTCGGGAGAGAAGTCTGGGCTGGAGGTAAACAAAGAAACACACGTCATCAGTCTAGTAGCATCTGAAGCTGTGGATTAGATGACCATTCAAGGAAAGTGTGATGACTTAGAACAGAAGGCCAAGGACAGAACACTGATTGAAATCCATACTTTAAACAATGGGTTGAGACACAAGAGGAAATCCCGGAGCATAAAGTGTTACAGAAGTTCAAGGAAAGAGGGTATTTGAAAGAGGAAAGAATGGTCAATAGCGTTAGGTGAGGTCAAATAAGGAAAGGTTTAAGAGGAAAGGTTTAAGAAGTGCTTTCTAGATTTAGCAATCAGAAGGTCATTGGTTTCCCTTGTGGGAACAGTTTGACGTGAGTGATGGGGATGGAAGCCAGATCACATAGGGCTCAGAAGTGAGTGGAAGCTGTGGACATGGTGATAGCATGTGTAGAAAAGCCTTTCAAGAAGTTTGGCTGTTAAGGGGAGAAGAGAGAGTGCTGGTTGAAAGAGCATATCAAGTTGAAAAGAAGGCTTTAGGAGAAACTTAAGCATGATTACATGCCATGGGAAGAAACCAATAAAAGAGAAGAGAAAAGCCAGTGACAGGAGATCCCTAAGGAGGTGGCAAGGAGAGTATGAGATATGGTGTGCTAGTGCATTAGCCTTTACCAAGAAGATGCAGTTCCTCCAGGTAACAGAGGAAGGGGTGATGACAGTCCAGATGGTCACAGGTTGGTAATGGAAAATAGTGTGATAAAAGCATTCAAGATGCAAAGATGAGTATGCCAGTATCTGAGTCCTCTCTCTGTTTTGAAGAGGGAGGTAAAACATATGCAAATTAGGTAGAAAATGATATAGCATAAGAGAAATAAAATTCAATGAGTGGTAGCTTAGAGACTGGAAAGGTTGTTCCTGATTTGAGATAGAGTGGAATCAGAAAGGAGTTAAAATCTGAGATATGTCTTGAAGTATATGAGGAACTCAGAGGTGTGGACGATTATATAGCAAGACAATAGTTTAAGCAAAAGGAAAATAAGAAAGTGAAGGTGATGTTTAGAGAAGGATGAGTAAATAAGATTTGAGTGAAATATAAGATATGTGAGAAATAGTAAGACAACAAATTTCAAAATGGAAGTTGGAGTTGTATTAAGGAAAGCCATGCACGTGAGACTCAGGAGTTTGGTGATAGGCTTGTTTTCAGTAGGCAGTAGGAACAAAGAAGATTTTTTTAAATGTTTAAAAGCAGAATATTTGGTAATCAAATTAAAATGGTAGGACAGCATACTAAAAATAAAGACATGGAAAACACTGAATGCCAAAAAACACATTAAGAATTTGATAAGTATTGACTGATGAATTAAGGGGTAGATGGATGGATGAATGAGAAAACAAAGTAGTGTGCAATCATTTCAATACTGGAATCAAGGGCTTACGTTGTTTTGCACTTCCTAAAACAATTTGAGTAGGCTAACTTCAGTTCTACTCCTACCATTTATGCCAGACATCACCAGTGTGGAGTTATTTACGTAACAAACCAGCCCATGATCCCATAGGAATAATTCCGTTGCAGAGTTTTATGACTGGAAAATGAGCTTCTAGGTCATTCAAAACACAAAGATTTTATAAGTAAAATTTACAGGGTGAGAACTGCTTTTGTATTTGTATGAATAATATATAATATTAAACTAAAGCCTAATATTTGAAACTTCATTTTGACAAATGATTTAAAGGAAGAATATAAAATCATTATGTTAGTTTTGGAGAACCTTAACTTATTTGCTAAATTTTACTGTTAAGTAAATTAAGCAAGAAGAACACTTATTCTCAGAATTTTAAAAAATATTTTTCAACTGTGAAGGTATTGAAAAAAATGAACGAAAAGTATTTTCAAGGACCTCATGGTGACTCAGACTTGCTTTATGAAGTAAATACTCTGATATTTCCAATTATTACCTCAGAGAGTTTGCTGAGGGGCTGATTTATTTTTCTTTATCAATTGTTGAAAGTATACACTTGTGGGATGACGTGCAGAAGAAGCTTATCATTAAGTTGCAGGCATGAAACCTCTAACTAAAATGCTTTTGTATTGTATCATAACTTTGCCTCCTCAGAATTGTACCTCCTAAAGATAATAAGTTAGTAATTAATTCCAAAGCCATGTTTAATTAGAAAACATAATATGCCATAAGACATTAAGTACATATTTTAAAAATATTAGTCATAAACATTATGTAACAAAACAAAAAACCACTTTAGAAACTGCCTTAAGTATACTAAACTAAAGGCAAACTATGACAAATTTCAGTTAATAAAGAGGATTTTTATGTCCTTGTCAGAACTGCATAGAGGAATGGAATGTAATTCGCAGCTTTACTGTGCCATTTGCATTAACAAATAGTAAAATATGCACTTTAAGTACAGTTGTATAAACTGGGCAAGAACTCTTGAATACACAGTGGTATTGTTTTTTGAGAACTTGATAGACATATCTAAAAGATACTCACATTTAATTTTTGTGTGTGTGTTTCCACATTTGAGGTTTTTCTTTTTTTAAGTATTTTAGCTTTTTCAAGGTGTTTTAGCTCTTGGGTTTTTATTTAAGCTCTATAAATTAGGTTTTTTATTTTTGACTCATATTAAGCAAGTTCCTAGGACTCTGATTTTAAGGAAGATTTTATAATGAAGATATTTTCATTTGTGTAATTAAACCTGTGAAGTGTACAGGGAAAAAAAGTTTTACAAAAAATCTCAGCATTGAGACTTTTTCACTAAATAGTCTTAAAGATGCAGAGGTTTTCAGAATACACCCTGTCAAATGGCATTCATTTTTAAATGCTAATGTAATTTTTATTTAAAAAAATTTTAAAAGAAAAAGAAAGGACAACATCTATCAGTTTTGATGATGTAACTTTCAGTGAAAAAATTTTAGAAATAGGTCTATTCCAAGGCATAACTCTCCTTCTTTTGAAACAATAGTTCCATCTAGTGGACATTTTACTTAGAAACAAACCTTTGATTCCAAATGTTAGGAAAAGGTTTTTCCCTTTTGGTGAAATTGGCATTAAAGGAAAATAACCAGGATAATAGCAGAGACAATTTGTTTAAAATATTAAACTCACAATTAACAAGGTAGAAACCAAATGATTAAGTTGGAAAACAAACACAAATATTTACTTGTAAGTAAAACACTTTCCTATGTTTAAGAACACATGAGAAATCTGGTGAAAATTTGACTAATTTAATCAATAGAGAGGCAAGGCCAGTAATACTGGAGTGACTGACATAGAAACAAACTATAACTTGATTTTAAAAAAAGATCTGATATCAATACTTCAAAAAATACGGAGTAAAAGAGATTGTTCATTCGTTTATTCATTTCAACAGCAACACTTACTGGACTTGAACTTCAGCTGTGTGCTGGTCACTCTGAGCTCTGTGACGCAGACACTTGCTCTGGCCATGTAGCACAGGAGGTGTCACGCACTCCATCAGTGCCGTCTGCAGTGAGCCATCAGAGAAATGAAAGCTTGGGTTCTGATAAGGGCTCTGATCTGCAACACAGCAAAATAGCCAGATTCATCAGACACCTCTTTCAAATAGTAATCATCTAGGTGATTCTAGTGTCAGCATTACGGATTTGGCAGAGTGGTACTTCTGAATATATCTTCTCTAAAACCAGACTGAAGGCCTGCAGAGTAAATTTCCAAACACTTGGAGTAAAGTAAGCCTGAAGTTATAGTTCTTGTCAGTGTTGGCCTGCGTTCCATGAATTTAACACCTGAATCTTCTATGAAGGCTCTGTGCCAAGTAGACCTTTAATTTTATTTCAAAAGACCAAAATGGTAGATTGGATCATTATTTACTTTTAGTTTGGTTTACAATTAAAATGATTAAGGTCTGAGTAAATCTTTTAAAATGGACAGATTGTGTTTCTAGGTACAAGGTCTTTGGATTAAGGCAGGACATATCTGGCTTTCTTTTAGCCCTTCTATTATTTGACTATGACTGGTTCAACCCAAAGCAAACAAAATAACTACCGGGGCACTCTTAGGTTAAGTAAAGTCTCTGTACCTCCTTCGCATAAATTGGTACCAATTCTAGGGCTTCCCAATGCTGTTTGGTTTTAGATGTATGAGTTGGTACCAAGCCTGTGCTGAGGAGTCAAAAATGAAGTCCAATAAATACAGTTTCGACCCTCAAGAAGCACCTCTTTAAGTCATGGCAAGTAGGCCTAGTAGGCCATGATTTCTGGCAGTGCATTAAGCCCCACTGCACAGGGATACAGAGTCCTGTGAGAACACAGAGAAGCATAACCAGGGGAGATGGAGGCTGGAGGAGGCTGCATGGAGGGGAGGATGTTTGTGCTTACTTTGATAGATGGAGACTTTTATTTATTCATTCAACCAACCAACACTTACTGAGTACCTAGTATGTGTCAGGCATTCTTCTAGTACTTCCAAACTTTAACATGAATCAGAATCATCTGGAGGGCTTGTTTAAACACAGTTTGCTGTTCACTGAGGCAGGAGATCTTCAGTAGAGTTTGAGAATTTGTGTTTCTAATGCATTTCTGGGTAACAGCACTGCTAGTCCAAGAACTGTTCTTTGAGAACCACTGCTGTAGACAGAGTGGTAAGAAATGGGGGGAAAGACAAACAGTGCCAAAATGAGGAGAAAAACTGAGGTTTAAAGCAACTTTGCTTGAGAAGGAAGTCTATTAGGAGAAGGTTAGAGACCCTAAGCCAAACACCATTCTGAAGAAGAGATTTCACTTCAGTAGTGAAGAAAGGGAAAATCCTACAGGTGATCATTCTTATTTTTTTAATGTTTTAAAGAAGCCCAGAGCCTTTGGGTTATTTTGTGGGATCATACTTGCTGTACACACCCACAGTATTTCCACTGCCTACTATTGTTCAGCCCCTTGTTTTCAACACAGCTTGCAGTTTCAGAGAATATGACTGTGGATAAAATGAGAGTTCCTGTGGCCAGGATTCTCACCTGGATGTGGTTGACTAGTTCACTGCACACCTGTGGGCACTATATGGCTGTTGACTCTAAAAGAAGAGCTCCAGCCAGTGCTTTGGGCACGACATGGTGGCAGGGCTGCAAGGCTGCAGGAGAGCAGAGCAGAGGCTGGAGTGGTGGCAGTGCTGAGGACAGAGGCCCAGAGGACGGCTGTGTGGGACAGCTGTACATGCAGAGAGGCCCAGAGGATGGCTGTACGGACAGAGGGGCCCAGAGGCAGACTGGCTTGCTGCATACAGACTCGCTCTGAGTGAATGGGATTCTAGTGACTGACCTGCCACCTGGAAATAAAGTTGGGTATAACCCTTTCACCCTGAGAACGTTTTGCTGTCATTTTCTTTGGTCACATTGAATCCATAGTGAACTTGCCCGGAGCTGAAACCCATTGGCAAGACAATGATCAATGTGTTAAAATGGATTTGGAGAGAACAAAAAAATATTGAAATTTCAACATTTCTATAGTAGAGCCAAAAAGTTTAAAAATGATTATTGAAGGTTCTGCATACAGTGCCTTGTATACAGTGTTAGGACTTCAGCAGAATGAGAGATTCTTCTCTTCATTTTCCAGTTAACGTGCAGGCAATAGCTGCTGTCTGCTAATACATTACATGTGAAATCTCAGAATGCATCCAGGCCCCAGGACGGATTGGTAAAACTGATGGCCAGGCTCTCACCCCTGGAATTTCTGATTCAACTTCTGGGACATGACCTGAGAATTTGCATTTTTAACAAGTTCCCAACTGATGTTGATGCAGCTGATCTGTGGACCATGAATAATTCTTACAATGAGGAAATCAGTATTTAGATGACAAGAGTCCAGCTTCTGACAGTTCATAAACAAGTGTGGTAAAGCCAGAGTTAAGGCAAAACCAGAGTAACTGTGTGCACCTCTCACTGCTGTGAAGAGAAGGTGCCAGTTTAGCACCATCGTAGACCAAAGATTTCATACATAAAATGATAGGTATAATATAGAAGCATTTCAAAAATCTGACCTCAGTGGAAGAGATTGGTTATCAAGTTAGGTAAGGCTGGTTGGGTCACGTCAAGTAAACGGAGGATGTGAAAAATACAAACATTTGTTTTGAATATTCTATTAAATGAGAAAAAGATTCCCTAGAGGTAAACGTGAGGGCATATATTTGTACAAATCAGAAATCAGAGCAAAATCTGTGCTACATTTATCCTTGAGCATGCTACTTTGTGTTTGAAGAACACTGCCAGTTGGAAACAAGCACAAAGAGAATAGCACAGAATAGACTTCCCGGTGATGTCTACAAGCAGGTCTGGGACCCTTACGGATCTTAAATCAAAGAGCCACCACTGAGATTCAGCAAGCAGCAGCTCACCCGCACATTATTTAAGCACTCCTAGATGAAGTGGCTTATTTGGCCACAAATAAGTCACTGAAATAATTGGAAACTGAAATAGCTTTTGCACACTGTCCTTTCTTTGACTTCTTGCTTTCCTTCTTTCTCTTCAGGAAACAGGTTTCATCCAATGAAATGAAAGTGGATCAAAACTACTATGGAATAAGCTCAGTTGGTGAAGGGGTTTCCAATATTTATCTGTGAGTGACCAGGCTTTCATGAGTATATATTACTAATATAAATTGGTCTGTTAATATGTAACCTTCAATCGAGAAGCTAATTTGGAAAAGAAAGCAGTAGGTGATGGGGACCTATTTCAAAAGGGTAAGCTTAACACAACACTGTTACTGTGAAAAATAGCACTGTTGGTTCTGAAAAGAAAAATGTGTAGGCTCTGAATAACTATCATAGGAAAACATTGCAGAGTCTTATTAGGAATGCAGTTGGAAGAGGCTGGGGTGGGAGCGTGGGGCTCAGTCCCTTTAAGAGGAAGGTTGGGACTATTGAGTTTGTGCTCAGCTCCTCTCATTAAAAGGGACTTAAATGAAGACTCCTGACTGCGAAGGGGAGGCCAGCCAGGCTGGGTGAAGGAGGAGGCTTCTGCTAACAAGCCTGGTATGGGGCCTTACACAGAAAATGAGCACAATTGACTTCCTTTGTTGTTTCTTCGTGGACTGCTGTATGGGATAGAAGGCCCTGGTGGGTTAGTTAGGGCTGTCCCTTTTGAGGGAGCCCTAGAAAAAGAGCCAGATGGTAAAATAAAGCTTAGCTGAGATCAATGTGACTCAGCCTCCACAGCACCCTGGAGTCATGGCTCTGTCATACTGGACGAAAGTGTGTTTGTCCCCCTCTGGTCACATGCCATGCTGTTGTGGTGTGAGTGTCTTGAACGTGCCCATACGAATGCAAAATGCTCGGACTGGTGTAAAGCGTTATTTCACTATACCCACAAAGGCACCTCAATTAGCCAGCCCTCTTCCCAAGATGTATTCTGATGGTTGCCATTCTTTACTCTGTATGTGGGGTAGAGCCAGATAGCCACCAATCCCAGATGGACTGATTGAGAAAGGTTCACTGCCCACTTCAGTCCAGCAGCTTGTGTTCTTTTAAGCACTTATAAGGTGCTCAGCAACCTTATGCTCTGAGGTCTTCCCCACCATGGAGGGTGACCTGGTCCCTGTAGTATATTCCCTATGGCTTGGCCTCCACAAAGTGTGCTCCTCATAAGTGAGTCCGAGGAAAAGATCAGATTCAAAACTGGAGAGTCATTATTGCAGGATGGTTTTCATGAGGAAAGTCTGAGGAAATCATGCATAATGTGTTTTTCCCTTTAAACTAAATAATGTTTTGAAGAGTGTAGTGGAACCAACGTGATAGAACCTGGAGACAAAGCTACAGATGAGGGTCCTGAGGCCAGAAATAACACAAACAGGGACAGAGATTTGCAGAGTCCACCTTTACCACTTTATAATTTGTGTTGCTTTGAAGGGATTATCTAAAGAGATTTGTTTATTTCATCAAAGCAAGATGGCTGACTTTTTAGAATATCTATTTCCAACACTAACACTGGCTCTTCAGTTTGCCCAACAAGAATTCTTGCCGTATGTTTGCCATCTGTAAAGCAGCTTTTTCCCCTTACTTTCAATCAGTTCCAGAGTTCAGTGGTCTGATGCCCATTCCCTACAAGGTCCTAATAGTCTTGGTGTTGGACTTGTTGGGTTAGAATTGTGTCCAACCGTTCAACGTGTTTCCCCTCTGCTTTCATTTTAACTGTATTTCAATGAAAAACTTTTGTTGCCATTGCTTTTTTCAAATTGTTAATTCTCAAACTTTTTTGCTAAATCTTAGGAATTTTATGTATGGTTCTTTTTTGTGAAAGGAACATGCTGAATCATGGTAGTCATGACATTGTTCATTGCCAGGTAGACTGCTTCTCAGGCCCCAGGCATCATCAATAACCTTTGGACAAACCGTAACATCTGCAAAGGAAAACAACCATTACAACCACAACTGCCACCACCAAAGTTCTAGCTAGGGGATGGGGAGATTTCAAGACAATGAGCTAAAAATAAGCAAGATATTCCATTAAGAAGATTCAGGAATGACTGAAAGCAAAGGATTGATAAAAACCTCATTTTATAAACCCTATGTGACCAAATGTCATATAAATGCATGCATGTGATTTTTGTTTTGGTACTTCAGGTATCCTATTTAAAGTGTGGAGATTTTAGCTATTTGTTTTTAAAGCATTTCTATGGACATTTAAAAAGACTTTTGAGTGGGGTCTTGAGAAAAGGAGCTCACGAAATTCAGTGTCTGGATCATATTATCTTGTCATGTGGTACTCAGTAGATTTGTTCACATGGTTTGGGCAACTGTCCAGAATGCGCTGGACTGGAGAGCCCCTGTGCCATCACCTGAAGAGCACTCTGCCCCTAACCTTCCCTAGTTCCTGTCTGATCAGCCTTTTCCACTGGCAGGGCTTCTGCTCTTCTGCTGCAGGAAAAGCAATCCCTGCTGAAGCCTCTTCCAAAGCTCTGCTCTCTGTGGAATTCACAAGGTGTTTCAGACACAAACATGCAGACCATAGCACCAGGACACTTTAAGCTGGAAAGGGATACTGTGACAGATTATACTGTATCTCCCCAAATTCATGAATTAAACTCCTAACTCCAGTACCTTTCAGTATAACTTAATTTGGAAATAGGTTCACTGCAGATATAATTAGTTAATTTAGGATAAGCTTGTGCTGAAGTTGGATGAAGCCCTAGTCCAATATGACTGATGTCTTTATAAAAAAGAGAAATTTGAACATAGACATGCCCATGAGGAGAAGGCCACGTGAAGACGAAGGCAGAGATGGAGTAATGTTCCTGCCAGCTAAGGAATGCTAAAGATGTAGAGTCAACAGCCACTAGCTAATGGAGAGTCCTGGGATGGATTCTTCTTTACAACCCCCAGAAGGAACAGCTTTGCCAGCACCTTAGTCTATGACTCCTAGCTTCCCAAACTGTGAGCCCGTCAGTTTCTGTTGTTTAAGCCCCGCTGCCTATGGTCTTTGTCGTGGCAGTCCTAGCAAATGAAATGCTGGGAATGATGCCCTCAGCAGCAGGGAGCAGGGTGCTCCCTATTCACCTGGGTCAGGTGCAAGCCTGCTAAGAAGTCTCTGAGACTGTCTAATGTGAGGCTATCACTTCGGCAGGTCTTCTTGTTTTCCAGTTTCTCCAGGCCTGGGAACACTTTCTGTGAGGAACTCTAGGTTGAAGCTGTTTTACCAGGCCAGGGGTGGAATCGGGGAACAGGGGGCTGTTCTTTTTCTTCATACGTTAAGTCCCTGAACTTTGACCCACTATGATGCCAGATGGTCTAGCTTGGGGGATCCTGGGAGCAGGAGCACATGCATAAGCCATGGAGGTCTATTGCTTCAAATATCATTGCTGCAGGAGTTGTTTAAATTAAATAGTCATTTTTTTCCTACCCTCCAGTTCTGCTGTCAGATTAGTAAATCTAAGTACATTTTCAGTTTTCAACTACAGAATAGAAAAGTTAAATGGAATTTGATTTGATATGAAAATATATTTACCTCTGAAGTGTTAGATTCATAGAGCATTAGAAAAATTAAAATTAACTATAATATCACAACTATTAATAATAATGTTTGACACTACATATTTATGCCATGTTGATAATGTAGTTTCTATGGCTTTGCTGAAACATGACTACTGGTAATAACTACTGTTTTTAATACCTACTATGTGTCAGGTGATTTACATATATTATTTAGCTCCACAAAACTCTTGTCAGGTGTTTAAGCTTTGCTATTAAGATATACAGACTCTGGTAAAAAAAAAAAAAGCCAAGTAAATTGCTTAAGATTATCCAAGTGATAAGTGGAAGAGCTGGGATCAAACTTTGTTCTATCTGCAAATGCCATGTTTTCCACTACAACACTTTGAGATTATTACATTTTTTTAAGAGAAAGATAATTATCTTAATGTATTTGGGAACAATTGTATCTTTTTATTTAAAACATTTGTAAGACTGAACAGGACATACTCTATCATAAGAGCAAGTCCCATAATCCCAAATACCCAGAAAATAACAGATGCTTTTTACAAGGGGTGCATCCATTATCCTCCACTGACCTCACTAAATTTCACATAGCCTTTTTTCTAGAATTCACCTGCACAATTTAATGTTTTCTAGATTCCTAATGGAAAATAGCCCTATTTTCAATAAAGCCACGTTACGTATCTTCTACATTTATGACACTGATTTTTAAATGTACTGATTAGTTTATGGACACTGAAGAATTTTCACATTCTAGTAAATTATGTTAAGTGGTAGCACCTATTGACAATGTATAATATTGCAGCTAATATCATTGGATTCTTCAGATTTTGGAATAGGAATAAACTGTTTTGTCAAGTTTTAAAACTACAAAATGCATTCCTGGAGAAATATGGTATGTCTAGAGTATAAGTAGTCACAGAATATGCATGGCACATCTTTTTGATGTCTCAATTTTATTCAATATTTATATTTGAAAACAAATATATATCATGACTTAGACTGTAAGATTGGCTGGAATTTTTAATCTATGATGGAAATCTTCCAAAAGTGTCCATGTTCCAAGCACATTCACTTTTACCTTGCCATTAGAGGTTCTTCTATGGGAAACTTTGAAAACATCAAGTCTAGCTTATCTTCCTGTGTGAAAGATGAGAAGATGGTCCATTTCTGGGTCTAGTCTCAGAGACAAATTCAAGGAAGACTGAGTTCTGAATTCTTATTCTACCTTCTTTTCATCTGAATTTACCACAGGATCCTCATATGTATAGTATATATACCCAATCAAAAGAAGAAGAAATGTTAAGTTTGGGGGAATCACAACATGTGGTAAAAAAATTTGGAGGAATGTGAGAAATTCCATAACCTTGGAGTGAGTGAAAATTGTTAACAATGCTAGAATAAAAATCTTCTATCTGCAAAATCTTTGCAAGTTCTCAAATGACTGGAAAAGATACCTAGCAGTCCAACAGCAATTTTTGGAACTGATAATCAGGGGGTTTTCTTTGCTGGAAGTTTTTGATTCAGTTCTCCTTGGAGGAGTTTTTGGTTGGGCATATACATTTAATTTTATCATGTTGGATAACAAATACATCATCAGTGTCAGCTTTATAATGCAGTCATCATTGTGAAATATATCTATTCCATATAATAAAGGTTACTTAAATTTAAGCCAAATGTTTAAGATTCAAAGAATAGCTTTGAAATAAGACTGTAGATGAGCTATTTATTATTTGATTTGTACTAGGTAGATCTCCAGATTTTTTTCTCATATATGCTTTTTTGTGTTTTACTCTGCTTTCTCAGAGAGCAAATTGTGAATCCAATTGTAAGTGAAAATACATTATCAGAAAGCAAAGGGATTTTGATGTAGCCTAACAATAGACAACTTCAAAAATTCCAAATGGTTGCTCAAAATGAAGTCATAGATGAAGCTGGCAAAAATAAGAATTGAAAACATACAAGGATGCATTACTATGGCAAATAACAAAATCTGGCTTAAAAATGTGCAAATTTGCTGCTATCATATTGCTGAAAAGGCATGCCTTTGGCTTTTACTCAAAATGGCTTGAGTCAATATGGAAACTTAACCGTGGAACACTAGTTTTTAGGTATAGAAAGGCTCCAGGTTTGTTAACACAGCAACTCAAGAATGCCATTAAATTCCCAGAGTCATTCCTTTTGTTCTACCAGGCTTCCTTTCCATCTTGGATAGGCTCGTTAATGTTTGCAAAATGACTGTACCTGAAACCGTACACCTTCACTTATCTATGTCCAGAGGCAAAACTGACCCAAGAGGCCTCTCTCTCATGTCTTTTTCAAGAGTATAGAATATTTTCCCAGAAGCTGCTCCATTCATGTGTTATTACTTAGAATTGGATCAGGTATACCTCTTTCTAGCTCAATTTCAAAATGTCAGGGGAAATGGAACTATTACTGCCTTTTTAAATGAAATGGACAGGGGAGACCTCACAGAGAAAATTTTGCGTGTTTGCATGTGTGTGTGTGTGTGTGTATTATACATCTATGTAATATATATAAAAATATATTTTTATATGTGGGTACAGAAATACAGGTAAATTAAAATTAAATATTAACTATATATGTATACATGCATCTTTACACTGAAAATTCATTAGTATATTTCCCATTAATTTTAAATTTGTGATAGGGCAAACACTAAATTGGTTAAAAATTTATCTTCATGTTTTCCATGAAGAGCTTCTAATAGTATAAAATAACTTTGAAATTAATGTTAAAAATTTTTTTTGTTTTTCTTGATTCTAAAAGCTTCCTTACTTTAGAAAATTCAGAACCCAGAAAAGAAAGAAAATAAAAATCATCTGTAATCTCACTGCTTATAGCTAACTACTACATTTTAGAAAATTCCTCCCTTCCTCCATGCCAGCCCTCTTCCTCTTTTCTCCCTCCCTCCTTCCTTCTTCCCTCTGTCTATCCATCTAGATAAAATTGAAAATAATTGTATAAATGGATAGATTTTTTTAAAAATTGAAGCTCTCTATAGGTCTTCATTCCTCATCTGAAACTTTTGGCACCCAAATGTGCTTGAGAATTATGAAGTGATTGACTATATAAACAGGTAATTTGATATAAAAATATAGTCTGGGGCAGAACTCGGAAATCAAATACATTAACATTGAAATGTCTGAGGGTTCACAGTAAAAAAGATGAATAAAGACTATATATAGCCTCATATGAGTTAAGGTCATATTTTACTATTAAATAAATTACTAAGTAGTCTTTTGGTTCTCTGAGCTTCCTGAATTTCAGAATTGATATAGTGAATTGTGAAGCTAAGTATATATTTTTAAATGGTACTTTTCCTTTGCTTAAACTTAACTTTACATTCTATTATGTTAAATTTTTGTAAACAATTTGATAATGACAAAGTAACTTATTACAAGGATGTTTCTTAATTTATTTAACTATTCTCATGAAAACCTTTGATCACATTGCTGACTTTTTCATTTAGATTCGTAGAAGCAGACTTTACTGGATCAATGAGTAAGAGCATTATTAGAATACATGATACATCAATTGCTTTCTAGAAAAGATGAACTAATTTACACTCAAATCAGTAGTATATGGAGATTCCAGACTTGTTTTAGATAGCATAAAGTATAAGTAAGTGCTTAACAAATACTTAGTAAATAAAGTTTTAAAAAATGTGTTGAAACTATCAACATTAAGCATGGGAGCCAATTGTCCATCATATTAGATGCATATATGTTTTCCTGATTTATGTTTACATATTTGCGGTGTTTAAAAAAATATTCACAGATGGCACTTATGGTGCTTACATACATGTTTTCCTACTTTATAGTTATGGTTGCATTTTGTAGATCAAATATATTCCTGTTTTCAGTTGTTTCTTCTGTTAAACTTTGCTTTTAGGGTGGTTTTATATTTTTCTTTTTACAACTTAATCCACCCAAAATATGTTCTTCATCTATTAATGTGTCTTTAAACATTTAGTTTGGAAGTTTGCATGGGTAATATATTTTCTGAGCAGATATATATTGTACCTACAGAGAGAGAAAGCTCACAATACACACACACACACACACACACACACACACACACACACACACGTAAGTATATCTAAGGCTTCAAGACTTTGGCAAGTCCACTGGTTCAAACTTTCTTCTCAAAACTTTATGAGAGCCTCTCTGACTTTCGAGAGCCAGCCTGGCTCAGAGAAGCGCTCCCAGCCATGTGGAAAGCTTGGGAACGGCGCCTGACCTTCAGAGGGAGGGCCGCCTGGGCCAATATTGCGGGCACTGGGTCAGCATGAGGAACAACTTGGCCAAGTATAATCTTCAAAAAAAACAAAGACAATAATTGCAAGTGGCTAAAAAAGTGAAGAAGGGAAAGCAGCTTTTGTCTTTAGAAAGTTTGTGAAGTGTACAAGAAGAAAATGCAGTGATTTGGATGAATGCCTGTACATTAGAGCAGACAGCCACTTGCTGGTGTGGGTTTTCAAAGTGGGCCTGATGCTAGCAAAGAGCAAAGAAACTTCTTAAGGGGTGCAGTGCATTCAGAAACTCCAGAAAAGAACTTGATGTCTCTTATTCCATGAAAAGCTATACAGATGGCATTTCTCAGCAAAGTATTCTCTGCTGGCCTGGTTGATGGTCATGATGAAGCTTGTAGTGGCTGCTGATTTACCAAAGATAACCTTTGTGCTTCAAAGACATGGGCACTTAAGTTGGCTTCTGACTGTAGTTGCTGGGGTTCCCAGGTAAGGCAAGTTGATTGGTTTTGTGCATGGAGTGTCAGATGATGGATGTTCTTTGATGTCACCAATCAACCCTCCACCTTCTTTCTTTCTGCCAAATCTCTTACCCCTTAGACCCAGAGCCTACGAAATTGTAAAGAGAGTGGCTGAGCTGAGAATGGGAGAATACTTTTTATAACCTTACTTCATTGAGTTCTACTTCTTGTTCTAGCAATCAGTCTAAGCACAGGCAAATGTCACACCAGCATGACTGTTGCTGTTCTATAACCTGCCACATAACGTCCTTAGCAATCAATTTGGAAATCCCTTATAAAGAATCTGAAATGCATTTCAGGTGGCCTGATTGCTGGCACAAAAGAACTTTCAGAAAGTTACCAGAAGAAAAAAAATGTTTTTATCAGAAGTTTAGTTCTTTCACTGTTACATTCGTTAGAATATTTTAATTGTCCAACTATTTTACACTGTACTTTAAAAATTTATATATATATAATATATATAAATCATTTTCACAGATTAACTATATAGGAAAAACATGTGGATTATATGCTTCTTACCATTAATATCCTGTTGCTTGAACAAATAGCTTCAGGTATATCTTTGGCATATTTGTACTTCCACCTTTTGAAATAACCTAATTAGGAACCAGGATGCATATTCTGTTGAAACTAATTGACAGTCTAATTTTCTTTAGGAAATTGGAGGTGGCTTGCAGACATTATCAAGAATGTGCCTGAAGCTGCTTTACTCTTGAATATGGTCAGCTCTCCAAAGTTTCTCTACATACATGGTGTATGTAAGTCTGATTCCCTCAGGATGCCTACAAACTAGAATATTATATAAAATGCTGTCATTTTGCTAGATTGTTAGCTCTATATCCATACCCATGATTTAGCATTTCCTTATGTGATACAATTTGTTTTTCTAAGGGAGATAAATACGAAAAACTGGAATTGAGTTTTACTTGAAATTCTTCAGAATTGCAAGACAGGATAAAAAGTATAATTTTCTGCAAATTTTGTGCAATGTCCAAAATGCTCTTTGGTTTCAAAAATAAACTCTTCTGACTCAAATAGCCTTTAGCTTTCAATTACGACCTGTGTGTTATGAAACTAATAAACCCTCAGATTTTCAAAATTGAACGATAAACTCTCAGGGAGGCAGGCTCCTTGTATTGTACCTGCTACATT
This sequence comes from Manis pentadactyla, assembly GCF_030020395.1. Taxonomy (NCBI): domain Eukaryota; kingdom Metazoa; phylum Chordata; class Mammalia; order Pholidota; family Manidae; genus Manis; species Manis pentadactyla. Next base: position 103,023,383 of record NC_080023.1, read on the forward strand.
CTAATTAATCCTAGATATGGTAGAAATGTATTAGAAATTTTTTGTTGTCGTATAGTTAATATACAATATTATATTAGTTTCAGGTGTCTAACATAGTGATTCAACAATTATATACAGTACTAAATGCTCACCATTGCAAGCGTAATTACCATCTGTCACCATACAGTTGTTACATATTACTATATTCCCTATGCTGCACTTTTCATTTCTGTGACTGATTTATTTATCTGTTTTGTTTTCGTTTTTTAAAATTTTTTTTATTTGAATAAAGTTGATATAAAATATTATATTAGTTTCAAATGTACAACATAATGACTCTATAATTATATACATTGTTAAGTGCTTGCCGTGGTAAATGTAGTTCCCGTTACCATACCAAGATATTACAATATTATTGGTGACAATATTACTGCACTTCCATTGCCATGACTAACATTTTTATGATTTGTGCTTTGTACTGCTTTACCTAATTTACCCATCCCCCCTCCTGCCACCCCTATGTCAATGGACAGTTTCAGTATTTATGAGTCTATTTCTGTTTTGTTTGTTTTTATTGTCTTAGATTTTCCATATAAATGAAGTCATGTATTTATTTGTCTTTGTCTGACTTATTTCACTTTGCATAATACTTTCTAGGTCAATCCATGTTGTTGCAAATGGCAAATGCAAATTGTTTTTTTTATGTCTAATCCTCTGCCTACTTGTTAATTGGGTTGTTTGGGGTGTTTTTCTGAGAGAAATCTCTAAACATCACAGTGAACAGAAGGGAGCTAACATGTATTGAACACCACCCAAGAGCCAAATATTACATATTGATGTGAATTAATTTTTTACAAAAATCTTCTGAGATGGTTTTCTTGTCCTTTTTCAGTTGCAGAAACTTAGATTCGCTAATTTAGGCATGCTTGCTCATGTTTGCAACCAGTGCGATCAGGCCCAGAATCCATCCATGACTCCAAATCACATGCTCTTTTGGCACAGTTTTGCTGCCCCCATTCATTATATTCTTATATATATGAAAAAAGTAGATCTCTCACAGGAGGTATGATATAAACTCTTCGACTACCTTGATTACTCGTATTGGTAAAAAACCTTAATTTTTACCTGATTATTTTTTCATTTTACTAGAAAGCAATTTAGCATATACCATCTCTCCCCAATCAGTAAAGGAGGTAAAGTAGATAGATGTTAAATTATTTGGAGGTAAAGCAAGAAAAAAAATATCTAAAAGTACATTAAAAGTTTGCAAATATTGTTAATAAATTTCTTTTGAAAAATGTATGATAAAACTGAAAAAAATGAATTTATGCAGAACAATGGCCTCTAGGTCCTCCCATTTAAAAAAATCCATTTTCACTTGACCAATTTTCTTAATAATAGATCTGTTTTGAGATTAACCTTTAATATCCCAATAGATTTCTGTCATATTGTTAGAAGTTTATCAAAGTAGGAATAATACACAATAAATTAAAATCAAGTTGTTCCTTTGGAGAGAGTGGGTCTAGATTTTGCTGATTATTAAATAATACATTTTTGTAAAAATAGAAGCTTACAAAAGTTTCCTAGAATGCTTGAGTATTGTATTATTTTTCTCAATTTCATTGCCAAATTCTCACTTACTATATCCTGTGCTTTATGTAAGGAAGGTGGTACTCTGACAGACATTCAAAGACCATGGAGTATGTTGGAAATTAAAAAGAGCTTCAATCTCCTCTGGCTTCAGTGCATCCTCCCCACAGCTGCTAGAATAATTTCCCTTAGATATCAGAAAGAATAGGAAATGGCTTTATTTCTTTTGTATCACCCATCACTGCATGCCCAATAAAGTTGTATGCAAACAAAAGAGATTTATAATAAATGACATTAACAAATAACAGCATCCATAATAGAAAATTGATCAAGGTGAGAGTTAGGATATGTGAAGAATTGACCAGCTGTCTAAATATATACTGATTCACAAGAAATTGTGAAGCCGCCAGGAATTTTATTTTAACTTCTCATTGAAGAGCTACTCTGAATTTACACTTTACTATAGAATAACCTGAAGTTTATAATGCTAGAGTTTCTTGCTGGAAAGAAACACCATCATACCGCTGATTCTTAAAGCAGAACTCTTTTGGTACAGTTCTTACACAAAGGAATTTTATGTTCTGTGATTTATTTATTAATGACCTATTGAAATGTCAATTATCAGTTATATGCAAGTAAGCACTTCCATAAAAGATGTAAGGAAACTAGGCCTGAGTTTTTGTGGTTTTAGTTCATTGGAACGTCTCCCAAGTTTGCTTCATTAAAATATTTTCTTAAGGGGTTTGGCCAGATTTAGGAGAAAATTCAAATGAAGTATTGTATTTTATTTTTTCTTATGGTGTTTTCCACTTTAAAACATACTAAAATGTGCTACACAATGATCCAAGTAATATTCTGTAAGACTGGCAAGCATAACATTTGAATTGTTTAACTCATCTGGTTATGTGAGATCTTATATTGTCATAAGCTTCCCACCAGACCTATTTTCATTTTTAAAGATATCACATAGAAAAAAATGTATGTATTCGTAAGATAATATAAATATTATCCAGACAATCCTGACAATACCCCTGTCATAAACTGTCTGAGCTTTAATTCCCACATTTGTGATTAATTAAGATTCTTTTGTTTCAAACTAGAGAAACTAATTCAGAATGACTTAAAGACTTGACTAGAGAGACACTGGGTCACTCACATTGGTGACAGAGTTGTAGAACATGGTCAGTTTTAAGGAGCCCAGGTAACAACCACTGCCTCCACAAGGCACTTTGCTGGCTTCAAGTTCACATTCCAGCAAAGGAATGCCCAGTGGTCCTGGCTTGGGTCACATGACTATTCCTTTCTCAAAAGAGCAGAGATTACTGTAGATCAAACTGGGTCCAGTGAGGGAAAAAGATAATTTACCTAAAGGATATATTAAAGTGCTATTTCAAGATGCTCTACATCACTAATCATCAGGGAAATGCAAATTAAAACCACAATGAGATATCACCTCACACCAGTAAGGATGGCCAGCATCAAAAAGACTAAGAACAACAAATGCTGGCGAGGATGCGGAGAAAGGGGAACCCTCCTACACTGCTGGTGGGAATGTAAGCTAGTTCAGCCATCGTGGAAAGCAATATGGAGGTTCCTCTAAAAACTAAAAATAGAAATACCAATTGACCCGGGAGTCCCACTCCTTGGAATTTACCCAAAGAATACAATTCTCAGATTCAAAAAGACATGTGCACCCCTATGTTTATTGCAGCACTATTTACAATAGCTAAGACAGGGAAGCAACCTAAGTGTCCATCAGTAGATAAATGGATAAAAAAGATGTGGTACATATATGCAATGGAATACTATTCAGCCATAAGAAAGAAACAAATCCTACCATTTGCAACAACCTGGATGGAGCTGGAGGACATTATGCTCAGTGAAATAAGCCAGGCAGAGAAAGATAAGTGCCAAATGATTTCCCTCATATGTGGAGTATAACAATGAAGCAAAACTGAAGGAAAGACATAGGAGCAGGCTCAGAGAGTCCAAGAAGGAACTAGTGGTTACCAAAGGGGAGGGGTGTGGGAGGGTGGATGGGGAGGGAGGGATATGGGGATTGAGGGGTATTATGTTTAGTACACATGGTGTGGGGGATCACGGGGAAAACAGTGTAGCACAGAGAAGGCACATAGTGAATCTGTGGCATCTTACTACACTGATAAGACAGTGACTGCATTGGGGTATGGGTGGGGACTTGATGATGTGGGTAAATGTAGTAACCACATTGTTTTTTCATGTGAAACCTTCATAAGAGTGTATATCAATAATACCTTAATAAAAAATTTTTTAAAAAAAGGAAATCTTCACTCTTCAAGGTCTTAAAAAATAAAAAAATAAACTGCTATTTCAAAAAGAAGATGGAATGGACATTTGGAAACCAAGAAAGAAACAAGTCTCTCAAGCCCATTTTTAGTCTACTTCAGCACAGCAGCTCTCTCACTTGCAGAGGTGTGTCTGAGTGTGTGGGGGGGGGGTGTTGTTCTTGCCAGCTGTGTGTGTGTCTGGGGTTGACTAATGTGGGTCAGCATCCTGTGGCTACAGATGAGGGAGAGGGAAGCCATGAGGTTCACCCACAGATGTGCAAATGCAATCACCAGGCCATCTAAGCACATTTCTGCCAGTCAACTTGAAACCAATATAGTATTCTGTATCAACTATACTTCAATAAAAAATAAAATGGGTTCTCCCAGTAAATTAATTTTCAGTAATAAGTTAAACATATTGGGAAAGGGTTCAGGTTTTTTTTTCCAAAACAGTATTCCATGCATCTCATATATGGTGCTCTTCCTTCTGATACTGGAATGGAATCAAGTGCAAAAAGAGCCGGGAGAAATTATTTTAACTTTTGACTGCAGTAGTACACAAACTAGTGAAATTCACCCACTCCCACAAACATTAAAAATCCCCTCATATTACTCAATGATTACCAGCACATTAATTGGGTCTAGATCTCAACGTTATCACTTTCTGTAGGAGGCCTAAGATAGTTTGTCAGTATTCTTAGCAGCATTATTCTTGGCAACATATTATACACACAGGGATTTTAAGCAAAATGAAAAAAAATTATGCAATTTTTTTCCATTGAATAAATCTATTAGTCACAAATGGAGAAAGTAGAAAGCTGTAATGCTGTCTGAAAGATTGGGGAGGCAGAAGCAGGGAGGCAGAAGAGTTGTGTGTGTGATGTGTGGTGTATGTGGGTGTGTATATAGTGTGTGTGTGGAAGTTTCCTTTTCTATGGAATCCCTAAGGCTGGGAGTGCTAATTGCTCCCTTATAACATCTTTCTTCTTTGGAGTAAAAGATGAGAGTGAAGAGGTAGATATGTAATAAGGAAACTAGGAAAAGAAATTATTTATAAAATTATTGAAAAGTAGGGATTATAGCAAATATTTTCTTTTCTTTTGAGCTTAAGCAATTTTGAGCCAGGAAAAGAAGAATCTCAGTGTGACTGCAAGAGCAGTATAACTGGTTTTATAACTTCCTAGGATTTAATATCATAGGGGTCCCCAGGATGATGAGAAGGAAAATGGCAAAAATGAAAAAAGGGACAAAGGGCCTTCAAATTGGGGAGAATAAAGGCTGCTAGATGACTTGGTCCTCCCCTCTGAATATATATTCAACCAAAACTAGTGCACAGACAGAGGATGTGTGAGATGTTTTGTGCTTTGTAGACAGTTTAGAAAATAAGTGGGTATTTCAATAAATTGCTAAAATGGGTTATTAAATTGGGGGGTCATATTCTCTTAGATTCCATTCCACTAGTGACCGAGGTACATAAAAGTATTGTTGCACAAAAGTAACCATTCAGAAGCATACTTGTACCCTTAATGCACTTTAACATTTAATGTCTATTTTTCTTCTCTCAGGTAATAGTCAAAATGAGATACTTCCCTTAAGGGGTGACTTAAACTTCTACACCATATACAGTATTTTTCTCTTATCAAAACACTTTCTCCTAAGAAGTATGTTCTTGTAATGTGATGTGATGAAAACCCAAAAGGACCATAAAAGCCAGTCGAACTTGCTGGGGTGATCTAGAAAGAATTAGAGCCTGCATGGAATGGAATGGCCCTGGCTCCGACAATTTTGAATCCTGGTTCTGCCGTTTTCCTGCCACAAGACCTTGGGGAAATGACTGAAACTCTCTGTGCCCTAGATTAATAATTTATAACAAGGGCATAATAAAACCTCTCTTACTAGGTGATGGAGCTCAGTAAATAACTAAGGAAAATAATTTGAAAGTCCATGCTTAATAATGTTAGCAGTTTAGTCCAAAACATCCTTTTGTTGATAAAGAAAATGGGGTCCAAAAAAAAATAATCAGTGCTAGTGAGCATTAGAGGCTGGCCTAACCCCCAGACCTACCTGGGCTCCAAGCAAGGGTTTCTTCTGACCTCACATCACAACCAGGACAAAGTGAATATACTTTTCTCTTCAAAAGATACCTTCAAGCCAAAGACCATATTCTCCATAACCATGAAAAACTTAAAATATGCCTATTCTGACATTTCCTAATTAAAAGAGATTGGTGGTATGGCTTCCTCTCTTTTCAAAGAGACACAACTATTCCTCACACAATTTCCATAAGACAGTGTTTGATAATGAAGCAGGTGCCGCCACTGAGGGATGTGACCCTTATAATGTGCTGAGACAGAAAAGTCCCCACACAAATGATTCAGGGAGAGGGACACCATGGGGACTGGCTGACTCTCAGACCGGGGCCATGGAAATCTGTGATCTTGGAATGGCAGTTGCATTCTGAGCAAGGGGTCCTCTTCCCCCATTTGCAGTCACCCACTGGGAGTTCATATTAAAGAAGGTCTCACTTAAATTGGATTTTCTCCCATTAAGTTAGCATTTGCACAATCTTGCCAATGTTTGGCAACTTGCTAATTACTAACAGGATGACTTCAGTAATAGTAATAGGATAGTTAAGTCATGTTTTACTGCTGTTGAATTGACCTAGAGGGGGCCCATTAAGGATACTTTTTATATACATGTTCAGTTTTTGTTCTGAGGTGGATACACCTCACTTGGCAAACTTAATCCACCACTTGAAGTTGATATTATGGTGACTTTTTCACTGATCTGAGGAAATGGAAATTAAAAAATATATGCCAACATGTTTCAGTGCAACTAATGTGTTAATTCTGTTGTTTTCCTGATTTGCTTATGCTGAAGTATTGCTCAAAAGTGATTTGTTTCTTTAATAAGTATTAGCAAAATAAAAGCTTTTGAAAATTAATGTAAGAGAAAGACAATTCTTTCTCAAGAATTATGTTCAAGTACCCAAAGTTGAGGCTGAAAGTGTTTAACTTTCTAAGACTCTTTCACCTTCCCCATTACATAGAGCTTCAAGTATTTGCAGAAAGTGAAAAAAAAAAGTTTGAGCTGGAATTAAGCAGCATAACTTCGGGAAGTTGGAACTAGAATAGTCTGAGCAGTATGCCTGGATTATGTCATTAACTGCAGCTCCAATCAACGCCCCTGGTTTTCTTTATGTACTTTAGCACAGATACCTGTGGATCTCACACTTCTTTGTGTATCACCTCATAAAGAGGATCTCCAGTTGGTCCTAACAGAATCCTTATTAAATGGAAGAAATTGATACTTTTAAATTTGCTTAGTCTTTAGACATCTGTCATATCACTGTATAATTTAATTGCAATAAAATTTGGATACATTTGTTCACCATTTCAATTGGTTTGAGAAGTCAGAGTTAACGTTTTTCACTAATAATTAGTCAAGTCCATGAGAAGGAAAGAGGTTTAACTGCAAATCCATGTATCTTGGAACTACTTTTGTAAGTATACATGTCCTGCAAAGCCATCATCAGCATGTTAGGATTTTATCTTTCATAATCTGTTCCACCTAAAGATGAAGTAGGCTAACAATTTCTCATCATCTTAAAGAAATGATCAGTTTAAAGAACAGTTTCAAGTCTACCATTTTATTCTGATGGAGCCATTCATTTAGTTTAAGGAAGTATATACACTTCTTCTCTCCTATTTATAGGTGCACAGGGACCAACAATGCTGAACGTGGTAGCTAACAAAACTGGCTAAAGAATGAAGCCCCTATAAAAATAATTGGAGCAATGTTAAAAATTTGCAACTGCAGAAAATTTCCCCCAGGGAATACATATTTAAATCAACATACAACGTCAATGCACCCAAAGCGGAGTCCCTGGAATCATGAACATATCTCCGTAAGTTCAACAGTGACATGCTGAAGAGAGCTTCAAGGAGGGCTGCAGAGTCCATCAGCCAAATCTCCCTTTGAGGAAACTGGAAGTTGTGTTTAGTTGTGTTATACTGGCTCCTCAGACCTGATCAGGATCTCAGCTGTCACAGTCTTTTCCTCTATTCACACCAGAAGGAAACATTACTAGGCACAAGTGATGGAGTAGATGACGTGCAGTTGTGGCAGACACAAGACACCGTAAAAAGAAAAATGAGGGCCACCAGCCAAGCTCTCCCTCTGTCTGTGTGCTCCTCTGCTTGTGTATCTTCCTATTGATTGATTTTCTTTTCTGAGGAGAAACCTAAGAAAAACAGCAGGAAAATGTTTCAGATTAAAAATTATTAAACATTCATTCCTCTTCTTTTGGCTTAGGGCTAACATAAACTTTGAGCCTGTCAAAATATAAGGAATATTTTATTCATGAGTCCCCACAAGTTCTTGCTGTGAAATCAATAGGCTGGCAATGGAGGATCATTACGTTAAGCAATGACATATGCTTACCATTTCATGAAATCAGCTGTGAATTCGGTCTAAGCATGCCTGCAGAGGAGTGCTCTACACTCCTCAGTCACGCTGGTGTTTTGGTGGCCTGGGCTTTTGCTTATGAAAGTGTAAGTCACATATCTTACTCTTAGGTTCAGTACTTACCCCACAGAAAGATAACAGCCAAATAAACTACTTAAAAAATATGGTACAGGGCACGTTATTGTTAAAGCCATAGAAAAGATCTTAGTTCTTAATATGGGCTGGTGTGTCATGAAGACCAATATGAGAAATTTGGTAGTTGAATAAGACCGAGTTATAAGGCCATAAATGAGTAGCATAGGGAAGACAAAATCAAAGAGGTCTACTCAGGAACAGAAAAAAGAAAACATATCAATGCCAAGAAATAAGGTGTTATCCTTATTTATGATACAGTGTAGAATACAAGAGGTGTTTTCTGCTTGCGGTCCTGCACTTGGTATTTCAAAGACATGCTAAATTAACATCTTGGTAATAGAAAGATAATGTGGCTTTTCCAGACTTCAAAAATATTCTTCTGAGAACAGTGGCCATTACATTAAAAATATATTAATATATTGAGAACATAAATTTGGACTCAGAAGCTTCATACTCTGGTCTAACAATCTAAAGTTTAGATTCAATCCATTAATAATATGTATCCCAGGTATCTTAAAACACTTAGAAAAATTAATTCATTTGTAGTTTTCATAGTGCTTTTGCAAAATAGGTATAGAGGCCAGGGTCATTATCCCCATGTTTTAGATGGAGAGAGGTTGTGACCCAGGAGGAAATCCATGGCAGAATGGAAGTCTGAACAAAAGCAGAGATAGCTCTTCAGTTCCTTGAAGGGAAGGCAAGAGTGTCCCCTTGAAGTGCAGGTGGGAAGGCACTTTGGTCATGAGACCAGTCTCCATGGTTCCAGGGGCGGGGGCAGGAGAACGGCTACATGGAGTTGTGGGTCCTCACAGCGCTGGCAAAAGCTGGCCTCGTCTTACTGGATGGCGAAGCGCTCCACAGCCCACCATGGGCCTGACCGCTCAGTAGTGGTATCTGTTACACTCCATGCTTTTATGTTCACAACGGCTAAGTGGCATGATGCCAAAGTGATCTGACTAGGACCCAGAGATGCTGGTAACAGAGGCCATGTCTAGACTCCACATCAAGGATCAGCTGAACCTGAATTCAGACAGTACTGAGAAGGGAGAGGGAATTCTGTTCTGTACATGCTCATGAACCTCTTAAAATGTGGCTGCTTAGGCATGAACGGTAAGAAAACCTAGGTAAGAAGATGTTCTTCCCAGTTGGGATGCAATGTAATGATATACACCTTCATTATAGATTTTTATCTTCCATTTAAGAGATTTACTGCAATTTTATTTACCTGGTGGAATCGTGACTAGTCTAGACTTAGTGTGTGTATTTTTCTCAACTAGGCTTGCTTTATCTACCTACCTGTATATAATTATTTGTACAGAATACTCATTAGAGTGTTTAGTCTTTGCTTCTAAAATCTATATTTGAATAGGAATATATTTACCATCTACTACCAGAAACAGGAAAAAAAAATCCAATGATTCCAGCCATTCTACCAATGCAAAATTATCTGTAATATTTGGATGTAAAGACATTTATAAAAAGACAAACTGAAAAATAAAGATTCTGGCTTTCAAGACTGGGCCATTAGAATGAATACATCCAAACTGCACTGCCAGTATATTGTACTCAGTGCATGACATGGGGTAGTCCATGCTGCTTAATAGTTATAATGTGGGTTTTGGAGCTGGACTGCCTGGGCTTGTTTATGTCCTTGCTGGGTCCTAGCTGTATAAAATTACATTATCCCTCTGTTCCTCAGTTTCCACACTTGTAAAACAGGGCCAACCACCATACTAGTTTAATAGAGTTGCTATAAGGTTTTAATGAGATAATATACAGAAAGCACCTGAAATAGTTTCTGGCATATTAGTTAGTGTTAGGTGTTGAATTGTATCTGTCCCAAAAGCCATGTTTCAGTCTTAACCCTTGGTACCTGTGAATATAATCTGATTTGGAAATAGGGTCTTTGCAGACATAACCAGGTAAATAAAAGATTATACTGGATTAGCCTAATCCACTATGATGGTGCCCTTATAATAAGAGGAAAATTTGGACACAGACCGAAACAGAGGGAAGACAGCCAGGTGGAGATGGAGGCAGAGCTGACAGTTAAGCTGCCACAAGCCAAGGAACATCTGGGGCTACAAGAGACTGGAAGCGACAAGGAAGTTTCCTCCCCTCCAGGCAGAGAGGGAGCATGGCCTCCCGACACCATGATTTCAGACTCCTAGCCTCCAGAACCATGCGAGAATAAATTTCTGCTGATTTAAGCTGCCTACTTTATGGTACTTTGATACGGTAGCCCTAGGAAACAATTTCAGTCAGTATGCAGCTAATTAGCTATTATCAGACATTAGTAAAGGCCTATTGTAAGAGCGGGGCTTTGATTTTCTATATGTAGAGAAATAATTATGTGTGCTCACAACACAATCTCAGATGTCTACATTTCATGTCTTTCCAGATATGTTAAGAATTGAGTACCAGCTCATTAGACAAAGTTCAGCTCTGCACCCTATGAAAAATTTGGAAGGTACAGAAGTGAATGGCATGCAATATACTCAGAAAACATAGCCTTTTGACATTTCACAAAGAAAGAAACAAATACTATGTTTTTAAGGTCACACTAACTCTGCTATGCCATAATAATTGTTTTTGAAACACGGAAGTCATTTGCATCCCATTCTGATAACAGATGAAAAGAGATTAAAATATTCTTTGTAAAATCATGTTTCTAAGTAGGAACTGTAACCCATTAACATCTGTGGACTCCAGTGTACAGCAATGCCACTTTTAATGCCATACGGAAAGAAAGCAAGAAAATCTCAAATACCTTGAAAACCTCTATTTAAGTCTTTAGTTTTTGAAAGTAGAGTTGATTTTCAATGTGACCCCAAAGCACTCTAAAGTAATCACTGAGAGCAAAGTTGGAAACGAGCTGACCTAGAGACTGTTTGATGTGGTACTCTGTACCTACAGACCTTAATCCCTGGCCAGGGAGCCCTTCCCACTCTTCAGAGGACCCTGCTCTGGCCCTCTTCCAGCCACTCACTCCGCCTCCCCCCACCCGCCCCATAGTATGAGGCTTTCCTCTAGAACAAGCTCCTGTTGTCTACCCGCAGGCCCCCTAATTCTCTGCTCTAGTGAGCCTGGGTCTGCCTCCAGGCTGTGGGTCGGAAGGCAAGGCGGAACCCTCCTCCCACACACACACTAAGGAATCAACTACAGCAAATACAACTCACCCTGAAAACAACCTGAAGACTGCAGAGCAGACCACCTACACCTGGCAAAGGAGAGAAGACCTCACAGAAAAGGGGACCTCACTTCCTGCCCCTGATGGAAGCCACAAACCACACACTATTGAAAGGGTGTAAGAGGGCCAAGAGAAGAAGTTGACTTATGCCTGTTATCTAAGGTCTTATAACACATTGGAAGAAATAGCCATGCAAATCACTAATCACAAATAATGGCATGGTTCCTGAGGTGTGACTACTCATGTTGAGAATGGAGGAAAAGGAGATATTGGACATCAGGATTATGAGCCACACTGTTGATAAACTGTCTTTTCAAAATCTTTCCTGGATCTACTTGCAATAGCTTGGCTCAAGATGCATTGAATCATTATAGTCATGTATCTCCCACGGTGAGGCTGAGAAATGAAAACACAAGGTGTGCACAGGAAGTCTGCATCAACCTAGAGCAGGGTGAATTTCAGAAGACTCCCACAGGTATGACTTAACAACCCTAATTACCCAGGCTACTTACCTACACAGCTACTGTATTTCTAAGAGCAAAATGTTAATGGAGAGGAGAGAAAAATATTGGTGGAGAGCAGGACCCATTCTGTTGTTCTTGGGTTCGATATTGATAGAGGAGGAAGGGATCTAAAATCCAGTTAAGGGAAATAGAGACTAGAGATCATAAAGTAAAGTTTAAAGGGGAATTAATTATATAGCCTTTTATTATTACAATAACAATACATATGGTAATAAATCAGAAAATAAAAACATACATTTAAAAAATTAAAACATATTGTTACTAACAAGAGAAAAAAATACTCATTCCAGACCAATATAATACAAAATGGAAAGTTGTAATTGGGTGGCAATTCAGCTACTAGACAGTAGTGGATTTAAAAAGCACAGACATTATGTAACAGTCCTGATGGTTAATAGTATGCCTTTTTCATAAAACTTCTCCATTAAGGCTGACAAACAACAACTTCATTAAAACAAATGGTTATATTTGTAGTAGAAAGAAAAGAAAAAAGAAAGTCCAAAAATTTTCTGATAAATTATAGAGTTCTCTCTCTCTTCTCTATGCTGCTGGGTAAGCTATGACCTTTGCCACTCCCATTGCTGCTGTGTATAGCTGTCCAGGTTGTACACTGCACAACTCTAGGAGGCTCCATTTATATAAACTACCATAAAGAGCCCCTCGAACTTATGAAGTTTGCAAGCTTCAAAACTATGTGGTTTCCCTGGCTTCCTACTTCCACTCCAAAATGGACTTATATTAAAACTAAATTTGATTATCTCAAATTCAAACAAAACAAGATTAAATTTCAAGTATGGTCTGAAATTCGAATATGACTCATTTCAGTGTTTCTAGATAGATTCAAATCTCTGGAAATTAACAACTCACAGGTGTTTATCATATGAGATTTTAAGCATTTAGCAGACACTGCTGACTTTTGATTCCATGTGATGAGAACAGAAGTGGGATTCTGATGATAGCTCAGTTTATACAGCCCACTCCTGGGTGGCCTCATGAGACCACAAAAACCAGCAGTAGAAAGTATAGCAGGTTCTGGAAAGGAGGAGGAGAATGGCACAACAAAGCAACATTAGGTAAGAGTCCTCTTAGTTGTCAGTACTTTATAGGTGACTTTCTAGCACCTCCCAGCACACTTAAAGGTGGGTGTTTCTGGGCAACCTTGGCCTAAACCTGAAGTTTGATATTTAGTCATCAGGGAAAACAGTTCTGAGCCTTTGGTTTCCTCTGTCTGTCTGCCAGGGACATTTAAAACATCTGTCTAGCAAACTCAACCTGGAAAAGTGGATGTGCATCTGTCCTTTGTAGTCAAATCACAAAGCTTTATTGTTGTTGTTATAGTACAGCTCTACTTGAAGTTTTCATTTCTAGTCCCACATGGAATACTGACTCTGAAACTGGAAGAGGGACAGAAGCCAAAACTGAGATTCATGAGTTTCTGCATTCGAACGTTTTCTTTTTCTTAAGTTGTTCAGTTTAACCCCAGGTGCATCAAATTAGAGTTGTGTATGCAGCACAACTAAATAGTAGGTCCTGCCCAAGTACAAATGAATGTACATTGAGTAAACATCCCCAAAAGATCCCATTAAAATGTAAACATGAAAGAATGCTCAATACAGCTGTGGTCTTACCATTCGCCTTGTGCTGCACATCTGGCGGAAACTGGTCAGGAGCGTACCATTGACAATCAGGCTGTATGGAACAATAAAACATTATTACAGCAAGATGACTTCAAACAAAACATAGTGGTGCATTAAAAATATAATTATATGATGTGGCTTTTATTGTGCAGGCAACACAAAAGTAGATTCTATCCAAACCTGTTGCCAATCTCACACATCTCTTACCTCACTCAACACTACTAACACTACTACCATTTCCCTGTCCCAAATCCACTCAATGTTTGGCCAGAGTTGCTACCACTTTGGGACTGAGGCATGTTTTCTTTTTTTTTTTTCTTTTTCTTTGCAACAGATGTGTTTTGGATATCTGCAGAAGTATAAACACTTCAGTAAAACTTACTATAGCCCATAAATAAAACAAAGAAATTTACCATCAACAAATACTCTCTAAAACCCTCACACAGGAGGCAACAGGAAGATCAGGAAAAAAATGACAAGCTTAATATTTTCTTGTGGTGGGTACTTGGCTTAGAGAGGCTTAGGATGGTGAAGTAGGGCAGATTTTTCCCTTTGTCCTGTTCCTCGGCAGAAATTATTCTGGAAATTGCTCAGATAGTTTAGACTAGAAAGGCAGTAAGAGGAGACAAGATGTGGTTTCCCACCTGGGATTTTCTCCTAGGTTTACCCCAGTTAAAAACTGCTAGATATTGACCATCAGGGAACATGTCAAACAAGCTGCACTGAGTAAATCATAAACTAGGGACCTAAATTTCAACATATTCCAAGTCCAGTGTCTTTGTATTCAACTACTTGGAACAGGGCAATTGTGGCTTTCTCTGCCCATGAGATTGGTTCATCTTCCTGCTCCAAATGCTAACCCCTGCCTCCTATTTCTCCCCAGGACACAGAAAATATAGACCTTTCGTTCCATTAGTCACTTAACTCCTGAAATAACTAGGGGAAACTTCTCCAACACTGAGCTGATAGGGAGCGTTCCAGGGCTGCGAGACCGCCCCAGGACAGCCTGAAGGCCAGCTACCTGCCCAGACCCTCGGACCTGCCGCAGGTGGTGCGGGCTGGCCCAATGCTTCCCCACGCAGACACCTAGGCTCTTGGCTCCCTTCGGTCCATGAAAAAGCTCAAAAAGGAAATGAGATCACCTCTGTTGTTTATCTCCTCCTTTATTTTTAGATGTCTCAAGTAACACAGAGGGTAAGTGATGTGAGCCTCAGTTTTATATTCCAGGAGAGCTGCCAGAAGGGGGGAATATACTGTAATTTAAAAAATATTATTGCATGTGCTTTCATTTGGCCTTAGAAATAAACATGAAACATGAAATATTCTTTTAAAATGAATTTGGGGAGTTTTTGTAAATTCTACTGTTACACTGAGATTTTATTTAACTGAATACTGCTTGAAAATGTAGGCTGTAATACATGGCTTGGAATCTTTATTCAAACAGACCTTTATTTGATGATACTTTCACATGATCTGGACCACCTTACCTCTTGTAACTGATGGGGGAAGTTTGGTTGGGCTTTTTTAGAAGGAGAATGTCTACCTAAAATAACATTTTTATTTTTAGATAAACTTGAACGACTCACTGGTTTTAAAATTAACCTTTCACAAGAATATTTCTACAATTCCCTAACCTGTAAGAGCTAATGCCTAAGTAAGTTTTCATCTCTTTATGTTTTCCATGATGTTAATTTACTTCTACATGCTAAAAAAAAAAAAACAAAAAACATTAAGGAATGTTAGTTGTGTTGGAGATTCCTAGAAATATATCTGGTGAAGACAGCGAAGTGAGCAAACAGATAAGAAGAAAAGGAAATGAGAGAGGAGAGCAAATACACTTAGCAAGAGACAACAACACAAAAAGAAACAAATTCTTAGTAGTGTGCTGAGTCCCACCAGGGTCACATAAGAGATGCTCATTAAATTCTGATATCCTTCTGCCATCCAAAGAGTCATTATCTCCTCCCGTGGGAAAAGGGCTTTGAGTTACCCTTAAATACAAAAGTATGAGAAATTTCAGGCAACCAAGAGAATTGTGCTGTCCATAGTGGTCTCCTAGGAAAATCCCAGTTAATACCTCAGATTCTTTGCATGATTAGACACACAGTTAATGAAGACTAAGGGGGAGGGGAGTTGTCTGAGCAAATCCAAAATGCAGAAAAATGCCAATTTTTTTTCTTTATAAAGACTCTGTCTATGTAGGCAAAATAGGAGAGACAGGAGTCCAGAGCATGGAGGAGGGTGGGTGGAATACTGCTATGAGGAAGGAGGAAGGGAGCTTCAGGCCGGACTTATTCAGGTTGACTGTCCAAATCAATTCTACTCACAAATAATTGCTCCACTGCTCATTTCATTTTGCCTGGGTAGACACCCCACAGAGAGCAACTTAAGTGGGTCACTTTTTCTTAGATCCTTTAAGAATATCCTTTCAATTGCAAAATGTCAAAAACCATTTTGCACAGATGTACCGATATCCATAGCAGTTCAACAGAAGTTTACAGATGAAAAAGACATCTCCCAGACTGTTTTTCTGTATTCATTTTGGTTTTCTTGATACACAAAAATATCTTGTTGGTAGGGTCAAGTATGTTATTAAAACTGACCCATATAAAATGTTATATATTCATTCATTGGATTATAGCTCTATTTGATAACTTTCAGTTAATTTATTCATATCTGTATGTCCTATGGATACAAAGTCCTAAAGATAATTATACTTTACATTAACCTCTGTAACCCTGCAAGTTATAGGCTGAGATAAAGTAGAGGCTCTTTCTGTAGACAATATTATGTGCCAAAATTCCAAAGACAGATAAATTTCTACCAAAAGAGAGTATTAGCACTTATTAGAGAATATAAGCACTTAGTTGTTGACGTGAGAGTTCTTACTTACAGGGTGCTTCTGTAGATCCTGCACAGTCCCAGGGCCTGCTGGTACATGTGGATCCCGCAGGAATCCCAGGTCACAGTTACAGGTTGGGAAATACATCTGAGGAGAACAATGCTGTCAGTTCACTGGAAGTGGGTGAAGTTGGAGTCATACTGACTCTTGCTTTATAAACCACAAGATTTGGTTTAAATCATAGAGTTTAGCCTAAATCTGGAATAATTCTAACTCAAAATAGTAGACATGTCACTGTAGACTCTGGACCACTACAGATGGGGCTCAGAGGCCAAATTTTACTTAAGGTGAAATTGTAATTATTTTTCCATTTTGAAAAAATTAGAAATACTTGAAAAGTACAGAGTTAACTTTATGTTTCTGAGTTTTCTTCACGGAGGGTTCTTGCTTAAGAAGAACCAGCAGTTAAGACATAAAATAAGTTTTCTTAAATTGCTCCCAGAGACTCCTACTGCATAGCTGAAGTATGGAGAGGAAATCAGGAATTAAGAGAAACGATATTTGTTCCTTAAGGCTACAAGGGAACCAATGGGGTAGAATGCTGCTTCGGAATCCAAGAAGATTTCTATTTTCTCAAAAGAGGCACAGGCCTTTGAGGTAGTTTTCCACTAAAAGTGGGTAAGCAACTGCAAGAAATATCAAGGAAATGTATTTCCAGGTGTTTGTGGGTCTATGAAGAAATCTCTATCTGCATGAACATGCACTAAGGCATGTACTAATGGTACTATGTTCTGGAAAGCATGTGTTTTGCATGACTTTTAAGGTTTAAATGCTTTGGTGGTACCTAAGCATCATCTATGCATGGACACTGTAGTCGAGAATGAAAACTATGGGTTGTTTCAGGCCATCTGTAGCAGACGGAGCTTGATTATATCTTTAATTAGGACCATGAGGAACTGCTACTTGGAAATAAATGTGTGGGTAAAACTTAAAGCTACTGTTTCAACCATGACAATAAGGTTGGTGAATTTGGGTAAGGACCAACGTACCTGTTTTAATTGCTTTTCTAGTTTTTCTTTCTCCATCTGACAGGTTTTTATCTACAAACAAACAAAGGCATTTGTTTATCAAAAAGAGCTCAGATGGTTAGTTTCAAAGCTAATCTTGACCCAGCTGCCAGTGAGCTGCTCAGAAGCCCAAGGGGTGAAGCACCAGCAGCAGTATGAGAACAGTCAAGTTTTGAATTTTCCAGACATGCAGTGGTTCTACTTTGAAATTACCAAATGAAGTTTGGAGAATTGGAGATTTTAAAATTGTTATTCCAGATTGTAGGGGCCAGTAGAGGTTTACTTTTAGGTTGATGTATTTAGATATAGATGGAGATGGAGATATAGACATAGATACGGATGCAAAAACAGCTTCCACTGCTTATTGAAGGCTTCCACAATAAAATTTAGAAGCTGTTCATGTACTTAATACATGCCCCACCTGATCTAAGTGCTTCACATAAAACAACTCTGGCTTTTTCCAGTGGCCCTGTGTGATACTTAATATTATCCCCATTCTACAGATGAGGACTCTGGGACATGAGATGCTGAGTAACTGCTATACTTCATGGCTTCCCATTGGTTAAGGCCCAACCTCATCCAGCACAGTCATCTACCTAGCACCTAGGAGGACTCCCTGCCTGGAATTCCTCAACATCTGAGGACACTTCTAGAGAAAGCTGGTTTTCCTTTGACTCTCACCATGCTGCTGTCCTCCCAACACCTCATGTTGCACATCCCCATAAGCCATATGACCAGTTGTCCCCTGCTGGAAGATACTTTCCCAAGTATCACCTATCGGAATTGTTTTCTCCTTGCTTGGTCTTCCCCTTTAGCATTATACATTTACTATGTGCTTTTTTTATAGTCCAGTGTTTACTGTGTACAGTCAGTTCTCATTATTCCCAGTAGCTCTGTTCTATAAAGTCACTGTGGACACAGCAGTAGCAAACACTGAACCCACTGCTTGTGAGGAAGGGCAGGGTTAGGTTCTTAGGAGCCTCTGGTCATACAGTTTGGTTGACTGGTCAATACATAATTTTGTTTTACATGTGTTTGTATTAAAGACACCTTATTTAATAAATATTGTTGACCCATTAACATTGAACTCATGGCCAATCACACCCTGAATGAAGCTTATCTAACACGACTTTTCTGTTAGGCATGTCGTAGCCTTCCTATGCTTAGGAACATGAGATAACACTATAGCATGATGCTTGGAGGACACTTTAAACAATGAAACCACCAACAAAAAGCATAAAAATGTGAACACTATGGCACTATATAGACTATGAAAAGGATACTTTTTTATGATATGAGAGCTGAAGAGGAAGGCAGAGCACCACTTTGTTGCACCTTAGCAAAGGAGTCAGCAAGCGTGTCAGGCAGCTCATGTTTTGATGCTCTACATGTGCTCACAAATGACCTTGAAGGTGACATGAGTATTGATTTGGGGGTCATGAATAAATTTTAGCGAATGAGCAAGTTCACAAATATAGAATCTGCAAATTTCACATCTATATATATATATATATATATATATATATATATATATATATGTACCCCTCATTATATTGTGAGTCTTTTAATAGCAAGGATCATGTTTTATTCCCTCACAGCATAACAGGGATGCCTTGCAGACAGAAAGCATCAAAATTAGATTATAAAGAACTGAATGTGGCATACTAATTATGCAACCGAATGAAATTATTAAAAATTCCCCCTTCTAATAGACTAAAGTCATTTATGAAATACTTGTAAGTTATGTCCTAAGTGAGATGTTTTGGAATAGACTTCTTTCACTTAACCCTGAGAACAATTTTTTGAAATCCTGATCGATACCACCTATATTTTGCAGGTGAGTATACTGAGGAGGGTAGAGTAACCTATTTTTCCAGACAGAGGTTTTAGACTTGAAAGAACCATCTGAGAGATGATCTAGTCCAGTGCCATTTTACAGATGAAGAAAAGGAAGAACAGAAAAGTTGAATAACTTGTTCAAGGCCATCACCAATTGCCAAAGCAGGCAGGAACACCAGGTTTCTACCCCTAAATTCCTCTGACTCTTAAGTGTCCCTAAGGATACTTTCATTTCGCCACACTGCCAACTTTAACAGCCACTGGCTTAAAATGTCCTCAGTGACAGAATGAATAAACTCTGATGAATAAGCAACCAATGCCAGAACAATTTGACCTAAAAATTGCTTTTTGGTCCATTGGTCCAATTACACCACAAGTAATACAAGAATCAGATAAGACAATGCCAATTCTGTTATATCATGACATTTAATCTCCTGTTAATACATTAAACAAAGGTTGTTAAACCATCTACTACATCTTCTTGTGGGTTCCATCATCCTTTTGCCAGAATCAATGAGACTTTTGAAAAATAAATGCTTGAAATATCATTATATTAGAGAAAAATCTGATAATCTTAAGATATTACTAGGATTGTCCCATAGTTCATAAGCACAATTGTACCATACTGTATTTAGATGATAGATTTATTTTGTTGATATCAATTGAGACTTAGATTACAGATGACACTGGAATCAAAAAATCATGTGCTGAGTGAGCAGACGGTTATGTGTTCCTGGTTGTGCCAAAACTAGAACCATGAGGACACTGCCAGTCTTAGATGCTAATTTGCCATCGTCTGAACTTAATGTAATAGAACAAATAAACTTAAAACATGACAAGAAATAATCTTTGCAGTGCCAACTTAAAAGAAACTAAGGCAGCTTCAGATGTAAGACAGAAAAATTGAAAGATTTCACATGTAAGACAGAAAAATTGAGAGTTGCATGAATTATTTTCAGGAAAGCATTTTCTTATATGTTTACCACTATTTTACTCTTTCCAATTTCTTAGAAAAGAAATGGTTCTAAATAATTTTTCCATACAATTGGGAATTTAAGTTAATTCTTGAAAAAACATCAGAGAATAAATTAAATTTACAGTATACTTTGTATTAGGAAGAAGGGGATGATGAATAGTTTAAAATGTCTTCTCAGACTAAGAATCCTGAAGCTCTAGAGCTATCACAGCATGTCCCATAACAATTTCCTATTCATTCAAAGACATTGCATGATATTGCAAATCAAAAATGTTGTGGTTTATTTTCTTTTCTTAAGCCAAAATTGTGTTAGCTACACTTTCTTCATTAACATCATTATTTACCTATTATGGAAACTTCCTAAGTCCATTTTTAATACTTAATATTAGAATGCTTACATTCAATAAATTCTGTTTCAATAAACTGGCTGAGATTATCTGGCTTCCTTGAGAGTGCTCCAGTTACATAAATTTAATCTGGGAACCCACTGAACATATTCTCAGTTTCACCAGACATATAAATGATATTAGGAAATACATATATTTTTGGAAGACAGGAACATTCTGACACAGCCCTTCAACAAAAATGACAATTAGAAGCAACTTCACTGTGCTGGAGTGTTTCAGATTTGAATTTGAGTACTACGTAGTTCAACCTCCATGCTACCAAGATAAACATTATGAGAAAAAGATCAAAAGAACTGGATTTTACAAAAGACATTGGAATCCAATTTCTTGGGTAACTCCTTAATATATTTAAGTTAAAGAAATCACCAGTCATTTTCATGTCCTTACAGGATTGTTTAAGAATGATTTCATTCCAGGTGCTAACCTCTCAAAAGAAAAATCAATGTCAATTAAGAGAAGCCAAAACATTTTGATATTTTTTGAAATGAGAAAATTAAAAAATTCAGATGTGCTGGCAAAGATTATTTTGTTTTTGATGCGTACCTGGGAATTCAGCTTGTTCAACTGGGATTGCGACATTTGATTAATTTGCTGTAGCTCTTCTTTCTCTTGATTAAGTCTTTCTCGGTCTGATCGTTCCTTTTGGAAGTCTTCTTCATATATTTGTACCTAGGAAATATTAACTTGCTGTTATTGTTAGCTTCCTTTTCCCTTAGGCAGTTTAAATAATTTTGGAAGAGGTTTCTACAGATTTGTCCAATCTGAGTCATTCCTATCTTCTTCCTATAAATACTTCTTCTTTGTGGGACTCCACCCTAACAGATATGACTACAATTTTATCTTTTGCTTTCTTTAGACTGGCAGTTCTCAACTTTTTCCTCCTTGAGTATGTATCAAGAATTCAGAAGCAAAGTAATAACATGATATTTTGAAAAAATTTCCCTCACCCATTATTCTGCTGCATATTCCATTACTGTGATGAGCTCTCCAGTCTAGTGTTAAGGGTCACTCTTTTGGAGCAAGTCATATATTCCCAACACAAGGCTTTGATGTATGAATACTGCTTGAAGTACTAAAAGACAGTTTACTGATGATAGAGGTGAAGCAAACGCACTATTCACATGCCAGTTTCCAAATATAAATTATAAGTTGGACACAAAATAGAAATGAAAGGCTCATGTCTGTGGAAAAGCAAAGTATAACTGCTAAAAGTATTCATGAATGTTGCCCCAGTAATTTTGGGGGTATGTCCCCTCCAAAAAAAGTTATGTTTTAGTGAAACTACTCTCAAGAGACATTCCAAATCTTCCAGAGAAGTAATCAAATAAAAAAGAAAAACAGATTTCATTATTATTGTATTTAATTGGCATAGTGTTGACTGACTCTATAGGTAGACTTATGATAACAAATGAAGCTTAGGGAATGAAGCAAAGGTATTCCTCTGAGGATCATGATTTAAATCACAACTTACACTGGAACCTAATAGTTTTCTGTCTATTAATACTAACGCACATTGCATCTTCATCACCAAAAGTGCAACACATTTTAACTAGAAGTTTACCAATTTTAAGTCAGTAATAACATAACAAAATGTAATAGGATGAAATTAAACATTTTATATAGATCTAGATGCAAATACACATTTTTCATTTTAAGGTTTTATTTACCAGAAGCAGGGGACTACACCCAGCCAAGTTGATGTTTTGTTTTTTATTTTGTTTCTGCTTGAGAGCTGAGGTTCAGTTCCAGACACAGTCAAACTAATGCTCTGTAAACAATTACCAAAGGCAACTAAAACAGGAGAAGTCCATCTGATCATAAGGGAACACTTTTTATGAAACAACACTGATAGTGATATCATTGCTTTAGTCTGGTGGCCAAGATTCTGGCTCAATTTCTCTGTGAATTTTAATTCTTTAATGTTTCACTTAGCACTTGGTAACATAATGATTGTGCATGCCCCATGAGAAATGTGCAGGGTTAAAATGTGTATGTAGAAAGTTATCAAAAAAGCCACATAAAATCTAAGGAGATGGATTCTGGTCTACTCTTGGGATATTGGAAAAAAGAATATCTGTCATTGTCTGTATCAAACATGAGGTAAACCATGACTACAAACTCTGTGTATAAGAGTGACTCTCTTGCATGTGGTGTACATTATATGAGAGCATCAAAGATGATTCAAGTGTCTGGACATAAGCAGGACTTTTTTCAGAGGAATCCTGGTGAGTGCCAATACTTAGGGGTTGAGAATTTGGCAGAGCTTTAACACTCTCAGTACTACCCTTATTCTCATCATAGGTTTATTTTTAAGCTATATATTTGATCCTGAATGTAATGAAGTGGATTATTCAAATGGAGTGGACAGAAGAGAAAAATCTAATTTTATCATCAGGTGCTCTGAATTTTTTAGATATATCTATAAGAAGTAATAACAATAGAGTAAACAATAATAACACAATTGCTCAATTCTTTATGTGTATTTCATCAAGAATCTTTGTAATTGGCACTTGCTCAGAACAAAATAGCCAACAAATTGTACTCATGGACATCAGAAAAATAATACTTTTCAGCCCTTTGTTCTATGATATTCTCTCCCCCACCACTAATATATTACTAACAATGTGTGCTTTGGAGATAGGAATTCTTATATGTATCCTGTATTTGTTGAGATTGCATGAAGTGTTCGAGGCTTTACCTACATGAGTTTATTTAAGCTCTCACAGTAAAAGAGATATGATATGCATGGAGGCCCCTCAGCTATACCACCTCGTTAGCTGAACTAAATTTAGACCCAAGTAGTTTAGGATGTCCTATTTCCCCCATCCCTGTGTTGCTGCCACATGCAGAGGCTTAGAGAGGGCATCCTGTACTCTTGCTGTCCACTCAGCAACAGGGAGTGAGGCTGAGTGAGTTGGGTGAGTGCATCAGAAAACTGCTAGGTGGTGCCATCCATCCATGTGGGTGGATAGCAGATCTGGCTCTTCAGTGATTATGATCACTGCAGAGTATTCCCTTTAAAACTGTCCTTTGTGTTCAAAGGCCTGGAGGTCGACAGCTACAGAATAATAGCCCAGCTGCTACTACTTTCTGAGAAAGTCCAGAGTCTGGATTAACAGTGTTTTAAAAATAAATTATGTCTATATGAAACTTTCTAGATCCAGTGCTAACAGAATAGCACCAAAAGGTTAATTAGTATGGCCTTCTCTTAACTGCATGATCTTGGCAAGCCATATTAATGCATCTGAAACTGAATTCCCTCTTTTATAAAGTTTGAATTGGGCTATCTAATCTGTATTCTCCTATCAAGCTCTAAAATTAGATAATTCTAATGAAAACAAATGCAAAGCCTTTGACACATTTTGAACAGCAAGACTTCTAAAAACGTCGAAAGGAACAAGAATAACGAGCCCTCCATTCTCCACATGATCCTGCCACTTTCAGCTTCTCACCTGTTGTTTGAGAACTTCCATTTCTGTTCTCATCTGCTCATGGTTGCACTCCATTTCAAACTTGCCCAAACAGTTCTCAGGAAATGAAGAACACTCGATTTTTAAGGCATCCTGGAGAGCCTGTTTATAAGATAAGCACACTGTGAACTGAGTTACCACATCATAGGAACTCCTCTATAACTGTTACCATCATCTAAAGTTATTATTTTAAAATACTTTAAGACCAATATATTCAAATTAAGTATATGTTTCCAATGAAGTGGGCTCTGATTTACAGTGGAAATAGTAATATAGCACTATTGCTATAGTAATAATACTGGGAAAAAAGTGTTTTGCCAGAAGTCTTTAAAGTGGCAAGTCAGAAACATTTATTCAGAATCACTGAATTTAATTTTTCCTCTCAGAATTCCAAGTTGTAAGGGTTACTCAAGAATATCTATCACACAAATGAAAAAAGCAATGTGAGTCTTTCTTAATCTGAACTATCATCCTGAATCAGTAGACCTGGGCACCGAGCTTGAGAACTTGTAGTCCTCAAAAACTGGTGCTGCTGGTCCAGATGATATTTGAGTAATATTCTGCTATAGAGCCATAGGAGAGGGGGCAACCCACAGAAATGTGAGCCTATGCTGATTCGCTCTCTGTTAGATCTGTCATATGCTTGCTTTTCTGCCCTGTCCTCCTCAGCAAACCATGACCTAGCTTAGCCTGCCATATTCGTTCTCCAATAAAATATCCATTAACTCACTACAAGGTAGAGAGAATGCTCTGCTTTCCTGTCATCCAGTACAACTTGGGGTTTTCACAGTGGGGTGAGGAGATAAAGGAAATAGACTTAGATTTGCCAAGATGATCACCGTCCTTACTAGCCCATGATGTCCTGACATAGCCTACACTTGGTCAGATCACCTGAAAGCCACTGCCTCTATGCTGAACACCTTGGTTCAGGATGAGTTCATTAAAATGGCTGCCAAAGATGGTGACACAACATACCTCATCCTGGTGTGATCTCAGAGCCCACACACAAAATGACTACTTGCTCACTATTAAATGAGTCCTCTATACAAACAGAAAAGGTTCACTTGCAGAGTTCCAAGAATTCACTTCCTCTGTGTTTTTTAGTAGCTTCAGTGATGTTTGATGATACTATTAATAACTCACTTCCCTGAATTACTATACAATATGGCCATAAAGGTAGGAAAAGCGAATCAAACTTATGGTCTTCAATATGTGTACACAGACTACGAATTACCTAGTAGAATGTCTTATGGTCTCTGGATACTGTCTAGTTCAGTCAAAATGTCATTATAAGGAAGGTGTAAGAGAAACAAGAACTTTTTTCTTCCTCCAAGAAGTTGAAGAAACAACAAAAGTTGTTTAGTAATGAATGTTTTGTGAATTTGTTTTGAAGCTACAAAGTTCTAGGAAGTATCATAATAGTTACAATTTTTAAAAATGTCTTGTAGTTGTAGAGAATCTAGGGTGGAGTAACCAAATGAGTTAAGACAATCAAATATGCTGGTTCCATACCCTACACCTATGAATAGACTCTTTTTGTAGGTCTTGTTATATTTGAATTTCCTGGTCTACCTTTCATGCTATTCACACTTCTAGAAATTTTGCAAATGAGTCACAAATGAAAAGTGAGTCTAATAGATATTCATTCCATCTTGGGGCTTTCCAACTTCCTTGAACAAACATCTGCTAACCCATTCTAGAATAGTAATTTACCATCTGCACAGATACACTGTTAACAGTTCTACCCATCTCACAGTGCTGAGATGTCAGACAAATCAATTTTGCCCATGGGTGGCACTGGCTAACTACCCTCAGGTAATTTCTCACTTTGGTTAAACATCTGGCTTCTCTTCAAGAACTTCATGAAACAATGCCTGTGGGTATTTCCTTCAAAGCCATAAAGTTGAATTACTCAATTATACAGAGCATACACAGTTGTGTGAACTTCTGACAACCATATGCTAATTACTAATCTGACATGCTACAAATTTCTGCTGAGTGAATGGGCAGGCAGGCAGCTGGCTTGTGCAAGTAGGGTGGACCCCAGATTCCATGCTGTGATGGACAGTGTGCACCATCAGCTCCCCAAATCAACATTTTTAATAACTTCTATTTACTATGGTGATAGAAAGAAAAAAAAAAAGAAAAATTTATTGTGCAAAATAGAATAATTTCTTAAATTTCATGATTCTAATTCATGCATTAAATGAGAAAAAAAGCTCTTTTCATTGCTCATCACTTTATATTTATGTTTTTTTAAGTGACAATTTAAGGTAGAGATGTGGGAAATTATTTCTGGCTTGAAGCACCCTTTTAATTTTCCTTACTACTCATAAGTAATATGACATGCCTGTTGAAGTATGAATCCCAGTGCCAGAATTAACTATTGAACATATTATGTACTAGCTAACAATTAATTCATTGATTCACCCATTCAACAAATATTTAAGAACATACTGTGAGCAAGGCAGGCCCTATCCTAAGCACTTGAGTACAACAGTAAACAAAATAGGAAAATCCAGGGCCGCATTATGACTGTTGTTTTTATGAGTCCTTTCCTCCAAATAAGTATATATGTTATATTTCATAACTGCATTCTTATAAAGATGAATATGTTAATATTGAAATTTTTTTCAGCCTAAAAGTTCTTTTTCATCTTCTGATTTTAAGAGAAATTAAACATAATAACGGGCCACTACTAAAAGTGGTGTACGCCCTCAACACTGTGTCTGCCATGCCTGATAGAGGTAGGGCTTAAAAAATCTTACCTCTGTGGGGCTTACAATCAAGATTGGAAGTCAGGAAATAAATAAACTAGTCAATGTGAGACATTAGGTAAGCATATATTAGATAGAAATAAATTCTAAGGAAAAATTAAAATATGAAACAGTAGAGCTGGATTATTTAATTTCAATGAAGATAGCCAGGAAAATCTTCTCTGAGGTGATATTTGTGTGAAGAACTGAATTTTACTCAAATTAATTTTTCTCATTGAGATATGATTATAATCAAAAGAGTTATAGAATTTTTACAAATAAAAAAATTTCTGTTGACTATAAATACAGATACACAAAAATGAAGGGTGCACATGGACATGAGAAAAATCAGAGTTCTCAGCTGTTCTAATTTCTACAGGCTTTATATCCTCATGCTTTCATTTAGAGAAATGAATTAGAGAATGAAGAAAATTTATCAAACAATACATCAGGAATGGGAGACATTTCAAACATAAGCCCAATTAATGTTAGTTTCTCTACGTCATTTGTGGAGAATTTCCAACAGAGAATAGAAGGGAAAATTCATTTGCCCTGAATTTGTTTCTCTGAAAGTTGTTTTTCTCTCTTAGAGGATAGAGAAGTACATTGTTTATGAAGTCATTCTCTACTTTCCCATTTTTCTCCTGAATAATAATGTGTCCCACACACAGATCAAATATAGCATTGCATTTGTAAAGCACCCTGTCAACAATGCAGGCACATTCTTAACATTTGGGGTATCTTTAAATGTCACCTCAACACTAATTAACTACAAGATTGCACACATTCCAAAATGCAGGCATTGAGTATGTTTTCAAGGCCAATCACCTACTCTTGTGTTGGAAGAATACTGTTACTTTGGTCAAGAAATGTCTAGCTTGAGAAATGAGTGTCTCAATTTAACTAAATTCTACAAGTATTCCTATGGTTTACTTGTGATAAGACTCTTGGAAAAGTCAACAGCAAAGGATTTAATTTTTTCCCTGAGTAAGTCAGCACTTTCCCCAGAAAATTAAGCTATTAGGTCATAAAACTCACACAGACACACAGGCACACACATGCAACAATGAAGCATCATCCTTTGCAGCAACTCACAGGTGGCCCGTCTGAATAGTTAAATCAGAACAAAGGTTTTAAACCACTTGTGTTTTCCTCCTAATAGACCTACTCCCCTCCACCCCCCATTGAAGGTGAGTTTTAGGATCATTCTCAAGGAAGGCACCCTCGCCATCCTCGCTTTGGCATTTAACATGCTTCCAAAGAGCCCGCATCACACTCAGCTCCTGGTGATGATTTTAAAGAGCAGCCTGTTTCCTCAGGAAACTTCTGTGGTTGACAAAGAGATATGCGACGCCCACTTGCTTTTTGTGGTTCTTTGAACTAAAAAATTGTTCTTACTGTCTTCTATAATCTCTCTTAATTTCTCTTTTTCATGATGATTCTTTGCAGGAATATGAATTCCCTACAGCCTCCTTCACCGAGTACGGCTGAGAGCAGCAGATAAGAGTGAATTACAAAATTACAAAGGGGCTCCTGCACAGGCCCCCATGACTGGGAGCCACCACGCGCGCAGGAGGTTTTGTTGTGACTCTCAGTCAGGAATGTGCTCTTCGTACAGGGACCCCTCATTTGATCTCCCCAGCTTGACTAGGCCTGATACCTTGTTGAGGCGTTTTATCTCACATTCATAATGTTCCTTCTTCCTGTTTGAGAGAGCATTTTTTTCCTTCAAAAGCTTGTTTTCCTTCTTCAATTCATGTAGTTCTTTATTTAGGTTCTCCTTTTCCTTCTGTAGTAAAGAACAAGAAAACAAAAATCAAAATCAATGAGATGTTAGTGTAGGAATACTGAAATACAATAAAAACAGAACTTACTAGATTTTCACATAACATTCCATTTCAGCAATATTCTCTGAGTGGAGGTCAGGGTTAGGACAGAAAAAATCTTTCTTTTATTCTGTATGCTAAGTTTGGTGACCCCAGAAAAAGGTATCAAAATTCCCAATCCTCACTTTCAAGGGTCAAATGGGTTTCCACTTAAGTACTGCTACAAAGGGATGGGTAAGTGATTCTTCAGTAAAAGTGACTGAATGTTCTAAAGACAAAAAATATATATTGTTGCAATAAAAAAATACTAAATATGTCAAAGCCTGATCCTGCATCATGCTGGACTGGAGAGAAGAGGATAAAATTTCAAGCAAATAAGACCCTTCACTACAGATAAGTACTCAGAGCACACTGTATTGTGATTATTTTAAAAGGAAGAGATCAACTTGTCCAACTGCCATTACTGCTCCATGTTTCAGAGCATCTTGAAAGAGTCCCATGATTGAAATGACTGAAGCAAAGATAGTTGCTTAGACACTCACAGGCTCTGGATTCAGACAACATCTGTGTTCTCACTTAAATTTTATATTCTAGATAGTGAACTTTTAGTGGCATGAATTGGATTTTTAATGAGATGGAAAGTTTTACCTAGTTAAAAATATTCCAGAATTTATGTAAATCAAGATGAGAAAATAGCTAATATATATGTTAAAGTATGTTGTCCTAGTAATTAATATTTCCTAATACAGTAATTAGATTTAAGAAATCTACTCTGGGTGATTTGTTTTCCTTAAAAGTAAAAATATTTGCTTTTATCTAAATAGGATGGGCTTAAACACTTCAAAAATGAATCAATCATTTTCTAATTTTGCATAACCTAAGAGAAAATTATTTCAACTAGAAAGCGGTACCAAATACATGAGGGAAAAATTGCTATGATTCCTGGTCAGGGAGTAAATGGAAAGGGAAAGGACTACTACACGGCCAAAAGGGAGTTGCTAAGCCTTGTTTGTTTTCCTCTGTCTCTCACAAAGATATCCTTAGCAAGATAAGAAAACCTGGACTGATGTTGTCTGCACTGATTTTTAGACACTGTGCTAAGATTTGTGCACACTTTAAAAACACAGCCAGTGCCTTGTAGTATCAGTCACAAGACTTCACCTGAAAACATTTACAGTTCTTTTTTTTCTTAACGTATCTAAAAAAATGAGGCCCTAAGAACTTAAGTTTTCCTTCCATTGTCTACAATATCCATGAAGTCTTGTAACTTAAAGTAAACCCAAGAGTATATTTTAGGAGAAGCTGTCACCTCAGTTGCCACCATTTCTCAGTGGGGGTTAAAGGAGCCCTAGAACCTGGAGACTGGCTTCAAGTCCCATTTCCCAGTTGCTATGTCAGTAACGTTGGCAAGTCTTGTGACCTCTTTACATCTCAGCTTTCTCATTTCTAAAATGGCCAAAACACTGTCTTCCTCACAGGTGGGCTGAGAACATTAAATCAGATAATGAGGGTGAAGTACTTTTTCAAATGTTCTATTTTTATGATTACACAGCAATACCTTTTGTAAAACTAGGAAAAAAAAGCAGCTGTACAAATACAAGGTACTGTCATATTATTATGAACATGTAACAAAAATAATAGATAGGAGTAAAAGAAAAAGAAAAAAATTAATTTTCTCCCAAGCTGAAATGCCCTATAACGATATCACAAGCTATGGGAAAGTGCTCTCTGCTCATAGAACCCAGCAAATTCGGGCAACGGAGGAGGAAGCGGGCAGAGCACCGCCTTCCCCGGGTCTGAGAGGCGGTCCTGATGGGTGGCCCTGGGGACTCGCCTGCCCGCGGCCCTCGCACTTCGGTGCCCGCTCAGCAGGGGGTTGATGTTACTGAAAAGACAGGCTCCCGAAGGCAGCCGGTGGCCGGCCGCGGCCCCGAGGCCTGGGGACGGCGCCCGGGCCGCGCCCACCTCCTCGCGTCGCAGCCGCTCCCGAGTCTGGTCGCGCTGCCGCTCGCTCTCGCTCCGCCTCTGCTGCCGCTCCGTCTCCAGCATGCCCTGGAGTCTTCCTGCCGCGCCCAGTTTCGTTTTCAGCTCGGCGACCTGAAGAAGCCGTTCACGGACGATTGCACATAACCTCCCCTGGAGGCAGCACAGCCCGGGATTGATTCCCAGCCCCTGCTAAGGGCCAGACTCCCCAACTTCAGGGCGTCCCCCAAGGAGGACGTCCCCGTGCCACCGCCCCTAACAAAGATCACAATATTTGCATTTAAAAAGGAGCTTCCTCTACCTGAAAAAACAAACACCCCAACAGCCTACAGCCCAATCCCTCGTTGCCCAAACCACACACCACTTCCAAAGGGATGAAAATTTAGACCTTAGAAAGGGACGCTTCTAGGCTGCTCATTCTATTCTCAACTCTCCAGAAGTGCCTTGTCTGATCCTGAAAAGGGCAGGAGGCTAGAGGGCAAGCGAATGTGCCTACAGAGAAACACTGACGCGGCCTTTGTTCATCGGTAACCTACAGTGCTTGACCTGGTCTAAATGCCGAATTCGTTTTCAGAGCGGCAACCGCCAGGTGAGAGAAGCCTTAGAGAGGGCGCTTCATCAGAAGTGCGCGTTAGACCCGCTGTTGAGTCCAACTCCTCTTGACTATGCAAGCCATTCAAGGATGTGGCTCTTTTACTCAGGGACCACTATTGTTTAGAATTTGGAGATGGACCCAAAAGCTGCCCTAGGCTGAATGTAACAAGTTGGCCTGACCGTGGCCTGGTGTAGTGGGAACATTATCCTGCACTTCCTAAATGTAATACTTCTGAGTTCAAATGGGGAAGAAGAGCTCAGGACTGGGGTGTTACAAACTTGCGGTCAAGTTTCTTAATTATGAATTATTTAGGGGAATTTACTTTCTCTTTTTTCTCTTTTTGAACACAAAATTTAAATTTTAAAATTAACTTTTACCTATTAAATTCTATTTTGTCCAAAAAATTACTTCTCCACCAAGCAAAATCTTCTTAACAGATAACATGCTTTAGAGAGAAGACAGGTTGCCCCATATTCCCTCACATGTTCACCATCAAAACGGTTTGTTTCTTTATCTGTGGAAAATGGTTTATACTCTCTCATGAAAGAATTAGGGCAGTAGCCTTGCATGAAACAATATGAACTTCAAACCACCTTTCACTTCAGTTACAGCCTTGTGTGTTTATAGCTCCTAGTAACAAAGCAGAGGCCAGGATACTCTGTGAGCTGTGATGTGCACAAGAACTCCAAGGTCATCACTACACGCTAATTTTGTACCTTTAGTTCCTTTCATTTGCCCTGCTCAAGACAATTCACTATATCGTTCATTAATCTTCAGTACCAAGAGGCAAATATTACACTCAGTACCATGCCCCACATTTATTTTTCAACAGTTGACTACCCACAAATCTGTCAGCTGAAATCAGTGAGAATCTACACACAGCTGGCTCCCCCAGCTTATTGATTTAAAACAAATACCCAACAGAGAGAGGTGTTTACCTTTCTTTCATATGACTCTTTCATACTTCTAAAGTGCTGATCCCATTGCTGATTAACTTCCAGGAGCTGAAATTATTTAAATTTGGTAAATCAACAAAGGGTTTCTACCCATTTGGAAATTTGGCCAAAATGAAATCCATTACTGAGGTTACTAAGATTTTGGAAGCTATGGGTGAAGACAGTATTCCTTTCAAGTTCTGTTAGGGCTTTAATTAAACACACACTCACCTTTTCCTAACAGGTTTACATATGAAAAACTATATACTCTTGGGTATATATCTTAAGGCCAGCATGTTTATGGGCAGTTGAACAGTTTATTAACTGAACAGTCAACTGAACAGTTAGTTAGTAACTTTTAACTTTGCTTAGTCATTTGAATTTTCATCTTCTTTGTTTAATCCAACCAAAATCTGGTTAAAAAATTCCAAGTAATGATAGTTTCCTGTAAGATGTATTAACATATGAAGGATATTTTTTCAAGCCTTTCCATATTGTTCAGTATGCTTACATTGATTATTATAATGGACTACTTATCCCAGCTTTTTAAAAGCAGAATATATAATAACAAGCTCCAAATCCCATTAACTGATAATCATTTGCTTGCAGTATTATGCTTTTAAAAATAAACTCATATCCAAAAGATAAGGAACAACAAATGCTGGCAATGATGTGGAGAAAGGGGAACCCTCCTACACTGTTGGTGGGAATGTAAATTAGTTTAACCATTGTGGAGAGCAATATGGATGTTCCTCAAAAAACTAAAAATAGAAATACCATTTGACCCAGGTATTCCGTTCCTAGGAATTTACTCGAAGAAAACAAGATCCCAGATTCAAAAAGACATTTGCACCCCTATGTTTATCACAGCACTATTTACAATAGCCAAGATATGGAAGCAAATTAAGTGTCCATCAGTAGATGAATGAATAAAGAAGATGTGGTTCACATGCCCAATGGAGTATTATTCAGCCATAAGAAGAAAACAAATCCTACCATTTGCAACAACATGGATGGAGCTAGAGGGTATTATGCTCAGTGAAATAAGCCAGGCAGAGAAAGACAAGTACCAAATGTGAAGTATAACAACAAAGCAAAACTGAAGGAACAAAATAGCAGCAGACTCACAGATGCCAAGAAAAGACTAGCAGTTACCAAAGGGGAGAGATTGGGAAGGGTGAGTGGGGAGGGAGGGAGAGGGGACTAAGGGGTATTATGATTAGCACACATAAAGTAGAGGGGTCACAGGGAAGGCGGTATAGCACAGAGAAGACAAGTAGTTTTTTGGTAGCATCGTACTATGCTGATGGACAGTGACTGCAAAAGGGTGTATGTGTGTGGGGGGACTTGATAATGTGGGTGAATTTGTAATAACCACAATCTTGCTCATGTGAAACCTTCATAAGATTGTTTATCAATGATACCTTAATAAAAAATAAAAAAAAAAAATAAACTCATGATTTGTAATATATACTCAATAAATGGATAATATCACCTCTGAAAGTACTGATTTTCAAGGAATAATAGTTCTGTCATAAGACAATATTTAGAAATAAATCAGGCTTCAAATAATTTGGAAGGTTTAAAACCATGCACTAGATGGAAGGGAGGAAAAACATTATGACGTGTGCATTATTTTTCTTGCAAGGGAAGTCTGCTACTTCCTACACTAAGAGAAACCCCAACCTTAGCAATATGACAGATATTGAGAAGATAGTCACAATGACTAAAAAATAGTAGGTCTTTCTTCTAATTACAAAATAAAATATCTAATCTAGAGAAGCAAGCAGTTGTTAGGTAAGTTATCTGTAAATAGATGCCTATTTAGTATAAGACTGTATAGTATTATTATACAAAGATACCTGATCTGTTGACATTTTAGGGATTAACATTTCTATGCTAAAGTAACATTACTCTGCTATAGTTCAGTAATTTTCCAGAAGGGCATATTTTTTGCAGTATCAAAAAGTTGCAGAAGGCACCATAGAAAAGAACATGTAAGATACAACATATAGAATGGTTTGGAAAAGGAATAAAAAAGTTGCCAATATGTACAGTGCTAAACTTGTTACACTTTTCTCCTCTTTTTCTCTGTCAAGAAGAATAAAGATGTTCTAACATTCATTAAACTCAGAAAAACAGAACTGAAAATATCCATCACATTCCCAACAATATTTTAAGAACAAACATGTTTTATGATAATGTTCCTTAACCCCTGTGTGGTCAGATGCCCAATGTATGGAGTCATAGCACCTAAATTACTATACTTAAAGCCTTCTGACAGTTTGAATTTCAAGGTATGTCAAGTTGCAAGGCATAAAGGGCACAGGTGATAAGCTCACATGGTCCATGTGGAGAAAACATCTAAGTTTTGAGAAAATTATGATTATAATTATTAGATTTATGACTTTCTCATGTTTTCATTCATGTGCACAAACACTGACAAAGAGAAATGTAGGTGAATAAGAAACAAACATTTGCTTTTAAAACATTACCTCTTTTCTCTGTTTTTCCAAGCACTTTATCTTTTGTTCTAGAGAATCTGTCAAGTTCTTTCTGCATGATGATTGAGCACCCTAAAAAAAAAAGTGACACAAAATAGTCTATAAAATAAACAGGAGCAACGCTGTGCTTCACAAACTCCATGCATTTGGCTAATCTTGTGCTGTGATTTATAAAAATATCTTATTCTAACAGTAATAATCCTAACACCGTAGTCCTTCACAGAGGCCTGTTTATGAATAAACTTTATATTTTAGAATCCTTTATGTGAATTAATTATCAAAACAATTATCTAGTAAATTATAAATGTATCTATACAATAGGCAACTAACAAATTGGGATTTCATGAGTTTCAATTTCAATCATGTTTCCAAAAAAAATTGAAAATTCAGAATATAATGCTCGTAGATATCGGCTCAGTTTCATGGACACATTGTAGGTATTTACATAGCAAACATTTCTAAAAAGTTATTTTTGTGGATGTGGCCACAATTTGAAAGTGGCCCTGGCAAAAGTCAGAGGAATTACAGAAGCATCAAGAAAAAAAGACCACCACATCCATCTAAAAGACAGCAGACAGATCCTAAAACAGTAAATTACCTCAGTGACCATCATACAGTTATGTTTAAGAGGCTGGCAGAGATTATCCAGTCCTGTGTAATCATAACCAGCCCATTGAATAAACCCAAGAGGTTACAAATTTGGATTAATAATACATCATTGGCACAGTGAAAAAGTTAACCTTTCTTTTCAGGCTTTGTTTTGTCTCTTTTAGCATTGGGGGTATTGATTTAAAGAAAGCATTAAAGCTCTGAAAACTGACTGCCACTTATCTAAACTGACCACCAACAAAGCTCACCTAAGTGCTGTTTTCTCTATTTTAATGCAATAGTTTTGTTCCCATGTCATCACTGAGTCATATAAGACAAAGAATTGTGTGATGAGGGTAGTCCCTAAATATGCCATTCAGTGTCAGGCTCAGCACTTACTGTGGACCACGAAATTGCTTAAAGATATTCAAGAACAATTAAGAAATATTTTCAAAATGTGTCGGCCTTTGCCAGAAACATTTACAGGAAATGTTCTTTTGCAACCATCATGGGATTTCAGGGACTTTGCTCATTACAGATGATTTATAAAACTATTTTTCTATCTTTTTACTACTTACCTATGTCTCACTCAATGTTTTAGGGTTGATATTTTACATCTCTATAGATGCTGTTCTCAGTTTTCTTAACTTCTTCCTATTCAGATTCATGTATAATTAAGACCACATTTTAAAAGAGACATTCTTCTGTGAGTCAATAAATTCAGAATAATTATACCTGTTTCTGACCTCAAGAAGCTGGTTTGGCTGATTGCCAGAAATAACATCAAAATCCAGGTGATGTTGATGTTGGCTCTTACAATTGGGCTTTCCCTTTCTTAAGAAGACTTCTAAGAAACTGAACTCACTCTGGATCAGAACAGACTAAATATTAGGCACCTTTGATCTGGAAAATGCTGAGCCAACCTACCTAGTGTGCTCAGAGCTCAACAAAACAGAGGCACAGTGCAGCTGGGTCCAGACCAGTGGTTCTCACCACAGCAGCGCACCAGAGTCATCAGGGGGAGCTTCTACATATAGGGCACTCTGAACGCCGCAACAGAATTTCTGATCAAGTAGCCATTAAACACCCATTTCCTTTTTTAATAGGCTTTATTTTTTAAAGCAGTTTTAAGTTTACATCAAGACTGAGTGGAAGATACAGGTATTTATCACATACCTGCTATCCCCACACATGCGTACCCATTACTAACATCTTTCACCAGTGAGGTGCATTTGTTACAATTGATGAACCTACATTGACATATCACCCAAATCCATAGTTTAGATTAGGCTTCATTCTTGTGTTGTACATTCTATGAGTTTTGACAAATGTAGAATGACATATATGTACCACTATAGTATCATACAGAATAGTTTCTCTGCCCTAAAAATCCTTTGTGTCCACCTATTTTTCTCATCTCTATTTTCAGTACATTTCACAGGTTAACATGATTTATACTAAAGTTCAAGTTTTTCCCATTCCAGAACATGCTTGGGAACAGGGATTTGAGGTCCTCAAAAAGTCTTCTATTTGTGATGTAGACAAAAAGTCTGACTAGCAAACATTTGTATGACCCTGCCATCTGGGAATTCATATTAAGAGCAATTGAATAGTGTGCTTTTTCTTTATATCATATATAATTTTCTCTAGAAATAACCCTTGATGTTTATTTTATAAATGAGAGTTCTGAACAGCTAGGTAATAAATCTGCAAGAGAGAGAGAGAAAAGCACACAGTAATAAGAATGGCTTGTAAGCCATAAATGCATCACCAGGGGTGTCTTTGGAGATGAATCAACATTTTACCACAGTTCATATGTCTCAGGTGTGTATTAAAATGAAGTGGAATCCTTCAAACACAAGGTTTTGTGAAACCTTTTCATTTATATTCGCTTTGCTTTCTGGTTGCCAATCAGGTATCTGATATTGCAATAAATATAAAGATTTTCAGTCATTGGTTCTACTAAGGGCCTAACAATTACACTAAGGGCCTCACAAATACATACAGTGTAATCTGTGTTCAAAGTATCTGGGCATTTCTTTGTCATTCACCACCACACCCAGATCAACTTCTAAAGTTCTGACTCTGCTAAATTAAATACTTAAATGAACACAAGTGTTCCACGTAGTTTCCATTACACCTTGGCTATTTCTAAAAAAAAAATTTAAGAAAGCACTTTTATTCATTCACTGATTTACTTAGTAAACATCTGTTGCAGTAATCAATAACCAAACAAAACTATGCGGTTCATTGTGTGTGTGTGTATATATATATATATATATATATATATTTGTAATTATATATATATATATATATGTTTTATTATGGATATGCTATTGCTATAATATGTTCTATTTTCAATCATGACAACATAATATTCTTTCCAAATTTTACATTGAACCAAATTCTTCTAAATCAACACCAAAACATATCACCCATAGAACTGGGTTGCTAAAAGGAATTTGAAAAGGATTTAATCTTACTTTGTAAAAGAAGAAACATAGCTCAGAAGAGTCCAAGGAAATAGTGACAATCACCCAGATATTCTTCCTTGTTTAATAACATTGTTGAAAAATGTAGAGCAGATTTTAGTCAAAGAAAGCAAACTAGCAAAAATATCTAATCCACTCTTATTAATTATTGCATAGCTAACCATTGGAAATGCTCTCAATGCTAGAAATGGTCAGTTCTTCCCCTATGAAGGTGTTCTTACCTCTGTCTGCTCCGTGGAACGTTCCTCAGTGCTCATGGTTGTGCCCTGTATGCAATGTGCCATGCGATCTGGTTTTCCTGGAGACTTGGAAAGTGGAAAGAAAAAAAGGAAGAAAATGGCTCTTACAGTGTCTTTTAAAGTGAGACCAAATATACAAAGTTTTTAGAAGACCACACAGTTAACTCATGACAGAAAGTAACAGCAACAGGCAAAAGTGTTTCATTAAAAATGAACAGAAGTGACTCTGTATGTGAATTGCAGAGAATAAGGTTATAAGCACAACTGTGACTTTAACATTTCTTCTCTTCCAAATAGGGATTTCCCAGGATGTCTCAAGTAGGCAGGCTGTGACTAAGTCGGGAGGCAGATTAGCCTTGCTAGGGTATGTAAATTGTCATTCTTCCTTTACTGGCAGCTTCTCCCAGTGGAGGAGGAAGTTACCACAGAAAGCCTGGGCAAACCAAGTCTTTGCTCAGTAGCCTAACTGCCATAACTTCATTGTATTTCCCAGAGCAATTAGGTAACTGTTGACTTTTTGACAGCTTGGTTCCTTGCTTCCCTTAAGGCAAAATTTTCTGGCAGTGCATTCTAGGCCGGAGTTGAGCCTTGTGGAACTTTAATGAGTTATACATAATTCTATAAGTTCTACTAATTCCTATGAAACAACAGGAGAAAATTTATTAAAAAGAGAATGGGCATTGTTTACAAAGCTAATCTTCTATATTCTTTCTCTTGTTTAAGACTGTCTTTTCCAGAGGTCAAATCCAGATTTTCTCCATAACCCATTTGCAGTTAAATCTTTTTTTGCACTAACATTTCAGCCCTAATTAGTTGACTTGTTATTTTACAGGTCATTGAGGTAATGGACCACTAGTCAGGTAGTACAGATGAAAGCCTGGGAAGATGGATGCCTGGAGCTACACAACTGAGTCATGGTGGCGCAGAAGACCTCATTCTGGGCATGGACGAGGAGCAGCAAAAGACGAGGTGCAAATACAGGAAAGCAAGCAAGTGTTGCTGAAATGAGAAAAGAATTTGCAGTCAATCACTTAATTTACATTTTTCTTCAGATTTTCTAATGAGATGGTTACATGTAAGTGGGATAAATCCTAATACTCCTGAAAACCAAACTCCTGAAAAGGTAATAATGGTTGGCCAAGACTTGGTTCTCCCTTTTCTCCTTCATATTTTCTACCACTCTCCGACTCTTCCTATGCTCCAGCATATTGAATTCCCTGTTTCCTGAAATGAGTCCTACGCCCTAACACGTGGTGTGCTCTCTGCGGGGAGCAGACCCCTCTCCAACCGGGGACCTGAAAAACCTAGCTAATGCCTCTCTTGACCCCTGACATCATTTGACTCTAACCAACCAAGCAGAATGCTTTCTGTAGCATTTACAATAGCTTATTTAAATGTTTGTGTGTGAATGTTCAACTCGTTAGCCTCAGTACCATGGCATGGAGCAGGTGTTCAACACATTTTGCTGAATGAACAAATTGAATATACCAACTTTACAGGCTTTCTGCTGTATGTGTGTGTTTGTGGTTTTACTTTCTGCTAGTTTCTTGGTCTGTTTTGGGAGTACGCTAAGTGAAATGGAGGTGGCATTTCCTCAAGGCAATATCTAAAAGTACAGGTGGGAATTAAATTGTTCAGAGTTCTAAAAGTAAGACTTATGACTCACATATGATCTTATTTTAGAGGATATAAGCAGAGATCTCCTAGAGACTGACACTTCATTAACACTAAAACTTGCTCATCAAAAAAGAAAAAAAAATTCTATAATATAAAAATGCTTTCCTTCCAAACACACAGATAAAAGCACACACATACAATGTAATTATATATAGTTTAAGGTTCCCACCAGCCTTATCTGTGTATTAGGTAAAAATAACCTAGTGGATGTGGTAATAGTGACCTAGGGAAGTAGTCTGAAAGAGTACTTTCCTGCCAGGAAGTGCTATGCTCGGCTTTGTTGTTTTAGGGTCTCCTCTGTACTGATGGTCCCCTGTTGCACACTCATTGCATCACTGTGGTATAATGGCTTCTATGGACCAGAAATCCCACGCCTTTGTATTTGTCATACAATTCCTTTGCCTCTTCTGCTATGCAGTTTCATACTAAACAAGTTCTCTATTAGCTCCAGAGAGCATG
Organism: Manis pentadactyla; assembly: GCF_030020395.1. NCBI lineage: Eukaryota > Metazoa > Chordata > Mammalia > Pholidota > Manidae > Manis > Manis pentadactyla. The sequence goes on from NC_080023.1 coordinate 103,063,866, forward strand.
TGGTGATTTATGAATGAACCGTAATTCTTCTGGAGAGCCCCAAGTTTCACTTGAGGAACAGGGAACTTGCACTAGGTCAGTGCTAGGAAGGAGCTGGATATTCTCTGCCATACATGACTTCCCCACCTCACCTCTCCCGCTCTCACATGTGAGAGCTATGTCCTTTCAGAGTATGACTTTTACTCAAGCTTTGTTTCATGAGAAATCTTACTAGCTGCCATAACTCCCAGAGAAACAGACAGGTCACTCCATGTTTCCAAGGTGATTTTGAAGAGTCCACATTGCTCAAGCGACAAAAATAGAGCAGAAAATAATTAACAAAGAGAAGTACTGGTGAAGGAAAGGACCAGTCACTGGTCTGTAACTACCATTTGAGTTGATAACTCTCTCAAAACTAGCCAAGACAGGTCATTACATTTCTATAAATTCTTGGAGGTAAAATAAACATGTCTCTTTCCTTACTATCTTTTCAAAATAAGGGTTGAAAACCTCCTTGCTTCCTGAATTGATTTGCATGAATATTTAAGTGAATGCGCCATCTACTTAGGCGAGAGAGTACCCAGCAGCCACGCTAGAGTGAGGCCATGTAGTTTCATATCTCAGCGCTACCACTCACTGCTTGTGACTCTGTACATCATGCTCAGGCCTCTAAGGCTCAAGATTTATAAAACGAGTAGAGTAATAGTGTCCTCTTCCTAGGGGGCCAAAAGTGTCTTTCTTGCTATTGTAATAATGCATATAAGAGCTTAGATATTAATAATAATCTGACCTTAAAGATAGAGACCTATCGATCAACCTATTTATACAACAAATAATATGACAAAAGGAAAGGGCCCTCAATCATTTGTTTCACTTATTATGCACCTGGCATTGAGTTGGCTCCAAAGAAAAATAAGCAAAGGCCCCTGCTTGCAGTGAAGTTAACACACAGACACACTCACACATATGCATCTGCATACTCACACCATGTGTATCTGCCTGTAGGAATTCAGAGGGAGCTCGTTTTCAGTTTTAATAGTTATGGAAGGAGTTGAAGTTTCTCCTGGGCCTTGAAGGGTAGAAAGGATTTTGACAGATGGAGAAGGTGAGATAAACTACTGTAAGTGGAGCAATTTAAAAGGAACAGAGGACAAACCTAAGTATGAAGGATGCTAACAACCCAGGCTCATGTATATCTAAAGTTGACTTGGAGCTAATTGTGAAGGGCCTTAAATTTCAGATTAAGAAAATTTGACATTATTGAATAGGCCATGGGGAGCTACTAAACCCAGAGCAAAGGAATAACATGATCAAAGTGGCTTTTTAGTAAAAGTATACCTGGAAATGTGCATTATGTAATAATCAGTGAGCCTGACAACTGCAATACCAATTAATAGACATTATCAAAAGTAATATTCAAAATACTTAGGAGTTCATGGTAATCAAAATATTTAGCCATCCTTTCACCTGGGGCACTCAGAATGGGCCACTTAGACTTTCATGTTAGTAACTTCCTCGCCATCTCTATTTGTATGCCTAGTGGGCACCTCCTCCTTCTCTAAAACCTATTTTCTGACCTTCCCCATCACAGTCAAAGATGACTTTCATGCTCCTGGCTAAAAACCTTGGAGTCATCCTTGATTCCTCTTTCTCTCACAGCCTGTATCCAATATATCTGAACGTTGTGTGGATGCTTTGAATATATGTACACAGAAGCAAGCAGTATATTGCCACAAAAGCCTAGAGACTTCCTAACTTAATGAGAGAGTGGCAAGGTGAAATAAACACACCTTTTTATAACTTTTTCAAAGTGGAAACTTTAATATTTGCTTCCTGGTATTATTCATCTGAAAATTCTTAATATCCAGCAGTAGCTGGTATCTCATGTCAAATCCTAGCTCCATCATGTACTAGTTTTGTGACCTTGGGCAAGATACCTAACATATTTGGACTAACCAAGCCACCATCATCTCTTACCCAGATAATTGCAGTAACCTAATGGCCTCCCTGCTTCCACTCTTGCTCCTTCCCCCTTCTATTATCAACATAGTAGCCACTGTGAATCTTTAAAAATATGTCATTTCACACCATTCCTCAGCTCAAAACATTCAGTGGCTTTTCATCTCACTCCAAGTGGAAGCAGGACTCCACCAGAGTGGCCCACAAGGTCCAACACACTCGAGACTGTGCTTCTGTGACCTATTTCTGTGTCCTCTCATTTGCTCACTCTGCTGGGTGTCCTGGTCACACTGCTGGTCCATGAATGTGTCCTGCACACTTTCTGTTCTCTCTGCCTAGAACTATCTTTCCACTAGAAGTCCACTTGGATTGCCTCCTCACCTTCAGAAAATAATTGAGAAAATGTTACTTGTTTATTGAGTCCTTACCTGGCATGCCTATTTAAATTTTCTCTCTAGCCTAGCACTTTCTATCTGCCTTTCCTGCTATGCTTTTCCATATCACTGTATATAATGCACTACATGTTTTTCTTCTGTTTATTGCTTCTCACCATTGGAATATAAACTCTATAACAATATTTGTCTGCTGTGCTCATTCCGTATTTCTCAAACCTAAAACAGTGCCAATTATTTTAGTGCCAACACATGTACACACAGTGCTGAGACACATATCCCCTCCCAAAACTAATCTACAATGTTCCTGAATCAAATATCTTCTCAAAGGGTTACAAAAGATCTCAAGATCTGAAACTTCAACTTGTAAATCACCTCTCTTTCTTACCCCAAATCTGGGCTTGGATTAGAAGTTTCAGGCGAGAGGGGTGTCCCACGTGCCACAGCTTCATGGAGGATATACGCTTGTGTCCGTCCAGGTTGGAACTTTGAAGCGATTCTCCCATACAATATACAGATACTGCTTATACTCTGTTTCCACCATGTGCTTTGAGATTTCAGAGCATAACACATACGTAACAGGACAAATTGGCTTTTGCTGACTAGTCAGTGGTCTTTAGGAAACTGCAGACTTTATGAAATTTCCACGTCTGAGGATGTCTCAGCACAGCACAAATCAGTAAACAATCTGACCCAGCTAGAATGAGCCCCTCTTTGAAGGCTCCCCTGGTTCTCCACAGCCCAGTTATTGCCTCCTTTGTGATCCCAGGGTGCTTTGTGAAGCACCAGTTGCAGCATATAAGGTAAACCAGTCATTCATTTTACATACCTTTCTTTCCTGTGAGGCTGTAAGCTTCTTGAAGGTAGAGCCAATATTTATCACTTAAGCACTGGGAACTAACATAGTACCTTAAGAGTATGAATAGTAATACAACACATTTTACTGAGTGAATCTGTTTATGTATGAATCTTCAGTAGGAAATCATAGCACACCTCTGCTTTTCAGTTAAGCCCAGCAGAGAAGGACCGCAGCGTTATGCAAAGTCATATGTTTTGCCTTCAAGTCAGAAAAGTTGAAGTATAAGAGTATCAGCCCATTTTTTAAAAGTTGTTCTGTTTCAATCTATTTCCTTTTATTCACCTTATAAGTAAGTATTTCACCCTTTCCTATTTTGGTTATGTCATTGATCCTTTTTTTGCCTCTACACAAAACCCCCTTTACATTTTCCTTTCTAATATTCATTAATATTTGATACAAAAATAATATAAATAATTAACATGCTGTGGGAAATTTTTGAAAGGCATAAATGTGGTCCTCCATAACATTTTCTACTTTTTCATAGTGCTATATTACATCTTATGGGATAAATTAATATCTTGAAGTATTTACTGATGACCCTCCAAAGACACATTGCTCTTTGTTTCTTGTGACTAATCCTGTCTTTGCTCCCTAGGATATCTTTTGCCTCAGGCCTGATTAAGTTTGCCATAGATTGCAATGGGTAAAACAGCCTCTGATCAGCTCTGAATTTCGAAATACTCTCCAAACTCTAGGGACCATCTTGAAAGACAAAGCTTTGAATTGCAAAAGCTAGTGTTTCAGAAAAGAATATATTTTGCAAATTTGTCAAAGCTATTTCCTTCTGTGCAAATTATTTTGAAATGCCTCAGAATCTAACATGGACTGACGCATGAGAAGACGAGTGAGTAGATGGATAGATATGTGGTTAACAAGCAGGGTAAAATGTTAGCAGGGGACATATGGGTATACATCATAAAATCCTTTCAACTTTGCTATATGAAATTTTCATAACAAAATGTTAGAGAAAAAGTCAGAATCCAGGCATAAAAACTTATCCCATAAACAACTGATAGAAAAGAGGAGAGAGAAAGAATCTATTTAACCTATTTCTCACCTCTTTTGGCCCCTGCCTCCCCATAGAAGAATAGATAAAGGTTTCATGGCCTGGGGAAAATGAGAAAAGAATCAGGGAAGAAGAGGATCTTGATGTTTTGAGTCCTCATGAAAACTGAGCCCTATTCCCTACTTCTAAGCATTGATCCATCATCTATCAAACCTCAAAGAGCGAGGGAGCTTCAGCCTTACCCCCTGGATTAAGCCTGGGGAAAGAACAAATCCCTAATTCTCCTCAGTTCTCCAAGCGACCACGGTACACAGCTGAGGCTCTGCAGTGTGTCCAGTAGAGAGGTCCTAAGACAACTGAGCCCCAGAGTGGTGTGGAAACAGAGCCAGAAATTTACTGAGAAGGAGGTGACAATATTTCACTGAGGTTTAATGGACTTAAGCCTTCAAATTGAGGCTTCAAATTGAGGAGAATGCAGTATTTACCACATGGACCTGAGGATGGGGGCAAGAGGAGTGACCTAGAAGCTTCAGTGATTGCCAGGGAGGCTGCAGGCACATGAAAAGACTGTGAGGATAGATTCCATCTGTGCCAACAACAGCATGAGATGGTGGACTGTTGCAGCCTGGATGTCCCCACCCTAAGGTTGCCAGAAAAATCCAGGTAAATTTGAATTCTAGATACACAAGAATTTTATTTTTTGAAAAGGTACACCCTATGTAATAGTTTGATTATTTTTATCTGAAATTCAAACCTAACTTAGCATCCTGCATTTTTGTTCGCTATATCAGACAACCCTACTCCACATGGATTACTTTACAAAATCTGCTTCACAGATGCTAGGTTCCATTATGAGGAGGAGAGAGAAGAGAGATTCCTACACATGACTACACTGAAAACACAAACTTCCTGAGAAAATGCTGAAGTGTCTGAGATTTCCTGCAAGTCATAGACTGAAATTAAATTCAGTTTAGAAAACAAAGAAACTGTAATTTTGCACACCTGAGTTATGTGGTTAGAAACATTTTCTCTGTTTCAATTTGAACTTCATAACAGCCCTATGAGGTTGTCAGGAGAGGTATTAAGTTGAAGTTCAGAGACTGTTAAGTGACTTGTCTCTGGTTATTACATGACAAGCGGGTGGCTAACCTGAAACCAGAACTCACTTAGTGACTCTGGCTTTTTCCGTGAAGAACCTTCCACCTATGTGGGAGATTTGAACAATGCAGCTAAAAATTACTGGACAAAACATCCTTTATTTGTTCGATGCAGGAGTCTGAGCCATTGAGGAATATAATTAAAGAAAGCTTCCAGGGAATCGAGCTTTTGCAAGGGCTAGATATGAACTGGATTGACTTCCAAGGTCATATTGAAACAAAATCTTACCAATTCCTACACTACTTGCCTAGAGATTAATTTCTACTACCAGTGGTCAGAAAAGTTTAGCCTCCCAAAACTGTAATCCTGTGTTTGGGTTTAAAAAATGTTTTCTCTTCTCTGCAAAAATATTACTTCCTTATCACCTGATATCAATGCAGATCACTTCGTTTTTCTCTTGTACTTTGCTCACGTGTTGAACTCACCTTTATTCATGTAGCATTCTTATCATAAATATTTACTGATCATAGACTACGGATTGAGTTCTATGTTAAATACCAGGATATAAAGATGAGCATAACAGGCATGCCTTTAAAGTACTTTCTCTTTTGAATATAAAATCGGAAGGTCAGAGGGACCACCCCATTGTTGACAGAATCATTTCTGCATTATTCCAAATTCTCTTGGTCAACCTCATGCAAAAGAGATTATTTCTTCTTGAGGCAAGGCATTCCAGCAAAAATTTAGATATGATTTCTAAGTAAAATATTATAATTATATATAAAAATGAGGAAAGCATGTGGATATAAAGATGATGTAGAAATAATGGAAGCCTATGGTGATAGCTCAGTGGAAATATGGGTGATATAAAGAGTGTATATCAGGAGTGTTTTATCTGAAAATGAGCCTGACTCAAAAGAAAATCTCTCAGTATTATGGTAGTCTGGAAAATTGCAAGCATTTTCTAACTGGTCTTTAATGATTTAAGAAAATTTATTTTAAAGAGTGAATCTTCCTCATTGGAGGAAAAAAAATTAATCTCATTTTTTGCTACATATTCCAAATCCCATAGGAAAAAACATTTACATACTTTGTGGGTCAACCCTCACTCTTCCCACAACTATAAAATAAGGCAAAAAGAGTCTTAAAATACATTTCATCCAGAATGATACAGGCATTCTTCAGTGAGAACCGATGGCGCCCATTTTGCTAGTATTTTTCCCACACCCAGAGAGAAAGAGTTTCCAATCAAACTAGAAATGGGAGGCTTGCTTGAGAAAGAAGGCTTATTAAAGTATTTGATTCCAAAACCCAGCGTGGGTTTGGAAGTCCTTACGAGAGACCCACATCCTGCCACAAAGCTCAAGAGATCAAACACAGATACACAGACTTGTGACAAAGAGCATAAAGAACAAGTCTTACAAACATATTATTCATGGTATCTCCCAAGCCAAATATTTCACTTCCTTAATGACATGAATTTACAAATTCTCAGCCCAGAAGGTTATGTCATTCTTCTTGCATAATAAAGGAGACATATCACAAGTTTTTTTTCAAATTTACTTCCAGAAGTCATACAAGTCTGGGAGAAGACAATCAAAGGTAGAGCAATAATTCTGAGAATATGGGTAATACATTTGGCTTTAAGTGTCTGTTCAATAAAAACCCCAAAACTCTGAATTCTGTTTCTTCTCTTTGCAGGCTCCTAGATGCCTTCTATTCTTTTAGTCAGTTAAAACGATAAAATTGGTTATAGCTTCCACCCAGCTATCACTCTTCACTTCAAGGCTTGGTGGCTTCCTCCACCAGCCCCTCCTAGAATTCTGGGCTGCATCTCTGGCCACCTGAACTGGAGCTGCCAGGATTGTTATTTTCACTGAGTGGAAGGAATCCTTTCCCATCTGCTGCTTACATCTTCCAGAGGACAATCCACACCATCTAGTTTTCTGTGACTCCCTCTCTTATGGAACTCGGCACAAATCCTCCAGGGAAGAACGGACAGCCTTTGAGAAAAACAGTGTCCTGCTCGCAAGTGTCTCAAGAGAGAGCCTCACTTCTGCTGTTCTGTAGACTGCCTCTGCCCAACCAATGGAAGCCTTTCAAAAATTAGGGGGAGCTTTTGACTCTTTTCTTTTTGAAGAGTTAATTCTTGTGCCTTTGAGTGCAATTTTAGCTTACAGACTTGTGTCTGTTTTCCTGTGGCCCCTGGTAATAAACCTTATTATGAAGTAGAGTTCAAGGCAGACACACACAGCAAGATGTCCTTATCTGAACATATACTTATATCTATGCATAGAAAAAGCCTTTTAAAATCCTTATAACGACTGGAAGGAAGAATTATAGGTTAGCCATGAGGTCAACATAACTCTACAGTGATATTTTAGGAAACACATACTGGCTATTTTACCCAGTAACCTGTTTAATTTTGAGATTTAATTACACTTTTAGACCTAGAAGACTAAAACTAATAGCTGACCTTATAGAAGAGAAACATACATAGCTCATTAGAAACAACTTCACCCAAGTTGCCAAATGGAACTTGAAACACCACAAGGTGCGGCTGCTGAGCTAAACAGGCCTTCTGATTGCCTGACAACTTGTAGGAAGAGGTTTTCTAGCTAACTATTCAATCATTTCCTAATCAAAAGTAGATAGATTCTCACACAACCATGGAAGGGAAAAAAACATTCCCAAGCTACCACCAGTGAAATTAAATAATGGGATTCAAAGGGGAAGCCAGTAAATATATGAGAAACATGTTAAAAAAATTTTTGAGGCTCAAGCTAATCTTACTGGTATAATAATAATAATAATAATAATAATAATAATAATAATAATAATAATAATAATAAATAGCATTTCCCCTCTATACCTAAAACTGTTTTCAGATTTTCCACTCACTTTATATACTTATCACAATTTTACAGATGAGAAAAGATTTTGATAATCAAAATTTCATTTTGATAAAGGATAGTTAGCCTAGCCTTTAAAAAAGGGAAATGAGGAAAGGGAAACTGGTTTTTTTCCTCAACAATGTGGTTCCAGAAAACGTGTGTCAACTTACTGTAGCTTACAGGAAATTTTTCCTTCATAGTTGGTATTATTCTGAATCATCTTAAGAATTTTCCTAAGGCAATTATCTTGGGAGGAATGTCCAGATCTAGAATTTTTCCTCAGTCACTGGGAAATCCTGCCTCAACTTGTACCAAAGTTACTAAGAGCCTATTTTGGGGACTGCCTCTGAGTTAAAATCAGAAAAACAAAATAGAATCCAAAGACAAGACAAGATCCTTAAACTTACTCAGTTCTTAAGGATATTTTTGAAATTTGAGCACTTTGTTCTTCTCACTCTGTTTTTCTAAATATTTTATTAGGGTAATATCGATATATACTCTTATGAAAGGTTCACATAAAAAAACAATGTGATTACTACGTTTACCCATATTATAAACTCCTCATCCATACTCCAGTGTAGTCACTGTCCATCAGTGTAGTAAGATGCCACAGATTCACTGTTTGCCTTCTCTGTGCTACACTGCTTTCCCTGGGACCCCCCACACCATGTGTACTAAACATAATACCCCTCAATCCCCATATCCCTCCCTCCCAATCCGCCCTCCCAAACCCCTCCCCTTTGGTAATCACTAGTCCCTTCTTGGGGTCTCTGAATCTGCTGCTATTTTGTTCCTTCAGTTTTGCTTCGTTGTTATACTCCACAAATGAGTGAAATCATTTGGTACTTGTCTTTCTCTGCTTGGCTTATTTCACTGAGCATAATATCCTCCAGCTCCATCCATGTTGTTGCAAATGGTAGGATTTGTTTCTTTCTTATGGCTGAATAGTATTCCATTGTGTATATGTACCACATCTTCTTTATCCATTCATCTGCTGATGGACTCTTAGGTTGCTTCCATATCTTGGCTATTGTAACCAAATTGTCTTGATTACTGTGACTTTGTAGTAGAGCTTGAAGTTGGGGAGCATAAATAGTGCTGCAATAAACATAGGGGTGCATATGTCTTTTTGAGTCTGAGAAGTTGTATTCTTTGGGTAAATTCCAAAGAGTGGGATTCCTGGGTCAAATGGCATTTCTATTTTGAGTTTTTTGAGTAACCTCCATATTGCTTTCCACACTGGTTGAACTAGCTTACATTCCCACCAGCAGTGTAGGAGGGTTCCCTTTCTCCGCATCCTCGCCAGCATTTGTTGTTCTTAGTCTGTTCGATGCTGGCCATCCTTACTGCTGTGAGGTGATATCTCATTGTGGTTTTAATTTGCATTTCCCTGATGATTAGTGATGTGGAGCATCTTTTCATGTGTCTGTTGGCCATCTGAATTTCTTCTTGGAGAATTGTCTCTTCATATCCTCTGCCCATTTTTTGATCAGGTTATTTGCTTTTTGGGTGTTGAGGCATGTGAGTTCTTTATATATTTTGGATGCCAACCCCTTGTCGGATATGTCATTTACAAATCCATTATCTGATACTGTAGGATGCCTTTTTGTTCTGTTGATGGCCATACAGAAACATTTTAGTTTGGTGTAGTCCCATGTGTTCATTTTTGCTTTTGTTTCCCTTTCTCTAGGAAATGCATTCAGGAAGAAGTTGCTCATGCTTATATTCAGGAGATATTTGCCCATGTTGTCTTCTAAGAGTTTTATGGTTTCATGACTTACATTCATGTCTTTGATCCATTTTGAGCTTACTTTTTTGTATGGGGTTAGACAATGATCCAGTTTCATTCTCTTACATTGTAGCTGTCCAGATTTGCCAACACCAGCTTTTGAAGAGGCTGTCATTTCTCCATTGTATGTCTATGGCTCCTTTATCGAATATTAATATTGACCATATATGGTTCGGTCTATATCAGGACTCTCTGGTCTGTTCCATGGGTCTATGGATCTGTTCTTGTGCCAGTACTAAATTGTCTTGATTACTGTGGCTTTGTAGTAGAGCTTGAAGTTGGGGAGCATAATCCCCCCAGCTTCATTCTTCTTACTCAGGATTGCTTTGGCTTTTCAGATCTTTTGTGGTTCCATATGAATTTTACTCTTTGTTCCAGTTCATCGAAGAATGCCGTTGGTATTTTGGTAGGGATTGCACTGAATCTGTAGATTGCTTTAGGCAGTATGAGCATTTTGACAATATTAATTCTTCCTATCCATGAGCATGGGATGTGTTTCCATTTATTGGTATCTTCTTTAATTTCTCTCATGAGTGTCTTGTAGTTTTCAGATTATAGGTCTTTCACTTCTTTGGTTAGGTTTATTCCTAGGTATTTTATTCTTTTTGATGCAATTGTTTTCCTGATTTCTCTTTCTGCTAGTTCATCATTAGTGTATAGGAATGCAACAGATTTCTGTGTATTAATTTTGTATCCCACAAGTTTGCTGAATTCAGATATTAGATCTAGTAGTTTTAGAGTGGATTCTTTAGGGTTTTTTATGTACAATATCATGCCATCTGCAAACAGGGACAGTTTAACTTCTTCCTTACCAATCTGAATGTCTTTTATTTCTTTGTGTTGTCTGATTGCTATAGCTAGGACCTCCAGTACTATGTCGAATAGAAGTGGGGACAGTGGCCATTCTTGTCTTGTTCCCCATCTTAAAGGAAAAGATTTCAGCTTCTTACTGTTAAGTATAATGTTGGCTGTGGGTTTGTCATATATGGCCTTTATTATGTTGAGGTATTGCCTTCTATACCCATTTTGTTGAGATATTTTATCATGAATAGATGTTGAATTTTGTCAAATGCTTTTTTAGCATCTATGGAGATGATCATGTGGTTTTTGTTCTTTTTGTTGATGTGGTGGATGATGTTGATGGATTTTAAAATGTTGTAGCATCCTTACAACCCTGGAATAAATCTGACTTGATCATGATGGATAATCTTTCTGATGTATTTTTGCTAATATTTTGTTGAGTATTTTTGCATTTATGTTCATTAGGGATATTGGTCTGTAATTTTCTTTTTTTGTGGTGTCTTTGCCTGGTTTTTGTATTAGAGTGCTGTTGTCCTCATAGAATGAGTTGGGAAGTATTCCCTCTTCTACTCTTTGGAAAACTTTAAGGAGGATGGGTATTAGGTCTTCACTAAATGTTTGATAAAATTCAGCGGTGAAGCTGTCTGGTCCAGGAGTTTTGTTTTTAGGTAGTCTTTTGATTACCAATTCAATTTCGTTGATGGTAATTGGTCGGTTCAGATTTTCTGTTTCTTTCTGCATCAGACTTGGAAGGTTGTATTTTTCTAGAAAGTTGTCCATTTCTTCTAGGTTATCCAGTTTGTTGGCACATAATTTTTCATAGTATTCTCTACTAATTCTTTGTATTTCTGTGGTGTCTGTAGTCATTTTTTCTTTCTTGTTTCTGATTCTATTTATGTGGGTCGACTCTCTTTTTTTTTTGATAAGCCTGGCTAGGGGTTTATCTGTTTTGTTTATTTTCTTGAATAACCAGCTCTTGCTTTCATTGATTCTTTCTATTGTTTTATTGTTCTCAATTTTATTGATTTCTGCTCTGTTCTTTATTATGTCCCTCCTTCTGCTGTCTTCGGGCCTCATTTGTTCTTCTTTCTCTAGTTTCATCAATTGTGAGTTTAGAGTGTTTATATGGGGTTGTTCTTCTTTCCTGAGGTAAGCCTGTATTGCAATATTCTTTCCTGTTAGCACAGCTTTTGCAGTGTCCCACAGATTTTGCAGTGTTGAATTATTGTTGTTATTTATCTGATATAAGTACTGCAACTCCTACTTTTTTCTCCTATTAGTTGCATGAAATATCCTTTTCCATCCCTTCACTTTTAGTCTGTGTATGTCTTTGGGTTTAAAGTGAGTCTCTTGTAGGCAACATATAGATGGGTCTTGTTTTTTTATCCATTCAGTGACTCTATGTCTTTTGATTGCTGCATTCAGTCCATTTACATTTAGGGTGATTATTGATAGATAGGTACTTATTGCCACTGCAGGCTTTAGATTCGTGGTTACAAAAGGTTCAGGGTTAACTTTCTTACTCTCTAAGAGTCTAACTTAACTCACTTAAGAAGCTATTACAAACACAATCTAAAGGTTCTTTTTTTTCTCCTCCTTTTTGTTCCTCCTCCATTCTTATATATTAGGTATCATATTCTGTCCTCTTTGTCTATCCCTTGACTGACTTTGAGGATAGTTTATTCAGTTTCACATTTGCTTATTAATTAACTGTTCTACTTTCTTTACTATGGTTTTATTACCTCTGGTGACAGCTATTAAACCTTAGGAACACTTCCACCTATAGCAGTCCCTCCAAAATACACTGTAGTAACATTTTGTGGGAAGTAAATTCTCTCAGCTTCTGCTTATTTGGAAATAGTTTAATTCCTCCTTCAAATTTAAATGATAATCTTGCTGGATAAACTATTCTTGGTTTGAGGCCCTTCTGCTTTATTGCATTAAATACATCATACCACTCCCTTCTGGTCTATAAGGTTTCTGCTGAGAAGTCTGATGATAGCCTGATAGGCTTTCCTTTATAAGTGATCTTATTTCTTTCTCTAGCTGCTTTTAATAGTCTGTCCTTATCTTCATCTTTGCCATTTTAATTACTATGTGTCTTGCTGTTGTCTTCCTTGGGTCCCTTGTGTTGGGAGATCTGTGGATCTCCATGGCCTGAGAGACTATCTCCTTCCCCAGATTGGGGAAGTTTTCAATAATGCCTCCTCAAAGACACTTTCTCTCCCTTTCTCTCTCTTCTTCTTCTTCTGGTACCTCTATAATGTGAATATTGTTCCATTTGGATTGGTCACACAGTTCTTTCAATATTCTTTCACTCTTAGTGATCCTTCTTTCTCTCTGTGCCTCAGCTTCTTTGTATTACTCTTCTCTAATTTCTATTTCATTTATTGTCTCCTCCACTGTATCTAATCTGCTTTTAGTACCTTCCATTGTGCTCTTCAATAATTGTATCTCTGAACAGAATTCATTCCTCAATTCTTGAATATTTTTCTGTACCTCCATGAGCCTGTTAATGATTTTTATTTTGAAATCCCTTTCAGGAAGATTCATGAGGTTGATTTCATTTGAATCTTTCTCAGGTGTTGTATTCATAATTTTACTGTGAACCAGATTTCTTTGGCATTTCATATTTGTATATGGTGCCCTCTAGTGCCCAGAAGCTCTACTCTCTGGAGCTGCTCAGCCTCTGAAGCAATGTTGGCAGGTCACAGGGGAGCGGTATTGGTGCCTAAGGGAAGGAAAGAGGTGTTTCCTGCTTCCTGGCTGCTATGCCTGCCTCTACTGCCAGAACCAGTGGGCCGAGCACACAGGTATAAGCCTCTATGCTTTGCATTTGTAGTTCCTGTAGATGGGGTTTCCCTCTGGCTGGCCTAATGCCAGGGTAGGGTTTGCTGGTTTAAGAGCCAGGTGAGGCTGGCCGGGAGAAAGGCCCATTAGGCTCCATATCACAGAAGGGGTTTTTCCGAACTGTGTAGCCAGCCAGGGAGCTGGAGCACCTGAAAATCAAGAAAGTTCCCAACCTGCTAGCAGAGTGCTCCCAGACAATTTTGTCTACCTGTCCTTTCTCCTGAGCAGTAAGCTCTGTGCAACCCTTGCCCCATTAGTAGCCCTCTTGCTGCTAGGAATTCTCTCAGACTGCCCATCTTTCTTTTGTCCCAAAGCAGCCAGATATGGATCCCTGCTTTCCACAAGTGGCTGGAATCTCTATCTCTCCAGGTATTCTGCGTGTCTTAGCTTTCCAACCTCCTAATCATGAGAGTACCATGAAAGCACCATGAAATGTAGGTTGTGCTCCCAGAGCAGATCTCCGGAATTAGGTATTCAGCAGTCTCAGGCCTCCAGTCCCTCCCCACTCCCTTTCTCTTCCTCCTGCCAGTGAGCTGGGGTGGGGGAAGGGCTTGGGTCCTGCCAGGCCACAGCTTTGGTATGAAACCCTGTTCCATGAGGTTTATTCTTTTCTCCAGGTGTATGCAGTTTGGCACAGCCCTCTTTCCTGTTGCTCCTTCATGATTAATCATATTAATTATAATTTCGTATTATATGCGGTTTTAGGAGGAAGCTTCTGTCTCACCTCTCATGCCATCTTTAATCCTCCCCATTCTTCTCACTCTTAAGTTGCATTGCTGTTTTCACACATTACCGGAAATGTTATTTCCGGTAATGTGTGAAATGTCCTAAATATATATTTCAAGCCCCCTATCACTTTCTCTTGCATTTCAAGACAAACAATTACAGAGTCATACATTAATGTTTACATGTTAATTTCCTCATAGTATGAGGACCATGTCTTGGTTAGCGTATCTTCTCATTAATACTCATTTTGGAATCTTGAATATTACCCTCACTTAAGCAATTTTTTTTTTTTGCCTGCAAGATTTTCGATGATTTTTTTTCCAGCTTTCTGCTTCAACTATCCCAGAATATCAAAGTATACTTTCATACTGATGGAGCTCCTCATGTTCATCAATAATGTTTTTCTGTTTCCTCAAAACAATGAGTCAGTCTACTCACTTTCTCTTATAGTAATTCTCCCCCTTTACTTATTTTTGGCAAAGGTAGTTGAGCAAAAAGCAAACTAGACATATGTTTCAGGCCCTTTCATTAAATCACATCTCTTTTATTCAGCTACACTCTTCCATCTCATAAAGTCATAAAGAAATTCATTTCCTGCCTCTGGAAAGGGAGGCTCCTTTTCAGTCTTATACTTACTTTATTTACCAGGAAAACAAGGGATGCACTCCACAGGCCCTTGTCATTGGCTCACCTTTGTTTTACCCAGAAAGAAGTTTTCTTATACTTCTCTTGTTTTGTTCTATCAATATTTCAGTGAGAATTTAAAAAAAGAAGCTTTTGTTTAGTTTTGAATGTACAATTTCCTTCTACAGAGTACTACTGTGTAAATAATAATTCAGCAGCCATTCCAGCTGGAAACCAAGCTGTTTACTCAAGTAATCAAATATTTGAAGAGACCTTCAGACGACAATTGAGCAGGATATGCCAGAAGTTCACTGGGATGAAGAAAGACTCCCAGGGCTTGTTCTTAGCAGACCTTACTCTCAGAGAGTCCAGACTCGGTGGCCTGATCCAATGGTGCTGCTCCAAGCCAGGAAAGGAGGGATTGCTCTGACCACAGCATCACTCCTGACACCAGCCTGAACTCTGGCTCAGCCACCAAGGAACCCTTAGATAAGGGAGCAGGAATTAAGGTCAAGAAATATACGGCAATGGGTTTGAGGAAGGCAGATCTGTATTTAGCTCAAGAACCCAATTCCTGTTAGCTGTAAGACTATGAGAATAATCACTGAGCCTCAAGGAACCTCAACTCCCCATCTGTGGAAGAATAAGGATGAAAGAGTCTAATGTACAGAAACGCTTTGCAGAACACTGGCCTGGGGTAGTCATGCTATACATGGCAGCTGAAACCCAAAGGGAAAACTGCCTGGACTCAGGCACGTGTCTCTGGCAAACACTATAGATGGAAGGTAGTACTGGGGGTCTGTGTAGCTGAAGTTGGGAAAGAAAACATCTCTCCACTAAGGTGAAAAAAACAATAATGTTTAGCTGCCTTTGGGGCTTTGGGGGACATATCCTGCATTGGGCACCACTAAGAGAAGAACAGCAGGGCTCCCCAGAACAGTACGGCTGATGTCTACAGGCCACAGTGGTAGGTGAACATCTGAGAATCATCTGATGACTTCAGGAGACCAGAATGGATGAGACCAATGGTGGCTTCCACACTGCAGCTGCGAGACTACTTTTATGAGTGCTCACTCAATATTTCCCTGCAGACTTCGGAAATTATTTGTGGAGAGGCTCTAGAGATAAGTTAATTGTAAATCTCACTTTACCATGGTTCATGAAATCAAACATGTTATTTAACACTGGTGCCTTCTAGAAAAACCTCTCTGTCATGACACTTTATACCTCCATGGAACATTATACTCCATCCTCAAAAGCCCATGACTAATGGGGAAGGCACATCTGTATGTAAATGATCACAAAACCAAGGCTATAAACCATATGATTAGGTATAAAGAAGGTAAAGATTTAGAGCAGAGCAAGAGGGGGACTTGAGTAACTCTGTGGGACTAGAGAGAGGGTGGTTAAAAGTACCCTGAACAGTTTGAGTTGGCATAAAGACAGTTTTCCCAATCAGCAAGGAGAAAGGGATTTCCACAAAGAATACACATCATGTGAAAAGGGATAGCCTATGAAACTGTATGGCCTGTTAAAGGATTATGGGGTGGCTAGGGCATAAGCAGCATGCTGGGAAGTGGCTGGCTATGTAGAAGATAGCATGACACAGTAAGAAAAAGCTTGGTTTCCTATCCTGACAGTAGAACTCCACAATTCTGTGAATTTAGGTAACATTTTAAGATGTCTATGAACCTTAGTTTTCTTCACCTGAAAAATGAGGATAAGGATAGCCATATTTACATGGTGTTGTAGATATCCAACATAATATAAACAAATTTTCCCCCATACCTGTTATAAGTGACCAACAAATATTACATCCTCTTTCTAATGTTTTGTTCTAAAATGGTGGCAGGGGCAAATCATGGAGGATTTTATGTATCAAGCCAAAGCATTTGGACTTTATGATGATATAGGGAAAAAATCTACTTTTAAGTTTTAAGCACTTGCATATTAGCAAGACTGTGCTGGCAAAAATGAATTAGTGTGGAGCAAACTGAAGAAGGGAAACCAGTTAGGCATCTCCTGAAAATAGTCTGAGTAAGAGACAATGAATATCTGAAGTATGGCACAGTAATAAGAATAAAGGAAAAGGAACAAAGTCCAAATATATTTTGAAGATAGAACAGGCAAGACCTTAAGGGTCTAGGGTGAAGAAAAGTTGGCATTATTCTGAGCCTGGTACCCCCTAGTGTTGTGTAGAGTGGCAGCCCTGGAGGAATCCAGCATTATGCCCAAATTTTGATGACTGTGTGAATAATGATACATTAACCAAGGTAGGAAATGTAGAGGAGGAAAAAAACAAGCAATTTTACAGGAACAACATTGAATTAAATATTGAAAATACTAGGTAAAATTGACATGCATGTAGAAAGGAGCTCTGTTTAGTAAGTGTATGTGTTTTGTGTCATTGGCATATTTTGTATTGAGCTAAGGGCTATGTACAGATATCTGGGTAACAAAATAGAACATAGGTAAATAATTTAAGAGAAGCCAGTGAGGGTGTGTGAGAAGAAAAGATCAGAGAAAGAAAGGCAGAGGGTGATAAGGGGTTAATTTAATAGATGTTAATGGAGTAAGACATTTTAAGAAAGCTGAATTTAGTGCATAGCATGAAAAGCAAATGAGAGGACAAGTGACAAGATCAGACGCAAATAACCATTGGATTTATCAAGGTGGAACTTGTAATAAGGGCCCAGAAAGTCTTAGTTGCCATTATCAAAAGTGTGACTATCATGTGTAAGTGTAAGTTAGATCATTACCCATAACATAATATGGGATCTCACATATGTTTAAAAGTGGAGGAGAAATGAGCATATTTTAAGCTGGTAAGGGGTGGTGGAGATATTGAACACATAGGAACCCAAATATTGTTTAGTGATTGATTTTGTCATAAAGTGGTGACTTTCAAACTTAGCTCCATCCCCACTGCTACTCAGCAACCCAGTTTGTTCCTCTTTTCTGTCCCTCTGTCTCCCACTGGCCGTTTCATATCTTACCCAGTTTTCTTAAACACTGGATCTCACCTCTAACCATCTCACTCTCTGTAGATATCTACCTTACACTTCACAAGGAAAAAAAATCAGCTGCGAACTGGCTAGCTTTTGCTTGGATGTGTGGAGTGTGGGAAAATGAGCCCATTTCATCAAGCAAGTGACAGAAGAAGTGGTATCTTAGAGAAGGAAACAAGTTTCAGTTAAGTCCCCAAAATAATGGGAACTACTTACCAAGAGACGGCAATGTGATGTAGAAGAGGTCGTTACCATACAAGAAGGAATCCAGAAGACAAAATTATTGGAATTGGGAGGGAAGTCTGTCAGGAGCACCTGACTCTTAGGTGCTGATAACCAGCGAATATGAGGATCAGGGAACTGAAGGGGATTAAAATTCTCATTAAATTTCTTTCTGGGATTAGACAAGAAGGCCACCATAGAAAAGGACACATTTCCATGGAATAAAAAAGTCCTAATTGGGAGTTAGAGGTATATGTATGAGGGCTGCAAGCAGGGATAAGAAGAGAAGAAAGAGAAGGGGAGATAAGCCTTCCTTGGCTCCTAACCATTAGCAGATACTCACTTCTAGCTGAAAATAAACGACTACCTCTTCAGGAAGAGGGAGTTTCTAAACAGAAAAAAAGCACATAGAACTAGGACACAAACAGTATCATTTATTTATTAAGTGAATGAACGATAGAGATACAGGAGTATCCACAACATATTAAGTGAAAAAAATTAGGTTTAACAAAACAGGATGTATGTGCACATGTGTGTGTGTGTCACAGAAAAAGAAACATGGAGAGACTAAATACTTATAAATGCTCTCTAGGACTGGTGGGACTAGAAAAGATTTCAGAGGCAGATCTATGTTTAGCAAAACTGAGATTTATACAATTCTGGGGCCTCCTTTAAGAGAAAAAGATATACAAATTTGTGAATGCAAATTAGGTACAAAAGTACATTTTGTTTTAGGGTGAATCTAAGCATCATTAGTCCCAGGGTAAATCTGTCTTTACATGATCTTTATAGATTTCTCTGTGCTCAGCATAGCTTTTCCACAATGAACACGAATTACTTTAGAAAGAAGGGCCAATGTAGAAGTGCTAAAAAATGTAATTTTTAAAATGTCAGCCATGCAGTCAAAAAATGATCATTAAAGCAGTTTCTAATCAAGAGGGCAAAAGAGCTTCAGAGTTGATGTTGTCATTTTGGAGGCATTTCTAGAAAGGGATAAGTTTATCCCTGAATCTTATTTACTTATATAAAGCACCATAGACAGATATCCTGAAACAAAAGGAAATTCCAAGTCAACTACTTTAATCAGGAGTTCTTTGTTTTTTCTTTAAAAAAATTGACATGAGTTGTATTGTTATCAGTGAGTTTACATAAATTGGGTTACTTCCTCCCAGAAGAGAGACATCACTGTATTAAATGTTCTTTCTAGTAGCCTGAGCTCCCTCTTGCTTTCCTGTGGTCCCTGTCACCTGGTATCACACTTTAAACTCTTTCTGCTGAAGGGATTTTTTAGTAACAGGAAGTGACTGTGTAAGAGAAGTTTTATACTAGTTTTCTTTATCCTCTCAGCTATCAAGGAAGCATGTTACTGTAAGTGATTAGGGGACTGTCCCCATAAATTCTTCTTGGTGAACACACTGTTGAAAGGTATTTTGAGAAAAAAGTAGACAAGAAGAAGTTTTCTTACCTTCAGAGAACATGTATTTCTGTGACTTGGCATGGCCCTTTTTAGATCAGGAGACATATTTCTCTCAATCAGATCACGAATTTTATTGTCCAGCTCCATGCTTTCACATCTGTCCAAGGGAACACAGGAAAGTCACATTTTATAAATGTGATTAAAAATTAACCAAATGTACAATGAGTTTGTGAATGACATGGTAGTGTTATTTGTATACAATACCCCTCTAGAGTCTCCAGATCTCTAGTCTCATTTTGTTTTCATTAATCCATGCCATAAGAATACTTTAATGAGTTTAGAATTTAATTTTCCTTTACTTGCATGCTTATGCAAGTGATAACAATGACCAATATTGAGCACTCACAGGGAGCCAGGTTGAGTTACATTCATTTTCTTATTCAAGGGGCACAACAATCCACTGAAGTAGTCAATTACATGCATTTTACAGGTGAGTAAATTTGGGCTTAGGAAGTTAATTTATACACTAATTTATGGAGGCCAAAATGCAAAACATTGGCTGGGTCAAGATCAAACTCAGATCTGTAACATTCTGTAGCCTGTCTCTTTGTGTGTGTGTGTGTGTGTGTGTGTTTCTATTTTTTAGTTTTGTTGAGAAATAATTGACATAATCATGGTATGAGTTTAAGGTACAGAGCATGATGGTTTGATTTACATATACTGTGATATTATTACCACAATAGGTTTAGTTAACATCCATCATTTCATATAGGTAAAATAAAAAGAAAAAAATATTCTCCTTGTGATGAGAACTCTTAGGATCCATTCTCTTTAACAACTTTCTTCTATCTCATACAGCAGTGTTAACTATAGTGGTCATGTTGTGCACCACATCTGTAATACTTATTGATCTTATAACTGGGAATTTGTACCTTTGACTAACCTCTTCCAATTACTCCCCCTCCCTGACTCTCTGCCTCTGGTAACTAGAAATCCAATTCTTTTTGTATGAGTTTGACATTTTTGGTTTTTTATTTTTTTCAGATTCTATACATAAGTGAGATAGTATGGTATTTATCCTTCTGTGACTTACATTTCATTTAGTATAATGACTTCAACTTCCATCCATGTTGTCACAAATGGTAGGATTTCCTTTTTTTAATGCCTGAATAATATCTCATCATACGTATATACAACAACTTCTTTATCCATTCACCCACTGATAGATGCTTAGGTTGTTTCCATGTCTTGCCTATTGTAAATAACACTGTACAGCCTGTCCCTTAACCATTTTTGCTGTATGTCTTCAGTTAACCTGAGAACATATCCCTAAGCAATTCTTTACCACCAAAATGGAAATATTGTATAAGTCAAAGAGTATCTGGAAGTTCCCTCAAGCAGACTCTATACCAACTGCTTTATTTATCTGAACACCTGAATGAATTGCTCACATTCACATGACCATTAACTGATAATGATAAGATTTAAACCAGATTTGCTGAATCAGGTCACACCATGTTGACATGATGGAGTAATTTCCTCATTAACAACATGAGTCACAAGAAAAATTTTGCATACATTATGTGATTTTTCTTTACATATTTTTTTGCCTGCCTTATCACTTTTTACCCCCTAAAAATAAACCCCTTGGATTAGGGTAGATCTTTCATGAATACTTTTCAAAGTTGTCTCCACATAAAATAATATGTAGGTGGGTGATCTAATCACATGGCTATGTGGCAGCAGTTGCTTGAATTGTCTGCCCAGTCCCCTATCTTCTTTAAAAGTTACTTTCAGGAGCATGTTCTCACAGCCATGCTTGTTGACACTACCTGATGTCATTTCCTTGTTTATAACTGATTGGACCAAGAGTAAACAACTGATCCCAGCTTGGCCAATAAGATTCACTTCTTGCATAAGAGTGAAGCACATGGGTAGGAGAATAGAGCTATGAGATGGAGAGAGTCTTCACAATTTTCTAGTTCTGGATAAGCCCTTTCTAAGGCATAACTGTCTTCCTATCCTTTGAGTCTGTGAACCAGCCCATGCCTTTATAATGAATTATCTTTGTCTTTTTTTTTATAAGCTAGCTTTGTTTGGTTTCTATTATTTGTAATACAAAGTACCTAGATAATGTATCTATATTCATATAGATAGGAAGGTATCTATATTTATTCTTTCAGGCTGTGAAATGTCTATACCTCATGTCCCACATATGATGTCACTGTGCATTACAAGCTACTGGGTCCACTGTAAATCCTTCATCGCCCAAAAGTTTTCATATACCTAGCACTGAGTTCGAACTATCTTCATTGTTTCCCACAACTCCTCTGAGAGGAGCCACAAAATTGTTTTAATAACTGGCTTAAATCCTCCAGATTAATTAGATTCCCCCCAGACTAGAATTGGACTTCACATTCTAAGCCCCTAAGGCAGCTTTCTGATTTACTCTGAGGCAGACTTGCCTGCCAAAAGGTCACAATACTGGTACTATGTTGTCCTGTGTGGCAAATATGTTATTCAGCCTTACAAACCCCAGGGAGGTTCATTTTTATGACTTCCAAATTTCAAGTGGTCTGGCCCCTTGCCATGTTTCTGAGCTCAGTGTCTACTCGCTTGCTCCCTGCTTTTATTTTCCAGGTGCACTTGCCCCATCACAGTTTATGGAACATGATAAGCATGATTCCCACTCCAGGCCCTAGGTATGTGCTGTTACCTCTGCATGACTAGCTCCCCGATGCCATTCAGGTCCTGCCTCAAAGATCACTCTATCAAGAAAGCCTCTCTCTGCTGATGAGCCTATATGAAACGGCTCTGTCACATCATCTCTGCTGTCCCTTACTTCTGTTTTACTTTCTTCTTAGAACTTATTATTTTTATGTTTATTATTTCTTATATGCTTACTGTTTGTCTAGCCCATGTCTCATAAAAGAAGAGGAGCTTTGTCTGTTTCCATTCACTGCTCTGTCCCTTCTTAGAAAATAGTGTGAGCTCAGTAAATATTTGTCACTGTGTAAATGTGATTCCAGGATGAAGTTTAACTCAGGACACCTAACATTAACTCAAATCTAACCATTAAATTGGATGCTCACTTAAAATGTATGCAGTAACCTGAGACTCAGAGGACTGATAAAGTTAAGACATAAATCATTAAGCACAGAAACACTAATAGGAGCTTTGGAATGGACCCTTGAGCTCAGGACCTTCCTCTCATGGCTGCCTTGCTCTTCTATACTTGAATTATGTGCCTCCTTCAATATTCAACAATAATTTATCGAGTGTCCACTATTGTAGGGCACTGACTTTTCACAGCAATAATCATGAGCAGTGATGGTTCTTGAACTGTCTCAGCTTTAGTGGTAAACATGCTTAGAGGCCAGCAGCCACCCTTTCCTTTTTCATTTGGACAGGACAGTGAAGGTTCTGCCTCAGGAGGAGCTCTGCATGCTCTCTTGAGAGTAGGGCTCAGTACATGTCCCTCAGAACAATAGTCAAAGAGGGACAGGCCCTCGGGGGCTGGTGGGTTCCTGGACTTGGTGCACAGTGAGCCTCAGTGTGGTGGCCACAGGTTCAGTGACTTTCGTCACTACAGGAAGTGACAGCAAAGAGGAAGAGATCTATGTGGCAGTGACCAGACATAGGGAAGCTTCTGGTGACACGTAGGAGTTAGCTGGTCTCAGTGCTGACCACGGCGGCTGGGACAGGGCTTGAGCACACAGGGTCTGGGAACAGAACTGAAGCAAATAAATCATAAAAAATAAAAATAACAAAATGTTCTAAGAAGAAAATAAGATAGAACTAAGGGGCAAGAGTAATGGTGTGAGAAAGCTGTCTCAGATAATTAGTCAGCAGAGGCTTCCTTGATAAAGGGACTAGCTGGGACCTGAAAGGACGTGCAAGGGGTGAAGCGCCAGAGAGTCTGGGCAGGGCAGGACCCGCACTCACTCCCCTTCCCACTGCCGTTACAGCCATCGTTCTCGCCGTAATGATGATGCCTCAGAACTTAAGTAGAAAGCTCCGAAAAAAGCAGTATGATGCAGTAGAAAGTAGAGGGTAAGATTTCAGAGTTGAAAATAACAGTGGGACCTAGTTGAGGTCCCTTGCCCTCTATGAAACCTAAGGCCTGGTTTATAAAAAGAGGAAAATAATGTTATATTGTGAGGTTGTCAGTAAGAATAGCCTTATGTACAGTGGTTAGTACAGTGCTAGGCGTGCTGTTGGTGCTCAGTGACCGATACCACTGTTACTACTCTGAGGGGGTGGCCCAGTTACCAAACACTTTAACAAATGAGTTTGGAAAATAGGAATCATACACTTAGTGTCGTACTGAAAAGAAAACTAATTTAAAAAGCACAAAAAAATTTTAGTTTGGTTTAACAGATAATCAACAAGTTTAGTCACGCCTCACATAAAAGGCAGCCGTGTCACCTACTTGGGTTTTATATCATACTTAGAAAATCTTATAGATTATTCTTTAATGCAAGAATTTAGTGGATGAAAATATTTTTATATTCTGTTTATAATTAGTGAAATTCATTTCGTTTCATGAATGTCAGCTGGCTCATTGCCTTAGGTTTATTTTATAGAAGAAAATAAGATTTATTTCTTTCCTATAAAAAAATTCTGACAATACAGTGTGTCTTTGAATACCATTGTTTAATAGGCTTTCCAAAAGATTATTCAATTATTTAAATTTTGCTATTTGAATAGGACCTAGACATTGTTAATTTGCAGCATTTTCCCTGGTAGAAATATAATTATGGCTTACTACCTTGCAGGGCTTTAACTAATCTAACCATCTTATTCTAACATTCCTTTATTAAATTGCCTTACAAATACCCAGCTCTTCAGATGGCTTTTTGAATGTACCTTCTTATCTTTCTGGATGTTTCATTAATTAATGAGTTGAATTAAAACCATAGACATATATTCATTTTATTTTTCTAATACAGCCATAATTTTAACCTTTTGTACATCGGCATTAACATACTGGACATCTATATTTGAAGACCATTTGAATTTCCAGTTGCTGATAATGACATGGTGAGCAGGTGACCCCAAACCACCAGACCCAGTTTTCATGGTTGCATGCTATTGTTGCCTCATTTGGCAAGTTCAATTAAGTTCCTGAAGAAAGTAATCACACTCAATTGACAAAACAGATAGCCACAATCTTGCAAATAACCTGAAGATCATTTCATTCATCTCCTGCATTAACAAGACACAGAAATGAAGCTCTGAGGGGTTAAGTGACAGACAGAAGAGCCTCTGCAGGAATTAAGGACCCTTGTCTTCTTCCTTCCTCCACACACTCACCCACCTCAAATGTCCACATTTCCTCCCAGTCTGTTGCCAAGGTCAGATTTTATGTTTTGATCTTATGTCATAAGCCAAGTCTTTTTAGGAAGATTCTGGAGAACAAAGCATATTCTCATATAAGACAAGAAAAAACTCAGTATCAGGTTCTTCTATAATGGAAATGTTTCCAGTTGTTCAAAGACCAGGAATTATAACCTTTGAGTTAGAGGTGAATGAGAAATGCTGTCTAAAAGACTGTCAAGCATTAGTTTTTAGGTTTTACTGCGTTTACGACATTGTTATTATGATTAGTACTCTGAGTTCTCCCTGGCTAATTTGGAGAGAAACAAATTACTCAAGAAAAAAATTACTCTGTATATATGTGTTTTAGATGAGCAAGTCATAATGCCTTAATTCTTTTAGTAACTGGGAACTTTTAACAGTTGAAGCTTAAGAAGTTAGAAGAGAAAAGATTTCTCAGAGAATTTTAAAGTAGCATTGGACTCCCAAAAGAATAAATATATCTAAAGTTTTAATCAAGGTTATGTGGTTTAATAATTTAAATCCATATCTAAAAATGGTCTTTACATGCCTGAAATGAAAGCCCAGAGGTTGAGTAATATTTCTGATATACATGGACTCTGTTATTGCCCTTGATCTGTATTCTTGGCTGGATGTCTGTTTATTTCCTCTGCTTTTGTGTTGCACCAGCTCACTGAACTGATGCCGCATAACCAAGCCAAACCTCTGTGGCTGCACCCAGGAGGTCCAGGAGGGCAGAGGAGCTAGACTGGAGCAGAGATGGAGTACAGCTGCAGGTGCTGTTCAGGCCAGGAAAGGGTACCAGTGAGCAAAAATCTGTAGAAACCATGTCCTCCTACAGCTGTCCTACTGAGGTAGGATTGGCCTCCTATTGGAACTGCTCTTCCCTGAGTGAAACTCTCTGGTTCACAAGGGCAGAGTGACAGACTGTCATAGGTATAGCATCTCTGAATACACACTATTTCTATTAAAGATATTCTGGTACATGCACACCTTGGCCTTTTTGTCTAGCTAAATGTAAACCATCCTACAGTTCTTACCTTAAATACGGGAGGGAAACAGAACCCCAGATTGCATGAAATGTTCCACTAGGTCTTTTCATAGCAATCATTACACAGCTTATACTTTACTGTAATTGCGTGTTTACTCACTCATGTCCTCCAGTAGAGTAGAAACCCCTGAGGGCAGGGACAGGTTTACTTGCTAATCATTGTATCTCCAAAGACTTACAGTGATTATTAAATATTTGAAAAGAGAACAAATAGTCAAGAACAACTAGAGCTGAGGTCAATGAAGAGACAAGGTAGTACTGAAGGAGAGACTGATATTAAGAAGTCATGTGTGGGTTGCTTCTCTGTCCTCTTTAGATGCCTTCTCTCTGTGGTAGCCATGTTATTTTTCCTCTCCTCATCTCAATACATCTGCCTCTGGGAAAAGGAGCTGACAGAGACTTAACAGCTAAGAGTACTGTATCAGATGAAACACTTTTCCACTACAAGCCCTAGAATTCCAGGCAAGTTCAATGCATCTGCACCATGGTTCTGTAGTGTAAATATAGCAGACCCTTGAACAAGGTAGGGTTGAGAGGTGCTCACCCCATACACAGTTAAAAATCCACAAATAACTTTTGACTCCCCAGAAACTTAACTACCAACAACCTACTGTTGATCAGAAGCCTTACTAATAACATAAACAATTGATTGGCACATATTTTGTATGTTATATGCATTATTTACTGTATGCTGACAATAAAGTAAGCTGGAGAAAACAAAATGTTTTCTTAGGTTGTTGCAGATCTCTAAAATATATCCCGATACATTTACTGAAAAAAATCTGTGTATAGGTAGACCTGCACAGTTCAACTCATATTGTTCAAAGGTCAACTGCCTACTCATGTTGATATATTGATGAACATCTGGAAGAAAACAAAATTAAACTAGCTATACATGCCCAGAACAATTATATATATTTTGTTGTGTATGTTGAAGGCTAGCAGAGTATGCTGCCCCAAAATACGACCAATAGGATTATTTCCAGCCACAGGCACTTGAAAACAGCAGATGCAAGAAGAGTTCTCTGATTTCTCCTTTTTCTTCCTGAAAACAGGAGATAAAATTAGGAGAAAAGAGCATTCTTATCATCAAGGACAGAAAGTTAAGACTGAGAAAGAATTCTGCATAAGCAGATTTGTTAAAATTATTATCTTCCTTTAGCCTCCCCATGTATTTTACTTTTCCGCAAAAGCTTCTTTTTGTTCAACCTGGTACAGCATTCAGGTTTTGCCATTTCTTTGGGTCTTCATTTTCATATGAGGGCTCTCATCGCACAGAAAACATAAATGTGTATGCTTTTCTCTTGTTAAGTTGTCATTTGTTACAGAGCCCCAGCTGAGACATAAGAAAGAAGGAGGAAAGAATTTTCTTCCCCTAGAATGTTCTTGGAAATAAAAATTTCAGCAGAAACATTAATTGATATATTTTACAGTTGTTTCTATATCAGAAAAGCAAAGGAGCTAAATTAGATCTGGTATACTCATCTGATATAGCCACATTCTTCTGTCAGCTATAGTTTTCCTTTAATTCATCAAACTGTGTCTCTCAAATCTCTACTTTACACAGCACCCAGTTGTAACTTTGTCTACAAAGATTAGAAGACTAAATTTTAAGTCTTAATATTTTCCCTAGTATCTCAATAATGTTTACTAACTATGTATTTAGGTAAAAATTATTATCAATTAACAAACCAATATCATCTTAAAACTATTCTCTTAAATCAATATTGCTAAAGATGAATTTCATTGGTACAAATATTTGAAAGAGCTTTTTTAAGAGGAACAGCCATTGGTAAAATAATTGAATTCAAATACTTTTCAATTTTAGCAAAGATGGTAAGAAACAGATGCTTTTAATACTGTATCTGAGGTATTAAGTAACTAAGACACTATAACTTTTATAATAATAGAAATAGTGTCCCTTTCTATTAATTGATCATTAAATGATATTTTTTCAAACGATAACTATTTAAATGTGATTTTTTCGTATCTTTTGTGGAGTTTCATGTCAAGACATGATTACAATTCTTGATTTTAATTCATCAGCAGTTTTGAACCTGCAGCAGCATGAACAAAGGTACAGAGCCAACTAACTGACTGATAGGTGAGACAGCCTGCTGATCTGAATCTATACCTGATTTGTTTATGGCTGTTGAGGAAATAATGGAATAAATTAGGAAGACATTACTTCTGCATAAAGCCTTTGGGAGATTTCATCTAACATCTTTATCAAAGATCACAAAATGACATATGCACTTCAATGTCTTCTCTTTTGATAGCACTTTCCCAGTTCTTTTCTCCAGCTGATAAAGCAGGAGTCACTTTTTGTCAGATCCCTTACATTATTTTGTTAGGGGTGGTACATAACATGCTGAATCAAATCATGATCAGTTATTGTTATGTGTAGAGTAAACCTATGTGTTTAACAAGAACTGTTTCTGAAAACCTATAGAAATTTAAGTAGGTTCATGTGCAATTGCAAATATGCATTGATTGAATGATGCCTCTAGAGGGCACTCTGCATTCAGTTCAGGTAGAAACTAGTTTCAGACGTGGCTCACGTTCTCTGTTAAGGGTTTCAATTTGAATTTTGAGTGCAGAAGAGAGGGAGAAATGTATGGTGTCTGCACACACATGTGTAATAACTGTACCTTATTTCTTTTTTTACTTATTTTAAAATTTTTAATAAAAATTGTATTTTTAAATAATTTCTTTTAAGTTGCAATCTTGTTTAATGTTTATGTAATAAACAAATATCAAATATCTTTCCTACTATAGTGGTAAGTTTATTTTTATTTAAGATAGGAATAGTTCATACTCATTCTTTTTTGTGAGTGTGGTACCGTATCAATGTTCATTTTCTAATTTCAATGTAAAGGCAATCAGTATATGCCATCTGACAATACTCCACTTTGACATAGGGATTATTTTGAGATAAGGAAGTTAAGAATCAGTAAAAACAGGGAAACATCTCTGCCCTCTCCCGATCTCTTTAAAAGCAGCGTATACATTTACATTTGTGAGGGTGGCATAAATTTCCTTCCGCCCCTGTACTGGGATGAGAAGAGTGACTCACCACCGGAGATGGATCTGGCATGGAGATGAGTCTGCATAAGCAAACCTTACCAAAATGTCCTTAATCTTCCATTGGTTCCCCCACACATTTCCTAGCCACTTCTCTGCAATTTATATCTCCTTGAATCCCAAATCCTCTTTCCTTTGTTAAGAAGTACATATAAGCTCCCAAGCCTAACTGCTTCTAGAATTTGACTTATTTTCTGTGAATTCCAGTGCAGATAAAAATATGAATAAATGTGTATTCCTTTTCTCTGGTTAGTCTTTGTCAGTTAAATTAAGAGGCCCCCTGACACTGAACCTAAGAGGGTAGAGGGAAAGTTTTCCTCCCTGATAGTTGGTTATTTTGTGGTTATGTGAAAGAATGTGCCTGGTGGAATACTATGAAAATCTATATGCTAACAAACTGGATAACCTAGAAGAAATGAACAACTTTCTAGAAAAATATAACCTTCCAAGATTGACCAAGGGAGAAAGAGAAAATCAAAACAGATCAATTACCAGCAACAAAATTGAATCAGTAATCAAAAAACTACCCAAGAACAAAATCTCCAGACCAAATGAATTCACTGCTGAATTTTATCAGACATTTAGAGATGACATAATATCCATTCTCCTTAAAGTTTTCCAAAAAATAGAAAAGGAGGGAATATTCCCAAACACATTCAATGAAGCCAGCATCACTCTAATACCAAAACCAGGCAAAGACACCACAAAAAAGAAAACTACAGACCAATATCCCTGATGAACATAGATGTAAAAATACACCACAAAATACAGGCAAACCGAGGCGGAGCCAACATGGCGGCGTGAGTAGGACAGTGGGAATCTCCTCCCAAAAACATATATACTTTTGAAAATACAACAAACACAACTAGCCCTAAAAGAGAGACCAGAAGACACAGGACAGTGGCCAGACTGCAGCTACACCAGCGAGAACCCAGCGACTGGTGAAAGGGGTAAGATACAAGCCCCGGCCCGGCGGGACCCAAGCGCCCCTCCCCCCAGCTCCCGGCGGGAGAACAATAGGCAGAGCGGGAGGGAGACGGAGCCCAGGACTGCCGAGCACCCAGCCCCAGCCATCCGGGCCAGAGCGCAGACACAGTATATGCCCAGGGGGCCCTGGATACTGGGGGAACAGGGAGTAAGACCTCTGAGCGGGTGCTGAAGCTGATGCCCCTGTGACAAAGAAAAGCGGGGGCTTTTTGAAAGTCTTAAAGGGACAGGGACTTAACAGCTTGACGGAAACAACCCAGGTCACAGTACAGCAGCTGGAAATTACAGGGAAAACCGGGTGCACTAACCCCCTGGGCAACAGCTCTGAGACCCCTCACGGAGGCAAACAGTCAAGCAGCCCCCCCATCCATTACCCCACCGGGCGCTGCGAAAGCAGAGAAGCAGCCTGAGACTAATTCCGCCCACAGAAAGGGAAATTTCTCCCTCCCGGCCAGGCAAGACACAAAGACCCAGTCTACACGCAATTACCCAACACAAGCCACTAGGAGTCGCAGTTGTCCCAGTAAAGAAAGGCCAGTAGCAAGTGAAAATTTTGGCCCTCCCAGCTGACAGTCAATAGCACCTGTCAACATGAAAAGGCAAAAAATATGATCCAGACAAGACTAACCCAGACAGCTTCGGCATCTGCTACATCTTCCCCTGAGAAGGAATCTGGGGAGATAGATTTAGCCAGTCTACCTGAAAAAGAATTCAAAACAAAAGTCATAACCATGCTGATGGACTTGCAGAGAAATATGCAAGAACTAAGGAAGGAGAATTCAGAAATAAAACAAGCTCTGGAAGGACTTCAAAACAGAATGGACGAGATGCAAGAGACCATTAATGGACTAGAAAAAAGAGAACAGGAACGCAGAGAAGCTGATGCAGAGAGAGATAAAAGGATCTCCAGGAATGAAAGAATTTTAAGAGAGCTGAGTGATCAATCTAAAAGGAATAATATAAGAATCATAGGTATTTCAGAAGAAGGAGAGAGAGAAAAGGGGATAGAAAATGTCTTTGAAGAAATAATTGCTGAAAATTTCCCCAAACTAGGGGAAGAAATGGCCTCTCAGACCACAGAGGTACACAGAACTCCCATGACAAGGGATCCAAGGAGGGCAACACCAAGACACATAATAATTAAAATGGCAAAGATCAAAGACAAGGACAAAGTATTACAAGCAGCCAGAGAGAAAAAAAAGGTTACCTACAAAGGAAAACCCATCAGGCTATCATCAGACTTCTCAACAGAAACCCTACAGGCCAGAAGAGAATGGCATGATATACTTAATGCAATGAAACAGAAGGGCCTCGAACCAAGACTGCTGTATCCAGCACGAATATCATTTAAATATGAAGGAGGGATTAAACAATTCCCAGACAAGCAAAAGTTGAGGGAATTTGCCTCCCACAAACCACCTCTACAGGGCATCCTACAGGGACTGCTCTAGATGGGAGCACTCCTAAAAAGAGCACACAACAAGACACCCAACATATGAAGAAGGGAGGAGGAGGAATAAGAAGGGAGAGAAATAAAGAATCATCAGACTGTGTTTATAATAGCTCAACAAGCGAGTTAAGTTAGACAGTAAGACAGTAAAGAAGCTAACCCTAAACCTTTGGTAACCACAAACTTAAAGCCTGCAATGGCAATAAATTCATACCTTTCAATAATCACCCTAAATGTAAATGGACTGAATGCACCAATCAAAAGACACAGAGTAATAGAATGGATAAAAAAGCAAGATCCATCCATATGCTGCTTACAAGAGACTCACCTCAAACCCAAAGACGTGCACAGATTTAAAGTCAAGGGATGGAAAAAGATATTTCAAGCAAACAACAGAGAGAAGAAAGCAGGTGTTGCAATTCTGGTATCACACAAAACAGACTTCAAAATAAAGAAAGTAACAAAAGACAAAGAAGGACATTACATAATGATAAAGGGCTCAGTCCATCAAGAGGATATAACCATTATAAATATATATGCACCCAATACAGGAGCACCAACATACCTGAAACAAATATTAACAGAACTAAAGGAGGAAATAGAATGCAATGCATTCATTCTAGGAGACTTCAACACACCACTCACTCCAAAGGACAGATCCACCAGACAGAAAATAAGTAAGGACACAGAGGCACTGAACAACACACTAGAACAGATGGACCTAATAGACATCTACAGAACTCTACATCCAAAAGCAACAGGATACACGTTCTTCTCAAGTGCACATGGAACATTCTCCAGAATAGACCACATACTAGGATACAAAAAGAGCCTCAGTAAATTCCAAAAGATTGAAATCCTACCAACCAACTTTTCAGACCACAAAGGCATTAAACTAGAAATAAACTGTTCAAAGAAAGCAAAAAGGCTCACAAACACATGGAGGCTAAACAACACGCTCCTAAATAATCAATGGATCAATGACCAAATCAAAATGGAGATCCAGCAATATATGGAAACAAATGACAACAACAACACTAAGCCCCAACTTCTGTGGGACACAGCAAAAGCAGTCTTAAGAGGAAAGTATATAGCACTCCAAGCATATTTAAAAAAGGAAGAGCAATCCCAAATGAACGGTCTAATGTCACAACTATCAAAATTGGAAAAAGAAGAACAAATGAGGCCTAAGGTCAGCAGAAGGAGGGACATAATAAAGATCAGAGAAGAAATAAATAAAATTGAGAAGAATAAAACAATAGCAAAAATCAATGAAACCAAGAGCTGGTTCTTCGAGAAAATAAACAAAATAGATAAGCCTCTAGCCAGACTTATTAAGAAGAAAAGAGAGTCAACACAAATCAACAGTATCAGAAATGAGAAAGGAAAAATCACAACAGATCCCGCAGAAATACAAAGAATTATTAGAGACTACTATGAAAACCTATATGCTAACAAGCTGGGAAACCTAGGAGAAATGGACAACTTCCTAGAAAAATACAACCTTCCAAGACTGACCCAAAAAGAAACAGAAAATCTAAACAGACCAATTACCAGCAACGAAATTGAAGCGGTAATCAAAAAACTACCAAAGAACAAAACCCCCGGGCCAGATGGATTTACCTCGGAATTTTATCAGACATACAGGGAAGACATAATACCCATTCTCCTTAAAGTTTTCCAAGAAATAGAAGAGGAGGGGATACTCCCAAACTCATTCTATGAAGCTAACATCACCCTAATACCAAAACCAGGAAAAGACACCACCAAAAAAGAAAATTACAGACCAATATCCCTGATGAATGTAGACGCAAAAATACTCAACAAAATTTTAGCAAACCGAATTCAAAAATACATCAAAACCATCGTACACCATGACCAAGTGGGATTCATCCCAGGGATGCAAGGATGGCACAACATTCGAAAGTCCATCAATATCATTCACCACATCAACAAAAAGAAAGACAAAAACCACATGATCATCTCCATAGATGCTGAAAAAGCATTTGACAAAGTTCAACATCCATTCATGATAAAAACTCTCAGCAAAATGGGAATAGAGGGCAAGTACCTCAACATAATAAAGGCCATCTATGAAAAACCCACAGCCAACATTATATTGAATAGCGAGAAGCTGAAAGCATTTCCGCTGAGATCGGGAACTAGACAGGGATGCCCACTCTCCCCACTGTTATTTAACATTGTACTAGAGGTCCTAGCCACGGCAATCAGACAAAACAAAAAAATACAAGGAATCCAGATTGGCAAAGAAGAAGTCAAACTGTCACTATTTGCAGATGACATGATACTGTACATAAAAAACCCTAAAGAATCCACCCCAGAACTACTAGAACTGATATCGGAATACAGCAAAGTTGCAGGATACAAAATCAACACACAGAAATCTGTGGCTTTCCTATATACCAACAATGAACCAACAGAAAGAGAAATCAGGAAAACAACTCCATTCACAATTGCATCAAAAAAAATAAAATACCTAGGAATAAACCTAACCAAAGAAGTGAAAGACTTATATTCTGAAAACTACAAGTCACTCTTAAAAGAAATTAAAGGGGACACTAACAGATGGAAACGCATCCCATGCTCATGGCTAGGAAGAATTAATATCGTCAAAATGGCCATCCTGCCCAAAGCAATATACAGATTTGATGCAATCCCTATGAAACTACCAGCAACATTCTTCAATGAACTGGAACAAATAATTCAAAAATTCATATGGAAACACCAAAGACCCCGAATAGCCAAAGCAATCCTGAGAAAGAAGAATAAAGTAGGGGGGATCTCACTCCCCAACTTCAAGCTCTATTATAAAGCCATAGTAATAAAAACAATTTGGTACCGGCACAAGAACAGAGCCACAGACCAATGGAACAGACTAGACAATCCAGACATTAACTCAGACATATATGGTCAATTAATATTTGATAAAGGAGCCATGGACATACAATGGCGAAATGACAGTCTCTTCAACAGATGGTGCTGGCAAAACTGTACAGCTACATGTAGGAGAATGAAACTGGACCATCGTCTAACCCCATATACAAAAGTAAACTCAAAATGGATCAAAAACCTGAATGTAAGTTATGAAACCATTAAACTCTTGGAAGAAAACATAGGCACAAACCTCTTAGACATAAACATGAGTGACCTCTTCTTGAACATATCTCCCCGGGCAAGGAAAACAACAGCAAAAATGAACAAGTGGGACTATATTAAGCTGAAAAGCTTCTGTACAGCAAAAGACACCATCAATAGAACAAAAAGGAACCCTATAGTATGGGAGAATATCTTTGAAAATGACACATCCGATAAAGGCTTGACGTCCAGAATATATAAAGAGCTCACACGCCTCAACAAACAAAAAACAAATAACCCAATTAAAAAATGGGCAAAGGAACTGAACAGACGGTTCTCCAAAAAAGAAATACAGATGGCCAACAGACACATGAAAAGATGCTCCACATCGCTAATTATCAGAGAAATGCAAATTAAAACTACAATGAGGTATCACCTCACACCAGTAAGGATGGCTGCCATCCAAAAGACAAACAACAAAAAATGTTGGCGAGGCTGTGGAGAAAGGGGAACCCTCCTACACTGCTGGTGGGAATGTAAGTTAGTTCAACCATTGTGGAAAGCAGTATGGAGGTACATCAAAATGCTCAAAACAGACCTACCATTTGACCCAGGAATTGCACTCCTAGGAATTTACCCTAAGAATGCAGCAATCAAGTATGAGAAAGACCAATGTACCCCTATGTTTATCGCAGCACTATTTACAATAGCCAAGAATTGGAAGCAACCTAAATGTCCATCGATAGATGAATGGATAAAGAAGATGTGGTACATATACACAATGGAATACTACTCAGCCATAAGAAAAGGGCAAATCCAACCATTTGCAGCAACATGGATGGAGCTGGAGGGTATTTTGCTCAGTGAAACAAGCCAAGCAGAGAAAGAGAAATACCAAATGATTTCACTCATCTGTGGAATATAAGAACAAAGGAAAAACTGAAGGAACAAAACAGCAGCAGAATCACAGAAATCAAGAATGGACTAACAGGTACCAAAGGGAAAGGGACTGGGGAGGATGGGTGGGTAGGGAGGGATAAGGGGGGGAAGAAAAAGAGGGGTATTAAGATTAGCATCCATAGCGGGGTGGGAGAAAGGGGAGGGCTGTACAACACAGAGAAGACAAGTAGTGATTCTACAACAGGTTGCTATGCTGATGGACAGTGACTGTAAAGAAGTATATAGGGGGGACCTGGTATAGGGGAGAGCCTAGTAAACAAAGTATTCGTCATGTAAGTGTAGATTAATGATTAAAAAAAAAAATGCAGTTCCTATGTGGTGACCTCTAATGAGTTCTACACAATGATATAAAGGACATATAAAAGTATAGGCAAAGGGTCTGTTTGTGTTTATACAGAGGATCAAAGCCTAATTTGGCTACCCCGAAAATGAACTAAGATACGATATGAAAAAGAACTTCCAACATCAGCACTCTCGGGAAGACTCATGACAGAATATGATCAGAAAAAAAAAAAAAAAAAAACTTCAACAAAGATCCACGCACTGTCACAGCTGTAGATGCACTCATCCCACCAGTTCCTGGACTTGCCATGGGAAAGATGAAGGAGATATGTAAGCTGGCCTGTGCATGCAGTAAAACAAAAATTGGACTGGATCTATACTGTTGGAACTCAACCAAGAATTAGGAGAAGTGCAAATTGTAGCACTCCAAAATCTTACAACCACAGACTATTTATCGTTAAAAGAACATATGGGATATGAACAGTCCCCAGGAATGGGGTGTTCTAGTTTATCTGTATTCTCTCAGACTGTTTAAGTTCAGTCGGACAATATCCACCATATCATAGATAAGTTTTCACAAATGCCTAAGGTGCCTAACTGGTTTTCTTGGTTTCACTGGAGATGGCTGGTAATTACAGGTATGCTTTGGTTAGGTAACTATATTCCTATTATGTTAATGTGTGTGCACAATTTAATTAGTCGTTTAAAACCTATCCATGCTGAAGTTACTCTACAAGAAGATATGTCAAAGAAATAATCAATCTTCCCAGGTTTTCTTCTGCCTGCTACTTCTGTAGCTTTTCTTCTTCCTACCTAATCACAACCTTTAAATAGAACTCGTGCCACATGTCGAATTTACCGAGTATCATAATTCTTCCAAGTGGTAAAGATACCTCAAGACAAATGCTGGGCATAGAAGCCACAGGGCATAAATATGCAAAGAAGTAAAAAGCTAACCTTTTCAAACGATAAGGCTTCTCTCTCACTTACCAACTTCACATTTCCCTGTATGGCCCCGGAAGATGACTGGTTAGCCAGAGACGGGTAAGATTCCTCAAGGGAGGAACAACCTAAGACAGGCACAGTCGCAGGGGGCCATCTGGTGAGAAAATGGGGAGCAGCAGAGGTGAGGCTTAGAACCTCCCCCCTCATGTTCTGAGAGAAATCTTCTGCATACATGGATGTTTATTGCCCTCGTCTAGCTCGGATTAACACATAGTCTACAGGCACACACCTGATCATCTACATTTGCTCTCTTACAATACTAAACTCTGTTTTCTACCTTTATCTCGTATCTACCTACCACTTCAGCATTTTACTAAAAATAATAATAATAGAGAAATGTGGTATCCACATATAAATCAAGTTTAAAAATCAAATGAATATTCATATTTGAACTGACTGTGTATAGTTCATAATGCATGAACAAAACCGAAAGTTTCTGTGATGACTGCCCTTGCACTGTTCACCATGTAACTTATTCACTATGTAAGAATTTGTACTCCATGTAAGAATTTGTTCGTTATGCATCAGAAGATTGGAGACTGACGAAAATCAGGCTTGGGGTGGATTAATGATTGTGCATTGAGTATTGACCCCCCTATACAGAGATTTGTTGTGGTTAACAACTATTTGATCAATAAATATGAGAGATGCCCTCACAATATATATATATATATATATATATATAAACACACTTCCAATTGTAAAATAAATAAGTAACCGGATGTAATGTATAGCATAAGGAATATAGTCAAAATATTGTAACAACTTGGTATGGTGATACCTGGTACCTAGAAATATCATGTATATAAATGTTGAGTCGCTGTGTTATACACCTGAAACTAATGTAATGCAATGCTGTTGTCAACTACCCTTCAATAAAAAAATAAAATAAAAAAATAAAATAAAATAAAAATACAGGCAAACCGAATTAAAAAATACATCAAGAGAATCATACACCATGACCAAGTGGGATTCATCCCAGGGATGCAAGGATGGTACAACATTCGAAAATCCATCAACATCATCCACCACATCAATAAAAAGGACAAAAACCACATGATCACCTCCATAGATGCTGAAAAAGCATTTGAGAAAATTTAACATCCATTCATGATAAAAACTCTCAGTGAAATGGGTATAGAGGGCAAGTACCTCAACATAATAAAGGCCATATATGACAAACCCACAGCCAACATTATACTTAACAGCGAGAAGCTGAAAGCTTTTCCCCTAAGACCAGGAACAAAACAAAGATGCCCACTCTCCCCACTGTTATTCAACATAGTATTGGAGGTCCTATCCATGGCAATCAGACAACACAAAGAAATAAAAGAGATCCAGATTGGTAAGGAAGAAGCCAAACTGTCACTGTTCGCAGATGACATGACGTTGTACATAAAAAACCCTAAAGAATCCACTCCAAAACTACTAGATCTAATAACTGAATTCAGCAAAGTTGCAGGATACAAAATTAATACACAGAAATCTGTTGCATTCCTATACACTAACAATGAACTAGCAGAAAGAGAAATCAGGAAAACAATTCCATTCACAATTGCATCAAAAAGAATAAAATACCTAGGAATAAACCTAAGCAAGGAAGTGAAAGACCTATACCCTGAGAACTATAAGACACTCTTAAGAGAAATTAAAGAGGACACTAATAAATGGAAATTCATCACATGCTCTTGGCTAGGAAGAATTAATATTGTCAAAATGGCCACCCTGCCTAAAGCAATCTACAGATTCAATGCAATCCCTATCAAAATACCTATAGCATTCTTCAATGAACTGGAACAAATAGTTCTAAAATTCTTATGGAACTGCAAAAGACCTCAAATAGCCAAAGCAATCCTGAGAAGGAAGAATAAAATGGGGGAAATTACACTCTCTGACTTCAAGCTTTACTAAAAAGCCACAGTAATCAAGACAATTTGGTACTGGCACAAGAATAGATCCATAGACCAGTGGAACAGAATAGAGAGACCAGATATAAACTCAAACATATATGGTCAATTAATATACAATATAGGAGCCATGGATATACAATGGGGAAATGACAGCCTCTTCAACAGCTGGTGTTGGCAAAACTGGACAGCTACATGCAAGAGAATGAAGCTGGATTATTGTCTAACCTCATAAACAAAAGTAAATTCAGAATAGATCAAAGACCTGAATGTAAGTCATGAAACCATAACACTTAGAAAAAAACATAGACAAAAATCTTTTGGGCATAAACATGAGCAACTTCTTCATGAACATATCTCCCTGGGCAAGGGAAACAAAAAAAAATGAACAAGTGGGACTATATCAAACTAAAAAGCTTCTGCACAGCAAAGGACACCATCAGTAGAACAAAAAGACATCCTGCAGTATGGGAGAATATATTCACAAGTGACATATCAGATAAGGGGTTGACATCCAAATTATATAAAGAGCTCATGTACCTCAACAAACAAAAACCAAATTGTCCAATTAAAAAATGGGCAGAGGATCTGAACAGACACTTCTTCAAAGAAGAAATTCAGATGGCCAACAGGCACATGAAAAGATGCTCCACATCGCTAATCAGGAGAGAAATGCAAATTAAAACCACAATGAGACATCACCTCACACCAGTTAGGATGGCCAAAATCCAAAAGACAAACAACAACAAATGTTGGCAAGGATGTGGAGAAAGAGGAACCCTCCTACACTGCTGGTGGGAATGTAAATTAGTTCAGCCATTGTGGAGAGCAGGATGGAGGTGCCTCAAAAAACTCAAAATAGAAATACCATTTGATCCAGAAATTCCACTTCTAGGAATTTACCCTAAGAATGCAGGAGCCCAGTTTCAAAAAGACATATGCACCCCTATGTTTATTGCAGCACTGTTTACAATAGCCAAGAAATGGAAGCAACCCAAGTGTCCATTAGTAGATGAATGGATAAAGAAGAGGTGGTACATATACACAATGGAATATTATTTATCCATAAGAAGAAAACAAATCCTACCATTTGCAACAACATGGATGGAGCTAAAGGGTATTATGCTCAGTGAAATAAGCCAGGCAGAGAAAGACAAGCATCAAATGATTTCACTCATCTGTGGAGTATAAGAACAAAGCAAAAACTGAAGTAACAAAACAGCAGCAGACTCACAGAACCCAAGAATGGACTAACAGTTACCAAAGGGAAGAGACTGTTGTGGGTGGGTGGGAAGGGTGGGGAGGGAGAAGGGAGAAAAAGGGGCATTATAATTAGCACACATAATGCAGCAGGGTGGGCATGGGGAAGGGAGTATAACACAGAGAAGACAAGTAGTGACTCTATAGCATCTTACTATGCTGATGGACAGTGACTGTAATGGGGTATGTGGTGGGGACTTGATAATGGGGGAAGTCTAGTAACCATAATGTTGTTCATGTAATTGCACATTAATGCTACCAAAAAAAAAAAAAAAAAGCCTGTGACACACACACACACACACACACACACACACACACAAAGAATTCGCTTGGTGGTAGGAAATGCACATTAAATCATCTAGTGCTAATTTATTTCTGAATGGCTCAGGAAAAAAAGATCTCAGCACACTTAGAAATTTTTGGTAAGTATGAAATTATTTAAAAAATTTTTAAACTAGTTCAATATTATTTTTATAAAATCTGATTTGACACTTCAATTATCTGATGCTTAATATATGAATCATTTTATAAAAAATGAAATTAACATTTCTTTATGTAGCAGAAACTAAGACACATGCCAATAAATTTTCTTTGAAATTTGTGAAATTATTGCAAACCAAAACAAAGTAAAGATGAATTAGTGTTTCGTTTTGCTTTTCTAAAAAGAGGAATGCACTTGTGTGAGTCAAATTACTTTGATTGTCTGTTCTAGCCCAAGGATTCCGAAAATGAAATAAGCTATTTCTATTATAAATGTAAAGCCCAAATAGGAAAAAACACACAAAAACACAAAAAGCCCAAACCTTTTTCTGTAATGGGAGGCATTTCACCTTCTGGTGGACTTAAAATAAATACATAGTGTCTGTTGAAACCTTCAGATTACAGACCTTTGCCTTTGGAAATGTCAGTTAGTGCTAAAATCCATGCACAATGGAAAAAACCAAAAACTCAAAAAAAAATCTCATTTAATTCAACAAATATTTCTTTAAAATTTTATTGTGTAAGTTCTATAACGCTCGAACGTCAACCAAATCTGTGTCCTCATGGTTTTGGATGAGATCCCAAAAGAAAGAAATGTGTGTAAAAGGGCATTTTTTCTTTTGTTAGTCACTTTTTATTTTTTTACACAATAATATGGCCTTTGATATCAGAGAATATCACAAGTGTTTAAAATGGATTTTTATTTTTAGATACAAAAGCTATAAAATAAACCTTGTCTTATTTTTTTATGAGCACAGAGAATTGAGAATGGTTTATTCTATTATAGGTGAAATGGAAAAAAACATTGGCTTCCCTTTGTTTGTTATAAAATATGAAATCACTGAATTATCAAGGGTCATGATTATGTGAGAAACCAGCAAAATGGAAGAGTAATTTGGTATAAAACTTTTTTATTCTTCATACATCTTTACAGGATTGACATAAAAGCAACTCTAGTATTTGTGTAAAAGTGACTATTCAAAGATTAGAAGAGGAATTCCTAAAACTTGGGTAAGTTAGAATACTTGGTAGCAGAAGCAAATATCACACAAAACTGGCATTTCAGAGATTAAATGAGAAAAAGATAATTTCCAAAGGCCAGGTGGCATTCTGTAGTAAAAATAAAGACCACCAGGTGGGTGAGACGACATTGTCTTTATAAGTGATGACAGGATGGATGGGAAATAACAGCATTCAACAAGAAATGACATTCACCCTTACTCAGCTGGTGCTTGCTGAAATAGGTTCAAACACACAGTCATAGTCTACTTGGCCAGGCATGTCATAGTGATGGCAGCACTTATTAAGCCAGGCACTAAACACTGTATGTGCTTTATCTCGCTCAACCCTTAGAAGGTCCTCCTAAGGCAGGAACTGCTTCTCCTGTCTTACAGTTGAGGCGAAGAGGTCACAGAGATGAAGTAAGTTGCCTGAGGTGAGCCCTTAACCAATGAACGTCACTGAGCAGGGCTTATGTGTAGATCACCAAGGTAAAGAATTAGAACAGATCAACTATTGATATGGCAGAGGTAGATCTTTTTAATAAGTAGTTCTTTTCTATATAACAAGTACCATGGTTTAGAATCGAAAAGAAGTAAGAAAAGAAAGAGCCATATACCACATTTGGTCCTGAAGAGCTGAGAATCAGGAACTGGTACAGGGAGTAATTGTGTGGTTGACTGTGTGATGGAGATCATAATACAATTAATTTCAGTATCCCAGTGAGATTTGGAAAACCAAAGAATTGGTCAAACTTATTGTTAGAAATATGGAATTATAAAATACCCAGGGGAAAAGTTTTTAGTTTTGAAGATCAAAAACATTTAGTAATTGCTTGAAAGTACACATTTATACCAAACATAAGTATGACTCTCCAGCAAAGTCGAGTCTCAACAAAATGCCGAACAAATAAATAGGTCCAACAAGCATTTTAATCTTTTGTAATATAAACTTTTAAAATAATAATTATAGTAATGTAACTTTAATGTATAAAATTTAGAATAAAGTCACGGTAGATTTTCACTATTTTCTTTATATGCACACATGTATTTTTGTAAATTGGGATTATGGGTATGCAAAGTTTTATATTTTACTTTTTCTGATTAATATATCATTAAAGTACTAAAAGCCTTTCCTTTAGTGAAGATATTCATGGGTGGAATAGGAATTCAGTTTGAAGCATTCAAGAACAAATATGAACACACCTGGCCCAAAGTATGAGACTTAAGGAACTTAATAAAATACAGTGTATTTAAGTGCACCAAAGACAGGCAAAAACCATTTGGAAAGCACTGGGGCTGTCAATGCCATATATAAGTTGTACTCATAAGGGAAAAAGCAAATATTGTTCAAAGCTAAGAAACTTGATGTTGGACTTTACTGTTAAGGATTTGGGATGTTCCTTAACATTTAAATCCAAGCTCAAGTTCACACAGAATCTATTCTAAGCCTAGCTATAAAACA
This sequence comes from Manis pentadactyla, assembly GCF_030020395.1. Taxonomy (NCBI): domain Eukaryota; kingdom Metazoa; phylum Chordata; class Mammalia; order Pholidota; family Manidae; genus Manis; species Manis pentadactyla. The sequence goes on from NC_080023.1 coordinate 103,106,855, forward strand.
ACATAAACTAAATATTGGGATTCACCCAAGGATTCTGAAGGAATTTGAGGACAAATTTAAGAATTTCCTCAAAATACGTTAGCTACCTACCACGAAAGAGAAAAGAGCCGTATAAGAAGGTCAAAGGCCTCATCAGTGATCAGTGGATTTCCATGGTAGAGATCCACTCATCCAGTGACAGGAAGAGAAATTTAAGGTGTGGAAAGAAAGGTTTCTGTAGGGACAGATCTTGCTTGACTGAACAACTACACATGTGAAAACTTAACGAAGATTCTAGGCAAAGGCAGTTTTGCAAATTGAGTAAATATGAAAATGTTTTATTGTATTTTTAAAAGTAGATTCCAGGAAAGAATTGAAGGGTGTACATGGTAGACATTTCTGGGTGAGTATAAATATTTGGTTTCTTTTAAGGATCTAGACGAGGAAAGATTTCATTGTGCTTTTTTTGTAAGTTACAGTGAAGAGAAAGTAAACAATGTCAATGACCCCTTCTAAAGCCTTTTCAAACCAAAATGCCAAAGCAAAAACAATGAACAACAGGAAACAGATACAAACTTATGGAAAACGGCAGAGAAGTAATACATGACCTTCATTGTAAAAAACTGTACTCAGAGAAAAAATAACCCCAAACATGTAAGTCTGGTACTGATGGCTTAAACTTTCCATTACAAAGCATTGTCGGCTGTTTGCTTAGGAACTCATCCTCACAGCGTAAAGGCGGTAAAAAAAACAAAACAGAATAAAAATGTCTATAGATTTTATCATTCAACCATTCAGCAAGTACTTATTGAACACTTATTATGTGCCAGACACTCTTCTCAGTTGTAGTTGGCATATTATATCAATGAACAAAAAAGAAAAAAAAAATCCCTGCTCTTGTGGAGCCTGCACTCCAGAATTTCTTTTTAAAAAGACAACTGTACCATTATCCTGCCTCTGAGCAAACTTAGAGTTTGCTGTCAAGTTGGTTTATAAACAGAGAAGGTCTAGCAAGGGCCAACTACACTGATCAAGATGATTAATTACCTTAAGGTGCTTAAGAATTTAGTATATCTGTTTGGAAAATATGAGTGGATTCAAAGAATATTAACAAAATCGTGGAATATAAGAACAAACAACTCCTCCTCTCAAAATGACTATGGTCTGCATGCACTGTGCAGTTTTATGTCATAAAAATACATATATAGTTCTGAGGTATTTAAATATTTTAAATAAAGATGAAGAATTGCTACGAAAGAGATACTCTTTAATCTGCAAAACTTGAAGAGATCTTTTGAAAAGGGTATAAATCCTCTATGATGGCTAGATACAAAGTTGTAAAAAAATTAAGAGATTTACTGAAACTTTCAAAAACAACCAACAGAAAGACTTGAGAGAACCCGGATGCAACCTGACAGGCCCACCTGAAGGCCTTGTGCAAGGGTAAGAGAGGGGAGAGAATGCAACCAAACCAAAACCAAAAACGGGAAAATAAAATCTAGGGAAAATTCATAGAAAAGGAAACCTGGGAAATGCTCATGGGGGTGGGGATAGCACAGCCTCAGTCAAGCAGAAGGTATTAATGCAAGAATTAGCAAAAGGTTAGTAAAATACGTCTAGTATTGAGTGTTGAACTTATAGAGTGTTGAACTTAAAGATTCATCAATAAAGCTCATTGTTACGTTGACAGTAGTTTTCATTTAAAAGTACGAATAGTGGGGCATGGGACCTAGGAGAAAAGAATGTTGCTGCTCTTGTAGCTTGGAAATAGCCCTGCCCGGTGGTAAAACGGGCAGGGAAAACAGAGCCCCGAGCCCGGCAAGGAGTAGGGTCAGTGGACTAGAAACGGAAGTGGCAACTGGGAACCTTTGATAAATATATCAACCGAGAGATGTGAGATTAAACTTAAAACAGAACTGATGTGTATCTCCCGAATTCCCCCACACTCAACTGGGACTGCCTGTGCGATCCTCGCCGCCGTGGCAGAGGGGAGCGACCCAGAGAGGAGAACGGGTGCTGCTAACGCAGTCACCACGCCGGAGGTGCAGCTCCTCTTTGATTCTCTCAGGGAAGGAAGGAAGTTAAAACAGCTTGATCTTCCTGAGGAGACGTCGAAGCCCTTAACTTGGCAGGGTGACTGCGCACGGGTGTGGGGGTGCAGCACCGGCTGAGGAGGCGACGGGCGGCTCTGATCCGCGGCACCCAGTCTCCTCTTGCCCAGCGTGGGGCTGCAGACACGTGGACGGGGAGCAGCGTTCCTCAGGCACACAGGCACTCTGTGGGTTAGCTGTGCCCCGGTCACTGGGTCCCCTTTCAAAAACCACCGTCAGAGGCAGAGCCCTTACCTGGCAACACTCAGGCGGCAATTGGCATTTCTTCTGTTTGTGTGTGGAGACATCATGACCACTTTGAACTGGTTCCTTTACTGTCCCCAAGGGACATGGACATGCTAATGGAGCTTCTCTTGCTTTTGTTCTCACCCAGATAGGTAACACAACCACAGCAGAGTGCTAACAGTGGTTTACTAGGACAGCTGCACAGGAGAATTTGCAGAAAACACACTATAAACATCACAGATTCCCTTTGCATAACCTTGAATTAAGAAGAGGCCACTTTACAGTCCAAGATTTCTCAAAAACTTTATAGTAGGGCCCTCAGCAGTCTTTATTTAAACCTGGCTTCTCAGAACTGTACCTAGTTAGAACTTGTCAGACTGAGGGGGTTTTCCACCCTTCTGAGCAACATTTTCATCTTTACACAGAGATCTGGCAGTCGGTGCTGCTGGACCAGTGGCAGTCTCTGGGTGCCCAGAGAGCCTGAGCACACGTGCCCTGGCCAGCAGGCTCCCGGCTCCCGGGGTGCTTTTGGTGATCACTGACCAACTGCTGATGAGAAAACATCCTTTTCCTATCATAGAACCGTCTAGCTCAGACAGAACTGGGGCTGATGCCGTGTGACAATCAAGGAATTTCTGCCAGCAAACAGGCCTGTTGGCTGGCCTGCCCTCAACAGATTGTTTTTGTTTTTATTCCCTCAGAGAGCTTTTCGTTCCTTTTCATCCCTCACATTTCTGGAACCCCAGCCCAGCTGGCCATTTCAAGGCCTCTGCTTGGGCTCTATTTAAAGAGAGAGAGAAAAAAACGAACTGTGCTGGAAAATTATGTATCTTAGGTGTAACTAACCCCCGAGAGAAATGCCACAGAGTGAAACTGGTTCTTTGGATCTGCTAGGTGAGAGTGAAAGTAAAGGTCATTTTTTTGACTCTCAATATTAGTAAAAGTGGAACTGTGTGTTGGGGGACAGAGTAGGAGTTAAGGTCAAGGGGGAAATTTGGTGGCTGCCATAATTATGGTTAATTTATGAATGGACTCTAAGCTACGTCAGCGGTCGCTTCTGATGGAGCTGGGGGCAAGCAGGAAGTTCTGGGGTGTGAGGAAAGTCCAGAAAATGTGCTAATCAAATGTTCCACAAAAAAGAACTGCCTAGCCGTTTAGTGCTTGGAAAGACCACAAGAGGACGCACCAAAGAAACAATGAGGCTTTCCCATGCGAAATGGCATGTGGTCGCTGGCCTGCTTCTGGCAGAGCAACAGTCTCCAGAGCAGAACATCTGGTTAGGAGGCATTGTTTTGAGTCTCAAATGTGTTTCAAATTAGTTTCTAAGCATTGTTTCATATGCTTCAAAAAACAAAACACAAAACCAGAAAAGAAAAACAACTCAAAGCAAAAAATAATCAGCTTTTTCAGAGGAAACATGATGATGGTTCATCACTATGTGCATCATGATTTTTGCCTTAGGCAAATTTAGAGCTAGAATGTTCCTATGAGTTTTCCAGATAAGCCTCTCTTTGCTTCAGGCAATATACACATCTTTCTGCAGGCTGCTATACCCAGCCTGTCGTCAGGGAAAGAGCCCTGGACCTGAAATCAGAAGATCTGGATCCTAGATGTATCTCTGCCGTTAACTAGCTATGATTTGGGCAAGTACTTAGCTCATTCTTTGGTTGTAGTTACATTAATTACATTAATTCATTTATTATTTAGTGGCCATACACTGAGAACCTGCTGTGTGCATAAGAATCACATTTTTCTCATATGTAAACTAAAGGAACTGCCCTCAATGGACTCAACACTGAAGTCATATAATTGATTTTAAATGTCACTTTTTTTGATAATCAAGATAAAAATCATAAGTGCTTTGAGATGATACAAAAACTTATTATATATTTATCAAGATATTGGGCTATGTATTTTCAAATACAAGCCTATCTTATTTTTTTCATTATTGGGTATTTTACAGTATAAAAAAGTATACCAATTTAAAAAGCAAACATTAGAGAAGACGAAAGAAAAAATTAATTCTTATTCTTCCCTCAGTTCCATCTTACTGTGATAATTAGTATTAATACCCATATTCATTACCTTTTCTCTATGCTCATACAAATATATTTCTTTCCTTCTTTATTATTTAAAATAAAAATACAGTTATATCATCAATTGCTCTGCTAATTATTTGGTTATTTTGCATTTCTTTCAATATTCCTCTGGGTTCATATGTATAGCTCTATCAAATTATTTTTAATGGCCAAATAATATTTGAAAATTCTGAAGGAGCCAATTTAAATATCTCATTATGATGGAATATCAAGTTGTTTCTAATTATTTTTTCTTTTGATGTCACTATAATCAGTTTTGTATTAAAAATATTTGTCCAAATAAATTCTTATACACTAAACTTTATTAACGTAGAATAGATTTACCAAAGTTAGATTTTCAGGTCAAAGAGTATGAATATTTAAACTTTTCTTAATGCTTCTGAGTTTCTTTCAAAATTGGTTATAAACTATTGCAAGAATTCTTATTTTCCTACAACTGATGTCAGCTTTAGGTGTATTGATAATACCTTTGCCAACAATGGGTATTCCATTATTATTTTATTCATATTTTCCTAATTATGAATGACATTTATCATATTTTAATATGGTTGTTATTCATTTGCCTGTTCTGTTCTGTTCTGTAACTGCTAGTTCTGATTCTTGAATGACTTTTCCTTATGAATGTTTTTTCCTTTTCTCATTTGTAGTAGTTCTTTGTCTATTTAGCATTTTAACAGGTTTAGGTGTTACAGAAAAAGTATGAAACAAGGTAAGTGGGATGAGGACCATGGGGTGTTGGTCTGGGGAGGTAAGGATTGGGATTTTATACAGGGTGATCAAAGGCAGGGCTCATTGCAAAGGACATTTGAGCAGTCTTAGTGCAAGTATAGGAGTAAGCCATGTCTAAGGCTAGAGCTTGCCTGGTGTGTCCAGCAAATTGCAAGGAGGGAAGTATGACTAGAGTAGAGAGAGCAGGAATGAGAACTGTAGCCAGTAATACTAGACAGGAAAGGCAGCCAACTCAAGGAAGGCTTGTGGGCATTAAAACAATCTTGTTTCACTCTGAGGAGATGGGGGTTTGAGTAAATGAATGACCTACTGTGACATACTTTGGAAAGATCACTCCCATTGCTGGGTTTGGAGTAGCTTGTAGGTAGGCAAGGATAAAGGCAAAGAGGCAATTTAGAAAGCGATTGCGGTAATCCAGGTAGAAATGCTAGTGGTTTGGACAGAGTGGTAGTGTGGGATATGGAGAGGAAAAGTTGGATTCTGGATGTAATTTGAATTCGGCTAGTAGGAAGGACAAGAGAGTTAGTTCAAGGATGCCTCTAAGTTCTTTAAGGCTAAGCAACTGGAGAAAATGGAGTTGCCCTTCACTGAGACAGGGAAGACTGAAGGAGGATCAAACGTGGGGTAGTTAGAGAAGAGGGCTTTTTTGAGCCTCTTATTTGGAATGTCTTTTAGACATCCCCACAGACATGTTGAGTAAGCAGATGAATATAGAAGACTTGATCAAAGTAATCTTTGTGAAACACTTAACATGTACAATAAGATATTATCCCATGTATATCCTCACCTTAACACAGTAAGGGAGTGTGCCTGATATGCAGTTAAATATAATGATGATCAACTCATTCCTTTAAAACAACCCACAAATTATCCATTATTGTCAGAAACAGTTTATCATAGCCACATGACTTAGCATTCTGACCTTTTAAATACAAATTTATTTAAAGGTGTTGAAATGTTAGACTTTGGATATATCCAGGTTTTTTTCTTGTATTAAGCCCCTGCGGGTACACAGCTATCTACTTTTATAATTGTGGGGGCTGCCTCTTGACATTTTAACTCAAAATAGAAATAAGTGTAAGAATTGATTCCAAAGGGCAAAGAGTTAAGAGCAAAAAGAGGTAGTCAGGTGGAGGAAAAATCTTCTCATTGGAAAACAACAGTCATGGAGAGTCACATTAGTGAGAATACCTAGTATGTGGTCTGGAGTTTTTTGTTTTGTTTTGTTCACTGTTTGTTTGTTGGTGTTAACTGCTGCACATGAAGAGCAAAGATGGAAGGTCCTGAATGTCCAGAGAAGTGTTCAGAAGTGCAGAGAAAATCAGCCTCCTGAAGAGTTAAGAGTAATAATCAGTGATGTATTTTAACTCAGAACATAAAGAAGACATTAGGCATTGGCAGCTGTAAAGCAAGAACTTCTCACAAAGAGAAATTATCAAGTCTCAGGAAAAACAAAGAAAATTTCACTGAAGTTAAATCTATTCAAGTTTGGTAGAACCTGAATACCAAATTGTTGAAAATCAAGTTATACCAATACATGATTTATAATAGATAAATGCCAATGAATTAAGTAACTGATTCTACACAGATGCTATATTTCTTTTTATTTAAATTAAAGTATCATTGAGATATTGTCTTATATTGGTTTCAAATGTACAACACAGCGGTTCAATAGTTACCTGTATTTTTAAATCCTCACCCCTTCTAGTGCAATTACTATCTGTATTTAGCAGATATTTAGCATATAAACATGTATGTTACAGAATCATTGACTATATTCTCCATGCTGTACTACCATCCCTGTGACTAACTTACATTGTTATTGCAAATTATTGTGCCCTTTTATCCCCTTCACTCACCCCTCCACCTGTTCCCGCCCTTCCCCTTGAAAACCACTAGTACCTTCTCCGTGTCTATGAGTCTACTGCTGTTTTTTTCCTTCTGTTTTTCTTTGCTTTTATATTCCATATATAAGTGAAATCATGTGGTATTTTGTCTTTCCCTGCCTGGCTTATTTCACTGAGCATAATACCCTCTAGATCCATCTATGTTGTTGCAAATGGAAGAATTTTTTTGTTTTTATGGCTGAATAATATTCCATTGTGTATATATACCACATATTCTTTATCCATTTATCTATTGATGGACACTTAGGTTGCTTCCATATCTTGGTTGTTGCAAATAGTGTGGCAATAAGCATAAGGGTGCATGTATCTTTTCAAATCAAGGATCCTGTTTTCCTTGGGTAAATTCCTAGAAGTGGAGTTACTGGATTGAATAACATTTCTATTTTTAGTTTTTTGAGAAACTTCCATACTGCTTTCCACAGTGGTTGCACCAATTGACATTCTCACAACAGTGTAGGAGCGTTTCCTTTTCTCCACGTCCTCGCCAACATTTGTTGTTTGTCTTTTCGATAGTGGTCGTTCTAACCGGTGCAAGGTGGTATCTCATTGTGGTTTTGATTTGAATTTCCCTGATGATTAGCAGTGTAGAGCAATAGATGCTATCTGTATCTTTAAATCTCATTCTCTACTCTATTTCCTAAGTCTGGTGGTTTTTGAATGGTCTATTTGAGGGTCCTAACACTGAGTTTAAGTGTTAGTGAATGAAAATAGTGACAACACACATGCAGATTGTGGGTAGAGTTGAGCACACAAAGCAGTTTAGACCAGGAGGTCAAAAACTGGGTGTAGGATAATAAAAAATATGCCTTGGTCTTTGTCCTTTGTTCTTGGCAGAGCTTCTAAAACCCTCGTAATTCCCTGAGTGAAAGGAGTGTCTTTTTATTCATAAAGAGTTCCTTTTGACCACACCTAAGTTTATACTAAAGAGGTGACTCGGGGGGGAACTCAGATGGTTTCAGGTTGGTGTGCCCCAGAGACAAGCTCAGTTCCAGTCCCACTAGCCCTCCCATACATCTCTTCCATTTGGATGTTAGTTGTTCCTTTATAACAAACTGGTAACTGCAAGTAAAATGTTTTATTGAGTTCTGTGAGTTGTTCTAGCGAATCATTGAAACTGAGGAGGGGTTTATGGGACCCCCAAATTTATAACTGGCCAGTCAGAAGTATAGGCATGCCCTGGGACTTGCAAGTGGTGTTCTTGTGGGATTGAGCCTATAACCGGTGGGGCTGTGCTTACCCCAAGTAGCTAGTGTCAGAATTGAATTGGATTATTGGACACCCAGTTGGTGCTGGAGAAAATCACTCATTTGGTGTCAGAAAAAGATGTCATAATGGATGATAGTGATGCTTAAATGAACCCAAGCAGCATTATATGTAGAAGGAACAGTGAGCCCGTAAGAAATAAGAAAGCTTTGGATCAGCCTTGTAAATGCAGACCAATAATTATGGCAAGTCTCACACATATTCACTTATAGCTCTGAAACTTCATAAAATAATTATAGAAGAATCAAGATAATCTATCCTTTGATCCCAAATGGGGTGAAGTAAATAGCAGTCACATCATTTTATTAGGTGGTTTTTACTCACTCACCTATCAAATATTTATTAAAATTTACCATGGGCCAAGAACTGTCCTAGCTGAATCTTATAATATTTTTCTTATTGTAAGAAACAAGTGACACAGTTTTGGGTAATACACAAAATTGTACCAAATTTTACATGACCACTTCTGTAGTCGAGTTAAAATGTTGGCATCTCTGCCTTCACATTGTATTTGTTTCCTTTGCTGCCTTAAGCTTTGAGCCAAAAGGAAAAAAAAAAAGGAAAAGAGCTCCCACTCAGCCCTGCAGCTCTGCACATAGGCATGTTGATCATCAAAAGGGGGATTTTGCTGACAGTTTGAGATTTCTGCAAAGAGCTCTTTTCCTGAAGCTTGCCTCCTCTAGGAGAAAGGAAAACATGCCTGAGAATGATAACTGCCTAGTCAGAGTTTTAGGAACATCAGTGCCAGACCCAGGTCAGCGAGAATCCACTAGCCAAGCACAGGGAGCTTCTCAGCTCCCCTTGGACCCTCATTGGCACCCAGATGTCTGCAGCCTTTAGCCACCCCTAACCTGCTCCTCCTCCTGCTCCCCATTTTCTGAGCATCAAAGAAGCTTGCAAACTTTTGATGCTGCTTTAGGTCATTAGTCCACCAACTTCTGAGTCTGCCAGCTTTCTGAATCAAGTCGCTTTCTTTGCCCCAAGACTTTGTCTCTCGACTTACTGGAATGTCATGTTGTAAGGGGCACGAGCTTGGACTCAGTAACAATTCTAAGAGAAGACTGTTGAACTTTGAAATATTTTTAAGACAATCTGTTTTAAATACCATAATTCAAGTTAGTTGTTAGTTGTTTTAAATACATTTATATGATAATTGAATTCTTACTATGCTTCAGGAGCTCTATATGGATTACCTTATTTAATCCTCACAACTATTTTCCCAATCAGGAAGATGAGAAAATGAAGGTTTTAGAGAGATTAGATAATTTACCTAAAAAGTATAATTTGAACTCAGGCAGTCTGACTCAAGAAACCACATTCTTAACCACGATACTGTTTTTAAGTGGTGTCATTGAGAGAGAGAGTGGATGCTGTTCACTTGTCAATAAATAAGAACTTCTGCCATCAGCTTTGCTCAAAAGGATAGGTGTGAATTACCCTGAGCCATCGATGAGAAGAGGTTTAACTATCCTTTAATAAATTATACCATATAATAAAGAAAGGAAAGATTACCACTACCTAGAGCTGAAATAAATCCTCCTATTCTTAAACATTTTTAATAGTCTTGAATCAAACCAGGTTTGGTAATCATGTCTTTGCTAATAAAAGTCCTAGTGGTTCTTTAGGGGAATACTTCCCAATATATTGGTGAGACTTCTAGATGCCTAGGTGATATTAGCAGCTGCCTAATCCACATTCCCTCAAACTCCTTATCAACAAGATCAAAAAGAGCAAGTGAAATCCGTAATAGGCACCTGTCAGATAAATTAGTATCTTAGCTGGTCAGGCTTCATAACAAAATACTATAGACTAGGTGGCTTAAACAACAAAAATTTATTTCTCACAGTTATGGAGGCAGGGAAGTCCAAGACCAAGGTGTCAGCAAAGTAGGTTCATTTTAAGCCATTTTGCTGTGTGTTCACATGATCTCTTCTTTTTAGTGTTCGTATGGAGGGAGAGAGCATTAGGCAGCTCTCTGGTGCATCTGCTTCTAAGAGCATGAACCCTATGGTATCAGGGCCCCACCTTTATGACCTCATTTAACCTTAATTATCTCCTAAAGACTTCAAATATTGTTACATCGGTTAAGGGCTGCAACATACAGATTTCAGGGACAAAATTCAGTCCATAGGAACAGGAGACAGAGAATATTTCAAATTTCAGTCCCAAACTAACAGAGCTAGCTTGGAAACCATGCCAGAGCAGGAGCTGGTGAAGACTGGGTTGTAAAGAGGAGCCTTTATGCAAGCCTAATGGTGAAAAACATCAATAAAATGGAAACCATGCCAGAGCAGGAGCTGGTGAAGACTGGGTTGTAAAGAGGAGCCTTTATGCAAGCCTAATGGTGATAAACATCAATAAAATCTCCCTTAAAAAGAAAAATCCTCATTATTTTGAAAACAGGTACATGAAAGAATCAACTTATTTGTACTGCCTCCCCTATGTAATCTGCATCTCAGGATAGTCATATAGTTTTGGGGGCAATTCCTATTTATAGAAGTGTTCTTCCACATAAAAAGGAGAAATGGTAGAGTAATGCTATTTTATGATAATAATAATGAGTTAATGAATCTAGGCAATTATTAGAGGCTGATAGCATCACAAAAAAAGAGATGAACAAACAGTATTTCCTGATGGAGTACACAATACTGCCTATAAAGTAGAGTTGCCAAATGAATAAGTGAAATCTGAATCTGACAAAGCATTCAGATCTAAGGAGCAATTTATAGTAAATACAGCAGACAGAGGAACATATTTTGTATGATCAACATGAGTTCTTTTGGGCAAGCTCTACAAATTATCCAATTTCTTCTGTAAGAACAACAGTAGCAAAACCAAACAACACTCATCCCTGCGCGCCCCCCCCCGCAAAAAAATGTAAGAAAGAAAGACAAGAATGATAAGAGGACGCTATCCACCAAAAGATCATTAAGAGCTAGGTTAACAAATTGAAATGTTTGATCCTAACTTAATAAGCCATAAATGGAAATAAGTCAACTGGGAAAAAGTGAACACTTAGTAGATGTTTGTGATGTGAAGGAATTGTTCAGAGTGTTAAATTCTTTTGGTGCCATGATGGTATCTTGGGTATGTTTTTTAAAAGGAATTCATGTCTTTTCGAAATATGGATGGATGAAATGATATCTTGGATTTTCTTCAGAATAATCCAAAACTGGGGGAGTAGGTGTGGATAAAGATGAAATAAAAGTGCCCATGTATATTGAATATTATAAAAAGCTGCTCTGATGGTTAAGGGGTTCATCATCATGTCTCTGGTTTGTATATGTTTGAAAATATTCATAATAGAAATTTTAAAGAAAAATATATACAAGATATTTTGGATTAAAAAAAGAGAGAGAAAGTTCCATTCTGAATGGGAAAATTCTCACAACATGTCTGAAAACAGGCTTCTGGGAATCCAAAGATCAAAAGGCATCAGTCAAGAACTATGAAGAATTTCACCTATTTGCCAGCTCGTAATTTAGCCTGTCACTGTTTCATGGATACTGACAAAAAAACAAAAAAACATGAGATTCCTATATCAGAGACAAAGGATTTTATTACTCACAGCAATAGTAGTAGCCAAAGTATCAGCATTTTTCATAAACTGGGCTCCAGCCAGTTCTCACAGTGAAGGCCAGAGGTAGTGAGACAACCCTTGCAACCAAGTTCATTGCATTACAGAAGAGGATCCCTGCTCTTAGGGGAACTGAATATTTTATACCAGACAGTAAATATGTCTGCCCTAGCTACAAAGGGAGACATTATATACCAAGACTGTAAACAAGCTGACTTCAATTCAGAGGAAGATATTACTTTTGTCTTCTCAGAATTTTTAAAATTAATATCTTTGTAAAGTTTATTCATAGCAAAGACAGTCAGTACCAATGCTTCCAAGACACACATGAATGTGAGAGACCCATGGGGAACTGTCTCCTATCATGGCACTGGGAAGGGGAGGTTGAAACTTAGAAGGAGGAGGCATCCCATGGAGTCTAGTGGTGAAAGCACATAAGAAAGCAGGCTGTGGAACTGAGCCCTACAAAACAAAGTCAGAAAATATATCAACCTCAAATACACCAGAGAATAAGCATTTACCTTTATCAACGGGAGAGGGTCCTCTAAACTAAGAGACCTAGTGAGATGTATTCACAGTATCTACATAGAAGCACTTGTTACTCTCAGCCCAGGAAAATGATTATAAAGTGACAGGTGATATCCATTAAGAACTACAAGAAGAAAGCAGAAAATGAGAATCCAAAGATTTTAGCTGATGTAAGTATTCTCTAAGAAACTGAACATGAAACAGGAAAAACTGTAATAAAACTCTCACCCCAGCAAGCACTAAACATTTCCAAATAAGCATTTTTAGACATAAAAGAGGACCTTAAACCATAAAAATTAAAAAAAAAACAGGACTGAAGTGGACCAATAAGTGGCACAAATTAAAATGACATATGACCAAATTCAGGAAAGCTACTGAAGAACAAGATCAAAATCATCTCAAAAGCGAAAGCCAAATTAAAAAGTACTCAAGGGAGAATAGATGTGACTGCAATCTAATGAGATTTTGAGGAGAGGAATAATAATAAAATGAAGGAGTAAGCAGTATCAGAAAAAAATTGCTAGAAATGAAACAGCAAAAAAGTTCCAATGTACATTTAATTTTCCTGAATAAGAAAAAGCAATGGAATAGGATTACCACTAAAACTGCACTCAAGTTAAAAAATTAAAAATTAAATCTTAATTGAAATGTTGAAAGTGCCCACATGTACCTTGGAAATTATAAGAGTGAATCTAGAAAAACTGTTTAATTTTAAAGAATCAGGAAAAGAAAGGTCCTCTGGGGAAAAAAAAATACCAAGAAACTTACAAAGTTTCTTGACTGAAACATACAAAACAAGGCAAAACTGATGCAGTGTTTTCTTTTAATTTTAGAAAAGTGTGAGTAAAGAATTTTGCATGCAGTTGTTACATTTATGTAAACTAAATAAAACTTTGGCAAAAGGACTGCTGATGAGTATTAAAGTAGTAGATCTAAAAAGATATCCATGACTAAAACAAAGGTGAGGACAAATTTTAAAATTATAATGCAAATGTGTGTTCTGACAAAGTAAAAGTAATTTTAAAAATTGGAAGAGAAGGGAAAAAGTAGAAATTAGAATACGTTTGTTGATTACTGCATAGGTTTTACAGATAGGAATCACAGGTTGTCATTTAAATCTCACAAAACAAATGGTAGGAACTTAATTTTAAGAAAAGATCAAGGGAATTTTATTAGTTATTAGCAGAGTTAGGTAACTACAAGAAGAAAAATACAAGTTTTTCTAAATGCAAAAATAAGCAAGAAGACAGATCAAGAAGGGAAAGAAACACAGTAAATCTTGTATTAATATTAACATCAAATAATAAGACAGGAATGAGAAAAAACATACTGATCATGTCACCAGACATAAAAGGGCTTAAGGTGGCTACTTAATGAATGAGATTTTCAGTGTGGCTTGTAAAGGGAATCCCAAATCTATGATGTAGAAAAGATGCTCTAAAACCAAGTGATTCAGAAAAACTAAAATTAAGGGACTGGGCTAAGGCAGAGAAGACAAATGAAAGCAACAATAAGAATGCAGGGCTTGAAAGCAGTGGGGTAGAAATCTGGTGCAAAGCATTAAATGAGACAAGTGAATGCTCTATGAAGCTCATTGGAAGTAAATAGACTTGATGACTCATCTAGTCTCTGGTCATTAATTTGAAAATGTCAGAAAACATTAAGCCTCAGTTAGTATCTAAACAATACGTCTCACTTATAAAATAATTCTTTAAACTGATCTTGACCTATTCAATGTCAGTAATAAGCAAATAAGTATAATATCAATAAGGCATATAACAAAGACCTGTTAAAATCCCAAGACACAATTTCTTTAAATCATCCTTAACTCACAAGGACAAATAGAATTGGGTGAGGGACAATAGTAGATGATATGGTTTCAATCAATTTTTGGAAGAATAAAAGCAGAAGTTTGTAACTGAATTGCTGGAGCAGAGGAAGTTAAAACCTATGTCTTCAGAAAGAGAAGCCATCAAGAAGTGGAGACAATTTGCCCCATAAAATCTAAGAGAGGCTGAGCACTTGAAAGGACTCCAGAAGCAGTAGAAAACAAGGGAACAGATTCACTGCCTGGTTTTGGAGCATTTGAATCCCTGAAGTCTCTCCTCCTGTGACCCTGCGCAGCCAGGCAGCTATCTTTCGTGCCCCACGCATGACCGCAGGCTGATTAGTTTAGGGAGATGAATCAAAAGCCTCTGGATGCAGGTCCAGGAGTTACAGAGGAGGACTGGGATTGCATGAAAATCTTCACAGAAAGCTGTATTGGACTGAGCTTTCTCCCTCACTTTTGCTCTGAATACCTACAGCTACACATAAATCTGAAGACTGCAAATTGGGAAATTCCTCATGAAACTGAACAGTCAGAAAGGAACCAACATTTCTGAGGCAGTAAAAGAAAATTCTAGGAAAAAAAGCTACACCATAGGACAAAGAGTAACAATCCAGATTGCCGAGAAGGAGAAAGAATTCAAGAATTGAGAGTGTTAGACAAAAGTAACGGATGGGAAGGACTGTGGAGAAAATACTACAGGTAGGTTGTCTCAGATGGCGAGAGAACTTCTAGAAAGCCAGCCAACTGAAGTAACAGAACAACTTTTAACTCCAGTCAGGAACAGCATACTTAGGAAAGACATTTGACCAGAGTGAAGTACTTGTACAACAGTGACTAATATTTGGAGCAATAATAATGTAGAAAAATTATCTATTCTTGGAGGGATGATAAACTGGTATTTTTGCTTGAAAGCACTGTGAAGTACATCTCAAAAGTTTTTCTATACTTCTGCTTAACAATTCCACTCTTTACCTAAGAGTTTACCTTAGAAATTTACCCTAAGAGAACAAAAGTGAAGGTACACAAATATTAAACACAAGTATGTTTGTTGTGGCATTGTTCCTAACACCAAAGATTGAATTCAACCTACATGTGTCAGACAGGGAATCAGTCAAATAAATACTGATATAACTGTATAACTGGATACTACAGAGAAAAATATTTACTTGTGAGAATATTCATAAAATCTACTAAAAAACATTTCAAAACTACTTCTTCACTATGGTCCCATGTTTAAATTAAAAAGTAGTGAGGTAGCAAGAGGTCTGAAAAATTCTCTCAGTAGTTATTTTGGATGATGGAATTAAATGTGAGTTTTATTCTTTTTATCTGCATTTTGCAAACGCTGAAGCGTTTTACATAAACACAATGACTCGTAGGGCTGCCATACACAGAAAGAACTAACGTATGATGCATGTATTAATGTTACAATTAGAAAATAAAGCTACTTTCAAAAAGAAAGAGAAAGAGAAAAACAAGGAGAATAAGAAGATGGCGTGGTAGCAAGTTATTTTGTAATGTAAGAAAATTGTTTTCTGCTTAGCATTAGGAGTAGAGCAACCTTACAGGCTAAATCAGTCTCCATTTTAGCCATTCGTTCAACAAACATTTTAGAGCGTTTACAACCTGCCACTAACTGTGATCAGTTATTTTCCTACAAAGAACAACTAACCATTCAGCAGATAGGAAATGTAAGAAACTGAAAATAACCAAGAATCACATACTTTTCTTCGTGGCTTGTAACCTACTCTAAATTTAGATATAAATATGAAAAGACTTTCTAAGCTATGTAAAATATCAAACAAATGCAAGTCTGATTATGAATAATAGCACCCCAACAGTGTTATATTCAAGTATTAATAATAATGACAGTATAGGGTGTGAATTTTCTGTTTTGTTGCTGATATTTAAATTTCCCTTCCTGTTTGTGTCTAAAACAAAATGTGATAGAGTACAGAGTAAATGAAAATTTTTAAAAAGGCAAATTATCCAAATGGTGTGACTCTCTTGCTACAAAGGGGGACACTATATGTTCTAAGATTGTAAACAAGAGAGTCCTTTAGTCCAGAGGAAGACATTACTATTGTCTTCTAAGAATTTTTTAAGTAAATTGTCTCTGAAAATTTAATTTTGTTTTTTAATGTGCTGGCATTTTCTTCAATAACTAAAAACAGTAATATGCTAACATAATGAGAATAATGGAATTTACATGGTTAGAGCAATGGAAGTAATTGCATTTGGAAAGCTGTGGTCCCTGGCTTAGAAATATTTCCTAGAAATGAAATGGAAAAATGGTTCTGTAGTCCAGTTGCCTTGGAAAGTGAGGTGATATATGATTTAAGTAATTACAATCCTATCTAACAAGTAGTATATTCAGAATATAAAGTGACAGCTGGAGTATTATATCAATATAAAAATTAGCAAACGATATAATGACTAAAAATGAGGAAATGAACTTTAGTTCAAATAATTTCTGAACATAACCTGTCTACCCTCTAAAGTAAACCTATTTTTGAACAGATATATATGTAGTATTATATAGTAGTACATAAAGTATATATTATAGTGTATGTGTGTGCATGTGTATGAAGTATACAGTAGTATATAAAGCAGAAACCTACCAGAATGAAAAAAAATCAATTCACTGAGGGATTACATTAAAATTTTTAATTTATATGAACGAATAAAAAAGGAAGATCCGAATCAAAACCAAACTGAATTTTCCAAACTCAGGTCCCTTCAATTTTTGTCCCCATTGTTTCCTCACTTAGTGTATTTACATGATTTCCTGTCAGGGCAGCATGAATAGAGTCACAAATTTATTTCCAACTTGCTCTGCAAACTGGACTTTTCATAATGCACTATCTTTCAGCACGTTAATTGACTTTGAACTGTGTCAAGTGCAAGCCACAAAAATGGAATGTATTGCCTTGGAAGGGTCTGTGTATTTAATTAGCCTGTTGGAGGAGATACCTTTACCTCAACTCTGAAGCCTTCTGCAAAAAGGGGGCAACTCTTAGAGTTGTCACACACACGCAGAAACAGATTTGTGACTCACTCAGCTGGCTGCATGTTGAATGCGACCTCTCTTGGGCTTGGTGTAGACCTCCAAGCAAGCTCTGTGCCTCTACAGTTTAGTATCAAAGACACTTCCACCGAGGTAAAAGCTGGCAGATATACAGTCTTCAGATACACAAATGTCATGCTGAGCAGTTCCACCAGTCCCTCCCAGATAACTGATAAGTAGATTCTTCAGAGAATTCTAATTTGGTGTTATTTCCAACAATAGCTCCCCAACACCTCCTACCAAATAGGAGGAGCTCTACAAATGATTGTTGAATTGAATCAAGCAAAGAGTTTAAGTAGCTATAGAGTGGAAGTCTGTTTCTTCCATGGGAACTGTTGGCACGATAGAGGCTTTTCTGAAATGTGCTTTATAGAGTCTGGCAGAAAACACAGGTTTTCCAAAAGCCCCTAGTCTGTGAATGTATCCACCCAATAAAAGTTAATTTTATTTACTGTTGTACACATATGCACCTGGTTGAGGTGCTCCTTTCTATTTTGGAAAGAGAAGATACTTAATTATACTGTTGTCCAGAAATCCAATATGACTTTAAAGTTTATTAATTTGAAGAACTATAATTTCTGAAAATCTGACAAATTTGAACATTAATACTGAACCTTAATATTGAAACTACTTAAAGCATGACTAAGAATTAATAAAATTTATGAGAAAAAAATGTGATGATCTGTGCTGTTCTGTGAGTCATTAAAATTACTTATTCAACATTTCAAAGTCAATTTCTTTTTTACCTGATGAAACAATATGAATGGACAGAAAATAATCTATGTTTGACTGAGAAAGTAGATAATACCGCTAACTCCCCTGCAATGCGGACAGCAACTATATAAATGGCTCTTTATTCTGCCTTTCCAGAATAGTTTAATTTAGGGTCAGGTAAGAAGAAAGAGGTCATAAGAATTGTAAAAATGCTGTTATCATAAAAGAAATCATTTTAGCTTCGGCTTACCACATACATAGTCATGCTCCAATGAAAACATCTGCCTGTCACCCCATAAACGTCCCTACACTTTTCTTCCCTTTATGAGCAAAAAATGGAGCTTTAAGAGACATTTAATAGCCAGCAGATGTTTGGCTGACAAATATTGCATGTGGAGGGAGGCATACTTGTTCACATGGAAAAAAAAAAAACTATTATTTAATTTTCTTAAAGTACACCATTATGCGAAGTGTTTTTGCATAATGACATTTGAATGCTTTGAATATGGGGAAAGACACAGGAACTCCTTAAATGCATCTGAAACGAGTATATTATTCCCAGAAGGCTGAATAACTGAGATTGCTTAATACATAGGTTGAATTTATGCTAACAAGGAGTTTAATGCCAGGTAAAAGGGGCATTTCATGAGAATTTAACATTAATCTTAATTCTCTAAGAGTACTTCTACTTTGGTCTATAATAAATAATAATAAGTTTCCATGCTAGGTAATGACTTTAATATTCTGAACACACCATTCATTTAAAAAAATACATTCCTCAAAATAAACGTTAGGATGGGCAAACATGTGCTTTAGAAAAAATAAAACGAGAGGCTGGCACTAAAATAGTAGTTCAAAACAAGGATGACCTGAGCTTCATAATATGTTGAGTGGGGCTGCCTTTAAAAGAGTATGTTGTAGATTCTGTTAAAGGAGAATTTTAAAACTGTAAAACATTGTGTGTCCTTTGATAATCCCTCTCTGGTATCAAAGTTGTTCCCTTCATTCCTTTACTTTTACTTTGAAAAGAAGCTTGGTGTGACAACCATGATATGAATACATAATACTTAAAGAGATGGCACAGTTTACCACTGCAGAACCTCAGATGGTTCTACCTGGAAGGAGTTAGTTCTGGAACAAAAGAGGGAAAGGTAACAGCACTCACTACTGTGCTCCTGCCCTGTTGCCTCTCATCTTTTTCTTCTTTCTTTCTCACCTCCCGGAGACAAAGACATGGGCTTGCAGCTTCTGCTGCATCCATTCCCTCTGCTTTTGTGCCCCAGGCATATATACCTTAACGGTGAACCTACACACCATCTCCTGAGCATTTTAAATTACTGTTAAAGGACCTACCTCTCTCTCCCTCAAAAATTCAGATTTTTTTTATTACAGTAGAAAAAAATGTTACCTATAAAGTTATCTGTAATTCTCATTGTTGGTAAATGGAGAGAATCTAAACCTTAATATGCATTTCTGAAGAGAGGAGGTAACAGAATGTGGTTCGGGAGCTTACAGAGTCTTTATTATTTTTTCCCACATGGAATAAAATGGTGTGAAGGTGAGGGTGAGGGTATCCCTACCTCTTTGAGAGTGGTTCTACTGAAGGAGATGCTAAGAATATATGTATGTATCTTCAAACACAGAAACAATAGGTCTGCCCGCCTCCCTTCCTTCCTTCCTTCCTTCCTTCCTTCCTTCTCCTTCCCTTCCTCTCTTACTTTCCCTTCTCTTTCATTCTTTCCTTTGTTAACTGGTAAAATTTGCCAAATAGGGACCTCAGCTGCCGAAGAACAACAGGATATCATCTTTCCTAGAAATTGTTTACTGTCATATGCTGTATTTTATGCTTCTATAATATCTATAGTATCTTAGAAATTGTCAGTGTAATTGGTTAATCTTCAGACTGCTCCTGTGATGTGCATGTGTATTTTACTTACATTTTATAAATATGTATATGAAATAGATCAATGCTTATTGTAGATTTACTGTTAAAGTGGTTGTTGTAGGCTGAGGTCTTTTCAGTAAGGTAGATAAGATCTTATCAAGGAAATGGAAATGACTTTTACACAAAAGACAGTTATAGTATAATAAAGAGCAGTATCTAATGAAATGCTAAGTTTATACAACTAAAAGCTAAAGTGCTTGTTGTAGATCCTGAATGTCACTGGTTGAGAGGAAAGGGAGAAATCAACATGTCTATATTCAAGCTTCTAATCTTCTGCTCTGCCTATTTTAAACACACGTTGCCAGATTAGCCTATTGTCAATCTCCTGTTCAAATTTTCAATGGCCCCCTTTTATGATCTGCATATCAGAAGTACACATGGGTCCCTTTTAGTGAAAAGTTTTCACAGACAAAGAACCCTGAATATCGTCCCCAGACCCCAGGTTATGAGAAACGTAGTTTGAGAAACACTGACTTAAGACCCTGAGTCTTATTATTTCTTTAAATTATCTTTCCCTTGAAAAAAGTTTTGTCTTTATAGACACTAACATTGGCCTATAGAATAAATTCTCAGCTATTTAGACTCTTGCTCAAGATGTGTTTCATATTGTGTGCCAGATGTGGAAGCCAAACTGAACTGCTCACTGGTCCTAACACAAGTCTTCAACTTGCGTAGCACTACATTTTTGTACACATTCTGCTGTCAGCCGGGAATACTCTTTCCGTCTCTCCCCTGTGCCACCCCTCCAGCACTCGCCATTTTCTTTTTGCCAGAAATTAGGTCAAACAATTCCTTCTTCATGCATCTCTTCATGCTCACAACTAGGAATCTCACCTTCCTGTGATTGCTCGGAATAATTTGTGCTTCTTTTTTGAGGCAAAACACTCAACATATATTAACTTAGGTGTGTGGCTTTTCACTTCTCAACTGCAAGCAGCTAGAGGATAGGGCCTGTATCTGATTCATCTTCTGCAAGCAGCTAGCACTGTATCTTGTACATAAAAGGTGCAAAATAAGCAGTCTAAGAAATAACTATTATGAGTCAATGAATAGAGTGATGCTTGAGAAGTTCATAAAAGGCTGATAGAATGTGGGAAGTGATTGAGGAAAGGCTTTTTTTCTTTTTGATAAAGAACTTAGTAAATTTTTCACCCTGTACCTGAGCTAAGGATTTAATAACTCAGGAGAGAAAATATAGCTACCTGTTCACCAGATTAACTAGAGTTGTTTTCTAGGGGAAAATCTGTGCTATTCAAGAGAAATTATCTCAGGGTCCAAATTGGCCAAAAGAAATGCACCAAATCCTTTAAAAAATTACCAAATAACTTCCATAACCTACCACCATTCTTGCCCCTTGGATAGCAATGAACGAAAATGCATTCAAATAGTTCATGCTGTTATCCACCATCTTCTTCTTATCTGTTCTGTACAGTTCTATCCGGATAGATTCTCGTCTACTCTTAATAGACTCATTATCTTTGAAGGCAGATGTACTCCAATTAGAATAATACTGTCAGAGGTATACATCGTCTAAATAAAATGTTATTACCTTTCAGAATCTTCTGGCTGATCGGTGAACATTACCAGTTTCTCTTCCTGTTTATCGATTTTGCTTAAGAGTCGTCCACATGGGATCTAAAAGGAAAACATGGAAAGACATGAGGCTTGAATGTGTCTCAAGGGAAGATAACTGTCAGCAACTGGAGGAGAAAACCACCTGTTACATGTATTTTTCACTAAGAGCCATGTTTTTATTCTCATGTCTTGTTTTCAGCACTGCCACTTATGAGAAGACAGACCACACATTTGCCTGTTGCCTAGTTTCAAAGGTAAAACAGGGGGTGTAAACATAAAGTCTTAGCCTTTCAGTTAAGAAAGAGTCCTTACAACAGGGAGAAATTGTCCAGGAGCAAGTAAAAGAAAGCTGGACATTCCAACATACAAGTCATAAACCGTTAACGTTGTCAGACTGACATATTTGTAGTTCAATGTGCCACAGTTCAGGAATACGTTTTCCAGGAGAGCCTAATGACCTGAGGACATGAAGAGCCTTTTTCTCAGGAAGCCATTCATTCAAGCTTTTCCTCCAACAGGAGTTAGTGATTATTTCTATGATTGTCAAGATAACAAAGGAACTGGTAATGTGACCCCTAAAGGAAAAAGAGGAAAAAAACCCAAACTGTAAGACACAGAATTTTTTCATTTCCAATTTTTTTCTATTTAATATTAATTGCAGTATGAGCACCAAACTGTGATCAAACATTGCACAGACATCATAGTACCTCATGGGGCTTATAGCAGATTCTTGAGACTGAAGCATTTGAAGATGTGTATGTTCAAAAAGCCGATTCCTGCAGGCACTTAACACATTTTAAATGCATCTGGAAACCACTAATTGCTGTGATCCCATTATGAAATTTAGGCATTTCAGGTCTGTGGGAAACATGAAGCCAGCCTGTCTGATATTTATGAGTTTCTGTTTAATTATAACAACAAAGAAGAAAAAGTTTGTTTGTTAAAACTCTCCAAGAAAGATTTGTTTCAGCTATTGGCAAGCAGTCTGTACCTAGTGTGAGAGGGTGGCTTTTTTATTTTGTTTTGTTTCCAGCTTGTGACAGCTGTTTAAAAGTCATCTGTTACCACCATGGTAGCCAGTTACTAGATGAAAGCAAATGTCGTACATGACTGTTGGAGTAATTGGACCACCAACTAGTACTTTTAACTATGCAAAATTGCAAAAACAGTTCTTTATGTGGCACTCGGAAGTATTACACAATTCTGCAAATTTCTTGCAAGTATTTCAATTCTTTCATTGAAGAGACAGGCAAAGGAGGTGTTACCTGACAGAGTAATTTGCAGTAAGTGCCTATATTGTAATTGCTGGAAGATGAGGTTTTGAAATTTTAATTAATTAATTTGTACAAAGGTTTTTAAGAAAGATCTTCAATGGTTTCTTTAGTCCTAAAAATTACTTTAAAAATGCAAATTTCCCAGCAGACCTGAAATGATGGAGTCCTGGAATATCAGAAGATCATAGAATTTAGGACCTTGGAGAATACTCTGAGAAATATGACACCATCATTTTACAAGAGAGGAAACAGAAGCCCCAAGAGTAGAAGTGATTTGGCCAATTAATGGCTGATCTAGGATTAGATGTCAAGCCATTTGATTCATATTCTGTGATTTTCTACTGTTGTTTCCTAATTGAATATTATACAGATGACATTTCAAGTTTGAACTAAGGTAAGATCTAATTTTAATAATAAAGTACTTTTAAAGTACTTTATTTTTACATTATAAATTTTACATTTTATGTGAAACCTCATAAAAATATATTTGTCAGGCAATGACATTGTATTATTTGAACTCTGGTGGTAAACAACCCTCAAAACTCCATGTGGAGAGAGAAATTTTTAGACCTAAAGTTTTATACTTAAGATTCACAGATAATACCTCTGAGGCACTGGAAACAGACATGAAAGGTGTTATCTCAAAGGTATTAGTTATGGAACATTTTATTTCCTTTCTGAGTAGCATTTTTATAGGCTGGAATTTTATACTTATAATTATTCTACCCAGAAATTCAAAATATCAACTAGTCATAGTCAGGAAAAGTCAATATCTCAGGCATAATTATAATTTCCAGTGGTTTATTCACTTCCACCAATAGAGGTATTTTTCCAAGGGAACAGAAATGGAGAAGACAGTCAGAAAAGGACAGGCAGTCACAGGGCTCCAAGCAAATACAATCAAGGCAACTGTGAGGAATCAGGGTTGACAGTTTCTCAATTCTGGTGCCTTATTTTTTTAACTGTAGAGAAAATCAAAATCATCAGAAGTCTCATCATACTTAGTAAACATCTGAGTGCCTCTCTGAACTTGAACTCCACTCATTACAAGGCAGGGTGACACTGAACCATAAAATAAGGAATTCTGCTTAAGTTCTCTCTCCCACAGTTTTTAGCTGATGAAAAGCACATAACCAACCTGAAAGGGAGGGCATGGACTCCCTGAGTCCTTATTGGCTGGTGTGGAGACACAAATCCAGGCAGGAGAAAAATACCCGATACAACAAAATACCTGATACAACAAACCAGGCAACACCGTGCACACCTCCCCGTTCCAGCAGCACGTGGCAGTCACCTCGCACTGTGGCTCACCTATTTTTTGTAAAATGTGCAATTCAGACATTTCTACTTTGCTGAACGTTTTAAATATTTGAAACAGATCTTGCATGGGACAACCGAGTCAGACATAGAACATGGTGGACTTTCGTGAAAGCAAATTGTACTGAAATATCAAACAGTAGAAAGAGAAAGAAAAAAGATGATACCTGACCTCTTAACCTTTGCCCAAAGTGAATTTCTCAGCTATTCCATTCTGAAATACTGACAATACAACCAGTCCAGTTTTTACTGCTTGATTGCGGTGTCTGCCTTATATATATATATATTTAGCTTTTAGGTAAAAGTCAAAAGATCTTTCCTTTCTCTCCTGTCTGTGACACGCAGGGCCACCTGAGGCGCCATGATTTTTCCCCAGCTATGTTCATGTGCATTCCATGAGATGCTGTATGCTACCATTGCTGATAGGAGGTGTGATCACAATGTAACTACTCTGTGCCTACAAAGCTACTATGAATTAAGGACTGAGATCTCTCTTCTGAAATTGTTTCTAGAATCTATGTCACATTCTACTGAAAATTTTTGGGTAAGGCCTAAATTGTCAGGTTAAAGTTTGGTAAGTAAGGTAGAGAAAATAAAGCTAAGTAATATCAGTGATTTAAAATATAGGGTGAAAATAATAGAGCTGGCTTCCTTCCCTTGTTTGTAAACTTTTTAAACCTTTTTCTTTGCATCTACAGAAGCTGAGCTGCATAGTAATTAAGGGCAGCCTCAGAAACAAAACTTCCCAGGTACAGTCCCTGCTCCCCTAGGGACTCTTTAACTGGGAGATCAAATTACATTTCTGTGCCTGTTTCCTTTTTTGTAAAATGGGAATAATACTAGTACCTGCCTCATCAGGGCTGCAGTGAAGCTTAAACATGTTGATGTGTATAAAATGCATAAAGTAGTGACTGAAATGTAGTTAGTACACTATAATTGTTCATGGACACCATTTTTATGGAGTCCTAGGAGGGTGGAGATAAATAATTGTGGTTTCTTCTCTATCTTGACCCATGGTGGCCCTGGGTGCACTCATTTTGAGAAAGCTGGGTGTATGTGGTGTTGGTATAAATGATTACCTCCAAGGCACTTTTAGACTCTAAAATTCTAGACAAGTAAAGAAACAGGCACTTGCCATCAAAGAATTTGTTGACCTGTTGAGAAAATAGGATATCAAGCCCTAGAGGCCCAAATCCAGGTGTTTCTTATTTTCATATCTCCAGTATCTCGCATGGCACCTAGTTCACAATGAGGACCAAATATTTTAACAATAGAAGAATGGAGGAATGATACCTAACTGTACAAGAGGAAAGACATTACAATGAAAACTAAGTGGTATTGCCAATTAAGAGTTTGAGGATAATAGGACTTACTATGGCCAAGAGCAACTGCTCAGGTGTTCTACTGACTAATTTATAGTGTTTCACTTTTGCCCTTTTTTTATATCAAGGTAAGTTGAAACCAAGAGGGTTTAACAATTACTTAAAGTTTAATAATCTTGTTTTCTTGGAGAGGTGGGGGACTAGACCACATCTAATTTCTGGGAACCAAAAGATTTCCAATTAATGACCACAGAAGTTAGAGTACCTAAGTGGCTGACAGCATCCTCTAAACTAAAAGCAAACACATTTATTTGTTCCCATCATTTGGTTACTTTCTTCTTCCTCTTCATCTCCTCCTCCACTTCCTCCTCTCTTTAAGGGGATTCTTACTGCTTAAGAAGCAGCTGTGGCTCTCTGTTTAACTTAACCAAAAGATATCCTGGATTCTTGGATGGATTTCAGTACATCAGTGAAGATCATAAGCTGTTTTATTGTTTAAGCAGAAGTTTACACAATCCACGGTTCCAAAATAACCCAGCTTTAGAGTATAAACTTACTTTTGGAAGTAAACCAAGTTTTATGAGCTTTTCACCATTTGTGGTGACAGATTTTAATACACTTGGATTTCTAATGTTAGGTTCAAGGGCTAGAGTGTGAGTATTACCATTCATAGTCAACTCTGCAAAAATAGGTTTGGCAGACATTGAAAATGTGATGTTAAAAATTGCTAAAGAATTCTTCTACCATTGCATACATTTGTTGTTTCAAGTCTATGCTATACAGCATTGGAATGTATCAAAATATATGTGTAATCAAAGGCATGAAAGCTTACTCAGGAAAGAAGGAACCTAAGGCTGATGAGTATTTTTGTCTATATAAAATACTCTTCCCTCTGGGGCATACAATTTAGAACTCATAATACTTATGTAGAAATTCTGTTTCATTCCAGCATCTACCTTTACTAAACTCAAAACCAAATGTTGACCAGATTCAATAGACTCAGGATGCAATGTCCCAGGGAAGTACTAAACCATCATGAAAATTATTATCTTTATATCTAAATATAATAAATAATGAATATTTCATAAGATAAGATACTGTAAAGCATACATAAATATACATTTGTGCTTACATATATAAAAACAATTCTATTGAATTGTTTTCTGAAATGATTTCGGTGTCTAATACATCGAAAGCTTTCTTACAGCCCATATAAGAGAACTTCAGGAAGTCAGTTGATTAAAATACTGCTTAAACCTTGAACTAATGAATAATAATACATTAATACCATATTAGTCTACTGTAACTTAAAATATAAGTGCACATCAGTTGCCAAGCCCTCTTTTCCAGGTTGGGATGTGCTGATGGTGGTCCACGGGCTTTCTAGCCCACAACGAATCCCCCCATGAATTCTACTTTTAGTTTCTTATAAGGGAATTCTAATTTTGAGACATACAAAGCTATCTGAAAACAGGATACTTTTAGATCTTTATGATATTTTCCCAGTCTTCTATATTTACCAAACCTACATCCAATTTAAATTTGGTGATTCACCTTTATTGGCTGTTCCCAAAGTACTCAAATTAACTAGCAGAGAAATAATCTTTTTGTACTAATATATCATTGGTTTGTATACATTTTATTTAAATTATGTAATTGCAAAAAAAGGAAGATGGTCGTAAATAGCTTAACGGAACAAGCAAGACTGACTCCTTGTAAACATACTATTCAACTTTTCTAGGCAGAAGTAAGCCAGTGTCCTGCGCCGCGAGCATTCAGCATGCCTTGAACGCTGGTCTGTATGCTTTACGGAGCGAATAGACAGCATGGTTAGTCCATGCTGAGGTGGTTAAGCCGTGGCTGAAAAACAAGCAGTCTTTTCAGTCCAGAGGGGGAGAAAGCCTGCAGAGTCAGGGAGCTGACATTAGTTGGTGACATTAGGTGGTCGGTGGTGCTTGCAGGGAGCAAGTCAGTGAATTGTCCTGCCTTTAAAATTCAGTTTTACAAAAAGCAAAGTGAACCAACAAAACACAGTGCTCTTAAAAAGTATTTCTGTTTATTGTCAGCAACTATAGAGTCTATTTTTATAGCCCTTTTTGACTTCCAAAGCATGAGCTTATTTGTTGACAGTATGCAGATAATAATGTTTTGAGATCCTTGTTATTTTGAATACGAAGGACATTTGAAAAAGGAAAGCACTAGTTTAGAAACCAGAGACTTTTCTGTTTGTTTGTTTTTTCTGTTCTCAATTCGTAATTGACTAGATGTGTAATCTTAAGCATATTAACTATTTTCTCTAGGTTTCACTCCTCTTCTGCAAAGTCAAGGCCTGACTGGATGATCTCTAAAGTCCCTGGAATGCTGCAATCCTACTGCTGTCACCGCCAAGTATTTACTGCCTGCCCTGGGGATGGTAACCAAGGTAACCACTGGGCGAGGCCCAGGCGGGAGGGCAGCACAGGTGCTATCGCCCTTCATGCTTGGCTCTTCACAAAGGAGAATTAAATGACTTGTACAAAACTGAAGAGTGAAATGGGGAGTAAAAGGGAGAAACAAAGTTTCCTTTGTGCCTAATGTTCTATTATATTGGCGGGTGAGATAACTTCAGGCATTTTGTAGGTTCTTTCCGATGTTTACACACCCCTGACAATAGCACTTATTTTTACCTGGACCGCAGGACTAGCATCCTGACTGCTCTGCCTCTTCCCATCCTTGGCTCCCTTCCATCCACTCTCCACGTTGTAGGCATGGTGTTCTTTTCAAAACTTGTCATCTCTTGTCATCTCTCCTGTCTCCATCCCCACAATAAAAACACCTTCATGGTTTTCTGTCACAGTGACCAAAGTCCTTCTCATAGCTAAGGGGCTCTGCCTGTATAAGTGGGTCACTACTGGAGAGGGAGGGGAATGCACTTCTGGTATTGTGAGATGTTTCATTATACCTGCCCTCAATCGTTATGATAACCAGAAATGCTCCCCCATTGACCCAGAAGCATCTTCCAGCCTCTTATTACCCATTAGCCTTTTGTCAGTTCCTTGACCACGTCATGTTCCCTTCTGGTATAATCCTAGAATTTGCCTGCTCTTTTTCCTTAGATTGTTCTTTCTTCAAAACTAAATCTTTCTGGATTTCCCATATTGCACAAATTCCTTTAATGTACATTCTTAAAATTGTACGCACCTCCCCTGTGTAGAATTTATCAGAATTAAAATTTCACTATCTTGGTGTGTGATAGTGATTTTTCAGATATTCAAATATTAATATTCAGATATTCAAAATTTTCAGATAATTTCTATGCAAAATTAGACAAACACTTAAGGTTTTTAAGAATATAATAGTGTCATTAAAAAATAACAAGCATATGTTCTAGTTTTCATTCATTTATTTCCCCTGCAAGTAAGATTCCTGTATCTAATAAGTACTTAAAGCCCTTTGATTTCAGTGTGGAAGAAATTGGAGGAAAGGAAAATCACACACACTATCATTTACAGTAATGGCTCAAGGGAAATTGAGAATAAGAGACTTTGACTACACATTGTTTGTCTAAACCAAAAGAAAGAAATATTCAAAAGAACTGCCTTTTTTTTCCACTTCATGTTTCTGAGAAAGGTGCCAATCAGGGGACTTTTACCAACTATTCCCTTTTAAGAAGTCTTTTTGTTTTATAGCAATAAATAAAAATTCTTTGCCACTACAGATTATCTATTGCTCAATTACATCAGGGCACCTGTACTAATTCTAGATGAAAAACTGACATTTGGGGACTGAAATTGGAAAAGTTCCTGAACCAGAAGTCAGGAGACTAAGATTCAAATAGTGACAGGACTGTCACTAAACTTGCTTGTCCCTGGATAAGGTATTATCACCATTTCTAAAATGAGAAGATGTTGGACATTATAATGGCTAGGAGCCCTTCCAATTAGTATTCATGTGCCATGAAATTGGACATCCTAGGATTATTATATATATATTGCTATACTGCTCATGATGCATGTGTCTTAGAAGATTATTGAAATACAACCAATGGCCAATTCTAACCCTACAGAGAGGATCTTGTCTATAGAATGGTCCCTGATTCTGCAGCTAGACAGGCATGTACTTACTCTGGGTCTTCATGCAGCTTTATTTTGGGAACTATTCTTGTACTGTGGATTTCTACTGAAGAACTTAATTGAAGTTCTCCAAATTACAAATTCACCTTTCTCAACATGTGTACTGTAAAGATGATTGCATTAACAGTCAAAAGATGTGGGTCCCCACATCTGTCTCTTATATTCAGCAAGATTTTTGACTTTGGGAAAATTATTGAAGCTCTCTGGGCTCCAAAGTCTCATCTTTGAAGAAAGGATAATACTTCTGTCTTCAAAGGGAAGAACATGAAGATTAAATAAGAGATTACATTGGAAAGCACTTCCAATTCACCTGAACTAGAAGGAGATTTGCCAAGAATTGTCTGGTGAATTTTAAGCTCTAAAGAAATATGGTGGAGTTTAGATCTTGCTTAACATTTCAAACTCATTGGAAAGCCAATAGAGAATGTGGTTTTTATGAGACATGAATGTTATTATTTATGAATATTGATTGTTCTGCTGATAACCATGAAAACACGAGACTAAGGATGTTTATGTTTTATGGGACTATGCTTCAGGTGAGTGGCTTCTGACCTGTACCCAATTTTTAGCAATAGAAGCCATGTCAGAGTCTGTACTTTCAAAATAATAGTAGTATGTTATTATTTTTAATAAAATAATGTTTTATTATTATTAAAATCAAGAAATTGTGATAAATCTAACTACCCCTGATGACACACAGAAATTTCTTTGGAATTTTAATATCCAGGTGATTGTCCCCAGATTAACAAACATATATATATACTTATCAATGTAACTCAAATGAAAATAAATGAAAGACTGTATGATCCTGATAAGAATTAATAACAACTGAGCTTTAGGCCCCCAGCTGGGAATGAAAAGTTGAGATGAGACTTGACCCCTGAGCACTGATTGCTGACAGAATCCATCCTTTGGTTTTTACATGTGAAATTCAAGATCCTCTCATACAAATTATGTAGTCTCTTACTTAGTCTTAGTGTTAATTTTATGGTTATATGTGTTGATATTTTTTTCTTGTTTTTAAACAAGCAACAAAATGTTTAACTAGAAATTCATGTTTGTTTTCTAACACATATTTAGGTTGGAGTAAATTTGTCTACATTAAATACTTCAAAGTTGAGAATCTTCCTACTCATTTTTTCTCAGTTAGAAATCAAATTTGATTGTTTTGATACTATTCCAACATTTTATGTTCCTCTCTACAAGAAAAATTCAAAAGGGAAGTACATTTTCCTGTTGTATAGGCTGAACAATTTTTCAGTTATTTTAATATCTACGTTATTTTACCTTTTGCAATTCAAAAAATGTAAGCTATCTTCACAGAAGACTTTTGAACATCTCTGAATAAAGAGTTTTTGAAAAAAATATGTATTCCCAAAAATCGAAGGAGGAAAGGCAATACGGCAACCTACTGAAGCATATGCTAATATACCTTGTAAATATACAATTTGTCTTAGAGTCATCTGGACATAACTTATTCTATTTATCAATATTTACTCACATCAAAAGGAAACATTTCACCCTATTTGTAATTTAAGCTGTTATTTAAAACTGTGAAAGGGATAATTTATCTTCAAATGGAATTTATGAATTACACTGCTTGATAAATTTCTTCTTGCAGAAATTGTACTTGTCAGATTAACAAAAGCCTGGACTAATTCACTTAGATTACTTACCACAATAATCTATTAACCATGTACTAACTGCCTCACTATGACTATTTCTCTGTCATCCAAGATTTTTTACATTCTTAGATCAATCAAGGGATCCATTTTTGGCACTGTGCTTTGCAGCCACTAGAATAATTTTCATTCATGTTTTTGTTTTAAGACCATGGGGATATTTAATCTTGGCAGTGTTTTCAAATAAAATTAGTTTTTTACTCATGCCTTGCTCAATTTCAGTAGTAAAACTTTTTACTCTTGCCTCTTTCTTGAAGACTTGAGACATGTATGTCTAAAGCACGATTCTTTTATTTTATTCTAAGTCCTTCATCCTTCATGAAAACAATATTTGAAAGATCCAAACTGGCACAATTCCAAACAGATGGGGGAACAACTGTGACTAACAGGTTTTCCTTTGACAGGTCTTTGTTATCTAATCTTAATGAGGGAGCAAAGTTTAGAAGTTGATAGTTAAGCACTAAAGAATAAAGCATTAGAGAGTTAATGTTTACAAGTTAACAGTTAAAAGGAGGCCTCAGGTTTTATCCTTGGCAGGAAGTACTCAGTTGGCAAAGAACTTAGGAAGCATATTCCCCGTCTCCCGCCCCACCCCACTACCTGGATGAAGAGGCCTAACCCCAGTGGAGGGGGATGCTGAGGACCGAGGGTCTTGGTCCGTCAGGTATTATGGAATTGGTGCCTGCCGCTTCTGTGTTGTTCCACAGATCCCTTTAGCACCGATGGGTTTCAAGTTCCTTAACAGAAGGAATTGAGTTAATACTCAATTTCCCATATTTAGAAATTATTATTTCTTCCTCATTCATGCCTCACTTATCTCATTAAAATTGGGAAATGGTACAATGGCTGCAAATTTCAGTGGGGAAGTTGTACTGGAAATGAATGATACACTAATCAAAGTGTGGACTTAGCAGAGGGAGAGAGGAGAAACAAACTGATAGGGAGACAGAGGGAAAAAGAGAGAGAGAGAGAGAATGAAAAGGAAAAGAGAAACTGGGAGGATATGTTTCCCCTTATTTTCTGAAGTTTAAGAATATATTGCAATTCTAATTTTTTTTTTTAATGGCCTCAAAAATGTGAGGGGAGCATATCTGAAAAATAGTCTGCTAACACGGATCCATTCTACAACATACTTGTTTGTCACCCATAATGTTTGGGTCCTGTGCAGAGGGAACAGGGCTGCAGATGCCCTGCCATTTAAAAGAGGGCTTTTGAGTTTCTACAACAGGGCACTGCCTGAGATTCCGGAGAAGAATGAAGTCCCTTCTCATTTCACAGCAAGAAATGGTATAGCTAAGGCAGAAGCTCGGTACTGCTGCATTCATGAGACGTCCGCATTGGGCTCACAGGCACCTAGTCTACTTTGCCTGCTGCTGGCTTTTAACATGAGCCTTCCTTGGACGTCAGTTGGATTGCATACATGTAAGTTATACTTAGGGAAGTTCATTTTCTAATCTCCTTTGGAAAATTTGCATCGTTGAAATAAAACAGCTCAGTGCCCTTATATTTAGAAATACATTCTTTTAGAACTTTTTATGCTCCCCATCAATGAGCTCATACAGAACCCTGAAGAACACAGTGAAAAAGGCCTGCTAGGGGATACCATGGCCTGTGTTGTTACCCTGACCGGTACTGGATCAAGATTATCAAACCTGGTGATAGCCAGAGATAAATACTTCAATATAGTTATCACTTACAGAATTCTTAGAAATAATAAAGTAAATAG
Source organism: Manis pentadactyla (assembly GCF_030020395.1). Taxonomy (NCBI): domain Eukaryota; kingdom Metazoa; phylum Chordata; class Mammalia; order Pholidota; family Manidae; genus Manis; species Manis pentadactyla. Next base: position 103,139,838 of record NC_080023.1, read on the forward strand.
CATAACATTCATAGAGTGAAATGTGTCATTTTAAAAGCTTACTTTATCTGACATGGGCAAGGGGCTAGCTGGTAAAAGCCATAGAAAAAAAATTTTTTTTTATTAAGGTATCTTTGATATACAATGTTATGAAGGTTTCACATGAGCAACATCGTGGTTACTACATTCCCCCCTATTATCAAGTCCCTACCACAGTCACTGTCCATCAGAGCTATATAAATCTTAAAGGAGAACATCACACATTATTACATTTTATGAGTTCTGCCTCATTTCCCACCCGGAATACATGAAACCATATTTTCATTGCCAATATTATCAAACTCCAATCACACACGGCATATTGATAGGAAAACTAGGCATTTTAAAAAGGAATTAAGTTATAGCCAACTCTGCTAAATAAGCGAAATGAAAGTAAAGTCCCAGGCATTAGTTACTCACCATGTTTTATACTGAAAGTCCCTCTCAGAGCTAGGTAAGCGCGCTACAAGCTCTATTAGAGGCGTGCAGAGGTTGTCTTTAGGGCTCTTTGAATCAAACAGTAACTAAGTGGTTTAAGTAGAAACATGTATTTTGAAAGGTTAATCCACCCATACACAGGGAAACCCCTTTTTTAAGAAAGTCTCTCAGCTGCCAAGAGGCTATTAATATTCACCTCTCGGATACAATACAACCTCCAGATAAAAGATTCGCAACCTTATGTGAAAATACCACAGAGGATTCCCTCTGAGTCTCTATGCTGTAATGGAAACACAAGAAAACAATATACCTCTTCAGGCAACTGGGGGTACTACAGGAAATCCACCTGCCCACTTAATGGAAAAGTTCTATCAGCTTTATAGAGCCACAACACATAAACATAAATGTAGAATAAGTATAATTTACTGTAAGGACCACATAGGTCACACACTCATTTCTAGGAATGTTCCTCTGTTTCATCTTCCTGTTTCTTTCTCTGAGAGAGCTCACACCCCAGGTTAACATTTCAACACTCATCCTTTGAAGTAATTTAGAAATAAGTCCACTGCCTTTTAAAAAAAGGAGTTGCTGAGTGTATTCCTACGTAGAGGGGAAATTTTATTTATAGTCTCTATTGCTTCACTGGCATTATAGGGTAACAATTATGCATATTTTTTCTCATACTAGAAAATAGTCTATGTAATTATTACAAGTGGCAAACCTCTTCAAAGTAATAAAGAAATTCCCAGTCAGGAATGAAATCACTGCTTGATGAAGTACCTAAGCATAATCATGAATGGTTAGTTATATCTTTTGTTTATACTGAAGGATTCATTTTTCAGTAGGCATGCTGAGATTCAGGCAACAGCAAATAGCTTGTTGATATACGCTGGAGAAGACAGATTGCTTCAGCTTGGCTGCTGCTTCGCTTCAGCTCTCATCACCACAGGTACTGTACTTCAAAGAAATAGATTGACACTGGAAGTCAACAATGATCCCATCCCACTTCTATAATCCCACTTCTACAAACACGCCTTGGAAAGTCAGTGAATCACAAAAGCAACTTCAACATTATCTTTCCTATGATGAAGCGTTATACATATCATTCCTGAGTAATGAAGTCATGAATCTTGGCTATATTTTTCTTCGTGCCTTTCTGTATTTTCAAATTTTTTTTTCAGAAGGAAAAAGCCATCCATAATACAATGTAGCTTGCACATGCAGTCAACCTTAGCAAAAAATCTAAATAGAAATTAGACACTAAACAATCTGTTATTAATCTGAGTTACTAGGGTAAATATATATATATATGATATGAAAATACCATTGTTTCAACACCTTCTCAACTGTTTTGAACACAGCTTTTAAAAAATCTTTTGAATTGATACAAAATGGCATTTACCAGTTAGTTTCTTTCCATGTGAGAAAAATAACTACTTAATGTTTCACAAGAACATGCCATTTTAGTGTGATACCAAAAGAGCAAAGAGAAACTTAGCAGCCGACAGCAATAAGGCAGAAACAGCTAAAAGACTGTAATCTTTACAACTAATGTATGACTTCTTTTTCAGAAATTTCTTTTAAAGTTATAAAGATATAAAAATATATGATGTATTGCTATTATTAAAACTTTTCAGTGTTCCTAAAGTGTACCTAAGGAACAATCTTGTGTCAAGTCATGTACCTCTTTATTCGACAAGTACCTAAATTAAAAGGTGTGAAGAAAGAATAGAAGTTTGTTCCAGAGTCTATTGAAAGTTAAGCAGGAGGTTATTGCCATTAAAAACTATGAAATGGACAGTGGGAATGGGGATGCTAATCAATGGAAAATGGAAGAAGACATCATTTTAATTTACTTCCGGACAATGTTGAAGAAGAGAGTCTGTAATCATCAGGACAGATCTCGCTATCTCAGCCTCCTGCCATTCTCACTGTAAAAGGGAAGCTGGACCCTCTGTTGAACACCACCATGAAATAAAGCACTGGGCCATAAGACACTGAATGGCTTCCAGTATCCAGCTAAGCCACTCAACATCAACTGCAAGCAAAAGCTGGCTATCTGCCAAGAAAATGATTTTTACTGTTCACAGAAGAGCATTTTGTTTAGCTTTAGGGAAAAATAAGGAAATGAGTTGAAAAAAAATTTAATAAAACTTGAAAACTAGTGCCTAAAGTGATTGATCCAAAATTAATTTCACATGGCTTGAGGGTACAAGCGACTGAGGGAAAAAGGAAGAGAAAGAAGAAAATGAGACCAGCAAAGACAGACAAGGCCATTGAGAGTTGAATTTCGGAAAAAGAAAGTCATATTCAGTGCTTCTTCCTTTATCTGGAAGTAATATGAAGGTTATTAAAGAGACTAAGGTAAGGAGGTTTCTAAGCTTTAGGTTTGGAAAAGGGCAAATGTAACCTGTCTCTAAAGATGAGCTAAATATGTCACTCAATGATTAGGCTCTCACGGGCCTCTGCCATACCTCATGTGCAGGCCAGCCACAGGTGTCCCTGGGCAGACAGGCAATGGGCTTCTACAGGCTTGCTTCCTGGCCTGATTCCAGACCTGTTTCTCCTCCTCTGTGCCACAGACCCAGGCTCCACCAGCTTTTAACCTCCCAACATCCCAGATTCCAAATCTTGGGTTAAAGTGGAGGTTGGGCGGAGGCAAAAATGTAGGTGCCACAGTTGAGGAACTTACTTTCAAAGGCTTCAACACCATAAGGTTTTCTAAGAAATGTGGTAAAGGCCACATTTGTCACATTAAAGTACTGAAATTAATTTCCTTGGAAATTGTTCACATTAGGTGGGTTCTGTCTGTTGAGCAAGAGCTTTCTGCAGACTTGGGGCACATGACAGCCCTCAGGAGTCCTTCAGGAGAGAGGCCATGGCCTCTTGCCAAACTTCGGTCCTCATTGTTTCATGAGAGATTCAAACCAGAGAATGTACTTCCATTATGACTCCAGCACCTCACCTACACTATCACTTGAAGGATGGAGATGGTTTTGTCAGAAGAAGCTTTGGCTGGGTAGTATCAGACTAGAGGAGTAATCTTACAGCTGGTGCTCTACTATCTCCTAGCCCAGATAATTAGGAATGAACCTCAGTTAATTTAGCCTTTCTACTTCATAAAAAAATTCACATTTTTTTTCTTCCATATTCCAACTTCTATAACAACCAGGAGTGTAGCTGATTTTACTATTTGATGAACTTCTTATAGATGAAAATTGACAGAGAACAATTTGTCCTCATTTTTCAAAATTGAATACTCACTCATAATTCTCTGGGAACAATTATACTCATCACATAATGGTTACACTTGAATTGTTTTGCCCATTCTTTATTTACCCACTGGAGCAGTCATTTGAAGGAACTGAGGACTGAGGAGCCCTGTGCATTTTTGCTGAGTCTCCCTCATCACCAAGTACATAGAGTGTGTATGGGTGCTTTTTTATTTATTTTTCACTCCAGAATGGATAAAAAAGGACTAAACAGTATATGATTTAAACCACTAAAATATCACAGTTCTGCTTTTTCCTAAGGATTGGAACCAAACTAGTCTTGAAAAATTCTGCCAAAAAGAGGATGCATCAGGCCAATGGTTGGGCATAAATCTCCTTTCTTAACAGTAAGAAAAAATGGATACAAATCACAGATGTAGCTAAATCAGAAGGCAGCTGTTTGGGACCAAAGCCCACTTACTGCTTACACCAGGCCCAAAGATGTGGTGCTCTTTCAAAGGCAGCCCCAGGTGTTGACAGAGTAGAGACATCCCAGGAGAACTCTTTGACACTCAACCTCTCTTTTACCCTCATCACAAATGTATCCCTTCCTATTTTGAACATAAATAAATATATTTTCTCAGGAACCATACCCATTTTCCACATTAAATTTGCTTTTGATCTGCCTGTCTTACAGGAATTTCCACCCAAAGAGCATTAATTTAGAAGTCAGGCATTTTGGACCAAATTCTATAAGACTAACATTAAATAATTTACACATAACTATTTGTGTGAAAATTGAGTTTTGAGTTGGAAATCTGACTCATCCTTTTTGAAGGACACTTTTCTTGTAGCTGTTTCTTGGTTTCAACTGAAAATCTAAAACAGAAAAATAACTTTTGATCTTAGCCTGTGATTTTCACCTTCTATGACCCTTTTTTATAGCCAATTGTCTTCCTGTGATCTTCAGATCTAAACTCCAAATCTAGAGCATGGTGGGGTTTGTCCACTTGGGAATAGACAGAAACTTCAAACCTGTAAAAAAGTTACCAAAATGATTGGCTTGATGGAGATTTTAAGAAAAAGCCATTTACTACTGCTGAAGTTTGGGAGGGAGGGCCCTCACTATTTTATTCCAAAAGACTCAGAAGATTACATAAATGTAAAACTTGACCTCTAGCACTTCAAAACTCACAAAAATAATTTTAAAGCTTTTTTAGAAGTCATTTTACACCCCAAGGAGAAAAATGCTGAAATTTGTTTATAGAAGTTTAACTTAAACCCATGTATTTTTCTCTGGTGGCATTCATTCTAGCAACCTCATCATAAATAGAATTCATTTAATCCCTGGAGATTTCTGTACCTTTTTTTTAAAAATGAGATTGGGACAGCTGATGTTCAAAAAACCTCGTATGGGTCAAAAATTCAATAATTTGGTATCTCCTGACATAGCAACACATTTCCATTTTGATTGGGTTTATGGTTTTTAAGTTTCCTTGTAGAGATGGGGAAAAAAATCTCAAAAATATGACTCTCATATTGTTTTACCATCTGTCTACCCTGAGTTGATTTTACTCTTGAAATTATATTAACCCTTTCATCTCTTAAACTGAAATATCAAAGATCTAGAAGAGTTGGATTTCCCATACAATTAAGAAGTTATATACTAGAATGTGTAATTTATTGACAAAGAGTAACTAGGCCTTAGGAAGACCTGCTCTCATCATGTCTTTCACTGTTCTGTAAAATGTTTGACAGTCAGGGGAACAGTTCACTCTAAGTAAACCTCCTCTATTCTACAAAGATGCCAGGGTTCCAGAAAGTCAAGAGTAGCCAAGGACCCAAAATAATAATAATTTTCTTTAACTTTCTAATTATAAATGTCAAACATGTGAAATATGCAAACTTGAAGAATATAAAAGTATACAGAAATAGAAAAAAAATGGAGCAGTAACTTCTAATATTAGGGTATGACTTCCAAAGATAATACTATTTTCAGATAATGCAGTGAATGTTCCTATAATTTTTTTTCTCTGTACACGTAATAATTGTTATCATTATTAGGTATAATATTTTATAACTGGAAGAAGCTAAGATGTACAGGATTACTAATGGCAATAATATTTTCTACTGGGTGAAACTAGACTACTTCTTGCAGTCTAGTAAGTTATAGTCTTTCATTTATCTACTAAAATGGGGAGAGAGAATAAAAAATAATGTCATTAATTCAAGAGGCTTTCAGAGTCACAATCTCTGGTTTTTTTAAGTTGTGAGTAAATGAGCCATGTAATATAAAGAATTAACACATATGGAGAGAGCTCATTGATCAAATTAAGCCAAGATTATAATAAAAGTTATGTTGGAATATTTAGTAATTTAAATTATCATTGTATTGCATGATAATTAACTCTAAAATGGAAGCAATTCATATATGTGTATCTGATGATGATGCTGACTGGGAATAATTTCTGATCATCTATTACATACCAGGTGTTTTATAAACATTATCTCCTTTCTGCTTATAGTGAGATCTTTGGACAGGCAGGAAACTGGATAGAAAGGCAGAATCTCAGGCCCCACCCTAGACTTAGTGAATCAAAATCTGCATTTTAATAAGATCTCCAAGTCTGAGAGGGAATTTCATTAATAACATAAAGTTTGAGAAGCATTACATGATCTCATTTTTCTTTACAGTAATTAGCAAATAAGGTATCACTAACCCCCTATTCCACAAGAGGTAAATGAAGCTCAGAGAGGCAGAGGTGGTATTCAAAATATCTGACAATTGGATCAACACAATCATCAACCAATAAGAGGGGAGAACTGAACCAGAATAGGTGTAGGTATCCAATAGCAGTCCTGCAGAGAAAGGCAGTGCCATCAAAGCTACTATGCCTTGGCTAGTAATTAGCATAGCTAAAATCCAGACCTTGGTTTGGGAGTCTCAGAAACACATAATTTTCCCACTGTCCCACACAATGATCAGTATGACTGTTACACGAATAAACCAATAATTTCTAAGGTCAGCTGGGGTGAGAAGTAGATGCAAAGCTAAACTTACAAGATTTCAATGTTTCTAGTTTCCCTCAGCCCATTCATTTCTTCATTTCAATCCATTCCGCCCTACCACTCCACCTGCGTATGTCCACGCTCCATGAGAGCCAAAATGGTGGTGTCTCAGTCAAAGAAACAAAGCTCAGTGTCCTTGAGGATGAATGGAACCTGACATACCATGGGTGGGTCATTTAACTGTAAAGATCCCCCTGTGACACTGTGATTTATAATAAGAAATACGGATGTTTTTGGTCTAGGTCCCTGTTTCTGGCACAAGGCTCCAAACCCCCTTGGACCTCCCTAAGAGGGCGGGAAAGGTATCTTTAGTTATGTTAAGGAGGTGACTTTTGGACTCCACCTGAGGATGGGGTCTGGGTGCCAGGAGAACCAGCCGTGAGGTCGGAGATTGGAGGAAAGTTCAGTTCCACCCCTAACTGCCAGGGAGGAGAGTGGGACTGGAGTTTGAATCTAACCCCGGTGGTCAATGATTTAATCAAGCATGCATCTGTAATGAAGCCTCCATTAAAAACTCAAAAGGATCGGGTTCAGAGAGCTTCTGGGCTGGTGAACGTGCTGAGCTTTGGGTAGAGTGGTGCAGCCTCAGAGGACATGTGCCTCTCTTCCATCTGGCTGTTTCTGAGTTACAACCTTTTATAATAAATTGATGACCTAGTAAGTAGGATGTTTCTCTGAGTGCTATGAACCACTCTCGTAAATTAACTGAACTCAAAGAGGGGGGTGTGGGAATCTCTGATCTATAGGCTATTGACCAGAAGTACAGGTGACAGCTTGGACTTGAAATTAGTGCCTGAAGTTGATGGTGGGCAGCTTTACAGGACTGAGTCCTCAACCTGTGGGATCTGACACTGTCTCTCGATAGTGTCAGAATTGAGCTGAATTGTAGGACACCCAGCTGGTGTTGCAGAGAATTGCTTGTTGGAAATATCTCTACACATTTGGTGACCAGAGCTGTCAGAAGTGAAGTGCCCTGTGTGAGTGTGGTAGTAGTGTAAAAGTAAAGGAGATGAGAGAGGGGAAAGAATTGCATGTGGAAGACTGAGGTGTTTTCCAATCCACTCTCCAAAAATGTAATGTTTTTTTCTTTGTGACTGCTCTTCTCACAATAACAGATTATGCAGTATTACTGGTGATATCCTCATAAAATCTATGTCACCCTCTGAACCAAGAAAGTCCATAATCCTTTCACTCTCCACAGCCCTGCTCACAGTCCAGGAAACCCCCTCTCCTTCTTCCTGGTCTATGTCACTGCAGTCTGGCAGGCTCAGCCAGGGAGTGTCAGCACCATTTTTCTTTCATTCCTAAGGGTTGTGACAACAGGTAATGTGAAAGGATGGTGTTATGTTATGTTAAGGAGGTGACTTTTGGACTCCACCTGGGGATGGAATCTGGGTGCCAGGAGAACCAGCTGTGAGGTCGGAGATTGGAGGAAAGTTCAGTTCCACCCCTAACAGCCAGGGAGGGGAGCTTTTCATTTTTTTCTGAAAAATATCTCACAGTTCTAAGCTGTGACTACATTGTCCTTCCCAACAGAGCCAAAGCAAAGTCAGGGGAATGTCCAAGCCTCAACGTTGGAGCGTTTTGGCGCTAGGATTTCCTTACTCTTTTAAACATTTTACTGATGTATAATATATAGGTATAGTGCATATATCACAAGCATACAGCTTGATAAATTTTCAAAAGGTGAATATACCTCTGTAACCAACATCCAATTCAAGAAATACAATATTACCAAAGAGGTAGCCTTTTAGTTGCCTATCCATGGCAAGGTTTATGAATTGCCAGGGACAGTACCCCTCCTGTTAATGACCCACCTCATCCCAGTGAAGTCAGATTAATAAATGTAGCCCTCAAACTGAGGTCCAGGCTGATGAGAGTTTGTGGAGTTGGAAAGTAAATTCTGAGTGGGTTGCTTGTCTTTAGAATTGGAGAACCTGACTATTTCCACCACCAGGTTCTTTGTTGGGTCTGTCCTCAGAAGCTATGACATTATTTCCAGCTCTCAAAGTCCACTGCATTTTCTGGAATTGGACCTTTTTCTTTTTTCCTGCTCCTGGAGGGCCACTGGACACTCACCTTTTTTGATGTCATCTCAATGTGGGAGTTACCAAGATTGTTTCTTGGCTAAGAATATATTCTACTTGGACTGGACCTGTTTCTTCTTCATCTAGCATTTTCCTGTCACTTTTCCCAGTTGATGTGTTGTGACTGACTTCTAACTAGAATTGGAAGCCATGGGATCCTGCTTGCTGTCTATTTGGACCTTTTGTTCTTGAGTGGTGAGGCCATTCCTTACAGTTTTTATGTGTGAGGTCATGAACCACTCCAGAGATCTCTCATTTGACTATTGGTTTTTCTCAGACTCTGAGGCTTCTTCCTGTCTTGTGTCACACTGCTATCATCTAACAGGATTCCAACAAAGCCCTTCCTTAGGATCTTAGAGGAGTGAGCTCTGGGAATTTCTCTAGTTTTTGGTAGAAACGCCTTAGGGCCATTGATCAAATCCTGCTTGCTTACAATTCACACGATAATAGCTACTTCCATAAGAGTCTTGAGCTCTATTAGTGAAGCAGACCAGTAAGTCTGTAATAGTCAGAGCAGGTAATACACCAACCTAAATACTGGTGGTTTCTCAGGAAAGTTAGTGTTTCATGGATGTTGGGTGAAAATGACAATAGATTCACTACTTCATAGGAGAGACACTGAGTTTTTCTTAAGTTTTGGAAGCCACATACTATTGTGTAAGTTTGGTCCTGTGTCTGAAATAGCCAGTTTCAAACCATGCACTTTCCCCCAGATTATAAGACAGATTTCTGTGACATTTCATCAGTGTTTCATTAGTCACTGGTAGAGTTCTGAAAACAGAGCAGAAGCAAACAAGCCTCTTGAGGCTGAGGCTCAGAAATAATACAACTTTGCTTTCTGAATATTACATTGGCCAAAGTAAACCACAAGGTGAAAGTAAGCTACAAATTCAGGGAGTAGGGAAATAGTTTCTATGCTCTTGATGAGAGAAGCAGTGTGACTTTTCAGTTTTTCTCATCAAGAGGACAGATGTGTGTGTCCTAGGTGCCCCCTCCCTGCCCCGAGTTAATGGCCAGCCAACCCCCAGAGCATTAATTGCCTCACTGGACCAGCTGCTGACTGCAAACACAAATGTGAGTCCCACTGAGACCAGGTCTACTTTTCTGAGCCCAGCCCAAACTGGGGAGCCATGGAATTGGAACTAAATAATTGACTGTTTCATTACATTACACAGTTTAGGAGGGATTTGTGACAAAGCAGAAACTAAACTTATAGGCTGCCCTATTAGATAGGAAAAATGTACAATAATTACTAACCATTAAAATTTAATTCTAATTCTACCTTTATCTTTTGAAAAACAGTGAAGGGTATCCACTCACAGCACCACCTCTGAGAAAACTGAAACACAACACAAACAATCCCTTAGCCTCTGCTCTGTAATCCCTCAAGCAGGCCTAGAGCTCTTCTTGACCCATTCTGAAACTCTCCTCAAATTTCTGCCAAATGCTCGGCCCACCAGGCTCCTCACTTCCCGCCCCCAAAGCCATGCCTCCCTGGAGCCCTGTGGGAGTGAATCCAGGGGCCTGACCCTGCTCCCCTGGGTAGCCAGAGGACCCAGCAGCAGCCACATATTCGCCTTTGCTGGCTCACTAAGCCAGCCATGGCACTCCTTGCACAGTTGAGCTCTTTTCTCACTCAGATTGCTTTTCTTAGAAAGAAAAAAAAGCCCTCTGAACAGTCTTCGAAATAAAACATGTCCACCTTAATACCTAAGCAAATCCTTCTGGGGATGATATATGGAGGTAAAGGAGCCTCAGAGAGTGAGAATCACTCACACCTTCACAGGGGCTTGCTGTCTACACTCTCTTCTGGGTGTATTGCAGAGTCATCCCTGAAGAATGTACCCAAGACTAAGAGTTGAAATGAGGAAAAACAGAGCGAGGTGAGGCTTTGGGCAATGTTTACAATTAGAAGCTAACTTTTTCTAAATATACATAACTTGTTCAAGTTGACAAGTAGTTCCAAAACAAGTGAAAATCAGAAAATAACTATTGTTCTAGCAGCTGCTAGAACTTTAATGAGAAGTGTTTCAGCTTATGTTCGGCTTTAAATGACAATACCATGGGAGCACTGTCGTGGTGAGCTGTGGGCATCAGAGTGTTTTCTGTGGGAGGTCTGACCTGCCAATTAGTACAGAAAACTCAATCAAAACAATGAATCAGAATATTAGGTTACTAGGGAAATTCAGGAATGAGAACCCAGAAGTAAACAGCTCAACGTATTCAGACAAGCTGCTTGGTCAGCCAGTTATCACATCTTGGAATCAGCCACCTGGGTCAGGAAAAGGAAAAACTATTTTTTAAAGACTTTCAGTTAAGACACTAAAATGTCTCACTTGTTTGTTTCCTTCCAAAAATGACTCTGTATTCGTATGAGTTAAAGTTGCATAAATCTGGACAAAATATCCCAGACCCACTGTTTGGGAACCCCAGGTGGGAGTAAGGTGAGGCTTAGATTTGCTGGGTATGAGCAACAGAAGGTAGAAAAGGTCAAAGGCCCTGAGTGTCCAATTCCCAGAGCCTTTCTTTGGGTCACATCATCGCAGTCATGATGTAGATCAGAGAACAAAGATCTTGACCAGTACTGGAAATTCGTTCTGACTCCTTGCTTTGATGGTTACAGGTAGACAGCCAAACCAAGCTGGCCAAAAAGAAGAGGACTCAAGGTAAACCTGGATGTGGCAGTTACAATAAAGAAGACTTGAAAATATTTGGAAGGGGTCAATGAAACAAGTATGTACGTATTGGAAATTATGAAAAAAACAAAATTCAAGAGTGGGGGGTAGATTTAGAATCACAGTCAGTCTCTAACCTGGAGAAATTCTCTCAGTGGATATAACTTCGTCTATTAGCCATTTATTAGTAATCTTGACCAATGAAAGGATGACTCCAGATAATGCATGATGTGCAGTTGAACAAAGGCACTAAACTCTATTGGATCAGTCTGGAAAGTTCAGGAAAACATGACTTTGAGGGAAGGTTGTTTTAGGTAGAGTGGACTCTAGTTATATTATATATGGACACTGCTCTTTAGACGGAACTCCTTGGCTGTTGCTGCTTATGTAATTCTGGAAGTTCTGTGTTTAAAAGGTGCTTTCCGACTTTTAGTCTGAGAATTCAGGATTATGAAGTCAAGTTTAGTTATACTTAGTAGAGCTAAAAATATGCTGTTTAGGTACATTTGTACACTTTAATAATCATGTTTCTACCTTGACTGGGGATAGAGTTTGCTATCTAAGTCCTGTCTTAACCACCTTAGGTCAGGTAGAACAGCAGCACTCCCCAAGGCCATAGAGGAACCACCTGCAGAATCACCTGGGAGGGCTAATGTTCTCAGAAGACCACAAGCTTGTGAGGGCCAGCTCAGCCATGGCAGCTGAGTGGCTGCAGGACACGTCTACTGGATCCGGAAAACCTGAGGCCTTTGTCATCGAGGATATGTTCCCTTGGGCTCTCAGAAAAACTTGGGTGATGATTCAAGAGGAACTAATTTCGGGAAATTAGGCCAAAGAAGATTATACCAAAATTATGCATAAAGAGGAAGTACCTCCCTGGGTTGTGGTGACAGGCCTTTGAGAGTGGGGAAGTAAGTGCTGCACTCAGTTTAATTGCCCCGTATTAATGAGGAGCAAAGGGGCTCCTAAAATAACAGAGCAGTGTGGCTCCATTGTCATTTCAAACTCCTTAGGGAAATTACGGATCTGTCAGATTTTCAGATTAGCTTTGCCCACCTGGAATATTTTCATGTGGTGGGCATTCTCAAAATTACAGAAAAGTTATGAAAACATAATGTGTTACTGTGACTTCTGTTTTATTTTTCATTTCATTTACCTTTCTACATAGGAGTGCCTGTATGTGTTTATGCACATACACAAAATATATATAAAGACAGATATGCACATAAATACATTTACATAAAGCATGTATGTAATATGAAAGTTCGAGATTATTGGGTCTTTGATAGAATGATAGCTAATTAAACATTTTTAATAAAGATTTTAAAGTTACTTCACGTAGTCTTAAGAGAAAAAAGGAAATTCAGAACATCAATTCCTGTTTGCTCAGTGTTCTACAGGCAAGTGCATTCATTCTCTACTAAGGTAATTCTGAACCACAATCTTAAATTGAATGATGCAAAGATAGAAATTACTCCCTTGGTGAAAACCATGAGCATGTATGACCCAAGGCCTTCGAGAATTTCAGATGAAATGCTGAATTTAATATGCTGAATGACACAGCATCTTTATGTTTAAATGGAACAATTCAGTAAGATATTTACAGGAACACATGGCTTAAATGACAAAATGTGTGTGAATGAGATCTTAATAATTCATTCCATTTGCTTATGCAACTTGATACAAACTGAAGTTTTGGTTCAGTATGAACTAACTGTAAGCTGTTTTTTGAACCTATGTGTTGGATTTGAGGGAGACAGGGAGAAAGAGAGATGGAGAGAGGGAGAGATAGAGCAGAGAATTAAGTAACGAAAAAGTAGCAGGGAGCTGCTAAAACCAGATGGGTAGGAGTCTGAAGCATCCCTGGCGACCTACTGCTGCCCACGCAGATCGTAACCTCCTCCCTCGGTGCCCACACCAATACTTTGTGTAGGAGTTTATCTTTTCTAGCTATCACTATGGGTGGGATAAAAACTAATTTTATAAAAACTACCTTCGTGGTTACTGAAAGCTGAAGAGGAATACTTCTAATCATGGGTCATGACTCATAGTTTAAAGACTTAACTAGTAAGCATTTATAAGATTTCTATGGCTAGATTTTTCTCATCATATAGTGCTTTCATTTCATTTCATCCACATCATTGTGGCACTTTCTGGATGAACTTTTTAACTCTTTATGCTTCCTTTAAAATAGCATTTAAAAAGAAAACGTCTTTCAAAATTGGCCACTGGGTGCAAAACACTCCAAAGAGTTTATAAAAAATTTTAAAGTAATGGAAGACATTGAGATGACAGAAATGAACATACACGAGCCACTTCAGCTACACATAAACTAGTTGATGTATTAAGAACATTTCTAGAACTTCGGAGACAGGGACAGGGCTGCAAAACTTCTATTCTAATGCATGAAAAAACTTTTTAATATGACCGCATTTCTAATCCTTTAATTTGAGCATTAAAATGCAGGCATTTTTATAAAAGCCTGACATGAGAAATGAGCCTGATAGTTGGATATGAAAATACATATACACTCTGTTTGAAGTGTTCATTCATCTTATGGTTCTCTTAGCACAGTGCCAATCACATGGGAAAGGGGTTCAACTTGTGCTGAGCTTAGAATCTACCCTGAATGTTGCCTTAGAAAACAAATGCCCTCTCATGTAAACTTTCCCCTTATGGTTCTCCCTTTTCTTTCCCAAGCCATATGCCAAAAAGTTTCTATAATAAGTACATTGAGTAAAACATCAGTTTCTATAGTTTCCAGGAGACAGGGGAAATATTCAAAGGAAATAGGGGAAAAAACCCATTAACTAAATTAATAATATTAAGGAAAATTATACCCTTCAGAAAAAAAAATCAGTAAATAATATTCTCAAGCAGATTATAGTCTATCACTTATTTTTATGTCCTGACATAAAAGAATGCTTCTTCCATGATCTGGCATAAATCACTTGTACATAATTAAAAATCCTATGTTGATTTATTTATTTTCCAATCTGAAAATATGTACTTTATTATATTTTTAAAGCTTTTTTGAGATATAGTTCATGAAATTGTAATATGTGTTGATTTACCATTTCATTTCTAAGCTTCCACCAATGTTGGTCTTATGGTCTATAAACTAGTTTACTGGTACTGATGTTTATAGAAGAACCATATACAAGTGTAGTATAAAATGTATGTGTGTATAAGATTATGTGTGGGGGCACATGTATGCATGTGTGTAGGTGTGTGTTTGAGGGTAGGGAGTATGGTGTATTCATAAAATGCTTGTGTTTGTTTGACTGTGAGTGCTTCTGGAAGGACATGGCTCCAGGGAGACAGGGAAGGAGACAGTGACAGGAAGGAAGGCCAAGGTTGAGGCAAAGGAATTAAATGGGGAAGTAGGGCTCTGCCACACATATTCCCAGGACGTTTTGAATTCTTGAGAGCCTCTGGGGTGGTAGACAGGGATAGCATGCAATAGATTTGACAGCAGAAAGGAAGCAGGACGTTTGCACATGTTACCCTCTGATATATCTGACAACCTCCCCTTGGTGTTGCTCCTCATTACTAGCAAACCTAAACCTACATTCAACCATCTCAACCTCTGAGATTCTCAGCATCAGTCTCAAATTATTGAACACTAGTCCTTTGAGGATAATCTTAAATACTCTTTTTTTGAAAAAAAAATCTTTGGGATATATATTTTACACAATCATATTTGAAATTCTAATTGATTTAATTCATTTCTAGGTAAATTGTTGACAAAATACATTACCTAAACTAATTTTAATGTAATAAAGTCTCCGTTGACATTTCACATCTCCACTGATGAAAATGGAACTTAAATGGAATTTCCCCATTTAACAGTGAAATTTCTCTTGGCTCAATGCCTTTACTTATATATCATTAATGTTTTATTGGAAAAATAGTGAGTGTCTCAGGTAGTAGGACACTTTGTTAAAGTCCATCAGAGGCTACTGAACGTCACTGTGATTGTCTCAGAACTTTTCTGATTGGCATTATGTGGATGAGGTTAAGCATTTTTTGGCTACAGTAAAGCCTCTCTTGGCTCCATTATATTGTTTATAATCTGAAGATTTCATAGCAGACCAATAACAGGAATGAAATTTTTATCATCTGGCTTCAATTTTTAAAAACATATTTATATTTACCTGTTCAAAAATTCGTTAATGTTTGCTTTACCTTTATGTCCCCCAAACATGATTTTCCCCCAAATCTTTTACCATTATATATTTTTAAAAATGTTTGCTTATGTTTAATTTTCTGGGAACCTTAGCTCTCATTAGACTTTTCTTCATAAGCTTTACTTATTTTTGATGATTAAATATCTTGAAATATGCAAGATAAAACCATGGTGCATACAAATGAGTGGGAGGAAAGCTGTTTCTTTAAAACTGCCCACAGAGAGTAGAATTATTAACTAACTTTCTTTCTTTAAGGGGAAGGGAAAGATTATGTAACAGAAATGTCAATTCATTTTTTGTCAGTCATTCATTCATTCATTTAGCCAATATCTATTGAGCAACTACTATATGCTGAGCACTGTTCTATTTGGAGACCAGAAGTAAACAAAAGAAAATTCCATGCTGTAGGTGGGGCATAAGATTAACTGGAAAGAGATGAAACATTACGAGCAAGTAAAACAGAATGTGTCAGATATATGATAAATTATATGCAGAAACATAAAACCTAGAAGAGGTAGGAGTGTGGGATTTGGTATAGTAGTCCTTCCTTCTCCTCAGTTTTACTTTCCAAGTTGTCAGTTACCCATGACCAACTAGTCAACCATGGTCTGGAAACAAATGAACTTCTTTCTGATATAGCTTCAAAAGATCAATAGTAGCCTAATGCTACTTCACAATGCCTACATCATTCATCTCACTTCATCTCATCATGTAGGCATTTTATCATCTCAAATCATCACAAAAGGAAGGGTGAGTACAGTGCAATAAGGTATTTGAGAGACACCACATTCACATAACTTTTATTACAGCATATTGTTATAATTACTCTATTTGATCATTACTTATTGTTGCTCATATCTTACTGTCACTATAAATTAAGCTTCATCATTGGTATGTACATATAGGAAAAATCATAGTGTAATAGGGTTTGGTACTATCCACAGTTTCAGGCATCCCCCAGGATTAAGGGGGGACTACTGTAGTAAGAGAATTCTCCACCACTGACAAGGTGACATTTGAACCAAAATATGGAGCAGGTGACAGAGTGAACATGTGAATATTTAGGGAAGAGCATTCCAGGCTGAGGGAACAGCAAGAGTAAATGTGCTGAAAGGAGGGGAAAGTAGAGATTAAAGAGGTTAAAGGTAAGCGAGTCGATTATACAGGGCTTCTTGGCCTTTCAAAAACCACTGCATTTTACTCTGAGAGACACTGAAAGACATTGGATAGCTTTGAGCAAAGGAATAACAATCTGACTCTGTTTCCAAAAGAATCTTTTTAGTAGCTATATTGAGAATAAAACATAGGGGAGAAAAGGTAGAAACAGAATCTGTAGGAGGCTATTTAGGACAAAAGATGCTGATGTCTTAGACTAGGGTAGTGTTGGTGGAATAGAATCTCAAATCAGACACAACAGGATTTTCTGATGAAAAGAATATGAGGTATAAAACAAAGAGAATTCAAGGATGACCTCAGGGATTTTAGTGAACAACTGGATGG
This sequence comes from Manis pentadactyla, assembly GCF_030020395.1. NCBI lineage: Eukaryota > Metazoa > Chordata > Mammalia > Pholidota > Manidae > Manis > Manis pentadactyla. The sequence goes on from NC_080023.1 coordinate 103,157,027, forward strand.
ATTGTGTTGCCGTTTACTTGAATGAGGAAGCCGGTGTGAGGAAGAGGTTTAAATAGGGATATCCAGAATTTGGTTTGTGACCTGTTAACAGGTAGGATGCAAATTAGGTATCCAAGTAGACCCAGAAAGTAGGTGGTTGTATATATTAGCTGGAAAGCTGTAAGTATATGTTAAGAGAGAAGTGCAGGTCAGAGATATGATTTTGGAAGCATTTGCATATAGATGGTTCTTAAAGCCCTGAGACTAAAAGGAGATATTACCAAAACAGTGAAGTAGAAAAAGAAAAGATGCAGTGACTGAGCCCTGGGTGCTCCAATGTTAAAATAATAAGAATGGGCAAGAGAAGGAATCAGAAAAAAAAAAAAAAAAACCCAGAAGGGGGGATAATTAGCATGGTGCCCTGGGAGCCAAGTGAAGAAATATATTCAGGAGGAGAGAAAATCGACTCTGTAAATGCTCCTGACATTTCAAGTTAACTGCTTGAAAATTTCCCACCAGGTTTTATTAAGTGGAGTTCATTTGGTGACCTAGACAAGATCTGGTTTTTCGGAGAGTTGAAGTAAAGGCCAGATTGGAAGGAGCTACAGAAAAAATAAAAGAATTTTATTTTTATTAAAATAAAATAATAAAAATAATTTTATTAGGAAAAACAACTATGAACATTACCCTGATATCCCGCTGTTGGGTTGACTCTGGTTCAGGCGTGGACGGGCCAGGCGATGCACAGCACACCCAGCACGGCACCTCATCCAGAGCCACTGATGCATCATGAGCAGGGCGCGTCGGTGGGCATCTGGGGAGATAGAACAAAACACAACAGAGATTCCTTTTTAAATGAAGAGAAAGTGAAAATCAATACTATCTTTAACTCTGTTGTCCACTCTCTTTCAAGCTATAATTTTCCTTGGACTGAAGCATTCAGTTATTGCCAGCCACAAGCCTCCAAATGTGATTTCACAGCAGTAAATGGGATAGAAGTCCCCAGACAGCTTATGTTGTACCCTGGTAACACCTGAAGGACAAAACACTGTGGGTGTCAGCCTGCGTAAGCAGGGAGTGGGTGGCAGAAGTGCACCTACAAACCCAGCCAGAGGCAGCGGCGGTCAGCACAGCAGGCAATCCCAAGGAGGAGGACAGTCGGCCAACGGGGTGGAGCACGCAGGAGGGGCTTTAGCCAGGGCCATGATGGGAAGCAGGGGGGGAAACTGGCTGAAGCGTGGCCAGAGAGGAGAGGCCAGTGCTAGGATGGGAGGAGGGCCCAGATCTTCAGACTGTGATGGCCTCACTAGCTTATTGTGCGCTCACTCCGCTCCTCTCCCGGGTGGTCCCAGCCAGAAAGAACTTCCCCCTCCGCTCCTGCCCAGATCCAAGTCAGCAGCCGCTGGCTCCTCAATGCCCGAGGCACAGCTGGAGTTCGATGGAGTGTTTCCTTCAGTGAGGAGCCCCTGGATTTCTTCCTTTGGGCCTAAGCCTCGGGCTGAAACTAGAGCTTCAGGTGATCAGTCCCGAACGGCACATTGTCTCAGCTACCAGACTCTTTCTTTTCGACTATGTTTGCTCTTCATCCCTCGTCCCTGTGACCTTCCATGTCCTAACAGACCTGATGATAACTAGAATTTCTGCATGAAAGGCAGGAAATTATTCACTGCAAGTGATGGAAATCCAAACCAACCAAACTAAATGAAAATCACTGGCTATGTAATTTACCATCCGAGGGGTTTAAGGCTCTCTAGTCACCATGCTTGTACATTCACGTCTTCAAGTCCCTGCTCCCTGACAAACCTAGGGTGGTACACACTAAATATGACCATTCTCTTTAAAGTATATAAATATTTTTTCTTAGCAAAATCTAAGGTTCTGTTCAAGCCATACAAATTTTGAGAAATGTAGGGTTTTAGATAAGGAAGGCATTCTCTAGCTTGAAATTCCTATCATTGAAATTCTTTCTCATTGCATATGTAATTTTTTCTGTGGAGGGCTGGATTCACCTCACACCCACCTTGAAGCTGGGTTCAGTACTTCAGTTTCTCCCAATAGGAATTCTCTGTAAAACAGAAGTGAACAATATATATTTATTAATGATTTTGTAGAGGAAGCTATGGGAGAACTTGCATTATCTAACATACAGTATTGTACTCCAGAATCACAAAAAGTCTCTCAATCTGTCCTCTTGACTACCAGCCTTTGGGGATCCCTCTGACCACCCTTCCCCTGTGAAGTCTCAAATCTCTTCATCACCCCTCTCAATCAATCTCCAGTGCCAGAAACTCCAGGTAGGCTTGTCAGAGTGTTAACTCCAAAACTGAATCTCCCCTAAGAGGAAACTTGGAATGTGGCTAAGAGAATACTGTTTTCTTTGATATTTATATTTATATTGATGTCAATATAAACATATATATATAAAAACACATAATTTCCAAATTTACATGTATATATAAATTTCCAAATAACCTTTTTTTATTTCTGTAGATAAACCCAGGGTTTAAGTACTTTAATTACCCTCCAAGTCTAAAAAAAACTTCGTTAAGGTTGGTTATCTACAGTTAATGGGCTACCACATCTTTGAAGATTCAGGAATTATTGGAAAGCTTTTCTGATGAGCAACTATAAATCATCAATGTAGGGAACTCACACAAGCAATTTCTTCCTACTTTTACTTCCAGAACAAAAACTTGAAGGGTGGAGAGAAGTTTTGTGGTTATATCTATGGTAATTATGAAAATAATTAATTAGGTCAAGAGAGGAATACACATGGTTTTGCATGAAAAACGCAGTCTCTCTCCCAGCCAAAAGAATGAGAGGGGACAGAAAAAGAGGAAAAATCCTCTCTCTGTGGCTTAAGACTTTTCACCGCAGAAGACAAAATTGAGAAAACTTGTTATATAAATTTGCATATTTTATTAATATTTACCTGTCAGTCCAATCAGACAAAAAGGAGTCAAGAATAAATGAGCAAAAAGAATTGGTGTGCATAGACCTTAAATATGTACTCATCTTTCTGTCGCTGACACTATTTTTACCCACCCTTCCCTCATTCATGCTATCCACTACATTTTATGCCTTCTTAAATTGCGCACTAAACATTCAGGTTGCCACAAAAAGGCAAGGATGAGAATCCATGCATCAGACTGAGTAGACATATCTTCTCTCAGGTCAGCCACAGGAACATGGTGGACTCATGATTTTTTTTCCAGTTTATTGAGATATGATTGACATATGACATGGTGTAAGTTTAAGGGCTACGATGTAATGAGTTGATGTATGTATATGCTGGGAAATGATCACCAAAATAAGTTTAGTTAACATCCATCCTCTCACATAATTACACTTTTTTTTTCTTGTAATGAGAACTTTTAAGATCTCCTCTCTTAGCAACTTTCAAGTATACAGTACAGTATCAGCAACTGAGTCATCATGCTCTGCATTACATCCCCAGAACGTATTCATCTTCAAAGTGGAAGTTTATGGCTTTTGACCACTTTCACCCAATTCCCCACTCCCACACCCACGATTTTTTTAAGGGTACAAATCTTAGAGGGGAAAATTAGTTTGAGAAGAAAATCTTTTAACTTTTTTTCTGTATTGGCATCATATTTTGAACTTGATCACATTGAGATTTATCCTGAAGGAAGGAAAGTGATGCATATAATAGGTTTCACTGAACTTACTGACTGTAATTAGCACTCTAGATGTGTGCAGGCTCCAACACTGAATGCAAGAATGAGCCTTGCTAATGGCCATACATATCAGACGGGAAACTGCACTGTGACCATGGCCCAGAGCACCCGGAGGGTGCAGCGCCTTAGCTGGGGATGTCTCCTCCCTCACTGAAAACACAGAGAACTTGACAAGGACACTTGGGTTTGCAATTAAAATTGTACAAAATTAACTTGCTTACCAAGAAATATACCTATAATCAGGAAAGTTATTCATTTTCTAAAACCCACTTTTTTCTTCTGGCAACTACTGTAGGCTTTTTGGTCTGCTCCATTCCTTATAACTGTAGTCAAATGAAATAGATGATTCGAATTCTTTAATATATTAATAGAAATTATTATCTGGTTACAACAAAAGTTACTGTTATTAAGAGATCATCTGGGATATAAGAAATGTCTTTTACTTATGACAGGAAAATCTTGTTATAACTAGATAGCTGGGGGTTTTTAAAGTATTAAATGTGGGGTCACATTATGCAAGATTTGTGAATTACCTGTTGAACCTAGGCATCTAGTTGGCAAGAAAGTTTGAGGCATAATCCAAATCCATCCTGATCCTAACTGCAGTTTGGCGCCACCTAGTGGCCCCTACCATAGCAGTTTACAGTATGGTGGGATTTCCAGGAGAGCCAATGATTCCTGGAATCTTCTGGTTATTTGGCCCTAGTTTCACAAGTTCTCAGTGGGGGAGATTAGTCTAGGAAGATACTGAGGGTTCAGGGAACCACTCTTTTCTTTATTGCCTGCTTTGCCAGAGAATGTTGCCTGTCATTTCCAAGGCAAAAACTTTTACCTGTTGAGAAAATAAGAGGAATCAATTATCAATTGCTTTACATAGGAATTCACATTATCTTGGTACCATATTACTATAAGGTTTTACTTTAGTCTGACACATGAAAAGTGACAGAGGACAAGAGCAAAATTGTGAGGCCTGGTTCCAGATGATTCTTCCATGTCTTCCCAGTTTTAACATAATGTTGGGAATGGACATCCAGCACAATGACAGGAAGTGTGCTGTGTCCTGGGACATGGATTCCTCATAGAGGTTGAATGTCTCTCCACTTTTGTGTAAAATAATTGGGTTAATACCACAGCTCACTGGAGAGTATTGACCCTTCTCTAAAACATTTACTATTATTCCTGACAGAAAAAGTTTTCTCTGACTGTGATTGCTTTTAAAAGCACTATTTTGCTTTTCATATATAAAATTATAGAGAAATTTAAAAAATTACCCACACTTTCAGTACCCCCCAAAATCAAGATTTTTTTAAAGGAATACATAAATGTATTTCAAAAGTTCAAGTAGGGCTGAAAATAATACAATGAGAATTAATAAGCCTTTCTTTCCTCACCTTCTTCTCCCCTGAAATAACCACCATTAAGGTTTTTTAAATATTCTTTCAGCTGTATGCATGTTTCAAACATTCTGAATTTGCCTTTTTGCACTTAACAATATATTTTGGAAACATTTTCTATTTTAGTACATGCACATACAGATCCAACTCATTTAAAAAAATAGAAAAAATCATTTAATGTCTTAATATAGTTTCCACCCAAGAGCAGAGCCTGAGATAAAGGCCTTTGAATAAGTAGTTTATTGCAAGTGACTCCAGGGATCATGAATGAGGGGTAGAGGAAATGTGGTGGCCAACCTACAAGGTGGCCCACTACTCCCACCTCTTGGTATTTGCCCTCCTCCCACAATGCACCAGGGCTGGTCTATGTCCCTGAGAGCAGAGAGCAGAAGTGATGGTATAGTCCTTCCCAAACTAGGTCACAGAAGATGCTGTGGCTCCCTGCTTGACTCTACCTTGGCCTCTTCCTTGGATCACTTACTCTGGGAAAAGCCAGCTGTCATGAGATGAGCAACAGTCCATGTGATGAGGCACCGAGTATTCCTGTTCACAGCCACATGAGTAAGTTTAAGGGTGGACTCTCCAGCTCCAAACCTGAAGAATGCAGCCTTGACTGATATTTGACCTGCATCTCTCATCCTCATGAGAGACTCTGAGCCAGAACCACCAGGCTAGAACTGCTTCTGATTAGATGACCACAGAAATGTGAGAATAAATATAGAATAAACAATAAATGTGAAAAACAATATGATTTGTTGTTTGAAGTCACCAAGTTCTGAGGCAATTTTTGACACAGCAATAGGTAACCCAACAGGGAGTCAATGAGGGAGGGAGGGAAAGTCAACATAAGGGGGTGCTGGTTTCCCCTGTGGTCAGCTGGTGCTCACGCTAGCAGGACCTTCTGAAGCTTTATGAGTTGTGTGTTGAGGGAGAAACGTTTCCGTCAGACCCACCCTTCACTGGTCAAGCATGCTCCATGGGTGTTAATTCTCCAGCACTTCCAGGAAACATGTGTGAATACCAGCGGGGTTCCCATGGACTTCTCAGGCCACACTGTGAGGCCCATGACATGGCTCCAAGCAAGACAGGCAGGCTGTGGCTGCAAACATGGTTGCAGCTTGCTGCCAAACTGCAGGCTTCACAGTTAGAGTAGACAAGAGCTATCTGATACACCATGCACATCACAAGGTATTTCCCCTACTCCCCCTTTCCATAAATCTACACAACATGGCCCATTTTTAATTTGGCCATTCTTTTTTTTTAATATTGCAGCTGAATGTGTTCACCATAATTAACTTTTGGCTTCATGTGATAAATCAATATTTTATTGTAAATGTGTCTATTGCTTAATTCTATATGAATTTATAAATTAACTATTTTTAATTAAGGAAATTATCTTTCCTTTCAATTTACAATACTTTAAATTTTTAAATAAAGGATCATTTTAATTGATATTAATTTAATTGATAGTCCTACAATTTAATTGATAGGACTAAGAAGAATCAGAAGAATGTCTGGTCTCCACATTGTTAATCCAGCTTTCTCAGGTCCCTTTGAAGTCTGATTAAGTAAAGCCAGAGAAATTTAGCACTTTGGGGACCCATTATGACTGAGATGAATCACCACTTCCTTCTGTGCATCAGAAATTTCAGCTGAATTCAACTGTGAGATGCATTGAAATGTTGGTATTTTTCTTTTAGTTTGAATTTTGTATTGATTGTCTTTGATACTGTGATTTCTCAAAATGACCTATTTATTGAAGTCAATCTTAAATGTACGATGGCATCCTCCTTGCACCAGGGGAACAAGGTACTGCTCAAATGGGGCATTCCCAATTTGTAATGCTTTCTTTTCTGAAATTGGATGGAGAAGTCTGTCGGCAGTAACAGACTTTAAAATAAAGGCAATGACTCAGCTTCTGAAGCAGGTCCAGGTTCTCAGGCTGCAGGGTGCTGGGGTGGGCAGAGCAAGAACTCATTTCGGGAGAGTACAGGAAGTTACTTAATGCTGTTTATGAGTCAGGGTGAGGAGAGTCGGTGACAACTGGACTCTCTTCTCTAGTGACACCTATATGCAAATAGCTTAATATATGTGTATAAAACATGTATGTGCATATTTTTATTCATCAGTGTTCTGTGTTTTGCTTTGATAGGAACCCCCACCCCCATTCTTCCTCTGCCTTTTGAGCACCATAGTCATGAGTCAGTGCCGCCTGCTGTTTTGAAAGTGAGGACTTTCTGGATCAGAGATATTTTTTAATTATCACTACACATTCTCCTTTATTCACTGCCCTAAGTGAGATTATGTATCAGTGTATGTAGTTCCAAGAATGCTTGACTGGGGAAAGAAAAAGATAATCTATTTCACAGTACATCAGCTTAGCTGTGTGTTAGGTACTTTAGACACTATTTTATTTCATCCATAAACAGGTATGATACTTCACTCTGAAAAACGTGAAAATGGCAACAAAGGCTTCGTTGTGTTAAGCGACTTCTCCAACATAAACTCTGAAGTGGCAAATGAACTGGAGTCAAGGTTTGCCTGATCACATAACCCATGATCTTTCCACCAGTTTTTTTTTTTTGCTTGTGCTTTTGCCATGGTCCAGTCCTGTGCCATGGGCTGGCTCACTACCTCTCTGAGTTATTTTTTCTTCTGAAAAATGAGATGCTTCAAGAAAAGAACTCTGGGTTCCAGCCAAGTTCCAACATTGTTTAACTTCATTTTATTTTCCATCAGGGCTTCCAGGGTCCAGCCACTGATAATACAAGTGCTGAAAGCCTTGGGATTGCTAGATCTGCCCCCATTCAGACATTGATTACTGAGCCATTTTTCAGAGACTTTTCCATTTGTTGGGACATTTAGAAATATTTTTTTACAAGCAGAGAGGCCTCAGAAAATCTGCCCTCAGCTGGGAATCAATTTAGGTTCTCTTTGACTGTGGGCCTTCCTTTGAGGTCAGGCCAGGATGTCTTGGGGAAATTTTAGGGAATTCTGCAAATAGAACTATTCCATTAGTGAGAACAGAGAAGTATTTGGGGCCTCTAGCCTAAGGGAGCAAAGAGGAATTGGCAAACAGCTGGAAAAATCAGGATATCCTCCCCACACTCTGTCAGCCATCACTGTCTCTATATGCTATTGTGCCATCTTAATTCTACAAGTGCTTCTATGTGCAGAAATCAGGTGGTGTTTCTGGCAGTTTCAAGATAAGTTATTTTGTGGGAGGTGGTCTTTGACATAGTATTAAAAGATAGTATTTCCAGATGCTATTACTATTTTAATAGGATTTTAATAATTCTGCTTTCTTTCCTGGAAGAGAAAGAACACAACTTACAAGAGGCACCAAAGTAACAGAAGCCTTACTGCAGTTGTTGATACAAGAGCTGTCTTAAGAGAAAATTCTGATCAACTTCTCCCTTTTGGTCTATAGTTAATCTACTTTTTCTTTTTTTTTAAAGATTCATTTGGAAAATCAAAGAAATAGGAAATGTGATCACTGCCAATTTCTATTCGATAAGCCAGTGGAGAAAATTCAAAGGGCAAATGGCAATAAAGTGAAAGTTAATGTAGGACAACTGAGTACAAAGATTATTTCTTAAGGTTCTATGCGTGATACCTCTAGCCTTTTTTTGATTGAAAAAGATAAAGTGAGTATCAGGCTTCATATGAATTTTCGCTTTGCCATTACCTTTCTCTCCTTGAAATTAAAAGCCAAAATTCGGTGTTCAGGTTGTAAGGACAATTTGGCTCAAAATGTGTTAGAATCAAAGACAACTTTTTGCTACACAGAATCAGTTAGATTCTAACAACAAAAATCTCTTCTTTCTCTGCAAAATCAAGACAGCTGTTGAGATTACTGTAATTAACCATCTTGTCTTATAATTGGATTTTTAGGATCTTAATTTGGTTAAACTGTAGGAGGAATTGAATAGGCTCTCTTTATTCAAATTAGTCCCCCAAATAATTCTGTGACACAGAGCAAAGGAATGACCAGAGAGCCACAAAATAAAAAAATAGCATTACTACTACAAATACTACAACAGTAACCACTACTACCACTACTACTAATTATAATTTATTATGCCCCAACCACTTGTCAGACACTGTGCATAATGAGGTATTGCTTCTTGGCAGTGCAGAGTGTCTACTTCCTATCTTCTCTTTGTGTTCTAATTTGTGCTTCTGCGGATATTTACAGATTAACTTGATGTTCTCGATAGTGGCACATGACTGGTGAGTAACATTTTGCAATATTAAGCAATTCATATTCATGTGTGAAATTAAACACTAATATTTTACATTGGCAATAGTTGAACATCGAACTCTAGGATTGTGAGGGTTTTTTTTAATATGAGGAAATGGCTTTGTATTTTCAAACACCCAAATAAAAAGTTCAGCCCAACTTGAATAATTTTTATTTAAATATTTGATATTCATTTATTTCATTTTGCATTTTAATCTCACAGTGTGAATATTTAGAAGAAAATGAAAACATTTATGAAAAGTAATTTACATTTTTTAAGTTTTTTACATTGCTCTATTTTATATTTGTATAAAATATATTAAAAGTTTGTATAGTTTGAATATAATTATATTTATTTTTTAATCATTTAGATCCTGTCAGTGTAACACAAATTGAGATGAAATTTTGATGCCAATAGCAGAATTAGTAGCTTTACTGGTATAAAGGTCCCCCAAAATTGGAATTAATACAAAATTATAATTGATAATGTCTTTATTACTCATTCAAATGTTGTCAAGGTAACATTCATATATGAACAATCATGATTAAATTCAAACATCTTTGATATTTTGCCAATAAACTACAGCTTTATGTGTCTCTTTTATTTTGTTGTGATGAAGCCATATTTGTCAGGGTAGAAGTAAAGAACTCATTTTACTGGTTGTTACTGTTATTTGTAACTTTTAATATTTGGGGTTATAGTATAGTACAATATTGGAGCAACTTCCATTTGTATTCTTGCCCAGGGCCCTGAGAATATTAACGGTGCCCCTGGGGAGCACCTTCTGTGTAATATTCTCCAAATTCCAGACTATAGGGCTGAAAGCAGAAGCCCTCTACTGTGGCCCCTTTGTTTTACAGATGGGAAACCAAGATGAGTGGCTTCAACCCTGTGCCACACTATAACTTTGTGTGCGGAAGGCCAGGAAGTGGAGGCAGAGCAGTGTGCTCCCTGCGCCAAGCTGGAGTACTCCCAGGTCCTCTCTGGAGAACAGCTCGCTCAGTGTACTGAAAGTGTGGGCCCAGGAGCCACTCTGTGAGGCTAGCTTGTTGAGGAGGTCTCAAGCAGCCCACTTTGGTAGCAGACCCCTAGCCAAGAGCCTTCTTCAATTGCCAGCTCTCTCTGTAACATATGTATCTCTTAGCAAAGCCCTGCAGTTGCTTTGTTGAAAAGGTTTACTATAAAGAGGATTCAAGGCTCCCTCAAGAAAACACAGAAACAGATTTATGAGAGTCACTAGAAGCCAACATTCAGGGGCAGCGCAATAGATTACACGATGTCAAAAGTCATGACGTAAGCAGCATTAAATAAGTGGTATTGCCTCTAGGACAACCTGATCAGTGTGAAAATGAGCTGCCTTTAAACAAGAATTAGACTGTAAGCAGCGGAAGACTCTAGATCTAACCAATTTATAGGAAAAAACAAGGGGCAGAAGAACATGTTAAATGGCATTTCAGGGATATAGTCAGAAAAGTCCAGCATGTACCAAACTCTACAGGACAAATTATTCAGTTTCTTCAACCAATAGGTTCCAAAAAATAGGAGAGGGGACCCTGTAGATTACAAGAGATTTAAGAGACATAATTAAATGAAATGTGTGGTTCTTGTTTGGATCCGGATTCAAACAAGCAGTAATATTCATGAGATAACTTTTTGGAAATTTGAATGTTATAGATTTATTGTCATTTTCAGATGTTAACACTGGTATTTTTGTTTTAATTTTTAAAAGAACCTTTAGATTTTATATACATATTAAAGTATTTGTGGATGAAATAATATCTAGTATTTGAAAATAATCACATGAGGGGAATGGAAGAGGTTATAGAAAACAAAAATTATGGAAGCTGAGTGATGGTTACATGGAGGTTCATTATTGTAGTCCTTTACTTTTGCATTTCAACATTTTTCCATAATAAATAGTAAAAATAAAAAGTGGTATTGGACAACTGTAGGGATAAGAGGAGCTGTTATTTTCCCCCCATAAACAGGTTCTGAAGATCCATGGCATTGTGAGTTATAACTGCATTGCCACCATCTGCTTGTGGTGAGAGACATGAAATTCCAGACTCTCATATTTGTCAATAAAGAATTCCTGGATCTGAACAGGAGATGATGTTAGGATACCACAAAGAATCTTTACTGAATTGACCAAATGTGAACATGTAATTACCTCCTCTCTACCCTTTATCCTAAATCTTCCTCAGTAATACAGTATACCTCCCATGGACTCATCAGTCTTATAATGCATTTTTAATCAAAATGTTAATAAAGATAGGGGACCCACTTAATTTATTTGTGAGGGGTCTGCATACCTAGAAGAAGCCCCAGACAAACCTCAAAGTAGCTTCCTCCCTTCGTACCCAGATCACAGCAAGTCTAACACTGATCACAAAGGGAGTGTGCTGGAGATGTAGTGAGATTGCTGGTCCAAAAGATAAAAGCCTGCATTCAAGTCTGGAGTTTACTTCTTACTAGTTCTGTGGTCTTTTGTAAGTGAACTTGACATCACAAATCTTCAGCTTCCTCATGTATAAACTGTAGCAATAATATGAGCCCTGTTTACCAAGTTGGTTTACTGTAGTGATAAAAGAAATTTATGCTTATGAACAAATTGTAAACTTCAGAGTGATTTGAAATAGGTATTTTTCAATAACAAATTTTGTATAAAAACAATCAAATTAATTCTTTCCCTTGAAAGCAATTCTATAACAATCACATTTAAACTTATTTTATTGTTATTACACAATGAAAAATGTTTCTCTAAAGTCGCCTTTTCCTCTAGGTGGTTCAAAGCATTAGTTAAGCTTCTTTGTGTAATGGAACTAGTCAAAATTGCATTAAAAATATTAAAAAGCCATTTTCCCCTCAAAGGCTATTTGATTTGGGCTTTCCAAATCATTGACGATTTCACTGCTCTGTGTTTTCGGTAAAACTGTACATTTAAAGTGTAGATATAAGCTGAAATTCTCCCCCAGGAGACCAAGAGCACCACAAGTTTCCTTTGGTGTCATTTGTGTTATGATTGTAATTATTTCTTGACATTTCACAAATGAAAACTTTGGCTTCCACGCTCTAAGACTTCAAAAGATGGAACTCATTAGATCAGTAAGTGAGCCGAGAGCCAGTGCGTATAATTTATCCTGCCGCTGGTATTCACTTCCCTTTTAGCCTGGGGTCTCTTTTACCCAGGAGATGATGAAGACTAAGTACTGCAGTCTAAATAGAGGCAAGTGGAGAAAACACTGGGCTTTGTTTTCATTATTTGGCTAAGAAAAATAAACCTCTCTATGTCTATCTATGTCTCTAATTTATTATAGCTTTTCATTTTAAGGTATTTCAAAAAATTAAAGTCCACAGTCCATTGTCATTGTTGAGTTAGAGAGCTTTAGCCCCTTTCTCCCTGGAACAAGTTTATCTGATTTGACCTCATGTCAGAGATCACATACATACAGCCATGAACTCTGCAAGGGAAGTCGTGGTGATGCTGATTTAAGATCTTAACTTACCCCTAAATCTTGGTGCATTGTGAAGTCAGCACATGGTCCAAGTCGGGAGGATGCATAAGGGCGTCAGATGTAAACACACTGCTGCGGCTCACTAGTAGAGATCAAGCTCTCTCTCTGTTTCTGACCTTAGAAGGAACATTATGAAAGGCCCTTTGCTTAAGGCCTGAGGGTCTGCTGTGGGTTTATGGAGAAGTGTGAAACGGCTTTAATAATGGCCTTCAAGTAAGAGAAAGTTTCAAACAGGAGGCAATGCATTTCTTTCTTATCTTCACAATAGATTTTCATTACTTTGCTTGAATTTTTTTTTCTTTCTGTCTTCTCCCCAACTCTGTATTCTTTGCAACTTCAAAACCAGTTGCTTTTTAACTCAGAAGTCTTTCATTTCAAATTTGTAACAGATGTAACTCACCTCTATGAAACATTTAGTGCCTTACCACTCCATCGCTAAAATCTGTAATTTCCTTTTCCGCTCAGCCCACCCTTCAGTCACTGCTTCCTTCAGTCCACACTCCTGTCCTTCTCAGCCCCTTCACCTGCCTCCCCTGTCAGCCACTTACCTGTCACCTGGCTTCCAGGCCCTGCTGGCTTTTTAGTCTCTGTATTGTTCCTCTCCTCGTGGTTGGAAATGTTTTTCCTTGCCTGCAGACAGTCCTAGCTGAATCTCCAAATGTTTCTTACCCATCTGTCCAGTTAGTAACAATTTAGTCAATGCTTTTTCTCAATACCTCCTGTTCCTTCCTCACTATCATTAACTGTAGTTCAGATCATGGTAAACCTATTCCTGCAGCAAGAGTCAGCATACCAGAGTGCTTAAAATATTTACACGCTGAATTTAGACAGTTTTGATCTGAGTCTCTGTTTGCCCCTTGCTAGCTCTGTCCCCAGGAACAAATTGCTTAATCTCTCTACACTACAAAGGAGGGGTATTAGTAGCAACCAACTACAGGGCAAATTTCACACAAGGCTAATGAAGCTTACGCTTTAGGCCTCTCCGCTTGCATGGGCTCCCTTCAGAGCCCTGGGAGGAGGAGCCGTACCTAGCCTTGTGTTTACTTAGTCATATCCTCTTGAAAATTTAGCAAACTAAGATATTTTTGTTGTTTTTCTTCCTTTCTTGTAACTCCCCTTGCTGTTGGTCTGAACCCTCCCAGGAGTTTCCTGGGTACAATCCTACACTGGACCCCTTACTCATAGGGCAGGGAGAGAAGAACAAAGAGGCAGGCCACTCCAGATAGGTAGGTAGCAGGTTTGAAAAACAAAGGAACTTACATACAAGGCTTGTCCTAAGCAGCCACAAGGCAAGCAGATCTCAGCACCAGCCTGTCAAATCTTAAGTTTATATGGAGGCTTTAACTGTTAAGTTTCAGCCACAGATACCATCCAAATGGTCTCTACACCACATCATTATCTTTAGGCTCTGTCCTTGGGGCAGCTTCTTGGAGTGGGGAAGCTAACCAGAATGTGCATTCCAAGGCCTGGGGTCAAGGCGAGGCACCTCCAAAGGCCAGAGTCCAGCTCACAGGTCACCTGAGGCAAATGTCCTCTCAATGACACACCAGTTATAGGGTGTTTTGAGTAGTCATAAACATTTTTGGATCTAGCTACAGTGACGTTTAGCTGGTGATATATTTAATTTGAGAATGGAAAGATATTTAAGTTTCACAATCCCTTTATCATGGATGGTTACATCTTGCTTGCTGTTTCCACATTGGAATGTCTGCCAGAAATAGTTCTGCTGTTCCATGTGGCCCTGGCAGATGCAGGGCCAGAGGTCATGGCAAAGTAAGAATATGTCCTGCAGATCTGACATCAAAAGTACATGGATAAAGGAGGAAAACCAAGATGTGAAATATACAAAGCCAGAAGACAGTTTGCATAAAATTCTTCTGAACAGAGGTGTAAAGCTTTAATTAGAGTATTCAAATCCCATAGAGATCTTTTCAAAATGGAACGTACCACCTAAAAAGATTACATTCAGTAACAGCAGCAAATAACTATGCACCAATGCTTTAAAAAAATTTTTTTTATTAATGTTTGATTGATATACACTCTTATGAAGGTTTCACATGAAAAAACAATGTGGTTACTACATTCACCCACATCATCAAGTCCCCACCCATACCCCAATGCAGTCACTGTCCATCAGTGCAGCCAGTTGCCACAGATCCACTATGTCCCTTCTCTGTTATACACTGTTCTCCCCATGATCCCCCACACCATGTGTACTAAACATAATACCCATCAGTCCCCTTCTCCCTCCCTCCCCACCTGCACTCCCACTCCCCTCCCCTTTGGTAACCACTAGTTCATTCTTTGAGTCTGTGAGTCTGCTGCCATTTTTTTCCTTCAGTTTTGCTTCGTTGTTATACCCCACAAATGAGGGAAATCATTTGGCATTTGTCTTTCTCCACCTGACTTACTTCACTGAGCATAATGTCCTCCAGCTCCATCTATGTTGTTGCAAATGGTAGGATTTGTTTTCTTCTTATGGCTGAATAATATTACATTGTGTATATGTACCACATCTTCTTTATCCATTCATCTACAGATGGACACTTAGGTTGCTTCCATATCTTGGCTATTGTAAAAAGTGCTGCGATGAACATAGGGGTGCATATGTCTTTTTAAATCTGAGAAGTTGTATTCTTTGGGTATATTCCAAGAAGTGGGATTCCAGGGTCAAATTGCACCAATGCTTTTTGCTGTATTTTTATAGAAATCATGCTAGATAGATCTTTCTAGAACTCCTATGTTTGTATAACACAAACCAACAGTAGCAGTATTAGTACAAACAGCAATAATATCTGTGACAAGTATCTTAAAAATTTGATAGCACTCTTCCCAAACTTAACAACTATCTTTAAAAGGTATTATTACCAAGATCAATGATCAATTTAACAAATAATGACATCATCGATAATGAGATATGAAGTTCAAAGAAGCTTTCCCAAATAAGCAAGAGTTTTAACAAAAGCAACAACAAATTCAACCAACCATGCTAGAGGAAGTTTCCTACTCTGTCAGTTATCAGTTGTCTCAATAATGCTATGTACTACTGCAAAATCTCAGCAGCACTCAACAGAAAGCATTATTTTTCATGAGACTGAAGGAAGATAGAAGTCAACTAGATGGCTCTCATGACCTTGGCTTTGTTCCTCATAAGTTTGGGCCCAATTAGCTGTAGGCTGATCTGGGCTGGCTTTCTGTGCAAACCAGTGACTGGGCTTACCATCACCTGTCTCATCCTCCAGCAGCCTGGCCCAAGGATGTTGTCATTGCAAAAGCAGATGTACAAGACAGAGGAAGCCAAATTGTGTATTTTTCAAGTCCTTACCTGCTTCTGATTTGCTTACATCCCACTGGCCAAATCGAGTGACAAGGTTGAGTCCAAATTCCAAGTGCTAGGGCACTGCAAAGCTACGTGACCAAGGTGTGGGTGTGCAGGGGTAAAAATGGGGGCCATTTTTGAAACTTAATGAGTCAAATATCAACATTACAAATATGCCTCAAGGTATGGTATAATCACTTCTGATATTGCCAGATTTACTTGGCAAAGTGTTAATTACATAGAGTCACAGCAGAAAATGATTATTGATATTGTAATGTTTAATGTTTAAAATTAGGATTTAGAAATAATGTACACTAACTTTAAGCATTAAACATTACAAAAATTATACCCTTTTTACTAAACAATTGACATCAAAATATCTATTGTGTTTTGTTTATTGTGTTATTTAGAGTCTTGCCTTTAAACTGAAGAGACAGTGTATGTGCAAAGGAGTTTAAGGGGTGTTCATATATTACCACAGTATTACTTTCTGAACTTTGATTTCACAAAACAGTTGTTTACACCATGTGGTAATTATTTCTCATTCCTTGCTATGTAATAGCAGAAGGCAGAATTAAATAAAAGACTGAAGGGGGAAGATGAACAGTGGAGTGATATGATGGGGCTGGGGTGTTGGGAAAGGTGCTGGACTCAACAAGCAGCCAAAGGGTGGCATGATGGAATGGACAATGCAAAGGGGAACTTGGAGGGCACGGAACACCCAAGCCACCATCACCTGACTGCAGGGCCTGTCAGGGAGCCGCACAGAGGGAATTACCAGAGGTGGCTCTCCTTAGCAGCATGTAACCAATGACTCCAATAATTCTCTCCCTTTGAATCCAGCACTTTCTAACCTCGTCTCCATGGTGCAACCAGAGTGGTTTTTCCCTAGAGCACAAACATGATTATATTACTCCTTACTTGGGCTTCCTGCAGTGGCCTCCAAATTGAAACTACTTTGTGCCCCATGATCAAACAGGGGATCCTATCTGAGTCACATCTCTTAACACTCATCTTGATTCTATTGTTTAAAAAAAAAAAGCCAACCAACCAGACAAGGAAATAAAACAAGCTTCTCATTCCCTGATAGCCTGCAATGTCTTATCTCCAATTGTATGGACACCCTATTCCCTCTGCATGAAACAGCTCCCCTCTGGCCCGTCCCTGCCCTGTCCTGCACCCACTCATACGCACATTCCCATCCATCTCTCCTTCCCTTCTTCTTCTTCCTTTAGGGCTGGATTCAGACCCCACTTCATCCCAAAAGTCTTTCTGGAAACCAGACCTCTTCAAAATGATTTAGTGCACATCCTCTGGGAGCTCATAGACCTTTGCATTTAACTCCATTGTAGTCTTTACAAATATGCATTGAAATTGTTTATATATGTGTGGTTATATATATGACCAATATTTGCTGTTTTTAACTGAGAATGATTGGATGAAAATAGGGATGATAGATGATTATATTATTGTGGAAGTTTTCTGAGTGTATTCAGAAAAATCAGGTTATCTTCAACTCTTCTTGCTTAGTCTTCTGTTCTTTCAGTGTTGCAACGTAGGGACAAAATCTTCCAATATTCTGAGGATAAGGGAACAAACCTTATCATCTACCTTTCTTGTGCCTGAGTCATCAGAGGATACTAATGTTTGCTGGAAACTGCATCTCTCTGTCCTCTTGAGCCCACTATCTTTTGCAATCAGCTGTGTCATCTCCAGATGTTTTCTTTGCTGCAAGTCATCAGTGCATTGGTTGATCTGGAAGCACATGCATACTGCTGGACAACCTGTTACCTGAACAAATCAGTTCCATGTAATCACATTTTAGCTGACTTCAGTATTTGTGAAGATCCAGTCTTTAAGTAAATGAAAAAATTAGAACCTGGGTATTTGTATGCTTGCATTTCTGTGTGTATGTCAGAGAGAGAGAGAGACTCTTTTTGGATACAGCTGATGTGTGTGTCTGAGAGAGAAAAAAACATGCAAAAAGGAAAAACACAACAAAGTATACACACCTTCTATTGTGACAATAAGAAAAAAAAATCCGTTATCTTGGATTTAAGATAGGTAGTGTGCTCCCATTTTCTTTTGCTGTAAGATAAGTAGTGTGCTCCCATTTTCTTTTGCTGTGTAACAAACCATTCCAAAACATAGTGGTTTAAAACAACAGCAACATGTATTTTGCTCACTTGTACTTGGACAAGGCTCAGTGGGGACAGCTTATATTTGATCCATTCTGTACTGCATTTTGAAGCCAGGATGACTTCGAGGCTGGGGGCTCAAGTCATCTGAAGACCCTCTCACCCACACATATGGCAGTTTTGGGGCTGATACACCTACAGGTGGCTTCTGAATGTCGGCAGTGCGGCTTCCTCATGGAAGGCTGGACGTGTTCTCAGGTCAAGCATTCAGAGAGAGAAAGATGGACAGCCAGAGCCAGGGCACGGTAAATGCCATAACCCTTTTCAGAAAACAGTTACTTACCTTGGAGGTCTCACAGTATCACTTCAAAATCATTTCTTGAGTCAATGCTTGCAAATATGAATCTAATTAACAAATTTGCCAGTAATTGCTCCTTTTTTCCTAAATTTTATTCTTTCATGTAGGTTGGTATGTTTCTGTGCAATATGAAATTGCCTGTTAACAATATTTTTATGTCGCAAGGCAATATACCTCAGTTTGCTCACTATTATTCAAAAATGCATCAAGCTCATTATTAAGAGAACTGTTTTTGACCTTACTTCAAGATTATTTTGCCAAGGGCATGATAGGACCCTATTATTCAACAATATTTAGCACACCTCCCAAAACTTTGGTTGCCTCACCCTTTTAGGTCAAAGCACACTTTAATTCATTTCAGACACCAAGCGACAAAGACAAACCTAAAGGGTTTTCCTGCCCTTGTATTTCCTGCAAAATATCATTCCAGGTAATATTTAGGTAGTACCAGCATATGTTCCATTCCTCTTCCCGAAGTAAAATCATCCCAAAGGCTCTGGTTCCTAGAGCTAGTGATTCTGCCTCCAGGACTGGTAGCAGATGGGAAAGGTGTGGCTCAGACTCATGGCTTAGTTTCTGCAGGACTCACCAGACACCGTTTTGAAGAGTTGATATGTGGGAGGGAAATACACTTGCCCACTTTGCTTCTTTTCTCACTTTCTACATGGAAGGGAAAGCTTTCCCCCCAAATGTAAAATAATAATTCAGATATTAAAAGTATGATTTCTATATAAAGAGGGGTTATTAATAAAGAATGTTAGGATATGATGAATCTGTCCTGAGGCAGACAGGTAACTGCTCTCTGGCAAGAGGCATGCAGATCTTGTACTTGCATAGAATCAAGAAACATAAAGTCTTTTATAACATCTGCCTCCCATGAGGAGAAATCAGTGTAAATCAGTGTCAGGAGTTCTCAGGCCTCATTGGTATGATGTTCTTGAGAGTTACAGATTTGTTATGCCTGTTATTATTTTGGACACAGCTGATGTGATAGTTAATTTTATGTGTCAACTTGACTGGGCTATGGGCTATCTGGTTATTTGGCCAAACATTATTCTGGATGTTCGGATGTTTACATTTTGGACAAAATTTACATTTATATTACAGTAAACTGTGATTAAAGAAGATTGCCTTCTATAAAGTGATTCTGTCTCATGCAATCCGATGAAGTCCTGAATAAAGCAAAAGGACCAGCTTCCCCTGAACAAGAGAGACTCGTCCAGCAGATGGTCTTTGGCTGGACGGCAGCAGCGGCTCCTCCTTGCATCTCTGGCCCGACAGCCCCCCTGCAGATTTGGACTTGACAGGTTCCATAATCATGGGAACCAACTCCACATAATAAATCATACACACATCTACATACATATATATATATATTATGTATAATATATATGCATATACACAAATTATATATCTATATCCAGTTCAATTTCACTGGAGAAGCCTAATACAAATAGGAACTTATCTTTTTGTGTCTTCCCCTTCCTTTTCCCAGCAATCAAGACAAGTTTATAAAAGCAGCCTTAGCCTACAGCTTAGTAAGAAGAAAGGAGACTTAGTTATTGAACAGGTGATTCAAGAAATACACAAAAAATAGGCTGCTCCTGGATTGGGTTCAGGTCAGCCTTGACCCAAGAGGTTCTCTGACTTCATGGAGCATCATCATTAGTTAGAAGCTCCAGCCAACTGTCCTGAAAAATACCCAAGAGACCCTCTAGCCACTTGAGGAGTGCAGAGGTTGAGGGCTGATGAAAGACACTCACCCTGAGACTCTCTGGGGTTGAAAGATGAGAATCCAAGAGAACCTTAAGGAAATATGGTCTTCAATGTTGGGAAACGATTGGCAGTTGTAAAAGAACCTAAACAGGATACATCTGAGGATTCAGAGCCAGAAAATGGTGGTAATAGAAGACCACAATTTATCATCAGAACCAAAAACTTACAAGAAAAGTGAAATGGGATACTACTAATAATGTAGATAAACACAACTTCTCGGAACAAGTTGGGATGTATAAGATACTCTGAATGTAAGTCTGCGGGCACTCCTGTTGACTTTGCCCATACAGAACTCTCTACAAAGGATGTGTGCTGAGTACCGAGGCAGAGATGAGAGGAAGATGGAGTAAAGCAGGTAGTGGCAGCGAGATACCATATATTTTAAAGGTTATCTTTAGATCAAGTATAAATAAAAATACAGATATTATAAAAGATGGGGAAATACAGGATAGAAAACAACTAATGTTATAGTGTATATTCATCTGCTCTTTTTTAAACTCATATGTATATTTCTAATCCTACTGTATTCAAAGTTGTATAGCTTGTTTTTTAAATTAAAGTTATAACACAAGCATTTTTATGTTAGCTCAAATTATTTGAAATATGATTAAAAGAGCTGCATAACAATAAAAAAGATCAACTATAAAGATAAAACAAAGAGCTACATAAAACTTTACTGAGTGGCAATATTCTTGTTTCCCAAGCCATTGTGTTTTTTCCAGTATTTAGATTGGTTTAAGTTTTTTACTACTCTTGTTAGCGTACAAGTCAATGTCAAGGAGCATCTTCATACACAGTGCTTTTTTCCCATTATTCTCATTATAATATATTTTACCTCTTATAAATCTCTAAAAGGTAAATACCAGGTCCAATATTTTGAAAGCTTTTGATATTTCTAATTTATCTCTCTCAAAAAGTGTTTGAACAATCCCACCAGAAATCTCTGAATACTTCTATTTTACCTTGAGTATTTTACCTCTGTTGAATATTAACATTTAAACTTTTGCTTTTTCTAAGCAAAAAATTATTATTGTCTTAACTTACATCTTTGGTTGCAAAGGAAGTTGAGAATTTTTCCATTGTTATGCTAACCAACTGTATTTCTAATAGTGTAACAGTACTCAACCTTTGGTTTCAGGACCCTCTTACAGTCTTAAAAATATTAGGGACCTTAGAGCTTCTGTTTATGTGTTATATCTTTTGATATTTTACCATACTAGAAATTAAAACTGAGAGGTTCTAAAACATATACTTATTAATTCATTGAAAAAATAATAAACCTATTACATGATATCATATATAACATTTTAATAAAAATAATAGTTTCCAAAACAAGAACAGTGGCATTGTTTTATATTTTTACAAATATCTTTAGTATCAGACTTATTAGACAACTGAATTCTCATATCTGCGCTTATATGCCATCAGTTGCTATATGCTGCCTAGGCTGAATTACATGAAGAAAACTTAGTCTCTGACAGATGTTTAGTTGGAAAAGGAGGAATATTTTAATAGCCTTTTTTTGAAAAGTGTAGGTATTCTTTTTTATTCTGCAACAAAACTTGACAAGTGGCTGTTTCTGAAAGGATACTTTCAAAATATAATCTGAAACCACATCAATGAAATTTTAGTGTTCTTTTCATTAAAACCCATTGGTACTTCCAGCACTTTGAATAAATTTTTTTACCCATGCATGATTTTAAAATATTGTGCATAAACCATTTAGAAAATTATTAGTTCACTGAGTTAATGCAAATCTTCTAAACGTTATTGCATTTCATTATAAAATGTCAAAAACTCAAATTTGTTAGTATTACCACGAATCTCATCAAAAGGAGTCTTGAAAAACTGGAACGCTGTCAAGTTTTCAGTAGTACTTATAAGTTTTCCAATATTCTAGTTTTCACTTGAAAACTAGGGTTTTTATCAATAGCAACATATACAATTGTTTTCTTTAAAGTGATAGGCTCACTTCCTTCAGTTTTAAGAAAGTGTCTGTCAAATATCTAAATCTGAAAAACCATAATTTGTCCGTCAATTCTTTCAAGGGAAAATGTTTTTCCATGAAAAAAAAAAAAAGGCTAGTTCAGCTTGTAATTCAAGCAATCACGAAGTGTCTTCTTGAGATACTATTGTACTTTGGTATTCAGCAGAAGTGCTTGTTCATAGTGTCCACAAGGATTGAGATCTAATACAATTCACAACGTAACTTTTACTGTTTCATTAAGAACATCCTTTAGTAAAATTGGCCTTCTTGTTTTGCTTTGTTTTGTTTTATTTACCATGAGTACATAGCAGTTAAAAATACAATGATTACTACTTTGGTGCCATTATCTTGATTCATGCTAAGGCACGAGGAATTTACCCACCTTTGCTTCTGTACATTCAATATAGAATGCCTCGGGGACCTCCAGGGATCCAAGGACAACACACTGAGATCATTACTAAAGTGAGTTTTTAATTCACATCTTTTGCTCTTTTGCCCATGAAATGTTACCTGGGTATAAGCTCATTACATACTTTAGATATTAACCATTTGCTGCAATATTTGCTTTTGAAATAATTTTGTTTGTTTTTTACATCAAAATTTGGGCAATGTTCTTGCTTTTTATGCATGTGTTTTCAAACATTTCATATGCTCCTATCCACTGGATCTTTCTAGTGTGCAGTGTCTTCTCTTGCTTTCTTTTTCATTTAAATTTTTATTGATACAATTATATTGATACATAGTGATATAATTATATATAAATATATTGTAGATTCATATGTATGGATTTTTAAGAAATAACACAGAGAGATAGAGATCTCAGGTATCTTTTGAAAAGGTTTCTTCCCAATGGCAACTTTGTGCAAAACAACAAAATTTTGCAAAACAGTAGTACAATATTGCAACCATGATATTGATATTGACACAATCCACTAATTTTATTCAGTTTTCCTAGTTTTATTAGTACTCAACTGTGTGTATGAAGTGTGTGTACTTAGTTCTATATCATTTTGTCACATGTGTAAACTCCTGTGTCCAGTAAAAATACAGAACAGTTCCATCACCTCAACATCCCTCATGTTGTCCCTTTATAACCATATCTACCTCCTTGCTGCCTCCCTTCTTCCCTCCCCTCCATGCCTACCTCTGAAAACCACTAATTAGTTCTCCGTTTCTACAACGTTGTCATGTCAGAAATGGAACCATAGAGAATGTAAACCTTTGGAACTGACTTTTTTCACTGAATCTACTTCCCTGAAGATCCTTCCAAGAGGTTCCACGTAACAGGAGTCTATTCCTTCTTACTGATGAGTGCTAGTCCATGGTACGTGTGTGACGCTTCGTTTAGCCTGTCATCCATTACAGGACACCTGGGCTGATCACATGTCTTCGCTATTATAAATAAAGCAACTATGAACTATGAACTATACAGGGTTTTGTTTGGCAAAAGCTTTTGTTTCTTTGAGATAAATACCCAGTTGTGCAGTTACTGGGTCATACAATAATTGCATGTTTCGTTTTTTACTACTCATTGTGGTAAAATATATGTAAGATAACATTTATGTTTTAAACCATTTTTAAGTGTCTAATTCAGTGGTATGTATGTTCTCATTGTTATGTAACCATTCATGCTAACCATCTCCAAAACGTTTTCCTTGTCCCAAACTGAATCTTTTTACCCATTAAGCACTAACTCCCCATTACCCTTTCTTCTCCACCTCTGTTAACCACTATTCTATTTTCTGTTCATAAATTGACTGTTCTAGGTACCTCATATATGTGGAATCATAGAATACTTGTCCTTTTGTGTCTGACTCACTTGC
Source organism: Manis pentadactyla (assembly GCF_030020395.1). Classification (NCBI taxonomy): domain Eukaryota; kingdom Metazoa; phylum Chordata; class Mammalia; order Pholidota; family Manidae; genus Manis; species Manis pentadactyla. The sequence goes on from NC_080023.1 coordinate 103,181,258, forward strand.
TTTAGCATGTTTTCAAGGTTTATCCATGTTGTAATGTCAAAATTTCATTCCTTGCTCTGGTTGAATAATATTTCCATCGTATGCATATACACATTTTGTTTGTTCATCCATCCATGGACACTTGGTTTGCCTCACATTTTTGCTATTATGAATAATGTTGCTCTGAATACAGGTGTGCAAATATCTGAGTCCCTGATTTCAATTCTTTTGGATACATACCCTGAAATGGAATTCCTGAATCATATGATAATTCAGCATTTAATGTTTTGAGGCACCACCATACCGCTTGCCACAGCAGCAGCACCATTTACATTCTGACAAGGGTTCCAATTTTTCCATATCTTACCAACACTTGTTGTTTTCTGATTGTTTGGTTTTTAATAGCCATCCTAGTAGCTGTGATGCATAGTTTTATTTGGAACTGCCAAACTGTTCCAGAGCAACTGTACCATTTTACATTCCCAACAACAATCTATGACCAATTCAGGTTCTCTGCATTCTCTACAGCATTTGGTGTTGTCATGATTTCTTTTACTTTGGCCATTGTGACAGACACATAGTGATATCTCTTTGTGGTTTTAATCTGCACTTAGCTAATGACTAAGATGTTGGACACCTTTTCATTTGCCTTTTGTATATTCTCTTTATCGAAATGTCTCTTCATATCTTTTGTCCATTTTCTAATGGAAGTTTTTTTTTAATGTTGAGCTTTGAGAGTGCTTAAGACAAAATTCTCAAGGAATTATGAATCACCTTATGCTGACCCTTACCCAAAATTCCGTATAAAACACCAGGCCCTAAATCCTTAAGCACACCTCCTTTCTGAGGTTGCCCACACTCACCATTCTTCAAGTGTGTCACTCTCTCTGTTGTATTCCAGATAAGTAGGAAGGGGTTGCTGAGAGCTCTGATTTGAGCTTGCAAATTCCCATTGCCTGGGTGACCTGAATGGAACTGCAGCTGTACAATCTTACTTTTTAGTAGCCTGCCTAAAAATCTCCTTTCTCTGCCTTTGGGTTGTTCTCAGAACACAATCTCACACCATCCAGTGCTCTGCAGCTCCCCCAAATCCTGGGGTGGTAGGGACTTAGTTCCCATGCCATGCAGATTGAAGTGGACACTGGACACCAGGTAACCCTGGCTTTTGGAGTTGGCAAGGGGTATACCCAATGTTGAGCAGGAGTTCAATGAGCTTCCCTTTCCTCCCTCTGTTTTTCATTCCTCTCTGCTTTATTCAAGTAAACCTGCCTTTGTCTACCTTGACTCTGGCCCGCTCCTCCTTTGGAGTGCATTCAAATAAAACCTTAACTCTGCTTCACTACTCTGTCTCTGCCCTTCAATTCTTTGTTATAGTAGGGACAAGAACCTAGGAGCATAAACTCAACCCCCAACAGTTATTGCTGTTTTGATTATGAATAGTACTAATAAACTAGAGTTTAGAATTTATATTGGTGCATTGTGTGAGAAGAGGGTATGATTAACTCTAAAAAATAGTCAACTACACTAATTCATAAATTATAATTATCTTCCAGACAGATATCTTTTTGTTCCCGTTTATAAAAAATACAGTCTGTTTTAGGGCTTGCCTATCAATTTTATGACTCTGTCTCCAATTGTGTTGCTAATAGTATGCTCTCTACTTCTATGTGTTTTAGTAGCTTGTAAAACTAGTTTTTCCCCATCCATACCCATTACTAATCACGTTACTTATTAAGAAACATCTCTGCTATTATTTCCTGATTATTCCTTCAGATGATCAGTATAAAGAATATACTTTCCAGCAGTTGGAAAAGTTATTTTCTCTTTTCTAATAATAACTTTGATCCCTTAACTCATCAAATGTATTTGGGAACTGAAAGACGATGTTGCTCTAGTTAGAAGGAAGCTGAAGGTCAATTCCACTTGTCTCATTATTATAGGCTGCTTTTAAAACCTTTCATGTGTGGACTTTTTTACTTTGAATGTGAACTTTCTTGTGCTTTAAAGAGCCCCCAGCCTTCTCTCCTGTTGCCAGTGTTTGAGGTCATTTTGCCACATAAAAAGTCAAAGTTACTATGATAATTCACAGTACCATTTGCAAGTACTACATGGTTGGCACTGTGGTAAATGCTTAGAAAAACAAACCCTTGCAACAACTGTGTTAGATTAAGAATGCTATTGAAGAGGAAACTGACACACAAAAGATAATTTACTTCTAACTCAAGGATTCCTGGGTACTACTCCAGTAGAGTGATAAGATAATAAGGTAGACTGTTCATTGTGCCCCCCAATTAAACTACAATCCTTACTATCAGTTTAGCTACCACTGTGGTAGGCACAAGTCCAATATTATCCTCAGTAAATTTTGCCTTTTTTATATAGTTCCCTTCCCTTTGAATATGGGTGGGCCCTGTGAATGTAATTGTTACAGGTTGAGTTCAGTTCTCCTTGGTCCTTGTCCCTACTACAACAAAGAATTTAAAGGCAGAGACACAGTAGCAAAGAAGAATGAAAGTTATATTTGAATAGACTTCAAGAGAAGAGCAGGCCAGAGTCAAGGCCTACAAAGGTACGGAACTTTTAAGGGAGGGTCTATTTATCATCACCTAGCTGGGAGGCACTTCCTTTGACAGGGTGAGGTCATTTGATTGACAGCTCTAGTTCTGCACCCATTCTTCTTGATGCACATGTCTTTTCCCAGAATGCACACAGAAAGGCCCATGGGGGTCAGGGGGTGGGGGCAGCAGGGCAGAGACCAAAACAACAATTTTATTTTAATGAGATTATGTGGTTTGGGTAACTCATTGTGCCTATGCTGGGACCTGGTTGGGACAGGTTTAGCCTGGTTCAATAGGCAAGAAGATATCTCCCTGAAAATCCTTTGTCATCTTCATGTGGAACCACCTATGTGGGCAGTTTGGGTAGCTTTTCCTTGAACTTTATCATCCCCTTCCCCAGCTGCTCATGTCTACCCTTCTACCTAACATAAAGAGATGTAATTCTTGTGATTATCATGGGTTTCTCCTCAAGGAATCCCACAAAGTCTTCACAGTGATGAATTGGGACAGACTGCCTTGTGACTGGCAGTGGGAGGAAAAGTAACCATTTTTGCAATATGCTCAGAGCATTCTTTGTAAGAGAGAACTACTCTCCAGAGAAAACAGTTTACCAAAGTCTTTTCCCACCAAGGGGAAAGAGCATTTAGGATAAAAAAAACTAAGAAACACTTGCGATGGAGCCCTAGCCACTAAAAGTGTGATATTTAATCATAAGATTATGGAATGGTTCCCCATCCCAATACCACCATCACACCAACAGGGTCCATAATAACAACAGAAGATCATAGCTAGAAGAGATGCAAGACTCTATGTAAGAAGGAATTTCTAAGAAAGCCCAAAGATAACAGGGAAACAGAGACACTAGGGGAATTTAAAGCCTCTGGCATCTATAGCTACAGAAAACATTAAACATAGCTCAACTCCATATTAATATGAAACCATACAGTAAAGGCCTTTAGATCAGTTCTTATTATCTGACACATTACACCTGGCTTTCGACAAAAAGAATTACAAGGCATGTTAAACAGCAAGAAGAAACACAGTCTCAAGAAATAAAGTACTCACCAGAACCACACTGAGATATTGAATTATCAGACAGAGGGCTTAAAATAGCTAATTATTACTATGTTAAGATCTCTAATGGTAAACATAGACAACATGCAAGAACAGATGTCTTATGTGAGCACAAAGACACAAATTTTAAGAAAGACTCAAAAGGAAATGCTAAAAATACTTAAAAAAAAAACTACCAGAAATAAAGAACCCATTTGATGCACTCGTCGGTAGACCAGATGTGGACAGAAGAAGAACCATTGAGCTTCAGGATATGTCAGTTGAAATGTCCCACCCTGAAATACAGAGAAAAAAGAATGAAAAAAAAATTCAAGAACCGTAGGGCAATTTCAAAATGTGTAACATATGTGTAACTGAATACCAAAAAGAGAAGACAGAACACAAGAAATTTTTGAAGCAATAATAGTCAAGAATTTTCCAAAATTAATGACAGAAACCAAACCACAGATCCAGGAAGCTCAGAGTACATCAAACAGAATAAATACCAAACAAATCACACATAGGCATATCATATACAAATTGTAGAAAACCAAAGACAAAGAGAAAGTCTTGAAAAAAACTAGAGAAGGGAAAAATACGTTTAAAGGAGCAAGAATTACAGTGGGTGTCTTGTGAGAAATCTTGTAAGCAAAAAGTGCATGAAGGAGATTCAAGATGGCTGCATGAGAGGGGAGATGGAGAATTCTTCCAAAACCACAAATAGTATGAAAATGTAGTTAATTGATGCAACTAACCCTAAAACAACAACAAGAAAGAAGGATGAACCAGACTGCATACAGACCTCACGAACAGACCAGACCTCACAAAACAGGGTAACATATGAAAGCCTTAATCCGGCGGGACCCGAGCTCTTCCCCCACCCCAGCTCACCAGCGGGAGGAAGAGAAAGGAGCGGGGGAGGGGGTGGAAGCCTAGAACTGCTGAACATCCAGCTCTTAAACCTACACTGTGTGCTGCTCTGGACCTTGGGGAGCTCAGACAGGTGGAGTCCTTGAGAGACAGATTCCCGCCATTTGTGGAGGAGGGGATCCACACCCGGCCGCTCTGTGACAAGGGAAAGGCAGGTGGTCTGAGAGCCCTCCTAGCAGAGATAGGGCTGCTGAAGGAGCGGGGTTTGCACAGAGAATGCTGCATGGGGGAGGGGAGAGCTGGACAAGGTTGTCTGGGTGCGCTCTGCCCAGCTGGTTCGGACTTTGAGGAGCTTCAGGTGCTCCATCCCCCTAGATGCCTGCTCAGCTCTGAGGCCCCCCACCGTGACATGCAGCCTGCTGTGCCTTCCTCCTAGCCTGCTGGCACCAGTTCACAAACGTGCAGTCACTGTGCTGGAGTCAGGCCAGCCAGAGGGAGGCCCTGCCTACAACAGCTATAGACACAAAGCACAGAGGCTTACACCTGTGTGCTTGGCCCACTGGCTCTGAAATCGGAGACAGGCACCGCAGACAAGAATCAGGAAACAGATCTTTCCTTCCCCCAGGCACCAGCTTGGCTCCCCTACAACCCCCAACCTCACTGTAGGGGCTGAGCAGCTCCAGAGACTGGAGCTTCTGGACACTACTGGGCACCACACAGAAATATGAAACATCAAAAGAACATGGTTCATACAAAAATCTCACATACCCCAGAAAAAGGGTCAAATGAAATGGGACTCACCAATCTGCCTGAAAGAGAGTTCAAAATAAAAATCATAAACATGCTTATGGAGGTACAAAAAATATTAAAGAACTCAGGAACAAATTTAAGTCATATATTCAATCATTAAGAAATTCCATATCAGAAATGAAACATACAATGGAGGGATTTAAAAGCAGATTAGATGTAGTAGAAGAGAAGGTAAATGGAATAGAAATTAGAAAAGAGGAATACAAAGAAGCTGAGGCACAGAGAGAAGAAAGAATCTCTAAGAAGGAAAGAATATCGAGAGAACTGTATGACCAATCCAAATGGAACAATATTCATATTATAAGGGCACCAGAAGAAGAAGGAGAGAGAAAAAGGGATAAAAAGTGTCATTGAGGAGGTAATTACTGAAAACTTCCCCAGTCTGGGGAAGGAGATAGTCTCTCAGCCATGGAGGTGCACAGATCTCCCAACACAAGGGACCCAAGGAAGACAACATCAAGACATATAATAATTAAAATGGCAAAGATCAAGGATAAAGACAGACTTTTAAAAAGCAGCTAGAGAGAGAAAAAAGATCACATACAAAGGAAAACCCATCAGGCTATCATCAGACTTCTCAACAGAAACCTTACAGGCCAAAAGAGAGTGGCATGACATATTTAATGTAATGAAGCAGAAGGGCCTTGAGAACCAAGAGTACTATACCTGGCAAGGTTATCGTTTTAATTTGAAGGAGGGGTTAAACAATTTTCAGATAAGAAAAAGTTGAGAGAATTTATACCCCACAAACTACCTCTACAGTGCATTTTGGATGGACTCCTATAGATGGAAGTATCCCTAAGGCTAAATAGATGTCACCCAAAGGATAGACAAAGATTACAGAATATGACTCATAGCATACAAAGAATGGAGAAGGAAGAAAAAGGAGGGAAAAAAAAAGAGAACCTTTAGGTTGTGTTTGTAATAGCATACAAAGTGAGTTAAAGTAGACTGTTAGATAGTAAGGGAATTACAAACCCACAGCCAACATTATACTTAACAGTGAGAAGCTGAAAATTTTTCCTTTAAGATCAGAAACAAGACAAGAATGCCTACTCTCCCCACTTTTATTCAACATAGTTCTGGAGGTCCTAGCCACGGCAATCAGACAACACAAAGAAATAAAAAGCATCCAGACTGGCAAGAAAGAAGTCAAACTTTCCTTGTTTGCAGATGATGTGATATTGTACATAAAAAATCCTAAAGAATCCACTCCAAAACTACTAGATCTAACATCTGAATTCAGCAAAGTTGTGGGATACAAAATGAATACGCAGAAATCTGTTGCATTCCTATACACTAATGATGAACTAGCAGAAAGAGAAATCAGGAAAACAATTCTATTCACAATTGCATCAAAAAGAATAAAATACCTAGGAATAAACCTAACCAAGGAAGTGAAACACCTATACCCTGAAAACTACAGGACACTCTGAAGAGAAATTAAAGAGGACACTTATAAATGGAAATTCATCTGATGCTCTTGGCTAGGAAGAATTAATATTGTCAAAATGGCCATCCTGCCTGAAACAATCTACAGATTCAATGCAATCCCTATCAAAATACCTATAGCATTCTTCAATGAACTAGAGCAAATAGTTCTAAAAAGACATTGGGCACCCCAACTTTTAAGACTGGCACTTGACAGTTGAGCCCTCGAAACATCTGGCTTTGAAGGCCAACAGGGCTCATGTCCATGAGCATGGCAGTGTGAGGAACATCAAGACGGCCTGTGTGCAGATTCATGGGCCCCAGGGCCCAGCACAGAAGCAGCCCTTTGAAAAATTTCCAGATTTCATGAAAAGGAGACTCCGTTCCTAATTTTAAAGCATTAGTCTGAGGGCCAGGGGCCTTCTGGGTTACTCTCTGGGGACTGAGGCTGGTGGAAACCGTTCTCCTGCTCTCCCTCTGCCTTGCTAAAATGAGCAGGTGCCATCTTTTCTTCTCTTTCTTCCTTTTCCCTTCCCCCCCCTTTTCTCTCCTCTCCTGCAGGTGCCATCTTTATGATCCAGCTGGTGGGCACCATTTTCCAAGCTCTCCTTCTGTTTGCTGAAGCCAGTAGTGCCATCTTCTTTTTTCTTTTTATTTCCATTTTTTTTCTCTTTTCTTTTTTATTCTTTCCTTTCTTTAGCAAATGCCATCTTTGCTCTCCCCCTCTGTCATTCTAGCCAGTGGGCACTATCTCTGCGCTTTCCATCTGCCATGTTCCAGAGCATCAGGATCTCCCAGAGGGGAGCTTCTACACTTTGGTGCCCTGGTTTTTATGTTTGGTGACCCAGTTTTTGCAGCTGCCACCTGGGGCACCCCCGATTACCTGGCTCTGGAAGCCAGGAGGGCTTGTGCTCCTGGGTCCCATGGGACTGTAACAATGAGCGAGACCATGCTTCGCAGGCTCCCACCCCCAGGACACCACAAAGACAGCAGGCTGGAATGCACCCCCAGTATGTCTAAGAAAGAGGCCCATTTGCTTGTTCAGGAGCTTTGGAGGGAGAGACAGACTGCTGGTTTGGAGCACACCTAGGAGCCACGCATATGCTCTCGGGCAACAGAGGCTGGTGACTGCGATCTTTGGGTTCTCCTTCTTGCCTCACTCCAGTTCACAGGCATTGTACAGGAAGAGCCCTGATTTCTGTGGCTGCTGCCAGGGGACACCTATAGATCACCTGGCTCTGGAGGCCAACAGGTCTTTTGCTCACAGGTCCCCCAGGACTGCAACCAATGGAGAAAGAGTTCTTAACCAGTTAGCATCCCCAGAGCACAGCAGGAAGCAACATACTCCAGAGCTCAGTCTTTCTGTGAGAGAGGCCTATGGGCTTACCATCATAGCTGTAGCGTGAGGGGCAGGCTTCTAATTAAATACAATCTAAGGGCTGACTGTGAACTTTCCAGAGACCTGGGAAGGTGGGCAGTCTTTGCAGTCTCCGTCTGCATGCTACAGGGTGCCAGCAGCTCTTGGTGTGAAGCTCTCACACGGGCAGTAGCCCAGTTCCTACACCTGGTACCCTGGTCTTCATTGCTGCCCCCCAGGGGATAGCCCTTGATCACCTGGCTCTGGTGGATGGGGGGCTTGCATTCCTGGATGTCACGGGATCATTATATATATTTCAGGAAGCATGGAGTAACAGAAAAGAACATGGCAGAGATGAAGTTTACCTGTATAAAAAGAATATTTAATAAATAGCAAAAATGTGTTGCATGTACTGTGAACCTGCAAAGTTATAGGCCTTGGGACTATAGCAGAATACCAGAGCAGACATGATCTCTAGCCAGATGGACTTTATGTTGTGATGCTGTATTTCTTAAGCTGTTGGTTATAACCCACTTGTAGGAGGCAAAATTAATTTTGTGCAACAAAAATTACATTAGTTTTTTAAGTATATATACATATGTATATAGAATGAAATATAAATTATTTGAGTGTATCACATGGAGTAAGGGTGAGGTTTTTTTTAGTTGTATATACTTGTGTATGCCTATTAGATCACAATATTATTTCTTATTGTAATTGTGTTTGGTGTCAGAAACGGTAATGGACTTCATAGGGCAGTCTTAAAGATTAAATGAGACTATTTATTTATTTATCAGATGTTATTAGATATTAAATATTTATCTATATCTAATATATCTAGATAAATATATATATTAAATATAAAATATACATATTATTACACATAGATGTTGATGCCTTCTTTTTCCAGAATGTAAAGCTTTAGGTAATCTTATAATGAGATATACAAAATAGAAAGGTAACATAAATTAAGATGATGGAAAGATATAAAAATATAGAATATATTAGAGCCAGATATGGGGCTAATTTTCTGCAAATGCACTCCATGAAGTTCTAAATACTTGCAAACTGAGGAACTCAATTTTGGCTTTAATTTTTGTTGTCACAAAATAAATAAATAAGAGAACCAGGAGGGGCAGCATGATCAGCTCCTTTAATTATCTAGAAGGTAATGCTCAGGAACATATCTAGTACTGACAGGAGGCCAGAAAGAAGTTTATCCCTGGGGTTTTCATTAGAAAGAGACTCTAAAATGCAACACACATCTTCTCCACAAGTAAACAGTTAGCTCCATGACTAGCTATAGGTGATTAATTAATGTTATTCCTTTTCTTCCTGTCCTGTTCTATAATACTCCTCAGGCTCAGAAACACCAAGGGAAGAATTGGCATAAAAGCCAAATGAAGAGCCAGGGAGAGTGCCATGTGAACACAGAGCCCACACTTGGGAATTGCCAAGTCTAAATAAGGTTTCTCAGGAATTAGACCTTCGGGTGACAATAATTATATTAGCTTTGATAATACTTGGTACAATTACACTGTGTAAATACAACTTTTACTTCTTAAACTTAGCAAGTTTATACTCATAAGAAACAAAATTTCCTGAAAGCACATTCACTATAAATTGCATAAGCACAAAACACTTGCTACTTAATAAGTATGCAAAAAAGTAGCATTCACTAAGTAACAGAAAATGAGATACTTTTAACTCGTTAGTGTTTCTTAAACCCAGTTTCATAGATGTGATGTCAGATTACTAACCCAGGTTATTAATAATCATAATTAAATGACAGAAACCGATCTCCCTAGGAGAGAAAGTGTATGAAAATTCTACATAACAAAGCTGTTAAAATGGGCTTCTGTGGCTGGTTGCCATGAGCTAGAGAAAAGATTTGGCATCTTAATTTTCAAATCTTCATCCTAATGCCTACAAACACACTAGCTTCCTGAGAAGTACATGGTTAGAATATACACTAACAAATACCCTTTCTTGATCACCAGCTGGCGTGAGTCCCAAACCACTATTTTCATGCCACCCCTAGCGATATGGGCTCCGTGATACGTAACACAGGAACAGCACAGCTTACTCGTTCTGTGGCTCCATCTCCCTGAGTCCATCTCAATCCCCTCCTGCTCTTCCAAGGACCACTCAGCGACATAGCATAGCTCTCTGAACAAGCAAAAGCCCCTGGGAGCCAAAGGGAATTCTAAAGGAATAGTATTTGCCCTAGTTCAGTTTTACTCAAAACCCCCAACATCTATCTCCTTATGTGGCTACCTAATTAAGAGTTCCTGAAAATTCTGATTTTCTTCAGTTTGATTTTAGAGAGCTTGCGGTGTGGAAAGGGATTGGGTGGAGAAGACGTGCATGCCCCCACCAATGGCTAGACTGTGCTCACGCAATGCTGCCAGACGAGCTTGGCTTACTGAATCAGCCAGCCTGCCTGTTTATAACACGACCCTAAAAGGGTAAATGGTGATGATGTTTAGATCCCTTATGCAACTCGTGAATTGAGTGGGTTTATCTCAAAGGGAGAATGGTCAGGAATTGACTGTATTTTCCCCTCATCATCATGGCCTTTAGAATATTTCCATTGTCAGATACACCACCACTTGAAGTCATAGTGGATGGGTCCCATAGTTTTCTGTTAATACCTCTTTCCAGTAAGTAGGACTTATTTTCAAGCTTTAAAACCTCCTAGTACAGTCCTAGTGTAAGTTCAATCTTCCACTCTTACAGTCAGTCAATAGAGCAGGTTAGGGTGTCATTTTCATTCCTTGGCTTGGGAACTTTAGCCGGGAGAAGGGATGGCCTTTTCATCCTACTGCCTTTCCAGCTCTGTTGCTTCCACGTTTTGTTCCTTCTCTGGTGTTGTTGCCAGATGGTAGGGGTGGGTGTAAGTCACAAAGCTCCAGGGGTCCCTGTGATCAGTGCAGGCCAGGTCCCACTCCAGGTGCCCTGTGAGGCAGCCACATGTCCTTTGGGCACATTTGTGAATTTCTTTGGGATGCTTGATGTGTAGCTCTCTCAAGTGCTGAAAAGGTCCAGCTTAGTTTCCAAACAAGGCAAAGTACAATCTTCCCTTTTAAACAAAAATTGTATTCCTAAAAATTCAGACTGCTAAAACCAAACCAAAAATACTGGGTATTTATGTGTCCAGAGGAGTTAAGTTCTGGTTCAGAGATTATAGAGTCATCAACAGGACATCTAAAGGTTGTGGGGAAGTGGGACAGTTCTCTGCTGCGGGGTGACTGTCCTATGCACTGTGGGATGTCAGACACCCCACCTCCTCCCACTAAATGTCAGAGGCAGCACCCCCACCCCCTCGTCACTATGACATCCAAAATTACCCCCTCAAATTTCCAGAAACGCCCCATCGGGGAGTTGTACTGCCCTCATCCAGACCTCTAGCAGTTACTTTTTTAGCACAGGGACACTTACGACCTCCTGCTTCAACACTGAGCCATTACCTGCATCTCGAAGACCATGGTCCTGACTAGAAAACCACCACTAGGGGTTTCAAAATAAGCTACACTTACTGTGCTTTGCACTAAGAATACAAATTCTCACAAAATTCTGTTAGGTTAAACTCTTTCACATGAGGAAACTCAGAACAGTTAAATAATTTATCTGACATCATTCAGCTAATAAATGGCAGCATCAGGATTTGAATCACAGTCTTCTGACTCAACTACATTAAAATAACTAAATTAGATTTATGTGAGAAAAATGGAAGAAAAAGCAAACAAAGATTACATGATTTAATGGAGACAGGGATAAAGTTTATATTCATAAAATGTCCGCCATACACTTCAATACACTGCCTAAGGATGGACCAGAGTCTTTGCTCTGAAGTAACAAAAGGGAATCATTTTCAATGACATGTTTCACAAAATCTAAAGGCTAAATTAAAGATAATCACTAGCCCTAACTTTAATCCTAGCGTTCTCTGAGCTTCTGTGGCCCTAAATATCTGTTGCCCTCATTTGGCATTTGCTATACACCAGCTTGTGCAGTTATATATTTTTGACGCATGTTTTCTCTCCCTACCTTAACTGTAGGCTCCCTGGAGCACAGACTGTTTCTTACGGCTTTGTATTTTCTAGCATGTACATAATACAAGGTCTGTAATTCTGTGAGTTTTTAAAATTCTGTTTCTGCTATTAGAAACACTAAAAAAAAGATAAATAATGGAGCTGTTTTAATTGAGGCAGGGGAAGAGTTCCAAGCCCCCTTTCCACCTAGCTGCACAGACACACCCAGTCCCAGCTCCCCACTCCAGCCCCACTGCACAGGCATCGTACTCCCCAGAGCGCACTTTCAAGGGGTGCACTGGCAGTTTCAGGAGGATGCCCGGCAGCTGCAGCACTGTTGGACCTCTCCTTTACCCAAACGCCAGGAGTACTCCTCCCCGTGTCTCTTCAGGCCAGAGTGGAAAAGCATCTTCACTCTTGTTTGACTCCTGATGTATCATCAGGCCTGTGGGCTCTCACTCGGCACACTCCCCTCCCTATTGTCCCCTCACGCCTGGCCAGCTCACCCGTGGGTATGCTGTTTGCTTCTTGAGGGGCTCCAACTGATAAACAGCATCACCAAAAACATCAACGAAAGCCAGTTTGCTAAAAGCTAATTGTTGACGGATTAAGGCTGTTTTCCTCAAGATTTTGCTCTGTGGTGGCTTCCCCACTCCTCCCCCATGCCTGACCCTCCCTCTCTCCCTTCTGCTCCCCCACTGCAACTCCTGCCTCTGCTCCTTCCTCTCCCTCCTCAGCATCTTCACGCTGTCCTATACCCACTTTATACTATTGTCTGATGGTTTAGGGGAAAATGAACTCTTCAGCCAACTGGCTTTAAATGAATATGCCTTGGGCCAATTAATTTTCAGTGAACTGATCACTCAGAGCGTTGCCTTCTCTGGAAACTGGCTGTCAGCAACTTAGATTTTTTGAGAACTTCCCATGAGCTCACTTTGAAAAGCATTGTAGAAAGTTCCTTTTGTGAAAAAGGATGATGCTGTTGATGATGGTCTCAACTCCCTCACCTCTCTAGAGCCCGAGTTCTCTTCTCCATCCTCAGCATTGTTCACTGTATTCTGACCGATCTCCTCAGCTCTGGCCCGGCTCCCAACTGTCCCCCACATTGCTGCTTAATTCTTCTTCCTAAAATGCAAATCAAACTGTGTATCTTACCTGTTCAAATGATTCCAGTGGTTTCTTAGGGTAAACCCCCAGAGAGTGGCAGTAGGCTCCTTTATGACACTCTGCCTCCTGATTCTTCCAGTCTAATCCTATGCCCCACTTGGACCCTATGTTACCATCTGTTGAGCAACATGAACGTAGCAAGACTTTAGGGACCTGGAGGAACTTGCTCCTGCTTGGAATAACCTTCTTAGCCCATCTTCCTGACACATATGTCTTTCTTGCTTTAATCAAGGATCATTGTACTACTGAGGTTTCAGTTGCTACCTGCTAGGTAATAAATAATCCCCAAATGCTGGTGGATTACAACCATAACATTTATCTCACATTTGGGGGTTTGCAGGTGAGCTGGGGCAGCTCTGTCTCAAGTTTACACCTGCTCTTCAGGTCTCTTATTCTGCTGTTTTTCTCCTGGTATCCTGGCCATCCATCCCTAAGGTCAGACTGTCACTATCTCTCACCTGACTGACTGCCTCAGACTGTGGCTTGTCTGCTCACTCCAAGTCTCAACACCCCCAAAACCATTATCTATGCTGCAACTAGAATTTTGTTCTTCAGTACAAATTTAATAATTTTATTACATCCCTGCATTAAGTCTTTCCATGGTTCCCTGTTGTCCTCATAATAGAATCAACAAGTCTTAGCTTGATATCAAAGACCCTGAGGATACAATTCAGTGTGTCTCTGTCTCATCAGGTACTATACCCCTCAATCCATTTACCACTTAAATTAACTTTCATTCCCTAAAACGCACCACACTTTCTCTTGCCAGGACTTTTAATGTGCAGCTTCCTTTGTCCTCCATACACTACCCCTCCCCAAATTGGCAGGAACAGCCTCTCCTTTGGCACCCCTTCTTGACTCCCACCACCCATCTAGCCACCTGCCCTAGGCACCCCCCAGCTCTCTGTGACTTTGCCCCTGGAGCACATCCCTCTTCACATTGTTTTTATTACTTTGCTTGATTAGCTGTTTTATCATCCCTGTTAGTCTATAAGCTCCTTGAAGGCAAGGGGTGTATCCTATTCATTGTTGAATCTCCAGTGCTTTATTAAAAATTTGCTGAATGAATATAAACATGAGGATAGACTAAAAAAATTGGTAAGAAGCTTAAAGTATGAAAATGAAGTTGAGCATCATTGGTTATCCTCTGAGGAGAACATAGGTTCACCATCTTGAGGGCTTCTATAAATGTTCTTTTACCACTTACAAAGGGTAGCTTAAAGAAATCATTCTATTTTTGCTTAAACAACACACATAATAAGCTGCTCTTAATTCATCTTAACTTTGCGTCTCTGTGAGACGTAATTTTTTTTGCCTTTCTTCATGTTAGTCATACGCTTTTATCTAGAATGCCTAAGTTTTGCTCTTATCCACTCTGAACTTCTTTGGACCTCATGCATGGTGGCTGTGTGGTGTGGTTAGTTAGGAGCACAGACTCTGATATGGGACTATGGGTTTAAGTCTTGCCTTTTCTACATACTGCTGTGTGACCTTTGGCAAGTTACTTAAATTCTCTGTGCTTAGTGCCCTCACCTGTGCAATGGAGTTAACAGGATTACTGTGAGGTTAAAGTGAGTTACCAGATGTGAAGAAGTAAAAACAGGACCTTCTGCCCCAGGAAATACTACATATGTCTTGTTATTATTTATGCACAATTAATACCTTCAACATCCTCTCTTACTCTTTAACTGCAATTGCCTCTCTAATATTCAGCTACACCTCCTTGTGGGAGGTACCATGTTCTAAACTTCTTTATACTCCTAAAAGCACCTAGACTAGGACGAGGTACACAGTAGTTCACTAGATCTTGATTATGGTTTGATTTGTAACCTAGGTGTACTCAGTCAACATTCAGGATACAAATGTGTTCACACCTCTCAGTTGTGTACAGTTAATCAAAGCTCCTTCTATTTGCTGTTAGGTGCTTGTGTCATCTCCAGTGAGCTCTGCTTCCAAACACCAGGCAGTGGCTGCTGTGTGGCTACTCAGATCCTGCACACTCTGGCGGCTGTGGTTGCCTTCGTGTAGGATGTCCTTGCTAGACAGATCCCAACCACGCCTGGGCGGTGCCCGTTCTGAACTCCAAGGGCAGGTCTACAAGCTCAGTCATTGTTCTCCGCCAGCACACCCGAGGTAAATCCAGAGGGTCTTCCTGTCTTGAATAAGCCTTGTGCAAGAGTCAGTATCAGGCCCATTACCTTTGGGCCATCGGCTTGTCTCATTCCTCTTTCCCTTAAGAACCTGACCTTAGGGTCTGGTTAGGGCCCCTTGTTCCTCCGTGGCCTGTTTCTCTAACTTCAAATTGCAAGGAGTAGAGGTTGAGGAGGGGCCAAGTGTCTCTTTCCTTCCCTTCCCAGAAGGTTTTTGAACTCCTTATGCAAATATACCCACCCCTTCCCCTAAGCTCTGCACACCAAAGGGCAGGGCCACATTTAAAAACAAAACAAAACAAAACCAAAACCACAAACCCCAAATTATTCAAAAGTCAAAAGATTCCTAATCTGACTCATATCTTCTAAGGGAAAGGAACATCTCTTGGTCATTCAGAATTTTCTCAATTCTCCCTCCCAGCAACCTTCCATTAGAAAATTTCTGCCCAAGATGATTTGTTAGATCCTGGAGTTAGGAAGCTAATAGGTACTTGCTAGTTCATTTTTAAGAGCCACCCTTTAACATGCCCAATGGGTCTGATTCTTTCATACTGTTTCTCATTTAGTCTTTAATGTGTCAGATAAGCATGAGACTTAGAAGACTATAAACTGCTCAAAAGCAATAAACAAAATCCTGTTGGGATAAGCCAGACCTGGCAGGGACTGCTCCAGATTTAATTGTGTGAAATCAAACTGTAATTTTTGCCTCAATGCTGAGTTGTAAATTAGTTACCACATATGCAAATGAGTATTGTAGGGGGAAATATTCAAAGCAAGGACTCTGCTTCAGGGAGCTCCTCATGTGGGAGAGTCAGTGAAGTCCTTCACTCCTTCCATTCACTTAGGAGAACTGTTGTTATCATTACAGTGATCACCTCTGTCACACTGCACAGAAAACACTGGATTTTCTGAACCTAAGTAAGAAATATGTTTACAGTATCATGTTCCTGGTTTGATGACAAAGGTGTAAAAAATATGAAAAGACTCTGCTTTCTATCTTCACCTGAACGTGAGAAAAGGCGTGAGTTTGTGTCGCCATCAAGAGAAAGTTCTGCCAGGCGGCGCTGCGCACACCCCGTCCTTGCTGGCCACAGCCATGGCAGCCCTGGGGTTCTCTCTGGAAAGACACAGTCATTTTGATCATTTATTTATTCACTTATCCATTCATTCATTCTTCTCTGATCACTTATTCTTCCCACCCACCTGCTTACCTCCTCATTCCTCACATTAACCGTTGAGATCAGGTTTAATGTGGGGGTTGGTGGTGTGGTAGCTGCTAGGTCTCCTGAGGAAGCCTGGCAAAGGGAGAGGGTGGTCTGTGGGCTGTTAGAGGGACAGCTGAGCCTGGGGACTGAAAGACATAGCAGAATAGACCCTAGCAGCCACCTCCTTCTTCTGGAATGAGGAGAGTGTTTTTAGGAAAGTAGATGGATGTATCTTATTTCCTCCTATGATTCCTGCTCCCTCGAAGTCCCCAGGCTGAGTTCTGAGGCCGCTGCAGGAAAGGAGAGGACAGATCCCTCTGGGAACAGGAGGTCTACCATCAACTTTGCTTCTCAAAGGTGGCTTTCTCCAGCAGACAACAGAACAATTACACTGAGGCCCAGTCTTTACCAAAATGCAAAAGGATATTCTAACTTATTTAGTAAACACAAACATTCTACCTGATTAGATCCAATCTTTTAGTTTTCTGTCAGGGAATTCTTTACCTGAGATGGAAAATGAGAAAGCACCCCCCTTCCTTTTTTCGCTGGCTAGTGGGAGGAAGATAGGCATAGAAAACTGGAAACAGATGGGGAGACACCATCTCCAGGCATTCTGTCTCCAAGCAAGAGTCCTGAAGACATGCTAAATAATTGGAAGATGATGCAAAACACACAAACACACATGCCACCACCACCAGAAAACAAACAGACTTTTGCACTTTTCTTGTTTGGGGGTCCACAAACTGGGTGGCCACATGGCCATAGTGGAGAGTCTGAGGATGACTTTGTACTGTCCCCATCAAATTTCTTGTGGCATGAATGAATTGAAAACATCGTGAATTCCCTTGGGAAGGATGTGAAAAGTAGGCAGTGGTCCTGGTCCACCAATTTCAGCAAAGAGGAGGAGCATCACAGCAGCCCAGGCAAAATGCCCCTGGATATGAGGCCACAGGCTGAGTCGGGGCCAAATCTCAGGAACAGAAATGGAACCCATGAGAGCCAAGGTGGGCAGAGTGATGAGCGAGGAGGTCTGAGAAAGCTCAGTGCATTTGCTGATGAATCAGCTTTCTATACCAATAGGTTTGACAATACTCGGGTGGAAGGGACGTTGTGTATCAAGCTGTCCATCTGTCTATCTGTGGTCTACCTGTTTAGACCACGGGGATGGAGGAGGAGGCAATTTCTGAAAGGCTAAGTTTTACTCAAGAGGATATTTATATTATTAGATCAAACTTGGTTTTCCAAGTTGGACTAAATATTTTTCTGCCCATCTCAGGTGAGTAGAAGCTCATGAGAAAGATCATATGAGCTCTGGAAAAGGACAAAACTATATTTGCCTAAATCTGAGTTAATCTACACCTCTGCTCTCCTCTGCAAATGCCCAGGAGGCAGGTACTCTGCTCTCTTCCCACACAACTGAGTGTGCCTCCACAAATGCGGTCCGTCCACCCTGCTGATGGATTGATGAGTCCATTTTACCCCCCAGCAAAAGTTATAGGGGGACCTTTGTGACTGAGTGCTGTTCATTTCAGATGATTTACACTTCCTACCCTTCTGGATGTACCCTTGCTGCAAAGGTGCCAGCTATGCTGGGCAAAAAGGTATTGTTACCAGTTCCACTGTTTCTTCAGTCAAAACAAGGCAAAAGCCTTAACAAAACTGTTTTTGGCAACTTTTCTGGTGAGAACTGATACTGCAAATCTCATCTGTGGGGCTGATGTGTGCACGGGGAGGAAGCCTGGTGGGGCTGGCAGAGGTCCAGGCTCAGGCCGTCGGACCGGCCACAGCCCACCTGTGGCTCTGCTACTTGAGGAACTTTAGGGCTGTGGTTAGATTCCTCCTTAAAGTCCCCACTGCTGTGACTTTTAAGTTCTGCAGTATGAAAAGAGAAATGCTGATGCACTTAGTTACACTGCCAGGCATGCTCTCCTTTTAGAAGATATTTAACTAAAATTTTGTTTAATTAAAATGTAGCTCCTTCAGGCAGTTTTCATTTGACTTTGGTTGGTTGAGGAGTGAAACAAGGTCAAGGAAATAGATTAAATATAGACCTACATGGTCTTCATTTCTGTACTTGTTATTACAAAGACTAGAGGAGTTGAGTCATGGAAAAAGCTCCCATGCTTGAAAAGGTGTTTGAGGGGAGGACATGTAATTGCCTGGTTATCACAATTTATCAAGGCCCTTACACGTGTAAAACTGTATGTTTAAAATTTAATAGGCTATTTTCCTTCTTTTCCTTGTCCAAATAATAAGTAGTAGATTCTTCCTTGAATGAAATGCTCTAGGCAATTCAGCATAACTGTATCATGTAACTAGTGATTGCTAATCATTGGCCTACCCCTCACGGATCCAAAAAACATTTACTGAGCAGTCACTCAGTTCCAGGCACGTGGTAGGTAATGTACTTGCAGAAGTTAACAAAATCTAATCCCAGTCTTCAAGGAGTTCAGGGTGTAGATCAGGAGAACCGTGTCTCAGGAATGATGATGAATATCATGGAAAACTCATCACAGCCCAGTGGGAGACATACATAAGCAACAAACCGCTTGCATGAAATGACATCTGTGTCCATGAACCAAAGATTTTGGTTCTGAACAACTTGTACATAAAGTTTGGAGACCGTAACCACACCCTATCATTTATGGCTACCAAGACAAACCATTCTGACTAATCCACAAGATATTTTTAGATCACACACAAAAAGATGTTACAGGAGTTGGGGAGCAAGCAGGATCAGGGCAGTCCCTCCAAAATATCATCAAAGAAATGATTCAGGTGAGCATAATGCACGGCAAGAATGACCCTAACTTGTGGCAAGTGACATGTTTGTTGCTTTTAGAGCTTTTCCTTGATTTTGTCCTCTTAATTCTCACCATCGCCTGCTCCTTCCAGCCAAGGCACCTACCCTTGTTTTCTAACAAAATGCTTTCTTCTTCCACCTCTAAGCTTTCATCTAACTCCATTTTCCCAATCTGAAACTCCATTTTATAAAATCTTCCTCACTAACTCCCACTTTTTAGTTTCCCAGATCAATTTTTCCCCTAAACACTCCCCCCTCACCTATCCTCCCTTATCTTGAATAGGGAGTCAAAAGAACTGAGTTTTAATATTAGTTCTGCCACTGTTCAGCTGTGCAACAACTTCGGACAACTTGCTAACCACATGGGGCCTCGTTAGCCTGATCTCCCGTCTATGGAGGGAGGGAACCTGCACCGCTCACCTGTGGGCTCCTTCCTGGTCCTACCATCTCACAGGTCTATGGATTTTCCTGGAAAAGTGAAGTCCCAGAAGATATTTGTTAATGATTTTACCATCATTGTTTGACATTTCCAAACCCATTTCCTCTCATTCTTTACCTAAGGCTCCCAAACACAGAACTACCTGGACCTCTATGACCCTTTACCTTTGGGAGCCGTTGGCTCCCTGGAGTTGAGGAAGAGAAATGAGGGGTTTTCTGGTATTCGCAGACAAACAGAAATTTCAGTACTGAAGCCCAGGCATTTTTACTGTTTACTCACTGCCATACTCCATGGTATTTTCATCTTTTCAGAAAGACAGGCCCTCACCCATGCCAGGAATAATGTATAGATGCAACCCCACCCTCCCACAGTACCTTCAAGTGAAGAACTTAAGTCTCAGAGGGTCTGAGTTCCTTTGATCCCAGCTGATGTGTTCAACTCCCTATCTCTGCTTCATCCTGCCCCTTGCTCTCCTCCAACCAAAGCACCACTTGGGCCTGGCCTCCTCTGAGGCTTGAGCTGTCCCCTTGGGTGTAGATGGTAATCTGAGGCAGAGTCTTTCTTTCCGTATACCCAAATGTCTGAAAACGTTTTCAGTATACCCAAATGTTGATTTTTTAAAACCCAGGGTCTCTTAAGTTCTTCCTGCTGAATGATTTCTCTTCTACAACTTCTGTACCCATTTCTATTTCACTTTCAGGCCACAATTCTTCAGGCCCTCAATTTTCTCCATGGCACTGCCAGACCTAATTCTTACTCTGGTGTTGATGGATTCACAGATGGGCTTGTAACTGAGGCCAGAACCTCAAGATTTCTGGAATATATGAACTGGGCCCTGACATGGAAACACCTGGCAGAAACTTGAGTCCCAGGCAGGCTCAGACTTTCCAGTACAGTTCTTGAAGAACATGTTCAGGCATCATTCCCTTGTTCCCAGTCTTGCTGGTAAATTAATTATAATGTTGTTCTTGTCCAATTAATATCAAAGGTCATTACCTATTAAAGCTTCCATTTGGCCAGGCCTAATATAGATCTATGGGATAGTTTACAAAGAAACAAAAGCCACCTCATATCTTCCAGTGTTTTTCCAAGCTTCTAGGAAGGTTACAGTTAGAGTAACCATACATCCCAATTCCTGCCTGTTGTCCTGTTGTCTTTATGAAAAGATACCCATTTTACTCTCTGAAGTGAAGAGTCCCAACTTAATAAATTACACAACCTACCTAGTTTGGGCCCTGAGTAGTTGTTTTGTACATGTGTGGCTAAAATTCTACCTCCTTGTCATGCTGCTATAAAGGGGCCTACTTAATTACATGTTGAATTTAAAGAATTACACAATTACTTGTGTTCCTAAAGCATAACTGGCCTGTGCTAGAAAGAAAATTAATGACATGAGCATGGCTAAATTTCCCTGATTCCTTGTAGAAAAAAGGATAGAACTTCTAACAGTAGAGAATTTGTTAAAAATAATAGACCATTCAGTTGAATCCGTTTGTGAGGAAATTAGAAAGGAATCTTTCTGATGGAATACAGAACATAGAATACTGCTCTATTCCCCACTCTCTGTCACACACCTACACACACAGCCCTGAGCAGGTTGTCTGTGGATGTTCATGCAGATGAATGGACAGCTCTTGCCCATGTTCACAGACTCATGTTCAGTCAAGGAGCTGCACATTCACCTGCACGGCCCACTCGTGGCATAGTTCCATATGATGATGACATCAGAAGCCTGTTCTACCTTTGTCCAAAAAGTAAGTCATTCAGCTGAAAGATATAGCTAAAACTTTTGTTTCAACAAAGGATAAATCAAATATTCAGGTAAGTACAGATTTTGCTTAACTGATATAATTGAGTGTGTGCAACTTAGACTTCCTTTGGGAAAAGATGGCTTTTCAATAATGGCCCATGTTGTGTTCACAAAAGAATTCTGGGATGGATACACCAATGTCAGGAGAGATATAGCATATATTGTGGTAGAAAAAGCACTGCCATCTAATATTAATAATGACATTAAAAACAGCTAAAATTGCCTGAGTTTCCTGAATGCAGGGCACCACCTTGAAAACTTTATGTGTAGTACGTCACCTAATCCCGTAGCAGCCTGGTATCAGATGTACTAGAGGGACACTCTGGGATCACACTGGAGGAAGTCTCAGTCTACCTACAAATGATAAATTCTAATTTTTTTTTCATGGATTTTGATAATATACCCTAATGATTATATCCTAATGATTTTCTGGTTCAGTGTTGGAAAATAGTCTCATAAATGTGGATTATTATATGTGAGGATTATAAATCATTTGTATTAGTCAGAAGGTAAGTAGATGGAATGATAATAGGTAGGATATATTAAAAGCTCTCTCTATAAACCCTGAAGATGATAGCACAAAGGTTGCTAGTTAAAAATTTTGTGAATCTAAATCTGATGACTGAAATATCAATCAGAGGAAAATTGTGTGTAGTATTAAGTGAAAATTATATGTCAAGACAGAGGACTGGAGTTGAAGAAGGTGGGTGGGTATTACTGGAAAGTCTCAGAAAAATCCCCTACATGGCTCTGAGGCCCTCTTGACACTCTGCCATATCTGACTTTTCCTTCTAAAGGAACAAATTGGGTTCAACAGGCTATGCGTTTTATCTATAGTTAAACAAGGTTTGCCAAAGATATTTTTTCAGGAGCAAAGCAAGACCAAACCAAGCCAATCTTCTTTTAGTACTTGAGGGAGACAAACAAATAATTTCTACAAATCTACCTAAAATTAATTTATTTCTAAATCTAGCTTGCCTGAAATTTTACATATATATAATATATACATATTACACATATTTGTTTTATATTCATATGTACACACACACACATATATATAAATTCATAAAGTTAAATATTTTCCCTCTGTTTCCCAAATATGGCAGAAAAATTATGATTGGATATCATGGGTCCACAATGCGGTTAAGGTAGTAAAGAGGGCAGAGCACTACCACATCCAGCCATTTGGAGGAACAGTCCCCCAGTTACCCCCACAATGGCTTGGCCTCAGTCTGCATTGGGGTGAGGGACCCATCCAGGTTCATACCTATTGACAAGTGAGGGATGCCACTGAGGAACCAGAACTCTTAGCATAATAAAAAGAATCGTCTCCATTTGTATGGCTCTATATTTAATGAAGGAATAAAAGGAGAATCAAACCTTTTGATTAGCCCCTATCCCTTGGTATCCTACATTTTCTAAAGTATGGCAATAAAAAGGATCAACTGTCAATATAACCCAGAGGGGATAGTCACCTTTAATTGTAGCAGAATCTAAAACAGTGGGGTAGCTTCAGAGGCCAGATACAAAGGCAGGACCCTCACCCTAGCCTGAGTGCCTGGTACCTTCCTTCTCTATGCCTTCCGTTCTCTGCATTCAAGTCAACAGGAAAGAATGTGAGGAGGATGCAGTGAAGTCACTTGGAAAACCGAAAACTAAATCTATTTTTACTCTAGGTTCTAGTCTTAACTATGTTCTAAGTAAAAATAAAAATTAAGGAGGAAAAGGAAATTTTATTAGTTGATTCAAGTTATATTCAAAGTCAGTGTAAAAAAAGATTATCACTCCTATTTTACAATGAGAAATCTGAAGTGTTTTAAGTAAATTAACTTGTTAAGCAAGGACTTTAACTTAGTTCTGTATTTATTCTAAAATGTCTCCTTCTAATCATCAAATATTTGGGTCTTTTAGAATGTATTTCTCACTTTAGCCTTGATGGTGACGTTGGCACAGAGAAAACAAGGCAAATCATTTTTCTGTGCCTCATCTATGGAGTAGGGATAATAATCCATGTCCTCTAAAGGCTGGCACTCGACGAGTCCTTTTCTTGAGTACAAGACTAACATCACAAAGGGCACCTCTTTTTGTATTTGGCTTCTAGTTTCTAATAATCTAACAGGCTCATAATCCAAAACAATTTTATATTCTTTTATGTACCCTAAAAGGGCTACAAAGGACAAACAAATCTGGGGCTATCTTTTTTTGGAAGTTCAAAAGAATTCTTTAAGTCATGGTGACCTTAATGCAAGACAGAACGTCTGTATAGTGAAAGCATATTTCTTTATGAGTCATTCATGATGGAAAAGGTTTCATAGACTCTGATAGAAAACAAAGAAGATGAGTCTACTTTAAAATGTATAAGGCTGGTTTAGAACGGGCTCAGAGATTGTATTCTCTTGAATACTCTTAATAAGTCTCTCTGCCCTAGAACTAAGTGGGTCTCAAATAATGTTTAATTGAAGTTCTTCAAGTGCAAAACACATGTAACACACTTGCTTTTCAGAAGAAAATTCAGTTCATAGCTAAATAAACCATTCTGGCACCAGTCTATAAATAAATAATATTTGTGTAACACGTATGGCTATGAAGTGATTAAATAAAAAATAATAATAGTTGGAACATGAGGAGTAGAGTTGTTTAAATGGGGAAGGTAATAGGTTCTATCAGAGTATAATTTTTGAAAGAAAGAGAACCTTTTTCATTTTGGAACAAATCTAGATTTTCTTTTGCTTTTTGAAAATAAACAGTAAAATAAATACTTTGCTTGCCACTAATAATAATAATATCACAGAGAAAAATATAATCATGCATAAATGAAGCTACTCCTGACTAAAAAGCTGCAGACAGCATTTTGCAGAATATGTTAAGCAAGAACAATCCTTAGATTCCAGCCTTTCATGCTTCCATACGGTGGCCAGAACATAGAAACACAGTTCCTCAAAACAGTGTTCTTAAGATGTGAATTTTCAACAAGTTACAAATAGAAAGAACTTTTCATTACATTTAATTGTTATTAAAAGCTATGTTACAAAATAAAAAGTTCCCTTCCAACACAGACTTCATAAGAAATAAATGGCATAGAAAACAGAAGAGCATCTGAAATACTATTAAAAATCCAAAATAAAGTGGTGGATCCACAGACCTCAGAAGAAATAAACAGTATGAGAAAAGAAGAGAACCTACTATAAAAGAAGAGAAATACTATAAAGACACAAAGTAAATCCAAAGGGGCATAAGATGAAGTAGCCAATAGGTGCAAGCTAGAGACGACCCAGAAGTTTCAGTTACAAGAAAACACTTGAAGAAACTGTGATTAAGAAGTTAAAGAAAGTAAAGGGAAACATAGACAAAATGGATAAAAGGATGAAGGATTACAATAGAGAATTAGAGTCTACAAAAAAAAGAATCAAACATTCTAGAAATGCAAAATATAGAATCTGGAATAAAGATATCTTTAGTGGGTTTAAGAACAGCCTCAAAACACAAGACAGGATTTGTAGACTCAAAATGGGTCACTAGAAAGTATTTGAGAAACACTGACAGAAGAAAGAATGGAAAGGACAAAATGAAATATGTAAGAAATCTGAGATATAATTAAAATGTGTAGTACGCATATAACATATAACTGGGGTCCCAAAGATTAAAGAAATAGTGGCCCAAAGCTTTTCAAATCTAATGAAAAACAACCCATGATTTCAAGAAATTCAGTGGACTGAATACAAAGATAAATACAAAGAGAACTTCAGATCTTATTATCCCAAAAACTCTTATGAGAAAGTCTTTAAAACAGAGATTAAAAAATTATTGCTTTCAGAAAAATAACAGTAAGAAACACCACTGACAAAAGCTGTATGATAGAAGATGGTGTTAAAGAGCTGCAAGAAAAAAACAAAACAAAATAAATCCTTCTAACCTAGGATTCTATACAGAATGAAAATAGCCTGCAAAATAAAAAAAAAAAAAGAGAAAAAAGAAAGAATTTTTCAGATAACCAAAGATGAGGGAATTGTTGCAAGTAAATCAACAAAAGAAGAAATTACTAAAGGTTGTTTTTCATGTCAAAGGATAAGGATCTCAGATGAAAAAACAGAAGTACAGGAACAGAAGTACAAGAGTTTATAATTTAAGTAGAAGGAAAAAATGTGGTTTTGGCAAAAATGATAGTACAGGGATAAATAAACTATTATAATCTCACAGTATTTAGGACACAGTCAGTATAGACTATAGTCATGGTTGCACATTGTAATTTTTATATTGAGCTCTAAAATAGTGATACAAAAATGTATAACAAAAAGAGCTAATAGAGGAGATAAAAATCCAATAATAAAATGTAATTTATTAATGCACAGAGAAGTAATATTCTTAGTCAGTAAGGAATAAAAGGATTATATGACTGACTTTTTTTTAAATATAAGGTTGAACTATTTGAACTCTGAGCTTCCTCTCTGGGTTTTTCATGTTATTTTAATATGCTGTTAGAAACAATACCTACATTATTGCAGTCTCCATTTTCTTTCTCACTCCCTATCAGCATGCCTACAACTTGGAACTATTGTTCTCTATCAGTTGATTTAAATTATACACTGGTGTATATTAGTTTCCACCACCTTCTCAATTCAGTTCACACTTAATGTATTATAATGTTTACAGCACTGGGACCCTTAAGATCAATAACGCAGCATGTCCAAGAGCCAGAGACCAGCTCATAAGGAATGGGGGTGGCACAAAGGTTATTATTTTTCACTAAAAGTATATCTAATTCCTCTACTAGGTATCATCAGGAGGTGAGTATAATTCTACTCTTTACATATTAACAAGAACCTGAGAGAAAAGAGTATTTTAATTAAGGTATTGTCAGAAAGCAGTAAAAGGATTTAGATTCCAGGATTTTGAAATCCAAATCTCTACTTCTCACCCTCAATCCATCCTGTCATTCATTTCCAATTTTGTAAATGCAGAGATTTTAAAATGTTAACACAAGTCCTGGGAACATAGCCATATTCTTTCCGATTTCTAGCATCAATTTTCTTATTCCTTCTTTACAGGCCAGACTTCCAAGACTTATCAGATTCTTGGAGTGATTTTAGAACATTTAGGAATATAGATTCTCAAGTCTTGTCTCAGATCTAACTGCATCATAATCTCTGTGGATGGGGTTCAGGAAATTTTTGTTTTAAGACATAGAAATCACCCTTCCAGGCTATGTTATCTCTTAAAAGGCACAAACAAAAAACCAAAAATCTCTATCTACCGAAAATGTACTTGGGCCGAGCAAACTATATCTTCTTTGAACCACCATAGCAGATCATACTGTTGGAAGGACCATTGTCTATTAAAAGAGCTGACCCACAGAGTCATGGTGGGCAAATCTATTAAGCATGTCACTTTGATAGGGCTATTTATCAATCTGAGTATGCTATTAATGCAACTGCATACTTTCACAAATAGGTGACTCCAGTTGAGTTCCTGGGGCTTTTTAGGAATTATTATTCCAGGTACTTTCAAGTTTGCTGGGGGATTTCAAGAATGGGGCAGAATACATGGTAGCCAATGCTCCTCTTCAGTCACATTGTCTGGCTTTCTGAAAACCTTCATGAGCCTCAAGATGTATTTTTCTTTGAGGTTTTTTGCTCACATTCATATTCTACTTAATTTTTCTTCCAAAAATAAAGTTTTGAGGGAATGATTTATTCCATAAAGCAAGTCAGAAAGAGACACAATGTTTTGTTACTAAGGTAAGAGAGATCATTTGGGCACAGGGAGAAAAGCATGAGTTTGCATGAAAACGAAAACACCTCCCTCACTGCATGTCTTCCTTTCCCTAGCAACTCTTCTTGCCCACCTTTCACAGCCTAAGATTGACTCTTGAGCAGGACAGCACATTTTTATACCAGCCCAGGTGAGCTCTGAAAAGTTCAAAATAAAACATGAGCTGGGCTGTCAAGAGCATCTCAACCATACTTTAAGGACCCTGAACCTTCTCTCTTACTGTCAAACCCACTTGTGGTTTGCGACCTCTACACTTATTATCCTTACTTTCCAGACAGTAGAGGCAACTGACCAACATCTAACCACAGACCAAAGGCTGAAAACATTCAGCCTCATCCAGCCTTGTGCCAGCGTTGCAGATCTTCCTACTTAAGCTATTTTGAGTTCTCTTAAAAGGCTAATTCATAGGCAACGGACCTGCCACTATGCAGCAATGGCGCCATCTACAGAACAATGTGTGAAAAAAGTGACCCATACCTCAGAGATGAAGGTCAGAATTGGGGGTAGGAGTGGAAAAAGATAATTTTTTAAAGCATAGCACTTTACAGTATATTTTCTGTGTGCATTTAGTAGGTTAGTGTTATCTTTGCTTTTAAAGGGCAGCTCTGTATTTTTCACTACCAATAGTTCATTTTATTTAAAAGTGTGAAGTTACAAAAATAAAATTGAGAAAATAATAAATTTGGAACTAACAAATCAAAATCACAACGCATATAGTCATGGATCATGCTAAATGGGGTGGAGTCCTGAAGCCAACAACTGTGGTGGTGGTCTGCTGATTCCTCATCTTCCAGACAGCAGCAGAGCAGTAGCTTCTACTCAGACCAGGTACACCTTGTGAAAGTACTTCCTGCAAGCTCAGCCTATAGCCTGCTCCTCCAGCCCTTCCAAAAATGTTGGGAGTCATCCCCAAACTGCTAATTAACCTCTTTTTACATACATTAATTAGAAGGTGCTCTGTTGCCTTCAACCTAATCCTAACTCTATACGATGACACAGAAATGAAAAAGGTTACTGATGGAAGTGAGGTGTGAGGTAAGGAGGCCTCTGCTGCCAGCCACCCCCTCCTAAATGATTATAAAGTGACAGCTATGAAGGTAGATAGAAAGTAGGTAGTTATGAAGGTAGACAGTTAGGAAGGTATGATAGGTGTGTCTCCCAGATCCCAGGCCAATGTTGTATCACGCGAGTCCTGACCACTAAAGACTTCTGGGAAATGTAGTCTTTAGCTTCCAGAACATAGTGGGCAGCAAATCCATTCCATGTGAGTGGGAATGACATAGTGAGCCAGTCTTCAGTACCCGCCTCACATTATTTCAGCCTGAAAATTCTTTCTGTGCTTCTGCACACACCTGTTTGTTCTCATTTCAGAGGCAGTTTTGTTTAATAAGGGCAGCTGACAGTGTTTTCCAAATTTCAGTGATTCTTATACCACAGTCATGCCTAATATTTGTTTAATATTTTTAAAAAACCTACTGAACATTTTAATTTAATTTTCCTAAGCAAGTGTCTTGGAGAGCTCATAAGCTTGCTCTAACCATTATATTTTCTCTAGGGCATATTAAAATGAATATGTGACATTTAAATTTTAAAATGTTTAACTGCATACCACCAAATATTCATTTTGTAGGGAAAGAGTGAAGACTTTGGAGTTATGTCTGATCCTGATAACTGTCTACTAACCTCACTTACCTTCAGCCTCCACTTTCCCAGCAGGATTCAGTCATACCACATGTAAGTACTTGCCCGATCTATCACCCAGTGGCTCTAAAAATGATTCATTGTTAGATATTTTCTTACTTTTCAAAGGTTCTAAGACAGTAATTGATCTCTCTGGAAATGTGAGGTATTTAAATATATTTGACAATCATTTTCAATGAGGTATGATGGGATTTCACTCAGTAAGAAAACACAGGATGCAGTTTATAATAAGCCAACATTGGTCTCAGTATAAAAAATGATAAAATCACTTTCATTCTTAAGCTCTGTGTTTATAATTTGTGTACTTTTCTCTATGTACATTATACTCCAATAAAAAGCTTATAATAGAAAGAGAAATGTCAAGAGATTTCTTTCAAATAAACTTGGACATAGGTGGATGAAGCTACAAATAAGATATTTTCTACAGAAAGAATGGGCAATGAATGCAAAGTAGATATTCTAGTAGAATGAAGAGAGCAAAAAAAGATTTATACAACTGTTTTCTGGGAGACTTAGTACAGAGTATTGTTCTTCAAATCTAAGAGTCTCTTATTTTGTACCATAATACAAATGAAAATGGATTTAAGTCAAAAGAGAAAAAATTGTTGAAAATTACCCTTCATATCAGGGTTCTCAGTTGACTCTTTTCTCCACTGATTTGAGTTGAAAATTATAGGTTTTCAATTATCGTTCCCCCCCAAGTCATATAATTTGGTTCTTTTCCTTTAGACTTGAAGTAAGTATTTTTTTCTACTGCATTGTATCATCACAGTCACAGACATTTTGGATTTAGGTATTCTTTTTTCAAACACTTGGAAATTATAAGTACTTTTCATCTCAGAAATGTGTAATAATGATGTGGAGAGGGAACTGAAGTAAACTGTAATTCAGGGGACAAAATATGCAAACTCTAGCAGTTAAATATGACTTATGTGAAGAATACAATAAAAAGTCTCTAAAAATTTATGAAAACTGAAAGGAAGAAAAAACATGTGTTTAAAAAGACACTAATAGAGAAAGATATTCACATCTAAAGAAAAAATTACTCTTGAAGTTTGTTTACATTTTGAGTGGCTCTGGCAACTAGAATAAATTATAATAAAAGCATTAGGAAGCCTGAGTGTGTCCCAGCAGTATCACCTTGAGAATGAATAAAACTAGGGTGAGCAAAAGCCTGGTTTCTGCTGGTAAAGATAGTCACAGAGGCGTTTGTCTTTGCAACAGCTGCCATTGGAGAGATCCCAGGGCCGAGTTCTTCATTCTCCAGTGTTAAACAGCAGAACATGGGGCATCTACTCAACTGGCATGGATCATGGCAGAAGTGGTATGCTGAGGGTTGGCTTTCCAGTTCTCCACCCAGCAATGTTGAGTGCTTATAAAGAAAAGATTTGTTTTATATAGACACACTAGGCTAGAGTCTATGTGTTCTGTTCCTGGTTAAATATACCCTCATGAATATAGGATGATGGAGCAATAAAATGTATTAATAATAGAAAATGTTCAACTTAAAAAGTATGAAGAAGAATTGTGACCCATTTTAAGAAAATTTAGGATAAAATCAACAATCAAATATTTTTCTCTTAGTGGGCTCTTGGGCAATTGAAGAAAATATTACTGTGTAACTCCTGGGTAAAACATTTTCCCAGCCCAGGGACAAAATATCTTTGAACCGAAATCAGTCAGAGAGAGAAATAAAGTGGGAGAAACCCATTTATTGCTTGCAAGCAGTCATCTACTTCTGCTGGTCTGTGTCTCTTATGACCTGGCTGTAGAAAAAGGCCCCCCACCCAACCTCTCTGGTCCAGATATGCCCTCACTCGCCCTTGTAATTACCCACTGATATGGAGATAGCCTACTTCTCTCCACCCATTGGAAACACCTATTGATATGGAGATGCACTAAGGCCAGGTGAGAGATTCTGGAAATATTGCAATTTTACCCACATACTATATTTAGTTTTATATGTTTATGTAGTAGAATGGAAGGTGGGATAGTACTATGAATACACAGAAATAATAAGGATCATAAGGGAATACTATAAAAATGCTATTCCAAGAAGTAGATAACTTAAATGGAATTAACAAATTCCTAGAAAGACAAACTACTGAAACTGATTCTAGAAGAAATTAAAAATCTGAATAGGCCTATAAAAAGAGATTGAATTAGTAATCAAAAAATGTCCCACAAAGAAAATTCCGGGACCAGATGGCTTCAGGGTGAGTTCTGCTAAATGTTTAAAGGAAAATTAACATATTCAGAAACTCTTCCAAATACAAAACCAAAGAAGAACAGAAGAGGAGGAACAACTTCCCAATGCATTTCATGAGGCCAGTATTACCCTGACACCAAAACCAGATAAAGTCATCATAAGAAAAGAAAATTAAAGACCAATATCTATTATGAATATACATGCAAAAATCTCCAACAAAACACTAGCAAAACAAATTTGGCATCATGTAAGGATTATATACCTATGATTGAGTGGTATTTATCCCAGGAATGCAAGGCTTGTTTAATTTATAAAAGCCATCCAATGTAATACCACATATTAATTGAATAAAGGATAAGAAGCACACAGACATCTTTACAGGTCTTAGGGGAATAGAAGGGAATTTATCTAGCCTGATAAAATACATTTATGAAAAATCCACAATTAATATCATAGTTTATGGTGAAATAATGAAAGCTTTCACCCCAAATCAGGAATAAGGCAAGATGCTATTCAAACTACTTCTATTCAACATTGCCCTAGAGGTTCTAGCCAGGACATTAAGCAAGAAAAAGTAATAAAATGCATCCAGGTTGGAAAGGAAGAAGTAAAACTACTTCCATTCATGGAAGACAGGACCTTATTGTATAGAAAATCTTAGGAATCCACAAAAAACAATCAGAGCTAATAAATGAGTTCAATAAGACTGCAGGGTACATGATCAATATATTAAAAAATCACCTGTTTTTCTATACAGTGACAATGAGCAACCAGAAAAAAAATTTTTTAATTCCATTTGTAATCACACCAAAAATAATAGACTATTTAGGAATAAATTTAGTAAAAGTACACTGAATACTATAAAACATTGTTGAAATAAAGAAGACATAAATAAATAGAAAGACATCCTATGTTCATGGACTGAAAGTATTGTTAAGATGGTAATACTTTCCAAATTGATGTACAAATTTACTGCAGTCTCCATCAAAGTGCCAACTGCTGTTTTTGCAGAAATTGACAAACTGATCCTAAAATTTATACAAAAATGCAAGGGATCCAGAATAGTCAAAACAATCTTGAAAAGAAAGAACAAAGTAGGAGTATCATGCACATAGATTTCAAAACTTATTATAAACCTACATTAATCAAGAAAGTGGTACTGGCATAAAAGTTAACATATATATCAAGGGACTAGAGTTGAAGGCATAGAAATAAATCTAAACATTCCTGGTCATTTGATTTTTAACAAAGGTCCTAAAATTATTTAATAGGGAAAAAACCAGTCCTTTCAGTAGATGGCACTGGGACAACTGGATGTCCATACGCAAAAGAATGAACTTGAACTCCTACCTCAAAATGGATCAAAGAGTTAAATGTAGGAACTAAAACTCTAAACCCTTAAAAAGAAAACATAGATCTAAATCTTTGTTACTTTGGATGAGGCAATGGTTTTTTAGATATGATGTAAAACCCAAGGAACCCAAGAAAATTAAGGTAAATTGGACTCCATCAAAATGTAAAACTTTTGTATATCAAAGGACACTGTCAAGAAAGTAAGAAGACAACTCACAGGATGGGTGGGATTTGCAAATCATATATCTGATGATGAGCTAGTATTTAAAAAAAATAAAGAACTTTTTCAATTCAACAATAAAAAGATAAATAATCAACTTAGAATGGACAAAGAATTTGAATAGACATTTCTTTAAAGAAGATACACAAATGACAAGAAGCAAATGAAAAAATGCATATCATCAATTATTAGTGAAATGCAAATCAAAATCAAAACGAAATGTCACTTCACACTTGCTAGAATATCTATGACTAAAACATTGGTAAGTAACAAATGTTGATAAGATTATGGAGAAATTTGAGCTCTTCAACATTGCTACTGGGAAGATAATAGATGTAGTTACTGTGGAAAACAGTTTGGCAGTTAAACATGAGAGTTACCTTATGCATACCCCAAGTATATGTCCAAGAGAATTAAAAATATTTAAAAAAAACCTAAATGTTCATCAGCTGATGAATTAATACACAAGTGATATATCCATTCAATGGAATGTTGTTCATTCATAAAATGATAACATTCATATGTTCATTCATATGACAACATGATGAAAGTTATACTAAGTGAAAAAAGCGAGATGAAAGGCCACATAGTGTATGACTTCACTTATATGAACTGTCAAGAAAAGTAAACACCTAGACACAGAAAGTAAATTAGTAGTTTTCAGAGGCCAGGAGAAGGTCATGCTGGAGAATGACTGCAGTAAATGCAGGGTTTCAACCTGGGACCATGAAAATATTCTGAGATTGGATAGTGGTGATGGTGGCACAACTTTTGAATATATTGGAAACTACTGAATTTCATACTTTTAAATGATAAACATTATGGTATATGAAATATATGGCAATAAAAAATCTACATCTCTTTCAAAAACAAAGGCAAATACTTTTTGCTAAGTATTAAAAAACAGAATTTTTCTTACTGTTATGAAAATGAATCAAATCTAACTCTTTATATGCCCCTTTAAAGAGTTTCTTCACCTTCTGATTCAGGAAGGATTAAGAATTTCAAATTTTTCAGTCCCCAGAAATAATCTCTTAGAATAAATAAATTCTCAGAAAAAAGTTCAGTGATAGAATGAGCAAGAGAGGAGATTACTAACAATGGAGTAAGAGACTAAGAGCTTTCACATGCATCATGGCACTGGTGCATACACATGAAGGTTTTCTTGATCCTCATGACAGTATGGTGTGTTAACTTTTATTGCATATATGTATTTGTGTATTGCATTACTATAATCGTATTATATGTTATAATTATATATACAAATTTATGTATCATATTTATTTTAGTCACAGATAATATAAAGAAAAGGCTGCATAATATGTGAGCAGGAGAGAATTAAACCGAGAAGTTCGAGTTGGAAAGATGTCAGTCTTAGCTTGAAGACCGAACATCAATCTTCTTATACATAAAACATCAGGGAAAAATACTTCAGAAAAGTCTTGAGACAGAATAGTAGGAGAACAATACAAATTGCTGGACAGGAAAAAAAACATATCTAGAGAACAGCTTCTGAGTAAAAGTATTTAAATCAGCTTCTGAGTAAAAGTATTAAATACTTTCAGAAAATATGTCTGGCCACTTAAGGCCTTTTTCCTTCCACTCTTTGGTCAGTTTTATCATTGGCTTATTCCTGATTCTTATACACCATCTCCAGCT
Source organism: Manis pentadactyla (assembly GCF_030020395.1). Lineage (NCBI taxonomy): Eukaryota > Metazoa > Chordata > Mammalia > Pholidota > Manidae > Manis > Manis pentadactyla. The sequence goes on from NC_080023.1 coordinate 103,215,835, forward strand.
TAGCCCTTCTCATCCAATTCCAAATCAGCCAATTTCTCTGTACTGCTGTCTTGTTCTCTTCAATCTGCCCATTTTATCTGACTTTTTTCTTCTTTCCTTATACCCATGGTAAGCATTTATTCTGTGTTGCTTGCCCAGTGTATTAATCACTTAGGCACAACATAAACATATATTAAATTAATGGGTACATAAAGGACAACTCCTCTGTTTTGGTAAAGTGATAAAAATCTCAACATCAAGTGCAATAGTAGTTTAAATACACTTTCATTCTAATACCAAATATAAAATGGGCTTATCTATTTTACCATCTTTTCCACTAAATCTTCCCAAATGTGATGCAATAAAGATTTATGATATGAGAAAAATAGTATTTTAGTGGACAAAATCAGAATATCTGCTTTCCTTTTAGGTCTTGCCTTTTATATTCTCAATGATCTGTAAAACTGAGTCAATCATCAGATAAGTGACCCAAAGCAGCTACTAGAGATAAAATTTTGCTTGTTATTTCAATTTAAATTATTCATTTTTCTTAATTCCTTTACTTTTATTATAAAGTACAACTCTCTATTCTTTTTCAAAAAAGAAAACCTATTATCTGCCTTTTATCTTCATTTAATTATGTGTCTACTCTGTCCTTTTTTTTTTTTTTTTGGGAAATCATGGTCCTGGAAAAACTTAGTTCTAATTGAATAAACATTTAAATTAAATCTATACAATAAGGTACAAATTTCCATAACAGCACAGTACAAATAAATCAATATTTGCAGAAGAATAACCGGCGAATCAATGCTTAACTAAATTTCCCACTAATCTGGTCAAATGAGACTCTATAGTTAGATTTAATTTTATTAATTTTTAAATTCATTTAATTCTGTTTAAAGTGAATAAATTAATATAGTATACTTTACATTTCTGAGTTCTAGGTTTTAAACTTTTAACCACCACAATTTCATTGCATCTTTATACCTTAACCTTATTCTAAGAATAAGAAAGGTGAAATTCAGAGATCAAGTGACTTACCCAACCCAATTCAGCAAACAAGGAAGGGTACAGCTAGGATTTGAATCCAAGGATATGACCTTAGCCCATGTTCTTTCCACTCTTCCATAGTTGACTAGCTAGAAAGGTGTGGGGATGGGATACAGTGAAGTTATTGCAGGCTGTCATGAATGTCCCTCCATCTAGATTTAAAAGTTCTTTCTTGGAATTAGCAGAGTGCCCAGGTGATTATCATTTCTGGATAAAGTTTTGATGATAACAGTGAATTAACCAGGGCATCTCCATCCTTCAGTTCTTCCCACACAACACGCTGGACAATAATATTCATACTGTGACCCAGAACTTTTGTTCATCCCCTATTGTAGCTTCCCACTCTAACTAGCACAAAAGTTTCATTAATGGAAGATCTGAGGCCACCCATCAAATCAACAAATAAATATTTTACCGCTATGAAATACAAAGCACTGTGTTTCGTACAGCATATGTATATGTGTGTATCAATATGTATTTTTCCCTTGAAGGAACCTACATATTAGTTGACAAAATAAGATACAAATGTAACTCAAACAATATAGAGCATGAAATAATTAAATGGTGATTTCCTAAGCCAGAGAAATGTGCCAAAGAAAATGTTAAATACTTTTACCAATATATTCCACTGGCTTTTGAGGATCTCTCGGAAGTTTCAAAACCAAAACAACTCAGCATGTCTTAGAGAAGAATTCCTTGCTGTCCTCCAGAATCTTCCCACTCAGTAAATTACTCCACCATCTAACCTTTATTACATGGGAACCCAGAATCAGTCCCTCTGTGTCCACTTCCTATAGCCAATGCACCAGCCAATTCTGTCTATTCAACCTACTTAGTATCTCTTCAATCTCTTTTAATCCGTCCATCTTGATTTTGATACGTGTCTTTCTTTAATAATGTCTAGACCTCCCAGTAGACTATAAATTCCACTGATCAGGAACGATGCCTCTTTTTGCCTACCACTTTATTCTCAGAATCTAACAAAATTTCTCATACAGAATACACCCTCAATAAAGGTGTTGAATACATGTAGGAACACACAGAAAGTATCAGGCCATTAGCAAATTGAGAATTCATTTTCATTTTGAACTCCAAGCAGTCAGTAATATATTCATTCAATGGTTTTTGAAAACTTAACATCCATACAAAAACCTGCACACAGATATTCAAAGCAGCTTTACTCATTTAATGGCTTACATTTTTTTCAGTTGCAAGTGACAAAAATGAACTACAAGTGGCTTAAGCCATGTTGAATTTATTGACACATATTTAAGCATTCAGGGAGTTGAGTTCTTAGGGAAGCTTGATCTAGGACTTAGTTTTTTTCATTTCTACTTTTTGCCTTGCTTCTTCAGTGGAGACCTTATTCTAAAGTCACCATTTGGCATTGTTCACAGGATGGCTGCATCAGCACTTGGCCTGAGTCCAGCAAGAAAGTAGAAGCTTTTCTTTTTCAGATTTGGCAAAAATGTCTTGGGCCTTACTCCTACTGGCCAGAATTGGGCCATCCCTAAACCAATCACTGTGACTTACACTAATGATGGAACATTTTTGGAGTTGTAAATAGGGACAATTCCAGTCAAATGCCATAGTCTAAGTTGAAAAAGGGTTCATTTTCCAAAGGAAATTTTTACCATAAAAAGGGTGAATATTTTTCAGTACGGCAAAAACAGCAGACAACAGACCCCTATAGGGTTTTTATGCCTTTCAATTTTTGCTGTCATTAGGTCAGAAAAATACTAGTATCTACAGAAAATTTGTTAAACTAGTGTACACAGAGAAAGAGAAAACTATAGAATATGCCACAACCCTTCAATGGTGCAGGTGGCAGTGTTGGCAGGGGTATCACAATACGGAATTCAATTTTTAGAATAAATAAACTAAAGCTACAAAGCTATAAATATGGGCCTCAGAACAAGACTAGGGAGGCTCAGTAATGCAGTCATAAGGCCAGAGCAACACAGCACAGCACAGAATGTATTTGTTTACCATTAGGGTAAAAAAGTTGCTATTGGATTATTGGATGACTGAAAATTTGATGACTTGCTGAAAAATACTGCCACATATATTCATATATTTATGCTTATTGAGATTCTGATATCCTAAGTGGGCAAAACCAGATGAGCAGCCCAACTACCCTACATTTGCACAGCAATCTGTCTGTATATATATATGTTACTTGAGGATGCAGAAACTAACAAGACTAAGACAACAAAGAAGGCAGAGCAGGACTTATTGCCAGAGACACGTGCTGCAGAAAAAAAGTGGCTTAGGAGTTGTAGAGACCAATTCAGGCTGCGCTCTTCAGAGAGAAATGCAGACAATAATATTTTGTCCTTCCCAAAGGAAGATAATACAGGAAACATAAAAATATGTGTTTTCCCTTGCTTGTTTTTCTTCCCCCAGTCAATAGTAACATCTTGGAAGTGACTCAGCCATGTATTTTTACCTTCTCTCTCTTGTTACATAGGCATGTACTGATGTAACACCAAATAAGGATAAGGATGTTACCTATAACTAAGAAAATAGAAAGCTTCAATCAGTCCTCAGGAAATATGAAGAGCTAACATGTCTTGTACTGAATTTTGAAAGCCTCAGTAAGATTCCATTCTCAGAGGACCTTATTACCAGCAAGGCCAGAGCATCAAAAGAAACATCTTTCCCTTCCTCCACCCCAGGAGATGAGGGAAAGGTGGCGTCCAGGGGCTCAGTCACATGAAATTTGCAACTGAAACAATGATATCAGACAACCCACAATCTCATCTACGGACATATCCAGCTCACCAATGTTTTCTGTGCCCCATCTCACACTTCACCTCCTCTTATTCCCACCCCTATTATCTGTGCCTGACGACAAAGGGTTAACCCTTCATGTCTGCTCACTACAGACCAAATAGTTCTCCTCCTCTTTACCATTTTCTTCTGCTTTTTCATTATTACTTTTTCCCATTACTAAGGGTAGAACAGCTGTTAATATTTTCAGGAAAATGCATCATTTTTTTTTTGAGAGGGCATCTCTCATATTTATTGATCAAATGGTTGTTAACAACAATAGAATTCTGTATAGGGGAGTCAATGCTCAATGCACAATCATTAATCCACCCCAAGCCTAATTCTCATCAGTCTCCAATCTTCTGAAGTATAATGAACAAGTTTTTACATGGTGAACAAATTCTTACATAGTGAATAAGTTCTTACATGGTGAACAGTACAAGGGCAGTCATCACAGAAATTTTCGGTTTTGATCACGCATTAAGAACTATAAACAATCAGGTCAAATATGAATATTTGTTTGATTTTTATACTTGATTTATACGTGGATCCCACATTTCTCCCTTATTATTATTATTATTATTTTTTAAATAAAATGTTGAAGTGGTAGGTAGATGCAAGATAAAGGTAGAAAACTTAGTTTAGTGTTGTAAGAGATCAAATGTAGATGATCAGATGTGTGCCTGTAGACTATGTGTTAATCCAAGCTAGACAAGGGCAATAAAACATCCACGTATGCAGAAGATTTCTCTCAAAACAGGGGGGGTGAGGTTCTAAGCCTCACCTCTGTTGATCCCCAATTTCTCACCTGATGGCCCCCCTGCTACTGTGCCTGTCTTAGGTTGTTCCTCCCTTGAGGAATCTTACCCGTCTCTGGCTAACCAGTCATCTTCCGGGGCCATACAGGGAACTGTAAAGTTGGTAAGTGAGAGAGAAGCCATATTGTTTGAAAAGGTTAGCTTTTTACTTCCTTGCAGATTTATGCCCTGTGGCTTCTATGCCCAGCATTTGTCTTGAGGTATCTTTACCACTTGGAGCAATTATGATACTCGGTAAATTCGATATGAGGCACGAATTCTATTTAAGGGTTGTAATTAGGAAGGAAGAAGAAAAGCTATAGAAGTAGCAGGCAGAAGAAAACATGGGAAGATTGATTATTTCTTTGACATATCTTCTTGTAGAGTAACTTAAGCATGTATAGGTTTTAAACTACTAATTAAATTGTGCACACACATTAACATAATAGGAATACAGTTACATAACCAAAGCAGATCTATAATTACCAGCCATCTCCAGTGAAGCCAAGAAAACCAGTTAGGCACCTAGGCATTTGTGAAAATTTGTCTATGATATGATGGACATTGTCCAACTGTACTTGAACAGTCTGAGAGAAATCAGACAAATTAAAACACCCCATTCCTGGGAACTGTTCACAACCCATATGTTCTTTTAACAGTAGATAGTCTGTAGTTGTAAGATTTTGGAGCGCTACAATTTGCACTTCTCCTAATTCTTGGTTGAGTTCCAACAGTGTAGATCCAGTCAAATTTGTTCTTTTACTGTATGCACAGGCCAGCTTAGATATCTCCCTCTTCATTCCAATGGCAAGTCCAGGAACTGGTGGGATGAATGCAGCTACAACTGCAGCATCGCCTGGATCTTTGTTGAGGTTTTTTGATGATCATCTTCTGGTATGACTCTTCCAGAGAGTGCTGATGTTGGAAGTTCTTCTTCATATCATATCTTAGTTCATTTTCTGGGTAGCCAAATTAGGCTTTGATCCTCTGTATAAACACAAACAGACCCTTTGCCTACACTTTGATATGCCCTTAATACCAATGTGTAGAACTCATTGGAGGTCACCACACAGGAACTGCTTTTTTTTTTTTAAGAGAAAGGAATATTATCAGAAAAGTGTATCTCCATAGTCGATCATCTGATACCCTTTAAGTGATCAAAATTAAGGATATTTAAAGCATGCATTAATCGTTGATATACAGTTAGTTTTATCCTATCATGGAGTAATCCAACTTTTCTTTCTTTCTTTCTTTCATTCTTTCTTTCTTTCTCTTTTTTTTGTTATCTTTAATCTACACTTACATGAAGAATATTATGTTTACTAGGCTCTCCCCTATACCAGGTCCCCGCTATAAACCCCTTTACAGTCACTGTCCATCAGCATAGCTAAATGTTGTAGAATCACTACTTGTCTTCTCTGTGTTGTACAGCCCTCCCCTTTCTCCCACCCCCCCATGCATGCTGATCTTAATACCCCCCTCCTCCCTCCCCCCCATTATCCCTCCCTACCCACCCATCCTCCCCAGTCCCTTTACCTTTGGTACCTGTTACTCCATTCCTGGGTTCTGTGATTCCGCTGCTGTTTTGTTCCTTCAGTTTTTCCTTTGTTCTTATACTCCACAGATGAGTGAAATCATTTGGTATTTCTCTTTCTCCGCTTGGCTTATTTCACTGAGCATAATACCCTCCAGCTCCATCCATGTTGCTGCAAATGGTAGGATTTGCCCTCTTCTTATGGCTGAGTAGTATTCCACTGTGTATATGTACCACATCTTCTTTATCCATTCATCTACCAATGGACATATAGGTTGTTTCCAATTCTTCACTATTGTAAATAGTGCTTCAATAATCATAGGGGTGCATCTGTCTTTCTCAAACTTGATTGCTGCATTCTTAGGTTAAATTCCTAGGAGTGGAATTCCTGGGTCAAATGGTAAGTCTGTTTTGAGCATTTTGATGAAACTCCATACTGCTTTCCACAATGGTTGAACTAGTTTACATTCCCAACAGCAGTGTAGGAGGGTTCCCTTTCTCCACAGCCTTGCCAACATTTGTTGTTGTTTGTCTTTTGGATGGCAGCCATCCTTACTGGTGTGAGGTGATACCTCATTGTAGTTTTAATTTGCATTTCTCTGATAATTAGCGATGTGGAACATCTTTTCATGTGTCTGTTGGCCATCTGTATTTCTTTTTTGGAGAACTGTCTGTTCAGTTCCTCTGCCCATTTTTTAATTGGGTTATTTGATTTTTGTTTGTTGAGGCATGTGAGCTCTTTATATATTTTGGACGTCAAGCCTTTATCGGATCTGTCATTTTCAAATATATTCTCCCATACTGTAGGGTTCCTTTTTGTTCTATTGATGGTGTCTTTTGCTGTACAGAAGCTTTTCAGCTTAATATAGTCCCACTTGTTCATTTTTGCTGTTGTTTTCCTTGCCCGGGGAGATATGATCAAGAAGAGGTCACTCATGTTTATGTCTAAGAGGTTTTTGCCTATGTTTTTTTCCATGAGTTTAATGGTTTCATGGCTTACATTCAGGTCTTCGATCCATTTTGAATTTACTTTTGTATATGGGGTTAGACAATGGTCCAGTTTCATTCTCCTACATGAAGCTGTCCAGTTTTGCCAGCACCATCTGCTGAAGAGACTGTCATTTCACCATTGTATGTCCATGGCTCCTTTATCAAATATTAATTGACCATATATGTTTGGGTTAATGTCTGGAGTCTCTAGTCTGTTCCACTGGTCTGTGGCTCTGCTCTTGTGCCAGTACCAAATTGTCTTGATTACTATGGCTTTACAATAGAGCTTGAAATTTGGGAGTGAGATCCCCCCTACTTTGTTCTTCTTTCTCAGGATTGCTTTGGCTATTCGGGTTCTTTGGTGTTTCCATATGAATTTTTAAGTTATTTGTTCCAGTTCATTGAAGAATGTTGCTGGTAATTTGATAGGGATTGCATCAAATCTGTATATTGCTTTGGGCAGGATGGCCATTTTGACGATATTAATTCTTCCTAGCCACGAGCATGGGGTGAGTTTCCATTTGTTAGTGTCCCCTTTAATTTCTCTTAAGAGTGACTTGTAGTTTTCAGAGTATAGGTCTTTCACTTCTTTGGTTAGATTTATTCCTAGGTATTTTATTCTTTTTGATGCAATTGTGAATGCAATTGTTTTCCTGATTTCTCTTTCTATTGGCTCATTGTTCGTGTATAGGAAAGCTACAGATTTCTGTGTGTTAATTTTGTATCCTGCAACTTTGCTGTATTCCGATATCAGTTCTAGTAGTTTTGGGGTGGAGTCTTTTGGGTTTTTTATGTACAATATCATGTCATCTGCAAATAGTAACAGTTTAACTTCTTATTTACCAATCTGGATTCCTTGTATTTCTTTGTTTTGTCTGATTGCCGAGGCTAGGACCTCCAGTACTATGTTAAATAACAGTGGGGAGAGTGGGCATCCCTGTCTAGTTCCCGATCTCAGAGGAAAAGCTTTCAGCTTCTCGCTGTTCAATATAATGTTGGCTGTGGGTTTATGATATATTTCCTTTATTATGTTGAGGTAATTGCCCTCTATTCCCATTTTGCTAAGAGTTTTTATCATGAATGGATGTTGAATTTTGTCGAATGCTTTTTCAGCATCTATGGAGATGATCATGTGGTTTTTGTCTTTCTTTTTGTTGGTGTGGTAGATGATGTTGATGGATTTTCGAATGTTGTACCATCCTTGCATCCCTGGGATGAATCCCACTTGGTCATGGTGTATGATCCTTTTGATATACTTTTGAATTTGGTTTGCTAATATTTTTTTAAGTATTTTTGAATCTACATTCATCAGGTATATTGGTCTGTAGTTTTCTTTTTTGGTGGGGTCTTTGCCTGATTTTGGTATTAGGGCGATGTTGGCTTCATAGAATGAGTTTGGGAGGATACCCTCCTGTTCTATTCTTTAGAAAACTTTAAGGAGAATGGGTATTATGTCTTCTCTGTGTGTTTGATAAAATTCCGAGGTAAATCCGTCCGGCCTGGGTGTTTTGTTCTTGGGTAGTTTTTTTTATTACAGTTTCAATTTCTTTGCTCGAAATTGGTTTGTTTAACTTTTGTGTTTCTTCCTTGGTCAGTCTTGGAAGGTTGTATTTTTCTAGGAAGTTGTCCATTTCTTCTAGGTTTTCCAGCTAGTTGGCATATAGGTTTTCATAGTAGTCTTTAATAATTCTTTGTATTTCTGTGGAGTCTGTCGTGATTTCTCCATTCTCATTTCTGATTCTGTTGATTTGTGTTGATTCTCTTTTTCTCTTAATAAATTTGGCTAGAGGCTTATCTATTTTGTTTATTTTCTCAAGGAACCAGCTCTTGGTTTCATTGATTTTTGCTGTTGTTTTATTCTTCTCAGTTTTGTTTATTTCTTCTCTGATCTTTATTATGTCACTCCTTCTGCTGACTTTAGGCCTCATTTGTTCTTCTTTTTCCAATTTCAATAACTGTGATGTTAGACTATTCATTTGGGATTGTTCTTGCTTCTTCAAGTGTGCCTGGATCACTATATACTTTCCTCTTAAGACTGCTTTGGCTGTGTCCCACAGAAGTTGGGGCTTTGTGTTATTGCTGTCATTTGTTTCTATATATTCCTTGATCTCTATTTTAATTTGTTCATTGATCCATTGATTATTTAGGAGAATGTTGTTAAGCCTCCATGTGTTTATGAGTCTTTTTGTTTTCTTTGTAGAATTTATTTGTAGATTTATACATTTGTGGACTGAAAAATTGGTTGGTAGAATTTCAATATTTTGGATTTTGCTGAGGCTCTTTTTTGTGGGCTAGTATGTGGTCTATTCTGGAGAATGTTCCATCTGCACTTGAGAAGAATGTGTATCCTGTTGCTTTTGGATGTAGAGTTCTATAGATGTGTATTAGGTCCATCTGCTCTACTGTGTTGTTCAGTGCTTCCGTGTCCTTACTTATTTTCTACCCGGTGGATCTATCCTTTGGGGTGAGTGGTGTGTTGAAGTCTCCTAGAATGAATGCATTGCAGTCTATTTCACCCTTTAGTTCTGTTAGTATTTGTTTCACATATGCTGGTGCTCCTGTGTTGGGTGCATATATATTTAGAATGCTTATATCCTCCTGTTGGACTGAGCCCTTTATCATTATGTAGTGTCCTTCTTTATCTCTTACTTTCTTTGTTTTGAAGTCTATTTTTTCTGATATTAGTACTGCAACCCCTGCTTTCTTCTCGCTGTTATTTGCCTGAAATATGTTTTTCTATCCCTTGACTTTTAGTCTGTGCATGTCTTTGGGTTTGAGGTGAATTTGTTGTAAGCAGCATATAGATGGGTCTTGCTTTTTTATCCATTCTATTACTCTGTGTCTTTTGATTGGTGCATTAAGTACATTTACATTTAGGGTGACTATTGAGAGATATGTACTTATTGCCATTGCAGTCTTTAAATTCTTGTTTACCAAAGTTTCAAGGTTAGCCTCTTTAGTATCTTACTGCCTAACTTAGCTCTCTTATTGAGCTGTTATATACACTGTCTGGAGATTCTTTTCTTCTCTCCCTTCTTATTCCTCCTCCTCCATTCTTCATATGTTGGGTGTTTTGTTCTGTGCTCTTTCTAGGAGTGCTCCCTTCTAAAGCAGTCCCTATAAGATGTCCTGTAGAGGTGGTTTGTGGGAGGCAAATTCCCTCAGCTTTTGCTTGTCTGGGAATTGTTTCATCCTGCCATCATATTTAAATGATAGTTGTGCTGGATACAGTATTGGTTCAAGGCCCTTCTGTTTCATTGCATTAAATATATCATGCCATTCTCTTCTGGCCTGTAGGTTTTCTGTCAAGAAGTCTGATCTTAGCCTGATGGGTTGTCCTTTATAGGTGACCTTTTTCTCTCTAGCTGCCTTTAAAACTCTTTCCTTGTCCTTGATCTTTGCCATTTTAATTATTATGTGTCTTGGTGTTGTCTTCCTTGGATCCTTTCTCTTGGGGGTTCTGCGTATTTCCGTGATCTGTTTGATTATTTCCTCCCCCAGTTTGGGGAAGTTTTCAGCAATTATTTCTTCCAAGATACTTTCCATCCCTTTTCCTCTCTCTTCTTCTTCTGGGACCCCTATAATACGGATATTGTTCCTTTTGGATTGGTCACACAGTTCTCTTAATATTGTTTCATTCCTGAAGATCCTTTTATCTCTCTCTATGTCAGCTTCTATGCATTCCTGTTCTCTGGTTTCAATTCCATCAATGGCGTCTTGCATCTTATCCATTCTGCTTATAAATCCTTCCAGAGTTTGTTTCATTTCTGTAATCTCCTTTCTGGCATCTGTGATCTCCCTCCAGACTTCATCCCATTTTTCTTGCGTATTTCTCTGCATCTCTGTCCCCATGTTTATGACTTTTATTTTGAATTCTTTTTCAGGAAGACTGGTTAGGTCTGTCTCCTTCTCTGGTGTTGTCTCTGTGATCTTGGTTTGCCTGTAATTTTGTCCTTTCATGGTGATAGGAGTAGTTTGCAGAGCTGGGACAAGTGACAGCTGGAAGAACTTCCCTTCTTGTTGGTTTGTGGTCTTCCTCTCCTGGGAGAACAGCGACCTCTAGTGGCTTGTGCTGGGCAGCTGCGCACAGACAGGGCTTCTGCTTCCTGCCCAGCTGCTATGGAGTTAATCTCCGCTGTTGCTGTGGGCGTGGCCTGGCTTGGGCAGCTACTCCAAAGTGGTGGAGTCACATTGGAGGGGGAGCGGCCAGGAGGCTATTTATCTCCGTAAGGGGCCTCCCTGCTCCCTGCAGCCCAGGGGATTAGAGTGCCCGGAGATCCCCGGATTCCCTACCTCTGGACTAAGTGTCCCACCCTGCCCCTTTAAGACGTCCAAAAAGCACCCACCAAAGCAAAACAATGACCACAAAAAAAAAAATTTTTTTAATTAAAAAATAAAAAATGGCCGCTCATTTTTCTTTATATTCTGGCGCCAGCCTCAGGCACCTGCTCACCAGTCTTACTGCCCTGTTTCCCTAGTATTGGGGTCCCTATTCTCTTTAAGACTTCCAAAAAGCGCTCGCCAAAACAAAACAAACAAACAAAACAAAAACAAAAACAAAAACAAAATAGCCGCTCGGTTTTCTTTTGTTCTCCGGCACCAGTCTCTGATACCTGCTCGCCAGTCTTGCTGCCCTGTTTCCCTAGTATTGGGGTCCCTGTCCCTTTAAGACTTCCAAAAAGCACTCACCTCAACAAAACAACAACAACAACAACAACAAAAAGAATTGCCGCTCGCTTTTCTTATGTCCTCTGGCGCCAGGCCTCCGGTACCCCGCTCACCGTTCTTGCTGCCCTATTTCCCTAGTATCCAGGGCCCCGCGCATGGACTGTGTCTGCACTCTGGTCTGGATGGCTGGGGCTGGGTGTTCAGCAGTCCTGGGCTCCGTCTCCCTCCCACTCCGTCCCCTCTCCTCCCGCCAGGAGCTGGGGGGAGGGGCGCTCGGGTCCCGCCGGGCAGGGACCTGTATCTTACCCCCTTTGAGAGGCGCTGGGTTCTCGCAGGTGTGGATGTGGTCTGGATGTTGTCCTGTGTCCTCTGGTCTTTATTCTAGGAAGAGTTGTCTTTGTTATATTTTCATAGATATATGTGGTTTTGGGAGGAGATTTCCGCTGCTCTACTCACGCCGCCATCTTGGCTCCGCCAATATTCGGAAAATGCATTATTTTGTGTTCACCTTCTCCACTGATCTGATTTCCCAAGACAATGCCATTTATTCTTCGGTATTGTTCAAAAATGTTAAAAGACAAAACTGTCTTGGTTGAATCCTAACTTGGGAAATCTTACTTTAGTGTGGCCCAACTGCTCACTAAGAGACCCTTTCAGTCATCCCTTCTTGATGCAGTCCCATAGTTGACTGCTCTGGACCACATCTTCATAATCTAACACTCCAAGCACTATTTCCTACTCATAGAAGATGTCTTTGCTTTAAAACCATCCTATTAGAATTTCTACAAAATTGTCCTTTACTACCTCCAGGAATCTTTATTTGCACTACTATCCTTCCCCAGACCATTCTTTCTTCCCTAGACCATTCCAACTCCACAACTGGTTTAAATACTTCAAATGTCAGCTATCATTTCCTTACTGTCTCTGTGACTGTTCCAGGACCTTCTCTAAATTTCCCTGATAATATTTGTATCTCTCATTTGACACATCTTTTGCTGTCAGTGGCAACTGTCTTTTTTATGTGCATATTCTGCCTTCTTGAGCAACAATAACATCGAGGCAGAAATCATGAGACAACTCCTATTGCAGTCTTAGAATTTTCACTTATAAGGCTACATTTTAAAGTATAAATCATTGTTTTACAGACATAAATATTTCAGTCTCTGCACATTTTATAGGTTTTTCCTTTATCATCTTGAAAGTTTAGAAAATGTCTATTAGAAAAGATATGAGTATGTGTCTGCAAAATGACTGGTCAGTTTTGTTCAAAGATATGGCCCATTCAATGGATCAGACTCAACACAGTTAGAGCTAACTATCTTGGAAATGCAAATTTGGCAAATGGAAGTCATTTGACAAATATATATTGGATAGACAGATAATTGGATAGAATAAAAATGTGGACAACTTCATCAACCTCATTGGAAGGAGGACTTGAGCTGACAGCATAGTAAGATGGCCAAGGTTCCCTGAGGGGGAAAGGAGCCGACCAGGATGGCACAGCACTAGTGACCCTACTGCCTGAGGCCCATCCTCCCTTCCAGTGACTGACAGGAAGCACCAGATTCAGGCTCCTGTCAGGCCCCCTGCATATTACTAGCCAAGATCTCGGATACTTTAAGAGGAATATGAATTCATAGGGTAAATTAAGGAGACATCTGAAAAATACAGTTGCTATTAAAAGAAGATGATAGACTAAACAATCTATGTAGTCATGTAAAATAACTGTAATTTTAAATAAGCATAATAAATACTTCAAGAAATGTTAAGGATGATACTGGTGATATGAAGAAGAAATTGGCAGTTACAATGAAAAACCAAGTGGATATACTCACTATGAAAAATTAAAAAAAATTGAATTGAAAATATTGTAAGTCCAGATCAAAAGGTTGAAAGGACAGAAAAAGAACATATTACAGAGCATGAATATCAGATTAAGAAACTCTCCCAGAATACATCAAGGAGTTTAAAAGGATGAAAACCATTAATAAAAACTTGAGTGAAATGTAGAGTGTAAATAGGAATGTCAAATCTATAGAACAGAAATCCAAAAAGGAAAAGAAATATAAATAGAGGGGAGGAAATATTTGAAGAAATAATAATTAGAATTTTTCAAAAATAAAGATTAGAAACCTCAGACTGAAAGTCTCTAACAGCACCAAAGAAAAAAATACGCATCTAAACACATGGTGGTAAAATTTTATAGGATCTAAGACAAAGAACAAGTTTTAAAAGATACCAGGGGAAGAGGGTATCTCAGACTGATATTAGAATTCTAAACAGCCACACTGGTATGAAAAAGACAAAACATTACAGATTTAGATGTGGAAGGAAATGAACCTAGAACATAGACTTTTACATCCGTCTGAGCCACCATTAAAAAATTAATATTGGGGTACATACAATCAAATGTACAAACATTCTTTTTCCCCCTCCACTTTCCTCACCCAATCTCTACTTCCATCCCCTATGGCAACCACCAGTCTGTTCTCTGTGCTTACGAGTCTATTTCAGTTTCATTTGTTCATCCATTTGTTTCATTTTTTTGAATCTACATATAAGCAATTCATCTTTTTTATGACATTTCACTTAGTATAATACCCTCTTGGTCCATCCATGTTGTCACAAATGGTGAGATTTCATTCTTTTTCATGACTGAGCAATATCTATTGTACACATGTACCACATTTTTAAAATCTATTCATGTGTCGATGGATATTTAGGTTGTTTCCATATTTAGACTATTGTAAATAATGGTGCAATAAACATAGAAGTGCATATATCTTTTGTAATTAGTGATTTTGTTTTCTTTGGGTCCATTTCCAGAAGTGGAATTGCTTAGTCGTATGGTATTTCTATTTTTAGTCCTTTGAGAAACCTCCATATTGCTTTCTATAGCAGCTGCTCCAATTTGCAATCCCACCAACAGTGAAGGAGGATTCCCTTTTCTCCAGTGCCTCACCAACACTTGTTATTTCTTGTCTTCTGGATAGTAGCCATCCTGACTGGTGTGAGGTAATATCTCATTGTGGTTTTGATTTGCATTTCCTTAATTAGTGATGTGGAGCATCTTTTCATGTGTCTGTTGTTCATCTGTATGTCTTCTTTAGAGAAATATCTATTCAGGTCCTCTAAATATTTTTAATAGTTAATAGTTATTAAAATATTTAACACTTAATATTTTTAAATTGGATTGTTTGCTTTATTTGATGTTGAGTTGTATACATTCTTTATATATTTTGGATATTAACCTCTTATTAGATATATCATTAACAATTATATTCTTCCATACAGTAGGGTGTCTTTTCATTTTGTTGATGGTTTGGTCTGCTGTGCTGAAGTCTTGAGTTTAATGTAGTTACAATTACTTATTTTTATTTTTGTTTCCCTTGCCTGGGGAATTCATATCCAGAGAAAAACTACTAATGCTAATGGTTAAGAGTTTACTGCCAGGAATTTTATGCTTTCAGGTCTTATATTTAGGTCTTTGATCCATTTTGAGTTTATTTTTGTTATGGTGTATAAGAGTGATTGATCCAGTTTCATTCTTTTGCATGTAGGTGTCCAGTTTTTCCAACATTATTTATTGAAAGGACTATATTTTCCTCATTGTATATTCTTGCCTCCATTGTCATATATTAATTGACCATATAGGTGTGGGTTTATTTCTGGGTTCTCTATTATGTTCCATTGGTCTGTGTATCTATTCTCCTGCCAGAACTATGGTGTTTTAATTACTATAGCTTTATAGTATAGCTTGAAACCAGGGAGCATGGTACCCCCAGCTCCATTCTTCTTTCTCAAGATTGCTTGGGCTATTTGGGGTTTTCTTTGTTTCCATACAATTTTTTAAGATTATTTGCTCTAATTCCATGAAATATGGCATTGATATTTTAATAGGGATTGCATTGAATTAGTACACTGCTTTAGAAAGTATGGCCATTTTAACAATATTAATTCTTCCTATCTATAAGCATGGGAATAGCTTTTATTTATGTCTTCCTCAGTTTCTTTAATATGAACACATGTATGTTCAGGTATACATGTACTGGACAGTTTTTCTTTTGCCCACCAGAACCATATACTCTGCACCACTCGTTTCATGCCTGGATCAAGGGGATCCCTTGCCATTTGACTGTGTTTAGGGAATGGAGACACTTGCATATCTGAGAGAAGAAAGAGGACAGCCTATTTGAGTCCATGATGGGTAGCATGGGTGGCTCATGCCTCTACGTATGCTCATAACTCCTATTAGGTAGCTCTTTCCACACATTTATTTCTCTTACTCTTTCAATTTCTTATTTTTCTCTTCCTGCTGTTCTTCTTTTCTCTCCTTCTCTTCCTCTTAAATCTTCTAGTGTCACCTTCAGGCCCAGGGACGGGAAGAGTACTTGCTGTTATTAGCAGCTAGCACTGCATTAACCCTTCTGTTTTTCTGTACCCTTGCTTTCTACTCTAGAATGCTTTATTAATCTCACCTCAAATTACTTGGTTTGAATGTGTCACATGTTTCCAGACAGCTTTCTGAATGATCAGTATAGCCTCAAGAGGTTTGCCATACAGACATACTTTAGAAAACACTTTTGAAGGAAGACTTGTGGATGCTCCTATTAAATATATGGGAATTAAAGATAAGTAAATTATTTATTTTTAATTTTAGCAATATTTTTGATTTCCCAGAGTTTAATTAATCCAGTTGTTCCTTTTGTAGCATCCTCCATTGCTTTTATGAAAGCAATATCTTTGTAAATCTCTATGAGTAGTACTAATAAATTAATTTCTGAGTTCTTTCTTACCTTGAATTATTTGGTTATTCTAGAGTTGATTTTCTATCGCTTTATTTTAGTCTTATACCTTCATTTTTCAATGTATTCTAAAATTCTAACAATCCTTTAAGAATGCAGAAATGTGAACTGACAAGAGCTCTGTGAATCTGATGGAGGCAAGTGGCTTGCTTTGATTTAGGGTGATTGGCTGTGGATTCATCAGACTTGGCCACTCTAGCATTCCAGAACACTGTGGTTTCTACCAACATTCACACTAACTGCTATAGTCTCCAAGTTCTTTCAAGAGGAAACCTTTGTGTGTGTTTGGAAGGGGAAGTGTTAAGAGCTGAGGCCAACAGTGCCACCTGATGGCCATTCTGTTCACAGTGACTGATGGCATGGAGTGGCTAAGTGTTCTACAGACAAATCATCAGTGATTTCAACCCTTTTCACCCATCTTTAGCTAAAAGATATCATCTAACAGATGCTGGGTCTCTCTAGGATTCTGTTAAAAAAATCTATTCCTTCTTCCTACTGTGGTTTTCTCTGGATTTATCCTAACCTGTGACTTCCTTTGTTTCACACTTCATGATTATGATGTTCATAATCAGCCTTCAGTTTTTGTTTTCAATAAATTTACTGAAAATTCTTATCCATTGTGACTACCCTTAAAAAAAATTTTTTTTGGTATCATTAATACACAATTACATGAGCAACACTGAGGTTACTAGATTCCCCCCATTATCACGTCCCCACCACATACCCCATTACAGTCACTATCCATCAGCATAGTAAGATGCTATAGAGTCACTACTTGTCTTCTTCTCTGTGCTATACTGGCTTCCCCACAGCCCCCTCCCCATATTATCTGTGCTAACTGTAATGCCCTTTATCCCCCTTATCCTTCCCTTCCCACCCATGCTCCCCAGGCCCTTTCCCTTTGGTAACTGTTAGTCCATTCTTGGGTTCTGTGAGTCTGCTGCTGTTTTGTTCCTTCAGTTTTCGCTTTGTTCTTATACTCCACAGATGAGTGAAATCATTTGGTGCTTGTCTTTCTCCATCTGGCTTATTTCACTGAGCATAATACCCTGTAGCTCCATCCATGTTGTTGCAAATGGACTACCCTTTCTTTATCATCATTGTTGTGGGTTTATACATTTTGTTTTTCTTTAATTATCATTCTAGTAGGATTTCAGGAACGAGGGAAAATAAATATGTTAATACAGTCTGCCCTCTTAAATAAGAAATGATTCCTTAATTATTTTTGAGCCCACTCAGGCTGGTGGAGCTAAGAGAAAAACTTGAAGCAGAGAAGAGATATAATTGTAGGTTTCTAAGGTGCTTTATCCCTGAAATCCTTTTTCTAAAAGCTGCCTTTGTCAGTTAATCAAAAATTATTTTTAGAAGTAGTTACTTTATATCTAGATTTTCCTGAGTCAACACAGTTTTATAAACATGGCAGCAGCCAAGGATTCTGATGTGGTGACAACAGACTAGCAGTCAGATCAGTTCATTCATTCTTGTGCTCTCAGAATTCTAATGATTCATATAGCATTTTTATACCATTTTATCTCATTTCTTTCATACTGCAACCTAATCCATTGGATCTATAGTAACTCATAATCCAAGCAAACATGCGACCATAGGCGTGAGCTGGGGGAGACAGGACTGCGCAACCTAGACCTGTTGCAGAGCCCCTTCTTGCTCTGGGACCCACTCAAAACTAGTAGCCTATAATTTCAACAATAAACAGGTCACAACAATATTCCCTAGGGAATAGAATACCTCCCAATCCTGAAGAGGTCAGCCAAGTATTGTACTTCTTTGTTGGTGGTGGGAGGTTCCAAGTACAAAAATCTATTACTGAATTTGAAAGGTGTGTCTTGGCATTTCTCAGAACATTAGATCCTTAAAAACTTCACAAATGTGGCAGCCTCTGAAGTTTTTGAAGGTTTCTCTGTTATCTCCCATCCTCTCATGCCCATATAACTAGGAAAGCCGAGTCCTTATCATTTTTTGCTTATCAGATATAAGTAATAAAATATCATGAATATAATGGACCAAAATGATCTTCTGGGGAACAGCCAGACAGTTCCTGTCCCTTTGGACTAAATTGTGAAATATAAATTCATAAACATGAAATTTTGCTGATTCCTTTTATTGGGCACTGAAAACAATGCATTTGCCTGACACATACCTACATACAATCTATCAGAGGTGGTGGTGACCTGTTGTAGTAAAAATATCACATCTGCCCAACAGGAGCACTTAGAGCTGTGACTTAAGTTTATGGTAGTCCTTTGTCATTCATTATGATCTACCAGGTTTTGCAGGAGTCAGATTGGTGAATTAAATGGGGATATGATGAGTACATATGTTGCATCATTTAAATCTTTCATAGCAGTATTAATCTCTGTTGTTACCTTGGGAAGCAATATTCTTTTTGATTTACTCTCTGGGCTGCTGATGGTTGTGGTGGGACAGTTTCAACGGCTTCCACTAGGCTTTTCCTACTGCAGACTTTGTACTACTCAAGGAACCAATATAAAAATCTGGCATTTTTACATTGCAAATTGTAATTCCCTTATCTATTTTTAAAACTTGAACATAATTTGCATACAATAAGTTTATCCTTTTTAAGTATTCATTTCAGTGAATCTTGACAAATATATAAGCAGCCAAGATCAGAACTGGGATATGGATTTCTATCATTCAAAAAGACCTCTCATGCCCTTACATTCAATTATCTACATTTAGTCAGCCCCCAGCAACCACTTGCTTATCCCTTGAGTTTTCTCTTTTCACATAAATGGCTAATTGTAGAGTACACAGTCTGTTCTGCCTGGCTTCTTTCACTAGCATATGCTTTTGAAGCTGACCCTTGTTGCTGCGTGTATCAATAATTCCATTTATTGCCGAGTCATATTTAGTTGGAACACTTTACACTAATTTGTTCATTCATTCAATAGTTGATAAACATTTGGGTTGTTTCTAGTTTTTTGATTATTTTGAATTAAGCTGCTATGAACATTCTGGTACAGGTCTTTCTCCTTCCTTTTATTCTTTTTTTAAAAAAATTTTTGATGGAGTTAATTTTAACAATTCTTTCTTTTAGACTTCCTGCTTTCAGTGCACTGTCTGTGAAAACTTCCCCTTGCCTAATCCAGGATACAAAGGTTTTCTTTTATGTTTTATTCTAGAGGCTATACAGATTTAACTCATATTTAAGTCTATGAAGCATTATGAGTTAGTTTTTGTGAACAGTATAGAGATCAGGATCCTATTTTTAGTACTTGGATATCCAATTGTTCCAGAACCATTTGTTTGAAAGATTTTCCTTTCCCTATTGTATTTATGTTGCCACATTGGTCAAAATAAACTGACCATATGTATGCATCTGATTCTGGTATCTCTATTCTTTTGCATTTATTTACATGTCTACCTTAAGGCCAATGCCACACTCTTGCTTGATTATTGTGATTTATAACAAGTTGCAATTTATAATAATTTATAATAGAATTATATGATAAAATAAAATACTTTATAATACATACATTTGTATACAATTTTTATAGTATATAAAATAAAATATTGTCTAATATATACATTTATATACAATTTATTATTTACATACAATAATATATATTATTATATAAGAGGATAGTATAAGCCCTGCCACTTGGTTCTTCTTTTTAAAATTGTTTTAGACTTAGAAATTAGTTTTCAGTCAAACTAGCCTGTGTAATGCTGGTATCCCAATCCATACCATACAGTAAGAGAAACGGCATTCTTTGGTGGAGTGGAAGAAAAGATACAGAGCTCTTTCTGGCATAATGATCCCTGATGAAATAAAAAAACTTAAGGGTCTAAGCAGTGGCACATATCTTTTCACTGATTTTATAGCATTTTACCCAAATGCTAATAAGTGGAACACCTGTTGTCTGTACCTCTCCTGAATCCTACCTCCTGGATCTAAACAGCCCTTTACAATTCTCACTCCAAGCAGCAGATAAGAGAAAAACATATAGAATAAAATGAGTGACAACATAGGGCAGAGATATAAAAGGGGGAAAAGCAGATGCCTGGGTAGAGGACAAAGGGGTCAAAAGACTCAGAGGAATGTCAAGTCAGGAAAAAGAGAAAGAAAGGCCATAACCAGGGCTTCTTTTGAGAATCCACAGCAGAACTCTCCATGGACTCATAAGCTGTGTTAAACCACTGTCAGCACTCAGTGTCCAGACTGGATTCAAAGCTTCTTTGGCTAATAGTGGAAGTTTCTCAGTAATAGATTGGATCAGATTTCTCCTCTAAACTTCCATAACAGAGAAAAAGGATTTATATACACAGAACAACTACAACAAAAATGCTCCGTAACTAATTTTGTTTCTTAAATAGCATTAATGCAATGTGAGCCGCACCCCCTCCTGAAGAAAATGCTCTCACAGGATGTCTGAACATTTTACAGTAAATATTTAAAGTATTCTTTAATATCTAAATGCTTTAGCTCAAGTTCTGCAATGTTTAGGAATTCTTTTAAATCCTCAAGTATTAATAATTAAATGGTCAGTAACAGTGTTGATTTAGCTGTTCTTCACTAAGTCATATTTAGTGCATATGGACATCAAATACGGAAAGAGTCATAAAGATATTTGCAGATTACATAAGGATAATTAAAGTCAGTGAATCTGATTAGTTGTTAATGGTTTAACGATTTAATGATAATCATTGTCTTGCTACAGGTAATTAGGCACAACAAGAAGACAGTGTACACAAATAGCTCATAATGAGTTCATTTAAACCCAGAACAAATCATCAGTTTTCCTCTCTTGACTTTGTTAATTTTCCTGTGACATGTTAACATTTTTCCTAATACCACACAGTGTCTTGTTTTCTTCATCCATGCTTACATTGACACAGATATAAAATTAAAAGTCTGTATCTTAAAAGATCCCAGTGGCCTGAGTTCTCTGGTCCAAACCTTAAATACCCTGTGAATTTGTAAGTGAAATACCCTGAGTATTGTTGAGCTTCTCATCTTTTCTGGTGCTGGAAAACTGGAGGCAGAAGAAACACTGGCCATGAGGCTGGGACCGGACTTTGGGAATCTCAGATGTTGAAGGGGAAGCTCAGGGCACTGGCATGGAGGCCACTGGGTCCGTATGGGAGTAAGAGAAGACTGAAAAGAGAGGGGCTGAATTTAAGGGGATTTGGTAAGGAATGTAGGTGAAGGACTCTACTGTTCTTCCCAGCCCCACTCCCTATAGGGTCAGTCTTGAACATAGTAATATTTCATTGGCTTGGAGTTGATTCTCTCTCTCATCTACTAACTATACTTAAAAGTCCTTTTACATAACAAAAAGTCTTTCACCCCAGACTTCCGGAGAGTAAAAATGGCGGCATGAGAGTGTATATCAATGATACCTTGATAAAAAATTTAAAAAAAAGAATATGCACTCATATGGATGTTAAAAGGTAGAAATCCAGTTTATAAATAAAAATTTCAAAACAGGAAAAAAAAGTCTTTCACCCCACTGATGAAAATAAAGAGCTTAAAAATATAAGTATTTGAGATAGATTGGTCTAAATATACTATAGCCAACCTATAAATGAGAATCCCAGAAAAATTCGAAACCAGTTACAAAATAGGCATGAGTGGGAAGTTGGACAGGGTTGAAGGCAAGTCCCAGGAAGGAAAAGGGAACAGAAAGGGGAGACGTGGGGAACATTAGAACATGAGGCTGTTTTAGAGTACAAAGTGTTTTCCTGCATGTGTCTCATTTTGTTCTGGCAGCAGTTCTGTGAATTACAGGAAGTACAGCCCCAGTATACACAGGAAGAAACAGAGGCCTAAAGAGGGTAAGTGACTTTCCAGTTGTCACAGCCATGGTAACTGCTAAGGCTATAAGAAGCTCAAACCCAAGCATCTGCCTCTAAATCTTATTTATCTGTCATTGTGCTGCTTTTCCATCTTCCTTGGCCTAATGATTATTGGACAGACCTCATTTGCAAGGGATTGTATCACCAAGCTTCAACAGTGTCCTAAAAACTACATTATAGTGTTCAACTGCTAAACTTATTCAAGAAAGAAGATATAACTTTTAAGCTAGTTTTTCATCCAATTTAAAAATACACAGAAAGTCACATCACATTGACTGTATATGGGGGACAACTACTAGCCAAGAACAGTTTTTTCTGTACAAGATTTTTTTAATCCACTTTTATAATCTACAAGGATGGCTTTCTAATTTTTCAAAATTGTATTATGTCATATTTTTTTCTTGTCATCATTCTAACAATAAAAAAGTGTTCGACCTTTGATGAAAATAATTTTCTCCTCAGATTAACTTATGAATGGCATTAATCATTAAGACATTGTTAAAATTAATGCCCACTGTCCAAAGCAGAATTCTTAGCAAGTTCAGAAACTAAACAGGGCAAGATGTCATTTGAGACGTTTTTTCCTCTCTGATTGTTCACACAATTTGACTTCAATGTTGCCATCACTGAATGCTTCTCCTTTGGTCTCCTCTACTTGGTTCTCTCTCCGGGAAAATGTTGCTTTCTTCTGCATCATCGTAATTCCTGAATTTCCATGCTTGCGTGTTGGAGATAAGTTCTCTTTTATTATGCAATAACAAACTGCAGATAAAAAATTTTTTTTGAAGTTTTCATTCATAAATGCATAAACAATGGGATTACAGATAGAATTGGAAAACCCAATTACTTGCACTATAGCAAAAGTCATCTTGATTGTGATGTCATCATGTTCATTTTCAAAATTGCCTATAATAAAAAGTAATAGAGTGCATATTTGTTTTAATGAGCATAAAATAAAATTTCTGTCTCTTATCTGTCTTTCCTAAACACCAACACTTACACAAGTGGTTAAAGGTGTGAAAAATTCTCAAGATCATTTTGGGGAGAGTCATCTAACGTCTGACGGAAAATAACCTTTGCAATGAGTCCTCATTCTTAGAATGTCTAGGCATAGCAGCGTAGCCCGGTGCCCAGCAGATACTAGGATGCTTATTGCCTTTCGGCGTGATTCCAAGCTTCTTGTAAACTGTTGCAGCAGTTACATTTCAAATGTTTACTTGTGTTATAGAAATACAATCATGTGAGAAACTATGTTAAGTCTCAGATTATCAGAGAGAATCTTTGAGGGTCTGGTTGAAATCCTAAGTGTTATTAAATTCATTGGTTCAAGTCAAGGTTTTCAATATAGAACACTCACAGGATGTCACACTTCTCACAATGTGTAAATGGCTTAGGGAGAACATAAGGCATAGCGTGGAAGGGGAATCTCAAAAGCTTTTCTTTATCTTCTGCAATTTTTAATGATTTGGTCATAGTCACACATAATTACCTACCATGTAATGATCTGATAGTCCTGAAAACATGAAAGAAACCTATTAGATGTTTGATATTTCATTATCCAAGTGAATAGCAATAAATTTCAATGGTTCATTGTCTAGTCTAGGAAATGAACTAACGTCCATCAAATGAGAATGACAAGTACTCACTGTACTCAATCATCATGTGAATGACATGGAAAGGTGCCCAGCACACAGCGAAGAGAGCCACCACTGTCACCATCATAACGACAGCTCGTTTCTTCTTCCTGGACCCACAAAGATACATTGTATTAGTTAACTTCTCCTTGGTGAGTGTGACAAACTGATAGCAAACCTATTAAATAAACACTTAAGCCTAGACCTCTCAACCATAATATTTCAAGTATTAATAAAGCTCATGATAGGTTAATTGTGGGAGTTTTTAAATTTTTTTCCCATTTTTATTACCTTCATGCCTATATTTCTCACAAACACTCTTGTGCTGTGTGCTCACTATGGGTCTAGCACTCTGCTAGGTGCTCGACATGGATTATCATTCATCTTCCCAACAAACCATTTGACAGATGCAGAAACTGAGGCACAGAGAATGTTAAGTAACTTGCAAAGTCAGATGGTTAGTAAGGGACTTAAACTATAAATACTAGCTTGGGTTTAAACTTAGGCATCTAACTTTAGAGCCTAAGCTCTTACTCAATTGTATTTTGAAGAGCACTCATGCTTGTCATGGAGAAATATGGGAAGCCCTCAGAAGAGAGTTAAAATATAATCTTTTATTGCATATATAAATAATATAATTTGAACCAGGAATTCAAACTAGTTTTCTCCATTACTCGTGTAAAGATTAACACTTGCAAGAGATCTACACATTTGCATGGTGCCTTTAGTTTATAAAAAAGTCATATTCATTATTTGCTATTTCGACAGATAAGTCTTTTCTTCCAAGGAAGTGGAAGACCTAAATCAGCTATAAGTCCCAAGGGCTGAACAGTCTGGCACCCTGTACACTGAGAGAATTTCTTTATACAAACTGGGCACTAGAGGTCACTGTACACTTGAAGAAATGTTAAAATTTCATCAGACCTCTAAAACATCTCCTTAGGTTTTGTTTGTTTTTAATAGCCATTCAGTGTAGAGTATAAAATAAGCCATATGGACTTCAAGTACCATAGCAGAAAGCTGTGTTTTAAAATCTCTATTAATGAATATGATCAGAAATCAAAGGCCTTAAGTAAAAATAAAAAACAGTAATTATGTAAATAGCATACTCTGATTTCCAAAGGATTTTCATACACATCTCATTTATTTTATCATCATCTCCGGGTGCAAGGAAGTAAGGATGGATATTATTGCGCTCCCTGGTGCACCTGGGGAAAGCAGGGGCCTCGGGAGTAAGAGTCACCTACGTCACGTGGCCAGGGTGTGGCAGAGCGGGGAGAGCACCACAGCTCCCCCTACCATGTCAAATTGACATAAGGATGAAAATGTGACAGTTTTCTAAATTCCAAGTGAGTTTCTATCTATAACAATAGCTTCACCTTTGATTTGGGAGCTGGTGATAATGGTTCTTCCTGCCATACAAACAATCTCCAAAGTTTAAAGTCAGTCCATGCCCTAAATTGAATTAGCAATGACACTTGGACTGAATTGCCCTGGAATTCTGAGATCCCTGGCCCCTGTCCTTGCAGCACAACTAATTAAAACTCTTTGAAGCAGAGATGAATATTTCATTAAACAGACCTGGCTATTTTTGACATTTCTTTTCCATGAATAGTTCGAAGCACCGAGCAATCCCCCACTCTTTTCTTTATCCAAAGTTCATAACCGATTTTACTATACAAGATGAGCATCACCATAAGCGGCAGGAGGAAGAGGATGATAAGGATGAAGGTAGTGTAGATTTTCTGGTGCACAGGGCTGTTCCACTCTTCCAAGCAGCAGATGTGCTCTTTCTCATATAAGAAGTCATACTTAACCTTTCAGATAAGAATAATTCAATTAGAAATGCCAGGGTCAGCATCAAAAGAACAGAAAGTGGCCAAGGACTATTGTAATGCAGCATTTTTCATGTCCTTATGTATTTACCATGGGTTACGTACTTCAGGTGAGATACAATTCTGATCGTTCTTTTGTTAAGTGTCGTTTTTCCACATCACAGCCTAAATTCTTTAAAGTTTTGTACTTTCTATTCAAAATAGAATTGCAGTCCTTAAGCTTGTTCACTTAATTTTTCTCAACTTTTTACACTATAGCCATGTTTTCTATTCAATGGAAGAGCTACAATCTTTGACCAAAGTATTGATTCATACTTTCCAGAAGAAGAATACACTACAATGACCAAAATATGTATGAAAAAACATTCTGGGCAGAACTCCAGCTAGTTTAATGTTCCATTATTTTCCTTCCTCAGTTGTTGAAGAGACAAATTTTGACAAAGCACCAGACTTCTTCGAATTGATAAGTACCAGTAATCTGTATTTTGTTACTGCCATTTTGGATTGTAATGATCAGGTTGCTTGCAAAGATCTCAGAGAGGCAACTGGTAGCTTTTAGACTTTAAGATGAGAAATTTGGATTCAAATTACTGCCAATCTATAAATATTCAGATTCAATTATAAGCCTTTGAGGTAAACATATTTTATAGAAAGGCAATGTTTATTTATTAATATATTAATACTATTTCTGACAGATCCATGACTTCAACATATTATTAATTACATTAATAATAATAGCAAGTGGTAATAAGAGAGAAACTAAACACTTAAAGTATATTCAAAAGTCATTTATCTGAATAATAGGAATAAAAGAGGGAATTTTGCAAAACTATTGTTGTTCTATTCACTCTAGAGTTTTTCAGATAAATAATATTCGGATCTTAGACATATTTCTGTCTCCATTCTGAGCAAATTTTAACACCAATGTTGCAAGTCAATGGAATGGGGAAGAAGCTTTCTTACCTTTCATCAAAGGTAAGAAAACTCAAGTTCTGATCTAAGTGTTATCTAAAAATACAACCAAAAATGAAAAAAATTGTTGAAGGTAATTTCAAGACACAAAACTCCTGGGAATAGGGATATTAAAGTGAAATTCACCTGACTCCACATAGGCAGAGCCCACAAAGGCTAACGAACATGGAGGGGTCACATGCTGATACAGCCTAAAGCACAAAGCTAGACTGCATCTCCAAGTGGGTGCACACTGCCCTGAGAACAAGCAAAGGCCTTCAGAGGGTCTCATGAGAGCCAATTTCAGATCATATTCTATTTCCAACCATACACTTCTAGAAAAGTCCACTGCCTGAGAGAATGCTTGGGGTTGAACTGTCATGTGGGTCTATATTCCCAGTTCCTGTTTCCTAATCCTTTCTCCCAATTCACACAAGTCATATCTTTCACCCAACCCAAATCTTACCATGGGGCACCAAAGGAAGAGGTGGTTCATATTACTCATATCAGTGAGGCTACCTTGATCAAGGCACCATAAATCCATCAGAGGGCTTGTTGCTTTTCCATAGATTAAGTATACTTCTATTCAGGGAAAGGGTTGGCATTAGAAAAAAGGTGTTTTGACAGGTGTTAGGATATAGCAAAGTCACATATTTCATAGTGAAGGGGCTGAAGTAATGACAATTTTAATTTAAACAACTCATTGCTTCCATAACCTGAAAATTGTCAAACACATCACTCCTTCAAGAGACCCCAGTGAGAGCAAAGCAAAAAGAACATGGTTGGAAATGGTGAAGCCAGTGGTGCTTCGTCTCATCCAGGTGAGAGATTCAGGCTTTTCTGCATGAGGGCATGAACTCTCTCTAATGTATTTAAGAGTGAGAAGGTGGCAGTGGGATGCATATTAATATGTTTATTTGATTTGAAAAATGAAATCATACTTTTTACTAACAGAAAGAAAATCTGATTTGGCTGATCTGTCTGAATTTGGCTTTGCCAATTAGATTATATGCATTTTCTGTAAACTAAATGAGTTTATATGTTTAAAGCACATTATAAAATAATTTTATTTTAAAAATGGACAGGTCTACTTATGTTCTATGGGCCAGAAATGGACCCCATAATTGGGAACTGGGTTGAGTCATTTATAAAAGGGCTCCATCAGCGTGGATTTCCCGCTGGAGATAAGGACACCCTTAGAGAGAGGACCTGGCCCTGCATAGCTGTGTGTGGAAGCTAAGGGTTTTCATGAGCACCCTGCTGGAGAAGAGAGCAGCCATCAGGAGCCTCAGTGATGTTATCTTTGAAAATCCCATGAAGTAAAGAATCAATCATGGGCACCAGTCACACACACAGAGAGCTGTGAAACCAGAGGACACTGCGTCTCCCTCTCCCCGGTCACCTCGCCAGCAACCAAGGAGCCAGAGGCAGCCAGTTAAATGGGGGGAGGAGAAAGAGAGACACAGGGTAAAGGGAGCAGAAAGAAGGGGACCACATCTCCTCTCCATATAGTAGGATTCCAGACCTCAAATTGGCTCAAGCTGGGGTAAAGGAGATGTTTTATACTGATTGAAAGTATGGACTTCTGTGATTGTGACACTGGACTGCACATATTAATAAACAAACCAACGCTGTTCTGGTGACTGAGAATGACTGGAGGAATTTTATTATCTGAGTGACAGGAAGAGTTATAGGGCCAGCTCAAGGCTTCATCCATGGCATTTTCATAGATAGCAAATACAATAAAATTGCTTTCTGCTCTCACCTGTGGAGTCCAGCTCATCCCATACACCAGTTACATCAAAAGTCAAGCCATGTTTTAAATGTATCTTTGCCTGTAGGCTCATTTGCTATCCTTGCCAATGGACGTTGCATGCCCACTAGTCTCACATTTGCTTATGTCAACTTACAAAGGTACAAAAGGATACATGGTTTGAAAAATTATTTTGGGAGTCTGTGAGCAATCCTCTACTGTCTTTGAAAATAATGCTAAAGTGCACCCACAATAGACAGACTGAGTCATCAAAAAAACAGGATGTTCCCTTCACTGTGAATCACCCAGCAGGGCTGGGCCCGTCTGACAAAGGTGTGAGGGGAGGAGAAAGGTTGGACGAGATAATCCCCTCACATGTTTCAGTTCAAACTTCAGTTTGTCAATGAATAGGACGCAGGTAAGAAAGAACTTGTGAAGTAGAATCAACTAACAGGTAGACAAAAGATTACAATATTTTTATATGACTTAAAAGAAAAATCTCAAGCAACCATTTAACTCTTAAAATGTAACACAACCCTGGAGGACTCTCCCAAAGGCATGTTCAGCTGGCAGGAAAATGTAGCAAGTTACCCTAGTAAATTCTATTTTAAGTATTAAAGTCTTAACAATATATGATCAAAAAGAGCTAGATAAAACAGAGGAAAAAAATCTTAAAACAAATTATTTTTTTCAACTTGAAAAACCTCTTAATTACTAAGATTATATACATTTGCTGTAATGCTCTTGAAGGAAGGAAAATGATTATATTGAGAGTGCTGAGAAGCATTTCAGTAATAGGATTACCAACCCCAGCCCCAGTCTACCTCAAGTCGCTGCACATGCCACATGGGTGATCCCACGGCAGCTGCCACCAGCCAGACCACACCTGCAAAAACATTAAAACTATCAGAATATGTCTTGGCAAAATATATCCACACTTCATCCTCTAGCCCTAAAGGCTCCTTATAGCCAATGCACCCCATCATCTCTGCCCTGGAGCAGTGTAACGGCCTCCTCACATAGTCTCAGTTTTACCCTTTCATCACCCTCAAAATTTCTGCTGGAACAGTCTTCCTGAAGCATGTTTAAACATTTGAAACTCCTTAATAATAGTGTTCCATTGCATTTAAGATGAAACCTAAATCCCTTAACATGGTCCCTGAGGGTCACTACAATCTCACTTGCCTCTCTGTCTTCTCTTACAATTCTGTCCACGTTCTTCACACCCGAGTCCTCTACTGAGGAACGTACAGAGCTGGTTTCAGCCCCCACGTCCCAGAATGCATTGTGCCGCTCCATGGTCTGGGCGGGCACCCCATCTCCACATTTTCCAGGACTTGACTCAACAGTTGCCTTCTCTAGGAAAGCTGTGAAGGCACCATCATTTCCAGATAGAGCTGACCACTAATTCCCCACTGTCTCTATGTGCTCTCTAGAGGGGCACCTTTGTGACTGTTACCATTTTTTCTCAAACTTCCTCTAAGCTCTTTGAGGGGAAGGGCAATGCCATTTATTGTTTTGTTTCCCCAAATAATATTCCAAGGACTATTCCTGGCCTTCAGTAGGTGCTGATCAAGCACTTTCTATTTGTTTGTTGAATGGATGAATAACTTATACATAATATAACTCACCCTCTATAAATTCTTCTTAAAATTTAAAGCACATTTATATTAAGCATAGTAAGATAGGCATTATTTTCTTATTTACAAAACAAACACTTATAACATCAGAAACACAGTGCTCTTTCCAAATTCCTTGTCCTCCCTCAGTTTGCTGAGTGAGTTGCTTTAATGTTATGTCAGCAAGGAACAAAAGTAAATCTGAAGAGACTAGGAAGAAGCCAGAACTAAGAGCCCCAACCTCAATTTTAAGGAATATTTCCAGCTCAAACTCAGCATGTTCTTTCTGTATTGAGGGGAACCATTAGGAAAACAGGGCATTGCCTTGGGTTGCAAGAACTGAGACTTGTTTAAGCCATAATTGGGGTTTATTTAAAGAAACATATGAACTGGCACTGTCTATAGAAAGTCATTATGATTCAATGATTCAAGGTCATTCTAAGGCTCACAAATCTCCACCCCCACCCCTAAAAATCTCTCTCTCTCTTCCCACTGCCATATGCATCTATTCTTTTCTAGTCCAATCATGATCTTATTATGGTACCTTATGTCCAATCATTTTATCCCATGTCCAATAATTTTTTTAATTTTTCATAGAAATTCTGGAGGAATTAAGTCTAATTGGCTTAGCTCATTGCCAGTCCTCATGGGTCTACTGCCAGTTCAGGGACAGAATGGCCAGGGTTAGATGAAAATTACTGATATAATCTGGGAGCCCTTCTGGATAAGAGAGTCCAGTAGATCTCTGCTGGGTGGGGCCTGGAGGAAGTCTCAACTAGAAGGAGGCACAATAGACACGGCTGGTTCCTGGTGTAACAGAACTAGAAGGAGATGTCAGGCAACACTGTAAGAAAGCCCCACAGAGAGATGGCCCTTCTTATTTTAAAACCGTCTTTGTCTCCTATGACTTTTTTGAGCAGGAACTGCCTTGACTGTCTATTATCAGCTTTGCTCTCAGATGTCAACTCAATCTACTCCTCTTTCCTTTTTAAATAATTCCCATCCTCCACATTTTCCCTTC
Source organism: Manis pentadactyla (assembly GCF_030020395.1). Taxonomy (NCBI): domain Eukaryota; kingdom Metazoa; phylum Chordata; class Mammalia; order Pholidota; family Manidae; genus Manis; species Manis pentadactyla. The sequence goes on from NC_080023.1 coordinate 103,247,081, forward strand.
CTTATTCTCTTTCCATATCCACATGCTGTTTTCAGATGTTCTGATGATGAACAGATGTCAATTATTAAAAGCCAAGAGGTCTTTGAATTCTTTGTAAGGAGGACATAACTAAATTTGAAAATAACTAACTAAAACTAATGAATTTTTCCCCCTATTGGTTCATTTATTCATTTCAAACTATTTAAAGTGACTTTGGCATTGCAAAGCCTTCAGGAGTTCTTTCTGTAATTCTACTATCCCATGCTGACTGAATTCTTACAGCAGAAATAAATGTTTGCTCATTCCTCTCAAATGAGATATCAGTAAAAATTGTTTCTTTCATTATCATATTAGTTGCTTCTGAAACCTCTGATTATTTAGCTATAATACATTCAAACCACTGTGAAACACATTAAGGGTTTTAATAGCTCAATTATAATACTGAATAGAGAAATTCTTCCATTTTAGTGTGCTAGACTTCAGGACATTGCTTCCAGTTTACTGTTTATCAAGAGGTACACACTTGTGACTTGCTAACTCAGAAGGCTGAGGATTCAGGACTGCCTGAGGCAAAATCATGAACAGGGTGGAATTTGTCTTTGTCAGGCATCTCCAGCATTCCGTACCCAGTGTTCACATGGGCGCTGAGGCCTTCTGCTATTGTGTACTCACCAGCACCCCTGTTCTCTGCTTTCCTAAAAACACCTTTCTTGCTCCCTATCAGAATCTACCTACCTTAATAGGTAGCCTAGCAGCCTCTTACCTCAGGATGACAGTCTACTAATCTAATAATGTTAGTATGGTATTCTACTGACAGGTTATTTTAGATCAGCTGAAAGTAGTTCTTAAAAGTTTAAAACTTAAACTGAAGAAGTAAATTGGAAATGGCAGATTTGCAGTGCTGGGTTAGGCCTAAAGGAAAGAAGGTGTGAGGGTGAAGGTAAATGGGGGAGGACTGAGACCCTCAAATTATACACCAACACCTACAAGCTAAACAAGAAGCTACTCCTCTAGTTCAACATTATGTTTCACTTTGCAGAAACTCTCTATGTTCTGTAATGAAAAAGGCATTAATACTGCCACTGGCACATCCTCACCTAGCATTGTGAACGCCCTTCGGTTGGTGTATTGCCACTTCATTCTAAAGGGATGCACAAGCCCCTGGTGTCTTTCCACAGCAATGCAGGTCATAGTGAGAATTTCTGACACAACAGCAGTAGACTGGACAAATGGCATCATCTTGCAAATGAAGGCACCTGCAGCAAGGGAACAGGACAAGTGGTACATCAAAAAGAATAAAAGTTTTATCTTGCTCTTTGTAATGATGTCAGTTAATTAATTATGAGCCTCTGTTCAAAAGTTTTATGCCTGTAATTATATTATGGACACAATATAATTGAGAATAGTTGCACTGGCTATTTTCTCTCCAAGTTGATTCTAAGTTCCTAAATTATATGTGATTATGTATAATAGGACAATGAGATGACAAGTAAGTATTTGGCCATTGATAATAGGTGGAAAAATGATCAATGTGACCTTTGTTTGAGGAAGAGCAAAGTCGGTGTGAACTGGTCTCCTGAGGTCCAAGCTACAGAGTAATCTTTGATTCTTTCCTTTTGGTTCCCTGTCAAATCACAACAAAGCAATACTTCTCATCAAAGACTCCCAGAAATCTTCTTTTATCTTTTTTTTCCTTTGGCTTCCTGTCCAAGACTATATATCTGGATTACATCCTTTTAACTGATATCCTTTTTCTCTAATGCAAAGGTCTCAAACTGGGGGGCCTAGAGAAAGATTTGGTGTGTAACCATGTTTTGAATGGTTTACACAATATTTTTTAAATACTCGAATGCATTGCCAATATTTTTAAATGTTTATATGATCTACCTTGCTCCTCTGCCATTCGTACCTGTCAGCCTGGTCTGACATCTCTGCTCTTGGATCCATCCTGCTCATTGCTACCAAATTATTCTGGACAATCACAGAATCAGAAGCTCAGAGAATACAGAAAGTTAGAAGAGATCTCAGTATCCATGTCGTCCAAGCTCTCACCAACAAAGAAATCCTCTTTTCCCTTTCTCTCACAAATACTCTGCCAAGCTCCGCTTAACTACTTGCAAACGAGGCTTCCTTGCTGTCACATTCCCACCTCAAGTCTACTCATGGCTCTTCCTTCTTCTTGGAATGCCCTTCCCCAAGATAACTCCCTCGTATCCTTCACTGACGTCTTTGTTGAAATGCCACATTCTCAATGAAGCCAACCTGCTATAATGACTATATACATCCCATTCCCTTTCCACCTCGTCTATTCTTCTTTTTTCTACTCTTTTACCATAATTCTTTAACCGTCCAACACACTACAAAATTTACTGATTTGTTTCATTGTGTACTGAAAGTTTCTCCACACCTACAAGAATGCAAACACTCCAAGAGCAAGGATTTTCGTCTGTTGTCTTCACTGACATAAGCATTTAGAATGGCACACGGAAAGCTCTCAATCAACATTCATTGAATTGCAAAGAATGAGAGACTTGAAGCTGTAAGCCTCTAAAGGTGCCTCCACTCAACTTTGGAGAGCCTCTCATTGGAAAAAGTGTTTTCAATAATTCCACCCACTTCTAGTTTTGCTTTCTGAGAGTTTTGTCCAAACAGCAGCTCTTCATATATTTCAAAAAAGCTTTCATGTCACTCCAACATCTTTTAGTTGTCCCAGCTGTTCCTTTTTTAACTCCGTGGGTGCCTTCCATTGGACCTTTTTCAGCTAGTAACTGCATGGTCCAGAAGGGAACCCACCACATTCAGGAAGAGGCCTGGCTAGGGCAGAAACTGCAGGACTATATTGCTTCCCTGGATCCGAATACACCTTCTGTGACTGTAACTAAAATTACATCTGAAATTTACATCATCTTTTTGTGCTAGAATATTCAAATGGTTGGTTTCCTTTGAACTTGAACTCCACTTACAATGAATTGGGTCCATTTAATAGAAAATTTCTGTTATCTAAGATTCCTGCGACAATGGCAATAAAAATTTAGCTACCACTCCACCTATTTCCTTGTAGTCCTTGTTAGAAGCTCCAAATGGCAACCCAAGAACAGTCACACCCACTCTCACCTCTGCTCCAGTTCTCCAAGTCCCAACCCTGTTCAAAGTTAAGACCCTTCTTTGTCCAGCAAGGTAGTTTAAATCCAGGAATCTACTTTCAATACTGAAACATTTTACTGTTTGAATACTGAGATTGGCCAACTGACTTCCTGATATTAGGACAAATTTTGATCCTGATTCATCTGATCTATTAGACTCTAAGCTTCAATATCTTCATCTATGAAAAGGAATTAATAATACCCACCTGTTAAGACCAATGTGAGTACTTTATAAAATGAGATAAACACCCAGTACAGGATGTGTTCTTTAATAAATGACAGTTCTTTTATCATCAGAAAGACTGATTAAAAGTGTTTAGGTAACTTTGGTACATTTGGACCTGATAGATTCTTTGAAGGTAAACTGTCCTTTAAAGGACTTCCAGTTCTATTACATTTTCTAGATAAAGATGCTAAGGTAAAGGAGTTAAAGTGATTTGCTCATGTCCACCGGCTGTTTGTTGATGGAACAAGGGCATGAGCCCAGGTCATCTGACTCTACTTCTTTCCACTATGTCATCCTTATTTAATGCACCCAGGCTGTGTGGCAATTTCCTTGTCTATGTGCTCATAAATCATCTGTTTAATAATCCACTTGAGAATTTTGCACCAAGTTGTAATTTTCTAATGTGTCATCTTACCTTTCTTATGAATCTAGACATTTACCCATCTCACTGCTTCTGACATTTCTCCAACCAGTTTTCTAAGAAATTACTGTCAGTGTTTCCTTGATCACATCTACAGATTTCTTCAATATTACTGCACATAATTTATCTATGTTAAAGATTTGAGTCCTTTTAAAAATAGGTAGATGTTCTGTTGTTATCTAGTCATTTATCTTGAATCTTTATTTTCATTCTAACCATCTTTGCTTAGCCCTTTTAAATTTAGAAATTATTTTTCGAGGTCTAGAAGACTGGAGCAAAATAGCCATTGAAGATCTTGTTTTTTTCCTCTGCCCCTCATTAAATTTCTATCACAGACCTACCTTTCTTTTTCAGCTCCTTATTCTAAATCTTTCTAGTAACTCCTCAGTCAGCTCGTTCTACACTTCAGACTTCCCAGTGTGAATTGTATAGGTCTATACTATTCAGCAGGAATGGGCCCTTTATAAAAATTCTTTCCCTAAGTGGAAATTTTAAACAGATCATCCTCAAATACCTTACCTAGGGCACTGTTTTCCTGGGATGGCCTTTCCTTTTTTCCTTATGGGATTATTTTATTTTAACATCAGTGTTGTGCTCCTTAGAGCCTGGAGTGGTGATTTCTTCTTTGGACTATCCAGCATCCACCTGCATTTCCTAAATAGCAACACAATTTCCTCTAGCACATGACCTGTGTGGGCAGGTTAGGTGAGAGGCCCTACTAGAGACGACAAGACAGGAACAGGATAGATTCTCACAAAGAATGGATCACCTCCCCATGTACCAAATTTACTTCATTCTTTTAACCTGTTGAAAGAGTGCAGTGATGGAAGGAAAGTCTGAAGTAGTGTGGCTCTGTTGCTCACCGCATTGCAATTTCTACAGACCACTGTGTGGATAAAATGAGAGTTCCTGTGGCCAGGATTCTCACCTGGCTCTGGTTGACTAGCTCACTGCACACCTGTGGGCAATACATGGCTGTTGACTCTATATAAAGAGCTCCGCCCAGTGCTCTGGGCTCGACATGGTGGCAGGGCTGTAAGGCTGCAGGAGAGCAGAGCAGAGGCTGGAGTGGTGGCAGTGCCAAGGACAGAGACCCAGAGGATGGCTGTGTGGGACAACTGTGTGGGACAGCTGTGCAGGCAGAGAGGCCCAGAGGATAGCTGTGCAGGATGGCTGTGTAGAGAAGCCCAGAGGACAGTTGTGAGGACAGAGGGGCCCAGAGGCAGAGACTGGCTTGCTGCATACAGACTCGCTCTGAGTGTATGGGATTCTAGTGACTGACCTGCCACCTAGAAATAAAGTTGGGTATAACCCTTTCACCCCAAAAATGTTTTGCTATCATTTTCTTTGGTCACATTGAATCCATAGCAAACTTGCCCAGGGATGAAACCCATTGTCAAGACCACTGCTTAGTTACTATGCTGACCTTGGAGTACCTTTGGTGACTGTGGGCTTTGGCCCCATCCTCCAGCTTCACACTGATCCTGGGACTTTCCCACACCCTTCCAGTGCACCCCTTTTCTTAAGCTATCTAGTTATCAACTGTTGCTTGTAACCAAGTAAATTATTTGATAAACTCACTTTTATTGCCTCTGCTCTGGAAGGTACATTTCCTAAAATGTAGAATATTCTGGCTAATTTTCCTTCTGTGTGTGCTGCTAGCTGTAGGATGACACTGCAAATACTACTATTAGCTTGCCTCCTTTATTGCTTCCATTTCTACCATGTCTGATTCTTGTATAAGGAACTACAGTAAGTCTCCATTGCCTGCTTGTTTAGGTACAAATGGTTTGGTCTAATATTTATTGCTTTCTATTTCCAACTTTAACCTATTCATACAACTCTAGTGTGGATAAAATGAAAGTTCCTGTGGCCAGAATTCTCACCTGGCCCTGGTTGGCTAGCTCACTACACACATGTGGGCAATGTGTCATTACTGACTCTATAAAAAGAGCTCCGCCCAGTGCTCTGGGCAACACGGTGGCATGGCTGCAAGGCTGCAGGAGAGCAGAGCAGAGGATGGAGTGGTGCCAGCACCAAGGACAGAGGCCCAGAGGATGGCTGTGTGGGCAGAGAGGCCCAGAGGCAGAGACTGGCTTGTTGCATGCAGACTCGCTCTGAATGAACAGGATTTCAGTGATTGACCTGCCACCATGGAGTTAAAGTTGGGTATAACCCTTTCACCCCAGGAATGTTTAACTGTCATTTTCTTTGGTCACACTGAATCCATAGTGAACTTGCCTGGGGCTGAAACCCATTGGCAAGACATCTAGTTTTTAGAAAATGAACTGTGTTCTGGACATAAATGGTGCCCAATCTCCTATCTACCCATAACCACCCTCACCTCCCACCATACAAAGTGCAGATGTCGATGACTCAAATAGAAATAAGACCTCATTACATTTAAAAATTATGTTTGGAAATTGAGAACAATCTGGCCACTATTTGTTTTCACCCTAGTGTAACAGTGACTTTAAAAAGGATCCAAGTAGAAAGGACAGAGTGAAAAGAACAGAGTATTCATATGTAGAAAAGATTGAAAACAATTACTAATTTAGAAAATGATATGATGAGCTATAATTGCATGAAAGTACCTAATGATAATAACCAATCTGTGAAAAATTGTTCCAAGGTTGGTAAACAAAAACATGAATAGACATTTGTAGTTTTATAAAGGAAAGACTACTTAATATAACCACCATTTGAAATAATTATTTAACATATTATAAAACAATCTGGTATATAACTACCTTCATTTCCTGCACCAAAAAAAACAAGCCATACTCAAACAATCTATGCTCCCTGTCCCAGTATAGCCTGTAAGTTCCCAGTTTTGTCCAAATATTTCTTAAGCAGCTGCTAATGAACAATTTACCAAATCAAGAGTCTTACCTCATGCCCCTTAACCATATCCTATAGTAGAAGAGTGGGCAACCAATTAAATATAGTCAAAATCAGAACTGTTATACAAGCTGTGGCTGACAACCACAGAGGAACAGAAGCATGGAACTCTCCAACAGGAAGGCCAATCCAAAGATGATCCAGATAGGGGGCTTCCCATTAGCACTCCCACAGAGGCCTGTGTTTCTGCAGGGGTGCTAGAGCAGATGCGACAAGGGAGAGGGTCCACTAAGCTCCAACCCTGCTTCAACTGGAGCAGCTAATGTACCTAGTTTAATTTGATGGGGTTCCACCATAAAAGTCATCCACAATTGTAATGAAGTTATAAAACTCCAAAGTGGATTTGAGACAGGGACTGTGGGTTTAGAGTAGAGCGAGGGCCTCCGGAAAAAGACCTCTATCAAAACTCCAAGTTAGGTTAACAGAGATTAAAGATGGCGGTGTGAGAGGAGAGACAGAGGCTTCCTCCTAAAACTGGATACAATTAGAAAGTTTAATTGGCGCAACTAATCCTGAGAGAGCAACAGGAAAGAGGATGGCGTCAGACTGCACACACCTGGAGAAAAGAGCAGACCTCAGCGAACAGGGTAACGTACCGGAGCTGTGGCTCCGTGGGACCCAAGCCCTACCCAACCCCAGCTCACTGACGGGAGGAAGAGAAACAGAGCAGGGAGGGAATGGAAGGCTTGGGACTGCTGACTACCTAGCTCCAAAGATCTGCTCGGGGAGCACAAACCTATATTTCATGGTGCTTTCATGAGACTCACATGACTACCAGGTTGGAGGCAGAGTTCCTGGGGAGACTGGGATTCCAGCTGCTTGTGGAAAGCAAGGATCCATATCTGGCTGCTCTGGGACAAAAACTTATACCTGTGTGCCCGGCCCATTGGCTCAGGCAGTGGAGACAGGCACAGGAGCGAGGAGGCGGGAAACAGCTCTTTCCTACCCCCAGTGCCGCTCCCCTGCGACCCCTGACATTACTTCAGGGGCTCAGCAGCTCCAGAATAGAGCTTCTGGACACTAGAGGGCGCCATATACAAGCATGAAACGCCAAAGGAAATTTGTCCAGAGTAAAATTGTTAATACAACTCCAGAGAAAGATTTAAATGATATGGGCCTCGTGACTCTTCCTGAAAGGGAGTGCAAAATAAAAATCATCAACATTCTAATGGAGGTACGGAAAGACATCCCAGAACTCAGGAATGAATTCAGGTCAGAGATCCAATCGTTCAAGAACACGATGGAGGGTATTAAAAGCAGGTTGGATACGGTGGAGGAGACAATAAATGAAACAGAAACTAGAGAAGAGGAATACAAAGAAGCTGAGGCACAGAGAGAAAAAAGGATCTCTAAAAATGAAAGAATATTGAGAGAACTGTGTGACCAATCCAAGCAGAACAATATTCGCATTATAGGGATACCAGAAGAAGAAGAGAGAGAAAGGGATAGAAAGTGTCTTTGAGGAGGTAGTTGCTGAAAACTTCCCCAATCTGGGGAAGGAGATAGTCTCTCAGGCCATGGAGATCCACAGATCCCCCTACACAAGGGACCCAAGGAAGACAACACCAAGACACATAGTAATTAAAACAGGAAAGATCAAGGATAAGGACAGACTGTTAAAAGCAGCCAGAGGCAGAAATAAGATCGCATACAAAGGAAAGCCCATCAGACTAACAACAGACCTCCCAGCAGAAACCTTACAGGCCAGAAGGGAGTGGCATGATGTATTTAATGCCATGAAGCAGAAGGGCCTGGAACTAAGATTACTTTATCTGGCGAGATTATCATATAAATTTGAAGGGGGGATTAAACAATTTCCAGATAAGCAAAAACTGAGAGAGTTTACCTCCCACAAACCATCTCTGCAGTCTATTTTGGATGGACTGCTATAGACAGAAGTGTTCCGAGGCTGACACCAGAGGTAGTAAAATCATGGAAAGTAGGATGGAGCAGCTAATTGTGAGGCAAATGCAAGATTAACTTGACTATCCCCAAAGTCAGTGAAGGGATAGAGATAAAGTATAGAATCTGATACCTAATATATAAAGAATGAAGGAGAAAGAAAAAGGAGGAGAAATAGAAAAGAATCTTTAGATTGTGTTTGTAACAGCATACTAAGTGAGTTAAGTTAGACTCTTAGAGAGTAAGGAAAGTAACCTGGAACCTTTGGTAACCACGAATCTAAAGCCTGAAATGGAAATAAGTACATACCTATCGATAATCACCCTAAATGTAAATGGACTGAATACACCAATCAAAAGACATAGAGTCACTGAATGGATAAAAAATAAGATCCATCTGTATGCTGCTTACAAGAGACTCACCTCAAACCCAAAGACATGCACAGACTAAAAGTCAAGTGATGGAAAAAGATATTTCATGCAAACAATAGGGAGAATAAAGCAGGTGTTGCAGTACTAGTATCAGACAAAATAGACTTCAAAACAAAGAAAGTAACAAGAGATAAAGAAGGACATTACATAATGATAAAGGGCTCTGTCGAACAAGAGGATATAACCATTATAAATATATATGCACCCAACACAGGAACACAAGCATATGTGAAACACATACTAACAGAACTAAAGGAGGAAATAGAATGCAATGCATTCATTTTAGGAGGCTCAACACACCATTCACTCCAAAGGACAGATCCAACAGACAGAAAATAAGTAAGGACACAGAGGCACTGAACAACACACTAGAACAGATGGACCTAATAGACATCTATAGAACTCTACACCCAAAAGCAACAGGATACACATTCTTCTCAAGTGCACATGGAACATTCTCCAGAATAGACCACATACTAAGCCACAAAAAGAGCCTCAGTAAATTCAAAAAGGTTGAAATCCTACCAACCAACTTTTCAGACCACAAAGGTATAAAACTAGAAATAAATTGTACCAAGAAAGCAAAAAGGCTCACAAAAACATGGAGGCTTAACAACATGCTTCTAAATAGTCAATGGATCAATGACCAAATTAAAATGGAGATTCAGCAATATATGGAAATAAATGACAACAACAACACAAAGCCCAAACTTCTGTGGGACACAGCGAAAGCAGTCTTAATAGGAAAGTATATAGCAATCCAGGCATACTTAAAAAAGGAAGAACAAACCCAAAAGAATAGTCTAATGTCACAGTTACCAAAATTGGAAAAAGAAGAAGAAATGATGCCTAAAGTCACCAGAAGGAGGGACATAATAAAGATCAGAGAAGAAATTAACAAAATTGAGAAGAATAAAACAATAGAAAAAAATCAATAAAACCAAGAGCTGGTTCTTAGAGAAAATAAATAAAATAGATAAGCCTCTAGCCAGACTTATTAAGAGAAAAAGAGAATCAAAACACATAAACAGAATCAGAAATGAGAAAGGAAACATCACGACGGACCCAACAGAAATACAAAGAATTATTGCAGACTACTATGAAAACGTATATGCTAAGAAGCTGGAAAACCTAGAAGAAATGGACAACTTCCTAGAAAAATACAACCTTCCAAGACTGACCAAGGAAGAAACACAAAATCTAAACAAACCAATTACCAGCAAAGAAATTGAAGCAGTAATGAAAAACTACCTAAGGAAAAAACCCCTGCGCCAGATGGATTTACCTTGGAATTTTATCAGACATACAGAGAAGACATAATACCCATTCTCCTTAAAGTTTTCCAAAAAATAGAGGAGGAGGGAATACTCCCAAACTCATTCTATGAAGCCAAAATCACCCTAATACCAAAACCAGGCAAAGACCCCACCAAAAAAGAAAACTACAGACCAATATCCCTGATGAACATAGATACAAAAATACTCAACAAAACATTAGCAAACCAAATTCAAAACTACATCAAAAGGATCATACACCATGACTAAGTGGGATTCATCCCAGGGATGCAAGGATGGCACAACATTCAAAAATCCATCAACATCATCCACCACATCAACAGAAAGAAAGACAAAAACCACATGATCATCTCCATAGATGCTGAAAAAGCATTCGACAAAATTCAACATCCATTCATGATAAAAGCTCTCAACAAAATGGGTATAGAGGGCAAGTACCTCAACATAAGAAAGGCCATATATGATAAACCCACAGCCAACATCATACTGAACAGCGAGAAGCTGAAAGCTTTTCCTCTGAGATCGGGAACAAGACAGGGATGCCCACTCTCCCCACTGTTATTTAACATAGTACTGGAGGTCCTAGCCACGGCAATTAGACAAAACAAAGAAACACAAGGAATCCAGATTGGTAAAGAAGAAGTTAAACTGTCACTATTTGCAGATGACATGATATTGTACATAAAAAACCCTAAAGACTCGACTCCAAAACTACTAGAGCTAATATCAGAATTCAGCAAAGTTGCAGGATACAAAATTAACACACAGAAATCTGTGGCTTTCCTATACACTAACAATAATCTAATAGAAAGAGAAATTAGGAAGACAATTCCATTCACAATAGCATCAAAAAGAATAAAATACCTAGGAATAAACCTAACCAAGGAAGTGAAAGACCTATACCCTGAAAGCTATAAGACACTCTTAAGAGAAATTAAAGAGGTCACTAACAAATGGAAATTCATCCCATGCTCCTGGCTAGGAAGAATTAATATCGTCAAAATGGCCATCCTGCCCAAAGCAACATACAGATTCGAAGCAATCCCTATCATTCTTCAATGAACTGGAACAAATAGTTCAAAAATTCATATGGAAACACCAAAGACCCCGAATAGCTAAAGCAATCCTGAGAAGGATGAATAAAGTGGGGGGGATCTCACTCCCCAACTTCAAGCTCTACTACAAAGCCACAGTAATCAAGACAATTTGGTACTGGCACAAGAACAGAGCCACAGACCAGTGGAACAGATTAGAGACTCCAGACATTAACCCAAACATATATGGTCAATTAATATTCGATAAAGGTGCCATGGACATACAATGGGGAAATGACAGTCTCTTCAACAGATGGTGCTGGCAAAACTGGACAGCTATATGTAAGAGAATGAAACTGGATCACTGTCTAACCCCATACACAAAAGTAAATTCAAAATGGATCAAAGACTTGAATGTAAGTCATGAAATCATAAAACTCTTAAAAAAAAACATTGGCAAAAATCTCTTGGATGTGAACATTAGCGACTTCTTCATGAACATATCTCCCCGGGCAAGGAAAACAAAAGCAAAAATGAGCAAATGGGACTATATCAAGCTGAAAAGCTTTTGTACAGCAAAGGAAACCATCAATAGAACAAAAAGGTATCCTACAGTATGGGAGAATATATTCATAAATGACAGATCTGATGAAAGGTTGACATCCAAAATATATAAAGAGCTCACACACCTCAACAAACAAAAAGCAAATAATCCAATTAAAAAATGGGCAGAGGAGCTGAATAGACAGTTCTCTAAAGAAGAAATTCAGATGACCAATAGACACATGAAAAGATGCTCCACATCGCTTGTCATCAGAGAAATGCAAATTAAAACCACAATGAGATATCATCTCACACCAGTAAGCATGGCTACCATCCAAAAGACAGACAACAACAAATGTTGGCGAGGGTGTGGAGAAAGGGGAACCCTCCTACACTGCTGGTGGGAACGTAAATTAGTTCAACCATTGTGCAAAGCAATATGGAGGTTCCTCAAAATGCTCAAAATAGAAATACCATTTGACCCAGGCATTCCACTTCTAGGAATTTACCCCAAGAATGCAGCACTCCAGTTTGAAAAAGACAGATACACCCCTATGTTTATTGCTGCACTATTTACAATAGCCAAGATATGGAAGCAACCTAAATGTCCATCAGTAGATGAATGGATAAAGATGATGTGGTACATATACACAATGGAATATTACTCAGCCATGAGAAAAAAACAAATCCTACCATTCACAACAACATGGATGGAGCTAGAGGGTATTATGCTGAGTGAAATAAGCCAAACAGAGAAAGACAAGTACCAAATGATTTCACTCATATGTGGAGTGTAAGAACAAATTAAACTGAAGGAACAAAACAGCAGCAGAAGCACAGGACCCAAGAATGGACTAATAGTTACCGAAGGGAAAGGGACTGGGGAGGACAGGTGGGAAGGGAGGGATAAGGGTGGGATAAAAAGAAAGGGGGCATTACAATTAGCATGTATAGTGTGGGGGAGCATGGGGACGGCTGTGGGGGGGCACGGGGAGGGCTGTGCAACACAGAGAAGGCAAGTAGTGATTTTACAGCATCTTACTATGTTGATGGACAGTGACTGTGAACAGGGAGGTGGGGGGTACTTGGTGAAGGGGGAAGCCTAGTAAACATAATGTCCTTCATGTAATTATAGATTAATGATACCAAAATAAAAATAAATAAAAAGACATACCATTGTGTATGGTGACCTTGTTGAATTCACTTATTCTAGGAGGTTTTTTGTAGATTCTTTGAGATTGTCTATGAAGAAAATAATCTCACCTGCAAATATAGGTAGTTTTATTCCGTCTCTGCCCACCCCCACTTGCCTGTCATCCTACTCCTGATAGCTACTTACTTTTAATTCTTTCAGGTGCCTTACATGTCCAAAAAAATTGCTTTATAATAGCCTTTTCTTGGCTTACTGATACATAAGTTCTTCTAGGACTGATGGGCTTTTAGTTCATTTTTACCACCTTCCTTCTCTCCTTCTCTCACGTTTTAATTTTCTTATAACACTCTCTTTAATAACTTTAGAAAGATTTTGGGGAGATGTATTTCCTCAATTCTTGCATGTAGTTTCTTCCATCTTTGACTCATTAAGTAATACACTTAGAACCCAATTCATTGGTCTATCAACTTCCAACAGCTTATCTTCTTCCCCACTTTGCAAGATATTTAACTTCCTCTTTTTCATACCACAACTCCTTAACTCCTTTTCTCCCTTTCTTCAAATGTCTATCAGCTATATCTTTACATTTACTTTATTAATACTGACAGCTTTTCATTCTGTTTCACAACCATATTAAGTCTTCTGCATGTGGTCTCATTTTAATTATAAAATATTACATACATTATTTTCATTATTACGAATATTTAAATATTATAACTACGAAGTTAATATGCATGTTCTAAATATATTTCTCTTTCTCTGATTTTATAGTAATAACCCTTGTGAATTTATTTATTGCTCTAAAGCATGCCATATTTAATGTGCTTGATATCTGGACCATAGATTTTTAAAGAGTATTTTTGTTTATTTATTTTTTTCTGAGGTTTTGGATTGCATTTCATTTCTCTAGTTGGAAGAAGAAACATGTACCTTCTCTAACACAGTATAATGGTTTAGAGTATGAACTCTGGAATTAGACTTGCCAGGGTGTAGATCCTGGATCCACCACTGTATGAACTAAAGCAAATTAACCTTACTTCACTGTGTTTGGGGTTTTCTTATCTATAAAATCCAATGATGTTAATAATACTTGCCTCAAAGAACTCTTGGAGGATTAAATGAAATAATAATATGTTTAGGACAGTGCCTGACACTATATGAAAGTGCATTCATGAGTGTTAGCTACATTTATTATTGTCATCATCATCAATTATTATTTACTATGATATCTCAACTTTTCATATAACATATATACTGCTTGGAATAAATTTCAGCATTTGTCCTTTAAGACTTCCTTAGGAAACACTACTGACTTCCAATTTTGATGTCTGTGCTTTTTATTTTCTGTGTGTTTTTGAGAGAATACTTTATAGCTGTGATCTTGAAATTCATTTTCAGTGGATTCCTTTTCCACTATTTCTTCAATTTCATGGCTTCTTATTTCTCATATTTTACTCTTGCATGAATTTTTTTTAATAATCTCTTCAAAATATATTAAAGCAACCTTTTCAAGTTCTTGCATATCTGAAAATGGCTACAATTTGAATTTATATTCAATATCATCTTCTTTTGAAATGTTGAAGACCTTGCTTTACTGACTTTTAGCATCCATTTTTGGTACTAACATGTCTATATTGTCAGTCTGATTTCTGCTCCTTTATAAGTATCCTGGTTTACTATTTGGAATCTATTATTAATCTCTTTGTAATTGGCATTCTGAAATATCATCGGAATATATTGAAACATTTTTTTACTCTTTCCCTTTGACCCTTATATATATACCTTTTGAATTTAGAGACTTCTAACTTCTTAATCTCTGTGCTTTGTGAATTTTTTGTGAACTCCTATTAATCAGGTGTTAGAATTTCTGGATTGATCCTCCTGTGTTTATATCTTTAGTTCATATATATGTTTTTGTTTTACCTATTCTGTGTGTTTTTGCTCCACATTATATTTACTTGTCTTTGTCTTCCAGGTCTTATAATTTCTATGTAAATGCAACAATCATATTTCCACTTTAAAAAGCTTTCTTTATTCTCAAAATGTTTCTTTTCAGAAAAGCTTTCCCTTGATTGAGGTCAGTATCTTCTTAAATCTAAATATTTCCCACTTATCATCAGTTCAGCATTTATGAGACATTCAGTGTGAAAATATGCACTGGCAGCCTGTTTCCCATCATTTAAAATGCCAAATTAAATTCCCAACAGATTTCCTTAAGTGTAACTAAAACAGTAAAACCATCATTTACTGTGTAAAATGTTTAAAATATTGCTTCTGATTGCAAACAATTTACTGGTTATCAAATGATTTGTATGCATGCTACTGTGTATGCAGCATTTTCATGGTGCATCATGAATTTTTTTTTCCAACAAGGCAAAACAATTAGAACACAGAAATTAATAAATATGTTAGTAAAATGCAGGTAAATTTTGCAACAAAAACAGGCAATTACCTGGGATGACCTGTTACTCATGAAAAAAATAAGACTGGAAACCTGAAGAAAGTTGAAAGACGGGGAAGGTTACAGTGTAATTGTCATTGGTTATGGAAAATGATATCATGGGTAAATTGGATTCCAAGGGATAATTTTAAGCAAACTATGAAACTAAGAAATTGGCAGATTGCTTATCACTTTTGTGCTGGGGTAGAGCCTCCTGAAGAGATCTTTAGGGGAGGTAGTTGACACTTAGGATAAAAACTTCAGAATGAAGTTTTAGCTAGATGGTGTCTACATAAGAAAAATTTATTCTTCCAACTAACTAAAACATTTTAAACAAAATGACATGGGGGAAAATTCTTGAGCTGTATTCCAAATACAGTTGGTAGAACATAAAAATCACAGAGAGATGTTTTGAAAAGACTGGTATTGAGAAGAGGTCAATTACTTGCATGATGCTCTAAGAAATATCAGGTGATAATATCTCTACCAAGTACAAGAATATAATTATCTGTATATTCCACAAATTATTTTCAGCAAGCAAGTCTAGTGGTTTAACTGAATGTGTTTCAGGTTGTGTGATTAATTTTTTCAGACTGATATTCTGAACAAGTTCAGTACTTACTTTCTCAGCATAGCATTTAAAGAATTCATCTTTTTTTCACTCACTGGTATTGTTTTAGTGTTAAGTCACTTAAAATATGTAGTTGTACATATACACACATATACATGCATATTTTTCAAGATAGAAAAATAGAACATAACATATTTAACCGTAGTTAATAATATTTAGTCATTTAGCCTAATGCTACATGGACTTCCATTTATGCTGTTCCTAGGACCTGCCAGTGTTGTGGGACAGTATAATTTGTCCTTAATGTGTCACCCACTGGGATAATTTCTTAGTTGTCTAACTAATCCTCACTATAGCCATAATGTAAGGGGGATCCTCCTGCCTCTGTCCCACCATGTTCCTCCTGGTCTTTTAAGCTGTTCAGATTGTGTCACAGGTGGGAAGGGAAGGAGCCAGCCCTTCTCTACATGGGGAGGGGGTGATCTGCTATTCCAGCCCAGCCAAGAGTGCAGGCAAGAATTCATTTTTTTCATTGATCTCTTCTCAATACCAGTCTTGGTGAGAATAACATTTGCCATGAATGGTTTAATTGCAAAGAATGTGTAAAATGATATAATACTTCTCTCAGTGTCTGCAACATTCAGCCCACACATCCCTTTGTGGACACAATGCATGCTTTTCAGAACATCCCTCTGATCTTTATGTTCTACCAACTGTATTTGGGATATAGCTTGAGAATTTTCCTCTATATCACTTTCTTTAAAATGTTTTAGTTAGTTAGAAGCATAAATTTCTCTTATGTAAACACCATCTAAAAAATTGTGTTGAATGACACATTTATTGTAGAAATTTGAGACTCAAAAACCAAAAGGAATCTCCCCGGGAAAATATCAATTGAGGAGAAATTCTTCAGGACATGTCTGTAAATATGAAAAAAACCAGTTAGAGTTTTTTTTCTAAATTCATCTATAAATAATATATTTCTTTCAGTTTCACTTATCTGTTTGTCTTGTTCTCTATCATTCTGCAAACTTACTTCCACTGTCTGATGATCCTTGTCTTTGCATATTTAGGAATAGGGTAACATGAAAGACAACTGGCTTCTCTGTGTACATGGGCTGGAGCTGTGCCTGGAGAGGCTGATTTAGGATGAACAGGTCTGTACTAGGGGGCTGACAAATTGCAATACATTGAGGTTTTTCCTGGTGGAGCCAAAGCTCATACTAATTTGGTAGAGCTCCTCACAGTGCTTCCTTCAGTTATTTTCTAAGAACCTCCTGAGCTTGTATTTGTGCCAGAAAATAAGTTCACCAGAGTAAAATTATGTCTCTTCTGGTATTTAGCTTCTAATTTTCATTATTCTAATAGCTACAAATACTATTTTAGGAAAGTAATTTGAGTTTTTTTTTTACTCTCCACTAATGGCATTAATTAAACATTCAAATAATAGAATAAAATAAGTCCAGGTTAAACATCTGAGTAATAAAGCAGAAAGCAGAAGTAATGTGGTTTCATTATGTTAAAAATGTTAAAATAACTCACTGTCAAGTAATAAAGGAGATTTTAGGGAATTTTGGGGGGGAGTTTGTTTTGTTTTTTAATAAATAAGGAAAAAAAATGAAAAAGGTCAGGGTAAGCAATAGAAAAAAAATTTTAGTGTGAAGGTTATCAGGCAACAAAATGTATTATGAAGTCCTTCTCCAGAAATGCTTAATAAAATTTTAGCAACATTCATGTAATTTATGTACCCAATTGCTCACCAACATACAATGACCTCAGATTAGTACAAACTAATGTCAAAAATAGAAGAATGGCTACATAAGTTATGATATGTCAATGATAATGCAAATGATTAAATCATTTTCCAATGGACATTTTAAAATGAAATAGAAAACTAACTGAAATCAAGTGGTAAACAAATGACACATACATGTGCACACATGTACACACACATACACACCCAAAAGCTAGAATGTTCCGATTTGCTAAAAATATACATAGGAAGAAACTGAAATGTCATACTTAAAATTATCATAATTACCTTGGGATGTTGGAATAAATGAGCTTCATTTTCTTTGTATGTGTCTGTTCTATATATTAACTAGGTTGTTTCGGACTGCAAAGAAAATTCAAGTCAACTGGTTGAAATAAGGGAAATGTGTTCTTTCACACAGAAGGGATTCCAGATGTGGAGCAATAACAACGTGGCAAATCCCACAGGTGACAGATTGGGCCCAGATTGGGCTTTCCTCTGGGTTCCTTTGTCCTCCTCAGGATGGCTTTTTTTTGTTCTTAGGATTGTCCCTTTATACATATAAGATGACTACAGTATGTTCAAACATTGCATCTCAAACAATATCAGAGAACAGCGGAGGAAAGGAAAGTATATCCTTTTTGCAAGCCCTTTATAAAAATGAGAAAAACCTCAGGCCCTAAAGCCGAAATCGGCTGCATGCCCAATGTAAACTCATTATTGGCAAGGAGAATTTAACTAAAAAATTGGTCTAAATTAATCAAATGCATCTCCTGGAGCAGAGAAGGGGTCCCAACCTTCCCGAAGAACATGCTCACCCAATACCTGAACATGTCAGGTTTCAGTTAGCAAGGAATAGCATCAAACAAATCCTAGATAAATGGAGTTATCCTATATGCACAGGGTGATTGTGTTAGTGTCCTATTCCTGCTGTAACAAATTATCACAGTCTTAGTGTTTAAATGAAAACCAATTTTTCTTACAATTCTGGACATAAGATATTTAAAGAGGATCCTCAGAACTGCACTCCTGAAAGCTCTAGAAGAGAATGTTTCCTTGTATTTTCCAGTTTGTAGAGACCACTTGCATTCCTTGGCTCATGGCCCTGCATCACTCTGACACAGTTGTCACATCTTCTCTGCCTTAGACATTCCTGACTCCCTTTTAAGAGTACCCTTATGATTACTTGGGCCCAGCCAGATAATCCAGGATAATCTCCCCATCACCAGGCCCTTTTACCATGTAAGATCCCTTTTGCCATATAAGGTTATATAGTCATAGATTGTGGGGAGTAGGATGTGGATGTGTTTGAGGGACCATTATTCTGTTTTACCTCTCAAAATTAACATGACTTAATATTGGCCAGTGACTTCACATTGCAAAGATATCAATTATCTCTGAAACAAGATATACATTGAATACGATATCTATCAAAATTCCAAGGGTTCTTTTTTTAGGATGTTGACATTTTAAAATGTATATGGGAGAATAAGTTATACATAGTTTAATCAGCTCTGAAAAAGAAGGCCAAAAGAGTGGGTGATCTTCCCTGTGCAATAAGTAGATGGGCTAAAAGCCTTTGAAATAAACATTTTGCACTAGAATGGGCATAGACAACTAGATAATGTTTCAAGATAGAAATTTAGGAAGATGGGAAATGGATTTATAGTTAAATTGGCACTACAAATCAATGGAGAAATTATGAGCTGTTTATAGATGGTATAAAGAAGACCAGGTCTCTACATAGAGAAAAATAAACCAGGATGCCTCTCTTACATCATATACAAATGTGGACTATAAATAAATAAATTATCTGCTAAAAGTAAAAGTATTAGATAAACATACCAATATGGATAGATGTTGAAAACACCACTCAGCAAAGTAAAAATGCATGCCTGTACAACATAAATAATAAGGATACAAACAAATTTAAGGATAGTGAACAAACACATTAGGCAGTTACCAACAGGGGGAGATGCATGAAGGCAGAAAAATAAGATTTAAAAAAAAAGAAAATAAGCATTAAAACAAGAGAAGGTCATTGCCCAGAATGATATTAACTCAAAGCTATGAACTTGAGATCCAAAACAGAGGTTATGAAAGCTAGAATGAGAGAGAAATTTGGGGGCTGAGCAGGAGAGAGACAGAAAGAAGTAAATAAATATTTTTTGCAGGAGCGATAAGGTGAAATGGAAATTTTTTCAAGAGAAACTTTTTCAAGCCATAACCAAGACATCAGATGAGTCCTATCAGAAGATGGAAATAGTCGCCATCAGTTAAATTTTCAGCAGGTACTTCTAAGTAGGTATTAAGATTATCTTCCCAACAACAGGGAAATGTGTGCACTAGGAATTCCAAGATCTAGTCCCAGTCTATTTTTTTCAAATCTTGTTGGGGTGACATTTATCTAAAATTTCCTTTAGTAGTGGAGCTCCTATGTAGCAATTTAGTAATCTCTGAATTTAACAAAGTCCAAAAATAGAAATATATTATTCAGAAAGAATGTATGATACATTTGTTTTTTCAGTAAACAGCTTTGATTTTACCGCAGTAATAAAAACAGAGAACTAGGAGGCCCTAGGCAAAAATCGTATGTAAAACAGCCATCCCTCCACTCAGCCATGGCTTATCTTTTGGTGTAAGAGCTAATCTACACAATTAGCTTTTGTCTCAATTTCATCCACACCAAACATTCCAGGATGGACAGAAACTTCCTATTTTATTAGCAACTAATCACAGGTAAATCAGTTTTTCAATGAAGTGTTCCTTACAAATTTCATCACCAGGTTAGTAAGCCATTTCTGAGAGTTGGTGGAAACCAAGTATTGCCACTAGGTAGCCGTGGACCATGATCCCAGCACAGAGGAGTTCTGATGGTGTGATTTCCTTCTGGCCAACTGTGCTTGCTCTAACTCAGCTCCCTTCACGGTAGTGGTTTTGACCATGACCACAATAAGAAATACCTTTACATTACATATACACACACAGGTATGTAAAAGCATTTTTTACTGTGTGTGTATACACAAAACCAAAAGTTTACTATGTAAATGCTCTTTGATATTCCTTATTCTAATATACTTCAGGGTTTTTTAATTGCTAATTCTGACTCACCAAATGACTTCACAACTAACCAATATGTTATTGCAACTTCTGGTTTGAAATTCACTGCCTTAGAGGAGTGATGCCTCTGCTCTAAATGAAGTTCAAACTCCTTACCATGACACTAGAAGGCTCTTCAAGATGTGTCTCCCTTTTCTCTCCAGCTTCATCTCTCCCCACCTCCCCTTTGCAAACTAAACTCCAGGCATACAGAACTACTTCTATTTTCCAGGAAACCTGCTGTGTCTCTTCTCAAGACCTTTCACAATTTACACTGTGTACTGTTCACATTTATATGCCGAATTCAACGCAGTGGCTAGCACATACTAGGCCTTCAATAGGTATTAGTTGGATGAGTAAATGAATGAATAAATGAACAAATGAAAAAGTTCTATCAGAATGAATCTATTCAAAGAATATACTTCGACAACATCCCATTGATTTCACTTTCAAAATCCAGACATAGGCTACAGAAAGGAGAAAAAGCACTCAATAGCCCAGAGGTTTAGTAAGGAAAATTGTAATTTCCAAAAATCAGAGTAAACCATCTCATAAAAGCTTATTTATTTTGAAAATATTTCCACCCATTTAATTTGGATCAGTTGCATTTTGGTCCTCAATAAATCAAGCAGACAAGTAAAGCTGAGTGTGTATTAAATTCTGCACCCTTCCTTGGTATAATGATGACTTGGGAAAATAAGCTCTAAAGTTGTAAGGCCTGGTTGCTGTAGTAACTGCCTCTATATTATAACAGCCAATCAAAGAGAGATTTAGCCAGTCTATTTGCTAATGAAAAGTGCTCAGTGGTGGCCTATTATCATTGGTCAGATTCTATGCCCTGTTCTTCAGAAGCAAAAGTAGAACACAACAATGGTGGATTATAGACCACTGCATCTCAAACTTCCTTTTGCAGAAGGAACACATAGGGAATTCTGTTAAAATGCAGATTCTGATTCAGTAGGTTCAGGATGGGCCTGAGACTCTACATTCCTAACAAGGTTCCATGTGATGTTAATGTTGTTGGTCCCTGCACCTGATTCTAAGTAGCACGAAAAGTGCACAATATATTGAAGACTTTCTGTTTTACTCCTATGGAACACTATTTCCTGACTCAAATATTTTTCTTACCAAGGTAACCAGGCCACAAGTGGGACCCATGAGCGCTTGGGCTAATGATGTGTTGTGTTGGAGGAAGAGCTATTTTAGCAAAGGAACAGCCTCTTATTCCCTCAGTCTCTTTCCCCCATACTGAGCAACTTTTCCTTTTCAAATTAAAAGGAACAAGTACCATTTGTTCCAAAATCAGATATCTTCTAGTTAGTAATGAAGCAGCCAATTTTTACTTACCTTTTTATTGGGAACTTAAAAAAATAATTTCAATTGTCTGCAATTCTCTATATTGCCACTACTTAGAATGGAAATATGCCGAAAGATATAAAAAAGCCATGCAGAACCCAAGAAGCTCAGTGTACAGTTTTGGCTTATATGCCTTCCACTTGATAATATTTCTGCTAGAGATTTCCTTAAGGTTTTTAATGGAAGATAATCAAATCCCGCTCTCATACAGTCAGATTTTCTGACAATAGAAAAATGTGGGTGTTTTTTCCCCAGTTCTCTCCCTTAAAAGTTTTTTTTTTCTACATATGCTTCTCCAGGAGGAAAAAGGGGCACATGGATAGAATTGTTTTAGCCACAGAGAAAGTCTTTCTTTGCCATGTTTACTACAGGAAAGACCATTTAAAATGAAGTCTGCCAAGAATAAAAAGCAAATCCAGTTTAGATAACTAAGCGAGGTTCATAATCATCTGACATAAAATTTTCATCATTGTTATTGAAATAACTTTGCAAATATATCACAGAGGACTATTCTTCCAAAAACTCATGAAT
Source organism: Manis pentadactyla (assembly GCF_030020395.1). Taxonomy (NCBI): domain Eukaryota; kingdom Metazoa; phylum Chordata; class Mammalia; order Pholidota; family Manidae; genus Manis; species Manis pentadactyla. The sequence goes on from NC_080023.1 coordinate 103,269,859, forward strand.
TTCATAGGTAAATTTAAAAGAAACAAATTAGCCCATAAACATCTCTGGAGTCTATGCAAGCCTAGTGCATTCTACACCTCCAGGGATTTCCTAAAAAAGGAGCCAAAGTTACATCCTACTTCACAAGCCAACCCTGCCAGGCTGCAACACTGCCTTTCCCCTCCAACTCTGTGGAAGGAGAGGCCTGTGTGGGTCACATGACTCCACCCCTTCCCCGCTAGCTCTTGGCTGACCTGACCATACTGGACCCAAAGTCTAAGTCAACTGGAGTCCTTCTCTTCGGGGTTAGACTCAGGCAACAGAACAAATGTACAGCACAAGATGAAACCAAAGAAGGTAAAGAAAAGTCACAAGCAGGAGTGGGGGTCATAGGGGTTATGAGAAAGCAGAAAACCTAAAGACAAGCAAATGTAACAGGGATAAAATTTAAAATTTATGAATGTGAGTTTTCCTAGCTTCTTTCCTCCACCCTTCACTCCTTAACTAAGATATTTGCCAGATATTTCCTCATTTCATTGACCAGATTGTATGGAACAGGAGACAGTGGATATCAGGATGGGATATTTGAATGAATAAGATAGAGATTTTTAAAAAGACAGAGGGAGAAGAAAGGAGATAGGGAAGGGGAATAGAAATAGAATGGTGAAGAGGAAAAAAGAGAACAGGCTGGTAAGGGTGGAGGAAGGGAACTAGACAGCAGGAATGTCCACAAGGTACCTGGAGCCTATGTTCATAATTAAGGGAGGTCCCATGGGTGGGAGGAGAGCTTGGCACAAGGAGGTGAGGGAATTCGAGGTCCGGCATCACAAGAGGGAGGCAAGAGTTAGTGGGAGGGGGTTGTATTAACACTAGTGTGCCAACATTGTGTCTCAGGTCTGGGGAGTCCTGAACTTCACATGAGCCTCACAGGGTGAGGGGAGTTCTGTGGAACACTATTAAGTGAACTAGAAAAAAACCTGAATAGAATGGAAGAAAGGGGTTTTAAGAAATATTATTTTCAGTAATGAATTGATATCTTTTAAAATTCCTTTGAGACATTATAAATAAAGATCAAAATTATTTTGCATTAGTGTTGATAGCTAAACTAATTGTTTAAATTTGGCAGTGTACCTAGCCTGGGCCACTTGGAGCATTAGGATTAATTCAGGCTTCTAAGAGAAAAGCAGAAGGCAGAAGATATGAGAAGGTAAAAAGACTAAGTACACCAAAGGGATTAAGCATTATGGTAGCAAAAACAATTAGACTTAATAATTTGGTCTTTGTCCACTCCTGAAGTGGAACAAGGTCACAGTCATGGCCAAGCCCTGGAATGCCTGAACTCTTCATGCTGAGCTCCACACAGCTGCTTATTTGGGTTGCACTTCAGTTTCTGTGAGATCTACCTGTTACCACCCTTAAATTTAAAGGAGGCTATGGGGAAGCTGGGGTTCCTATGGCCAGGATCCTCACTGAACTTAAACCACCTGATGATGTAACTAGCCTGTTGCTAGACTACTGCTTCCACACCTTTAGGCAATAAGCTATTATTGTGCTATATAGAGAGCTTGGCCCAGTGCTCTGGGCGGAGGCAGATTCGCTAATGCTCGACCTCCCGCTGGGAGAAAAAGCCTGGTAATATACCCTTTCACCCCAAAGAACATGTTGCTGTCAATTTCTTTGGTCACATTGAATCCATAGAGAACTTGCCCGGGGCTGAAACCCATTGGCAAGACAGAGGCCCCTCTCTCCTTTAGTGCTACGAAACAGTCTTGCTCTAACTCCAATTATCTGAGGTAAATTGAATCTTTGTTCCTTGTACCAAAAAAGCAAAAATACAATAGACACAGAAAATAAATACAATGTCATTCTGCCTTTTGCAAAAATAAATACAACTGATTCCTGAAAAGTCTCAAGTATTAGTACAACAGTGAAATGATATCCATTAATTCACTGAAAGTATTTATTGACAACTCCCTATGGTCATTCTAGTGGAGGAGACCAAAAATATACAAATAGACTGTGTCTTCAAAGTCATAAAATTCAGATGTGTTATTTCCTCAACACTGCAAATCCAATTTGAATAATATACTAGCTGAATTAACCAGCTGTTTTATTAGAATGTTAGAAATAGAGTGTGAAGATCTAAATTTTATATAGAAGGACTCTATAATATAGAATTCTAACAGGATCTACATCTTGCCTGGAGTGATGTTTTATTTCATTAAGTCCCCTTTTCATTTGTTTTAAGTGTTAGACTATTGCTTAATTTCCAAGGCTCTGAAAAAGTAAAACTCTTCTTTAAAAATACACTACCACAGGTTCTTCCTCAAACTCCCGTGAGGAAATCACTGTTGAATTAGGTTCATACTCCTAGTTAGGTTAGACTTTATCCAATAAAATTCCTTCTCACTAAAATAAATCCTTTATTGTTTGTGGACATCACAATAAAGGAAAAATTTAAAAAAGCCAAGCATGTTGTTTCATCTGTAGGATAGCTTGACAGTTACATCATCATATATAGTCAATATGGACTTCCACAAGTATGTGTGTATTGGGAGTCCAAGTGTTTTTAGACCACTCGGTAGAGCTAGTTAGAGTCAACTTGCAAAAGTCCACTCTCATGAATGTTTCTGAGGAAAAAGACCATGGCAAGTTTTTCATTTCAGAAATTTGTCCTTCAGGTCCCAAACTGTATCTGAGGATTAGGAGCAAACGTGTAGGCAGCACTGTGCACAAATGGGGCACAAACAGGTGATGAAGCATAATGCACTGCAGAAAGAGAAGCGTGCCTGTTTGCCAATGGGTTTCAGTGCCAGGCAAGTTTGCTATGGATTCAATGTGACCAAAGAAATTGACAGAACGTTCTTGGGGTGAAAGGGTTACACCCAACTTTATTTCCAGGTGGCAGGTCAGTCACTAAAATCCCATTCACTCAGAGCGAGTCTGTATGCACCAAGCCGGTCTCTGCCTCTAGGCCCCTCTGTCTGCACAGCCATCCTCTGGGCCCCTCTGCCTGCACAGATGTCCCAAACAGCCATCCTTTGGGCCTCTCTACACAGTTGTCCCACACAGCTGTCCTCTGGGCCTCTATCCTCAGTGCTGCCACCACTCTGCCTCTGCTCTGCTCTCCTGCAGCCTTGCAGCCCTGCCACCGTGTTGTGCCCAGAGCACTGGGTGGAGCTCTTTATACAGAGTCAATAGCCATGTATTGCCCACAGGTGTGCAGTGAGCTAGTCAACGAGGGCCAGGTAAGAATCCTGGCCACAGGAACTCTCATTTTACTCACAGTGCCCCATTCCAATATAGCCACTGGGGTTAAACCCCAACATGGAAGCAGAGTTTTTGGGCTCAAATCCTAGCACCACCATTTCCTATCCACATGCACTTAGGCAATTTAGTTAATATGATAGATTGTTGGGGGGAAAAAAAGGCTCAAATTTTTCCATCACTGTCTGCAAGCCCCATCTCCCCATTTTGAAATGTGACCACCACTTCTCTGATCAGGTGGAGGAACCTATTTTCCCACTCCTTGAATCTAGGCATGTGATGTGAGTTGCTTTATCACAGAAGTGAGGTTTGTGCAATTTCCAGTCCTGAAACAGAATTTGAAGCCTCTGCTTTCACTCTCCTGGAATGTGGTGCCTCCAAATAACCAATTCTGGGGGCTCCTGCCAAAGAAGGAAACCACATGGGACAGAGATAGCCTGTCCCTGCTGAGGTCAACAATAAGCTTCTATGAGGCCAGCAGATGAATGTAGGCTCATGAGTGATCTCAGCTGAGACCAGCAAAAGAACTGCCCAGCTGACCCAAGTCACAACTACTGGCCGGCTGAATCATGAGCAAATACGACAAGGGTTTGTTTAATCCGCTGCATTTAGAGTAGTTTGCTATGCAGCATAAATAACTAGTACATAAACACCAGGTCTTTGTGCCTCCATTTTTTCCTGTGTAAAATGGGGATACTAATATACATGTTACATAGTGAGCTCTATATTATGAGCTTGATGTTCTTATCAGTATTAGTATTCTGTCTTGCCAATGGGTTTCAGCCCCAAGCAAGTTCACTATGGATTCAGTATGACCAAAGAAATGAGAGTAGAACATTCTTGGGGTGAAAGGGTTATACCCAACTTTATTTCCACAGTGGCAGGTCAATCACTAAAATCCTATCCACTCAGAGCGAGTCTGCATGCAGCAAGCCAGTCTCTGCCTCTGGGCCTCTCTGCCCACACAGCCGTCCTCTGGGCCTCTGTCCTCAGCACTGCCACCACTCTAGCCTCTGCTCTGTGCTCCTGCAGCCTTGCAGCCATGCCACCATGTTGCCCAGAGCACTGGGCGGAGCTCTTTATATAAAGTCAATAGCAAAGTATTGCCCACACATGTGTAGTGAGTTAGCCAAACAAGACCAGGTGAGAATCCTGGCCACAGGAACTCTCATTTTATCCACATAATCCCACTTTTTTATGGTGAAGAGCAAGGCTCTAGCTCCCAGAATTGCCCAGATCTCAGTAAATCTGTACTAGCAACATGACAGTCAAAGGAACTGATGTCATTGTTTCACAGTGGCCATGACTCTGGTGGCCAAATTACGTTGCCCTGAGGTAGACAGCATGAGTTGCACAGCAAGAATGCCCACAGGATAACTGGGATATATGTTCCTAATCAAGGGAGGCTCCACTGGGGAGTCTGGCAAAAGCTGTTGAAGGACCTAGAGAGCTGGCATTACAAGACAAGGGCACGAGTCAGTGTGATGACTTTGTATTAATACTTGTGTGGCAACATCGTGCCTACAGTCTAGAGTGTCCTGGGAAGATATATGAGCCTTAAAAGGAATTACACAGTCTGTATCACCCCCAACAAATTCTTTACCTCTTAATTCTCCTCTAGGCATGTACTAAGGCTTTTGAGGTAACTGGAAACAAGAACTCTTTTCTTTTCTTCTGGGTACAAATGATTAGTTTGAGCATAGAAGTAAATACTTTCATAGCAATTGTTCAAGATTTTATTAACAAAATCAGCTATAAATGGGCAGGATTACTTATAGCTGTTTTGAATTAATATATGTTGTATGTATTTGAGATATTACTAGTACTGCAACTCCAGTTTTTAACTCTATCACCATCATTGACTATAAGTCTATTGGACACACAAATGCAGCTAATATTTTAGTAGGAAAGCTTTGCAGCGGTGCACAACAATCAGCTTCCTTTCCTTGGGTACCCACTAAGTGCCAGGTCCTTTACACTGGGGTCATTCATTTTCCCAGCAGCCCAGTAAAGTGGGGACAGGTTTCCCCAAGCTTACAAATGAGGAAACTACAACAAAGAGAAATTAAATAATTGTCCCAATGTCAAATATTGTGTTTGTCAACCTAAAACATTGCAGATATTAAATGCATCTCAATTTCACAGGGAAAAGTTCTTTAAAATTATGTTAATATTTTTTCACATACACATTGAAAGGGACTTTCAAGTTTTATAGGTAAAAGGATTTTATAGGTGGACATATATGTAAATACCATACACTTAATACTGAAATCCAATGGGAAAGCATAATAAATGGATATGCATGAATATTTTTGAAGAAACACAGCATGATGTAAACCTGGCATTTTGTTGTGGTTTCTGCTGCTGCATAGACCACACTGGGGCAGCACCATCCATCATTTTGTAACTTCTCTGCTTGGTTTCCTAATAGAGGCAGATGTAATGCAAGGATATGTAACTAAGAACCTAGTTAATGCAGTAATTCATAAATGGTGGAACAGGATTAGAACTCAAGATTATTGATTCTAAAGTACATGTACATTTCACTGCACCAAACTGTCTATCTCTTCTTGTTCTCCCAGGCTTTGAAAAAACATTAGCTTTTAAGGAGAATTCCATTAGTCCATAATAATCTGCAATCTTTCTGGTACTATAGGTGATGTATTTCTCAGAACCCCAGCCAAGGGAAGAACAAATTTAGTTTTGCAGAGATAACAATAAACACCTGCTTGAATACTTCATAATTAACCATTGGAAATCTTTAGTTTTAAGAAAGGAAAGCAAACAAGAAGTTCAGCTTCTGCTGAATTCTTTTTTAGGGATGCAGACTGAGAAGGAACTGCTAAGATGAGCTCCCAGACTCCATTCACTGACCTTTCAATAATCCCTTAGCAGAGGGAGAATGCATTTCTCCAGCACTAAGGGAAAGCAGCAGCATGGAGGCTGGTCCATCAACAAGTGCGTAAACATAGTGGGAGCAGCAGAAGAAGATGCCAAGATCCGTCCAAGACCAGGAGAGGTAAGTAGGAGAGACTATTCAAAACTCTGGTTCAGCTTGATCCTGAAAAACCTATTCTAGGGCTTAAGCCCTGTGGGAGGACATCACAGAAATCAAAGACAAAGAACATGTGTTCAAGGAACTTACAGTACCTGTAAGTTGAACTCAGTCCAGTAGACACATGTGAGCACCTTGATTACGCATGTGCACCTGCCTTGCATGTCCTCCTTCATAGGAACATCCTGCCAAACACCAAGCACTCCCAAGCAGCAATGTGGTGGTTAACGGGTACCGAGGTGTTCCTACTAGATTTAGTCAATAGGACCCAAAGAAGTTTATTACTTACACAGACAGGAAGTCAGGATTAACATGGTGTCGGCTCCCTGTGTCCCTAGCCCCACAGGAAGATCCCAAACCTGAAGGATCCCAAACCAGATGACCAAGAGCATGGGCAGTGGGTCTCTCTGCTGAGGAGGAACTCCTCTCAAACTACAGCCAAGCAATCTGACAGATGAACACGAAAGCCCACAGTTGGACCTTAAGTGCAAGTATGGTGGGAAGTCCTGTGCTCAAGTGAAACCAAATTTGGGAGTTGGATGACAAACAGTGCGTCTCACATGAGACTGGGAAGGAAACTGCCTCTCGGTGGCTACTCACCAAGCTTTTGCTGAACTGGTACTGGAGGTATTTCCAGGCATTCTCCCACAACTCAGTTCAGACAGTGATTAAGCCTTGCCTACATGACTTATGTGGAGATGAGTAAGGTTGCCAGGATGCCATGGTGGAACTATCTCCCTGCATTTCCCCAGAGTGCTTCATTCAGTCCAAGTCACTCAGGTGGGGTGAAGCCAGCCCTCCCTACTTCCACATGACTAAGTCCTGAACAGAGGATTTTAAAGATTGAGCCACAGTGATTGGTTCTATGGGCAAGAGAATGATGCCAAGATAACGATAATTTTCCAAAATTTTCTGCAGCTAACAGGAAGGATCCTCTCTTATCTTCTGATATACGGAGTTTCATTTTATTCCAATTTTTTTTTACTGTGGTACAATATATATAACATAAAATTTGCAATTTTGACCTTTTTAAATATATAAATTCAGTGGCATTTAATTACATTCACAATGTTGTGCAACCAGCCCCACTGTTTCCAAAATGTTTGCATAACTGCAAACAGAAATTGTATCCGTTAAGTAATTACTCCTCATTCCCCTTTCCCTTCAGCCCCTGATAAAGTCTAACCTACTTTCTGTCTCTTATGAATTTGCCCATTCTAGATAGCTCAAATTATATAAAATTTTGTCTTTTTGCATCTGATTTATTTCATTTACCAGAATTTCATTCCTTTTTATGGCTGAGTAATATTCCATTGTGCATATATACACATTTTGTTTCTCCATTCATCTGTAGATACACACTTAATTTGAAACAGGGAATTTTAAAGAAAATGTGAGCTTATAGCTCTGGGAACCATTATAAAAGCAAATGAAGCTGGGTATAAAGAGGGAGAATGGCAAAGCCCTGGAGTCATTTTTGGAAGACACAGACCCAGCTGAGTGTGAAGCTCGACCTAACCCTCAGCTTTTTAGTTCCATGAAGCAGAATATTCTCCTCTTTTCTTAAGTAAGTTTAAGTTGGGTTTCTCTGTTTGTAAACAAGAATCCTAATAAACCAACAACTGGTCAAAGAACATACTGAGCTACATTTTAGAAAAGAAAATTTAAAAGGGGATTCTTTTTAAGCCTTCTAAGCTCACAATAAAAATTTTTCAAACTTTCTCATTGCTAAATACTGTCATGTCCTTATTTTAACTGTAAAATGTAATTGTCCTAAGTAAAGAGAACCTTTTATGTAAATTCTGTTGCTGTTAAATAAATCTACACTCCCATCTCCCAAGAAAATTAAGTGATTTTCTTGACCCATGACATCTTTTCTTTTTGAAGTATGTACATAATTGATTCTAGGGAAGATCACCCAGAGGCCAGCATCCATGGCACAATTTTTTACTTTATTTCCAAACTACTATTGCTGTTGGGCCTTCCTTTCATTTCTTTTATCTTACATCCTTCTCTTCTTTAATGAGACTATTCTTTGTCAATAGCTTTCATCATTCCTATTAAAAGATTTATTAAAATTTCCATAATACTGTTGATTTTACATCAGTTTCACCATATTAAAGCTTATCCCAGGAACTCTGAACTGTGTGAAATGCTACAGCAAAGGGAAAATTGTAGTACATATAAGTGATGTTTTCCTAACGACTTACCAAATAATAAAATAGACTTGGAGAAGTTCCAGTGTAATCCCTCTGCTCTGAACTGGTCCAAAGAATTAAGATCTTTTCACTAAATAACAGTTCAACAACCTCCTCTACTAACTCATTTCACAACTTATCAGCCCAAAATCTCCAAAATCACACCTAAATTTTTCATGCTGTGCATGGTGAATGTTCTTTCTTTTCCTCCCTCCCAGTCCTTGCTTCCAGTAAAAGCCTTTTGTTTTTCATGTGAAATCTTATGCAAAACCCTATCTACTAAAGAGAGAAGGGAGATGCTCTGATGAAGTCTAGGAGCCTGCTGACTGTCACCCACTTATACTAGCCCCTGGCACTGTAGGAAAAATGGACCGAAAACCTTGTGAACGGATGTACTAAGTTAGAATTCGAGTTCTATTCTCCAGAACCAAGAGAATGACTCTTCTGGTCTTTCTCTGTATATCTTATGACCCAACAAAGAAGTCATCATCTCTGACTTCTTTCCAAATCCTTCTTGGGAAACTCCTCAAAGGTTAAGGGCATTAGTAACAATGTAATAAGGGGCACACAATAAAAGAATTGCCTCAGAGTTCCATGTTAGACTCCATTTTATGCAACCTGTTTTTGCATTTTCCATGTATTCTAACTCCAATTGCTATTTTTTAAAAATATAATACATATCTAACTTGTGCTGCTACATAAGCAGGCACTGTTCTATTTAAGCACTTTACACCCATTATTTCTTCTAACCTTCCTAATGGCCTAAGTCTTGGTGCTGTCAGAATTCACACTACATCAGTGGTTCTCAATTTTAGCTGACAATTATTATGTTTTCTGTTGGGGAACTTAACGAAAATCAGATACCTGGATACCACACTCGGACCAATTAAATCAGAACCGTTAGGGGTAGGGACAGGCATCATTTTTGTAAAAAACTCCCCAGCTGATTCCATGTATGGCCAAGACTAAAAATCAATGCTCTTAGAGTAATTTTCAGATCAGCTGCTGAGAAAATTAATGTTTACGTTTCCTCACCCAACCGAGTAGTCTTTGCGTGCAGTGACTGAGTATAGGTGAATGTGCACATTTCCCAGTGTGCTGCCATCACTCAGAGTGTTTTTGGAGCCCCTTTTTAGGAATTGTTTTTAGTCACTTTGCCAGTCACCATTAGAAGATTCTTTTCACTGCCCACAACAGCAAGAGCCACACAGTTCTGAGGGTCCCTGGGGAGACCATCCTTTTGCCTGGCTGTTAATGCATCCCCAGCAAAACTGAAGTGGCCACAGAGCCTGTAGCCTCCCAGCAAGGCCATCACTCCAGCCCTCCCTCAGGCACTCCTCATCTCACTTTATTAATGCTGAGTGAGAGCCATAAAGGAGGCTAGAATTAGAACTGATTTTCCTTCTCCTTCTGGGAGGTCTTCAGAATTAATGATCCTCATGCCTGCAATTTACAATTACCTCAGTCACCATGAGTCCCTTGCCCCTGGACCCAATCCAGACTCTGAACATCCCATAATCTGAGGCAACACCCCACCCCGACACTTCCACTGTGCTTTCTCCACTGTGCACTCTGGAACCCTGAGAGCAACAGAAACCCCTGCATTCTCCAACTTTTCTTTGAATGTGCCCTCACCCTTCTTGTTCTAACTAAAGCCTGGTTATTCCACAAGGACACGGCTCTCTCAACAACTTTGGTACCCAGTGTGCACTGCACATCCCCACGGAAATGCTGAGGACAAGAATGACTCATAGTACTATTAATAATAGTTCAGACCCTGAAAGAGGGACAAGCTAGGATGAGAGATTGTTGGGTGCTGATAAGGTGCCGATGTGTAACACCTGGCCTTCAGATCAGATGAGAGACTATGGCTTAAGATAATGATTAGATACTGGTTTCCGAATCAACAGCAAAGAAAGGAGAGTCCTGACTGTTCCATCAGAAATGAATGATGAAAGAAAAGAGTTTGTATACTAAGCTTCAGTGGACATGCACTCAAAAAATAAGAGGAAGTGTGAGAACCATCCAAAGGGAGAACTTAAAGAAAGAAGGAAAGAAGTTTATGGAAACCTAGAGAAGAGAACAAAGAGTTCTGGGGCATTGTTCAGAAACAAAACCTGCTGCGCTGAATTGAGCCAGAATATACAACACATACTCAGCCAGTGAATCTAGAAGAACACTGAGATATTTTGAAGAAAGAGGTGAAAGGAGAAGGAAGAAAGAGACAAAATAAGGAGAAGCAGGATGAAGATGAGGAGAGGTAGATTCCATGGCCCCAAGAGTGCAATGCACAAGTTTATTACTGGCATCAGACCAAAAAGATCAAAGAGTAGAATAAAGACAGACTTCCAAGATCTGACTCCTAATTGTTACAGCAACACAACTCCATCCTCGCATTAGTGGTAAAAGTCATAAGCACATGCTCCATGTTATTCTTGGAGGAATAGAATCTCCATTCCAGCTAGCTCCATGTTGGAAGACGTTCTGGGGAGTAATGTGAGGGTGAGTCAATTGGCAGATCAAAGATGGTTGATGCTGGGATGGCATTAAAGGCATGCAGAGGATGGAGCACCAGCTTGTCTCTATGCTGGCCAGCACTTGGATGCCAGGGACCAGTTGTGTCTCCTGACTTGAGTATAATTCAGGTACATAAACTAAATGTTTATGGATACATTGGTCTCATCTGTCATTCATGGTGTCATCACTGTACAAAAGGAAACTCAGTGTCCTTCCTCAGTGGTATGCTGGAAAGCAACTGAGTGGGTGTGTGTTTTAAGGCCTAATTTGTAGTTGCAGATTTCCACGGTGTAAATACTCCCACCAGGACAAATTTCAAGCCAACAACCTGATGTCCCTGAATGAGGAACTGGGTAGAGATGTGCACAATGGACCGTGTAAGTCAGTACAAGCTGGCTCCAGAGGCAGAGTGGACTAGTCTGAATGGCTGCTGGCACAGATCATTGAAAAACTCCCCTCAGGAGATTCTCTGTGCAGCCAGGTCTGAAAACCTTTACTTAAAGTGGTGCTTCTCAGACCTTCATGTGCGTATCAATCACCTGAGGATCTTGTCATATTGTAGGCTCTGACCCAGTAGGTGCTTTGGTGCCTAGCAAGGGAGATGAGTGAACTAAAAGAAAAAGAAAAAAAAAACAGTCATTGCCAGAAACGTTTGAGAGAAAGGCTTTGTAGAGAAGTTACAAACTGGAAGTTCATGAATTATTTTTCGCCAAACCCACAAAGAGGTTTTTGTTCACTCAATTGCATTTAACTTTCTAAATTTGATTTAAATGCCAATATGATAAAAATCTGTATTCCCAGCTTCTCTGAAAATAAAATAATAACAAAGCTATAACTACAGCAGCAAAAAAAGATGCAACAACACCGGGCACACCCCTGCCTGCAGCAATCTTCCCCTTCAAGGAGGCACAGTCTTCCTTCTGCCACTGTTGCCTCCTGGTGTTTATGTTTCCTACTTTACCGGTTAAAGAATTTGAGTATTCATATTTTAGGTTTTATAAAAATTTTAATAAACTTTTCCTCCCCAGTTGCATTAATTTACCTTTCTATCTCATTTCCTACCATGCCCCACATACAAACTGTATAATCTTCAAATGCCTTACAGTGTAGTGTTCTTGGAATTACCTTTTTTTCTCTCCTCCAGACTTTGGGTTGACCCCTAGAACATATCCATCTTTCTTTCTCTGCTGAAAACAGTCTAACTTATTCTTCAAGTTCCAGCTCAAACATTCCACCCTGTTGAAGCCTTCCTGACTCTTTCATGCTCCCGTAGCAAAGGAGACACTCTTCTATCAAATTCTATTTGTGCACGTTTTGGAGTATTTCTGTTCTCTGAGGTCCACAAAAGCATAGATGAGCTTTATTCATCTTGTATTACCAGTGGCTTTACCATGATTGGCATCCTCAATAGCTTCAAGAAATAATAAATTGTGGCTTAATTTTCTACTCTTAGATTACATGCCTTTGAACTCTTTTGTTAATTTGTCAAGGGAATTTTGCAATTACCATCCTATCTTATTAAGGACAAGTTAATTTGCTTTGTATCTCCACTACCTCTGCAAGCTCTTTCCTTACCCCTGAACTTCCATTTGGTGTTGCTTACTTGATTTATAAGAATATTTATTCTATAAATCTGGTCCCAAACAAACATATGCCACCTCCAATGAAACACTTCTTAACAGAATTAATACCTTACATGGAATGATCAATTTTTTTCAAAGCACTTTTACTAATACACTTGATTCCTAAACGAACCCTGTAAAATACTTTAGCAATGTATTACCCCTTTTCAGCATTTAGAAACTGAAATGAAATGTCCTCCATGAACTAGGAAGTAAGGAAAACAGTTTGATAAAAACCTTTGCAGTGTCCGCCTAAGTCCTCAGGAGGGATGGTGAATGTTCAGGCTTCCCCACACATCCTTCTGCAATACAGCGAGGGGCTAAACAGCTGCCTCATTCCACTTCCAGCCTTCTAGAATTCCTAATATTTATTGAAAAACTGAGACCCAGACAGGTTGGATTAACATGTGTTAGAGCCAAAATAGTAACCCAGGTCTTTTGATTCCCAGTATACGATCCCACTTGCTTAGCTATTTATGTTCATCTTTACAAATGGAGCTACAATCATGCAGCAATACAAACAGGCTTCATAAGTGTGTCTTCACAAGAAGTTGGGTATGAAAACTCCTGTGCCTTTTTCTCCAAAAATAAGTTATATATGATAATCAAAAGTCTTCCCATTAATTTTATGGAGCTAGTTCCACTGGGCAACTTTAAAATACCCAAGTGCAATGGTGTCCTTAGAGCACATACAAAGTCTATAATCTATATAAATCAACTCATAATTTTCTGTATTATGTGTCACTTTCAGGCTAATTCCATGTACTCTAAAGTGTAGCATTTTTGGAAATATTTGCACTACAGATGAGACGGCAATCAAAGATTTTAGCATCCTTGATTCACTAACAATAAACTCAGTGCAAATTAGAGGGAAAAAAAAGCAATGCACCAGTGAAATAAATTGGAGATCTCAAGTTGGTAATAGTGGCATGAAAGAAACACCCTCCATGAAATTAAAAGGAATTAGCAAAGGGGTGGAAATGACAGGGTTTGACAGCATAATGACCCATTTCTCTCACATTCTTTATATAATTCCAACCACTTTCTAAGATTTGATGTGATCACAAAAATACAGCCTCCCATGACAATGGGGATATAGCCAGTGCTTCCTCCCCCACCGTACACCATAAGCACTGGTGAGAATACAGCTCACCATCACTACTCCCAACTCAGTGACTCCGAATGGCTTCTCTGCCATTTCCACTCCCCTTCAGGAAGAAGGAGAAATTAAATCTCTTCTCCTTCATGAATGAGTTATGTTTTCTGTGTTCCTTTACCGTGCTGTAAATCTGTTAATCCAGTTTTTAAAAGGAAGGACTAGTCTAAGGTATTTTTTTTCCTGCAAATGTATTTATTATATTTCTTTTTAAAAAGTTTTAAGCCCACATATATTGCTTGGAGAACAAATACCTGTCTGGAAGCCACTCAGGCAACTGGGGAGGGAGCATGGAGGTTGAGGGATTGAAGTGATCTGGGGGTTGTTATTTTAAATACTTTATCGTACTTTTATTTTTTTTAAATAGAAAGAATCCTGGTAATTAAGGAAAAGGGAGCCGAAGTAACTGGAGACGCGTGGACTCCTAACCTTACTGCCTTTCCTAAGCGTTTCCCTAAACTCCATCGCTAAACTACAAGAACAGACGGTGGATGGAATCAAAAGTGGCAAAAAAACTTATCTCCAAATGGGGGCAAGTGAGGAAGTTCTAGGAAAGGACACTGGATTCATTCGGTAGAGAGCACAAGGTGAGGAAGTAGGAAGAGAGGGTGTGAATGTGGGGCTGCTGAGGTGGGGAGGAGGGTACCCCGGAACCTGGGGATTAAGGGAGAAAAAGCAGCTCGGACTCACCCCCCAGCCAGGTGTCGGAGATGTTCTGGAGCATAGTGACCGGGATACAGAAGAAGGCGATGAGCAGGTCGCTGAGTGCCAAGGAGCAGATGAAGATGTTGGTGACGGTGCGCATGGCCTTGCTGCGGGTCACCACGTAGACCACCAGCGCGTTGCCAAAGAGCGCCAGGGCGAAGATGAGCACGCCGGTGAGCACGAAGGCCAGTTTGGCTCGCCCGGGTAGCTCGGGGGTGTAGACGAGCGGCCGCAGCCGGTACAGCGCGATGAACTGCTCCCGCGTCAGGTTGTGGTCCCGCAGAAGCCGGGAGAACTGCTCCCGGGAGATGTTGAGAGACTGCATGCCGCGCGCCCCGGAGCCCCCGGCGCCCGGACAGCTTCTGCCCGCACTCGCGCGCGCGAGGGCTCCCGGCTGCGCTCAGGGAGCTGCGGGGTGAGGAGAACGGCGCAGATCAAACCCGCAATCAAAAGGCGGGAAGCCCAAGCATGGGAGACCGCCCCAATGACCAAAAATGTTCGCGGTTCAAAGAAAGTTCTTCCCTGCTCCTCCCTAAGGCGAGGGCTTTAGGCGGCCGTCGGGGACGCAGGGGCGCCGCGCGAGGGTCCGGCGCCTCTGGCTCTGCAGCCTCCCGCGGCGCGGGGAAAACAAGGGCGGGGGCTGCAAGTCGGCCGTGCGGACGCCGCCTCCCGCCCGCAGCGCGCGGGAAACACCTCCCTTGCTGCCCACTCCCTGCCGCCTTTCTCTTGCCCCAGGTCTTGCTTATGTGTAAATTTGAATATTGGGCTTTTCCACAGGGTCATAGCTACCCAAGGCAAAACAGGATTTACTTTCATTGTTTCTCTATTTTCAAAAATAATTATAGCACACAGGAAATTGTATCTTTCACCTAGTTTCTCCCATTATGTCTTACTTAATCATGGTACAATACAAAATCAGGAATTTGACTAGGTGCAACGTGTGTGTATAAGTCTGTGCCATTTTATCCCCAGTGTAGATTCCTGTAACCACCACCCAAATCATGGTGGAGAGCTATTCCATCACTACAAAGATGTCCCTCCTGCTACTCCTCTGGAGTCATTTCCAGCCTTTCCTTCACCACTTCTAAGCCCCGGCAATCAGTGATCTGTTCTCCATCTCTATGCTTTTGACAAAAGGTATATAAATGGAATCATGCAGTATAAAACCTTTCCATATTGATTTTTTCCCCACTCAGCATAATGCCATTTAGATCTATCCAACCTGCAAGTTTATCAGTACTTGTTCCTTTTTATTGCTGAGGAAATACATAGTATGCTGACCATTCACCGGTTGTAGGGCTTTTGGTTGTTTCCAGTTTGAGGCTATTATTAGTGAAGCTGCTATGAAAAATCATGTACAGGTTTTTGTTTGGACATACGTTTTCATTTCTCAGAGAAATGCCAAGAAGTTTGGTTGTTGATCTCTCACACATTGCTGATGGAAATGTAAAATGGCACAGTCTTTCTAAAAAGTAATGTGGCAATTTCTTAAAAACCTAAATATACAAACCATAGTTAAACCATAGTTATGTAAATCTTGTATTCAAGAGTGTGGGATGTTGGAATACAGATAGACATATAGGTCAATGTTATATAATTAGTTACATAAATCTTGAAGTCAGGTAGAGTGATGTCCCCTTTATTCTTCTTCTTTCAAAATTATTTGACACATTCTTGGGCCTGTGCCTTTTCATCTAAATTTTACAATGATCTTGTATGTGTGTATGAAAATCTTGCTGGGATTTGGTAGAAAGAGTCATCTTTATTATGTTGAACCTTCCAATCTCTGAATAGAGTATGTCTTACCATATATTTAGTTTTTCTTTGGTTTCTTTCAACATCATTTACAGCTTCCAGCAGTTTTATTATTATTATATATTTTTAGCATTTGCACATGGTATTGTATTTCTAATTTTCAGTTTCATGTGTTCATTGCTAATGTATGGAAATGTGATTTATTTTGTATGTTGATTTGGAAAGTTACTGAATTCACTTAGTTTTAGGAGGGTTTATTTTTCAGAGTTCTTAGGATTTCTCTCTATAAAGAGTCATGTCATTTAAGAAGAGAGGGTTTTATTCTTCCTTTCTGATCTGTATGCTTTATATTTCCTTTTCTTGCCTTATTATGATGGTTACAGACTCCAGTACTATGTTAAGTGGCAGTGAGGGGAATGGATATCCTTACCTTATCCCCAGTCTTCAGAGGAAGCATTTAGGCTTTTCCACCAGTATGATATTGGCTACACATGTTTTTTTTGGACTTGAGGATATTCCCCTCTGTTCTTAACTTACTGAGAGACTTTACCATAAATGATGTTGAATTTTGTCAGATACTAATTCTGCATCAATTGATATGATCATTTGGCATTTTTTCTTTGGCCTGTTAATGTGGATTACATGAACCATCCTTGAATATCTGAAATAAACCCCCCTTGGTCATGGTATGTAATAATTTTTACATATTGCTAAATTCTATTATTTTTTAATGATTTTCATGTCTATGCTCATAAGAGATACTGGTCTATAAATTTCTCTTTTTGTACTATCCTTGTCTGTTTTTGGTATTATAAAATAACAGAAAACATACATTAGTCTGTGCCCCCAGTTCAGAGCTACTGAAACGCTTGTAATTTCCTAAGAGAGAAGAGCACTGGGAGCATCTTTTTCTAATATTTGATCTTTAATTCCAGGTCCTGACATGAGCTCCTAAATCTCTTGGAACTTCCTGGCTGATAGAAATGTCTTTTGTTCACAAAACTGAAAGGAGAGGGAGGGAGGGGCTAGAAACACAAGGTTTGTAATGAAGAAAACTGAGCAGGTACTTATGCCAGCAAACCTATATTCCAGGAATATACAGCAACTGAGTAGAATATTTAGCTATCCATTTCCTAACAACTAAGGAGTCAGGGCCAAAAGATAATTATATTGGAGTATTGCAGTCTTCATCATCTAATAAAGAAAGGGAGCACAGTGGTATGTCAGAAGAGACCAATGGTTCTGGCTCTGAACTCTGGGAGGAATTTACCACATTGGTCTTTGTGGATAAAATGAGAGTTCCTATGGCCAGGATTCTCACCTGACCCTGGTTGACTAGCTCACTGCACACCTGTGGGCAATACATGGCTGTTGTCTCTATAAAAAGAGCTCCGCTCAGGGCTCTGGGAACAACACGGTGGCAGGGCTGCAAGGGTGCAGGAGAGCAGAGCAGAGGCTGGAGTGATAGCAGCACCAAGGACAGAGGCCCAGAGGATGGCTGTGCGGGAGGACTGTGCAGAGAGGCCCAGAGAACGGCTGTGTGGACAGAGAGGCCCAGAGGCAGAGACTGGCTTGCTGCATGCAGACTCGCTCTGAGTGAACGAGATTTTAGTGACTGACCTGCCACCTGGAAATAAAGCTGGGTATAACCCTTTCACCCCAAGAACGTTTTGCTGTCATTTTCTTTGGCCACACTAAATCCATAACAAACTTGCCCGGGGTTGAAACTCATTGGCAAAACCATCTTTATTACAAAAGAAGCATTGAAGTACATAATGCATGATGTCTTCCATAGTAGTGGGCATGCTGCACACAGCCATT
The DNA here is from genome assembly GCF_030020395.1 of Manis pentadactyla. Lineage (NCBI taxonomy): Eukaryota > Metazoa > Chordata > Mammalia > Pholidota > Manidae > Manis > Manis pentadactyla. The sequence goes on from NC_080023.1 coordinate 103,287,934, forward strand.
TGTAATAACCACCTTGATGCAAGTTGATGGCATAATTCAAACTGTACTTCCATAAAATGATTTGTATGGAAAGCCAGCATAATGACCTTCAGGGATGCTGCTTTCTGGTGATTTGACCTGGTAGGAGAAAGTTTAAGGAATGTATAACCATTCATGTCTCATAAACAACCGGCCCTGGGGCGGAGCCAAGATGGCGGCATGAGTAGGACAGTGGGAATCTCCTCCCAAAAACATATATATTTTTGAAAATACAACAAATGCAACTATCACTAAAAGAGAGACCAGAAGACACAGAACAACAGCCAGACTACATCCACACCTGCGAGAATACAGTGCCTGGTGAAAGGGGTAAGATACAAGCCGCAGCCTGGTGGGACCCGAAGCCTCTCACCCCAGCTCCCGGTGGTAGGAGAGCAGTCAGAATGGGGAGGGAGAGGGAGCCCAGGACTGCTAAACACTCAGCCCTAGCCATCCACACTGGGAGTGCAGACACACAGTGCATGCATGGGGTGCTGGAAACTGGGGAAGCAGGACAGTAAGACATGAGAGCGGGTCCCACAGCCGGCGCCCCGGGACAAAGAAAAGCGAGTGCTTTTTGAAAGTCTTAAAGGGACAGGGACCGCACAACTGGATGGAAGCATCCCAGGTCACAGTCCAGCAGCTGGAAATTCCAGGGAACTCCAGGCGCACTAACACCCTGGGCAACAGCTCTGAGACCCCTCACAGAGGTAAACAGCCAAACAGCCCCCCGTCCATTACCCCTCCGGGGCCCCACCATAGCAGAAAAGTGGCCTGAGGCTGGTCATGATAACAACAAGGGAGCTTCCTCCATACCAGCCCGGCAAGATACAGAGACCGAGTCTACACGCAATTGCCCAACACGAGCCACTAGGGGTTGCAGCTGTCCCAGTAAAGAAAGGCCAGGAGCAAGTGGAAAGCCTTGGCTCTCCCAGCTGTTAGAAAGTCAATAGCTCACCATTGCACATATCAACATGAAAAGGCAAAAAAATTTGATCCAGACAAGACTAACCCAGGCAGCTTTGACATCTTCTATATCTTCCCCTGAGAAGGAACCTGGGAGATAGATATAACCAGTCTTCCTGAAAAAGAATTCAAAACAAAAGTCATAACCATGCTGATGGACTTGCAGAGAAATTTGCAAGAACTAAGGAGGAAGAACACAGAAATAAAACAATCTCTGGAAGGACTTCAAAACAGAATGGATGAGATGCAAGAGACCATTAATGGAATAGAAAACAGAGAACAGGAATGCAGAGAAGCTGATGCAGAGAGAGATAAAAGGATCTCCAGGAATGAAAGAATTTTAAAAGAACTGTGTGACCAATTGAAATGGAACAATATCCACATTATAGGGGTACCAGAAGAAGAAGAGAGAGAAAAAGGGATAGAAAGTGTCTTTGAAGAAATAATTGCTGAAAACTTCCCTAAACTAGGGGAGGAAATGGCCTCTCAGACCACAGAGGTACACAGAACTCCCATGACAAGGGATCCAAGGAGGGCAACACCAAGACACATAATCATTAAAATGGCAAAGATCAAAGACAAGGACAAAGTATTAAAGGAGGCAGCCAGAGAGAGAAAAAAGTTCACCTACAAAGGAAAACCCATCAGGCTATCATGAGACTTCTCAACAGAAAGCCTACACACCAGAAGAGAATGGCATAATATACTTAATGCAATGAAACAGAAGGGCCTCGGACCAAGACTACTGTATCCAGCACGATTATCATTTAAATATGAAGGAAGGATCAAACAATTCCCAGACAAGCAAAAGTTGAGGGAATTTGCCTCCCACAAACCACCTCTACAGGGCATCTTACAGGGACTGCTCTAGATGGGAGCACTCCTAAAAAGAGCACAGAACAAAACACCCAACATATGAAGAATGGAGGAGGAGGAATAAGAATGGAGAGAAATAAAGAGTCATTAGACCATGTTTATAATAGCTCAATAAGCAAGTTAAGTTAGACAGTAAGATAGTAAAGAAGCTAACCTTGAACCTTTGGTAACCACAAACTTAAAGCCTGCAATAGCAATAAGTGCATATCTTTCAATAATCACCCTAAATGTAAATGAACTGAATGTACCAATCAAAGGACACACAGTAATAGAATGGATAAAAAAGCAAGACCCATCCTTATGCTGCTTACAAGAGACTCACCTCAAACCCAAAGACATGCACAGACTTAAAGTCAAGGAATGGAAAAAGATATTTCATGCAAACAATAGGGAGAAAAAAGCAGGTGTTGCAATACTAGTATCTGACAAAATAGACTTCAAAACAAAGAAAGTAACAAGAGATAAAGAAGAACATTACATAATGATAAAGGGCTCAGTCCAACAAGAGGATATAACCATTATAAATATATATGCACCCAACACAGGAACACCAGCATATTGAAACAAATACTAACAGAACTAAAGGAGGAAATAGAATGCAATGCATTCATTTTAGGAGACTTCAACACACCATTCACTCCAAAGGACAGATCCACCAGACAGAAAATAAGTAAGGACACAGAGGCACTGAACAACACACTAGAACAGATAGACCTAATACACATCTATAGAACTCTACACCCAAAAGCAACAGGATACACATTCTTCTCAAGTGCACATGGAGCATTCTCCAGAATACACCACATAATAGGCCACAAAAAGAGCCTCAGTAAATTCCAAAAGATTGAAATCCTACCAACCAACCTTTCAGACCACAAAGGATTAAAACTAGAAATAAACTGTACAAAGAAACCAAAAATGCTCACAAACACATGGAGGCTTAACAACACGCTCTTAAATAATCAATGGATAAATGACCAAAACAAAATGGAGATCCAGCAATATATGGAAACAAACAACAACAACAACACAAAGCCCCAACTACTGTGGGACACAGCAAAAGCAGTCTTAAGAGGAAAGTATATAGCAATCCAGGCATATTTAAAGAAGGAAGAACAATCCCAAATGAATGGTCTAATGTCACAATTATCAAAATCGGAAAAAGAAGAACAAATGAGTCCTAAAGTCAGCCAAAGGAGGGACATAATAAAGATCAGAGAACAAATAAATAAAATTGAGAAGAATAAAACACTAGCAAAAATCAATGAAACTAAGAGCTGGTTCTTCGAGAAAATAAACAAAATAGATAAGCCTCTAGACAGACTTATTAAGAGGAAAAGAGAGTCAACACACATCAACAGAATCAGAAACAAGAAAGGAAAAATCACACCGGACTCCACAGAAATACAAAGAATTATTAGAGACTACTATGAAAACCTATATGCTAACAAGCTGGGAAACCTAGGAGAAATGGACAAATTCCTAGAAAAATACAACCTTCCAAGACTGACGCAGAATGAAACAGAAAATCTAAACAGACCAATTACTAGCAAAGAAATTGAAGCAGTAATAAAAAAACTACCAAAGAACAAAACCCCCGGGCCAAATGGATTTACCTCGGAATTTTATCAGACATACAGAGAAGACATAATACCCATTCTCCTTAAAGTTTTCCAAAAAATAGAAGAGGAGGGAATCCTCTCAAACTCATTCTATGAAGCCAAAATCACCCTAATACCAAAACCAGGCAAAGACCCCACCAAAAAAGAAAACTACAGACCAATATCCCTGATGAATGTAGATTCAAAAATACTCAACAAAATATTAGCAAACCGAATTCAAAAATACATCAAAAGGATCGTACACCATGACCAAGTGGGATTCATCCCAGGGATGCAAGGATGGCACAACATTCTAAAATCCATCAACATCATCCACCACATCAACAAAAAGAAAGACAAAAACCACATGATCATCTCCATAGATGCTGAAAAAGCATTCGACAAAATTCAACATCCATTCATGATAAAAACTCTCAACAAAATGGATATAGAGGGCAAGTACCTCAACATAATAAAGGCCATATATGATAAACCCACAGCCAACATCATACTGAACAGTGAGAAGTTGAAAGCTTTTCCTCTGCGATCGGGAACAAGACAGGGATGCCCACTCTCCCCACTGTTATTCAACATAGTACTGGGGGTCCTAGCCATGGCAATTAGACAAAACAAAGAAATACAAGGAATCCAGATTGGTAAAGAAGAAGTTAAACTGTCACTATTTGCAGATGACATGATATTGTACATAAAAATCCCTAAAGACTCCACTCCAAAACTACTAGAGCTAATATCAGAATTCAGCAAAGTTGCAGGATACAAAATTAACACACAGAAATCTGTGGCTTTCCTATACACTAACAATAAACTAATAGAAAGAGAAATCAGGAAGACAATTCCATTCACAATAGCATCAAAAAGAATAAAATACCTCGGAATAAACCTAACCAAGGAAGTGAAAGACCTATACCCTGAAAACTATAAGACACTCTTAAGAGAAATTAAAGAGGTCACTAACAAATGGATTCTCATCCTATGCTCCTGGCTAGGAAGAATTAATATCGTCAAAATGGCCATCCTGCCCAAAGCAATATACAGATCCGATGCAATCGCTATCAAACTACCAACAGCATTATTCAATGAACTGGAACAAATAGTTCAAAAATTCATATGGAAACACCAAAGACCCCAAATAGCTAAAGCAATCCTGAGAAGGAAGAATAAAGTGGGGGGGATCTCACTCTCCAACTTCAAACTCTACTGCAAAGCCACAGTAATGAAGACAATTTGGTAATGGCACAAGAACAGAGCCACAGACCAGTGGAACAGAATAGAGACTCCAACCTTTAACCCAAACATATATGGTCAACTAATATTCGATAAAGGGACCATGGACATACAATGGGGAAATGACAGTCTCTTCAACAGATGGTGCTGGCAAAACTGGACAGCTACTTGTAAGAGAATAAAACTGGATCACTGTCTAACCCCATACACAAAAGTAAATTCAAAATGGATCAAAGACTTGAATGTAAGTCACGAAACCATAAAACTCTTAGAAAAAAACATAGGCAAAAATCTCTTAGACATAAACATGAGTGACCTCTTCTTGAACATATCCCTCTGGGCAAGAGAAACAAACGCAAAAATGAACAAATGGGACTATATCAAGCTGAAAACCTTCTGTACAGCAAAGGACACCATCAACAGAACAAAAAGGTATCCTACAGTATGGGAGAATATATTCATAAATGACAGATCTGATGAAGGGTTGACATCTAAAATATATAAAGAGCTCACACACCTCAACAAACAAAAAGCAAATAATCCAATTAAAAAATGGGCAGAGGAGCTGAATAGACAGTTCTCTAAAGAAGAAATTCAGATGGCCAACAGACACAGGAAAAGATGCTCCACATCACTTGTTATCAGAGAAATGCAAATTAAAACCACAATGAGATATCATCTCACACCAGTAAGGATGGCCAGCATCCAAAAGACAAACAACAACAAATGTTGGCGAGGCTGTGGAGAAAGGGGAACCCTCCTACACTGCTTGTGGGAATGTAAATTAGTTTAACCATTGTGGAAAGCAATATGGAGGTTCCTCAGAATGCTCAAAATAGAAATACCATTTGACCCAGGAATTCCACTTCTAGGAATTTACCCCAAGAATGCAGCACTGCAGTTTGAAAAAGACAGATGCACTCCTATGTTTATCGCTGCACTATTTACAATAGCCAAGATATGGAAGCAACCTAAATGTCCATCAGTAGATGAGTGGATAAAGAAGTGGTACATATACACAATGGAATATTATTCAGAAATAAGAAGAAAACAGATCCTACCATTCACAACAACATGGATGGAGCTAGAGGGTATTATGCTCAGTGAAATAAGCCAGGTGGAGAAAGACAAGTACCAAAGGATTTCACTCATATGTGGAGTATAAGAACAAAAGAAAACTGAAGGAACAAAACAGCAGCAGAAGCACAGAACCCAAGAATGGACTAACAGTTACCAAAGGGAAAGGGACTGGGGAGGATGGGTGGGAAGGGAGGGATAAGGGCAGGAGAAAAGAAAGGGGGCATTACGATTAACATGTATAGTGGCAGGGGGGGCACGGGGAGGGCTTTGCAACACAGAGAAGACAAGTAGTGATTTTATAGCATCTTACTATGTTGATGGACAGTGACTGTGAACGGGTATGTGGGGGGGACTTGGTGAAGGGGGGGAGCCTAGTAAACATAATGTCCTTCATGTAATTGTAGATTAATGATACCAAAATAAAATTTAAAAAAAATAACCAGCCCTGAATATGATTTTTCTTTGTCAGGCTTTGGACAGGAACCCATACATACAGGAAATGGATCTAAACTGAGATAAATGAGGTAATCTCTGCTGTTCATTGAGAAAAGATCTGTGTGCTCTGGATACAACATATCTACCAGTTAATGGATTTGTTAAGAACAGCTATGTTGTCCTACTTAAGTGGACCCTATTTAAGTGGTCCTATTTAAGTGGACCCCTCAATTCTGCACGGAGGTCAGCAACAGACTGTGTAACTGTAAAGCATGAGGGGGACTGACTTAACCAGTGGTGGCTGAAAAATTGCCACTGAAAATCTTTAGGAAATCAAAAGACCAAGAGAAATGGTGTGCACTGGACCAGGGTAAATTCTTAATCTCCTCAAGAAGGAAAATGGGGATTTTAAACTATAAATTTGAGGCCAGTAAATTTCTGTAATAACTTAATAATGGGAGTTTATGAGCACAGGTTTTTAGTAAGAACAGTTTTGTCAGACCTCTTTTTAAGTGTTGCTGAACAGCAGAACACTGTGGTCAGGGAATAAACTGTTTTTCCATTAAGCCCAGCTCTGTCACTTACTAACTGCAGAAGCCCCAAATGACTTTATCTAGGTCTCAGTTTCCTTGACTTATAACCTGGGGTTTATAATACCCATTTAATGGTTCTATTGAGAGCAGTAAGCACAATAATTACTGTAAAGTGTCTAGCTCAGTGCCTAACAAAAAGTGGTTGATAAACATTAGTCATTGTGATTTCCTTCTGTCAAAATTTTTTTAAAAAGCATAGATTAAAAAGAATGTTATGAGTTTAAGACTCAAAATAGTCAGGAAATGTCATTGTGTTAAAATTCTTTTTTTGTCCCTAGATGTGGTCCCTAGAGAGTAACTTTCTATTTCAGTCTCCAAAAGTTATTTCTTTCAAACACATATGTTATTTAGGATTTGACCATGAGTGGAGCACAGGAGTGTTGTAGCTGAATGTTAGAAAGTTCTTAGGGTCCTTGAAGGGAACCTTTCCATTTAGGTTTTAAACACCCTAACATTAACTGACTTGCCTATAATTTATGTTTTAATAAAACAAGGATTTCATGCAATATATTGCTGAATAAATAAGGTGTGATTCAATTTACTATATGTGAGAACAGTGGTTATTTCTGGGTGGTATAAGTGCAGATGTTTTTTAGTTACTTTGTTTTGGTTATAAGTTTTCCTACAATGAATATACAAGTAGGTAAATACTTTGAAATTTTCAAAGTAGAGCAACCAGGAATGTCAAACCCTAAAATTTTATAATTGGATAAGAGAATGCTTGGCATGTATTTGTTTAAAGTTGCTAGTCAATTGGATTTAGTGAACAAGAATCACAGCCTCTAGCCTTTGAGAAAAATCACAAATGTATTTCAGAATATCTGTTTATTTATTCATCAAACATATTGTTCCCAAGATATGCCTCATGCAGTTATGTATTAGAAATAAAATGATAAATTAGATACAGGCAGAGACTTTTGGCCTGGTTGAACAAAAACCTAAATTCTCCTAAATCAGAAGTTCTTGGGCTTAGAGGCACATCGAATCATCTGGGGAGCCCTTGACACCGACAATACCCAGGCCCCATCTGCAGAGGTTCTGGTAAAATGACAAAGTGATTCAGGTGACTAATTTACAGCCACAAAAATGGGTATTGAAACCACAGCCTGAAAGATAGATATTGAAACTGACAAATGAAGGATATATGGAGGAGTGAGCAGAGGTGACAGGAAGGATAAACCTGGGGTGGGGGCCAGACATGGATGGCAGAAGTGATAAGGGATGTGGCATGTGTGTTGAGGAATGAGAACCTCGGTAACACCGTGCACCTGCATTTAGGTGTGCCCTGTTGGAACATCAGAGGAGGTAATGTGATTTTTAAAATATTATACTAAGAGGGCCTACCCACTTTATTAAAGGAAAAATCTGTACCAGCCATCCTGAGACTGGTGGGGGAAAACTGCTAGAAGCCTGTGACACAGCTCAGTAAAATAAAATTCCATGTGCACATAAATAATTTATCACAAACCCCAGCTCTACTGGAGAGAATGCTGCCAAACTTCAGGCTCAAATGGCACTTAGGATGGGTCAGGCTAGAAAAGACCAATAAGCAGAACACACAGGAACCCTAGGGCAGTGGAGGTCACTGGGCCAAGTCTAAGCAGTCAGCAGTAAAGTGAAAAACATCTAGGAAGATTGACAAATTGAGTGGCCTGGCAATAGGCCTAGGGCCAGGAGAGCAGGCTGTGGGCACCAGTGAGACACAGCAGTAGGTGGCCAGTCTAGGCTAAGGGCTGGAATTAGGGGCTCAGACTACTGACCCCAGAGGGTGAAAGGGAATAAGAAAGGACCCTTATCTCAAATCAGGGCTTGCATCACAGGCTGGAATGTACAGGTAAATGTGGAGAAGAGAAAAACCGAGACATAGTTCTTAAAACTAAGGTATAAAGAAGGATATGATCACAGAAATAAGTCAACAGCCTATCTGAGAAAGGACTTAAGGTCAGACTAGGATCAATGACTATGTAAATGTTGACCTCACAGAGTGACTGTTTCATACCCCTCATGGAGGAAATGCTCAGGGTCCCCAGCCAGGCTAACTTGGCAGCAGCTGCATTTAAATGTCTTCAGCTGTAGGTCCTCAAGGGTCTCGTATCAGCAAGCCTGCCAGACATTATACACAGGGTGGATGTGGTTTCCACAGAGAAGGAAACAACCAGAGATACCCCTTCTTGGAGCCGAAGGCTGGGAGAGCCCTTCTCCCTCATGCTGCACATCGGAGGAGGTAAGTAACTCTCCTTGGGTCTTGCTGACCCATGAGCAATTTGTTTCTGTGCTGAACTTGAGTGTTGAGAAAGTTGAAAGGTGGTAAATGAAGCACATTGGCCAGGCACTTAGCATGGGGTAAGAACACCTGCCATGCAGGCCAGGGCTGCTAGGGAGCATTTCATGAGCGCTGTGACAGTGGGCCTGCGGGTAGGAGCAAAGAGGCTTGTTTGTTGGCTTGAGTTTGGAGGGATGGGGAGAGAATCACTTGTTCATTTAAGAAAGAAAGGCATGACAATTATGTTAACAAAATTTTCATAGGAATGTACATTGTCAATATTAACACATGGTGTTAAGATAAAGTCCCAGTACATAGTACGTGGTTTAATTTCCATTATATAAACAATGAGAAAGGAGGTTTGTTCTGAGGGTAGAACAATAAAAACTGGGTTTAGATCAAGCAGATACTACTGAGCTGGCGTTTATTTAGGAGGATTTGTATTATCATCAGTCTGGTTTGTAAGCAAAGGGCACTTGATGTGTGCCTATGAATGCCTGCTGCTACAACTACTCCATTTAAAAACATAAAAATTAAATAAGAGGCAGAATAATATTAAGGTTAAGAGCCAAATAGGGCAACATTCATGACTCTTCTACTCACAAAGTGGGTGACTCTGGGCATGTCACCTTATTTACTGTCTCTTATTTTCATCAACTGTAACTTGTAAATAACGAGTACTGCAGGGTTCGAGTGAGGATTAAATGGGCTTTTATTCATAAAATGCTTACAGCAGTGCCTAGTACATAGCAGGCATATTATAACAAGGGTTTCCTGTTATGATAAGTCTTACATATTATTTTACCAATCTCCCTTTAAACCCAGAGTTCCTTAACTTGGCTACATGTTGGAATCTCCTGGGCAACTTTAAGATGTGTGACATCTTGTCCCCCCATTGAGATGTTTTTTTTATTAAGGTATCATTGATGTACAATCACATGAGCAACATTGTGGTTACTAGATTACCCCATTATCAAGTCCCCACCACCTACCCCATTATAGTCACTATCCATCAGCATAGTAAGATGCTATAGAGTCACTACTTGTCTTCTCTCTGCTATACTGCCTTCCCTGTGCCCCTACTACATTATGTGTGCTAATCGTAATGTATCTTATTCCCCTTATCCCACCCTTCCCACTGACCCTCACCAACCCCTTTCCCTTTGGTAACTGTTAGTCCATTCTTGGGTTCTGTGAGTCTGCTGCTGTTTTGTTCCTTCAGTTTTTGCTTTGTTGTTATGCTCCACAGATGAGCGAAATCCTTTGGTACTTGTCTTTCTCCACCTGGCTTATTTCACTGAGCATAGTACCCTCTAGCTCCATCCATGCTGTCGCAAATGGCAGAATTTGTTTTCTTCTTATGGCTGAATAATATTCCATTGTGTATGTGTACCACATCTTCTTTATTCATTCATCTACTGATGGACACTTAGGTTGCTTCCATTTCTTGGCTATTGTAAATAGTGCTGCAATAAACATAGGGGTGCATATGTCTTTTTGAATCTGGGATCCTGTATTCTTAGAATAAATTCCTAGGAGTGGAATTCCTGGGTCAAATGGTATTTCTGTTTTTATTTTTTTGAGGAAACTCCATATTGCTTTTCATAATGGTTGAACTAGTTTACATTTCCACCAGCAGTGTAGGAGGGTTCCCTTTTCTCCACATCCTTGCCAGCACTTGTTGTTTGTCTTTTGGATGGTGGCAATCCTTACTGGTGTGAGGTGATATCTCATTGTGGTTTTAATTAGCATTTCCCTGATTATTAGTGATGTGGAGCATCTTTTCATGTGCCTGTTGGCCATCTGAATTTTTTCTTTGGAGAAGTGTCTGTCCAGATCCTCTGCCCATTTTTTAATCGGGTTATTTGCTTTTTGGGTGTTGAGGTATGTGAGCTCTTTGTTTATTTTGGATGTCAACCCCTTACCAGATATGTCATTTATGAATATATTCTCCCATACTGTAGGATGCCATTTTGTTCTACTGATGGTGTCCTTTGCTGTACAGAAGCTTTTTAGTTTGATATAGTACCACTTGTTCATTTTTGCTTTTGTTTCCCTTGCCTGGGGAGATATGTCCATGAAAAATTTGCTCATGTTTATATTCAAGAGAGTTTTGCCTATGTTCTCTTCTAATAGTTTTATGGTTTCATGACTTACATTCAGGTCTTTGATCCATTTCAAGTTTACTTTTGTGAATGGAATTAAACAGTAATCCAGTTTCATTCTCTTACATGTAGCTGTCCAGTTTTGCCAACACCAGCTGTTGAAGAGGCTGTCATTTCCACATTGTATAACCATGGCTCCTTTTTTGTATATTAATTGACCATCTATGCTGGGGTTAATCTCTGGACTCTCTAGTCTGTTCCACTGATCTATGGGTCTGTTCTTGTGCCAGTACCAAATTGTCTTGATTACTGTGGCTTTGTAGTACAGCTTGAAGTTGCTTGAAGTTGGGAAGTGAGATCCCCCCTGTTTTATTCTTCCTTATAAGGATTGCTTTGGCTATAACAGGGTCTTTTGTGGTTCCATATGAATTTTAGAACTATTTGTTCCAGTTCGTTGAGGAATGCTCCTGGTATTTTGATGGGATTGCATTGAATCTGTAGATTGCTTTAGGCAGGTTGGCCATTTTGACAATATTAATTCTTCCTACACAAGAGCATGGGATGAATTTCCATTTACTAGTGTCCTCTTTAATTTCTCTTAAGAGTTTCTTGTAGTTTTCAGGGTATAGGTCTTTCACTTCCTTGGTTAGGTTTATTCCTATGTATTTTATTCTCTCTGATGCAATTGTGAATGGAATTGTTTTCCTGATTTCTCTTTCTGCTAGTTCATCATTAGTGTATAGGAATGCAACAGATTTCTGTGTATTAATTTTGTATCCTGCAACTTTGCTGAATTCAGTTATTACTTCTAGTAGTTTTGGGGTGGATTCTTTAGGGTTTTTTATGTACAATATCATGTCATCTGCAAACAGGGACAATTTGACTTCTTCCTTGCCATCTGGATGCCTTTTATTTCTTTGTGTTTTCTGATGGCCGTGGCTAGGACCTCCAGTACTATGTTGAATAAAAGCAGCGTAAGTGGGTATCCTTTCTTGTTCCTGATCTTAGAGGTAAAGCTTTCAGTTTTTCACTGTTATGTACGATGTTGGCTCTGGATTTGTCATATATGGCCTTTATTATGTTGAGGTACTTACCTTCTATACCCATTTTGTTGAGAGTTTTTATCATGAATGGGTATTGAATTGTGTCAAATGCTTTTTCATCATCTATGGAGATGATCATGATTTTGCCCCCCTCCAAGATATTGATGTAACTAATTTGGATGCAACCTGGGCATCAGATAGTGTAAAAGCTCCCTAGGTGATTCTAATGGGTATTAAGTTTGGAATCACTGATATAAATGATGACTCCCTTTCTTTAAGTAATAAGAGCATTTCATTTAATTATTGATTGTTTTTTAAATAAATGAGTCTATCTATCCACTAATAACAGCTAATCAAACTTCAGACATAGAAACAACTTGAAAGAATTAGCTTTGTGACCCAGTTTGGGAAGTGATAGTGTTGAGTCTATAATGCTTGTTTTATGGCTTCTCATACTATAAGAACAACTGTAAAAAGTATGTAAACCAACAAATAATCACTAAATGGATTGAGCAAGGGGTCACCTGGGCAGATGCTTTGTCAAGGGAGCCACAAGAGGGAAAAGTCGTGTCAGAATGGTGTGTGCACTCACAGAAAGACTGCACTCAGAAGCCTTCCTTATTTCTGTGGGTGGTTTTATGATGAGGGTAATATGTAATTTATGATTAGTTAATATAGTTCCTACAATAGTGTAGCCCACACGCTACTGGTTTCAACAGAGATTCTCCCCCAGGGCCACTCTAAGTCATTGCCACAAAAATAGTTACCGATGCTACATTTTCCAGAAAAATGCCAGAGTATCATAGAATGTGAAATGCATTTTTATTCAGAGTCTGAGTAGCAAATAGGTTTTTTTGGGGTTTTGTGGGTGTTTTTGGACAAAAGGAGATTAAAGTGTTTGCATCACCCATTAGCACAGCAGAATCCAGTGACTGCAGAGACCACAGCCACAGAATAGCAAGCAGACACTGGGTGTTCAGATTCAAGAGTTAGAGAGCTGCACAATTCCTGAGGTTAGTAAGCAAGGCAGCCAGCCAGAATTTTGTTCAGTGTTTAGAAGGAAGCAACATTTTATGAAGAAATTTGTTTACCAAATTTGGAGTAAACAAAAGCAGTGAAGTTCTCTATGATTTGTATTGGGAATTCTGACGTGCATAGGACAGGCATGGACATAAGGAAAGCAACCTTTAGCTGCACTGATCAAAGGCTATGGCCAGTTCTTTAGTGAGAAGGTAGAAGCCATCCACGTCTACTGTATGGACTTCTTTATATCACTTGTATGACTGAATGTGTATAATTCCTATCACAGAATATATTTACAGTTAGTCTCAGCATGTCCAGTAAGAGGCAGTGCAGCACGACTGAATCAGACTTCCCAGGTTTGAATCCTGGCTCTGCTATGTACCCCCTGAGGAAACTTAGGCAGTTTCCTCATCTGTAAAATACAGACTCAAAAAGCTTTTATGAAGATTAAAGAAATTTGTAAGCCATCTAGAAGAATGCCTCCATACTGCTATCCAAATGCTTCTTAAGTAAGTAAATCTTCATCAAGCCTCAAATTACCAATTCTTTTCTGACTTTATTGTATGTGTACACCTGAAGCAGGCATATCCTATCTGATAACTAACGTCTCAACTCTGGCATTCAAAAGTGGAGCAAGTAAGATAAACAGTGTTTCATTCAAAAACATGTTTTGCCAGGATTATCTCTACCTGAATGAGGACTGTTATACTAGCCCACCCACAGGGCATCTAGAAGACTGTGATACAGTTAAGACTCAGAGGGCATCATATACCTGTTACTCTCATATCTGGAAATAGGCTATAAATAAACTACCTTAAATTTGTAGAAAACCAAATAGCACACGAGATTTATCCATTCATCCTCCAACTCTATCCAGTGTTTGTTTTTGTTTGGCCAGTTAGTTTGCTGTTTGCTTGTCTGGTTTTGTGTTTACTTAGTTTTTTTTCAGTTTGGAGAAGAGATATGAAACTGCAGAAGTCTATGTTTCTCAGTTTTCTGGAGTTGACAAAGCCCAGGGCAGATACAGCTTTTTAAGTTACAGATCTTGGCCAGTGTCTGTCACCAGGAAAAATAAAATGTCACTAGGGCCCCACAGCCCTGCTGGGCCAGTATTTCTACATCACATAGAAGCTGAAGGCCAAATTCACCTGGATCTGTATTTACCTTAGATCTTGGGGTCAAAGAGTTCACGGATTTACCCAGTGGTATTCTGCCCCTAAAGCGTTCCGGTTAGTGGGTTATGCACCTTCTCTCTGATGGGCCAGGGACTATCTGAGCAGGTTTAGCGGCAAGACGCTGTTGACACTCTCTTAGAAAGCAGCTGAGGATCATCATGGTAGAAGGATGGGTCTAGCCCATTCCTCTGGTTACTCTGCCTGGAGAAGTGGGAAAGGAATGTGCAACAGCACTGTGGATTCTGGGAGTCCCGAAAAGTTTGACACCCTCCCACTTGGGTTTTTTGTTTTCATCTTTTTTTGGTGTGTGTTATACAATAATCATAAGAATTTCAGTGGACACAGGCCCCAAGATTTCTAAGGATCGTTCCAGAAAAGCATTTGGCCTGGAACCTGCTACTGCAGGACCTCTTCCACTCCCTTTGCTCCTCTCTTTCCACCCAAATTTGCAGGGTAGAGGGTAGGTGTGTATTAAAAATCTTACTTCAAAATTGGAGATTACATTTATAAAACATAAAATTTTCCTTTAAAATTCTTGAGTGAATTCTTAGGTTTGAGCTGCAAATAAATGATCTGAGAGGTTTTGAGGGCACCACTGCCAGTCTACAGAGCTTACAGCAATGTGTACTGAAAGTTTGTGGTATCAGGCCAGCTGGAGGCAGTGCTAATTAGATTACCTAACCCATCCCATTAAATTTTTTAGACATAAAATTTCCCCATTAGGTCATTATTCATTCTCCAATTTTTTTTGCCTCTGGTAATAACTGCTGGACTCCTACAACACTGGAAGTAAAACAGAAATATGCGACACATTCTTTTTTGTATTCTCTAGTCCACTTCTAAATACCGAGCACGCCATTATCATCCTAAATTAACAAACTCTGATTCTTATAACAAGCTCTGATTCTTACTTAGAGAATATGATATTGTGGTGGACATATAAAGAAACTAGAAATCTCATCAAACGCTGAAGATAGAGCATTTTTTTATCACTATGTTCCAAAATACCCTTTGAGAATCAAGACTTATATCTTAAAACTTAAAGTTATGCATATATATATTAAAATGTACACTATTAATTTTGTTTTCATATCTACTCTGTAAGGGGGCAGTCAGGCATTCTCTACCTTTTCACACATAGCTATTGAGGGTATGAAGAAGTCCCATTGCCTAGGTTCAATCTGAGCTATCATTTATTTGTGAATATTGAGCATGTTGTTTCATCTCTCCATCCTTCTCTCTCCTCACCACAGAATAGAAATGTAATGGTATTTACCTCATGGGCTGTCAAATTCTTTCATATAAAGTCTCTGTACAGTGCCACAGCAGTGATAAATACTCAACAAATGTTAGCTACTATTATTTAAAATTGTGGAAACTAAGACCTAGAGAGTGACTTACTATAAATAATAGATTAACTAGTGGAGGGGGGCCTAGGCATGAAGTCTATAGAGCCTCTCCCAATTTTATCCATCATCATTTGAGTTTCCAAAGTCCAAGTGTTGGTCTCTTTCTATGTTCATGGACATGTTCTTAAAGTTGGATTTTGAACTCACAAAATACAAAGTTAATTTGGAAATGTTAAACACTTGTTTTCTCAGAGTCGTGGCTGCAGTATATTTTAAGTTTTATTGCACTACTTTTTAAAATTCTAAATTGAATTGCTTTATATATAAAATGTAGCAATTACTGCTTAGCAGTGGGGAAAAATGAGGTAAATAAAACCTTTCATTTTGAGCTGTATACTTTATACAAAGACTATAATTACAAGTTTGTAAAAAAAATCAGATAAGAATCCAATTAAATAAAAAATATGAATTCTACCATTCTGTGAGCTTGCCAAATAAGCAAATAGTACCAGAAGACTAAAGCTGTTATCCACCCCTACCTCCATCCTACTTGGGGGAAGAAGTAGTGTTTGGTGGGCTTAACTGGAAAAACCAAGCCAGAGAGCCCCCATAGTTTTACCCTCACCAAGCACCTGGCTTTGAATTGTTTTAGGTTCAGGCCAGTGAATCACCATAATTAATGCAAATCAACAGAGAAATTCGTTTCTTGATGTCCAGTCTGGATAGTCAAGACATGGCCAAGTTTAGGTTCTAAAACATCCTTGTATGTGTGCATGCATTTGTGTACATGAACATACATACACTCATCCACAAAATTACCTGACTTGTGAACTCCTTTTTAGTAAAAAGGAATGACCAGGCAAACACAGGGGAAGATGAAGGTATTTTAATTTATGTGATAGTAAAATGTATTCCTGCTATTACTGTTTTACCAATTGTGTAGGTTTTCTTAGTGTCTGGCATCCAACCCTCGCCCCTGGAGACCTCCACCTGCTAAGGATGCTAATGACATCCCTTGGTGGCTGACACTCCTAAGAACCACCCTGCTGCTTCCAACTTTCCTCTCCTTTTCCATTTCTAGTTACCCACCTAAGACTCTGATCCTTCATAGTGGTCCCAACAAGTTGTCTGTTGTCCTGAGCTTTAGAACCACCTGAACTGATTCTGCTAATCAGCACTGAATTTTTGAAGTGGGCAAGGAAGAATCAGGCCCTGTAACCTAAACAGGATTTGCTTTCCAACCTCCTAGAGATTTCACTTTGGTCAAAGGAAATAGCTGATGTGTTGGATTGAACTTACTTATACTCAGCTGCTGTGTTAACTGGCTTGTGGTTGAAACTGAATCTGAACACATAGTGAATTTCCAAAGTGGGAAGATAATTGTGAGTAATTTCATGAGCATGAGGAGAATAAACACTGCATAGAAACTGGAGAATTTCAAACACTTCCAGCATTTTCTACATTTCTAAGCAGCCTCAGAGAGCCCACTTCTGCTGTACTTTAGGTATGCCTGAAAGAATCAAGAAGAATTTAGAGTTTACTTGTTAGTAGGGTAAAACTTTTGAAATCAGCAAGAACTGCCAGCTTGGGGTAAGAGGCAGAGTTGTGAGACTTCGGTCAGCACATCTGGAAGGTCAGGTGTTATCAGTGTTCCTGCATTGGTTCTGCATATTTGTTTACAGTTCTATCTACAGACAGATGCTTCCTCCTTAATTGGATTTTAAAGAGCATCTGTGGTGAGTTAACAACATTTCCTATTTCTTTTTACAGTCCATTTGGACTTTGAAGTTCATTTAGTTGAAAATTCCCATAGTCTTATTTCCAATTTAGGGCAAAATGACATGTCACAGCCAGCTGGTCTCATTGGTGGTGAGCACTGCTTATAAACATACACAGTACTTACATGGTCTGGGGAATAAGACATCTTTCCTTTATCAGAACAACCAGATTGCTTTGTAAGAAACAAAACTTTGGGCCATAAAGTTTACCTCTACCTTGATTTCAAGATGTAGCCATAATAGTGTTTTCCTGGGTATAAGCATTTTGATACACAGATGGTCCCTGACTTAAAATAAGTCAGCTTAACAATTTTCAACTTTCTTAAAGTGCAAAAGATGAGTTCAGAAGAAACTGTAGTTGGAATTTTAAAATTTGATTTTTTTTCCCCAAGGCTAGCAATTTGTGGTCTAACTCATATTAGAGGTATGATAATGTCTCACAGTCAGCCACACAATCATGAAAGTGAACAACCAATACACTTATAAACATGCTGTACCCATGAAACCATTCTGTTTTTCACTTCAGTGCAGTATTCAGTAAATTACATGAGACATTCAGCACTTCATTATAAAATAGGCTTTATGTTACATGATATTTGCCCAACTGCAGGATAGTGTAAGCGTTCTGAGCACATTTAAGGTTGGTTAGTCTGAGCACATTTAAGGTAGGTAAGGTAGGTTAGATGTATTAATGGATTTTTCAACTTATATTTACAACTTATGAGGGTTTATCAGGACATAAAATGAAGATCTGTGTCAAATTTGAAGAAACATTTATTCTATCTTCTGTTCACAGCCCATATGGCTTGAATGGCTTCTCCTAATTCTGTCACATTCTAGCAAACAATTGTTGCTAGAAGCCTAATGCCACACCGCTCTTCAACTCTCTTAAAAGCAATTTGTGTTTCTGTTGAGTGATCACAGTCCTAAATCTAATTCTAAACTTTTAACGGACCGTATGGTAACACCATGCCTTGAAATGGCACTGGAGGTTATATAGGGAAAACGTTTTCAAATTTTAAACCAAAATTTTCTGAGAAATAATGGCAACATTCAGCTCAACATACAGTTTGCCAATGCCTAAGAACTAAGAATATTTAAGACAACCTGAAAATTTAAATTTTGTTCTGGTGGTAGAATAATAATTGTTTTAGCTTCTGTATAGTTCAGTCTCTTTGCTACAAAAAATTCTTTTTTTCATTTAAATTCTTTCCTTTAAAAATTTATAGACAATTTTCTTAGAACATGACTTGTTTCTCAGTGAGCAGTATGTGTGTGAAATTTTTATACTTTAATTATAAAAATGTTAAATATAAATTCGAACATTTAAGTAAAAGAATGAAAACTCTTACAATGACACTCTCCTTAGGAATTGCATTCATTTGAATGAGTATCTTGGCATTGTCAAGGAACAAAAAGATATTCTTTGCAAAAGTAAAGTTTCACTTATGTAATGCTTGTTAATTGCTTATGAATGGTCTAACCAGTTGATTTTTAACTTCTTGCAAAAAATAAAGTCTGACACCCTATAGCATCTTACTACACTGATGGACAGTGACTGCAATGGAGTGTGTGGGGGGGTGGTGCTTGATAATAGAGGTGAATGTTGTAACCACAATATTGCTCATCTGAAACCTTCGTAAGATTGTATCAATGATACCTTAATAAAAAATAAATTAAAATATAAAGTCTGACAAAAGGCTAAGTATTTGGCATTTGAAGAAAAAGAGTAGGAGAAAAATTGAATAGAGTGATATTTCTTTACATTTTGTATCATGGCTTATATTGAAAATTACTGTATTCAAGGCAAATGGGTAAAACGTCTTCAAGGCAAGTATATGTAGTGCCAATAATGTATTACTTTTACTATGATTATAATTTTGAGACATATTTAGATAAACTTTCCTCAATTCCAAGAAATAAGAAATTCACTTGTATTATTGCAGTACTTACATGATTTTTTTTTTACCATTTATCAGGTCAACTTGAGATTTAATCTGTAGTGTGAGGTATAAATCTTTTTCTTTTCCCAAACAGCTACCACTTGTTCTAACCTCATTGATTAAAAGTCCACACTTATAAAGTACTAAATCTCCATATGCACCTGGATCTATTTCTTGACTTTGTCTTCTACTCCAGTGGTTTGTCTCTTTATGTGTCCATATTCACTGTTTTAACAATAGAAGCATTATGGTGCGATGCTTCTTTGGGCGAGGCTTCCCCTATATCCCATTTGAGCTTCTTTTTTCAGGCTTTCTGCATGATTTCTAAATCAACAGATTTTTTCTTATTTTTTTTTTAACTGAAGTACCACTGATACACAATCTTATATTGGTTTCAAGTATAAAACACAGTGGTTGAACAGTTACCCACATTATTAAATCTTCCCCCAATTAGTGCAGATACTGCCAACATAGAAAGATATTACAGAACTATTGACTATATTCTCCATATGGTACTACAATCCCTGTGACCAGTTTACATTATGATTGAGAATTTTTGTGCCCCTTTATACTCCTCACCCTCCCCACTTACCCACCACAACACATCCCCCATATTAACCACCAGTAACTTCTCAGTGTCTATAAGTCTACTGTTATTTTGTTCATTTTGTTTTTAGAGACCACAAATAAGTGAAATTATATGGTATTTGTCTTTCTTCACCTGGCTTATTTCACTGAGCACAATACGCTCTAGAGCCATCCTTGGTGTCACAAACGCAGGTTTCTTTCTTTTTTATGGCTAAATAATATCCCATTGTGTATATGTAACCTCATCTTCTTTATTCATTTATCTATCAATAAATAGTTTGGTTGTTTCCATATCTTGGATATTGTAAATAATGTAGCAATAAACATAGGGGTTCATATATCTTTTTGAATCAGGGATTTTGTTTTCTTCAGGTAAATTCCTAGAAATGGAATTACTGGGTCATACAGTATTTCTACTTTTAATTTTTTGAGGACCCTCTATATTGCTTTCCACAGTGGCTGCACCAGTTGACATTTCCACCAACAGTTTAGGAGTGTTTCCCATTTCTCCACATCCTAGCCAACACTTGTTATTTCTTGTCCTTTGGATAGTGGCCATTCTAACTGGTGTGAAGTGATATCTCACTGTGGTGTTGATTTGGATTTCCCTGACTATTAGCAATGTAGAACATCTCTTCATGTGCCTGTTGGCCTTCTATATTTCTTTGGAGAAATGTCTGTTGAGGTCCTCCACCCATTTGTTAATTGGGTTTTTGTTTTTGTTTTTTTTTGGTATTGAGGCATGTGAGTTCTTTATATATTTTGGATGTTAACCCCTTATCAGATAAATTTTTTATGAATATTTTCTCACATACTGTAAGTTGCCTTTTTGGTCTGCTGTTGGTGTCCTTTGCTGTACAGAAGCTTTTTTTTAGTTTGTTGCAGTCCCACTTTTCCTTTTTTAAATTTTGTTTCCCTTGTTCAAGGAAATGTGTCCAGGAAAAAATTGCTCATGCTATGTTCAAGAGACTTTTGCCTATGTTTTCTAAGAGTTTTATGGTTTCATGACTTACATTTCATATTTGATCTATTTTAAGGTTACTTTTGTGTATGGAGTTAGACAATAATCCATTGTCTTACAATTCTCTTGAATGTAGATGTCCAGTTTTCCCAACACCATTTACGAAGAAACTGTCTTTTCCCCACTGTATATTCATGGTTTCTTTATCATATATAATTGACCATATATGCATGGGTTTATATCTGGGCTCTCTATTCTGTTCCATTGATCTATGGGTCTGTTCTTGTGCCAGTACCATACTGTTTTGATTACTTTTGTAGCTTTATAATAGAGCTTGAAGTCAGGGAGTATAATTCCCCAACTTTGTTCTTCTTTCTCAGGATTCCTTTGGCTATTTTGTGGTTTTTTTGTGGTTCCCTATGAATTTTAGGATTATTTTCACTAGTTCATTGAAAAATGCTGTTGATATTTTGATAGGGATTGCACTGAATCTGTAAATTGCTTTGGGCAGGATGGCCATTTTGACAATATTTTTCCTATCTATGAGCATGGGATGATTTCCATTTATTTATCTTTAATTTCTCTCAAGAGTGTCTTACTGCTTTTAAAGTAGAGGTCTTTCACATCCTTAGTTAGATTGATTTCTAGATATTCTATTCTTTTTCATGCAATTGTAAATGGACTTGTTTTCCTGATTTCTCTTTCTGCTAATTCATTGTTAATATATATGAACCAAACAGATATCTGTGTAGTAATTTTGTGTCCAGCAACTTTGCTGAATTAGTTATTCTAATAGTTTTTCAGTGGAGTTGTTAGGGTTTTCTATATAGTATCATGTCTTCTACAAACAGTGAGAGTTTGACTTCTTCCTTACCAATTTGGATGCCTTTTGTCTCTTTATCTTATCTGATTGCTATGGCTAGGACCTTCAGTACTATATTGAATAAAAATGGTGAGAGTGGACATCCTCCTTTTTCCTGATCTTAGAGTAATAGCTTTCAGCTTTTCATCACTATTTGATGTTAGTTATGGTTTTGTTGTATATGACCTTTATTATGTTGAGATACCTTTTCTCCATACCCATTTTGTTGAGAGTTTTATCAGGAGGGAATGCTGAATAAATGCTTTTTCAGCATGTATTGAGATGATCACTTGGTTTTTATCCCCCTTGTTAATGTGTGTCATGTTGATTTATTAATATTATACCATCCCTGTATCCCTGGAATAAATCCCACTTGGTCATGATGGATGATCCTTTCAATGTATTTTTTATTTGGTTTGCTAATATTTTGTTGAGGATTTTTGCATCTATGTTCATCAGAAATATTGGTCTAAAATTTCCTTTTTTGTAGTCTTTGTCTGGTTTTAGTATTAGAGTGATGCTGGCTTCAGAATAAGTTTGGAAGTATTCCCTCCTTTTCCACCGTTTGAGATACTCTATTTGCTCTTTAAATACTTGGTAGAATTCAGCTCCTTAAATGACACCATCTGGTTCTGGATTTTGTTTGGGAATGTTTTGACTACCAATTCAATTTTGTTACTAGTAATTGGTCTGTTCAGGTTTTCTGTTTCTTCTTGGGTCAGTCTTAGAAGGTTGTATTTTTCTTGGATTTTATCCATTTCTTCTAGGTTGTCCAATTTATTGGCATGTAATTTTACATAGAATTCTCTAAAATTTCTTTGTATTTCTGTGGTACCCATTTTCACTATTCCTTTTTCATTTCTGATTTTGGTCATTTATGTACTCTTGTTCTTCATAAGTTGACTAGGAGTTTATCTATATTCTTAAAGAACTTCTCTTGGTTTCATTGATTTTTTTCCCTATTGTTTTATTCTTCTTTACTTTATTTATGTTCTAATCTTTATTATGTCCCTCCTTCTATTAACATTGGATTTCATTTATTATTCTTTTTCTAGTTTCTTTAGTTGTCAATTTAGACTATATGGGATTGATCTTTTTCTTGAGGTAGGCCTGTATTGCTATGTAGTTCCTTCTTAGAACCACTTTTGTGGCAACTCACTTATTTTAAACTGTTGTATTTTTGTATTCATTTGTCTGCATGTACTGCTTGATTTCTTTGATTTGTTCATGATCCATTGATTATTTAGAAGCATGTTGTTTAACCTCCATGTGTTTGTGTATTTTTTATTTTTGTAATTTATTTTTAGTTTCATAACCTTGTGATCAGAAAACGATTGTTATTAACAGTTTCAATCTTTCTGGAATTATTAAGGCTCTTTTTGTGTCCTAATACATGATCTATTCTGGAGGATGTTCCATGTGCACTTGAGTAAATATGTGTCTACGTTTGGGTGGAATGTTCTGTAAAATTCATCAGATCTAGTGTGTGGTTCAGTGCCTTTGTTTCCTTATTTTTTCTCTGTGTGGTTGATCTGTCCATTGATGTAAGTGGTATGTAAAAGTCCCCTAATATTATTGAGTTGCTATCTATTTCTCCCTTTAGTTCTGTTAGTATGTTTTACATATTTAGATGCTCCTATGTCAGGTACATACATAGATACTTATAAGTGTTATATCCTCTTGTTGGACTGATCTCTTTATCATTATGTAATGTCCTTTGTCTCTTGTTATTTTCTTTGTTTTGAATCTATTTCGTCTGATACAAGTACTGCTACTCTTGCTTTTTCCTCCCTATTATTTGTCTGAAATATGTTTTTCTATCCCTTCCCTTTCAATATATGTACATCTTTAGGTATGAAATAAGTCTCTTGTAGGTAGCATATAGATGCATATTATTTCTTTATCCATTCTGCCACTCTGTGACTTCTGGTGCAATCTATTTACATTTACATTTAAGGTAATTATTGATAGGAATGTACTTGTTCCCATCTTATTGTTTTCTGGTTGTTTTTGCAATTCCTTTTTCTTCCTTTTTTCCTTTTATACTCTTGTTTCTTTAATGGTTTTCTTTAGTGTTATGATTGAATTTTTTTTATTATTTTTTGTGCTTCTGTTACAGGCTTTAGGTGTGTGGTTACCATGAGGTTCATATGTAGTTTCCTAAAGTATGTAACAGTCTATATTTGGTCACTCTATTTTGAACACAGTCTAAAAGTACTTATTTTTTCTTCTTTCCCCTTCTCACATTATGTATTACATGTCACAATATACAGTTTTTGTGTATTCCCTTACTGATTTTATGTATAGTTGATTTTACTACTTTTTTTAACTTCATACTTGCTTAGTAATTGGTCTACCTTTACTGTGGGTTTATCTTCACTGGTGAAAAACATTTAGGCTTAAGAACATTTCCATCTACAGAAGTCCCTTTAACATATCCTGTAAGGCTGTTTTAATGGTGGTGAATTAACTTAAGTTTATCTGGGAAACCTTTAATCTCTCCTTGAATTCTGAATGATAACCTTGCTGGCTAGAGGATTCTTGGTTGAAGGTCCTTCTGTTTCAATACATTACATATTTCATGCCACTCCCTTCTGGCCTATAAAGCTTCTGCTGAATAAACTGCTGATAGCCTTATGGGGTTGCCCTTATAAGTAATTTTTTTGCCTTTCTCCAGCTGTTTTCAGGACCCTCTTTTTATCCTTCATCTTTGTCATTTTGATTATTACATGTCTTGGTGTTACCTTCCTGGGGTTCCTTTTGTTAGGAGTTCCCTGTACTTCCAGCACCTGAGTGTCTATTTCTTTCCCAGATAGGGGAAGTTTTCAGCATTTATTTCTTCAAAGAGACTTTCTACTCCTTGTGTCTCTCTTCTTCTTCTGGTATACCTATTAGGGAACTATTGTTTCATTTGGATTGATCACACAGCTATATTAGCCTCCTCCCATGTCTATATATTCTTTTTTCTCTCCTTTCCTCAACTTTGTTGTTTTCCTGTTCTCTCATTTCCATCTCATTGACTATCTTCTCTACTTGTAGCAATCTATTATTCATTCCCTCCATTGTAATTTTCTTTTCAGTTACTGTATTGTTCAGTTCTGAGTGGCTCTTTTTCAACTTGGTCTCTTTGTTGAAGTCCTCCCTGAGATCATCAACTTTTCCACAGATCAGTGAACTTATTTATGACTGTTACTTTGAAATCTGTATCAAGAAGATTGGTGATCTGATTCATTTAGCTCTCTTTCTGGTGTCTTATCCTGTTATTTTATTTGGAACAGATTCTTTTGCTACCTCATTTCTGTCAGGGTTTTTTATGTTTCTTCCTTTGTAGTAGAAATATTCATTCTGCCTCCTTTTCCTAGAGAGTAATGGCTTTATGAATATGGCGTCCTGTGGTGTCCAGAAGCTCAAGGCTTTTGCTCACCTGTGCCTGGTCCTCCTTTATGGTGGAACCACAGTTACTGTTGGTGGGCTATGGGTTGGGCCACCTTCCTGCCTGTCTGGGCTGATCTCTGTCAGCAGAGGCCCTTTGTGAGCTGTGCAGTGGTGCTTCTGGGTTGGCAGGGCTGCCCCTCTGCCCATCTGCTAGGAGTTGCTGATCTGTGTACCATGAGTGGCAGCTTACCTTAGTTGGCCCTTTTTTTTTTTTTTTTGTGAGGGCATCTCTCATATTTATTGATCAGATGGTTGATAACAACAATAAAATTCTGTATAGGGGAGTCAATGCTCAATGCACAATCATTAATCCACCACAAGCCTAATTTTCATCAGTCTCCAATCTTCTGAAGCATAACAAACAAGTTCTTACATGGAGAACAAATTCTTACATAGTGAATAAGTTACATGGTGAACAGTACAAGGACAGTCATCACAGAAACTTTCGGTTTTGCTCATGCATTATGAACTATAAACAGTCAGTTCAAATATGAATACTCATTTGATTTTTATACTTGATTTATATGTGGATACCACATTTCTCTATTATTATTATTTTTAATAAAATGCTGAAGTGGTAGGTAGATACAAGATAAAGGTAGAAAACATAGTTTAGTGTTGTAAGAGAGCAAATGTAGATGATCAGGTGTGTGCCTGTAGACTATGTGTTAATCCAAGCTAGACAAGGGCAATAAAATATCCACGGATGCAGAAGATTTCTCTCAGAACAGGGGGGGTGAGGTTCTAAGCCTCACCTCTGTTGATCCCCAATTTCTCACCTGATGGCCCCCCTGCGACTGTGCCTGTCTTAGGTTATTTCACCCTTGAGGAATCTTACCCGTCTCTGGCTAACCAGTCATCTTCCGGGGCCATACAGGGAAATATAAAGTTGGTAAGTGAGAGAGAAGCCTTATTGTTTGACAAGGTTAGCTTTTTACTTCTTTGCATATTTATGCCCTGTGGCTTCTATGCCCAGCATTTGTCTTGAGGTATCTTTACCACTTGGAAGAATTATGATACTAGGTAAATTTGATATGAGGCACGAATTCTATTTAAGGGTTGTAATTAGGAAGGAAGAAGAAAAGCTATAGAAGTAGCAGGCAGAAGAAAACATGGGAAGATTGATTATTTCTTTGACATATCTTCTTGTAGAGTAACTTCAGCATGTATAGGTTTTAAACTACTAATTAAATTGCGCACACACATTAACATAATAGGAGTACAGTTACATAACCAAAGCATACCTGTAATTACCAGCCATCTCCAGTGAAACCAAGAAAACCAGTTAGGCACCTTACGCATTTGTGAAAACTTATCTATGATATGGTGGATATTGTCCAACTGAACTTGAACAGTCTGAGAGAAGTCAGACAAATTAAAACAACCCATTCCTGGGGAATGTTCACATCCCTTATGTTCTTTTAACAGTAAATAGTCTGTAGTTGTAAGATTTTGGAGCGCTACAATTTGCACTTCTCCTAATTCTTGGTTGAGTTCCAACAGTATAGATCCAGTCAAATTTGTTGTTTTACTGTATGTACAGGCCAGTTTAGATATCTCCTTCTTCATTCCCATGGCAAGTCCAGGAACTGGTGGGATGAGTGCATCTACACCTGTAGCAGTGCGTGGATCTTTGTTGGGGTTTTTTGATGATCATCTTCTGACATGAGTCTTCCAGAGAGTGCTGATGTTGGAAGTTCTTTTTCATATCATATCTTAGTTCATTTTCTGGGTAGCCAAATTAGGCTTTGATCCTCTGTATAAACACAAACAGACACTTTGCCTACACTTTTATATGAGTTGGCCCTTTTGAATTGAGCACTTCTTTGGTGCTTCTGCTGGAATCATTGTGGGTGGGGCTGCCCTTTGCTTGTCCTGCAGTGATGGCTGTGCTGCTTGGATGACTGGGTGGTAGGGCAGGTGTGCAAAGGAGCACCATGCAGGACTGGACTGCCAGTGATGAGGAAGGAGCATTTAGAACTGGCTTCTGTGGGCACCTCTGCAGTTGGGCTAAGAGAGGGCTGGGAAAGCCTCCCTCTGCCTGCCATGCAGCAAAGTCTGACTGCTGCTGGGCTCCAGTCACTGGGCAGGTGGGTGGGTACACAGAGAAGCACAGCAAGGGGAATGCAGCAAGGGAGATGAAGCATTTTGGGCTGGCTCCTGGGAACTCCTGACCAATTGAGCTGAGGGAGGGCTGGGGATGTAAGTACCCACTTGCCCTTTCTCCTGCAGAGAGAGCTCTGTCCAACCCCCACACCTCTGGGACCCTTCCCACTTCAGGTAAATCTTTCAAACTGCTGCTTCTGCGTTGGGTCTCAGCAGGACCAAGGGAGTATCTCTGTCCTCCACAAGTGGCAGCACTCTCATCCTCCCAGAGTGGCCCAACTCTCCCTTGTGTCCAGCCCCTTTAGTCACCAAACCCTAATGCAATGTAGATTCATGTTCCCAGAGCAGATCTCCAGGGTCAGATGTGCAGAGTTCCTGAGTGTTTATCCCCTCCCTACTGTTTCTCTCCCTCCTGCCTGTGGGCTGAGATGGGGGAAGGGCTTGTGTCCTAGTGGATCAAGGATCAGCCATTTTACCCTTCTCTGTGTGGTCTTCTCTTCTCCACCAGGTATAAATGGTCTGTTCTGCAGTCTTCAGGTCATTTTCAGGGTTGTTGTTGCTGAAGTTTCTTCCTTGTGGGAGGAGGTTTCTGCCTTGCTTCCTACTCCACCATTTTTTTGCCAGAAGTCTCAACTTCTCTTAAAAATTAAATTTTAGAAATATATCATTGAGTAAAAACAAGGTATAGAAGAATACGAACAGCATTGTTCTGTGTTTATGGAGACAAGCAAAATTTAGTGTCATATTGCCTAGGAATACATATAGATGTGATAAAACTAACATACAAAAAAACAAGGAATGAGAAATTTCAAGATGAATGGAGTGGGAGAAGGTAAAGGGATGTGATTAGGAAACAGTACACAGAGTTTTCATAAGAAAAATAAATGGGAAAAATAGGCAGGTGGAATATATTTGCAACAAATATAACATATGTACGTTGAGACAACCTATACATATAGATTTAAAATATGCCAAAAACAATAGGTACAAAATCAATGCAAAGAGACAACTCAATTAAAAAATTGGCAAAGGATATCTAGCAATGGTTACTCCTACAAAAAAAATTGAATACCAATTACACATTTTTTTGCCCATCAGAGTTATAAAATGTAAATATTTTGACATAGATTATTGGAGAAAAGATATACTCACCAATGGTTCTTGAGAGTACAAATTGATACTCTTCTGGCAAGTAACTTTTTAAAATTATTCAACAATTGTACTTACAGTTATGCTCTATAAAAAATTGTTTATATCTTTGCATGTGTATTTGTATGAATGTTCACTGCATCACTGATTGTGACAGGAAAATAAATATACAAGCATCCTACATGTCTATCAAGGAAATCATTAAATAGAGAAATATTGAAGCTATTAAAAAATGAAAGAGAACCATTTGTCAGTGATATAAAATTATCAAAATATGTGGCATAATGCCAGTTCAGGAAAGAAACAAAAGAACAGCTTAAGGGGCATTCAAATAGTTAAGTGATTGACTTTAAGGCTTGGAGTTAGAGAAAGAGTGTAAAGAACTTCCACTTTTTAAAAAAATTGTATTGAAACATATTTGACATATAACATTGTGTACATATTTGAGAAGTGTATTATAACAGGATTACCATTGTAGCAATAATTAGCACCAATATCATTTTACATAATTATTTCTCTTTAGTAATTAGAATAGTTTCAGTCTCTTAGAGAGTTTGATTATAATATGTGTTGTCTATATTCACTACACTGTGCATTGAATTTCTAGGGTTTTTTATGAATTGTTGCAAGTTTGTGCCCTTAAACATCTGTCCTAATCTTCTACCCTCCATTTCCTGTTACCACTATTTTGCTCTCTGGTTTTGATTTTTTGACTCTTTTATATTTCACATGTAAGTGGAATTAACATAATGTGTTAATTTTATATTCCACATATAAGTGGAATTAACATATTGTGCTCAAGATCCATACATGTTGTCACAAATGGCAGGATGTCTTCATTTCTCATGACTAAATAATATTCCATTGTATATACCATACACATACACACACACACAGAACTTCTTTATCCATTCATTTGTTGATGGGCATTTAGATTGCTTCCATATCTTGGCTATTGTGAATAATACTGCAGTAAACATGAAAGTGCATCTAGCTTTTTTTTATTATTCATTTTATTATCATTAATCCACAATTACATGAAGAACATTATGGTTACTAGATTTCCCCCTTCACCAAGTCCCCCCCCACAAACCCCATTACAGTCACTGTCCATCAGTGTAGGAAGATGCTATAAAATCACTACTTGTTTTCTCTGTGTTGCACATCCCTCCATATGCCCCCCCACATTATACATGCGAATCATAAGGCCCCCTTTTTTTTCCCCGCCCTTATCCCTCCATTCCCACCCCTCCTGCCCAGTACCTTTCCCTTTGGTATCATTAGTCCATTCTTGAGTTCTGTGATTTTGCTGCTGTTTTGTTCCTTCAGTTTTTCTTTGTTCTTACACTCCACATATGAGTGAAATCATTTGGTACTTGTCTTTCTCTGCCTGGCTTATTTCACTGAGCATAATACCCTCGAGCTCCATCCATGTTGTTGCAAATGGTAGGATCTGTTTTTTTCTTATGGCTGAGTAATATTCCATTGTGTATATGTACCACATCTTCTTTATCCATTCATCTACTGATGGACATTTAGGTTGCTTCCGTTTCTTGGCTATTGTAAATAGTGCTGCGATAAACATAGGGGTGCACCTGTCTTTTTCAAACTGGGCTGCTGCATTCTTAGGGTAAATTCCTAGAAGTGGAATTCCTGGGTCAAATGGTATTTCTATTTTGAGTTTTTTGAGGAACCTCCATACTGCCTTCCACAATGGTTGAACTAATTTGCATTCCCACCAGCAGTGTAGGAGGGTTCCCCTTTCTCCACAACCTTGCCAACATTTGTTGCTATTTGTCTTTTGAATGGTGGCGATCCTTACTGGTGTGAGGTGATATCTCATTGTGGTTTTTATTTGCATTTCTCTGATGACAAGCGATGTACAGCATCTTTTCATGTGTCTGTTGGCCATCTGAATTTCTTCTTTAGAGAACTGTCCGTTCAGATCCTCTGCCCATTTTTTAATTGGATTATTTGCTTTTTGTTTGTTGAGGTGTGTGAGCTCTTTATATATTTTGGAAGTCAACCCTTTATCGGATCTGTCATTTATGAATATATTCTCCCATACTGTAGGGCACCTTTTTGTTCTATTGATGGTTTCCTTTGCTGTACAGAAGCTTCTCAGCTTGATATAGTCCCACTTGTTCATTTTTGCTTTTGTTTCCCTTGCCCGGAGAGATATGTCCATGAAGGAGTTGCTCACGTTTATGTCCAAGAGACTTCTACCTATGTTTTTTTCTAAGAGTTTTATGGTTTCATGACTTACATTCAGGTCTTTGATCCATTTTGAATTTACTTTTGTGTATGGGGTTAGACAGTGATCCAGTTTCATTCTCTTGCATGTAGCTGTCCAGTTTTGCCAGCACCATCTGTTGAAGAGACTGTCATTTCCCCCATTGTATGCCCATGGCTCCTTTATCATATATTAATTGACCACAAATGTTTGGGTTAATATCTGGGGTCTCTATTCTGTTCCCCTGGTCTGTGGCTCTGTTCTTGTGCCAGTACCAAAGTGTCTTGATTACTATGGCTTTGTAGTAGAGCTTGAAGTTGGGGAGTGAGATCCCCCCCACTTTATTCTTCCTTCTCAGGATTACTTTAGCTATTCGGGGTCTTTGGTGTTTCCATATGAATTTTTGAACTATTTGTTATAGTTTGTTGAAGAATGTTGTTGGTAATTTGATAGGGATTGCATCAAATCTGTATATTGCTTTGGGCAGGATGGCCATTTTGATTATATTAATTCTTCCTAGCCAAGAGCATGGGATGAGTTTCCATTTGTTAGTGTCCTCTTTAATTTCTCTTAAGAGTGTCTTATAGTTTTCAGGGTATAGGTCTTTCACTTCTTTGGTTAGGTTCATTCCTAGGTATTTTATTCTTTTTGATGCAATTGTGAATGGAATTGTTTTCCTGATTTCTCTTCCTATTAGTTCATTGTTAGTGTATAGGAAAGCCACAGATTTCTGTGTGTTAATTTTGTATCCTGCAACTTTGCTGTATTCCAATATCAGTTCTAGTAGTTTTGGAGTGGAGTCTTTAGGGTTATTTTATGTACAATATCATGTCATCTGCAAATATTGACAGTTTGACTTTTTCTTTACCAACTTGTATTTCTTGTATTTCTTTTGTTTGTCTAATTACCGTGGCTAGGACCTCCAGTACTATGTTGAAAAACAGTGGGGAGAGTGGGCATCCCTGTCTTGTTCCCGATCTCAGAGGAAAAGCTTTCAGCTTTGCACTGTTCAGTATGATGTTGGCTTTGGGTTTATCATATATGGCCTTTATTATGTTCAGGTACCTGCCCTCTCTGCCCATTTTGTTGAGAGTTTTTGTCATGAATGGATGTTGAATTTTGTCGATTGCTTTTTCAGCATCTATGGAGATGATCATGTGGTTTTTGTACTTCTTTTTGTTGATGTGATGGATGATTTTGATGGATTTTCAGATGTTGTACCATCCTTGCATCCCTGGGATGAATCCCACTTGGTCATGGTGTATGATCCTTTTGATGTATTTTTGAATTCAGTTTGCTAATATTTTGTTGAGTATTTTTGCATCTATGTTCATCAGGGATATTGGTCTGTAGTTTTCTTTTTTGGTGGGGTCTTTGCCTGGTTTTGGTATTAAGGTGATGTTGGCTTCATAGAATGAGTTTGGGAGTATTCCGTCCTCTTCTATTTTTTGGAAAACTTTAAGGAGAATGGGAATTATATCTTCTCTGTATATCTGATAAAATTTTGAGGTATATCCATCTGGCCCGGTGGTTTTGTTCTTGGGTTGTTTTTTGATTACCGTATCAATTTCATTGCTGGTAATTGGTTTGTTTAGATTTTGTGTTTCTTCCTTGGTCAGTCTTGGAAGGTTGTATTTTTCTAGGAAGTTGTCCATTTCTTCTAGGTTTTCCAGCTTCTTAGCATATAGGTTTTCATAGTGGTCTCTAATAATTCTTTGTTATTTCTGTTGGGTCCGTTGTGATATTTCCTTTCTTGTTTCTGATTCTGTTGATGTGTGTTGATTCTCTTTTTCTCTTAATAAGTCTGGCTAGAGGCTTATCTATTTTGTTTATTTTCTTTTTCATTGATTTTTTCTATTGTTTTATTCTTCACAATTTTATTTATTTCTTCTCTGATCTTTATTATGTCCCTCCTTCGGCTGACTTTAGGCCTCATTTGTTCTTCTTTTTCCAATTTTGGTAATTGTGACATTAGACTATTCATTTGGGTTTGTTATTCCTTCTTTCTTTAAATATGCCTGGATTGCTATATACTTTCCACTTAAGACTGCTTTCGCTGCATTCCAAAGAAGTTGGGCCTTTGTGTTGTTGTTGTCATTTATTTCCATATATTGCTGGATCTCCATTTTAATTTGGTCATTGATCCATTGACTATTTAGGAGCATGTTGTTAAGCCTCCATGTGTTTGTGAGCCTTTTTGCTTTCCTTGTACAATTTATTTCTAGTTTTACACTTTTGTGGTCTTAAAAGTTGGTTGGTAGAATTTCAATCTTTTTTAATTTACTGAGGCTCTTTTTGTGGCCTAGTATGTGGTCTCTTCTGGAGAATGTTCCATGTGCACTTGAGAAGAATGTGTATCCTGTTGCTTTTTGGTGTAGAGTTGTATAGCTATCTATTAGATCCATCTGTTCTAATGTGTTGTTCAGTGCCTCTGTGTCCTTATTTATTTTCTCTCTGGTAGATCTGTCCTTTAGAGTGAATGGTGTGTTGAAGTCTCCTAAAATGAATGCATTGCAGTCTATTTCCTCCTTTAGTTCTGTTAGTATTTGTTTCACATATGCTGGTGTTCCTGTGTTGGGTGCATATATATTTATAATGGTTACATCCTCTTGTTAGACTGAGCCCTTTATCATTATGTAATGTCCTTCTTTATCTCTTGCTATTTTCTTTGTTTTGAAGTCTATTTTGTCTAATACTAGTACTGCAACACCTGCTTTATTCTCCCTATTGTTTGCATGAAATATCTTTTTCCATCCCTTGACTTTTAGTCTGTGCATGTCCTTGGGTTAAAGGTGAGTCTCTTGTAAGCAGCATATAGACGCGTCTTGTTTTTTAATCCATTCAGTGACTCTATGTCTTTTGATTGGTGCATTCAACCCATTTACAGTCCCTCCAAAATAGACTACAGAGATGGCTTGTGGGAGGTTAACTCTCTCAGCTTTTGCTTATCTGGAAATTGTTGTTTAATCCCTCCTTCAAATTTAAATGATAATCTTGCTGGATAAAGTAATATTGGTTCCAGGCCCTTCTGCTTCATGGCATTAAATACATCATGCCACTCCCTTCTGGCCTGTAATGTTTCTGCTGAGAAGTCTGATGTTAGCCTGATGGGCTTTCCTTTGTATGTGATCTTATTTCTCCGTCTGGCTGCTTTTAGCAGTCTGTCCTTATCCTTGACCTTTCCCATTTTAATTACTATGTGTCTTGGTGTTGTCTTCCTTGGGTCCCTTGTGTAGGGGGATCTGTGGATCTCCATGGCCTGAGAGACTCTCTCCTTCCCCAGATTGGGGAAGTTTTCAGCAACTACCTTCTCAAAGACACTTTCTATCCCTTTCTCTCTCTCTTCTTCTTCTGGTATCCCTATAATGCAAATATTGTTCAATTTGGATTGGTCACACAGTTCTCTCAATATTCTTTCATTCTTTGAGATCCTTTTTTCTCTCTGTGCCTCAGCTTCTTTGTATTCCTCTTCTCTAGTTTCTACTTCATTTATTGTCTCTTCCACCATATCCAAACTGCATTTAATACCCTGCATGTGCTCCTCAATGATTGGATCTCTGACCTGAATTCATTCCTGAGTCCTTGAATGTTTTCCCATACCTCCATTAGAATGTTGATGATTTTTATTTTGAACGCCCTTTCAGGAAGAGTCATGAGGTCCATATCATTTAAATCTTTCTCAGGAGTTGTATTAACTATTTTACTCTGGACAAGGTTCCTTTGGCAGTTCATGGTTGTATATGGCGCCCCCTAGTGTCCAGAAGCTGTAGTCTCTGGAGCTGCTCAGCACCTGAAGCAATGTCGGAGGTCGCAGGGGAGCGGTGTTGGTGCCTGGGGGGAGGAAAGAGCTGTTCCTCGCTTCCCGGCTGCTGTGCCTGTCTCCACTGCCTGAACCAGTGGGCGGGTCACACAGGTATAAGTTTTTGTCCCAGGTCAACCAGGTATGGATCCCTGCTTTCCACAAGCAGCTGGAATCCCATTCTCCCTAGGAACTCTGCCTGTATTAACTTTCGAACCTGGTAGTCATGCGAGTCTCATGAAGGAACCATGAAATGTAGGTTTGTGCTCCCAGAGCAGATTTCCGGAGCTAGGTATTCAGCAGTCCCAAGCCTTCCACTCCCTCCCTGCTCTGTTTCTCTTCCTCCCGCTGGTGAGCTGGTGTGGGTGAAGGGCTCGGGTCCCGCGGAGCCACAGCTCTGGTACGTTACTCCGTTTGGTGAGGTCTGCTCTTTTCTCCAGATGTGTGTAGTCTGACGCCGTCCCCTTTCCTGTTGCTCTTTCAGGATTAGTTGCACCAACTATATTTTCTAATTGTATCCAGTTTTAGGAGGAAGCCTCTGTCTCTCCTCTCACACCACCATCTTTCATCCAATATCCGCATCTATCTTTTTTATATTGTTTTCATTTCCTTTAGTATATACCGAGAAGTAGAATTATTAAGTCATAAGGTAGATCTATTTTTAATATGAGGAAGCTCCATACTGATTTCCATATGATTGTACCTATTTACATTCAGATTAACAATGTACAAGAGTTTCTTTTTCTCCACATCCTTACCAATACTTGTTATCTCTTCTTAGATTACAGCCATTCGAACAGGTGTGAGGTGATATCAACACTGTGGTTTTGATTTGTATTTCCATGATAATTACTGATGCTGAGCATTTTCTCATGTATACTTTGGCCCTTTGTGTGTCTTCTTTGGAAGAATGTCTGTTTGATTCCTCTGCTCATTTTTTTTAATGAATTGTTTTTTTCTACTGAGTTGGATGAGCTTTTTATATATTTTATACATTAACCCCTTATCTGATGAATGGTTTCCAAAATTTTCTCCCATTCTATAGATTGCCTTTTCATTTCATTGTTTCTTTTGTTGTGCAGAGCTTTTAAGTTTGAGGTACTCCCATTTTTTGTTTTTGTTTTTTGTTTGTGCTTTTATTGTCATATCCAAAAAAATAATTGCCATGATCAATGTTGAAGAGCTTATTCTTCTGTGATTTTTATGGTTTCATGTTTTTAGTTTAAGTTCTTAAACCATTCCAAGTTAATTGTTGTGAGTAGTGTAATTTAGGGATCCAAAAATATTTCATTATTCTGCATGTGTTTATCCAGTTTTCCCAGCGCTGTTTGTTGAAGAGATTACCCTTTCTTTCAGGTATGCTTGGCCCCCTTGTCAAATATTATTGTTTATATATACAGGGATTTAATTCTGGACTCTCTATTTTGTTTCCATGGTCTATGTTGTGTATTTTCATGCCAGTATCAATCTGTTTTTATTACCATTGCTTTGTAGTATAGTTTAAAATCAGAAAGTTTGCCTCTCACTTTATTCTGTCTCAGGATTGTTTTGTCTAGGGTATTTGTAGTTCTGGACAAATTTTATAATTGTTTTTTCTGTCTCTGTGAGGTATGTCATTGAAATTTTTATCAGAATTGCATTAAATCTGTTGATATCTTTAGGTAGTATAGACATTCAACAATACTAATTCTTCTGGTTCATGAACACAGGATGTCTTCCCATTTGTGTCTTCAACTTCTTTCAAGAAAGTCTTATAGTTTTAGTACAAATCTTTCACTTCCTCAGTTAAGTTTATTCCTTGTTATTTAATTGTGTTTTTGATGCTATTGTGAATAGGATCATTTTTTCTTTCTTAATGTCTCACTATTAGTGGAAATGCAACTTATTTCTGTATGTTGATTTTTATATCCTGCAACTTTGCTGAATTCATTAATTAGTCCCAACAATTGTTGAATCTTTGAGATTTTCTATATATAAAATTATATCAACAAATAATGACAGTTTTTACTTCTTGCCTCCTTATTTGAATACCTTTTATTTATTCTTTTTTTTTTTTTAAATAATTATTTTTTATTGAAGGGTAGTTGACGCACAGTATTACATTACATTAGTTTCAAGTGTACAACACAGTGATAAAACATTTATATACATAATTCTAGGTTCCAGCTATCACCCTACCAAGCTGTTACAATATCTTGACTATATTCCTTATGCTATACATTACATTCCGGTTACTTATTTATTTTACCATTGGAAGTCTATCCTTTTTTATTTTATTTATTTATTTATTTATTTATTTATTTTTTGTGAGGGCATCTCTCATATTTATTGATCAAATGGTTGTTAACGACAATAAAATTCTGTATAGGGGAGTCAATGCTCAATGCACAATCATTAATCCACACCAAGCCTAATTTTCGTCAGTCTCCAATCTTCTGAGGCATAACAAACAAGTTCTTACATGGAGAACAAATTCTTACATAATGAATAAGTTACATAGTGAACAGTACAAGGGCAGTCATCACAGAAACTTTCGGTTTTGCTCATGCATTATGAACTATAAACAGTCAGTTCAAATATGAATACTCATTTGATTTTTATACTTGATTTATATGTGGATACCACATTTCTCTCTTTATTATTATTATTTTTAATAAAATGCTGAAGTGGTAGGTAGATACAAGATAAAGGTAGAAAACATAGTTTAGTGTTGTAAGAGAGCAAATGTAGATGATCAGGTGTGTGTCTGTAGACTAAGTGTTAATCCAAGCTAGACAAGGGCAATAAAACATCCA
Organism: Manis pentadactyla; assembly: GCF_030020395.1. Lineage (NCBI taxonomy): Eukaryota > Metazoa > Chordata > Mammalia > Pholidota > Manidae > Manis > Manis pentadactyla. Next base: position 103,325,355 of record NC_080023.1, read on the forward strand.
CGGATGCAGAAGATTTCTTTCACAACAGGTGGTGTGAGGTTCTAAGCTTCACCGCTGTTGATCCCCAATTTCTCACCTGATGGCCCCACTGCGACTGTGCCTGTCTTAGGTTGTTCCTCCCTTGAGGAATCTTACCCGTCTCTGGCTAACCAGTCATCTTCCGGCGCCATACAGGGAAATGTTAAGTTGGTAAGTGAGAGAGAAGCCTTACTGTTTGAAAAGGTTAGCTTTTTACTTCTTTGCATATTTATGCCCTGTGGCTTTTATGCCCAGCATTTGTCTTGAGGTATCTTTACCACTTGGAAGAATTATGACACTCGGTAAATTTGATATGAGGCACGAATTCTATTTAAGGGTTGTAATTAGGAAGGAAGAAGAAAAGCTATAGAAGTAGCAGGTGGAAGAAAACATGGGAAGATTGATTATTTCTTTGACATATCTTCTTGTAGAGTAACTTCAGCATGTATAGGTTTTAAACTACTAATTAAATTGCGCACACACATTAACATAATAGGAGTACAGTTATGTAACCAAAGCATACCTGTAATTACCAGCCATCTCCAGTGAAACCAAGAAAACCAGTTAGGCACCTTAGGCATTTGTGAAAACTTATCTATGATATGGTGGATATTGTCCAACTGAACTTGAACAGTCTGAGAGAAATCAGACAAATTAAAACAACCCATTCCTGGGGAATGTTCACATCCCTTATGTTCTTTTAACAGTAAATAGTCTGTAGTTGTAAGATTTTGGAGCGCTACAATTTGCACTTCTCCTAATTCTTGGTTGAGTTCCAACAGTATAGATCCAGTCAAATTTGTTGTTTTACTGTATGCACAGGCCAGCTTAGATATCTCCTTCCTCATTCCCATGGCAAGTCCAGGAGCTGGTGGGATGAGTGCATCTACAGCTGTAGCAGTGTGTGGATCTTTCTTGGGGTTTTTTGATGATCATCTTCTGGCATGAGTCTTCCAGAGAGTGCTGATGTTGGAAGTTCTCTTTCATATCGTATCTTAGTTCATTTTCGGGGTAGCCCAATTAGGCTTTGATCTTCTGTATAGACGCAAACAGACCCTTTGCCTACACTTTTATATGCCCTTTATACCCTTGTGTAGAACTCATTGGAGGTTACCACACAGGAACTGCCCCCTTTTTTTTTTTTTTTTTGGTATCACTAATCTACACTTACATGACGAATATTATGTTTACTAGGCTCTCCCCTATACCAGGTCTCCCCTATAAACCCCTTTACAGTCATTGTCCATCAGCATAGCAAAATGTTGTAGAATCACTACTTGCCTTCTCTGTGTTGTACAGCCTTCCCTTTTCTCCTACCCCCCCCATGCATGTTAATCTTAATACCCCCCTACTTCTCCCCCCCCTTATCCCTCCCTACCCACCCATCCTCCCCAGTCCCTTTCCCTTTGGTACCTGTTAGTCCATTCTTGAGTTCTGTGATTCTGGTGCTGTTTTGTTCCTTCAGTTTTTCCTTTGTTCTTATATTCCACAGATAAGTGAAATCATTTGGTATTTCTCTTTTGCCGCTTGGCTTGTTTCACTGAGCATAATACCCTCCAGCTCCATCCATGTTGCTGCAAATGATTGGATTTGCCCTTTTCTTATGGCTGAGTAGTATTCCATTGTGTATATGTACCACATCTTCTTTATCCATTCATCTATCGATGGACATTTAGGTTGCTTCCAATTCTTGGCTATTGTAAATAGTGCTGCGATAAACATAGGGGTGCATCTGTCTTTCTCAAACTTGATTGCTGTGTTTTTAGGGTAAATTCCTAGGAGTACAATTCCTGGGTCAAATGGTAAGTCTGTTTTGAGCATTTTGATGTACCTCCATACTGCTTTCCACAATGGTTGAACTAACTTACATTCCCACCAGCAGTGTAGGAGGGTTCCCCTTTCTCCACAGCCTCGCCAACATTTGTTGTTGTTTGTCTTTTGGATGGCAGCCATCCTTACTGGTGTGAGGTGATACCTCATTGTAGTTTTAATTTGCATTTCTCTGATAATTAGCGATGTGGAGCATCTTTTCATGTGTCTGTTGGCCATCTGTATTTCTTTTTTGGAGAACTGTCTGTTCAGTTCCTCTGCCCATTTTTTAATTGGGTTATTTGTTTTTTGTTTGTTGAGGCGTGTGAGCTCCTTATATATTCTGGACGTCAAGCCTTTATCGGATGTGTCATTTTCAAATATATTCTCCCATACTGTAGGGATCCTTCTTGTTCTATTGATGGTGTCTTTTGCTGTACAGAAGCTTTTCAGCTTAATATAGTCCCACTTACTCATTTTTGCTGTTGTTTTCCTTGCCCGGGGAGATATGTTCAAGAAGAGGTCACTCATGTTTATGTCTAAGAGGTTTTTGCCTATGTTTTCTTCCAAGAGTTTAATGGTTTCATGGCTTACATTCAGGTCTTTGATCCATTTTGAGTTTACTTTTGTATATGGGGTTAGACAATGGTCCAGTTTCATTCTCCTACATGTAGCTGTCCAGTTTTGCCAGCACCACCTGTTGAAGAGACTGTCATTTCGCCATTGTATGTCCATGGCTCCTTTATCAAATATTAATTGACCGTATATGTCTGGGTTAATGTCTGGATTCTCTAGTCTGTTCCATTGGTCTGTGGCTCTGCTCTTGTGCCAGTACCAAATTGTCTTGATTACTATGGCTTTATAGTAGAGCTTGAAGTTGGGGAGTGAGATCCCCCCTACTTTATTCTTCTTTCTCAGGATTGCTTTGGCTATTCGGGGTCTTTGGTGTTTCCATATGAATTTTTGAATTATTTGTTCCAGTTCATTGAAGAATGTTGCTGGTAGTTTCATAGGGATTGCATGAAATCTGTATATTGCTTTGGGCAGGATGGCCATTTTGACAATATTAATTCTTCCTAGCCACGAGCATGGGATGAGTTTCCATCTGTTAGTGTCCCCTTTAATTTCTCTTAAGAGAGACTTGTAGTTTTCAGAGTATAAGTCTTTCACTTCTTTGGTTAGGTTTATTCCTAGGTATTTTATTTTTTTTTGGTGCAATTGTGAATGGAGTTGTTTTCCTGATTTCTCTTTCTGTTGGTTCATTGTTAGTATATAGGAAAGCCACAGATTTCTGTGTGTTGATTTTGTATCCTGCAACTTTTCTGTATTCCGATATCAGTTCTAGTAGTTTTGGGGTGGAGTCTTTAGGGTTTTTTATATACAGTATCATGTCATCTGCAAATAGTGACAGTTTAACTTCTTCTTTACCAATCTGGATTCCTTGTATTTCTTTGTTTTGTCTGATTGCCGTGGCTAGGACCTCCAGTACTATGTTAAATAACAGTGGAGAGAGTGGACATCCCTGTCTAGTTCCTGATCTCAGAGGAAATGCTTTCAGCTTCTCGCTGTTCAATATAATGTTGGCTGTGGGTTTATCATAGATGGCCTTTATTATGTTGAGGTACTTGCCCTCTATTCCCATTTTGCTGAGAGTTTTTAACATGAATGGATATTGAACTTTGTCAAATGCTTTTTCAGCATCTATGGAGATGATCATGTGGTTTTTGTCTTTCTTTTTGTTGATGTGGTGGATGATGTTGATGGACTTTCGAATGTTGTACCATCCTTGCATCCCTGGGATGAATCCCACTTGGTCATGGTGTATGATCCTTTTGATGTATTTTTGAATTCGGTTTGCTAATATTTTGTTGAGTATTTTTGAATCTACGTTCATCAGGGATATTGGTCTGTAGTTTTCTTTTTTGGTGGTGTCTTTGCCTGGTTTTGGTATTAGGGTGATGTTAGCTTCATAGAATGAGTTTGGGAGTATCCCCTCCTCCTCTATTTTTTGGAAAACTTTAAGGAGAATGGGTATTATGTCTTCCCTGTATGTCTGATAAAATTCTGAGGTAAATCCATCTGGCCCGGGGGTTTTGTTCTTTGGTAGTTTTTTGATTACCACTTCAATTTCGTTGCTGGTAATTGGTCTGTTTAGATTTTCTATTTCTTCCTGGGTCAATCTTGGAAGGTTGTATTTTTCTAGGAAGTTGTCCATTTCTCCTAGGTTTCCCAGCTTGTTAGCATATAGGTTTTCCTAGTAGTCTCCAATAATTCTTTGCATTTCTGTAGGGTCCGTCGTGATTTTTCCTTTCTCGTTTCTGATACTGTTGATTTGTGTTGACTCTCTTTTCTTCTTAATAAGTCTGGCTAGAGGCTTATCTATTTTGTTTATTTTCTCGAAGAACCAGCTCTTGGTTTCATTGATTTTTGCTATTGTTTTATTCTTCTCAATTTTATTTATTTCTTCTCTGATCTTTATTATGTCCCTCCTTCTGCTGACCTTAGGCCTCATATGTTCTTCTTTTTCCAATTTCGATAATTGTGACATTAGACCGTTCATTTAGGATTGCTCTTCCTTTTTAAAATATGCTTGGATTGCTATATACTTTCCTCTTAAGACTGCTTTTGCTGTGTCCCACAGAAGTTGGGGCTTAGTGTTGTTGTTGTCATTTGTTTCCATATATTGCTGGATCTCCATTTTGATTTGGTCATTGATCCATTGATTATTTAGGAGCGTGTTGTTAAGCCTCCATGTGTTTGTGAGCCTCTTTGCTTTCTTTGTACAGTTTATTTCTAGTTTTATGCCTTTGTGGTCTGAAAAGTTGGTTGGTAGGATTTCAAGCTTTTGGAATTTTCTGAGGCTCTTTTTGTGGCCCAGTATGTGGTCTATTCTGGAGAATGTTCCATGTGCACTTGAGAAGAATGTGTATCCTGTTGCTTTTGGATGTAGAGTTCTGTAGATGTCTATTAGGTCCATCTGTTCTAGTGTGTTGTTCAGTGCCTCTGTGTCCTTATTTATTTTCTGCCCAGTGGATCTATCCTTTGGGGTGAGTGGTGTGTTGAAGTCTCCTAGAATGAATGCATTGCAGTCTATATCCCCCTTTAGTTCTGTTAGTATTTGTTTCACATATGCTGGTGCTCCTGTGTTGGTTGCATATATATTTAGAATGGTTATATCCTCTTGTTTGACTGAGCCCTTTATCATTATGTAGTGTCCTTCTTTATCTCTTGTTACTTTCTTTGTTTTGAAGTCTATTTTGTCTGATATTAGTACTGCAACCCCTGCTTTCTTCTCACTGTTGTTTGCTTGAAATATTTTTCCATCCCTTGACTTTTAGTCTGTACATGTCTTTGGGTTTGAGGTGAGTTTCTTGTAAGCAGCATGTAGATGGGTCTTGCTTTTTTATCCATTCTATTACTGTATGTCTTTTGATTGGTGCATTCAGCCCATTAACATTTAGGGTGACTATTGAAAGATATGTACTTATTGCCATTGCAGCCTTTAAATTCGTGGTTACCAAAGGTTCCAGGTTAGCCTCTTTAGTATCTTACTGCCTAACTTAGCTCGCTTATTGAGCTGTTATATACACTATCTGGAGATTCTTTTCTTCTCTCCCTTCTTGTTCCTCCTCCTTGATTCTTCATATGTTGGGTGTTTTGTGCTGTGCTCTGTCTAGGAGTGCTCCCATCTAGAGCAGTCCCTGTAAGATGTTCTGTAAAGGTGGTTTGTGGAAAGCAAATTCCCTCAGCTTTTGTTTGTCTGGGAATTGTTTAATCCCACCGTCATTTTTGAATGATAGTCGTGCTGGATACAGTATCCTTGGTTCAAGGCCCTTCTGTTTCATTGTATTAAATATATCATGCCATTCTCTTCTGGCCTGTAGGGTTTCTGTTGAGAAATCTGATGTTAGCCTGATGGGTTTCCCTTTATAGGTGACCTTTTTCTGTCTAGCTGCCTTTAACACTGTTTCCTTGTCCTTGATCCTTGCCATTTTCATTATTATGTGTCTTGGTGTTGTCCTTCTTGGATCCTTTCTGTTGGGGGTTCTGTGTGTTTCCGTGGTCTGTTCGATTATTTCCTCCCCCAGTTTGGGGAAGTTTTCAGCAATTATTTCTTCTAAGATACTTTCCATCTCTTTTCCTCTCTCTTCTTCTTCTGGGACCCCTATAATATGGATATTGTTCCTTTTGGATTGGTCACACAGTTCTCTTAATATTGTTTCATTCCTGGAGATCCTTTTGTCTCTCTCTATGTCAGCTTCTATGCGTTCCTGTTCTCTGATTTCAATTCCATCAATGGCCTCTTGCATTCTATCCATTCTGCTTATAAACCCTTCTAGAGTTTGTTTCATTTCTGTGATCTCCTTTCTGGCATCTGTGATCTCCTTCTGGACTTCATCCCATTTCTCTTGCGTATTTCTCTGCATCTCTGTCAGCATGTTTATGATTCTTATTTTGAATTCTTTTTCAGGAAGACTGGTTAGGTCTGTCTCCTTCTCTGGTGTTGTCTCTGTGATCTTTGTCTGCCTGTAGCTTTGCCTTTTCATGGTGATAGGAATAGTCTGCAGAACTGGGACGAGTGACGGCTGGAAGGACTTCCTTTCTTGTTGGTTTGTGGCCCTCCTCTCCTGGGAGAACAGCGACCTCTAGTGGCTTGTGCTGCGCAGCTGCGCGCAGACAGGGTTTCTGCTTCCTGCCCAGCTGCTATGGAGTTAATCTCCGCTGTTGCTGTGGGCATGGCCTGGCTCGGGCAGCTACTCCAAAATGGTGGAGTTGCGTTGGAGCAGGAGCTGCTGGGAGGCTATTTATCTCCGTAAGGGGCCTCCCTGCTCCCTGCAGCCCAGGGGTTAGGGTGCCCAGAGATCCCTGGATTCCCTACCTCTGGATTAAGTGACCCGCCCTGCCCCTTTAAGTCTTCCAAAAAGCACCCGCCAAAACAAAACAACGACCACCAAAAAAAAAAAAGAAAGAAAAAAAATTTTAAATTAAAAAAAAAAAGGTGGTCGTTCGTTTTTCTTTATTCTCCGGTGCCAGCCTCAGGCCTCTGCTCACCGGTCTTTGTGCCCTGTTTCCCTAGTATTGGGGTCCCTATCCCTTTAAGACTTCCAAAAAGCGCTCGCCAAAACAAAACAGCAAAAAAGCAAAAAAAAAAAATGGTCGCGCACTTTTCTTATGTCCTCCAACACCCGGCCTCTAGTGCCCGCTCACTGTTCTTGCTGCCCTGTTTTCCCAGTATCGAGGTCCCTGTACTCTGGCCCGGATGGCGGGGGCTGGGTGTTCGGCAGTCCTGGGCTCCGTCTCCCTCCCGCTCTGCCTACTCTTCTCCCGCCGGGAGTGGGGGGAGGGGCGCTCGGCTCCCGCCGGGCCGGGGCTTGTATCTTACCCCCTTTGCGAGGCGCTGGGTTCTCTCAGGTGCGGATGTGGTCTGGATATTGTCCTGTGTCCTCTGGTCTTTATTCTAGGAAGGGTTGTCTTTGTTATATTTTCATAGATATATGTTGTTTTGGGAGGAGATTTCCGCTGCTCTACTCACGCCGCCATCTTCCGCCCCCTTCCTTTTATTTATTCTTGCCTAATTGCTCTAGCTAGGGCTCCAGAACTACATTGAATAATAATGGTGAGAGTGGGCATCTTTGTTACTAACTTTAGAGGAAAAGCTTTCAGTTTTTCACCATTGACTATAATGTTATCTGTAGGTTTGTTGTATATAACCTTTTTTATATTGAGGTATATTCCTTTTATATCCAACTTGTTGAGAGTTTTTATCATAACCTCATGTTGTATTTTTGTCAAATCCTTTTTCTGCATCTATTGCTCATGTGGTCTTTAAAAAATCTTTCATTCTCTTAATGTGATGAATTACATTTATTGATTTATGCATGATGAACTATCCTTGAATCCCAGGGATAAATCCTACATTGTTATGGTATATAATCCTTTTAATGTGTTCTTGTATTTGGTTTGCTTGTATTTTGTTGAGAATTTTTGCATCTATATTCATCAGGGATATTAGTTTACAATTTCCCTGTAGTGTCCTTATCTGACTATTATATCAAGGTAATGCTGGCCTTGTGGAATGAATGTGGAACCATTCCCTCTTCTTCAATTTTTTGGAAACATTCAAGAAGGACTGGTGTTGATTCTTTTAAATTTTGGTAGAGTTTTCTAGTGAAACCATTTGGTCCTCATATTTTTAGTGTTGGGAGGTTTTTGATTATGGATTCAATCTCTGTAATTGTCATTGGTCTGTTCAGATGTTCTGTTTCTTTAAGTCTTGGTAGGTTGTATGTTTCTAGAAGTTTATCCATTTCTTCTAATTTATCTAATTTGTTGGCATATAATTGTTCATAGTCTTCTATGATCCTACGTGTTTCTGTGGTATCAGTTGTAATGTCTCCTCTCATTTCTAATATTGAGTCTTCCTTTTTTCTTAGTCTAGCTAAATGTTTATCAATTCTTTTTAAAAAACCAGCTTGCTTTGCTGATCCCTTCTATTGTTTCTCTGATCTGTTTCATTTATTTCCAGTCTGATCTTTATTCATTTTTTTAATAATAATTTGGGATTAATTTGCTCTTTTCTACTTCCTTAAGGTTTAAAGTTAGATTGAGATCTTTTTAATGTCTTAATATATGCATTTATTGTTATAAAATTTCCCCTCAGAATTGTTTTTGCAGTGTCCCATAGGATTTTGTATGTTGTGTTTCCATTTTCATAAGATCTAAGAACTTATTTCCCTTTATATTTCTTCTTTGCAGTGTCCCATAGGATTTTGTATGTTGTGCTTCCATTTTCATAAGATCCAAGAACTTATTTCCCTTTATATTTCTTCTTTACAGTGTCCCATAGGATTTTGTATGTTGTGTTTCCATTTTCATAAGATCCAAGAACTTATTTCCCTTTATATTTCTTCTTTGACATCTTGGGCATTCAGAAGTGTTGTTTAGTTTCCACATATTTATAGGCTTTTCTAGTTTTTCTCTTATTGATTTCTAGTTTCCACCACTGTGGTCAGCAAAGTAGTCAGCATGATTTCAATCTTAAATTTGCTAGGACTTGTTCCATATCCTATCATATGATGTATCCTGGAGATGTTCTGTGTGCACTTAGGAATGTATATTCTGCTGCTGTTGGATGAGATGTTTTATATACCTATACACATATATGTGTAGATATGTAATATGTATGTGTATATGTGTAATATGTGTGTATGTGTGTAATATGTGCATATATGAAATCTAAAGTCTGATCTAACATATGGTTCAATTCCAACATGTTGGTTTTCTATATGGATGATCTATCTATTGCTGACAGTGGAGTATTGAAGTCCCCTACTATTACTGTATTGTTGCCTCTTTCTCCCTTCAGATCTGTTAGTATTTGCTTAATATATTTAGGTGCATGAATGTGGATGTGTATATATTTATGATATATCTTCTTGATATATTTTGTATTTACAAATGACCTTCATTTTTTATTACTTTTTTATCTAAGACTGTTTTGTCTGGTATAAGTATGGCTAGCCCATTTTCTTTTGGTTTCTACTTCCCTGGAATATCTTCTTTCATCCCTTCACTTTTAGCCTATGTGTGCTTTTAGAGCTGAAATGATTCTTCAGTAGGCAGCATGTAGTTGGGCTTTGTTTTGGCCATCCTACAACTCTGTGACTTTTGGTGAATTCCAGTCATTTACATTTAGAGTAATTATTGATGTAAGGACTTAATTTTGCCACCTTATTGTTTTCCTTCTATTTGTTTTGTATCTGTACTGTTTCTTTTCCCCTATTTCTGCCTACCTTATAAATTGGTGTTTTTCCATAGTACTATGTATGCTTAGTCTCCCCTTTAATTGTGTTTTGTGAATCTAGATTTTTGCTGTGATTACCATGAGGCTTACATAAAATATCTATCAACAAAACAGTCCATTTATGCTGATAGCAACTTATCTTCATCTACCTATAAAGACTCCACCCATCTACTCTTCCCCTTTCATATTTTTATATCACATTTTACCTCTTATACTATATATTTGCTAACAAATTACAGTAGCTATAGTTATTTTTAACGTTCTTTTAACCTTCATACTATAGTTGTGATTAAAATACTGTGTACTTTCATGATTTTGTGATTAGTGTCTTTCCACTTCAGCTGGAAGAACTCCTTTCAGCATTTGTTACAAGGCATGTCTAGTGGTGGTAAACTCTCTCAACTTTTGTTTGCCTGGAAAAGCCTTATTTATTTCTCTTTTGTATCTGAAGGATAATTTTGCTGGATAGTGTATTCTTAGCTGGCAATTTATCTTTCATTCTACTTTCTCCTGGCCCCTAGAGTGTCTGCTGAAAGATCAGGTCACTTAATGGGGGTTCTTTTTTAGGTTACTTTACTTTTTAATATTCTTCATCATTGATTTTTGACAACTTCGTTATAATGTGTCTTGGAGAAGGTCTTTTTGCACTGAAGTAATGGGGTGTTCTATTAACTTTGTGGACTTGTATATAAGTCCCTCCCCAGGTTTGTTAAGTTCTTAGCTATTATTAGTTTAAATAAATTATCTGCCTACATCTTCTCCTTCCCTTTTCCTTCTGGTACACCAATTCTTACATTTGCCCTTCTGATATATCCAGTAGTTCTCATAGGGTTAATTCACTTTTAAAAAATCTTTGTTCTCTCTCTTCTTCTAAATGAATTATTTCTATTCCAGTCATCCAAGTCATTCTTCCATCTGGTCTGGCTGTTACCTATGTTCTCTATTGAATGCTTTATTTCATTCATTACATTCCTCAGCTCCAGAATATATATATACATTGAAATTTATTCCCCTGATATGATGGTATTAGGAAGTGGGATCTTTAGGGGCAGTGTATTAGGTCATGAGGTCAAAGCCCTCATGGATGGAATTAGTGCCCTTACAAGAGGCCCCAGAGAACTCCTTTACAGGATACAGTGAGAACGTGGCCATCTGTGAACCAGGAACCAAGTGAACCAAGAAGTGAGGTCTCACGAGATAATGAATCTGCCAACCACCTTGATCTTGGACTTCTTGGCCTCCAGAACTGTGAAAATTAAATTTATGTTGTTTAAAAGCCACCCAGTCTATGATACCTTTGTTATGATATCATAACAGCCCAAATGGACTGACATATTTCTTTTCATTTTTTTAATCTTGAAAAGATTAATTTGCATTTGGATTATCTAGTGTTTAGAGATGTCATATAATTTCCCTGAAAACCATAGAGGACTGCCACTTATGAGGGAGACAGTAGCCCTTTGATAATCTTCTCTATGTATTCCAGGGAAATTGATTTTTAAAACTGTATCTCTTTAAGGGTCAGTTTTGATATGTCATATTTTCCTAGAAAGTTTCATGTAAGTTATCAAATCTACTTACTTAGACTTACACAAAGTAGTTTATGAAACTAGTAAGTCTCCTTTATTTTAATGGCATTGTCCTTTATCATTTATTTTGTATATTTGTACTTTTCCCCATTCTTGATTAAGAAAATCAGTGATTTCTACGGAAAGTTTTTCAAAGGATCAGATTTACTTATTTTATCCATTCAGTTTATTGATGTCCGTTATTTTTGTTTACTTTCTGAGTTAGATGTTGAACTCAGTTTTATTGACATAAGTATTTAAGGCTATAAATTATTTTATAAGTGCTTTAAGGATTCAGATATGTAAATTTTTCATTTTTCATTTTTAGAAGTTTACAGTTTGGGCTATGTTTGCCTTCTGAACCAAAAGTTTTATTTGTTTTTATTAGTTAATAATCTTATTACATTTTGTGACCAGGAACTGTTTCAATTATTTCTGCTTTTTGGAACTTTACTCCTGCTGCTATAACAAATTTCTACCAACTTACCATTTTAAAATGGGACAAATTAATTTTCTTACAGTTCTGCAGGTGAAGTCCAGTTCGGCTTAGATGGGTTCACTGTTGCAAGTTTCACAAGGTTGAAATTGTCAGCCAACCTGAGCCCTTGTCAAGAGGTTTTGGGAGTGAATCTGCCTCCAAGTTGATTCTGATTGCAGGCAGAATTCAATTCCATGAAGTTGGAGGAACTGAGTTCCCTGTTGCCTTGCTGGCTGTAGGCCAAAGGCTACCCATGCTTCTTCTCATGCATTCCATGTAGCTCCTTCCAGCAATAGCAGGTCAAATCTCTCTCATCCTTAGAATCTCTCTGAATTCTCCTTCTGCCACATCCTTTACTACAGCTGGAGACAGTTCTCTGCTTTTAAGGGCTCATGTGATTAGATTGTGTTCACCCAGATAACCCAAGATAATTTCTCTACATTAAGACTTATAACCTTAATCGCCTCTGCAGAGTCCTTCTGCCATGTAATGTAATATATTTACAGGTTCTAGGGAATCAGGCATGGACATCTTCTGGGGGCTCCTCTACCACAGGAACTTATCAAGGTTTTTCTTTGTGACCTAACACATGGTAAAGTTTTTCAATGGTCCATGTGCACTTAGAAAAGGTTATATTCTCTTTCTCAGAATTTTATACATATTTGTAAGACCTCCTTTACTCATAATGTTTAAAATCTACATCTTAGTTATTTTCTACTTGACCTGTCTTGGACTAAGAAGTAGTGCAATCACTAAGTTTTAGGGTATTTCTATTATAGTTTCTGCTTTATGTTAATTGCTTCTATGTTAAATGGGCATAGATATTCATAATTTTATTTCTTCACTGTTAATTGGGGGCTTCAGCCTTATAAATCCTCCTTTGTCTCTGTTAACAATTTGTTTACATTCTATCTGGTTAGAATTTAAGACTCTAAACCCTATTTTCTTTTGCATTTGTCTGATATGCTTTCTATTCCTTTATCTTTACTTTTTGCCTTTTTTACTTTTAGCCTTTCTGAATAATTTATTTTTAAGTGTGTTTCCTGTATATGGCATAGAGTTGGATTTTGCTTTTAAGCCAAGCTTATTTTTTAATAGGTAAATTGAATCCATTTGCATTTACTAATGACTAATTTTTATCTTAATATTTCCATTTATCTCATGTTATACTTAGTGTTTGCTTTTAACTAAATGGTATTTTATTCTAGTTTACTTTTGATTCTTTTTTTTAATGAACATGTGTATTTTTGTTCTAGTGATGTCCTTTATACTAATGCTTTTATATAATTCCCTCATTACTTTTTTTCTTAGGCTTTTACTCTTAAAAAATATTTTTTAAAGATAATAGACTTAGCTGTCATCTATTTATGGGCCAATTCATGAGCTAATTCCATCTTCTCCTTTTCTTATTTTTTCAGTTGTCAAAGAATATAATATTTATGTTATATGTAATTTCTTATAGAAATCTCCCTGATCAACTCTGAAGTTCATCTTCTAGTTGATTCTTAGAAAGAGCATGTAGATAAAATACATCCTTGAGTTCTTGTATGTTTAAAACTGTTTATAACCTTTACACAGATTCTATTGTTTGATTAGTATGTTGCTGTTGAAAAAGTCTCACACCAACCTGATTTCTTTCCTTTCTAAGTAACTTGGTCTATTTGCCTGGTGGCCCAGGTGTTCTTTTGTCTTTATCTTTAAAGTTCAATCATTTTACCAGGATATGAGTAAGAACTGAAATTCTTGGTTCATAATGTCAGGTATTTAGTAGAGATGTGGCAGTTTCAACATGTAGATTTTGTGTGTGTGTGTGTGTGTGTGTGTGTGTGTTAGAAAAATGTTCTTTAAATACAGTTTAAAGTATTCTCTCTAACTGTATTTTTCCCTATTCAGGGACTCAAATTTTATATAATATATGTATATACAGGATCTTCTTCCCTATTTCTAGCACTTTCTTTTCTTTGCCTTCCCCACCCCATGGTTCCTCAGTTCTATAAATTTTTCTCTCAGTTTTATTGAGACATAATTGATATACAGCACTGCATAAATTTAAGGTATACAGCATAATGGTTTGACTTACATATATTGTGAGAAGTTTGCTACAATAAATTAATATCCATTTTTTCAATGATACAAAAATTTAAAGTTTTCCCTTGTGAAGAGAAGTTTTAGGATCTATTCTCTTAGCAACTTTCAAATATACCATATAGCAGTGTTAGGTATAGTCACCATGTCGTACATTGAATCCCCAGTACTAGTTTATCTTTTACCTGGAGTTCTGTAATTGATGATCACCTTCATCCAATTCCCCCACCCCCTGCCTATGGTAAACACAAATCTGATCTCTTTTTCCATGAGTTTATGTAGACATTGTTGTTTTTATTTTCTCTAGATTCCACATATAAGTGAGATCATACAGTATTTGTCTTGTATAACTTATTTCACTTAGCATAATGCCCTCGAGGTCCACCCATGTTGTTCCAAATGGCAAAATATCCCCCTTTTTATGGCTAAATATTCTATTATATATGATATATAACCTGTCACATTTTATAATCCATTCATCTATTCATGGACAACTTAGGTTGTTTCCATGTCTTGGCTATTCTGAATAAGGAAGTTAACATGGGATGTAGATATTTCTTCAACATAGTGATTTCCTTTCCTTCGAATATATTCCCAGACGTGGAATTCTTGGGTCATTTGGTAGTTCTGTCTTTAATTTTTTGAGGATCCTCCATACTTTTCCCATAGTGGTTGTACCAATTTGTTTCTCACCAGCAGGGCACAAGGTTCCCTTCACTCCACATCCTCTCAGGATTAATTATTGCTTGTTTTTTTATTTTATTTTTTGATAATAGCCATTCTAACAGGTGTGAGGTAATATCTCATTGTGATTTTGATTTGTATTTGCCTGGTGATTAGTGATGTAGAGCACTTTTTCATGTACCTGTTGGACAATTGAATATCTTCTTTGGAAAAATGTCTATTCAAATCCTCTGCCTATTTTTAAATTGTATTTTTTTCTACTGTTGAGTTACAGGTTCTTAATATGTTTTTAATATTAATCCCTTTTCAGGTATATGACTAACACATGTTCTCTCCCATTCTGTAGGTTACTTTTTCATTTTGTTGATGTTTTCCTTTGCTGTGCAGAGGACAGCAAAACCATTAGTTTAATGTAGTCACATTTGTTTGCTTTCTTGTGTTGTTGTTGTGCTTTAGTTGTCTTATCCAAAAAAAATCATCACCAAGATCTATGTCAAGAAATTTTTTTCCTATGTTTTCTTCTAGGAGTTTTATAGTTTCCAGTCTAACTTTTAAGTTTTTAATCCATTTCAAGTTAATTTTTGTGAGTGGTGAAATATAGGGTTCTGGTTTCATTCTTTTACATATGAATATCCAATTTTCCCTGAACCATTTATTGAAGAGACTGTCTTTTCTCCATTGAGTATTTGGCTCTTGTAAAATAATGGTTGACCACATATGCATTGGCCTATTTCTGGGCTCTCCATTCTGTTCCATTGGTCTCTGTATCCGTTTTTATGCCACTACCATACTGTGTTGATTAGCTCTGTAATACATTTTGAATTCAGGAAGTGTTATGCTTCCAGCTTTGTTCTTTCTCCAGATTGCTTTGGCTGCTTGGAGTCTTTTATGGTTCCATCAAATTTTAGGGTTGTTTGTTCTATTTCTGTATGAAATGCCACTGGAATCTTGATAGGAATCACATTGAATCTGTACTTGACTTTGGGTAGTATGGACATTTAAATAATATTAATTCTTCCAATCCATATAAACAGGGTCTTTCCATTTGTTTGTGTCTTCAATTTCTTTCATCAAATTCTTATAGTTTTCAGTACAGAGACTTTTACCTTCTTGGTTAAACACAGTCCTAAATATTTCATGGTTTTTGATACTATTGAAATGGGATTGTTTATTTTTTTTTAGATAATTCATTAATGTATGGAAATGCTACCAATTTTCATATGTTAATTTTGTATCCTGTAAGTTTAGTGAATTTGTTGCTTGGTTCTAACTTTTTTGGTGGAGTCTAGGATTTTCTGTATTTATAAAATAATGTCATCTGCAAATAGAGACAATTTTACTTCTTCCTTCTTGACTTGGATGCCTTTTCTTTCCTGATTTCTCTAGCTAGGATATGCAGTACTATGTTGAATAAAAGTAGTAAGCATGGCACATCCTTATCTTGGTCCTGACCTTAAAGGAAAAGATTTCAGCTTTTTACTGTTAGTATAATGCTAGCTATGGGCTTGCACATACAACCTTTGTTATCTTGAGGTATATTCCCTCTCTAGTCACTTTATTGAAAGATTATTTGTTCAGAGATATTAAGTTCATTTTGAAAAGTTGTTAATTTTCTATGTCATATTTTTCTTCTGTTAGGTTATTCACCAAAATGTTTTGATAATCATTTTCTGCTTTATAGAATGTTTAGTGGGTGTTCAGTGTCTATTGTTTTCTGTTCATGTTTGTTTTGTATTTTCCTGGGCCAGCAATAGCAAGAGGGGACTTGGGGGTGACTAATTCAGTTCCTTACTTCAAGTGTTCTCTCTAATGTTGATACAGTATAATTTTTTCTTTTTTCTTAAAGACACGTTTATTCAGCATCATGATCAGACTATTACATTTAGCAATCAATAGCATGGGTGCAAAAAAAAAAAAGAAACTACATTAAAACCCTTTGTTGGAATGCTTTACACTTTTCACATAACAGAAACTAAAATAACCTGTTATACAATTAATCATAAATACAGTCATTGAGTTGTTTGCCTGTATACATGAGTATTGTCTAAAAACTTTCTTTGTAGCAGCTAGGCCCTGCCGCCACTGTGCTTGGCTGCGTTCACCAATCTGCTGTAACCTGTAGCTGCCCTGTCACTTCTCTGGCTCTCCTCTCCTGCTAAGCTTCATTTCCTGGCAGTAATTAAAACCTTTTGCCACTTCCCTAACTACTGCTGCTGCTGGGACCATCATAGCCACCTTGGTTTGTGGTTTTGTGAAGTATTGGCCCCCACAACCATAGAGGCCTGAGCTTCTGCCTCCAAAGTTTCCTCCTCTCATGGGTCCAAAATTTGAAGATTGACTGTTGTAATTGCCAAAATCATTGTAGTTTCTGCCACCTCCAAAACTGCTTCCATCGTGACCAAACCATTACAGCATCCCCATTGCCACCATATCCCCCCACCTCGGCTGCCACCAAAGCCACCTGGACCGTGGAAGTTTTCTCCACAGCCAGAGTTGTCATTCCCACCAAACCACCTCCACGACCACCACCAAAGTTTCCAGAACCCCTCCGACCTCTTTGGCTGGAGGAAGCACTAGCTGCCTCTTGCTCAGATAGGGCTTTCCTTACCTCGCAGTTGTGGCCCTTCACTGTGTGGTGTTTCTGAATGACGGTCTTGTCCACAGAGCCATGGTCATCAGAGGTCGCAGAAGCAAGGCCTCTCTTCTTGCCACTGCCTCCGTCAGTCATGGTTTCAATCACTTCAAGTTTCTCATACTGCTCAAAATAATCTCTTAGGTGACGTTCTCCTGTGTCTTCTTTAATGCTACCAATGAAAATCTTTCTCACCGTTAGGTGGGCCCCGGGTGTTGAGAATCTTCTCTGGAGGCAGCCCTCCTCGGTTCCATGACTCTCCCCTCCACCCTGTGCAGCCTCGCGCCCAGGGCTGTTTCCACCTCCCGCGGTGTTGCAGGTGACAGAGCCACGGCCTCGGGACCAATCAGTGCTTGGGTCTCCCGTTACCATGTAGCCCGTGAGCGCACCCCACTCCTCAGAACGGCTCCTCAGACTTCCATAGGTCATTCCAAAGCTTAGACCTTCAGCGAAGAGCTTCGGCAGCCTTCGGCCTCTTCAGGACACTGACTTAGACATGACGGCAGTGGGAGGGGACACTTCAATGACCCTTACTCAGTGGTGTTCATGGGCGGGAAGGAGTGTAGTTTTTTGAATAAATGTTCTTATTGTTCTTGTTATTACTGTTGCTGTTCTGTATTTTTCTTAGTTTTGAGTCTATCTTGTTTTCACTGGATCTTTTATCTTTACCCTTTATCACCTCCTTTTTTCCCCCTTTGCCATTGAACACCCACAGCTACCTCCTCCGTCTGAGTTCCCTGCCTGTTCCAGGAGCAGTACTCTCCTGTAGTGGTTGTCTATTACTGCGTCACAAACCACCCCGAACTTAACGGTTGAAATATTTCCTCATGACTTTGTGGATCAGCTGGAACAAGGAGCTCAGTCGCAACAATTGTCTCTTCTTCACAAAGTATCCACTGAGCCCACCCTTGCAAGTGCAGTTTGAACTGGAGGATCCAAAATGGCTCTGACCACCTCAATTAGGATGTTTGGGATGCTAGGGATTCTCCTTGTGGCACTCTATCCTCTCAAAGTTCTCTCTTCTCATGACCTTCCAAATTCAGGTCCATTTTGTCTTTGTGTAGTTTCCAGTGGGGTGGCTAGACTTCTTTACAGGATGACTCAGAACCCCAAAAGGGCACAAATGCAGGCTGTGGGGTCTCTTAATGCCTAGCCTCAGAGGTTACATAGTCTCATTTCCTCCTCGTGTTATTTCCCAAAGCAAGTTACAGTAGGCACCCAGACTGAAGATTGTCCCTGCCAATGGGAGGAGTGCCAAAGTCACATTACAGAGTCATGAACAATGGGAGAGTTGTTATGGCCCATATTAGAAGTGCTTCTCAAGATGCAGCCTCTAATCCACACACCTCCTAAGCCCCTTCCTTTTGACTCCTTAGTAGTCCTTTCTCAGACCTACCAGGGCTTAGATATATTTCCAGTATTTCCCAACTTGAGATGAACCTTCTGCTTCTGCAGGTGAACCTTAATTGATGCCTTCTGTATTCTGTTACTACCGTGACTCCACTGTGCCCACTTCTCCTTTCCTCTGTGGATTCCCTCATTGACATCACTCTACCCTCATCTCCAAAGTCAACTATTCAGTTCTTGGAAGATTATTTCTCCTTTAAAAATAAAACTTACATAATTTATTTCCTAGTTATTCTGTAAGTGACCTACTTATGAGACTATAGGCCATCTTCAGAGAAGAAAGAAATCAAAAGATTCAAATTTAGGCAGGTACCATTATTTTATCTAATCTTACAGTAAGACTCTCATAGTTACAAATATGAGATAGAAGCAATGCAATTCTATATGTCTTTAAAAACATGTTGTAAATTTCATATTTAAGTGCTACATTAAACATTCTAATGTATTAAAAGTCTATTTAAATCTCTTATATTTAAGAAGTAGGTAAAACTATATGCAGAATTCCCAGAACATCATTAATTTAGATGCCCTCTAAGAGTATTTGTTTAATAAGACAAAATTAATATAGAAAAGAAAGAGATGTTTCCATTGAATGTTGTCTAGGTTTTGTTCAGTGTACTGACATATCATTACATTCCACTGAGCAGCACAAAATGTCTTCCAAGTCTTGGTCAGTAGTTAGCATGGCAATGCCAGGGAAAAGAAATCTGTCAGATTCTTGAGAAAGCCTATTTGCCAGGATAGTCTAGTTGAAAGTCAACATGGTCTTAATCATTTTAGTATTCAAGTAAACTGTTAAATACTTCAATTATGCCTTTTCTAACATTAAAGTTGAGAAACATGTAATACTAGTATCTCTCATCACACTATAAATTTTAAATTTCAAATCTTTTCACTCACAAAACTTTATTAGCAATCTTAATCCAAGATTTTAAGAGTCCTCTTGACTGAATTAGTTGTTCTTAAGATGCAAATACAGTGCACACAAAGATGAAATTCAGTGGTGCTTTTTTTTATTCCTTATTAAAGTCCTTCAGGTAGCAATTGAACATCTACTCTGTGAGATTAAATATAATATGTTCTTTTTTCCTTGTCTAAGTACAGGTTGCCCTGGGAACAAAAGAGAATTTGGTTAGCCTGTCTGGAAAATAGGGTTTTACCATTCAGGTAGATGCAGCATTCTTAATTGTTGAGAGTGATTTTATTTGTGCTTCATTAGGATAGAAATCTTTTTGTTATTCAAACTGTGGCCTAAGAATCAACAGCATTCACATAATCTGGGGGCTTATTATAAATACAGAATCCCAAGTCCTACAGAAACAGAATCTACATTTTTAACAAGATCCATAGTAGATTCCTATGCACATTAAAATTTGGGAGTCACTGGTATAATCTGTTCTAAAAAGAGCTGACCCTATGGCTAACCCTATAAGAAACATGTCTGTCAAAGCATGATTGCATTTAATCACAACTTAAAAGATTCAGAATTCTTTCCAAAATAATAAAGTCCACAAATAGAATACCATTTGAGTAAAAGACATTCTTGACAATATACAAAGATCAAGACAGCCTATGTCTCTAAAAAAATTATAAATTAAAACAAATTTAAACATATGGGTATATAATCCCAGTATGAGGCACTTAGAGGTACTTTCTATTAAGAAAATTATAGACTATTAAATAGTAAGGCACCTCTCAGAGAGGTCAAGGAAGAATACATACAACGGTTAGCAGTTGAACTGGTTTTTCAAGGATAAATAGAATTAAAACAAAGGGAATAATGATGAACAGAACCTTAAATGATAGGAAAACATTAGACATTTATCTAAAATACAGGATGTATCTAAAAGAACATAAGCAACATGCTAGAATGGTATAGTATAAGACCAGATACATTACAGATTCCCTCCCAAATTAATATCCCCTTCCATGGTAACAACCAATATTCCAATGTCTAGGATATTTAAGTAGTTTGTGGTAAAGGGGATGGATTTTAAAACCTGACCAACATAGATTTAAATCTCAGTCTTACTTCTTATTGGATATGGGTCCTTGGCTAAAACACTTAAATAGTCTACGTCTCATTGAGCACTAGTTGTATTAATTCATGCATGTAAAACATTTAACACAATGCCTGGTACACAATAATTACTTCATAACATTTTCTCCTTATGGGTTTTAGCATCTTTTCAGTTGTCACCTGCCAAGTAGAACAGTAAGTATTTCAGGTATATCTTGGTTTTTTCAATATTTTCCCTCTAGAGTTATGGCACTGGAAGAAAAGTAAGGACTCTCTCTTTCTCCAATAATAGATACTGTAACAATTCCCTAACCAAAAGTAATGCAAAAAAGCCTCAGACCTTACATACGGAATCATCTGATGTTGGAGGTTTTAAATATGCTGAAACATTTAATCCATGAAGTTGATTTTCTCATCTGTAGAACTGTAATAAAGCCTACTTCTCAAAGTTGATGGAAGAATAAGATTACATATGTTTGTTTTTATATCATTCAACACAGGCTCTAACACACAGTAAACATTCAATAAACAATAGCTATGATCATGATGATGACTATTACATCAATACATTGGGTAAGTAGCATTTATGCCAGTTCTACTTGACTGTACTTCTTTTCAAGCTGCACAACAAAGCAGAATGAAACCTACAAGACTCAACAATGTTTAAACTTTTCTAGCTTTAAGCCCTGCATCTTCTTTAGCTGGTGACCTTGGGAAATCTCTTAAAATCATTTCTGCCTTGTCTCTGAAACCATCCTTGACAAGAGCATGAATATCTTCCACCACAACAAATCCAATGGTCAAGTCTTGGTCCTCATCTGTTCAACATTTTGGTACATTTTATAAAGCTGCTTGATCATGCCCTGACACACTTTCTTAGTTTCGGTGACATCTCTCTTTTTCCTGGTTCTCCTTCCACATCCACATAACTTCTTCTTCTACCAGTAATGCTTCTTTTGTTGACCTCCATGTTGGAGTACTCCAGGAATAGACAACACTTCCTTCGTCTTTATCTACACTGATTCCCTGCTGATTGTTTTCAGAACCATGGCTTCCAATGTAATTATCTACAGAGAATTACCAAATGTCTATCTCTAGCCCTGGCCTCTCTCCTGAGCTACAGACTCATAAACTATATCCAGTTTACCAGCCTGTTTTCTAGGGCTACTGAACTAAATTACCACAAATTTAGCTTAGAACAACAGAAATAATTTCACAGGATTGAAGGCCATAAACCTAAAACCAAGGGGTTGGTAGGGCTATGATTCTTCCAAAGCCATAGGGAAAATCCTTCCTCGTCTCTTCCAGCATCTGGTGCCTCCAGGCTTTCCTTGGCTTGTGGCTGCATAAATCTGTCTCCACCTTTATATGGCCGCCCTCTCTTCTCTCCTGTGTGTCTGCTCCTCCTCTGCCTCTCATAAGGACATTTGTCATTGGATTTAGGGCATACCCAGACAATCCAGAAGGATCTCATCTAGAGACCCTTAGTTATATCTACAAATGCACTTTATTCAAGTAAGATAATATTCACAAATTTCAGGGATTAGGATATAAACTTTCTTTTTTTATGGGCCACTACCCAACTCATCTGTGTATTCTACTTTCAAATATGTACCAAATTCAACCACTTCCCATCATCTTCATAGCTTCCAGGTCAGTTCAAGCCACCATCGTCTCTTGTCTAGACTCTTCACACTGCTTGTCTCCTTGATTTTTCCCCATAGTCTATTGTCTGTACATGGCAACTAAAGTGATCTTTCAAAGTGTAAATAAGATCACATCTCTTCCCTCCTCAAATTTCTGCAATATTTTCCCATCATACTTAAAATCCAAAGTCCTTACCAAAGGTCTCCAAGGCCCTGCAGGGTCTGGGGCCTGTCCATCCCTCCAAGCTCATCTCCTACCACCAGCCTTCTTGATTACTCTGCACCAGCCACAGTGCTTTCTTGCTCTTCTTTGACTACATAAAGTGTGTTCCCTGGAGCCAGAAACATACTTTCCTCAGGTCTCCACCAGGTTTTCTCCCTTACTTCTTTCAGGTTGCTGCTCAAATAGCATGTATCTATTTTTCTTACATGTTTACATTACATCCCCAGAACTTTTAACTTGAAATTTGTACATCTTGACCACCTTCACTCATTTTGCCTGATGCCTCCTCCCTCCTCTTCCCTCTGTCTCTGCAACCATCAGTCTGTTCTCTGTGAGTTTGTTTGGTTGTTTAATTCCACTTAAAAGTGAAGTCATACAGTATTAGTCTTTCCTAGTCTTATTTCACTTAATATATTGCCCTCAATGTCCATCCACATTACTACAAAGGATAGGATTTCCTCCTTTTTCATGGCTGAGTAATTCACCATGTATGTATTCACCACATTTTCTTTATCCATTTGTCTATTGATGGGCAGTTAGGTTGTTTCCATGTCTTGGATACTGTGAATAATGCAGCATGGGGGTGCAGATATCTTTTCAAGATAGTGATTTTGTTTTCTTCAGATAAGTACCCAGAAGTAGAATTTCTGGAACATATGGTAGTTCTATTAATTTTTTTAGGAATCTCCATACTGTTTCCCATAGTTGCTGTACCAAATTACATTCCCAACAACAGTGCACAAAAGTTCTCTTTTCTCCACATCCTTACCAACATTTACTGCTTTTTGTCTTTTTGGTAGTTATTCTAACAGGTGTAAGGTGCTATCTCATTGTGGCTTTGATTTGCATTTCTTTAGTTAGTAATGTTAAGCATCTTTACATATGCCTGTTGGCCATCTGTATGTCTTTTTTGGAAAAAATGCCAGTTCAGATCCTCTACTCATTTTTAATTGAATTGTTTGTTTTTTGCTATTGAGTTAGTGTTCATTCATATATTTTGGACACTAACTCCTTATCAGATATGATTTACAAATATTCTCTCCCATTTTGTATATTGCCTTTTCCCTTTGCTGATGGTTTCCTTTGCTGTGCAGAAACTTTCCAGTCTGATGTAGTCCCATTTGTTGCCTTGCTCTTGTTGCCTTTACTTTTGGTGTCCAATCCATGTAATCATTGTCAAGACTGATGTCCAGGATAGCATGTCTTAAGAGGTTTTCTTGGACCACTCTTTCTAAATAGCCTTGCCTAGTCACTTTCTATCACTTTAATACTGCTTTACTTTCCTATGCATCACTAATCACTACCTGGTATTGTATGTGCCTTTTCCTGACCCTGGTATGTCCACTACTTGAAGGCTGGGGCTTCGTTCATCTTACATACCTGTTTTTCCACTACCTACAGCAGTCTCTGAGAGATCATAGGAACTTTAAATTTGTTGAATGAATGAAACAATGGTTCTTATAAAAGTCCATAGAGGCAAGAAATTTTGTGGTGATGGTGGAAGCATACTAATCTAGGACATACTTTTCTTTATGTGTACTAATTTAATCTTGAACTTGCGAAACAGGTAAACAGGCAATTATTCTCATTTCTCCCTTTTTGTAAATAAGAAAATATAGATATGAATGATGAAAGTAAAATAAAAGCAACATAAATTATCAAATTCAAAATAAGGTGCACTTATTTCAGCTGTCTGAACAATCAGTAATGTTTTAGAGAGACTTAAAGTATCCCAATAGCAACTGGGATTGTCTTATAAATACTATCTTGGAAAAGAGAACACATATTAATTTATGTGCTCTTTTACCATCCTTTCCCTCCTTTATGTCTCTTACTAGAGCCCTTTCACCCAGGATTCAGGAGAAAAGGATCCTCCTTGTTTGGAAAACTGTATTTTCATTCCCACTAAAAGTGACAATCCTGACACAACATAATGAGTCTCTTAGGAACTGAGTCATCGCATCGATGCAGGCAGCCTACTTTAATCTGAACACAAAACTTGACATTTAATGATCTTATTTTCCCGGCTCACAGCAATTAGTCTATAACACAGCCACCAGTGTTCTTACTGTAGGTGAGTTGAAATTTTCTGTCCTTGCAGTGATATTTTGACAGTAGGTCAGAGATAAAAAGGGGTCCTGAGCCAAGATGAGGCTGGCAAATTGAGGATGTGCATTCCTACCTCCAATCACTTATGGAGTAATGGGTCTTGGGAAAAGAATATAGCCACCTGAATTCAGTTCCATCTGTAAGCTTTTTTTCTCCTAAATAATTTACAAATTTTTGTAATTTTTTGAATAATTTTAAAAGACAGGATCCAGATTTCAAAGATGTCAGGCACCTGTAATAGGCCTCAGAATATGCAGACCCTGGGGTGCACCTTTACATTCCTCTGTGGGAAGAAATGTTTCCATGGTGACATTGGAACAGCACTGGAAGATATCACTGTGTTCCAGAAGCTTTACTCCAGAGCATAATTTATACCTGAATTTCTACTTTGAGTGATTAGCTCATTCAAAGCTTTGAGTTAGTGTTTATAGAAAGTTATAAAATACCTACGTGGTATCTCCAAACTGAAAAGCAATTAGAATCAGAACGAATAACATTTGGTCACAAGGGATTCTAGACATTTTAAAGCTTGGAGATAAAGTCCAGAGGTTCTTAAACAGTGCTTCTTTAGAATCATAGGCTTCAATACATTGGACAAAGGGTTTTAATATTGGGGATAAAACATTTGTATTTTAAGCTATTTAACATTTTCCATAAATTTGTGGTTATGTTATCATTTCTTCATCTATTAAGTGTTATTCTATGATTGAGTGGACTCATTAAATTACTTACTGTTTGTGATTTATTAGTATATAACCTAATTATAAATTTGTTACCCATCAATTTGATAGAATTAAATAGATCTGCATTTGACAAAAGTACACTGATTTCCAGAAACTGCTATCTGAACAAGTTTCAGGACTACTTGTCCTGTCACCTTGTTTTATGCTGAAACTTGGATATTACACAAAATATAGGGTCACAGAAAAAAATATAAGACTAGAACCTATGTCTTCCACCTAATAGTAACCTGTTTCTTTCATTGATTTTGATATTTTTATGGGCTACAGAGATTTTTATTTAAACTAGATCTTAAATTTATAGTGCATTTTATCCTTTTGTGCATAGAAAAAGAGAAAACAGCTACTTTTGCCTAAGAAACAATTGTGCTTTCACAGGAGTACCAATATTTATATCAGACAAAATAGGCTTCAAAACAAAGTAACAAGAGACAAGGACATTACATAATGATAAAGGGATCAGTGCAACAAAAGGATATAACCATTCTAAATATCTATGCACTTAACATAGGAATACCTAAACATGCAAAACAAATACTAACAAAACTAAAGGGGGAAATAAATAAGTGGAACTCATTCCTTTTAGGAGACTTTAACACATCACTCACATGAACAGACAAATTAAGCAGATAAAAATAGAAAAGGAAACAGGCACTGGACAACACATTAGATCAGATGGATTTCACATATCTATAGGACATTCCATCCCAAAGCAGCAGGATACACATTTTTCTCAAGTGTACATGGAACATTCTCTAGAACAGATCACATACTACATCACAAAAAGAGCCTCAGTAAATTCAAAAAGATTGATGTATCAAGCAACCTCTCAGACCACAATAAAGTGAAACTAGAATAAATTACACAAAGAAAACAAAACCCACAGAGGCTAAACAACATACTTCTAAATAATCAATGGATCAATAAACAAATTAAAACAGAAATCAAGCAATATATGCAGACAAAAACAAAACTACAACAGTCCAAAATTTGTGAGATGCCACAAAAGCAGTTCTAAGAGAAAAGTACATAGCAATACAGGCCTACCTCAAGAAACAAGAACAATCCAAAATAAACAGCCTAAATTCCCAACTAAAGAAACTAGAAAAAGAAGAAATTAAGCCCAAAGTTAGTGGAAGGAGAGACATAATAAAGAAGACTAAAGCAATATAGAAAAATCAATAAAACCAATAGCCGATTCTTTGAAAAGATAAGTCTGGCTAGGGGTGTGTCTCTTTTGTTTAACAAGAAAAAAAAGGGAGAGGACACAAAATCAGAAATGAAAAAGAAGCTACAACAGATACCACAGAAATACAAAGAACTGTTAGAGAATGCTATGAAAAATTATATGCCAGTAAATTGGACAACCTACAAGAAATGGAAAAATTTCTACAAAAATAGAACCTTCCAAGACTGACCAGAAAGAAAAAAAATCTGAACAGACCAATTACTAGTAAAGAAATTGAATTGGTAATCAAAAAAATTCCCAACAAACAAAATTCCAGGACCAGATGGCTTCACAGCTGAATTGTACCAAGGATTTAAAGAGCTTATACTCATCCTTCTTAAAGTATTCCAAAAAGTAGAAAAGGACAGAATACTTCCAAACTCATTTTATGAGGCCAGCATCACTCTAATACCAAAACCAGACAAAAACACTAAAACAAAGAATATTATATAGACCTATATCCCTGATGAACATAGATGCAAAAATCCTCAGCAAAATATTAACAAACCAAATTCAAAAACACATTAAAAAGATCATCCATCACAATCAAGTGGGATTTATTCCAGGGATGAAAGAAAGGATGGTACAGTATTCATAAATCAATCAACATGATACATCAAATTAACAAAAAGGATAAAAACCACATGATCATCTCAATAGATGCTGAAAATCACTGGACAAAATTCAACATCCACTGATGATAAAAACTCAAAATGGGTATAGAGGGTACTTACCTCAACATAATAAAAGGTCACATATGGTAAGTCCACAACTAACATTATAATCAATGGCAAAAGCTTAAAGCTTTTCCTCTAAATTCAGAAACAAGACAAGAATGTCCACTCTCAACACTTTTATTCAAAAAAGTACTGAAGGTCCTAGCCATGGCAATCAGACAAGATAAAGACATAAAAAACACCCAAATTGGTAAGAAAGAAGTAAAACTGTCACTATTTGCAGATGACATGACACTGTATATTACATATAGAAAACCCTAAAGACTACACCAAAAAACTATTAGAACTAATAACTTGATTCAACCAAGTTGCAGGATACAAAATTAATACAAAGAAATCTGTTTGGTTCCCATATACTAATAATGAACTAGCAGAAAGAGATATCAGGCAAACAAGTTCATTTGCAATTGCATCAAAAAGAATAAAATACCTAGGAATAAATCTAACCAAGGAGGTGAAAGACCTGCACTCTGAAAACTGTAAGACACTCATGAGAGAAATTAAGACACAAATAAATGGAAATCTATCCAATGCTCATAGATAGGAAGAATTAATATTGTCAAAATGGCCATCCTGCCCAAAGCAATTTACAGATTCAGCAATCCCTATCAAAATGCCAACAGCATTTTTCAATTAGGTAGAGCCAAATAATCCTAAAATTCATATGGAACCCCAAAATCCCTGAAGAGCCAAAGCAATCCTAAGAAAGAATAACCAAGCTGGGTGTATTATGCTCCCTGACTTCAAGCTATATTACAATGCTATGATCATCAAAACAGTATGGTACTGGCAAAGAACAGCCCCATTGATCAATGGAACAGAATAGAGAGCCCAGATATAAACCCATGCACATATGATCAATTAATATATGATAAAAGACCCACGAATATACAATGGGGAAAAAACAGCCTCTTCAATAACTGGAGTTGGGAAAACTGGACAACTACATGCAAGAGAATGAAAGTAGATTACTGTCTAACTTTATACACAAAAGTAAACTCAAAATGGATTTTAAAAAACCTGAATATAAGACAGGTAACCATAAAACTCTTAGAAGAAAACATAGGCAAAAATCTATTGAACATAGCATGAGCAATTTTTTCCTGGACACATCTCCTCAAGCAAGGGAAACAAAATTTTAAAAATGAATAAGTAGGACTATAGCAAATTAAAAAGCTTCCATATAGAAAAGAATACCATAAGTAGAACAAAAAGACAATCTACAGTATGGGAGAGAATATTCATGAACAATTTATCCAATAAGGGGTTAACATCCAAAATATATAAAGAACTCAAAGGACTCAACACCAAAAAAGCAAATAACCTGATTAAAAAATGGGTAGAGGACCTGAACAGACATTTCTCCAAAGAAGAAATATAGATGGCCAACATGCACATGAAAAGATGCTCCACATCACTAATCATCAGGGAAATGCAAATTAAAAACATAATGAGATATCATATCACTCACACCAGTTAGAATGGCCATTATGCAAAAGGCAAGAAATAACAAGTGTTGGTGAGAATGTGGAGAAACGTGAACCCTCCTACACTGTTGAAAACAACATAAGATTGTATGTCAATGATACTTCAATAAAAAAAGAAAACAGTTGAGCTTTCTCAGAGAATTTGTATGTGAAAAAGTGAGCATAGTTTAGACCTACCAGCCCACTAATAAAAATCAAAATAAAGCAAATATAACCATTCATGGCCACAAGAAGAACATTCTCACATTCACAATATTCACATGTGCTATGACATTTGGCTAAAAGAACAGTCAAGGCAGCCATGGACAAAAGAAGATAAAAACAAACAGCTTTGAAGGAAAAAAGGGATACCAGTGAGTTTTTTGGTTTCTCTAAATTAATCTGTGATTCTCAAAAAGGTGAAGGATGTTTATGCAGAATATTGGAGCATATAACAAATGTTGGGATCAAAGATGGACTAGCGCCTACTCCCATTTTGATCTCTAAGTCACACTTTGGAAATGTATTAAACAGGAAGAAAGAACCACCTATAGTAGACAGTGTGATGCCTATTGTCAACCCTAGTATTGGAACCAAACTAGGAGGTCATCTGGCTCTAGCAGGGAACTTCCTAGAGCTAGTTTTACAAGTTAAATCAATTCAGCTCACCAGGCTACCATTTCTACATCCGAGGGGGGAATAAACTGTTTCCAAAATATCTGTTCCAAATTTACAATTTAGAAAGAGAAAAGGAGAATCTATTCTCATCTCTCTTCCCTAAAGATATTTTATCATCCTCTTCTGCTTAGGGCAGCAAAGTCTATTTTGTTCACTGAATTCAGATAATCCTTAAGGATAGGAATATACTCATTCTCTGTTAATGAAAATAACTCGCAGATAAATTAATGATCAGAAATTTAATTACTAGAGGTAAAATACTGCTAGATAATAATACATTCTAAGAGTTCAGAAAATTTGGATTAAATACTAACAATTCCTATGCTTTGGGAAGCAAAAATGTGAGCTGGCAATCTTGAGGCAGAGAAATGGATTACATTAAGTAAAAGAGTATCTGCATTATGTGCAATATTAATAGCTGACATTTATTGTCTATGATGTGTCAGAGGTTACATACATTCCCTCTCTCTCAAGCCAGAAAGTATTATTTTCTTTTCAGCTGAAATAACCAAGTCTCAGAATCCAGTTCAAACCCAGGTCTGTGTGGTCCCCAAAGCCCTTTCCATCTTACCACACTGCCTCCCCTGCTGAAGTGGGAAAGAGGCTGGCAGAAGATCTAGGAAGAGGAAAGAAAGCACTATGGTGGGGAAAGAAAGCTCAAATTTCAAAATGCATAGGAAATAAATGACTTTATCTCCTGTACCTCCTGGGAACTGATCTCTAATTCCAATAATCTGTTAATTCTCTAATCACAGAACAAACGTTATTCAATGAATCCTGCCTGCCTCACCAAACATCTTCCTACCTACGTTTAGATGACCAATGTAGACTGTATAGAATTAGAAATTAAAGGTGTAAAAGGAAAATAAATATCAGTATTTGAATGAATATCAAAACCTTCCCTATTCTACCATAGAAAAATAGGGGAAAATCATTACAACAGAATCTTTAAGCCTTTGGGACAAAATACACAAAATGAAAATAAAATTTGAAAATTACAACTTTGTCTAGTTCAAAGTTGTGGACCTTCAGCTGGGAATGGCTATTGGAACCTACACAGGGATTTGATCATTCAACCTTATGGATTGTGCAACTCTGTTTAAATGTATTAAATTAATGCATTAATTAATTCTGCTTAAATTTATTTTGAGTTGAGCTATTCTTAAAACATTTTTGATGCATTTCATTCAAAGACTATTAGTCAAGGTCCAACTGTGGTCCCAACATACTTGAAGCTGTGATAAATATTAAAGGAGCAATCAGAAATTAAATACGATGCTTTCTTCTCTGTGGGAAGAACTTAATGGCTGTGACTACATAATCTCTGACTTGATAAAATTTTGATTAACAGTTCAGTATGTTTACGAATCCAAAAACACAAAACTAAAATGAAGTCTATCAAAACCCTTCCAACCTAAATTATTATAGGAATAATTCATTTCTTTTGAGACTAAAGATTATTAACTGGCACATTAATTCAGTTCTGTACACTTTGGTGAAAAAACTCATGTTTTTATTCATTGTTATGCATTGCTTAAAGATGTGAAAAATAACATCTTTAAAGCAACTTTCATTTTTTAGTTTATTTTTTACAGTAAAAAGAGCAATCATATATATTCCTATTGTCTCTCCATCTGATCTCAGATGCTTAGAATATGTTCCATAAACGTAAGATGTGTTAAAGTTAATGACTTAAACTTAGAATATTTTCAATATTTTTGTATCTCAAAAACAAAAACCTATCAGTACTAACTAGCAGCTCATTACTGTCTGGGATCTGTATCCCTTTTCATTTTGTTTTCTGTTTTGTCCCTCTCACTATTTCCTAACTTGAAAGGCAAGCCTGAGGAGAGTGAAGTATGAGGGGGAGATTCTTGCCAATCCCCTGGTCTCTCAAGCATAGAGCAATGAAAAGATCTTCCTCTTTCCCCACTTAAAAATGGAGGTCCCTGTGCTAGCCACGGCAATCAGACAAAACAAAGAAATACAAGGAATCCAGATTGGTAAACAAGAAGTTAAACTGTCAATATTTGCAGATGACATGATATTGTACATAAAAAACCCTAAAGACTCCACTCCAAAACTACTAGAACTGATATCGGAATACAGCAAAGTTGCAGGATACAAAATTAATACACAGAAATCTGTGTCTTTCCTATACGCTAACAATGAACCAATAGAAAGAGAAATCAGGAAAACAACACCATTCACAATTGCATCAAAAAGAATAAAATACCTAGGAATAAACCTAACCAAAGAAGTGAAAGACCTATAAACTGAAAACTACAAGTCACTCTTAAAAGAAATTAAAGGAGACACTAACAAATGGAAACCCATCCCATGCTCGTGGCTAGGAAGAATTAATATGGTCAAAATGGCCATCCTGCCCAAAGCAATATACAGATTTGATGCAATCCCTATCAAATTACCAATAGCATTCTTCAACGAACTCGAACAAATAGTTCAAAAATTCATATGGAAACAACAAAGACCCCAAATAGCCAAAGCAATCCTGAGAAAGAAGAATAAAGTAGGGGGGATCTCACTCCCCAACTTCAAGCTCTACTACAAAGCCATAGTAATCAAGACAATTTGGTACTGGCACAAGAACAGAGCCACAGACCAATGGAACAGATTAGAGACTCCAGACATTAACTCAAACATATATGGTCAATTAATATTTGATAAAGGAGCCATGGACATACAATGGCAAAATGACCATCTCTTCAACAGATGGTGCTGGCAAAACTGGACAGCAACATGTAGGAGAATAAAACTGGAACATTGTCTAACCCCATACACAAAAGTAAATTCAAAATGGATCAAAGACCTGAATGTAAGTCATGAAACCATTAAACTCTTAGAAAAAAACATAGGCAAAAACCTCTTAGACATAAACATGAGTGACCTCTTCTTGAACATATCTCCCCGGGCAAGGAAAACAACAGCAAAAGTGAACAAGTGGGACTATATTAAGCTGAAAAGCTTCTGTACAGCAAAAGACACCATCAATAGAACAAAAAGGTGCCCTACAGTATGGGAGAATATATTCACAAATGACAGATCCGATAAAGGCTTGACATCCAAAATATATAAGGAGCTCACGCACCTCAACAAACAAAAAGCAAACAATCCAATTAAAATATGGACAGAGGAGATGAGCAGACAGTTCTCCAAAGAAGAAATTCAGATGGCCAACAAACACATGAAAAGATGCTCCATATCGCTAGTTATCAGAGAAATGCAAATTAAAACCACAATGAGATATCACCTCACACCAGTAAGGATGGCTACCATTCAAAAGACAAATAACAACAAATGTTGGTGAGGTTGTGGAGAAAGGGGAACCCTCCTACACTGCTGGTGGAAATGTAAATTAGTTCAACCATTGTGGAAAGCAGTATGGAGGTTCCTCAAAAAGCTCAAAATAGACATACCATTTGACCCAGGAATTCCACTTCTAGGAATTTACCCTAAGAATGCAGCACTCCAGTTTGAAAAAGACATATGCACCCCTATGTTTATCGCAGCACTATTTACAATAGCCAAGAAATGGAAGCAACCTAAGTGTCCATCAGTAGATGAATGGATAAAAAAGAGGTGGTACATATACACAATGGAATATTATTCAGCCATAAGAAGAAAACAGTTCCTACCATTTGCAACAACATGGATGGAGCTAGAGGGTATTATGCTCAGTTAAATAAGCCAAGTGGAGAAAGCCAAATACCAAATGATCTCACTCATATGCGGAGTATAAGAAAAAAGAAAAACTGAAGGAACAAAACAGCAGCAGAATCACAGAAACCAAGAAGGGACTAACAGTTACCAAAGGGAAAGGGACAGGGGAGAATGGGGTGGAATGGAGGGATAAGGGCGGGTAAGAAGAAAGGGGGCATTACGATTACCATGTATAATGTGAGGGGGATGAATGGGGAGGGCTGTGGAACACAGAGAAGACAAGTAGTGATTCTGTAGCATCTTACTATGCTGATGGACAGTGACTGTAATGGGGTTTGTGGTGGAGACTTGGTGAAGTGGGGACTCTAGTAATCATAATGTTCTTCATGTCATAGTAGATTAATGGTAACAAAATTTTTTTTAATAAATAAATAAAGGAATACTGTCAGTTCCTGTCATTTGTGACAACATGGATAAACCCAAAGGACATTATGCTAAATGAAATAAGCCAGGCACAGAAAGATAAAAACTGCATAATCTCATTTATATGTGGACACTAAAGTCAAACTCACAGAAACAGAGTAGAATGTTGGTTGCCAGGGTTCTGGGAAGTGTGGAAAATGGAGAGATGTTGGTCAAAGAGAACAAACTTTCAGTTATGCAGGATAAATTAGTTCTGATACCAAATGTACATCACAGTGACTATAGTTAATAATACTGTATTATATACTTGAAATTTGCTTAGAAATAAATCTTAAATGTTCTCACCACAAAAGAAAAACTGTGTGGGGTGAAGGATCTGTTAACTAGATTATAGTAATCAATTCACAATGTGTGTGTATATATATATATATATATATATATATATATATATATATATATATGTATGTATCATGTGGCACACCATAAATATGTACAACTTTTATTTGTCAATTATTCCTCAAAGTTGGAAAAGCAACAGTAGTAAAAACATGTTCCCACCAAACATGATGTAACTATGCTACATACACAAGCTCCTCTTCCCTCACACAGGGGAGACCCCAAATGCTATGAGCCACTGAATCCACCCTGGTGTGACACGCAGTTCTTCAGTCCAGTCACAGTACTCCTTTGTTATCCTGTACCTAGAGATAAAATTATAAAGTATTAAATGGGAAGGAAGAAAGAAAGGGGACTAAGAAAACTATATACACACAAACGTATGCTTTATACTTCATTATACTAAATTATATATTAATGAGTAGCTACCATAGGCCTTATGTCTACAACTGTTCACAAGGCTTTAGTTGATATTTATAACTTTCTCTACTACCATAGTCATGAGTGCCTGTGATGAGGAGCAGCACATTCAGGTCATTCCCACTGCAGCTAGGCTCTCCTACTCTCTGTGAGCCTGCTCCCCAGCAGCCAAGTGAAGGAGTGTACATCCATGTTCACTTTCATCTTCCGAATCTTGCAGAATTGCATCTGCTTTGTGATATTACATTCCAAACGGGAGCTTCCAAGAAGAAAATGGAATTCTAACTTTGAAGTTTCTGCAAGACAGGGTGAAGTTTGGAATGGATATGGAATGACAGTTTCACATACTCTTTCAGGAATGTTACCCACTCACAGGACTTAAATATAGTCCGAAACACTTGAGATCAGATGGTTCAGGATTCACATTTTCTTTTTGGATTTTAGAAATCTAAAACACTTACATGTGCTGTAAATTACTAAAACCAGGATTTGGGCAGCAATGAATACATAACTGAATATATTAACATTTTTACAATTAAGGGATAAATAATCATAATATTGGGATAACGATTTTTTTTAAGTGTAAGTTCTTCAGGCTTTTTGCTTAAAAATGCATTTGCATGAAACTTCAACACTTTCAGTTTTCAGAGCTTTTGGGATTTGAAATTGTGCATTTGTACCAATTACTGTTAAGAATCCCCACATCTGTTCCTCCAGTCCTGAGCTCCGGATTTTTATTTGCTTATCTGCACTTCCATCCTTCACATACATAAACTTCAGCATTTCCCAAACTAAATTCAAAACTCACTCTTCTCAGGTCTTCTGACTCAAAGAAAGGCATCAACATCTACCTATTTGTTGAAGCCAGAGACCCATCAGTCACCTGAGAAAATCCCTCTTCCTCATTTATATGTATAATTAGTCATTATGTCCTGTAAATCTTACTGTCAAATTATCTCTCTAGCATATATTCACTGTTTCCCAACACCACTGCCACCTTTTTAGTTCACACTACCACCATCTCTTACCTAGATTACTTAAAAGTTTCCTATCATTTTGCCTCCCACTTTTTATTCTCAGTGCAAAAAAATAGTGATCCTGTCACTTCCCTACTTATAACACTTTCTGTTTCTCTACTAGAGGTAGTTTCTCCTTATCCTCTGAACATTGTTTACCAGGCCCTTCTTTGCTTACCATTCTACCTCACAATCTATGCTTCAGCCACACTGCACTCCTTTCAGAAATTAGTTGTCATGCTTACTCTCACACTGAGTATCTTTCTCCAGGAACAGTCCTTTTGACCTTGCCAAGCTAATTCCTAAATCAACTCTTGGGTCTCCACTTAGCTGACACTCAGACTGAGCAGAATTCCCTGACTCCCAGAACCTGGCTGAATGCCTGCCTATATTCTTGAAAACATCCCACACCTTCTCTTACTAAACTGCATTTACTCAGAGCTGCACCCACCCCATCCCCACCTCAGGTTGTACCATGGGGGAGAGCAAAGAGTGTAACTTCCTTATGCATCGATATGACTGGTGTTTGCCAGATTCTATGTTTGAATAGTGTTATAAGGACAAGTGAATGTTTTCCCTTTCACTTTATTTTTCTAGTCAACTCAAAAGTCTTCTGTATTTGAATTAAATATCAAAAAAGTAGAAATAAGACATTGCAACAAAATATGTCAGAAACAAACCAGTTACCAAAGAAGTCACTTCTTCCTCTGAGATGAGTGTAGGGATGAAGGCCATTTAAAAGCTTTTGTGAGAGGAACACAGAAAACCTGAGAGACACAGCTGCAGAGAACACAAAGCTGCAGAATCTCAAAATAGCATAAAATATGAAGACAGAATAAAAGAAACTGAAGAGGGAAGTAACACTTTTTAATATTATGCATTATACATACCAAGATCAGCCTTTTTGTAACTAGGAGGAGCCAGGATCCCAGAGAAGGCACCCAGAGGCTGAGAAAAGACATGCACAGTGCAGCCTGGCCACAAGCAGTTCCTTGGAAAGTCAGGCTATATAGCTATTAAGAAAAAGTTATAAATGTGTGGCTTAAAAAGAAGTGTTAGAAGGAGTCTATATGTTTCATATCTTTGGGAGCTAGAGTTTAAGAAAGAGAAAAGGAAGTTCCCAAACTATTTATTCTGTTTGGAAAAAAATGTGCAAATTAATAGAGTCAAAGCACATCTTGATCCCACAGCGTTCTTCCTTCTGCACCTCTCTATGTGTAATAACATGTCACAAAGGGCCTAAAAATGGCACTGGATGGAAACCTGAGCAAATGAAAACAATGCTTTTAATTCACAATAGGATATTGGGTAATTTTTGTCTTGGATTCCACTATTTTAAAGGTATTTTCAATAAAGTAATTTTTTTAATGTTTCCTACTTAAAAGATGTT
This sequence comes from Manis pentadactyla, assembly GCF_030020395.1. Classification (NCBI taxonomy): domain Eukaryota; kingdom Metazoa; phylum Chordata; class Mammalia; order Pholidota; family Manidae; genus Manis; species Manis pentadactyla. The sequence goes on from NC_080023.1 coordinate 103,362,013, forward strand.
AATTTATAGTCATGGGTAAAAGTGAGGGTGGTTAAATAACAAGCTAAAATGAGTTCATAAGATTGGGGGTCTGTTGTGAAGGCATTTGATTCCTGCCACTTAACAGTCAGTCATCATGATCCTAAATTAACAGGCAGTTACTAATCTCGGTGTAGAAAGGTGGCCCCAGTGAAGCCTGAGGTCTGACAGCACCACATGCCCCAGTACCTATCCACATTAGTTGATATGCATATAGGCAAGACCTGTGCTGGTTCCTGGGATAGAGAGACTGAGAAATGGAGAAAATGGATCATTTCTGTCCCTCAACTCCACAGGACAGGACAGAGAAGCAGCTAACAGATCTCTGGGGAACTTTATCAAATTTTGGATAACCAAGTGTTGTTTTGGGGGACTGAAAAACCAAATGTAACACAGACTTGAGTGTGGGAGGGAAGCTCTTCCCCCTTCTGCTCTGAGAGGAGGCCACATTGGAGGACAATTAAGACACACCCTGGAGACAGGGAAGGGATGCAGAGGTGGCCTCAGCGATGGGCTGAAGCCTAGGCCGCAGATGCGAATTAATGAACCGAGGAAATTCAGATCTGTACTGTTAATGTGGCCTCATTCATAACCTCTCTTTGAGGAAGCCTGGGGACATCCTGGTTATATAAAGTACTTAAAATAATCTCAGATCCTAGGAAGTTGACATATCTCTGAGAGGAATATTAAAGGATTTATGATTTCCGTCACTAAACAACAGAATACTGCTAGGTTTCCTTACAAGTTAAAGGAAGTTTGTATTTTAACTCAAAAGTAGGTAGAACTTTATCAAAAGAAAAATATATATGTTTGGGCAAAAGAAGCATTACAAAGAACAATTACCATCTTACCAAGTGGTGGTAGATGTAATAATAATTGCAAGAATAACTGATTGATTCTTATTAGAGCTGTGGAATAAACTTAAGTGTGAAAATATATTCCTTTTAAGCAATTACTTCATCAGTCCTAAATAGATTCTCTGAATTTCAGAAACTAGTACTAATTCCCACTATTTACTCTGAAAGTAGGGCTCTAATATCCAAATTTAATCACCTGCCATTGTATTTGCAAACATCTGCAACTAAGTCAGAGATACCATGGCATGGAAATTAAAGCATTGCAGTAGATGTCAAGCCAGGTTCTGGTTATCACTAAAATGCTGCTTGTGGGTCTTTGGGCTGGTTAGTTATGTCAATTTCTCACCTATAAAATACCACAGTTGGATTAGAAAATAGCTGAAGTTCTTCTGTCTCAGTCTAAAGACACAGATTACAGTGAGCAGAAATATTCAGTGATTTGACATATACGACCTACAGAACAACTGTGCTAGCAAGTCAAACAGCAGGAATAAAACCTTTAAACGTAAGGGAATTTCAGAACTATAATAAAACACAGGATGGTGGCCCCCATGGAATTTAGTCTCTACTTTTTGGATACACTTGATAGTCCACCAGATCCCCTGTGATATTTCCTCAGGCCTGGGAAGGGGAAACTCTCATGTGTTTCCTTGGTTGACCAATTAAGAAAATCCATTCCACAAACTGGTCAATTTAGAATCTTTTATATCACTGAAGCCATGTAGCCTCCAAGAAAGCTGGGCTGTAAGCATTCCCTCTCCACATCAAGTCAGTCACTAAATGTGTTAATTTTTACAAACATATATTTAAAAGAAAGAAATTTAAAAGAAATTCAGGTTTTCCCTCAAGGCCATGTTTTCTATTTTTCTTCAGATGGAGCAAGACTGAATCCCAGGTATTAAAACTTAAAGGGCACACGCACACAGAGAGTGCTTTGGTCTAATCAAGGAAATCAGTATTACGTAGCTTCTAGTCTTTCATATCCCCTTCTAAAGTATTAGAGAAATTTAAAGGATCCCCATGAAAATGAACAACAGCTATTTAAATTTTGAGCCAAATCTTTCTTTATAAAAACTACATTTCTCTTTTGTAAGCACATAAAGAAAAACAGCTATGGAAAAATCTTAATGTTCAGAAAGTGTAGCACTTGTGAGGAATCAGCTCTGAAATACCTGTCCAGGACAACTCAGCAGAGGCAGCACTTATAATAATTATTTCATCCTGACATGATTAGAGCAAGTTTTTCTGATAATTCTTGACCAGGTAACTAGAATCCTCCTTGGAAAAGCCATTACCAGAAGTAAGTGCTCTGCCAAAAATCTGGGCCAGAGCCACCCAGCACTTGGGTAAGTGGTGTAAAATAGATTTTCTAAAGAAAAGTCTAGTCAGTTAGATTCTATTTCCTTAGAAGTAAAAATCTGATATTAAAACCTAGATATTAACAAAATATAAATATAGCTTATTGGGGGGATATTTAGTGTTATGTCTGTACAAAATATATCCTAAACTACTTACAAACCCTACTATGTCTTGCTAACTTTGGTTACATTCAAGTTTTCCCTCAAGGCCATGTTTTCTATTTTTCTTCAGATGGAGCAAGACTGGATCCCAGGTATTAAAACTTAAAGGGCACACGCATACAGAGTGCTTTGGTCTATTCAAGGAAATCAGTATTACATAGCTTCTAGTCTTTCAGGAGCCCATAATTAAAAAGGTTATTTTTCTTTCACAGTCTTTAAAAACTTTCCATTTTGCTATTACTTGTCTTGTGCCTCTCACTCCTTTGTTAGTTTCTATGTGCAAACTCATACCTTCTGAATAACTTGGAATGCATCACTTTAACCTCAGTTTCCTAACCTGTGAGATAGGGATTATTGTACCAAATCCATAGAAATTGTTTAGCATGACTTGATTTCATATCAGGATGTTGTTATAAGAAAACAAAAGTTCCATATACAAATCCTAGAAAATACTTAGAAATGTCCCATAAATTAGAAGGGACAAAGAAGGACACTGATATTTATATTTGTCAACTATATACCATGCAAATTATATGCATATCTCATTTATTCCTCATACCTGATGAAGTATAATTATTTCACTCACTCCTCACCCAGCCTTTGGCAACCACCATTCTATTTTCTGTTCCTATAATTTTGGCTTTATTATTTTTTTTAAGATTACACATATGAATGAGATCACATAGCATTTGTCTTTCTCTGACTTATGTCACTTAGCATAATTCCTCAATGTCCATCCCTATTGTCACAAATGGAATGATTTCCTTCTTTTTATGGCTTAATAATATTCGGCAATATAAATATATATACATATATGTATATACATACAAATGCATACACACTAACATGCACATCATTTTTTTAATTGAAGTATACTTAATATACAATATATATTGGTTTCAAGTATACACATAATGATCCAACAGTTATCTATATTATTATCCCAGTAAGTATAGTTACTGTCAATATAGAAAGAAAATAGTGTTATTGATTATATTTTATGCTGTACTTTATCCCTGTGACTATATTATAATTGAAATTTTTTTGTCACTTTATCACATTTATCTATTTCACCCACCCACCCCAAGCCCTCCCCCATGGTAACCACCAGTCTCTTCTCTGTGTCTATACTGTTTTGTTCATTTTGTTTTATTTTTTAGATTCCACATAAAAGTGAAATCATATGGTATTGGTGTTTCTCTCAATAGTTTATTTCACTTAGACCCTCTAGGTCCACACATGTTGTTGCAAATGGTAAGATTTTGTTCTTTTTATGACTGAGTAATATTCCATTATATATATGTACTGCATCTTCTTTACCCATTCATCTATTGATGGACACTTTGGTTGCTTCTGTTTCTTGACTATTGTAAATAATAGAGTCAAAAATATAGAAGTACATATCTTTTTGAATCAGTGAATTTGTTTCCTTTGAGTAAATTCCCAGAGTTAAACTATGGGGTCATCTGGTATTTCTGTTTTTAATTTTTTGAGGAACCTCCATACTGCCTTCCATAGTGACCAGATCAATTCACCTTCCTACCAACAGTGGAGGAGGGTTCCTTTTTCTCCCATCTTAGTCAGCACTTGTTATTTCTTGTCTTTTGGATAGTAGCCATTCTGTCTGGTTTGAAGTGATAGCTCATTACGGTTTTGATTTGCATTTCCCTGATGATTAGTGATGTTGGGCATTTTTTCATGTGATTGTTGGCCATCTATGTGTCTTTTCTGGAAAAATAAAAATGTCTACTCAGGTACTCTGCACATTTTTTTGATTGGGTTATTTGTTTTTTGGTATTAAGTTGTATGAGTTCTTTATATATTTTGGATTTTAGCCCTTATTGGAGATATATATTCTCCTATTCAGTAGGTTACCTTTTTGTTTTCATGATGGTGTCTTTTGGTGAACAGAAGCTTTTTAGTTTGATGTAATCCCACTTATTTTTGCTTTTATTTCCCTTGCCTGGAGAGATGTATCCAGAAAAAAAATACTTCTGATGATATTCATGAGATTCCTGCCTATGTTTTCTTCTAAGAATTTTATGGTTTTATGTCTTACATTTAGGTCTTTAATCCATTTCTAGTTTACTTTTGTGTATGGTATTAGACAGTGATCCAGTTTCATTCTTTTGCATGTAGCTGGCCCAGAACAACATATTGAAGAGACAGTCTTTTCCCCATTGTATATTCTTGCTTCCTTTATCATATATTAATTGACTATATAGATGTGGATTTATTTGTGGATTCTCTGGTCTGTTGTATTGATCCACATATCTATTCTTGTGAAAATGCCATACTGTCTTAATTATTGTAGCTTTGTAATAGAGCTTGAAATCAGGGATCATGGTACCCCCAGCTCTGCTCTTCTTTCTCAAGGTTACTTTGGATTTTCTTGGTCTTTTGTGGTTACACAAAAATTTAAGATCATTTGCTCCAGTTCATTGAAAAATGCCATTGGTGTTTTGATAGGGATTGCATTGAATCTGTAAATTGCTTTGGGCAAGATGGCCATTTTAACAGTATTAACTCTTCCTATCCATGAGCATGGAATAGGTTTTCATTTTATTGGTGTCCACTTCAATTTCTCTCATTAGTGTCTTATAGTTTTCAGAATACAGGTATTTGACCTCCTTGGTTAGGTTTATGCCTAAGTATTTTACTCTTTCTGATGCAATTGTAAATGGAATTGTTTTCTTGATTTCTCTTTCTGTTACTTCATTGTTAATATGTCAAAATGCATCAGGTTTCTGTATATTGATTTTGTATACTGCAACTTTGCTGAATTATTAATTGTTTCTAATAGTTTTTTGGTGAGGTCTTCAGGGTTTTCTATCTATAGTATCATGTCATCTGCAAACAGTGACAGTTTTACCTATTTCCTACCAATTTGGATGCCTTTTTCTTCTTCTTCTTGTTTGATTGTTGTGGCTAGGACTTCCAGTACTATAATAGTGAATAATAATGCTGAGAGTGGACATTCTTGTTCCTGATCTTAGAAGAAAATCTTTCAGCTTTTTACCATTGAGTATGATGTTGACTTTGTTAGGTTTGTTGTATATGGCTTTCATATGTTGAGGTATGTTCCCTCTGTACCCACTTTGTTGAAAGTTTTTATCATGAATGCATGTTGAATTTTGTCAAATGCTTTTTTAGCATCTTTTGAAATTACCTTATGGTTTTTATCCTTCCATTTGTTGATGTGGTATATCACATTGATTTATTTGCAGATATTGTACTATCCTTGCATCCCTGGAATAAATCCCACTTGGTTGTGTAGCATTTTGTTACAATCATTAGAATTTCTGTGGTGTTGGTTGTGACTTATCTTCCATTTCTGACTTTGCTTATCTTTGTCCTCTCTCTTTTTCCTGATGAGTCTTCATGTGTATCTTGAAGAACCAGGTCTTGGGTTCATTGATTTTTTTCTATTGTTTCTTAGTCTGTATTTTATTTATTTCTGCTCTAATCTTTATTATGTCCCTCCTTCTACTAACTTTGAGCTTTGTTTGTTCTTTTTCTAGTTCCATTAGGCATAAGATTAGGTTATTTATTTGAGATTGTTCTTGTTTCTTGTGGTATGCCTGTATTGCTATGAACTTCCCTCTTATTGCCACTTTTGTTGCATCCCACATATTTGAACCATTATGTTTCTGTTTTCATTTGTCTCCATGTATTGTTTGATTACTCTTTGATTTGTTCATCCATCTGCTGGTTATTTGGAAGCATGTCTTTTACCCTCTATGTGTTTGTGTTTTTACAGTACTGCCACTCCTTTTTTTTCCCTTGTAGGAAGCATATAGATGGGTCTTGTTCCTTTATCCATTCTGCCACCCTATGTCTTCTGAGTAGTGCATTCAGTTCATTTACATTAAAGGTAATTATTGCCATTTTATTAATTGTTTTCTGGTTGTTTTTGTAGTTCCTCTCTATTCCTTTCTTTCTCTCATATGTTCCTTTCTTGTCATTTGATAGTTTTCTTTAGTGTTGTGATAGCATTTTTAAAACAATTTTTTGTCTATCTATTGTAGGCTTTAGGTTTGTGGTTGCCATAAGGTTCATATATAGCTTCCTACATATATAAAACAGTTGATATTAAGTTGATGGTCACTTAATTTCAATCACATTCTAGAAGTACTATTTTATTCTTATTCCTCCTCCACATTTTATATATATGATGGCATCATCATCTTTTTATTTTGTGTATCCCTTGAAATTTTGTGTATCATCGATTTTACTATTTTTGTTTTTGAGCTTCATACTTGCTTTGTGATTAGTCTACTGCTTTTATTGTAGGTTTACTTTCACTGATGAAAAACATATTTCCATCTAAAGAAATCCTTCTAAAATATCCACTAAGGCCAGTTTAGTGGTAATGAATTCTTTTAACCTTCGTTTATCTGAAAACTTTTAATCTTTCAATTCTGAATGATAACCTTGCTGGGTAGAGTAATCTTAGCTGTAGATTTTTCACTTTCAGCACTTTGAATATTTCATGCCACTCCCTTCTGGCCTGTAAAGTTTCTACTGAGAAATCTATTGATAGCCTTATAGAGTTTTCCTTGTAGGTAACTGTTCTTTTGCTTTGGGGACCCCTGTCATGCAAATATTGTTCCATTTGGAGTTGTCACATAGCTTTCCTAGTAAATTCTTTTTTCTCTCTGTTCCTCAACTTGGTTACTTCCACTACTCTATTTTCTGGCTCACTGATCCATTCCTCTACTTCCTTTAGCCAGCTGTTCATCCATCTATTATAGTTATCATTTCCGTAATTGTATTCTTCAGCTCTGAATAGCTCCTTTTTATATTTCATATTTTATGTCTTTTTTTTGAAGTTCTTGCTGAGATTGTCAGTTATTTTTCCCAGTTCACACATCTTTATGATGGTTACTTTGAATTCTTTATCAGGAAGATTGCTTATCTCTGCTTTATTTAGTAATTTTTGCAGTGTTTTGTCTTGTTCTCTCATTTGGAACATATTCCTCTGCCTCCTTATTTTATCTGGTTCTCGGTGTCTCTTCCTTTGTATTAGATAGATACACTATGCTTCTTGGTCTTGAAAATGTAGCTTTATATAGTAGGAAGCACAAAACCCCTGCTCACCAGAGCCAGTTCTCTGTTGTGGCCAAGCTGTGACTGCTATTCTTGGGCCATTAATGGGGTCCACATTTTTGCCTGTCTGCTAGGAATGGCAGGTCACCATAGCTAGACTCTGTGTGCCTGTGTGCTAGGTGGTGTACGCCAATATTAGCCTCTGTGTGCCTTTTGTGTGACATGTGGCATTTCTGCTGGGTTGTGTTGTGGGTGGGGCTGCCTTCTGCCCTTCAGTAAAGACTGACTCCCGCTGGACTGAGCACTCTGAGTGGGGCAGGTCCATAGAGGCATGCTTGGGGCTGAGTCAGTAGAGCAGCCAGAGAGTTTCAGAGCTGGCTCCTGCAAGCATCTGGCCAATTGAATGGAGAGAGGGCTGGAAAAGTGTCCCCCTGCCCTTTCTCCTCTGGAGAGCAACCACTCAGAGCCCCACCTCTCCAGCACCCTTCCCAAGGCTAGGAAATCTTCCAAACTCCTGCCTCTGTGTTGGGTCTCTGTGGTACAACAGGATATGCCAGTCCTCCACAAGTGACCAGAGTCTTGGCCCCCAACAGTGCTCCAACTCTCCTTGGTTTCCAGTCCTACCAATCTTCAAAGTCCAGTACAATGAGGACTCATCTTCCCAGGGCCAGGTGTACCAGGTTCCTAAGCATTTATCTCCTCCCCACTCCATTCTTCTTACCATTGTGGGCTGGGATGGGGAGAAGGCTTGGATCCCAATCAACTATGGCTCTGTCCCTTTATCCTTCTCAATGTGGTCTTCCCTTCTTCACCAGGTATAAATGGTCAGCTCTGAATTCTTTGGGTCATTTTCAGAGTTAGTTGTATTGATGTAGTTGCTTCCTTTGTGTATACATGGAGGGTTATCATAGTTACCTTGTATTCCACCTTCTCCTGACAAAGACTTTTCTGCATCTAATGAGATTATCATGTGGTTTTTATCTTTCATTCTGTTAATGTAGTATATCACATTTATTGATTTGCCTATGTTGAACCATCCTGGCATCCAACTTGATCATGGTGAGTTTTGTTGAATTTGGTTTGCTAATATTTTGTTGCAATTTTTTGCATCTAGGTACCTCAGGGATATCAAGGTATAATTTCCTTTCTTGCAGGATCCTTATCTTGTGTTTTTCTGTCAGGGTAATGCTTATAAAACAAACTTGGGAATGTTCCTTCCTCTTCAAATTCTTGGAAGAGTTTGTGAAGGATTAGCATTAATTCTTCTGTAAATGTTTTATTGAATTCACCAGTGAAACCATCTGGTCCTGGGATTTTTATGTGGGGGAGGTTTTAGAATACTGATTCAATCCCCTTACTCAATATTGGTGTATTCAGGTTTTCTATTTCCTCATGATTCAGTTTTGGTAAGTTGCATAGGTCTAGAAATGTGTCTATTTCTTGTAGGTTATTTAGTTTGTTGGTGAATGATTGTTCAGAGTAGTCTCTTATGCTTCTTTCTATTTCTGTGGTATCTGTTTTAATGTCTCCATTCATTTTATTTTATTTATTCAAGCTCGCTGTCTTTCTGAGTTAGTCTGGTGATAGGTTTGTCAATTTTCTTTGCTTTCAAAAAACCTTTTGCTTCATTGATCTTTTCTATTATTTTTCTGTTCTTCATTGTTATTTCTGATTTATATTTATATATTTTATGTATTTATATCCTGCATTTATTTCTGCTCTGATCTTTATTTCCTTCCTTCTACTGTGGGCTTTGTTTGGTCTTTCTTTTCCAGCTCCTTGTGATGTAAAGTGATGTTTGAGATCTTTCTTGTTTCTGGATTTGGTCTTTATTACTATAAACTTCCCTCTCTGAATTGCTTGTTTAACACCTCAAAAATTTTGATACATTGTATTTCAGTTTTCCTTTGAAAATATTTCTTGATTTTCCTTTTGATTTCTCCTTTGATCCAGTGGTTTTCTGACACATTTCATTTAACCTCTACATATTTGTGAATTTTCCAGCTTTCTTCTTGTTTAATTTCTAGTTTCACATAATTATGGTTAGAAAAGATCATTGGTCTGATAATAGTCTTCTTAAATTTGCTAAGACTTATTTTCTGACCTATCATATGATCACCCTGAAGAATATATCATGTGAACTTGAGAAGAATGTGTATTCTACTATTGTATGAAATGTGTATATGTCTATTAAGTCCATTTGGTCTAAACTATGGTTCAAGTCCAATGTTTCCTTGTTTCCTTGCCCACTGATTTTTCTGTTTGGAACATCAACCCATTGTTGATAGTGGTGTATTAAAGTTCCATACTGTTATTGTTGTCTATTGCTCCTTTCAGAACTAGCATACTGAGCTAGTATTTGCTCAGTATGTTTAGATGTTCTCATATTGGATGTATATGTATTTATAATTATTATATTTCCTTGATTACTTGGGCCCCTTGTTTAATAACCATCGTTATCTGATTTTATCATTTTAGCTTACAGTATATTTTTTCTGACATTAGTATAACTGACTCTACATTCTTTTGGTTTCCACATGGAATATCTTTTGCCAGCCCTTCACTTTGAGTCTATATGTGTCCTTATAGCTGAGATGAGTCTCTTGTAGGCGGCATATAGTTGGGTCTTGTTTTTTTATCCATGCAGCCACTCTGCCTTTTGAGTGGAAAATACAGTCCATCAACATGAAGGGTAATTATTGATAGGTGAGAACTTGCTACTAACATCTTACTAATTATTTTCTGGCTCCTTCGCAGTTCCACTTTTTCTGTGGATGGATGCTAAATTGTTGGGAAGGGAAGGATGCCAGGAACATATTATTTGGCTATTTTGTTGATATCAGTCCTCCTTATAAGATAAAATTATTAGCAACCTTTTGGACAAGAAAATGGAAAGGTAAAATAAGTTGTCCCAGGTCCCAGAGATAGCTAATAGTGGAAAGAAGTTCAATCTTTGTCTCTGAAATAAGTCTTCAATTTTTGTCATGCAGCTTCCCAACCTGCTATTAAAATTAAAGCATATCCTCTTCCAATGATGATAGCACAGAGACTGTTTGAATAGGTGCTCTTTCTCCAAGCTGTATCAAAAAAGCCAGTATGCTAGCAAGAAACATTTCTATCAAACAAAATAGTGTGGTTTGGTCTTCTCAGGAAATGTAGCATTTCTCTGAGAGGAGGCTTGTGGTTAAGTTTTGTAATAAGACCTGTTTATCATGCCCTGAAGAGGTGGTAGGGAGAAAGCAAATGGAACTGAAACTGCTCTGCATGATTTTGTGGGCAAGGATCTCCTTACTGGGGAAGGGAAATCTTTATATATTACTACCCTTAATTAGCAGAAGATTGCCTATTGTGGCATGCCCTGCAGGAAGGTGTTTCCTTTGTCTTGCTGTTGTTTACACTGCATTCTGAAATACTGTTTTCACTTGAGAGGTTGCAGGTTGTCTGTGTGTATGGGAGAGGAGGATAGGAGAATGGAGAGTTGGACAGCTATGCAAGGATTACCACAAGAGTCAGGAGTAGATCTGGAAGCCACAGAAGCAGGTGACAATACATCATCAAATCCATAGAGCAGAGGGCATTGGAGAAGGCCAGACCCCACCCATCCCAAGAGTTTTTGGAATAGGAACCAGATCTTCTGGGAAGTGTTGTCATAGGTTATTGAGTCCCATAGTCCTGGTTGGGAGTAAGATAAGAGGAAGTGGGTTCTAAGAAAAGTATTCCAGGGTAGGACAATAAGATTTTTCTGCACTTGATTGAGGATTAATTCTGTGAAAACAAAGAGATGATATTTCTGAAGAGAGACAAAGCAGGAAGACCCTAAGCCTCAAAAATTGATATACCCAAGAGAAGATCCCAAAGGGCTTAACTTTTCCTTGGCTGGTGAGAATCAATCTTATTTAGCATCAAAAGTTAAGTTGTTTCCCTCTCTTCTTGTAATTTCCTCTAGTTATTCTTCAGTAGTTGCCTGGTAAAGTCTATTTCCTGTGCCAGCCCTGTTTTGGAAAGTCATGCTTTGGATATTTCATGTAGTCACTATGCTTGTTTAAGTAAAGGGTGGTGTACTGTTTCCCCAGGCCCCTCAGCACCCAGAAGAGCATACTGAAAAGTTCTAGGCAGGAAGAAATTATACAATGACCAGATACCTGAGACTGGCAGGAGCAATGTCATCCCAAGGAAGCAGCCTACTGTGTGTTGCTTGATATGAGAAACAACTCTCCTCCCCAAATAACTAGGAACACATGATTCTGAAAAAGTCACCTGGAAAGAGATGGAAACATGGGGCAGGGAGGGGCCAATGTTTGGAAGAAGGCTAATTACACAATTCCATAGACATTTGGCTCATAAGAAGTACTTAGAATATGAGATTTCTTATTCTTTCCCACAATGGCCTAGTTGGTGTTTAGACTTTCTCTGTAGGGTATTTCTGTCCCAACCTACAGTTTATGGGCTTGTCTCCATGGAGTTTCATAGAGAAAATGGTTATGTATTTCCCTTACTGCAAAGGACTAAGCAGTAGAATGATTAAGCATATGGTCTCAGGTTTTAGATTGCCTGGTATTATTTCCAGTTCTTAATTAAATTGCTTTGTGGCTTCAGGAAAGTTACTTAGTCTTTCTAAATCCCAGTTTCCTCATCTATAAATAGGTATAGTAATGTTTCCTACCCTATAATGTTTGGTAATGATTAAATGAGATAATTAATGTAATTTGTTAAGTTGCTGGCATATAATAAGTGTACGTGAAATGTCATCACTAATTGCAATTATCATTATTTTTGAAGTGCTAGAAATATCTACATTCCCCTACAAATGACAGTGCAGAACCTTGTGAGAAAGGACTACAGGGTAAGCAATGTCTGACCATGTCCTTGATGCTGTCCCTACTGGAAAGAGCACCCCCAACAAACAGGCTTTCGCTCAGTGGTTCTTAACTCCAGCTGCACATCAGAATTGCACTGGGAGCACCTACAGAACCTGATGGTGGGCCACTCCCAGACCAATTAAATCCAGGGATGGCATCATAATTTTTAAAGCTCTCTGATTCTAATAAGCAGCCATAGTACAGAACAATTACACCAGTTCCTTGTTACTAAAAGTGCAGTTGGAGGACCATCAGCTTTGGCATCACTTGGGAACCTGTTAAATATGTTCAGTCCTGTCCTACTTCCACTCTAGATGTACTGAATTAGTCTGTATTTTAATAAGGTCCCCATGTGATTGATCTGTACATTCGTTTGAGACAACTGCTTCAGCTGGATGTTTCCAGCAATGTACCTGAGCAATTATCCTTAGCAGCAAGTAATCCCACCAGCAGCAGAATCTTCTAATGTTCATTTCTTTCAATATTCATCTGGTCAGTGGCTCCCAAGAATTCTCTCCAGTCCCACCTTTGGCCCCTACTCAGTCTAAGACAGCCAATTCCCTGTTTCTTGCTCAGTGTCCCCTCCAGACGGCACTGTCACACAGCTCTTCTGGGGAACTCATCCAGAGACCTGTTGCATCTCATAAAGCACATAATACTATGTTTCTAGTTGTCCCCTCAATTTCTTTTGCTTTTTAGTTATTAAGGATAGAAGTTCATTGCCACCTGTTGGCTGAGGAAGAGCTCACATGCTCCTTGGAAAAGTATCTAAACAGTTTCTAGTTATAGCCCAACACTACATCAGGCAGTCTCTGAAGTTGGATAACTAGGGAGAGGACCTGGCAAGACCACAATTTCTTTTCTAGGACAGCCTTTGAAGAATAGAAACAAATGGGTGGAACGGTCCTAAAGATAGATCTAGACTCCTTGAATTAGTCAGTTGAGGCTCGGATACAATGCATTAACCACCAACTCCAAGGCCGTATTTTCTATGTACAGAGTTTATTTGCTGCCAACAAAGTCTACCAGTGGGCAGTGGGGCTCTGCACATCATAGCCACTCAGGTTCCCAGGTTGACCAAGATTCCATCTCAACACAAACATCATCAATTGCTGAGACAGGGAAAAGGAAATTGCGGTGTCTCACCCTGAAAATTAAAGGTTTTTGGCTGGGAGTGATTCATGTCACTTCCATTCCCATTTTAGTATTCTTGCAAACTATAGGACTAACTTCAAAAATGAGAGGGGATGAAGTCTCATGTCCCTTTAAGGAGAGGAGCAGAGGATAAATGTATATATTTCTTTAGTCTCCCATTTTCTGTTAATTTTGAATTCTATCTTATATCTAAATAACTTTTGATTTACACTGACACCATATTAAGAGAAAAGCAATAGTTTAATTCCACATCCCTTTTTCTCCCCTCTTCCCCAAGTCACATCATGTTGATGTTTTCTAGACTTTTCATTCTGGATTATTACAGATAATTTTTTCTTTTTCTTGGTCTTGGATACTTATTTTAAAGATAAACTTTATCAAGTAAAATATATTAGGTATATGGTTTTTCCTTGTCATTCTCCTGGATTTGAATCATCTCTTATTTTTTCATCAAAAACCATTTTCAATGAAAGTCTCAGTGTAGCAAAGCTTCTGATGCTTTATAGACCTGAGAATATTTTTGTGATGTTCTTACTTTCGATAGTTTAATGGATGTACAATTCTAATCTCAAATTTCTTTTCCTTTAATTCTTTGCAAAGGTGATATTGTCTTCTTATTTCAGTGTATTATTGGAAATGTGATACTCGTTACTTTGTATATACGTTGTCAGCTTTTATATGATCTCCTTAGTCTTTGTTCTTAAACTTTATGGGTGGTTTGCTAGGTGTGGCTTCTCCTTTACCCCCTATGATCTATTCATTCTGAAGGTCTTCATCTTTTTTTTTTAATTCCAGGAAAGTTTTCTCCATTAGTTCTTCAAATACTACCTTCTCTCCATTTTTCTTTCTCCCTCTTTCTGGGATTTATATTATCCAGAGATTAGTGTTTCTACATGGAAAAAAAATCCTTTACTTTGTCTTCTCCTTCAGGGAAATTTCCTGTATCTGATCTTCCAATTTGCTAATTTGTTCCTCAACCATATCCATCTTGCTCTCTAGCCTATCTATTATATCTTTTCCTTTAGATATTTTTATACCTAATTTTGTACTTTATTCTTTTCTGTTTTCTTTTTCTAGTTACATATTAGGGACATGTCTCCTTATCTCTCCTAGCAGACTTTTTGGTCTAATTTTAAATTCTTAGCTCATCTGTTTTAATGTTTCTCCTTCTGATAGAATATGAAATCTAGTATGTCATTTTTCTTTTGTCATAAAAATACATTTTCCCCTAGAGAATGTGCTACTCTGTCAGGCAGTGTATGGGGGGAAGCCAAGCCTCAGTTCTTGTCAGTGAGCTCAAAATGTGCCTGTGTGGGGATGGGGTAGCATGGATGAGTCCCAGGGCAGACAGCCTCCACCACCAGGACGCCACAGCCATCATGCCTTACTCCACAAAACAGTTCCTCAGGTCAAGGCTTCACACTTTGTAGAGGAGACTCATATTTTATACTGTATATTACGATGGTATATTGTCAGTTTTGGAGGTTTAGGGAAGTGACAAAACCAAGTTGATTAAACTACAGTTTTACTTCTTGTCTCCTCTTAAGTATGGGGTTTTTGTAGTGACCCGATTTTACTCCCAAGAATACGAGGACCAGGGTGTGATTTGCTGCAGGTATGGGAGAAGGTATCATTGGTCCCATGGGAGAGACCAGCGGGACGCAAGAACAGATCTCCAACTATTCTCCTTTTCTGTGTTTCTACCACCCCTTCCTGACTACCTTGTAACCCCCAGGACAACTAATTCAGCTCTACACTGGTTGCCCCAGGGGCCTCTCCCAAATTCTCTGTTTCCTACTGTTTTCTTCATAGTTCCTCTTCCGATGATCTTGGGGATGGGAGAGAGCCGGCAGTCCTACTAATTCAACATGTTGGTCAGAATATAACATTAAAATGTTTATTGACTATTTTAGCTTTAATATATATTAGCTTTTTATATAGAGCCCCCAGCCTCATATTTATCTATTCTAAATATTAATAATAACCTGGGAGTATACCAATATAAAAGTGAATACAAAGACCTTTGTGTTATTTAGTTAAGTGAAAGCTCAGAATTATTAATATAAAACAACCACTATCTACACAATAATTATGTTTTTCCATCAACTTTATTTGAATCCCAATGAGCCTAAATGAAAAATAGTACCCCATCCAAGGGGACTTAGCAGAAAGACAAAGATCATACAGAGCAAGCAGATTCCATGCCAAATAAAATACGGCTTCTGTAACAAATGAAAACTTAAATTTTAAAAGTACATTTTAAAGAATAGTGCACTTAAATTTATATTTACTATAAACTAAAGAATAGAATAAATATTCATGAGTCATGCATATTTTAAAAATTGAAAAAGTAAGTAAGTGAGGGAGAAGGCACAAATGTTCCTTGAAGAAGAATTCCAGCTAATATGTAGGGAAGAAAGGAAGGTAATGGAAGTCACTATTGAAATACCACAGAAAACATTGCTGCAGGAAGATTCATTGATGGATACTAAACTTAGTGGGTGAAAATTTATAGAGACAGAGTATATTATTGTAATCTCAAAGTATCTCCTTCCAAAACATATATTTATTATGAATGGAAAAGTAATAACTTTATACTAGAGAAAACTAGTAGAAGCCAACCAAGTGATCAAGAGTAACATCATCAGTAATAAGACATCATCATGGAGCTCCTGATATTCTGCAGTAGGAGCCCCTATGGTACTTGCTCCAAAAATGTAACCTCAGCCTAATCAGGAACAAACAACAAATCTAAATAGAAAGTCACTCTACGTAATAAAATTGAGCCATAAAACACAAGGACAGACTTCAGTGTCACAGATTGGAGGAAACAAAACGGAACAACTAAAGGTGATGCGGGATCCTGAACTGAATCCTGGAATAATTGAAGTATATTAATGGAAAACTTATGAAATCAAATCAAGTCTGTAATTTAATTAATAATATCATAGTGACTATTTTGTGGTTGCCTGTGGAGGGTACAAATTGCCCTCCCCCCACCCAAAATTTGGATGTTGAGAGTGATGAGGCCGCACACACCAAGAGGGTATGAAAAGGTTTATTCCAGAATGGGGCTTCCTGGGGAAAGCAGGGCAGGTGCTCAAGCTGGTCTCAAATGGCCTGAGAAAGGGAAGGGGCCAGGGGCTTTGGTTTCTGTGGTGGTTAGGGGTGGGATTAGGGTGAGGACTCCCTCACAGTGGCCAGGGCTTGTGTGGGGTTTAAACTTCCCCTGGCACCAAAGAAAGGAGTGCTCAGACTACCTTATCAGCTTCCCCAGATGTGGAGCAAAACAGAAAGGCGGGCTTGAAAGTGGTCGAAGTCAGAATCAAAGATGGAATCAGGTACTTTTTTAGATACAAATATTCATTTTAGTGATGATAATTATACTATGGTTACTTAAGATGTCATTAGGGAGACCTGGGTAGATTAAAAGAAGAACTTTTTCTACTCTTCTTGTAACTATTCAGTAAGTCTAAAATTATCTCAAAATGAATTTTTTTAAAGAAAATTTTGTAGTGGAACTTTATTTCCTGTAATATGGACTAGAAAAAAAGACTTTCTGTTATAAACGCAACACACTTAAAAATTTCTAAATTGAACAAAACAGACACCAAGATAAAAATTAAAACCCCAGAAACAGAAAAAAAGAAAAGTGGTGAGCTATTCCTCAGCATTTGCTAACCCTTATGTATTGGTTTTCTATTGCAGTTACAAATTACCATATACTTGCAGGTTTAAAGTAACAGTCGATCTACCACAGTGACAGCTCCAGCTAAAGATGTTTGCCATACAAGACCTCGGTCCTCTTTGTGGCTACTCAGCAAACACCAGGGTGAGGCAGCGAGCTGGTGTCAAGCCAGTTGCTATCCTTCAATGTGACACAATGACTACACAGTTCCAGGGATAACCATCCCATAATCCTGGGGCAGTTGAGTTCTGTTCAGAGTGACTTTTCCGTTCCCAACATAGAGGATGCTGAAGTGCTCAAATGTCCATGACGCAGGGTATTCTACATGAACCCAACCCAAATCTGAGTGGAGCCACCCATGGCTTGGGTGGTGGTATTGTTAGGACCCTGACAGTCACCGTTTGACAGGCTGCCTGTGTAGTTTGATTGGTAAAAGAAGAATATCCATGCCCAGAGCTACTGATAGTGTGTGCAACAGTCCAGGTTTTTAGATCAGTAATGATAAAATCAGATGAATTGAGAGAAACTAGTTATAAATTGTTCTTCCTTAATATATTGCTTTAAGGCATTCAAATTCCCTCCCTGGAGTGGTACCCACCATGGCAATCCTGACAAACCACAGGGAAGCAGCTGCCCATGTACCCAGCAGGTAGGATTCCGAGGGCAGGCAAGTGAGCGGGCCCACTGTAGGAAGGTATTTCCTTCACATGCCCCCCCCCAACCGCAATGGGGGCCTCAGAAGTCTAAGGTCAAAAAGACATTTTTACTAGGAACTTGTATGGGAGGACTTCTCTTTCTATAAAAATTACATTTTGTAGCCTGATCCTTAGGTGTTAATGTGGCTGCAGCTCTAAGAACTTGTCCTGGCTGTACATTCCATACGAGGTGGCCAGGGGAGGCAGCACTGTTAGTCAAAAGGACAAGGGAGCCAGAACCTGTAAGACCAGGACTCCCCCCTTCTCCCCTCTTTCAATGGTGTGTGTTCCATTCCAGGTATAACGTGTTTCCACAGGTCTGGCTTGTAACGAGGCGACAGGATCACATGGAGACTCAGGAAGAGTGAAGTAACTCACCATCCTGGCTGGGCATCCCCTTGCAGATTCTGGCAGGTAATGCCTTTCCTAAGGGTGAGAGGGCCTGGCGTTCTCTGCAGCACAGCGAGATGAACCATGGTGAGAGGGCGATGGCTCGCCCCTGACTTCCACGA
Source organism: Manis pentadactyla (assembly GCF_030020395.1). Classification (NCBI taxonomy): domain Eukaryota; kingdom Metazoa; phylum Chordata; class Mammalia; order Pholidota; family Manidae; genus Manis; species Manis pentadactyla. The sequence continues at coordinate 103,380,366 of NC_080023.1, forward strand.
CTCTGTAATGCTGAGTGTCCTGGCAGGGGGCCCCAGGCCAGCATACGACGCAGGAGGCCCCACCAGGGGATCATTCAAATGTGTTAAAGCCTGGGATAGTGCTTTAGTCCAACTAGTCAAGATGGTTCTCCCTGTTAGCAGTTTAGTCCACTGCCTTAATGTCCTCTTATTCCAGTCTTCCTTCCAATGCTGCTGTTTGTGGGTTACAGGGAAGATGGAACCTCCATTCAGAGTCAAGTTCTTAAAGCGGCAGCCACATTAACACCTAAGGATCAGGCTACAAAATGTTATCCAGTCTCGATCATCATGACCTTTAAAATGTGATCCACAATCACTATCTATTTGACAAGAGTAGCTGTACATGGTACTCACCTTCTCTAATCCCTAATGGTGGCAGCCTGGTTTGCTTGGTGACAAGGAAAAGCTTAGTCAGGCCAGACTCAGTGTACATACAAACCCAAGGCACTTAAGAACCTTCTCTCAGAAGGGGCAAATATAACCAATTTGCCAATCCCTCACCAACTGGGCCCTGCAGTGGATGGCCCCACAGTCCTCCAGCAGTGGCCTTGGGCAGTGTCAGAACACACAGGATGTGTTACTGTATTAACCGAGTCACTAAATTTTTTCAACATCATGACATTTATTTTTTTCTGTTTTATTGAGATATAATTGATATACATCACCATATAAATTTAAGGTATATAACATAATGGTTTGACTTACACATACTGTGAAATGATTACTGCTATAAATTTAGTTAGCATCTGTAACTCATACAGATACAATAAAGAAAAAAATAATGAAATTTTTTTCCTTTTGACAAGAACTCTAACAATGTGTTGTGTGTGTGTGTGTAATGCATCGGTGTTAACTATATATAGTTAACTATAGTCATCATGTTGTACATTACATCCTTACTACTTATTTATTTTATAACTGGAAGTTTATACCTTTTGACCACTTTTCTTCTTTTCTCCCTCCCCAACCCCTGCCTCTGGTAACCACAAATCTCATCCCTTTTCCTATGAGTTTGGTTTTTTGTACTTGATTTTGTTTTTAGATTCCACATGTGAGATCGTACAGTATTTGTCTTTCTCTGACTTATTTCATTTAAAATAATGCCCTTAATGTCCATTCATGTTATCACAAATGGCAGGATTTCCTTTTTTTATAGCTGAAAAATATTTTATTATATTCATATATACATACACACACATTTGCCAAACTTCTTTATCCATTCATCAGCAGATGGACACTCCAGGTTGTTTCCATGTTTTGACTGTGGTAAATAATGCTACTATGAACATAGGGGTGCCTAGGCCTTTACAAGTTTGTGCTTTTGTTTTCTTTGGATATATTCCCAGAAGTGGAATTGCCGATCATATGGTAATTTCGATTTTTAAGAATCTTCAGTACTGTTTTCTGTGAAGGATGTGCCAGTTTACAGGCCTACCACAGTACACAATGGTTTCCTTCTCTCCACATCCTCACCAGCATTTGTTATCTCTTGTCTTTTTGGTGATGGCCATTCTATTAGGCATAAGGTTATATCTCACTGTGGTTTAGATTTGCATTTCACTGATTACTAGTGATACTGAGCACCTTTATACTATCACTAGTAATGTTAAAAGTAAATAAATGAAAATACCTCTTTTTCATTTATTTACTTTTTCTAAATTAATAGAGTTATTTTTATAGCAGTTTTAGGTTTACAGAAAAATTGAGCAGATACTACACGGCATTCCCTCTTACTCTGTACACATTTCTCCCTATTACTAATATTTTTCATTGCTGTGGTACATTTTCTACAATTAATGAACCAACACTGATACACCATTATTGACTAAAGACTATAGTTTACAGTAAGTTCATCCTTTGTGTTGTACAGCTCTATGGGTTTTCACAATGTACACTTTGGTTTTTGTTTTTCTTTCAGTCTGGCTTCTCTCACTTGGTATTATCTTGAGGTTCATCAGTGTTTTTGTATGTATTTCTTCTTTTTCTCTTTTTCCACATTTTGTTTATCTAGTGTTGTTTCCAGTTTAGAGATAATGTAGATAAAGCTGCTATGAACATTCATGTATAAGTCTTGATATGGATGTACACTTTCAGTTCTCTTAGGTAAATACCTAGATGTGGAATGACTGAGACATATGGCAGGATTATGTTTACCTTTTTGAGAAACTGGGAAGTGGTTTGTACCATTTTACATTCCCAGAGTTCTCATTGTTCCACATTTTGCCAACATTGGGCATGGTCAGTCTATTAGAATATAGGTATATTTGATATTTCATTGTGGTTTTAATTTGCATTTCCCTAAGAATTAGTGATGTTGAGCATATTCATGTGCTTTTTAGCCATCTGTATATCATCTTTGTAAAGTACCTTTTCAAATAGTTTGCCCATTTTCATATTGCTTTGTTTCTCTGTTATTGTGTTTGAGAATTCTTTATTCTGAATGCATATCCTTTATCAAATAGAAGATATGCAAATATTTTCTCCCAGTGTGAGACTTGTCTTTACAGTCTCTTCACATTGTTTTTCAAAGAGCAGAAATTCTTCATTTCGATGAAGTTCAATTTATCAATTTTTAAAACAGATTGAACTTTTCATGTTGTATCTAAGAACTCTTTGCATAACGCAATGACACAAAAAATGTTCTGTGTTTTATTCCAGAGGTTTATAGTTTTATGTTTTAAATCCATGATCCATTTTCAATTTTTGTATGTAGGGTAATGTTCATTATTTTTGCATGTGGATGTCCAGTTGTTCCAGCACAATTTGTTGAAAGGAGTACCTTTTCTCTACCTTTGCATATTTGTTAAAAATTGACCACATATGTGTAGATCTATTTCTGATCCCATTCTCTATTCTGTTCCATTGACCTATTGTCTTTCTTTTTATACTACTACAGTATCTTGATTACTCTAATTTTATGAGAAGACTTGAAATCAGATGGTGTAAGTCCTTCAAAGTAATTCCTCTTTCTCAAAGTTGTTTTCTAGTTCTTTTCATGTAAGTGTTGGCTTTTAGAATATTTTCTTAGGAAAAATGTCTATTCAGGTATTTTGCCCATTTTTAAAATTGGATTGTTGTTGGTTTTGTTTCTGACTATTGCGTTGTATGAATTCTTTATATGTTTTGTATATTAACTTATTATCAAAAATATATGATTTGCAAAAATATTTCCAATTCGGTAGTTCATCTTTTCACTTTGTTGATTGTTTCCTTTGCTGTGCAGAAGCTTTTTAAGTTGATGTAGTCCCACTTATTTATTTTTTATTTTGTTGCTGTGCTTAAGGTAACAAATCCAGAAAAATAATTGCTAAGACCCATGTCAAGGAGCTTTTCTCTGCTGTTTTCTTCTATGAATTTCATGATTTCAGGTCTTATGCTAGAGTCTTTAATCCATTTTGTGAACTTGATAAAATAAGGGTATAGGTCTTTTACATGTGAATATCTAATTTTCATTATCTAAATAAATGAATAACTTATTTACTGAAGATAGTATCTTTTTCTCCATTGAGGATTCTTGGTTCTCCTGTCAAATATTAGTTGATTATAGGTGCTTGGGTTTGCTTCTAGACTTTTGATTCTGTTCCACTGAGATATATCTGTTTTTATACTACTATCATAACTATTTTAATGACTGTAACTTTATAGTATAGCCTGAAATAAAAAGTATGATATTTCCTTCTGTGTTCTTTTTTCTCAGGATTGCCTTGGCTATGCAAGGTCTTCTGTGGTTCCATATAAATTTATTTGCCATTCTGACAGGTGTGAGGTGATATCTCATTGTGGTTCTGATTTGCATTTCCTTAATGATTAGTAATGTTGAGCATCTTTTTTATGTGTCTGTTATCATCTGTATGTCATCTTTGGAAAAATATTCATGTCCCAGGCCTATTTCTTAATCACATTCTTTGTTTTATTAGTTTTGAGTTGTATGAGTTACTTATATTTTTTGGATATTAACCCCTCATCAGACATATCATTTGCAAATACCTCCTCCCATTTAGTAGCTTGTCTTTCTGGTTTTTTTAATGGTTTTCTTCACTGGGCAAAAGTTTGTTTATTTGGTATAGTTCCATTTGTTTAACTTTGCTTTTGTTGTCCTGGCATGAAGAGACAAATCCAAAAAATATTGCTATAACTGATGTTAGAGTTTGCTACCTATAGGTTTTAGGCCTTACATTTAATATTTTAATTCATTTTGAGTTTGCTTTTATAATGGTATAAGGAAATGGCTCAGTTTCATTCTTTTTCAGGTAGCTGCCCAGTTATTCCAACTCTTTATTATAAAGACTGTTTTTCCCCATTGTGTATCACCTCCTTTGTCATAGATTAATGGACCATATGAGTGTGGTCTTATTTATGGGTTCTCTATTTTCTTCTATTGATCTGTACAGCTGTTTAGGTCCCAATACCATACTGGTTTGATTATGTTTACTCTAGCTTTGTAGTATAGTTTGAAATCAAATAGCATAATATCTGAAGCTTTGTTCTTTCTCAAGATCACTTTGGCTATTTGGGGTCTTTTGGGGTTCCATATGAATTTTAGGATTATTCTAATTCTGTGAAAAATGCCTTTTGGCATTTTGGTAAGGATGGCGTTGTATCTACAAATTGGCTAGTATGGATATTTTAATAATCTTAGTTCTTTCAATTCATGAGCATGGAATATCTTTCCATTAATTTCTATTGTTCTCAATTTCTTTCATCAGTGTCTTATAGTTTATGTCCTATAGTCATCGATGTCTTATCTTTCTGAGTATAAGTCTTTCACTTCCTTGGTTAAAATTATTCCTAGGGACAGATTAAAGATGGTGGCGTGAGAGGAGAGACAGAGGCTTCCTCCTAAAACTGGATACAATTAGAAAATTTAATTGGCGCAACTAATCCTGAGAGAGCAACAGGAAAGAGGATGGCGCCAGACTGCACACACCTGGAGAAAAGAGCAGACCTCACCGAACGGAGCAACGTACCAGAGCTGTGGCTCCATAGGAGCCAAGCCCTTCCCCCACCCCAGCTCACCGGCGGGAGGAAGACAAATGGAGAAGGGAGGGAGTGGAAGGCTTGGGACTGCTGAATACGTAGCTATGGAGATCTGCGCTGGGAGCACAAACCTACATTTCATGGTGCTTTCGTGAGACTCGCATGACTACCGGGTTGGAAAGTTAATACAGGCAGAGTTCCTGGGGAGACTGGGATTCCGGCTGCTTGTGGAAAGCAGGGATCCATATCTGGCTGCTCTAGGACAAAAACTTATACCTGTGTGCCCGGACCACCGGCTCAGGCAGTGAAGACAGGCACAGGAGCCAGGAGGCGGGGAACAGCTCTTTCCTACCCCCAGTACTGCTCCCCTGCGACCCCTGACATTGCTTCAGGGGCTCAGCAGCTCCAGAATAGAGCTTCTGGACACTAGAGGGCACCATAAACAAACATGAAATGCCAAAGGAACCTTGTCCAGAGTAAAACTGTTAATACAACTCCCGAAAAAGATTTAAATGATATGGACCTTGTGACTCTTCCTGAAAGGGAGTTCAAAATAAAAATAATCAACATCCTAATAGAGGTATGGAAAGACATCCAAGAACTCAGGAATGAATTCAGGTCAGAGATTCAATCATTAAAGAACACGATGGAGGGTATTAAAAACAGGTTGGATATGGTGGAGGAGACAATAAATGAAATAGAAACTAGAGAAGAGGAATACAAAGAAGCTGAGGCACAGAGAGAAAAAAGGATCTCTAAAAATGAAAGAATATTGAGAGAAATGTGTGACCAATCCAAGCGGAAAAATATTCACATTATAGGGATACAAGAAGAAGAAGAGAGAGAGAAAGGGATAGAAAGTGCCTTTGAGGAGGTAGTTGCTGAAAACTTCCCCAATCTGGGGAAGGAGATAGTCTCTCAGGCCATGGAGATCCAAAGATCCCCCTACACAAGGGACCCAAGGAAGACAACACCAAGACACATAGTAATTAAAACGGGAAAGATCAAGGATAAGGACAGACTGTTAAAAGCAGCCAGAGGCAGAAATAAGATTGCATACAAAGGAAAGCCCATCAGACTAACGACAGACTTCTCAGCAGAAACCTTACAGGCCAGAAGTGAGTGGCATGATATATTAATGCCATGAAGCAGAAGGGCCTGGAATCAAGATTACTTTATCTGGCGAGATTGTCATTTAAATTTGAAGGGGGGATTAAACAATTCCCAGATAAGCAAAAACTGAGAGAGTTTACCTCCCACAAACTATCTCTGCAGCCTATTTTGGAGAGACTGCTATAGATGGAAGTGTTCCTAGGGTTGGATAGTTGTCACCAGAGGTAGTAAAATCATGGTAGGGAGGGTGGAGCAGCTGATTGTGAGGCAAATGCAAAATTAAATTGACTATCCCCAAAGTCAATCAAGGGATAGAGAAAAAGTACAGAATCTGATACCTAATATATAAAGAATGAAGGAGGAAGAAAAAGGAGGAGAATTAGAAAAGAACCTTTAGATTGTGTTTGTAACAGCATACTAAGTGAGTTAAGTTAGACTCTTAGATAGTAAGGAGAGTAACCTGGAACCTTTGGTAACCATGCATCTAAAGCCTGAAATGGCAATAAGTACATAGCTATCGATAATCACCCTAAATGTAAATGGACTGAATGCACCAATCAAAGACATAGAGTCACTGAATGGATAACAAAACAAGAGCCATATATATGCTGCTTACAAGAGACTCACCTCAAACCCAAAGACATGCACAGACTAAAAGTCAAGGGATGGAAAAAAGATATTTCATGCAAACAATAGGGAGAAAAAATCAGGTATTGCAGTACTATCAGACAAAATAGACGTCAAAACAAAGAAAGTAACAAGAGACAAAGAAGGACATTACATAATGATAAAGGGCTCAGTCCAACAAGAGGATATGACCATTATAAATATATATGCACCCAACACAGGAGCACCAGCATATGTGAAACAAATACTAAGAGAACTAAAGGAGGAAATAGACTGCAATGCATTCGTTTTAGGAGACTTCAACACACCATTCACTCCAAAGGACAGATCCACCAGACAGAAAATAAGTAAGGACACAGAGGCACTGAACAACACACTAGAACAAATGGACCTAATAGACATCTATAGAACTCTACACCCAAAAGCAACAGGATACACATTCTTCTCAAGTGCAAATGGACATTCTCCACGATAGACCACATACTAGGCTGCAAAAAGAGCCTCAATAAATTCCAAAAGATTGAAATCCTACCAACCATCTTTTCAGACCACAAAGGTATAAAACTAGAAATAAATTGTACCAAGAAAGCAAAACAGCCCACAAACACATGGAGGCTTAACAACTCACTTCTAAATAGTCAATGGATCAACGACCAAATTAAAATGGAGATCCAGCAATATATGGAAATAAATGACAACAACAACACTAAGCCCCAACTTCTATGGGACGCAGCAAAAGCAGTCTTAAGAGGAAAGTATATAGCAATCCAGGCATATTTAAAAAAGGAAGAACAAACCCAAATGAATAGTCTAATGTCACAGTTATCAAAATTAGAAAAAGAAGAACAAATGAGGCCTTAAGTCAGCAGAAAGAGGGACATAATAAAGATCAGAGAAGAAATAAACAAAATTGAGAAGAATGAATCAATAGAAAAAATCAATGAAACCAAGAGCTGGTTCTTTGAGAAAATTAATAAAATAGATAAGCCTCTAGCCAGACTTATTAAGAAAAAAAGAGAATCAACACACATAAACAGAATCAGAAATGAGAAAGGAAACATCACGACAGATCCAACAGAAATAAAAAGAATTATTAGAGACTACTATGAAAACCTATATGCTAAGAAGCTGGAAAACCTAGAAGAAATGGACGACTTCCTAGAAAAATACAACCTTCCAAGACTGACCAAGGAAGAAACACAAAATTTAAACAAACCAATTATCAGCAAAGAAATTGAAGCAGTAATCAAAAAACTAACCAAGAAAAAAACACCTGGGCCAGATGGATTTACCTCGGAATTTTATCAGACATACAGAGAAGATATAATACCCATTCTCCTTAAAGTTTTTCCAAAAAAATAGAAGAGGAGGGAATACTCCTAAACTCATTCTATGAAGCCAACATCACCCTAATACCAAAACCAGGCCAAGACCCCACCAAAAAAGAAAACTACAGACCAATATCCCTGATGAACATAGATGCCAAAATACTCAATAAAATATTAGCAAACCGAATTCAAAAATACATCAAAAGGATCATACACCATGACCAAGTGGGATTCATCCCAGGGATGCAAGGATGGTACAACATTCGAAAATCCATCAACATCATCCACCACATCAACAGAAAGAAAGACAAAAACCACGTGATCATCTCCATAAATGCTGAAAAAGCATTCGACAAAATTCAACATCCATTCATGATAAAAACTCTCAGCAAAATGGGTATAGAGGGCAAGTACCTCAACAAAATAAAGGCCATATATGATAAATCCACAGCCAACATCATACTGAACAGCGAGAAGCTGAAAGCTTTTCCTCTGAGACCAGGAACAAGACAGGGATGCCCACTCTCCCCACTGTTATTTAACATAGTACTGGAGGTCCTAGCCATGTCAATTAGACAAAACAAAGAAACACAAGGAATCCAGATTGGTAAAGAAGAAGTTTAACTGTCACTATTTGCAGATGACATAATATTGTACATAAAAAACCCTAAAGACTCCACTCCAAAACTACTAGAACTGATATTGGAATACAGCAAAGTTGCAGGATACAAAATAAACACACAGAAATCTGTGGCTTTCCTATACACTAAGAATGAGCCAATAGAAAGAGAAATCAGGAAAACAATTCCATTCGCAATTGCATCAAAAAGAATAAAATACCTAGGAATAAACCAAACCAAGGAAGTGAAAGACCTATGCACTGAAAACTATAAGACACTCTTAAGAGAAGTTAAAGAGGACACTAACAAATGGAAATTCATCACATGCTCTTGGCTAGGAAGAATTAATGTCATCAAAATGGCCAACCTGCCCAAAGCAATATACAGATTTGATGCAATCCCTATCAAAGTACCAGTAACATTCTTCAACGAACTGGAATAAATAGTTCAAAAATTCATATGGAAACACCAAAGACCCCGAATAGCCAAAGCAATCCTGACAAAGAAGAATAAAGTGGAGGGGATCTCACTCCCCAACTTCAAGCTCTACTACAAAGCTATAGTAATCAAGACAATTTGGTACTGGCACAAGAACAGAGCCACAGACCAGTGGAACAGATTAGAGACTCCAGACATTAACCCAAACATATATGGTCAATTAATATTCGATAAAGGAGCCATGGACATACAATGGGGAAATGACAGTCTCTTCAACAGATGGTGCTGGCAGAACTGGACAGCTACATGTAAGAGAATGAAACTGGACCACTGTCTAACCCCATACACAAAAGTAAATTCAAAATGGATCAAAGACCTGAATGTAAGTCATGAAACCATAAAACTCTTAGAAAAAAACATAGGCAAAAATCTCTTGGATGTGAACATTAGCGACTTCTTCATGAATATATCTCCCCGGGCAAGGAAAACAAAAGCAAAAATGAACAAGTGGGACTATATCAAGCTGAAAAGCTTCTGTACAGTAAAGGACACCATCAATAGAACAAAAAGATACCCTACAGTATGGGAGAATATTTTCATAAATGACACATCTGATAAAGGCTTGACATCCAAAATATATAAAGAGCTCACGCTTCTCAACAAACAAAAAGCAAATAACCCAATTAAAAAATGGGCAGATGAGCTGAACCGACAGTTCTCCAAAAAAGAAATACAGATGGCCAACAGACACATGAAAAGATGCTCCACATTGCTATCATCAGAGAAATACAAATTAAAACCACAATGAGATATCACCTCACACCAGTAAGGATGGCCACCATCCAAAAGACAAACAACAAATGTTGGTGAGGTTGCGGAGAAAGGGGAACCCTCCTACACTGTTGGTGGGAATATAAATTAGTTCAACCATTGTGTATAGCAGTATGGAGGTTCCTCAAAATGCTCAAAATAGACTTACCATTTGACCCAGGAATTCCACTTCTAGGAATTTACCCTACGGATGCAGCACTCCAGTTTGAAAAAGACAGATGCACCCCTCTGTTTATTGCAGCACTATTTACAATAGCCAAGAATTGGAAGCAACCTAAGTGTCCATCAGTAGATGAATGGATAAAGAAGATGTGGTACATATACACAATGGAATATTATTCAGCCATACAAAGAAAACAAATCCTACCATTTGCAACAACATGGATGGAGCTAGAGGGTATTATGCTCAGTGAAATAAGCCAAGCAGAGAAAGACAAATACCAAATGATTTCACTCATCTAGAGGGTATTATGCTCAGTGAAATAAGCCAAGCGGAGAAAGACAAATACCAAATGATTTCACTCATCTGTGGAGTATAAGAACAAATGAAAAACTGAAGGAACAAAACAGCAGCAGAATCACAGAATCCAAGAATGGACTAACAGTTACCAAAGTTAAAGAGACTGGGGAGAATGGGAGGGTAGGGAGGGAGAAGGGTGGGGAAGAAGAAAGGGGGTATTATGATTAGCATGTATAATGTGGGGGGTGGGGAAAAGGGGAGGGCTTTGCAACACAGAAGACAAGTAATGATTCTACAATATCTTACTATGCTGATGGACAGTGACTGTAATGGGATTTGGGGGGGGTGACTTGGGGTAGAGGAGAGCCTAGTAAACTTAATGTTCTTCAAAAAAATCTAAATAAATAAATAAAAATTAAGAAATGAAAGAAAAAAAGATACAAAAAAAAGTATTCCTATGTATTTTATTTTTATTGGTGCCATTGCAAATGGGATTGTTTTCTCAATGTCACTATATGATGACTATTACTGTACAGAAATATAAGATTTCTGTATATTACTTTTGTATATTACAACTTCACTGTGTCCATTTATTAGTTCCAAACGTATGTTGGTGAAGACTATGGTTTTTTATGGATATAATATCATATCATCTGCAAATAGTGACAGTGTAACATCTCCCTTTACCAACTTGGATGGCTTTTCTTTTTCTAGTCTGATTGCTGTGGCTAGAACTACAAAAGGGGTGAGAGTGGGCATTCTTATTTCTTATCTTATAGGAATAACTTTCAGCTTTTCACTGTTGAGTATTGTTTTAGGTTTGTGTTTGTCATATATGTCCCTTATTATGTGGAAGTATGTTCCTATTATACACATTTTATTTATGTGTTTTTATCATAAGTGGATGTTAAATTTTGTCAAATCTTTCCCTGCATCTATTGAGATGATCATATGATTTTTATCACTTCATATGTTAATGTGCATCTCATGATTGATTTGCAGACATCAAACCATCCTTGCCTTCCTGGCATAAATCCCACATGGTCATGGTTTATAATCCTTCCAATATATTGTTGAACTTTGTTTGGTAATATTTCATTGAGGATTTTTTGGATCTATGTTCATCACAGATATTGGCCTGTAATTTTTTTTGCAGTAACTCTGTTTTTGTATCAGGGCAATGATGACCTCAAAGAGTAAGACTGGAAGTGTTCCTCTCCAATTTTTTTTTAAATAGTTTGAGAAGTATGGGTATCAACTCTTTTATAAATGTTTGGTAGAATTTACCTGTGAAGTCACTTAGTCTTGAACTTTTGTTTGCTGGGAGTGTTGTGGTTAGTGATTCAATTTCATTATTAGTAATGTGTTCAGATTTTCTAATTCTTGATTTAGTCCTGGAAGATTGTATATTTCTAGGAATTCATCCATTTCTTCTAGGTTTCCAATTTGTTGACATGTAATGGCTGATTGTAATCTCTTACAATCCTTTCTTTTTCTGTGGAGTTGGTTAAAACATCTTCACTTTCATTTCTGATTTTGTGTGATCTGTCCCTGTTTTTCTTTATGAGTCTGGCTAAGGTAAATTTTGTTTATTTTTCAAGAAAACAGCTTATTTTCATTGATCTTTTCCATAGGTTTTTTTTTAACCATTTACTGTATTTCCACTCTAATATTTATTATTTCCTTCCTTCTACTAACTTTGGGCTTTGTTTGTTCTTTTTTTCTTATATTTCCTTTAGGTGTAGTGTTAGATTGTTTGAATTTTTCTTATTTTTGAGGTAGGCCTGTTTCACTATAAACTTCCCTGTTAGAAGTGATTTGCTGTATCCCAAAGATTTTGTATCACTGTGTTTCCATTTTTATTTAACTCAAAAGTTTCTTTCTTTTTTTCTTTCTTTCTTTCTTTCTTTCTCTCTTTCTTTCTTTCTTTCTTTCTTTCTTTCTTTCTTTCTCTCTTTCTCTCTTTCTCTTTCTCTCTCTCTCTCTCTCTTTCTCTCTTTCTCTCTTTCTCTCTCTCTCTCTCTCTCTCTCTCCCTCCCTCCATCCCTCCCTCCCTCTCTTTCTTTCTTTCTTTCTTTCTTTTCTTTTCTCTTCATTGACCCATTGATTGATTAACAGCATGTTATTTAACCCCTACCTCTTTGTGTTTTTAGCATTTTTTTCTTGAAATTTGTTTCATGCCATTGTGATCAAGAAAGATGTTTGATATGATTTCAGTCTTCTTAAATTTACTGAGAATTGGTTTGTGGCCTAACATGTGACCTGATCTATCCTGGATAATATTCTATGAGTGATTGAAAAGAATGGTTGTTTCTGCTGGTTTTTACTAGAATGTTCTGTATTTGCTAAGTCCATCTAGTCTAATGCATCATTTAAGACCAGTTTCCTTATTGATTATCTGTCTAGATAATCTATCCATTGGTGTGAGTGTGGTGTTAAAAATCCCCTATTAGTATTTTACTGTCAATTTCTCACTTTATGTCTGCTAATATTTCCTTTATACATTTAGTTGCTCCTATCTTTAGTTCATATATATTTACAATTGTTATATCCTCTTGTTGGATTCATTCCTTGTTATATAATGCCCTTCTTTTCTTGTGTTACAGTTTTTGTTTTTACGCCTATTTTGTCTGATATATGTACTGCTACCCCAGCTGTTTTCATTTCCATTTGCATGGAATATCTTTTTCCATCCTTTCACTCTCAGTCTGTATTTTATGTCTAAAGTGAATCTCTTCTAGGTAACATGTAGATGGATCCATGTAGATGGATCATGCCTTTTAATCCATTCATTCACCCTATGTCTTTTGATTGGATCATTTGGTCCATTTACATTTAAACTAACTAATGGAATTATGTATTTGGTGCCATTCTGTTATTTTCTATTTTTTGTAATTTTTCTCTGTTCTTTTTTTCGCTTTCTTTCTTCCTTTGTGATTTGATGATGTTCTTTAATATTATATTTGTAATCCTTTCTCTTTTTTTGTGTGTTCCTATTATAGGTATTTTTGTCTATGTTGGGGGGTTACCATGAGGTTCATATATGGCATCCTATGTATATGGCACTATATTTTAAGTTGAAAGTCATTTAAGTTCAAACACATTATAAAAGCACCACATTTTTCCCTCCTGTACCCCATTTTATGTTTTTAATGTCACATTTTACATATTTTATCTTGTGTACCCTTTAGTAATTATTGTAGATATAATTGATTTTATGACTTTTGTCTTTCAACCTTCATTCTACTTTTATAATTGGTTGATCCATTAATTTAAGTATATGTTTTGTTTTACCAGTAAGATTCTATTTTATTACTTTCTTTCTTCAGTTATGTCCTATTCTTTTCCACTTAAGGAGCTCCTTTAATATTTGTTGTAAGGCAGGTTTAATGTTAATAAGTTCATTTAACATTTGTTTGGGAATTTCTTTCTCTGTCCTTCAATTTGAATGATAACCTTCCAAGTAAAGTATTCTTGGTTATAGATTTTCCCTTTCAGCACTTCGAATATATCATGACATTCCCTCCTGTCCAGAGAAGTTTCTGCTAAAAGATCACCTGGTAGTCTTATGAGGGTTCCCTTCTTTGAAACTAGTTGCTTTTCTTTTGCTGGTGTAAAGATTCATTCTTTATCTTTAATTTTTGCCATTTTAATTATAATGTCTTGGTGTAGACCTCTTTTGATACATCTTATTTGGCACTTTCTGTGCTTCCTGGACCTGATATTTGTTTCCTTCCCTAGATTAGGGAAGTTTTTAGCTATTATGTCTTCAAATAAGTTTTCATCCATTTTTCTCTCTTCTCCTTGGGCCCCTCTAATGTGAATGACAGTACATTTGGTGTTGTCTGAAAGATTCTTTCAGCTGTCCTCATTTCTTAAAATTCTTTTGCTTTTTGCCATTCAGCTGAAATGATTTCTACTACCCTGTCTTGCAGTTTGCTGATCAGTTCTTCTGTATCCTCTAATCTGCTATTGATTTCCTCTAGTGTATTTATTTTTTCAGTTATTGTATTCTTCAGTTCTTATTAGTTATTTTTACATTATCTACTTCTTTGAAGCTCTCACTATGTTCATACATTCTTCTTCTGAGTTTTGTAAGCATTTTATGACCATTACTTTGAATTCTTTATCAGATAGATTGCTTATCCATTTGCTTTCGTACTTTTTCTATGGTTTTTCTATGTCCTGTTCTTTCATCGGAAACATATTCCTCTGTCTCCTGTCTCTGTTTTTCTGTATATTAGTTAGATCAGCTATGTCTCCTGGTCTTAAAAAATAGCTTTATATAGAAGGTTTTCTGTGGGGTCCAGAAGAGCAGTCCTTCCTGGTCACCAGAACCAGGCACTCCAGGGGCATCCCCTGTTTGGGCTGCATGCACCCTCCTATTGTGGCTGGGCTGTGACTGCTCTGGACACATTGGTTGTACAGCTGGCATGGCTGGCTGTGAGGCCCAGCCATGACTGTTGCAGGCATGCTGGTGGGCAGGGCTGCCTCCTCCTCGGCAGGAGCCACTCGGAGGGCCTGATTCCAGCTGAGGCACCTACTTGGTATGGTAGCACAGGAGCTGCTTTTGGGTGGAAGGGGGATGCTGGACACAGCTGAGGCTTCCTACCAGGGGTGGTGGGTCAGGAGACATTGGGAGGGGACACCAGTGCTGGTTGAGCCTACCTGCTGTGTGTGGCAGGGCAGGAGCCACCTTAGAGGGGCACCCCTTGGGTGGGAAGTTTGGGTGGGGTGGGTCACAAGGGAATGTCTGGGTGGGGTGAACAAGCTAGCAAGGTAGATGGAGAGTGGCAGAAATGGCACCTACTACTGCTGGGCCAGCTGGATAGGAGAGTAAAAAAATTGATGCCAATCAGTGCTTCCACTCCCAGAGAAAGATCCTACAGATCCCTCATCCTCTTGCACAGGTGTATTAGGTAGATGAGCTATGTCTCCTGGTCTTAGAAAATGGCTTTATGTAGAGTCGATAAATCTGCTTTACACATGGCTCGGATGCTTTTCAAACTGCTGCCTCTGCACTAAATATTGGAGTGACTGAGTTTGTGTGTGTGCCCTTTGAGAGCAGTGTCTCTGTTTCCTACTGCCTTCTGGCTCTTTAACAAAAAGACAGATGTCATCACTATACACTAGATAAGGCTTAGTAAAGTTTAACATAAGAAGTATAATTAGAAATAAAGAGGAGCACTTAAAGTTAAAATGGCCAGTTCAATGGGAAAATATTAGTCTTAAGTTGTATGCAACTTCCCAGGAAGTAGACTTCCACCGGACACTGAATCTGCTGGTGTCCTTTTCTTGAACTACCCAGACACAGAAAACTATGACCTCCTGACCTCTTAATACCTTTCTTAATGTATTAAGAGAAACTTAAATAAATGGATATACATAACATATGCTATAGAATAAAAGTTTCTGTGCCTCCAAATTTCATATGTTGAAACCTAATCCCCAGTGAGATGGTATTTGGAGGTGAGCCCTTAGACAGTGAGTAGGTCATGAAAGCAGAGCCCTCATGAATAGGATTGTGCTTTTCCAAAAGAGACCCCAGAGAGCTCCTCACCCCTTGGACTATAAGAGGACATAAGAGAAGACAGCCTTTCATGAAGCCAGAAAGCAGACTCACCAGACACTGAATCTGCTGGTTTCCTCATGTCAAACTTTCTAGACTCCAGAACTATAAAATAAATTTGTGTTGTTTATAAGCTAACATGTTTTTGAATAAGAAGATACAATATTTAAATCGAATAAATCTCCCCAAATCATCTATGGCTTCAAAACAATACCTGTGTTTGTTTCCTTCATTTTTTGGCTGAATAATATTACATTGTATACATATGCCACATTTTCTATACCCATTCATCATTAATGGACACCTGGTTGTTTCCATGTCTTGGCTACTGTAATAATGCTGCTGTGAACATAGGGGTATCTCTTTGACATAGTGTTTTTGTTCCCTTCAGACATATTCCCAGAAGTAGAACTGCTGGACCATATAGTAATTTTTTCTTTAATTTGAGGATCCTCCACGCTCTTTTCCATAGTGGCTATACCAATTTACATTCCCATCAGCAGTGAACATGAGTTCCCTGCCCTCCACATCCTCACCAACACTTGTTATTTCTTGTGGGTTTTATTTTATAATACACATTCTAATAGGCCTAAGGTCTAGGCCTTTCATTGGCATTTTGATTTGCATTTCCCTCCTATTAATGATGTTGAGCATCTTTTCAAGTGACCATCTGTATATCTTCTTTGGAAAAATGTCTATTCAGATCCTCTGCCCAAAGCTCCTGGAAATAGTGGAAAAAGTACATCACAGAACTATCCCATTAGATAGCATGGGGGCTGGGATATTCATACACCAATTCCTCTCAGTCAGTGACTTAGATCTGCTGCTATTATTTTCTTGGTGCTTTTTAATTGTTCTTTTTGCAAGGCTACCTTTTAGGTGGTGTGCTGAACTTCCTTCAGAAAATGTCTCCTTGCACTTTTAATCTGTTTCAAAATGGGCAGAGATGCAGATACTGGCAGATGGAAATAGTCTGAAACATACTGAAATGAGAGGCTCTAAGGAATATGGCACGGTCTTGCCAGCATCTACTCCTCACAGAAGTGCACAGTGTTTGTCAAAAGGATTTGGGAAGAGTCAATGATAAGTATTTTATTTTCTAACCTTAGTGCCATTGGATTAAATGATATTAACTGTTAGAGTCTAATTCTGGATTAGGAAAGTGGCATAGAGGCAAGTGAGCACTAACAATAATGCCTACAATTACTCAGTGCCTACTTTGGCTGAAGGCATGCTTGGGTCTTTGTGCATTATCTCTAGTAATTATAACACCTTAGAACTAAGATAACTGTATGTTCCAGTTTTCCCAAGACAGTCGCAGTACAACTTAAAAGAGCACCCTTTTTAGTCCCATAAGTATTATGAGTTGGAAAATTATATGGTTACCCTACAGTCTCTTTTAAAGAGAAGGAAAATAAGGTTCACCAGGGAGTTTAAGTAATTTGGCTAAATTTAACTAGTTATAAGGGACAGAGTTGGAATTTAAACTACTTCTCACCCTGAAGCCCTCTTCTTTTTCTACTAGGTCATGCTCATTCAAATTTAAGTCCACTAACTAAAAGTGGCTGCCTTTCCTCAACATCTAGATGTAGTGTCTAAATCCTATTCCCACTAAAATAAAACAAAGCTTCTTGAAGAAATGGCTGATTCTAAGTCTAGGCAAGGAAGGTACACAAATGAGACTGGAACATAGAGAAAATTACTAAGAATATTAGGCTCATATCAGACTCAGGAACTAACCTGAAAAAGTTTCCACTGGATTTAGATGGACAATTTAAGCATAAATAAGAATAAAAACTGCAATGCATTTAAACATAACAGGTATTTTTTGGAGATATAAAAATATTAAACATATACTAGCAAATCACCTCATTGCTTTCAAAACAGGCATATAAAGGGAAAGAATCAATCATTTATCTTGTCTTTTATATGTAGTCTACATGTCAGAGTGACCAAAAAGGTAAAAAGTTTCTCTTTCAATCAATAAAGATTAATAAAAATTGAATATCACTGTTTTGAACCTCTAATGAATGTGATCATTAATAACTGATATCATCATAAAAAGAGTGATGAGACATTACATATTTTCTGAAGGAAGTACAGACACCATTTATAATGTTGCCTTGCAAAAAGAACAAATAGTATCTGATCAGTTTAAAGAAATTCAAGGGACAAAGGAATATGTTCAACTACATCAAGTGGATAAAATCAAATTTCTCAGAGCAAAGCTTAGTTTCTTCAATGAAAACATTGCAAGAAAAGAAAATGAGATATAGGAAAAACATGTAGATTAAAAGAAGCTTAAGATATATATATCAACAAATCACTATAATAGGACCTATTTGGAGCCCAATTCAAACATACATACACACACAGAAATATGAATTTTAGTTGGCTCTCTGATAGTATTAAAAACTAATGTTTACTTTTTAAAAATGAAATATTTGTATATCAAATTAATAAGTTGTTTCAAATAACAAGTTGTGGGTGGGGTTACAGCTGAAATAAAATTATCTAGTTATTGGTAACTGTTGGAGGTGGATGACAGGGGACATTAGTTCACTATACTGTTCTCTCTTCTGTATGTGTGTGGAAATTTCCATACTAAAAGTTAGTCATCAAAAAAGAAACAGTTCTAATTCAACAATGGAACTTGGAGGCACACACTGCCTCCAAATCTTTTAAATATTCTTTTCATCATTACCTTAATGATTACAACACATATCCTTATCTTATTATACTCAACCTTAAATTAGTAAGTACTTTTATAATATCCTAAACAGTATAAGACTCATTTAAAACAGTTTAACTCCATTTACCAACCCCCTCTTTTTGTGCTATTTTTGTACCTTTTACTTCTACATATATGTGAAATTCTACAAGACATTATTATTGTTGTTTTAAGACATCCATAGCATTTCTATTTATAAAAAGTTTTATATTTTTCTGATGATTTTTCTGGTTCCACGAGTTTCATTGCTCACATCCGATATAATTTAACTTCTGCCTGAGAAAAATTCTTATAGGGCAAGTCTGCCGGCAATAAATTTTTTTCCTCTACTTCATTTATATAAGGTATTTTCACCAGTAATAGAATGCTTAGTTGGCAGTTATTTTCAGCACATTAAAAGAGGCAATGCATTGTATTCTACCTTCATTGTCACTGTTTAAAATTCAGCTGACAGCTTGTTTCTTCTTTGAAGATATTTTTCCTGCCTTCTTTGGCTTCAGAGTTTTCTCTTTGTCTTGTTTCTAAAGAATTTACCCTACTTGGGATTTATAGAGTTTCTTGCATCTGTGATTTGATATTTCATTTATCTGGAAAATTCTAGGCCAGGTTCTCTTAAATATTGCTCTGTCCTGTTTCCTCTCTCCTCTCCTTGAACTCTACTTATACACATGCTGGCAATCACAGTGTTTTCCACATTGTTTTTCTGTTGGGCTCTTTCTAAATTGTGTATTCTTTTTTTCACCCTCGATGCCTCGGTCCACAATCCTTCTATAGGCTTCTCCAAGTTCATGAAAACTTTTTTCAGTTATGTATAATGTTAGAAAGTCTATTTGTTATTAACATCAGCTATTACAGTTTTAGTTCTATTATTTTCATTTCCTTTTTATAGATTGCAGGTCTCTGTTTTTCCCTTATTTAATTGAATATCTGAATCATGGTTGCTTCAAAATCCCTGTATAATTACTAAAAATATCTGAACATTTATATTTGTTTTCTAAATCATCAATTTTTGGCTCCATTTGTTTTTGGGAATACATTGTAGTTTTGAATGGATGTCAGAAATATTATGTTAAAAACGCCATTAATTGGAATACATTTTCTACTCTCAGAAAAAAAGAGTATAAGAAGATTCACCACCCAATTTGTGGTAATTTGTTAGGGCATAGTAGTTTCCTAGAGCTGCCGTAACTCCTAGGAGTTGGCATTCTGTGGCACAAATCACAGCCTGAGCAATAAGTATTTATCTATTGGTAATGTAAATGGACAGAATGCACCAACCAAAAGACATAGAGTCACTGAATGGATAAAAAAAGCGAAACAATATGATATGCTGCCTACAAGAGACTCACTTCAAACCCAAAGACATACACAGACTAAAAGTGGAGGGATGGAAAAAGATATTTCATGTAAATAAAAGGGAGAAAAAATCAGGAGTTCCAGTACTTGTATCAGAAAAGTAGACTTCAAAATAAAGAAAGTAATGAAAGATAAAGAAGGATATTACATAATGAAAAAGGGGTCAATTCAACAACAGGATATATCCATTATAAATATGCACCCACTATAGGAGCACCCAAATATGTGAAACAAATACAAACAGAATTAAAGGGGGAAATAGAATGTAGTGCACTCATTTTAGGAGACTTCAACACACCACTCACTCCAAAGGACAGATCAACCAGACATAAAATAAGTAAGGACACAGAGGTACTGAACAATGCATGAGAAAAGATGGACCTAACAGACATCTACAGAACACTCCACCTAAAAGCAGCAGGATACACATTCTTCTTAAGTATACATGGAACAATTTCCAGAATAGATCACATGCTAGGCCACAAAAAGAGCCTAAGTAAATTCAGAAGGATTGAAATTATGTCAACCAGCTTCTTAGACCACAAAGATATGAAACTAGAAATAAATTACACAAAGAAAATGAAAAAGCCCACAAACACATGGAGGCTTAATACCATGCTCCTAAATAATCAATGGATCAATGACCAAATAAAAACAGAGATCAAGTAATATATGGAAACAAATGACAACAATAATTCAACACTGCAAAATTTGTGGGACACAATGAAGGCCATGCTGAGAGGGAAGTATATTGCAATACAGGCCTAACTCAGGAAAGA
The DNA here is from genome assembly GCF_030020395.1 of Manis pentadactyla. NCBI lineage: Eukaryota > Metazoa > Chordata > Mammalia > Pholidota > Manidae > Manis > Manis pentadactyla. Next base: position 103,401,213 of record NC_080023.1, read on the forward strand.
AGAACAATCCCATATGAACAGTCTAAACTCACAATTAATGAAACTAGAAAACGGAGAAAAAATGAGGCCCAAAGTCAGAAGAAGGAGGGACATAATAAAGAGCAGACCAGAAATAAATAGAATTGAGAAGAATAAAATATAAAGAATCAATGAGGATGGAGCCAAGATGGCGGCATGAGTAGAGCAGTGGAAATCTCCTCCCAAAACCACATATATCTATGAAAATATAACAAAGACAGCTCTTCCTAGAATAAAGACCAGAGGACACATGACAACATCCAGACCACATCCACACCTGCGAGAACCCAGTGCCTCATAAAGGGGGTAAGATACAAGCCCCGGCCCTGCGGGACATGAGCGCCCCTCCCCCCAGCTCCCAGCGGGAAAAGAGTAGGCAGAGCGGGAGGGAGACGGAGCCCAGGACTGCCGAACACCCAGCCCCAGCCATACGGACCAGAGCACAGACACAGTGCGTGCGCGGGGCCCTGGATCCTAGGGAAACAGGGCAGCAAGAACGGTGAGAGGGTACCGGAGGCCTGGCACCGGAGGACATAACAAAAGTGAGGGGACATTTTTTTTTTTTTTCTGTTTTGTTTTGGCGAGTGCTTTTTGGAAGTCTTAAAGGGACAGGGAACCCAATACTAGGGGAAACAGGGCAGCAAGACTGGCGAGTGGGTATCGGAGGCTGGCGCCAGAGAATAAAGAAAAATGAGTGGCCATTTTTTTTTTTAATTAAAAAAAATATATATTTTTTATGGTCATTGTTTTGTTTCGGCGGGTGCTTTTTGGAAGTCTTAAAGGGGTAGGGTGGGACACTTAATCCAGAGGTAGGGAATCTGGGGATCTCTGGGCACCCTAATCCCCTGGGCTGCAGGGAGCATGGGGGCCCCTTACGGAGATAAATAGCCTCCAGAGCGCTCCCCCTCCAACGTGACTCCACCACTTTGGAGTAGCCGCCCGAACCAGGCCACACCCACAGCAACAGCGGAGATTAACTCCATAGAAGCTGGGCAAGAAGACGAAACCCTGTCTGCGCGCAGCTACCCAACAGAAACCACTAGATGTCGCTGTTCTCCCAGGAAAGGAGGGCCACAAACCAACAAGAAGGGAAGTTCTTCCAGCCGTCACTCGTTCCAGCTCTGCAAACTATTCCTATCACCATGAAAAGGCAAAACTACAGGCAGACAAAGATCACAGAGACAACACCAGAGAAGGAGACAGACCTAACCAGTCTTCCTGACAAAGAATTCAAAATAAAAATCATAAACATGCTGACAAAGATGCAGAGAAATACGCAAGAGATATGAGATGAAGTCCGGAGGGAGATCACAGATGCCAGAAAGGAGATTACAGAAATGAAACAAACTCTGGAAGGGTTTATAAGCAGAATGGAGAGGATGCAAGAGGCCATTGATGGAATTGAAACCAGAGAACAGGAACGCATAGAAGCTGACATAGAGAGAGATAAAAGGATCTCCAGGAATGAAACAATGTTAAGCGAACTGTGTGACCAATCCGAAAGGAACAATATTCATATTATAGGGGTACCAGAAGAAGAAGAGAGAGGAAAAGGGATGGAAAGTATCTTGGAAGAAATAATTGCTGAAAACTTACCCAAACTGGGGGAGGAAATAATCAAAGAGACCACGGAAATATGCAGAACCCCCAACAGAAAGGATAAAAGAAGGACAACACCAAGACACATAACAATTAAAATGGCAAAGATCAAGGACAAGGAAAGAGTTTTAAAGGCAGTTAGAGAGAAAAAGGTCACCTATAAAGGAAAACCCATCAGGGTAACATCAGACTTCTCAACAGAAACCCTACAGGCCAGAAGAGAATGGCATGATATATTTAATACAATGAAACAGAAGGGCCTTGAACCAACGATACTGTATCCAGCACGACTATCATTCAGTTTTGATGGTGGGTTAAACAATTCCCAGACAAACAAAAGCTGAGGGAATTTGCTTCCCACAAACCACCTCTACAGGACATCTTACAGGGACTGCACTAGATGGGAGCACACCTAGAAAGAGAACAGAACAAAACACCCAACATATGAAGAATGGAGGAGGAGGAATAAGAAGGGAGAGAAGAAAAGAATCTCCAGACAGTGTATATAACAGCTCAATAAGTGAGCTAAGTTAAGCAGTAAGATACTGAGGAGGCTAACCTTGAATCCTTGGTAATCATGAATTTAAAGCCTGCAATGGCAATAAGTACATATCTCTCAATAGTCACCCTAAATGTAAATGGACTGAATGCACCAATCAAAAGACACAGAGTAATAGAATGGATAAAAAAGCAAGACCCATCTATATGCTACTTACAAGAAACTCACCTCAAACCCAAAGACATGTACAGACTAAAAGTCAAGGGATGGAAAAACATATTTCAGAAAAACAACAGTGAGAAGAAAGCAGGGGTTGCAGTACTAATATCAGACAAAATAGACTTCAAAACAAAGAAAGTAACAAAAGAAAAAGAAGGACACTACATAATGATAAAAGGCTCAGTCCAGCAAGAGGATATAACCATTCTAAATATAAATGCACCCAACACAGGAGCACCAGCATATGTGAAACAAATACTAACAGAACTAAAGGGGGAAATACGCTGCAATGCATTCATTCTAGGAGACTTCAACACACTACTCACCCCAAAGGATAGATCCACCGGGCAGAAAATAAGTAAGGACACGGAAGCACTGAACAACACAGTACAGCAGATGGACCTAATAGACATCTACAGAACTCTACATCCAAAAGCAAAAGGATACACATTCTTCTCAAGTGCACATGGAACATTCTCCAGAAGAGACCACATACTAGGCCACAAAAAGAGCCTCAGAAAATTCCAAAAGCTTGAAATCCTACCAACCAACTTTTCAGACCACAAAGGCATAAAACTAGAAATAAACTGTAGAAAGAAAGCAAAGAGGCTCACAAACACATGGAGGCTTAACAACACGCTCCTAAATAATCAAAGGATCAATGACCAAATCAAAATGGAGATCCAGCAATATATGGAAACAAATGACAACAACAACACTAACCCCCAACTTCTGTGGGACACAGCAAAAGCAGTCTTAAGAGGAAAGTACATAGCAATCCAGGTATATTTAAAAAAGGAAGAACAATCTCAAATGAATGGTCAAATGTCACAATTATCGAAACTGGAAAAAGAAGAACAGATGAGGCCTAAGGTCAGCAGAAGGAGGGACATAATAAAGATCAGAGAAGAAATAAATAAAATTGAGAAGAATAAAACAATAGCAAAAATCAATGAAACCAAGAGCTGGTTCTTCGAGAAAATAAACAAAATAGATAAGCCTCTAGCCAGACTTATTAAGAGGAAAAGAGAGTCAACACAAATCAACAGTACCAGAAACGAGAAAGGAAAAATCACGACGGACCCCACAAAAATACAAAGAATTATTAGAGAATACTATGAAAACCTATATGCTAACAAGCTGGGAAACCTAGGAGAAATGGACAACTTCCTAGAAAAATACAACCTTCCAAGATTGACCCAGAAAGAAACAGAAAATCTAAACAGACCAATTACCAGCAACGAAATTGAAGCAGTAATCAAAAAACTACCGAAGAACAAAACCCCCGGGCCAGATGGATTTACCTCGGAATTTTATCAGACATACAGGGAAGACATAATACCCATTCTCCATAAAGTTTTCCAAAAAATAGAGGAGGAGGGGATACTCCCAAACTCATTCTATGAAGGTAACATCACCCTAATACCAAAACCAGGCAAAGACCCCACCAAAAAAGAAAACTACAGACCAATATCCCTGATGAACGTAGATGCAAAAATACACAACAAAATATTAGCAAACCGAATTCAAAAATACATCAAAAGGATCATACACCATGACCAAGTGGGATTCATCCCAGGGATGCAAGGATGGTACAACATTCGAAAGTCCATCAACATCATCCACCACATCAACAAAAAGAAAGACAAAAACCACATGATCATCTCCATAGATATGGAAAAAGCATTTGACAAAGTTCAACATCCATTCATGATAAAAACTCTCAGCAAAATGGGAATAGAGGGCAAGTACCTCAACATAATAAAGGCCATCTATGAAAAACCCTCAGCCAACATTATATTGAACAGCGAGAAGATGAAAGCATTTCCTCTGAGATCGGGAACTAGGCAGGGATGCCCACTCTCCCCACTGTTATTTAACATAGTACTGGAGGTCCTAGCCACGGCAATCAGACAAAAGAAAAAAATACAAGGAATCCAGATTGGTAAAGAAGAACTTATACTGTCACTATTTGCAGATGACATGATACTGTACATAAAAAACCCTAAAGACTCCACCCCAAAACTACTAGAACTGATATAGGAATACAGCAAAGTTGCAGGATACAAAATCAACACACAGAAATCTGTAGCTTCCCTATACACTAACGATGAACAAACAGAAAGAGAAATCAGGAAAACAACTCCATTCACAATTGCATCAAAAAATAAAATAAAATACCTAGGAATAAACCTAACCAAAGAAGTGAAAGACTTATACTCTGAAAACTACAAGTCACTCTTAAGAGAAATTAAAGGGGACACTAACAGATGGAAACTCATCCCATGCTTGTGGCTAGGAAGAATTAATATCATCAAAATGGCCATCCTGCCCAAAGCAATATACAGATTTGATGCAATGCCTATGAAACTACCAGCAACATTCTTCAATGAACTGGCACAAATAATTCAAAATTCATATGGAAACTCCAAAGACCCCGAATAGCCAAAGCAATCCTGAGAAAGAAGAATAAAGTAGGGGGTATCTCACTCCCCAACTTCAAGCTCTACTACAAAGCCATAGTAATCAAGACAATTTGGTACTGGCACAAAAACAGAGCCACAGACCAATGTTAGAGACTTGAGAATCCAGACATTAACACAGACATATATGGTCAATTAATATTTGATAAAGGAGACATGGACATACAATGGTGAAATGACAGTCTCTTCAACAGATGGTGCTGGCAAAACTGGACAGCTACATGGAGGAGAATGAAACTGGACCATTGTCTAACCCCATATACAAAAGTAAACTCAAAATGGATCAAAGACCTGAATGTAAGTCATGAAACCATTAAACTCCTGCAAGAAAACATAGGCAAAAATCTCTTAGACATAAACATGAGTGACCTCTTCTTGAACATATCTCCCCGGGCAATGAAAACAACAGCAAAAATGAACAAGTGAGACTATATTAAGCTGAACAGCTTCTGTACAGCGAAAGACACCATCAACAGAACAAAAAGGAACCCTACAGTATGAGAGAATATATTTGAAAATGACACATCCGATAAAGGCTTGATATCCAGAATATACAAAGAGCTCACACACCTCAACAATCAAAAAACAAATAACCCAATTAAAAAATGGGCAGAGGAACTGAACAGACAGTTCTCCAAAAAAGAAATACAGATGGCCAACAGACACATGAAAAGATGCTCCACATCGCTAATTATCAGAGAAATGCCAAGTAAAACTACAATGAGGTATCACCTCACACCAGTAAGGATGGCTGCCATCCGAAAGACAAACAACAACAAATGTTGGCGAGGCTGTGGAGAAAGGGGAACCCTCCTACACTGCTCATGGGAATGTAAGTTAGTTCAACCATTGTGGAAAGCAGTATGGAGGTACATCAAAATGCTCAAAACAGACCTACCATTTGACCCAGGAATTGCACTCCTAGGAATTTACCCTAAGAATGCAGCAATCAAGTATGAGAAAGATCAGTGCACCCCTATTTTTATCGCAGCACTATTTACAATAGCCAAGAATTGGAAGCAACCTAAATGTCCATCGATAGATGAATGGATAAAGAAGATGTGGTACACTTCATCGAATTTTAAACAAATTGTGTAATTTATTTGAAATTTTAGTACCATTTATTTGGAACATTTATTAAACACAGGTCTAAGTCAGTAAGTAAAAAGCTGCAATAAATAAAAAGAGAGTGTATAAAAATTTATTAACCATTAAAAAAAAAAGAAGAAGTGGTACATATACACAATGGAATACTACTCAGCCCTAAGAAAAAGGCAAATCCTACCATATGCAGCAACATGGATGGAGCTGGAGAGTATTATGCTGAGTGAAACAAGCCAAGCAGACAAAGAGAAATACCAAATGATTTCACTCATCTGTGGAATACAAGAACAAAGGAAAAACTGAAGGAACAAAATAGCAGCAGAATCACAGAACTCAAGAATGGACAAACAGGTACCAAAGGGAAAGGGACTGGGGAAGATGGGTGGGTTGGAAGGGAAAAGGGGGGGTAGAAGAAGGGGGATATTAAGATTAGCATGCATGTGGTGGGGGAGGAAGGGGAGGGCAGTACAAGACAGAAAAGGCAAGTAGTGATTCTACAACATTTTGCTATGCTGATGGACAGTGACTGTAAAGGGGTTTATAGGGGGGACCTGGTATAGGGGAGAGCCTAGTAAACATAATATTCGTCATGTAAGTGTACATTAATGATACCAAAAAAAAAAAAAGGCAGTTCCTGTGTGGTGACCTCCAATGAGTTCTACACAAAGGTATTAAGGGCATATAATAGTGTAGGCAAAGGGTATGTTTGTGTTTATACAGAGGATCAAAGCCTAATTTGGCTACCCGGAAAATGAACTAAGATATGATATGAAAAAGAACTTCCAACATCAGCACTCTCGGGAAGACTCATGCCAGAAGATGATCATCAAAAAACCCCAACAAAGATTCACGCACTGCTACAGCTGTAGATGCACTCATCCCACCAGTTCCTGGACTTGCCATGGGAATGAAGAAGGAGATATCTAAGCTGGCCTGTGCCTACAGTAAAACAACAAATTTGACTGGATCTATACTGTTGGAACTCAACCAAGAATTAGGAGAAGTGCAAATTGTAGCGCTCCAAAATCTTACAACTACAGACTATTTACTGTTAAAAGAACATATGGCATGTGAACAGTCCCCAGGAATGGGTTGTTTTAATTTGTCTGATTTCTCTCAGACTGTTCAAGTTCAGTTGGACAATATCCACCATATCATAGATAAGTTTTCACAAATGCCTAAGATGCCTAACTGGTTTTCTCGGTTTCACTGGAGATTGCTGGTAATTACAGGTATGCTTTGGTTATGTAACTATACTCCTATTATGTTAATGTGTGTGTGCAATTTAATTAGTAGTTTAAAACCTATACATGCTGAAGTTACTCTACAAGAAGATATGTCAAAGAAATAATTAATCTTCCCATGTTTTCTGCCGCCTGCTACTTGTATAGCTTTTCTTCTTCCTTCCTAATTACAACCTCTAAATAGAATTCGTGCCTCAAATTTACTGAGTATCATAATTCTTCCAAGTGGTAAAGATACCTCAAGACAAATGCTGGGCATAGAAGCCACAGGGGATAAATATGCAAAGAAGTAAAAAGCTAACCTTTTCATACAATAAGGCTTCTCTCTCACTTACCAACTTAACATTTCCCCTGTATGGTCCCGGAAGATGACTGGTTAGCCAGAGACGGGTAAGATTCCTCAAGGGAGGAACAACCTAATACAGGCACAGTCGCAGGGGGGCCATCAGATGAGAAATTGGGGATCAACAGAGGTGAGGCTTAGAACCTCACCCCCCCCTGTTTTGAGAGAAATCTTCTGCATCTGTGGATGTTTTCTTGCCCTTGTCTAGCTTGGATTAACACATAGTCTACAGGCACACACCTGATCATCTACATTTGCTCTCTTGCAACACTAAACTATGTTTTCTACCTTTATCTTGTATCTACTTACCACTTCAACATTTTATTAAAAATAATAATAATAAAGAGAGAAATGTGGTATCCACATATAAATCAAGTATAAAAATCAAATGAGTATTCATATTTGAACTGACTGTTTATAGTTCATAATGCATGAGCAAAACCAAAAGTTTCTGTGATTACAGCCCTTGTAATGTTCACCATGTAACTTATTCACTATGTAAGAATTTGTTCTCCATGTAAGAACTTGTTCATTATGCTTCAGAAGATTGGAGACTGACGAAAATTAGGCTTGGGATGAATTAATGATTGTGCATTGAGTATTGACTCCCCTATACAGAATTTTATTGTTGTTAACAACCATCTGATCAATAAATATGAGAGAAGCCCTCAAAAAAAAAAAAAAGAATCAGTGAAACCTGGACCTGGTTCTCTGGTAAATAAACAAAATAGATAAACCCCTAGCCAGACTTATCAAGAAAAAAAGAGTGTTTACACATAAATAGAATCATAAATGAGTAAGGAAAAATCACTATGGGCATGCTGGAAATATGAATAATTATTAGAAAATACTATGAAAAATTATATGCTAACAAATTGGATAATCTAGAAGAAATGGACAACTTTCTAGAAAGAGACAACCTTCCAGGACTGACCCAGGAAGAAACAGAAAATTTGAACAAATTACCAGCAACGAAATTGAACTGGTAATCAAAAAACTACCCAAAAACAAAACTCCTAGTCCAGGTGACTTAACTGCTGAATTTTATCACACATTTAGAGAAGACTTAATACCCATCCTACTTAAAATTTTCCAAAAAGCAGAAGAGAAGGGAATACTTCCAAACTCATTGTATGAGGCCAGCATCACTCTAATAGCAAAACCAGACAAAGACACCACTAAAAAAGAAAATTACAGACCAATATCCCTGATGAACATAGATGTAAAAATGCTCAACAAAATATTAGCAAACTGAATTCAAAAATACACAAAAAGCACTTCCATCATGATTAAGTGGGATTTATTTCAGGGATGCAAGGATGGTGCAATGTTAAAAAATCCATCAACATCATACACCACATCAACAAAAAGGACAAAAATCACATGATCATTTCAGTAGACACTGAAAAATAATTTGACAAAATTCAACATCCATTCATGATAAAAACTCTCAACAAAATGGGTATAGAGGGTAAGTACCTAAACATATAAAGGCAATATATGCCAAACCTACAGCCAACATCAAAATTAACAGCAAAAAGCTGAGAGCTTTTTCTAGATTGGCAACAAGACGCCCACTCTTCGCACTTTAATTCAGCATAGTACTGGAGGTCCTAGCCACAGCAATTCAACAACACAAATAAATAAAAGGCACCTAGATTGATAAGGAAGAAGTTAAACTGTAACTTTTTGCAGACAACATGACATTGTACATTTAAAAAACCCTAAAGAATCCACTCCAAAACTATTAGAACTAATAACTGAATTCAGCAAAGTTGCAGGATACAAAATTAATACACAGAAATCTGTTGCATTCCTATATACTAATGATGAACTAGAAGAAAGAGAAATCAGGGAAACAATTCCATTTACAATTACATCTAAAAAAATTAAATACCTAGGAATAAACCTAACCAGGGAAGTGAAAGATCCAAACCCTGAAACTACAAGACACTCTTGAGTGAAATTAAAGAAGTCAACAATAAATGGAAATACATCCCATGCTCATGGGTAGGAAGAATTAATATTGTAAAAATGGCCATCCTGCCTAACGCAATCTACAGGTTCAATGCAATCCCTATCATATTACCAACAGCATTCTTCAACAAACTAGGAAAAATAGTTCTAAAATTTACACGGAACCATGAAAGATCCTAAATAGCAAAAGAATTCTGAGAAAGGAAGAAAGCTGAGATTACACTCCCCAACTTCAAGCTCTACTACAAAGTCACTGTACTGAAGACAATTTAGTACTGGCACAAGAACAGACCCATAGATCAATGGAACAGAATAGAGAGCCCAGATATAAACCCAACCATATATGGTCAATTATTATTTGATAAAGGAGCCATGGATATACAACGGGGAAATGACAGTCTCTTCAGCAACTGGTGTTGGAAAAACTGGACAGCTGTATGTAAGAGAATGAAACTGGATTACTGTCTAACCCCATACACAAAAGTAAACTTGAAATGGATCAAAGACCTGAATCTAAGTCATGAAACTATAAAACTCTTAGAAGAAAACATAGGCAAAACTCTCTTGAATATAAACATGAGCAACTTTTTTCTGAACACATCTCTCAGGCAAGGGAACAAAAGCAAACATAAACAAATGCAACTACATCAAACTAAAAAGCTTCTGTACAGCAAAGGACACCATCAGCAGAACAAAAAGCCATCCTACAGATATTCATAAATGACATATCTGACAAGGGGTTAACATCCAAAATATATAAAGAACTCACAAGCCTCAACACCCAAAAAGCAAATAACCCTATTAAAAAATGGGTGGAGGATATGAATAGACACTTCTCCAAAGAAGAAATTCAGACAGCCAACAGGCACATGCAAAGATACTCCTCATCACTAATTATCAGGGAAATGCAAATGAAAACCACAATGAGATATCACCTCACACCAGTTAGAATGGCCAGCATTGAAAAGACTAAGAACTACAAATGCTGGCAAGGATGTGGAGAAAGGGAAACCTTCCTATACTGCTGGTGGGAATGTAAATCACTTCAACCATTGTGGAAAGTAATATGGAGGTTCCTCAAAAAACTAAAAAACTAAAAACTAAAAACAGAAATACCATTTGACCCACAAATTCCACTCCTAGGAATTCACCCAAAGAAAACAAGGTCTCAGATTCGAAAAGACACATGTACCCCTATGTTTTTATAGCAGTACTATTTACAGTAGGCAAAATATGGAAGCAACCTAAGTGTCCATCAGTAGATGCATGGATAAAGAAGATGTGGTACATATACACAAGGGAATATTTTTCAGTTGTAAGAAGAAAACAAATCCTACCACTTGCAACAACCTGGATGGAGCTAGAGGGTATTATGCTCAGTGAAATAAGCCATGCGCAGAAAGACAAGTACCAAAGATTTCATTCATCTGTGGAGTATAATAACAAAGCAAAACTGAAGGAACAAAACAGCTGCAGAGTCACAGACTCCAATAGACCACCGGTTACCAAAGGGAAGGAGGTGGGGAGGGTTGATGGGGAGGGAGGGAGAAGGGAATTAAAGGGCATTATGATTAACACACATAATGTAGGGGGGTTATGGGGAAGGCAGTATAGCACAAAGAAGGCAAGGAGTAACTCTATAGAATCTTACTACACTGATGGACAGTGACTGCAATGGGGTATGTGTTGGGGGGGACTCGATATTATGGGTGAATGTAGTAACCAAAATGTTGCTCATGTGAAACCTTCATAAGATTGTACCTCAATGATACCTTAATAAAAAAAAATCACAGCCTGGGTTTTTACAAAAGCCATTCTGCCTAGTCCTTTCTTGCCCCAGCACTGCATGGCTGCTAAAGTATTTGCCTACAGTTTTAGTTTCCTAGCTATTGCTTTCTGCTGCAGTTTCTTGAATTCCTGTCCTTCACTTGCATAATTTAAGGTTGGATAATTTCTTAAGAGGAGATTACACAGATACTGTGGTTTTATGCTGAGATTTACTTCTCAAGTCCTAAGCACTTTAATAGTACCAAACTCCAACCTCTCCCTTCTCACCCAGTGGGGACTAAAACTTTCTCTTAGGACTCTAATCTCCAACACTGTTAATTAGACAATATCCTCCGATAAAGTCTTTAAAGTTCAGTGTAGAAATACAGATTCAAAGTTAATTTTCCTTCATACTATGAAGGCATTTCTCGATTATTTTTATAGTTTCTTGAGTTGCTAATATGCAATTTTATGCAAAAAAGACAAGAACTCTGTTGTTCTCTTGACTCTAGAAACATTCAAGATCTTATTTTTCTTTCATGGTTTGAAATTTATATAACTGTGTCTAGGTATAGGGGTGTTTTTATTTATCCAACTCAACCTTTGGTTGACTTCTTCAGTAGGAAAACTTCAAGTAATTTTTATTTATCTGAATTTTCTTCTGTTACTACTCTTATTATACAAATTAGAACTCCTGGATTGATCGTCTGTGTCTGTCAGCAGTCACCGCTTACTCTCCAACTTTTAGTCTTTTGCTTCATATTAATGGAGACTTCTTCAAATTTTCTTCCAAAACCTTATGTACATATCTTTCTATATCTATTGCTATCTAATTTGGATTACTTATTTTTTTAATTTCTAAAAAGAATTCTTATTCTCTGGTCTTTACTCATAGTAGGCTGTTATCTTTTCCTCAAGTATCTTTGAGGTATAATTCTGGAAGGACAAACAATATGTAGGCAGTGGTAATTGTCTCTAGGAAGGATAACTCAGGCCTGGGCGTAGGAGTGGAGCTACTGTATAATTTGAATTTCACTGTGCATGTAGTCTAATTTTTAAAACTTAGCCAATAAATATCTCTGAAAATACTAATTTAAATTATTTTGTCTTTGGTTTTTCTCTTGGGTCTGGGATCAGGTATTTGATTGTCCATCATGTCCTCTCTCTTTGAGACTGCTATTTTCTTCCAACATTTGATATTCCTTGGTAGTCTGTTCACAGGTATAAATGAAAACTATGCTAACTGGGGTAGGTAAATAGTATGGGTTTCCACTGCCATCATTTGAACTTGTTTTTCCCTTGGATAGGAGTGCAGTTGTGGCTCTGAGCACATGGGTAGGACATTTTTGATAAAACGCTTCCTTTTGTGATGAGTAGGCAAGGAACAATCAGAGAAGATGGAGATGCTTACTATATAGATTATTTGCAAAAATTACTGCAATCATTTCTCTTCCTGTATCTACAGCCTTTGTAACATGGCATTGTAATTTTTCCCACCAAGAGGTAGAGTTGACTTCCTTATCCCTTGAATCTGGGTAGACCCTGCAATTTGCTTTAGCCAACAAAACTCCAACAGATTTAGTGATGTGTTGATTCCAATCTAGTCCTTAAGATTCGTTGAATGCTTTTCCTCAATCTCTTGAAAACCTAGCTAATGACTATGTGAACATCCCAGGACAGCCTGAATGAGAATGACATCAAAAGGAACAGAGATGAGCCATCCCTAGGTTAGGCCATCCTCATTCATTGCCTGGCAGGTGACCCAGCAACTACCTGTGAATGTGTGAATGAGCCCATCAAAGACCAGAAGATCCCAGCTGAGCCTATCTCAAACTATAATCGTAAGCTAAGTAAATACTTGCCATTTTCAACTACAAAGTTTTATAATAGTATCTGACTGATACACTCCTCCCACCTACCCCAAATACCAGAATGAAAAGAATGCTGTCATTCTGAATGCTTACATCTATACCAAGAGCCCTAGGCCCCACCAGAAAGTTTTCAGTTTCTTTAGAAATCAGCTCTCTTCCCACACTGCCAATCGTTCTGTACATTCCAGGGAGGAGCAACCGTGGACTTTGTCAAATTACCTTCCCACTTTTTCCTCCACTCCTCACTCCTCCTTCTATCTCCTGACAGCAATTTTGTGACCTTTACTAGAACTTTATCAGAAAGAATAGTCCTATATCCATAGAAGCTTTCCCCTTTTATTCTTCACTCTATAAGGGATTTATTCCCTTTTGTATTTTGTGTGTGTGTGTGTGTGTGTGTGCCGGTTTAAGTTTCATTGGGAAATGTACATAGAAAAGAGGGTAAAAACATTTATGTACAGTTAAAGAATAATGATAAAATTATTAATGCCTTATGTACCTATTCCCTATGTGCCTATGTGCCTCTTAAATGTATATTTAAATTCCCTTAATTTCCTTTAATTCCCTTAAATTCCCTATGTGCCTCTTAAATGTGTATTTATTTTACTCCCAGGAAAAAAAAAAACACTGACATGATTTTATCTTAATCATTGCTTTTCTTATGGTTTTACTAGCAATGCTAGAATCTGTAAGCAATATATTTAGTTTTTTAAAAAATGAATAAAAGGCATAAACACAACTGTCTAAGGAAAAGGAAATATTGCCACCATCAGATAAAAGCTCCCCAGACATAAATAAGCTGAATAGTCTCTGGATAATACATAAAATTTCAGTAGAAATTTCACTTTTTAAAAGTTGCTAAGAGATAAATCTTAAAACCCCTTATCCCAAGAAAAAAGTTCTATAACTATGCATGGTGATGGATGTTCACTAGATCTTTTGTAGCGATCATTTTGCAACTTTCACTTTGTACTTACCAGCTTTACTGAGAGTGTATCAGCCCTTTCTGAGAAATGCAATGGACAAGACATGAGTGAGTCCTGGGAATCAGTGGGACTTGGCAGTTTGGGTTACCTGGCAGGACTATAATGTGAACTAGAGATTAGACATCCAGAATGAAAACAGCTAAAGAGAATAGACCTATATTTCAGCTCCCAGGCTCACCATGCCTGCCACCATCTCCCAGAAGTTCAGAACAGAAGACTTCTGTTGGATGACATGAGTGTTCTCATCAACTGATTCAGGCAGTAAGAATGAAGGGGAGAAGAGAAATGACATCTGATCATGTCAGGATATGCTTAGTGCAGATTAAAAGTGGAATCAGAATCATCTGACCTTTTGTTTTCAGCTTTAAATGTAATAAAAAGGCAGTAGGAATATTAATGATGGCAGCCCTCAATAAATTCATCTCCAGGTCGACCTCTCTCACATACTCCTGACTCATACCCTTTTTAGCATTTCCACTTAGATTTGCTAATGGGTATCTGAAACTCAAATGTCCAAGATGAATTTCTAACCTCACTTCTCCACCCATCAATGTTTTTAAATGCAGCCTTCTCCATTTCAGATGATAGTAAACCCATCCATCCAGGGGCTCCTGACAAAACTTTGAGCTCATCCTTAACTCCTTTCTCTCACATGTCCCATCTAACTCATCAGGAAAGTCCTCTTGGTTGTACCTTCAAGATGTATCAGAATCCAACAAATGCCACCACCTCCACTGCCACCTGTCTGGTCCAAGATACACTGTCTCTCATCTGGATTACTGTAGCAGCCTCCCAGCTCTTCTGCCTGGTTTTACCCTTGTGCCCTACAGTCTATTTTCAACAGGAGTAGGGTGATCCAAGAGGTAAATGTGTTCATTCCTTTATTCACCAATTATTTACAGAACCCCTGCAGAGTACCGGACACTGTGCTAGATACTTGGCATACATCAATAAACAAAACAAAGATATGTGTACCTTTCATGGGGCTTAGTGAATATACCAAGGTTCTAGACATGCTTCCACCTTAAAGCATTGCTCCAGCTATTTCTTCAGCCAATATCACTTTACCCCAAATACCTACTCAGCCAAATCCTCACCTCCTTCAAGTTGTTACTGACATTCTGCCTTCTCAATGAGACCAAACCAGACAATCCTACTTAATATTACAATCTGCCTCCTACCCCTGACACACAGCCCTAATTTTTATTTTCCCAGAACACCGAACATCTTCTAACATGTTATGTAACTACAGGTTTAGTGTTTGTTTTCCTTTGCCCCATAATAGAACACAAGCCCCAAGAGGGGCACACGTATCTTTGTATGTGTGCCAATGCCTAGCAGAGTGTCTAGTACATAGTAGGAGAGCTCTGTGTATGTTTGGTAAATAAAGGAATGAATATATCCTCTTGGCTCCCCCTGCCCCAATGTGAACTGTTTGTTCTCTATGTCTGGTACACAACTATACGCCGAGTTCTTAGGACCCTGCTGGAGATTCCTTTTGCCTCTTCCCTGTATTTCCTTTCTTGGTTTAGTCTCCTACTTAAATAGAGCATATTCTCCTCTAGCTTCTAAATAAAGGGTATATAAAAGGTACATTTTTGAGAACTTGCATATGTGAAAATCTATTTTATACTCACTTTGATGATAGTTCAGTTGGTTATATAATTGTGTTGGAAATATATTTTTGGAATTTTGCCTGCATGCTTGTGGTGTTTCTGTTAAGATACCCAAATCATTTTGATTCCTTATCTTTTGTATGTGACTTATTTTTTAATTTGGAAGTTTGTAGAATCTTGTTTTTTGTATCCAGTGTTCTGAAATTTTACAACCACGAGATTTATTTTTCAGTCTACTTTTCTAGAATTGGAATCTAAGCATGTGGGTGGGTTTTGTAGACTTGAGGGAAACAAGGACCTTTAGGGAGAAAAACTCCAATGTTAAAATTATTGAATCTTTTTTTCTTGAGCTGTTCAAATTCTCTAGAGAGAAGCCTACTCTATCCTTCCTAGAGGGGAGGACTGTGGTTCCTAACTTTCTGGGAGCAGAGCAGTATCTCTATTTTCAGAATTGATTATTAGTAAGGTTAATCTTTCCTTTTTGTGAATGATACCCATTCCTTCAACTTACGGGCCTTCTTTTTTCCTCTGAAGAATAGAGTTCCAGACTTCTGGGGAGGGTCAAGGGCAGCTGCCTAGTAGTGGGTAGTGGGTACAGAAATCCAGAGGTTCCAGAAAGACAGACTTGAAAAACGATGGGTGAAATTATTAACAAAATAATCTGAGAAGAATCCTTGCAGAACTGAAACACATGGATTGCCTGAGTGAAAGTTCAGAAAAGTGGATGAAAATATATCCAGACCAAGCCTCTTAAACAGCATTCACTTAGTCCTCTATTTCAAATACTAGACCCATTTCTAGTTTCAGACGTACCTGATACTACTTTCCTGTGACTTTTGATGATTCTGCAGTGTACCTCAGACTGGTTTCCAGTTATCCCCATAGCCAATATGATTTTGGGTTTCTCGGTTCTGCTAGATCACTCATTATTTGTGTATCTGTTATTTAACATCCCAAAATGTATTGTAATTTTCTCCTTTCCTATTATCCCCTTTCTTATCAGCTTATATCTCTTAAAAGCTAATTCCATAGCTTTAATGGAATATTAGGAACAGTGAAATTAAAATTAAATGCATGTGTTCAATCTTCCATCTTAACCTGAAGCCTCTCTTCTTTTTTGTTGTTCTTCAAGTGGGGATTTGTAAAGTGGGGAGAAGGGAATTGGGCTAATCATTAACTTAAACTGCAGGCTTCAACCACAATCAGATATTAAATTGCAATTTTAACTTATAAAATATATGTTTTAATTCAAAACATTTGATACAAATTTTAAGCAAATGCACTGAAAAAGATATTGAAATTCATAATTACATTAGAAATAATTTAGATACATACACTTTATATGAACCTGTTTCCTACTTATTTTTTTGAGCATCTTAACTGTGTATTTCAAATTTTACATGTTGACATATATATATGATAATAGTCATATCTAGGTGCTTAGCATATAACACATTGGTACAGCAGCAAAAATTAAAAAATCTAAACACATACTGCATTTAAATTATATATCTTCTGAAAATGAAGCACACAATAGTAAGTTGTGAAGAACATTCAATTTTGTTAAAGACCAATAACACTTTTTTGTAAAAAATTATTTAATAGGATCTTCTTGGCAAGTGGCAAAAATCATTTAAGTTTACCTTCAGTAATGGTGTCCTTGTATAAATAAATAGATTACCTTTATTTTAGTGCAATTGCTTTCAAAAACTGAATTAAAAGAAGGCCAAAATGGTCTCCTAACACCAAATAAAGGTTTTCATCTCTACTCAAAGGGGATCTTGTTTCTGTAGCTACTGTTAAATTATAGTACAGTCAAGTACTGCCTTTATTAAAGTCTCAAACTAGTTTTCAGGATTATTTTTGTTCTTTTATAAATAGTTAGAATTCACAGAAAGACATAATGATAAGCAGTTTA
Organism: Manis pentadactyla; assembly: GCF_030020395.1. Classification (NCBI taxonomy): domain Eukaryota; kingdom Metazoa; phylum Chordata; class Mammalia; order Pholidota; family Manidae; genus Manis; species Manis pentadactyla. Next base: position 103,418,857 of record NC_080023.1, read on the forward strand.
TCTCCCAATTCACTGGCAAAACTATTTCTCATAGACTGAAGCAATAGACTATTTAACTTTCCCCAAAGTTGAATAAGCAGTAGAGTGTAGTGGTAAAGAAGGCAGGCTCTGAAGTCATTCATTCAACAAATATTTTCTGAGCACTTGTGATATGCCTGCTAGATACAATGGTGAGCAAAAATAGACTGATTTCATAGAATTTCTAATCTAAGAGATTTCAAACTGGTGGCCTGTGTTCTCTTGTTGTGTTGTGTTCTTGGTTTTATCTTTGTTGTTGTTTGATTTAAATTAGAATTCCTTTTGATAGTGACTTTTACCCATTGGTTTAGGACCAGTATCTGCTACTGTTTTTATATCATGCACAAAGGCCTCAGATATTCATATCTTCTGCCCAAATCCTGCCACCATTAGGTTTTGTGTCCTCTGTTCTAGTGAGTCAGGCCAACCTGGGTTTAAGCCCCAACTCTGTTGTACATTGTGTGACCCTGAACAAGTTAATTGACTAGCCAAAACCTCAGTTGTCTCTTGTGTAAAATGAAAATAATAGCACCTATTTCACAGGGTTACTAAACATAAAAATAATATGTAAAATATTTAGCACAGTGACACATAGATCAGATAATATAATTATAGGTAATATATTCCTAGTTCAGTAATGAACAGAAGCAGTTTATCATTGTTTTTAATTCAGATGAGGCTTTTAAAAAATAAATTTTAGGTACTATCTAAACATAATGTCTTCTTACATTGCAGTTTTCCCAACTATTTGTTAATGGTACTATCTTGCCTAAAACATATGGCAATGATCTAGAGAAGTTTGGGAGGGCTATTAGGCACTTGACATAATATGTTGATGTATAGGTGATATTTATGCCTGTTAACTGAATTTATTTCACCCAGAGTAACTCAGTTACTGTAACCCATGCTCCTCAAGACAGTCTATCAAACTGTAAAACACTTTTCCAATGAATCATGACTGAAGCAATGGAAAGTACTTACGTAGTGTCTGGTTTATTGTGACTTTGTCTAAGAGGTTTGAAAAATGATTTTATTTTACACTGACATCATTCCTTTGAAATAAGGAAGGGAGGACTTCAAACTTAATCTCATGCAAGACAAATCACAAGGTAAAGAGAGAATAAATGGCTCTGAATATGCTTGAAAAATGGACGGAACTTGACCTCTACCATCATTCCATTTATTAGACTGTGGGCATGGAAAATGACTTTGATTTTGGAATGTAAAGATGCAACTGTAACCTAACACTGATTAATTAATTCACTGGATAAGTACTTATTGAGCTTTTTATTATGAACCACATACAGTTTAAGACACTTGGGACATAAAGGACAACAATTTTATTTCTGCTCTTGTAGACCTTATAATTTCTTGGTGAAGGGGAGCAGAAATAACTAAGTATATTCATTCAGAGCAAGTTAATTTCAGAGGGTGAAAAGAGCTAAGAATAAAATAAAGCATGTGATAATGGCTAGCAAGGGAGTAATGTCAGGAACACTGTCAAGCAGAGTAGAAAGTTCTGGGTGTTCCTTCCTCCCACAAACAGACCAATCCAGCAATAATTCATGGGCAAATTTTCCTTATGAGGAATCCAGAACCTAAAAAAAAGGCTCCTGCACCCTCAGCAAAACACAAAACCAGAGTTAAGCCAGTAAGGAAATTCAGAAAAACCTCTAGCCAGATTTGCTAATCCCAGTGCTGCACCATATGATCATAAAGAGGTTCCATAGGTACCAGCTTCTCCAAGAAGAGGAAAGAGGTTGGTTCATATATCCAGTACTATTACTACAACTTACCAAAGGAGTACCCCAGGGGGTGGCTTTGGGATTGTAGACCCCAAAACCAAGAGTCAGGAAAAATAAGGAATTAGGTAAAGATACTTCAAGCAAGGGAATAAGATATATCTCCAGAAACTGACCCCAATGAAATGGAATTATATTAATTATAAAATGGAGAATTCAAAATTACTGTCATAAAGATGCTTACCAAGGTCAAGAGAACAACACATGAACAAAGTGAGAATTTCTACAAAGAGGTAGATAACACTAAAGAGTACCACACATTAATCATGGAGGTAAAGAATACAATAATTAAACTGAAAAATTTACTAGAGGGGCTCAACATTAGACTGGATAAAGAAAAAGAATCTGTGAACCCAAAGATAGGTAATTGGAAATAATTGATCAGAGAAACAAAAAGAAAAAAAGAATGAGAAAAAGTAAAGTGTAAGGGACTTATGGGACACCATCATGCATACCCATATATACAATTGGATTTCCCAGAAAGGGATGAGAAAAAGGACTAGAGAGTTTATTCAAAGAAATAATGACTGAAAACTTCCTTAATCTGGGGAAGGAAACAGACATCTAGAGCAAAGAATCCCAAAAGATGCCAGAGAAATCCACCTCAAGGCACAGTGTAATCAAATTGTCAAAAGTCATAATGAGAGAGAATTTTGAAAGCAGCAAAGGAAGAACCGTCTCACAATAAGGCTATTATAGGATTTTTCAGCAGAAACCTTGAAGGCTGGAAGAGTGATGATATATTACAAGTGCTGAAAGAAAAATCTGCCAACAAAAAAATGCTATAACCAGCAAAAGTGTCCTTCAAAAATGAAGGAAAGATAAAAGCTTTCCCAGACAAACAAAGGCTGTGAGAGTTCACCACCACTAAACCTACTTTACAAGAACTGCTAAGAGAAGTTCAAGTTGAAACAAAAGGATACTAAACAAAATAGGATAGCATAAGAAAGTATGAAACTCAGTAGAGCTAAATATATAGATAAATACAGAATATTGTTTTATAATGGTAGTGGGTAAATCACTTTTAATTCTAGTATAAAAGTTAGAACACAAACATATTAAAAACAACTCTTAAAAATGTTAAAAGATACTGCTATCTGTGAAGACTGCATGGGATTGATAAATTCCAAGGAATTTATCCAGTACTAGTACTACAACTTTACTAAGGGAGTACCCCAGGGTGTGGCTTTGGATTTTAGATCCCAAAACCACAAGTCAAGGAAAATAAGGAATTAGGTAAAGATACTCCAAGGAATTTATCAAGAGTGGGAGAGAAACAATATGGAGAGATGCGTGAAGGGTGCTTCATCTCTTGTAATTTTTTCATTGCTTGGATGTTCTTAACATGTTTGTTTGATATATTATTAACTATACCCTTTGTGCAGCTAAAATACACCATTTTTAATTTAAAAAGAGATATTGCTATCACAATTTAAACCTTTTCATATTGTATAGCATAAAAACTATACTTCAACATACCCCCCTCTTTAATATGTTAAAAAACTTGTAATGTTTAACTTATTGGCTTAAAATAATGTTATAGCTATAAAATATTTTTATGTAAAGCCCAAGACAACACAAAATATTACCTATAGAAGTTATACAAAAGAAAATCAACAAAACATGAAGACAGCAAGAGGAAAACACAGAAAAAGAACCACAAGACTAACAGAAAACATTAAAATGCCAATAGTAAATCCTTTCTATCAATAATTACTTTAAGTGTAATAGATTTAAATCTCCAATTAAGAGACATAGAGTGGCTAAATGGATTTAAAAGAAAAAACAAGAACCAACTCTATTTTATCAACAGGAAAGTCACATTAGATTTAAAGACACAAATAGGCTGAAAATAAAGTGGTGGGAAAAAGGATATTCCATGTAAACAGTAACCAAAAGGCAGCATTGGTGGTTTTATTTCTATCAGACAAATTAAGTCTGAACTTAAATTCAGACTGTCAAAAACTGTCACAAGAAACAAAGGAAAATATTATGTAATGCTAAGTCAATCCACTAGGCAGTTGTAACAATTTTACATGTGCCCAAATATTAGAGCACATAAATATATAAAGCAAACATTGACAGAACTGAAGAGAGACATAGCAATGCAATAGTAGGATACTTCAATATCCCACTTTTGATAATGGATGGAACATCCAGATAGAATATCAATAAAGAAACAAAGAATTTGAACAACACTGTAGACCAAACAAACCTAACAGACATAAACATAACACTCTACCCAACAGTAGCAGAATACACATTCTTCTCAATTGTATACAGATCCTTCTGTAAGAATACTAGTTGGGCCCAAAACCCACCTTAACAAATTTAAGAAAATTGAAATCATATCAAGTATCTTTTTTGACTACAGTGGAATGAGACTAGAAATCAATAGCAGAAGGGAAAACTGAAAAATTCACAAATATATGGAAATTATAACAGACTCTTAAATAACCATACAGTCAAGAAATCAAAAAGGAAATTTAAAAATACCTCAAGAGAAGAGAAGGCTCTTATATGATGCAGCAAGTTATATGCCAAGAAACTTGATAACATAGAAGAATGGAAAAATTACTAGAAACATGTAACCTGCCAACACTAAATCATAAAGAAATAGAAAATCTGAATAGACCTATTACTAATATAGTGATTGGATCAGTAATCAAAAACGTCCAGAGAAAAATACATAACCAGATGACTTCACGGGTGCTTTCTACCAAATATTTAAAGAATTCATGCCAATATTTTTCAAAGTCTTCCCAAAAATTGAAGAGAGCAGGACACTTCCAAAATCATTGTATGAGGTCAGCATTACCATATCATACAAAAGTCTGACAAAGACACCATAAAAAAAGGAAAACACATTCCAATTATCTCTGATGAACATAGGTTTGATTTGCTAGTATTTTATTAAGGATTTTTGCATCTAACAGTACATTTAAAGGATCATACACCATGACCAAGTGGGACTCCTCCCTAGGATGCAAGGATGTTTCAACATATGAAAACTAATTAATGTGATAAACCACATTAAAAGAGTAAAGCATTCAAATCACACAGTCATCTCAATAGATTCAGAGAAAGCATTTGACAAAATTCTATACCTTTTCAAGTTAAGAACTCTCAACAAACTAAGAATAGAATGAAAGTACCTCAACAAAATAAAGGATATATATGAAAATACCACAGGTAACATCATACCCAAAAGTGAGAAACTAAAAGCTTGTCCTCTAAGATTAGAAATGACATAAGGATGCCCATTCTCACCACTTCTATCAACGTAGCACTGGAAGTTCTAGCCAGAGTAATTAGGCAAGAAAAGCAATAAAAGGCACCCCAATCAGAAAGGAAGAAGAAAATTTGTCTCTCTTTGAGGTGAAATGATCTTATATAATACCCTAAAGACTACCAAAAACTATTAGAATGAATCAATTCAATAAAGTTGCAGAATATAAGATCAACATACAAAACTAGTTGCTTTTCTATATATCAGAAACTATCTGAAAATGAAATTAGAAAAATAATCCCATTTGCAATGCCACCAAAAAGAATAAAACATTTAGGAATAAACTTGACTAAGGAGTTGAGATACTTGTACACCAAAAACTATAAAACATTGATGAAATGAAGAGGATACAAATGGAAAGACATCCAGTGTTCATCGATTAGAAGATGTAACATGTTTTTGAATGTCCATACTGCCCAAAGTGATATACAGATTCAATGCAATCTCCATCAAAATCCCAATGGCATTTTTTTACAGAAATACTCAGGCATCAAAAACAAAAATAAATAAATTGTACTACATCAAACTACAAAGTGTCTATACAACAAAGGAAACAACCAACAGATGGACAATATAACCTATAGAATGGCAAAAATTATTTGCAAACTACATACCCAACAACAGATTAATCTCCAAAATACATGGGGAACTCCTGCAACTCAATTTAAAAATGGACTAAGGGAATTTAAGAACACACCTGGGGGAGATGTTCAAGATGGTGGTGTGAGAGGTGAGATAGAGAATTCCTCCCAAAACCACATATAGTGTGAAAATATAGTTAATACAACGTCCTAAAACAGCAACAGGAAAGAAGGCTTCACCAGACTGCATACAGACCTCACAAACAGAGCAGATCTCACGAAACAGGATAATGTACGAAAGCCTTGATCTTGCGAGACACAAGCGCTTACCCACCTCAGCCAGAGCAGGGATGGGGTGGAAGCCTAAGACTGCTGAACACCCAGCCCTGGAGGTAGCATTGGAGCACAAGCCTACATTGTGTGGTGCTCTGGAGGATGATGGGCTTGGGGAGCTGGGACAGGCCGAGTGCTTGAGAGACTGAGATTCTGGCCATTTGTGGAGGAAAGGGATCCACATCTGGTCGCTCTGGGACAAAGGAAAAGGGGGGCAGTCTGAGAGGCTTCCTAACAGGGAGAGGACTGCTGGAGGGTCGGGGTTTGCACAGAGCTTGCTGCGCGGGAGAAGGAATAGGTGGACAAGGTTGTCCAGGCGCTCTCTGCCCAGTAGGTTGGGAACTTTGAGGAGCTACAGGTGCTCCATCCCCCAGGCTGCCTACTCAACTTCAAGGCCCCATACTGTGACAAGCAGCTTGCTGCACCTTCCTCCTGGCATGCCGGCACCTGCTCCCAAACTGGCAGTCACTGCGCTGGCATCAGGCCAGCCAGAGGGAGGCCCCACCTACAACAGCTGGAGACGCCAAGCACAGAGGCTTACACCTGTGTGTTCAGCCCACTGGCTCTGACACTGGAGATAGGCACTGCAGCCAGGAATTGGGAAACAGCACTTTCCTCCCCCCAGGCACCAGCGCCGCTCCCCTACCACCCCCAACCTCACTATAGGGGCTGAGCAGCTCCAGAGACTAGAGATTCTGGACACTAAAGGGCATCACATAGAATTATGAAATGTCCAAGGAACCTGGTTCAGACCAAAATCTCACAAACCTGAGAAAAAGGACTAAATGAAACTGAACTCACCAATCTTCCTGAAAAAGAATTCAAAATAAAAATAAAAAACATACTCATGGAGGTACAGAAAAATATTCAAGAACTCAGGGATGAATTTAGATGGAGATTCAATCATTAAGAAATTCCATAACTGAAATGAAATACAATGGAGGGATCTAAAAGCAGATTAGATGTAGTAGAGGAGACCGTATATGGAATAGGAATTAGAGAAGAGGAATACAAAGAAGCTGAGGCACAGAGAGAAAAAAGGATCTCTAAGAATGAAAGAATATTGAGAGAACTGTGTGACCAATCCAAACGGAACAATATCAGCACTATAGGGATACCAGAAGAAGAAGAAGAGAGAGAAAAAGAGATAGAAAGTGTCCTTGGGGAGGTAATTGCTGAAAACTTCCCCAATTTGGGGAAGGACATAGTCTCTCAAGCCATGGACATGCACAGATCTCCCAACACAAGGAACCCAAGGAAGACAACATCAAGACATATAATAATTAAAATGGCAAAGATCAAAGATAAAGAAAGACTTTTAAAAGCAGCTAGAGAGAGAAAAAACATCACATACAAAGGAAAACACATCAGGCTATCATCAGAAACCTTACAGGCCAGAAGGGAGTGGCATGATATCTTTAATGCAATGAAGCAGAAGGGCCTCAAACTAAGAATATTCTACCTGGCAAGGTTATGATTTAAATTTGAAAGAGGAATTGAACAATTTTCACATAAGCAAAAGCTGAGAGAATTTACCTCCCACAAACCACCTCTACAGTGCATTTTGGAGGGACTGCTATATTTGGAAGTATTCCTAAGGCTAAATAGATGTCACCCAAGGGATAGGCAAAGAGTATAGAATATTAACCTAACATATAAAGAATGGAGGAGGAGGAAAAAGGAAGAAAAAAAAAGAACCTTTAGGTTGTGTTTGTAATAGCATATGAAGTGAGTTAAATTAGACTGTTAGATAGTAAGGGAATTACCCTTGAACCTTTGGTGACCATGAATCTAAAGCTTGCAATGGCAATAAGTACATACCTATCGATAATCACCCTAAATGTAAATGATCTGAATGCACCAATCAAAAGACATAGAGTCACTGAATGGATAAAAAACAAGACCCATCTATATGCTGCCTACAAGAGACTCACTTCAAACCCAAAGACATACACAGATTGAAAGTAAAGGGATAGAAAAAGATGTTTCATGCAACTAATAAGGAGAAAAAAAGCAGGAGTTGCAGTACTTTTATCAGACAAAATAGACTTTAAAACAAAGAAAGTAACAAGAGACAAAGAAGGACATTACATAATGATAAAAGGGTCAGTCCAACAAGAGGATATAACTATTATAAATACCTATGCACCGAACACAGGATCACCTACATATGTGAAACAAATACTAACAGAATTAAAGGGGGAAATATAATGTAGTGCACTCATTTTAGGAGACTTCAACACACCACTCACTCCAAAGGACAGATCAACCAGACATAAAATAAGTAAGGACACAGAGGTACTGAACAATGCATGAGAACAGATGGACCTAACAGACATCTACAGAACACTCCACCTAAAAGCAGCAGGATACACATTCTTCTTAAGTATACATGGAACAATTTCCAGAATAGATCACATGCTAGGCCACAAAAAGAGCCTAAGTAAATTCAGAAGGATTGAAATTATGTCAACCAGCTTCTTAGACCACAAAGATATGAAACTAGAAATAAATTACACAAAGAAAATGAAAAAGCCCACAAACACATGGAGGCTTAATACCATGCTCCTAAATAATCAATGGATCAATGACCAAATAAAAACAGAGATCAAGTAATAAATGGAAACAAATGACAACAATAATTCAACACTGCAAAATTTGTGGGACACAATGAAGGCCATGCTGAGAGGGAAGTATATTGCAATACAGGCCTAACTCAGGAAAGAAGAACAATCCCATATGAACAGTCTAAACTCACAATTAATGAAACTAGAAAAGGGAGAACAAATGAGGCCCAAAGTCAGTAGAAGGAGGGACATAATAAAGATTACAGCAGAAATAAATAAAATCGAGAAGAGAAGAATAAAACAATAGAAAGAATCAATGGAAGCAGGAGCTGATTCTTTGAGAAAATAAACAAAATAGATAAACCCCTAGCTAGACTTATCAAGAAAAAAGAGACTCTACACACATAAACAGAATCAGAAATGAGAAAGAAAATATCACTATGTACACAACTGCAATACAAAGAATTATGAGAGAATACTATGAAAAATTATATGGTACCAAACTGGATAACCTAGAAGAAATGGACAACTTTCTAGAAAAATACAACCTTCCAAAGCTGACCAAGAAAGAAACAGAAATTCTGAATAGACCAATTACCAGCGAAGAAATTGAATTGGTAATCAATAACTACCCAAAATCAAAACTCCCAGGCCAGATGGATACAGAGCTGAATTTTATCAAACATTTAGTGAAGACCTAATACCCATCCTCCTTGAAGTTTTCCAAAAAGTAGAAGAGGAGGGAATACTCCCAGACTCATTCTATGAGGCCAACATAACTCTAACATCAAAACCAGGCAAAGACACCACAAAAAAAAGAAAATTACAGACCAATATGCCTGATGAACATAGATGCAAAATAGTAAGCAAAATATTAGCGAACCGAATTCAAAAATACATCAAAAAGATCATCCATCGTGATCAAGTGGGATTCATCCCAGAGATGCAAAGATGGTACAACATTCGAAAATCCATCAACATCATCCACTACATCAACAAAAAGAACAAAAAACTCAAGATCACCTCCATAGATGCTGAAAAAGCATTTGACAAATTTTAACATCCATTTATGATAAAAACTCTAAACAAAATGGGTATAGAGGGCAAGTACCTCAACATAATAAAGGCCATATATGACAAACCCATGGCCAACATTATACTTAACACTGAGAAGCTGAAAACTTTTCCTTTAAGATTGGGAACAAGACAAGGATGCCAGGCTCCCCACTTTTATTCAGCATAATTCTGGAGGTCCTAGCCACAGCAATCAGACAACACAAAGAAATAAAAGGCATCCAGATTGGTAAGGAAGAGGTCAAAATGTATTTGTTTGCTGATGATATGATATTGTACATAAGAAACCCTAAAGAATCCACCCCAAAACTACTAGATATAATATCTGAATTCAGCAAAGTTGTGGGATACAAAATTAATACACAGAAATCTGTTGCATTCCTATACAACAATGACGAACTAGAAGAAAGAGAAATCAGGAAAACAATTACATTCACAATTGCATCAAAAAGAATAAAATGCCTAGGAATAAATCTAACCAAGGAAGTGAAAGACTTATACCCTGAAAACTACAAGACACTCATGAGAGACGTTAAAGAAGATACCAATAAATGGAAACACATCTGTGCTCATGGGTAGGAAGAATTAATATTGTCAAACGGCCATCCTGCATAAAGCAATCTACAGATTCAATGCAATCCCTATCAAAATACAAACTATAGCAAATAGTTCTAAAATTCATATGGAACCACAAAAGACCCTGAATAGCCAAAGCAATCCTAAGAAGGAAGAATAAAGCAGGGGGAATTGTGTTCTGTGACTTCAAGCTCTAGTTCAAAGCCACAGTAATTAAGACAATTTGGTACTGGCACAAGAACAGACCCATAGACCAATGGAAAAGACTAGAGAGCCCAGATATAAACCCAACCACATATGGTCAATTAATATATGATAAAGGAGCCATGGATATACAATGGGGAAATGACAGCCTCTTCAACAGCTAGTGTTGGCAAAACTGGACAGCTACATATAAGAGAATGAAACTGGATCATTGTCTAACCCCATACACAAAAGTAAATTCGAAATGGATCGAAGACCTGAATGTAAGTCATGAAACCATAAAACTCTTAGAAAAAAAATAGTCAAAAATCTCCTGGACATAAACATAAGCAATGTCTTCATGAATATATCTCCCCAGGCAAGGGAAACAAAAGCAGAAATGAACAAGTGGGACTATATCAAACTAAAAAGCTTCTGTACAGCAAAGAACACCATCAGTAGAATAAAAAGACATCCTATAGTATGGAAGAATATATTCATAAATGACATATCTGATAAGGGGTTGACATCCGAATTCTATGAAGATCTCATATACCTCAACAAACAAATGGCAGATAAGCCAATTAAAAAGTGGGCAGAGGATCTGAACAGACACTTCTCCAAAGAAGAAATGCAGATGGCCAACAGGCACATGAAAATATGCTCCACATCCCTGAACATCAGAGAAATGCAAATTAAAACGACAATGAGATATCACCTCACACCAGTTAGGATGGCCAAATCCAAAAGACAAACAACAATAAATATCGGCAAGGATGTGGAGAAAGGGGAACCCTCCTACAGTGCTGGTGGGAATGTAAGCTAGTTCAAGCATTGTGGAAAGCAGTATGGAGGTTCCTTAAAAACTAAAAATAGAAATACCATTTGACCCACAAATTTTACTCCTAGGTATTTACCCTAAGAATGCAGGAGCCCAGTTTGAAAAAGATATATGCACCCCTATGTTTATCACAGCACTATTTATAATAGCCAAGAAATGGCAACAACTTAAGTTTCCATCAGTAGATGAATGGATGAAGAAGAAGTGGTACATATATACAATGGAATATTATTCATCCATAAGAAGAAAACAAATCCTACCATTTGCAACAACCTGGATGGAGCTAGAGGGTATTATGCCCAGTGAAATAAGCCAGGTGGAGAGAGATGAGTATCAAATGATTTCACTCATCTGTGGATTATAAGAACAAGGAAAAAAACTGAAGGAACAAAACAGCAGCAGATTCATAGAACCCAAGAATGGACTAACAGTTACCAAAGGGAAAGGGATTGGGGAGGATGGGTGGGAAGGGAGGGATAAAGGGGAAAAAGGGGCATTATGACCAGCACATATATTGTGGTGGGGCAGACACGGGGAAATCAGTGTAACACAGAGAAGACAAGTAGTGACTCTATAGCATCTTACTACACTGATGGACAGTGACTGTAATGGGGTATGTGGTGGGGACTTGATAATAGGGGGAGTCTACTAACCATAATGTTCATGTAATTGTACTTTAATGATAGCAAAATAAAATAATGGACTAAGGACTTGAGACATTTTATGAAATATGACATACAAGTTACTAACAGATATATTAAAATGCTCAACATCACAAATCATCAGAGAAATACAATCAAAACCACAATGGGATATACCTGTCAATATAGCTATTCTGAAAAAAAAAAAGACAACATATTGGCAAGGATATAGAAAAATTGGAACCCTTGCACTCTGCTAACCATTTTGCATTCCCACCAGCAAATATGGAAAACAGTATAGGTTCCTCAAAAAATTAAAAATAGGAAGACTATATTATCCAATAATCCCACTTCTGAATATTAAGCCAAAAGAAATCAGGATTTCAAAGAGATTAGAACTCCATGTTTATTGCAGCCCTATTCATAATAGCCAACATGTGGAAGCAACCTTAATGAAAGATGCAGCAGCAGGGAAGTGTGCCATAAGGGTGGGAATTGGAGGGAGCTCTCTCCAGAGGAGAAAAGGCAGGTGGAAAGAGCCACAGTCCTCTCTCAGCCCAACTGTTCAGGTGACTGTGGGAGCCAGCTCCAAATGCTCCCTGACTCATAGCCAGACCCCATGGTGTAGTCACCTGTGCACCTGGCCCTCTAAGCCTGTCAGTCCAGCAGCACTCCAACTTTGCTGCCAGGCAGGCCAACGGGACTTTCCTACCTGTCAGGCAGAGGGAGGTTTCCCCAGCTTCATGGCCCTCCTGCAGCCAACCTGGTAGGACCCTTGCAAGAGCCAGCTCTAAACTCTGCAGCTCCATCACTGGTGGCTCAGTCCTATAGCAGTGCTCCCCTTTGCACCAGTGCTGCCCAGTCCAGCAGTAGCCACCATTACTGACTGGCAGGCCAAGGTGGCTCCACCCACAATGAATTCCAGCAGAAGCATTGCATGGCACAGAAAAGGCACAGAGGTGAGCTGTCAGCCTTTGCTGACAAAGATCACCCACTGCTGGCAAAAAGGGGGACCCTGGCACAGCCTAGCAACAGCAATTGTAGCTCAACCACAAAGGAGAACCAGGCACTGGTAAGCAGAGTCTTGAGCTTCTGGGTACCACATGATGTCTACTTCATAAAGCAATTGCTTGCTAGACCAGGAGGCATAGCTCATCTAACACAAAGGAAGAAACACAGACAAAATGAGAAGTTAGGGGAATATGCACAAAAACAAAAGGACAAGATAAGACACCAGAAAAATAGCTAAATGAAACAGAGATTACCAATTGTCTCATTAAAGATTTCAAAGTAACATTCATAAAGATGCTCACTGACCTGGAGAAAAGAATTGATGATCTTGATGAGAACTTCAACGAAGAGATAGAAAATTTGAGAAAGAGACATGTAGAGCTGAAGAATATATTAACTGAAATGAAAAAATACAGTGGAAGAAATGAACACTTCTGGAATTAGGGGAAAGAATCAATGAGATGGAAAATAGGAACAAGAAAACAACAAAGCTGTGGAACAGAGAGAAAAAAGAATTTCTCTTAGCATGAGAAGATGCTAAGAGAGCTGTGTGACAACTCCAAATGAAACAATAGTTGCATAATAGGGGTTCCAAAGGGAAGAAAAAGGAATAGAGAGGCTCTTTGAAGAAATAATAGCTGAAAACTTCCCCAATCTGAAAGGAAATAGATACTCAAGTCCTGAAAGTCCAGAGAGCCCCTAACAAAAGGAACCCTAGGAAGACTACACCAAGACATATAGTAATTAAAATGGCAAAGATAAATAGAGAATCTTTAAAACAGCAAGAGAGGCAGTTTCCTAAAAGGGAAACTCCATAAAGCTATCAGCAGATTTCTCAGCAGAAACTTCACAACCAGAAGGGAGTAGCAGAAAATACGTGATAAGTTGAAAAGAAAGAACCCACAACCAAAAATCCTCTACCCAGCAAAGTTTTCATTTAGAATTGAAGGAGAGATAAAAGTTCCAAATGAAATTTAAAAGAATTCATCACAACTAAACCAGCCTTACAGGCTATGTTAAAGGAACTTCTGTAGATGGAAATGTTCTTAAGACTAAATATTTTTCATCAAGTGAAAATAAACCCACAGTAAAGGTAGTCAACCAATTACTTACTAGCAAGTATGAAGTTAAAAGAAACAAAATGGTGAAAAGCTGATTCACCCCAGTACAAGCGCACCCAGCCTCCAGTCAACCAGCCAAAACTGCCAGGCACATAAGGCCATGCCTTCAAGAATTGGAGATACAGAAACAAACACAGAAAGTCACACAAAATGTGAAGACAAAGGAATTTACTTAAAACAACTTGACAAACCTTTGGACTAAATAAAACAGTTAAGCAACCTACTTGACAAAGAGTTTAAAGTCATGATTATAAAGATGCTCCCAGACTTGAGAGAAGAATGAATGAGCTCATAAGAACCTATACAAAGAGAAAATATAGAAAAAGATCCAATCAGAGGTGAAGAATACAAAAAAAAATGAAAATACACTAGAAGAAATCAATAGCATTATTCACAAGAGATAAGCAATTTGGAAGACAGAGTAATAGAAACAATCCAAGCTGAACAACAGTATGAAAAAATAATAACAGGAAATGAGGATAGCTTAAGAGAGCTCTAGGTAACATCAAACATCCTTATATTTGCATGAACATAGATGCAAAAATTCTCAACAAATTTTAACAAACTGAATTCAAAAATATGTTAAAAGGATCATTCACCACAACCAAGTGGATTTATTCCAGGGATGCAAGGATAGTATAATATTCATAAGTCAATCTGATATATCACATTAACAAAAGGAAGGATAAAAACCATATGATCATCTTAATAGATGGTGAAAACACAATTAACAAAACTCAACATCCATTAAATAGTTAACACTCTCAACAAAGTGGGTATGCTGAGAACTTACCTCAATATAATAAAGGCCATATATGACATTTCCACAGCTAACATCATACTCAGTGGCAAAAAGATGAATGCTTTTCCTCTAAGATCAAGAACAAGACAAGGATGTCTATTCTCATCACTTTTATTCAACATAGTGCTGGAAATCCCAACCATAGGAATCAGGCAAGAAAAAGAAAAAAAGGCATCTAAGTTAGTAAGGAAGAAGTAAAGTTGTCACCATTTTCAGATGACATGATACTATATATAGAAAAGCCTAAAGACTCCACCAGAAAGCTACTACAATAAATGAATTCAGTGAAGTTGCAGGATACAAAATCAACATATAGAAAACTGTTGAGTCTATTTACAAATAATGAACTAATGAAGAGAAATTAAGAAATCAATCCCATTTGCAACTGCATTAAGAAGAATAAAATACCTAGGAGTAAATTAAACCACATAGGTCAAAGACCTATACTCTGAAAACTATAAGACATTAATGAAAGAAATGGAAGACACAAATAAATGGAAAGTTGTTCCAGGCTCATGGATAGGAAAAGTTCATATTGCTAAAATGGCCATACTACTGAAAGCAATCTACAGATCCAACACAATCCCTATCAAAATACCAATGGCATTTTTCAATGAACCAGAGCAAATAATCCTAATATTTGTATGGAAACACATACACACACACAAAATAGCTCAAGCATTCTTGAGAAAGAAGAAAACTGGGGATATCACACTCCCTGACTTCAAACGATACTACAGAGCTACAGTAATCAAAACAGTATGGATCTGGCACCAAAATAGATACACAGACCAATGGAACAGAACCCAGCAATACATGCATGCTTATATGGTCAATTAATATATGACAAGGAGACAAAAATATATAATAAGGAAAAGACAGTCCCTTCAATAAATGATGCTGGGAAAACTGGACAACAACATGCAAAAGAATAAAACTGGACCACTTTCTTACACCATACACAAATACAAACTCAAACTGGATTAAAGACCTACATATAAGACCTGAAACCATAAAATTCCTAGAAGAAACATTTTGGCAATAAGCTCTTGAACATCAGCATTAGTAACATTTTTCTGGATATGACTCCCTGGGCAGGGGAAACAAAAGTATTCTACACAAGGCAGAAAAGCAAACTAAATATAGATAGTACAGGAATAACCATTTCTGTAGCCTTTTTTTCAAATATGGTGGCACTAAACTTTCTGTAAGTCTTCCTGGGTTGGGGGAATTGTTTACTGTTTTGGTAGGTAAGGGTAATTTTAGAGACTTTCCCTGGGTTCTCACTATCAAAATAACCCTTACTCCATGGTCAGGAAGTAAATGGGAGGGATTTCATAATTGCCACATCTGTTTAATCCATCCACACATCCTAGGGAAATTATGATAGAATAACAAATCTGCTCAGCCCTTTATGAAGAATAACCAAACCTGAAAGGAAAGGAGCGACACACAGCAGCAATTCACTGGAGAATTCCGCTTTATTGGGGAAAGGTGCTGGGTTATATAGGAAGGGGCATGGGGTGATTGTGGTGTTACTTCTACGGGGCTGGTGGCTATTGGCTAGGTGCTGGGAGGGGGAGTGGGGAGAGAGGTGATTGGTCTTTAGGTGGCACCGTCGGGAACCGAGGACCCAGAAGACAAGCCAGAAGTTTGCCATCTTACTGGTGGCGGCCCTTCATTCCCCCCTTTCTCCTCTATGGGGTTGTGGATGTTGCTTTGTTTCTGACTGCTTCCTGCTGAACTGGGGCGGAGAAGGGAGTGAGGGCTTGAGGATTGGGGGGAAAGGGTTGATAGGACTCCCCACAGTAAGGGCGAGTAGATGTCAACTTCTTCAGGTTGGAAATCAATGAAGGTTCCTTGTAACCATAGGTCGAGGACTTGTTGATTCCAATGGTGCCAAGAGGATACGGGTGCCAGAAGCCAGGCGTCTGCGGCCATTGTTTCCAGGAACAGTTTCCAGCGGAGAGAGGCGTCCATCTCAGCATGTGGTGAGGAGGTCACGTGAGGGTGAGGGATCTTCTGTGGCCAGAAGCTGATAGTTCTTGAGTAAAAGCTGGTTGAAAGTTTGATTAGAGATTTTTTCCAACTTGGGATTTGATGAACTTTATTATACAGGGTAAGAAGAGACAGGCGAGAAGAATGATTATTATGGGGCCTGCAATGGGCCAGAGCCAGGTAAGGAGGGGGTTTGTTAGTATTGAAGAGAATGGGTTGGAATTGGAAGCAGAGTGGAGGCTGGAGGCAAGGTCGGTGAGTTTGGTAATGTCAGTTTCCACAATGCCGGATTCATTGATGTAATAGCAGCACTTCTCTCGAAGGAAGACACAGGTGCCGCCCTTTTCGGCTGTAAGCAGATCTAAGGCCTGCCGGTTTTGAAGGGTGACTTTAGCTAGCAAAGTGACTTGTCTTGGAGAGAGGATAGGGAATCGGCAGTGGATGTCAGGGCTCTCTCAAGTTTGTCATTAAGATCTCTAATTGCTTATAGAGAGTGACCCAAGGCTCCTCTCGAAAACCCTGCCCCAATGGCTGAGGTGGTCAAAGAGATACTGACCATGATGGGAAGGAAAGCAGCTCTTTTTGTGCGTGAAGGCAAGGGAGGTTGGAGCTCAAGAAATTCTGCCATGCTGTAAAGTGTAAGCTGTGGGATTAGGGTGATGAGAATGCAGGGTATATCGGAGTTGGGAGGCAGTGAGTTGAAAAGACTGCCATTACACCAAAAGAAGTGTCCTGGGTGAGTGAAAGTCTTAGAGCCGGAGGTAGGGGTGTAGATAGAGAGGCAGTGAAGTGCGCTGGAGGGGGGTGGAGCTGGGCCTACACAGTGGTGGATGGTGAGATTATCTGCATATTCTGGTTCTCATAGGGGTATGTCTGCCAGGGGGCGGAGGGGTTGTCCTTCTGCATGGAAGGAGTAGTTGGAAATATTAAGGGGCACGGCGGCCAGCAATGGGTGCTGTAGTGATGCGCACAAGAAACAATTGGCGGTGTTGAGGGTGTGGTTGAGAAAGATGGTGGTGTCTTGAATAAGCTGTAACCAAGAGTAGGAGGAATAAGAAGATGAAGAAGTGCCGTCAAGATTTGGATAATGACCTTTTCAGAATGTCTGATATCTGATGCAACTTGAGAGATCTAGGAGTGAGAGGGAACATACTCTTGAGAGATATGAAGGGTAATGTGGGGGGTCAAGGACCCCCCATAGTAAACTGAGGCTGTGACCCCAGCGGCCCATCGAGAGTCCCAGGGATCTGGGATTGATAAGGAGAATGAGCCGTTGGGGTATTTCATGAAACGGTTGGAGGAGTAATACTGTAGTTACTGGGAGTTACTCATGTAGTGAATGGCGCAAGACCAGTAGGGACATCCCCCATAGGTGTCTTGCCATCGCCTGCAATAGGCTTGTCTTTGGTCATAGAGGAAGCAGAGGTAGGGAGAATAAAGGTAGCTGCTAGGGAGCACTTCGGTGGAGGGAGGAAAGTGGAGGTATAAAGGCTCGGAGCAGCCTTTCAGAGGGCAGTCTGATGTGGCAATGAGGGCAGTAATTTTTGTTTGATGCTGTGTGTAAGTCTGCCTGACTTTGAATCACCATACAAAGGAGGCTGGGGTGGCGGGGAAGACAATAGGAATGAGGAAAAAAAGCGAGAGAGAGCGAGGGAGCAGTAAAGGAGGAAAAAGTCATGATTCGGGTATGGATGGCAAAGGGGGTGAACAGGATTTTGTAGGAAAGAGGACAGTAAGGTCAGGAGTCTGGAGGGAGGGAGAGTCTGTAAACTTTTGTAGGTTAAGAGATCCTTTAGGTGATGTGGGGACAGAATGGTAAGGGGCGCCCCGAATGTCAGTTTATGAGCTTCCTTCTGCAAGAGCTGTCCAGCGGCTAATGCCCGTAGGCAGGGGGCCTATCCCCGAACTGTGGAGTCTAATTGCTTGGAAAGATAAGCTACTGGGGCAAAGGATGGGCCATAATATTGGCTTAGGACTCCTAGAGCTTGACTGGACCTCTCATGAATGTATAATGAGAAGGGCTTTGACAAATCAGGAAGATGGAGAGCTGGGGCTTCCACAAGGGCTTTGCGGAGCTTCATGAAGGAGTGTCGGGGTGAGGAGGATAATGGGTCTTCAGGGGGGCCATTGCTGAGGTCGTATAGGGGTCTTGCCAACAGGGAGAAGTTAGGGACCCACACTCTAAAATACCCAGCCAGTTCTCTCTCACTTACCAACTTTACATTTCCCTGTATGGCCCCGGAAGATGACTGGTTAGCCAGAGACGGGTAAGATTCCTCAAGGGAGGAACAACCTAAGACAGGCACAGTCGCAGGGGGGCCATCAGGTGAGAAATTGGGGATCAACAGAGGTGAGGCTTAGAACCTCACCCCCCCGTTCTGAGAGAAATCTTCTGCATACGTGGATGTTTTATTGCCCTGGTCTAGCTTGGATTAACACATAGTCTACAGGCACACACCTGATCATCTACATGTGCTCTCTTACAACACTAAACTATGTTTTCTACCTTTATCTTGTATCTACCTACCACTTCAGCATTTTATTAAAAATAATAATAATAAAGAGAGAAATGTGGTATCCACATATAAATCAAGTATAAAAACCAAATGAGTATTCATATTTGAACTGACTGTTTATAGTTCATAATGCATGAGCAAAACCGAAAGTTTCTGTGATGACTGCCCTTGTACTGTTCACTATGTAACTTATTCATTATGTAAGAATTTGTTCTACATGTAAAAACTTGTTTGTTATGCCTCAGAAGATTGGAGACTGACAAAAATTAGGCTTGGGGTGGAATAATGATTGTGCATTGAGCATTGACTCCCCTATACAGAATCTTATTGTCGTTAACAACCATTTGATCAATAAATATGAGAGATGCCCTCACAAAAAAAAAAAAAAAAAAGGACAGACTTCCAATGGTAAAATAAATTAGTAACCGGGATGTAAGGTATAGCATAAGGAATATAGTCAAGATATTGTAACAGCCTGGTAGGGTGATAGCTGGAACCTAGAATTATGTATATAAATGTTCTACCACTGTGTTGTACACTTGAAACTCATGTAATGTAATACTGTGTGTCAACTACCCTTCAATAAAAAATAATTATTAAAATAAAAAAAAATAAAAAATAAAAAAATAAAATACCCAGCCAGGCCTAGAAAGGAAAGGATTTCTGTCTTGGTTTTGGGAACAGGCAAGTCAGAGAGGAGCCGTTTTCTGTCTAAGGTAATGGACTTTCTTTGTTGAGATAGAAGGAATCCGAGGTAAGTGACAGAAGGGGAAGAGATTTGAGCTTTGACGGGGGATACTCGGTAACCTCTGGAAGCTAGAAGGTTAAGTAGGGAGGCACTGTCAAGTTGAGACTGTTCCCACGAGGGACTGCAGAGTAGAAGATCGTCCACGTATTGTAATAAGGTGGACTCGGAGTGATCATGATGAAACTGTTTGAGGTCCTGAGCTAGGACCTGTCCAAAAATATGGGGACTATCTCGGAAGCTTTGTGGCAAAACTGTCTAAGTGATTTGTTCAGAATGTCTTGTGTATGAGTCCGTCCAGGTGAAGGTGAAAAAATCTTGGGAGAAGGGGTCCAGAGGGATAGAAAAAAAAAAATGCATCCTTGAGATCTAGGACTGAGAAGTGGGAGGCCGAGGCAGGGATCTGTGATAAAAGGGTGTATGGATTTGGGACTAAGGGATGGATAGGGACGATGGCCATGTTGATGAGGCGAAGGTCTTGGACAAGGCGGAAAGATCTGTTGGTTTCTTTAAACAGCTAATATGGGGGTATTAAACAGGCAGTGAGTGGGTCTGAGGTAATTTTTGTTTAAAAGATTTTGAATGATGGGTTGGAGGCCTATGAGGGCTGAAGTGGTTAGGGGGTATTGGGCCTGACAGATATACTGATAGGGGTCACGTAATTTGATAGAGGCAGAAGGACATAGAGCTATGGAGGGGCTTGTAATGTCCTAAACTTTGGGATTTACAGGGTGTATGAGGGTGAAACTGGAGCTTTCATTGGGTAGAGGGGGGTCGTCGGCTGTGAGGGCCATTAGAAAGGGAGTACTGGGGGCTGTGGGAGTGGATATAGTTATGGAAACATGGAGGAGAGAAAGGATGTCCCATCCTAGTAAGGGGATGGGACACTGGGGCATAACTAGGAAGGAGTGGGAGAAAGGTATAGGATTGTCTTGGATTGTGCATAAAAGGGGGGGTGTTTTAATGGGAAAATCTGTTTACCTCCTACCCCGACTATAGGAGTAATGGCAGGCATGGTAGGGCCCCAGTATTCTCGCAAGACTGAGAAGGTGGCTCCTGTATCTAGGAGGAAGGAGATGGGGCGACCGTCTACTATTAAAGTAACCCTGGGCTCCTGTTTGGTGATGGAAATGGTCAGGCGAGAAGCCCCCGGGCCCCGTCAATCTTCTCCTGCCAGCCCCACTACGGCGGGCTTAGGATGGGGGTTGTTCATCCAGCCTCCCCTTCAGGTGGCTGGGCAATCAGACCCCCAGTGGCCCTTTTTGTGGCATCTGGGGCATGGGGTGGTAGGAGATCTGGGGGAGGGGCACGCCCTTGACCAATGTCCTTCTTGTCCGCACTTGAAACAAGCTCCTGGGGGGGACTTGTTTGTAGAAGGGCGCCCAGGTTATGGTTTTATCAGCTGGGCCAACATTTGGAAATTGGGCTGATCAGCCTTTTGTTTACGGCCTTCTTTCTCCTCCTCCCGGTTATGGAAGACTTTAAAGGCCACTGTTAGGATCACAGTCTGTGGGGTAGCGGGGCCCTGTTCTAACTTTTTGAGTTTAGCTTTAATGTCAGGGTAGCTTTGAGCTAAGAAGTATGTCATAAGGACATGTCTCCCGTCAGGCGTTTCTGGGTCCAGGCTGATAACTGTAATAGGGCTTGAGTGAGTCTGTTTAAGAACTCGGAGGGAGCTTTTGAAAATTGATTATTTACGAGCTGTTTTTTTCAGACTTGCTATTAAGCAGCAGGGGAAGATATCTCGAGAGCGGAGACTCACGGTGGTGTTATAATCGCAGTGTGGGTCTTGTTTGGGGACAGCGGTGGGGCCAGGGGGATAGGTGGGGTCAGTCCTGTGGGTTTAGGTGGTGTGCATTTGGGCAAAGTCCCAAACTCGTCTATGCTCTTCAGGAAGGAGGGTATTGGCCAGGAGCATGAAAATGTCATGATGTGTGAGGCTGTATGACTGGAGGGTCCATTGAAACTCTCTGATATATGTTGTGGGATCAGTGGAAAAGGAACTTAGGCGTTTCTCAAGTTGAGCTAAATCTCCTAAGGAGAAAGGGACGTGAACGCGCACGATGCCTTCAGATCCTGCTGCCTCCCGGGGGGGGCCATAATTTTGGGAGGCCCTTGGGACCAAGTCTGAGGAGGACTGAAGGGTTCTGGCTCAGTCTGTGGGGGAGAAACAGGTGATGAGGGCAAAGACAGAGGAGGCTCTTGGAACTTAGTTAGAGGGGGGCTGAAAGGCTCAGGCTTGAACTGCAAGGGGGGTGAGGTGGGGGAGGAGATGGTGGTGGAGGAAGGGGGAGGGGCTGTTGTAGGAGAGGAGGGGGAAGGGAGTGAAAGGGAGGCTTTTGCGGGGGAGACGGCTTGCAGGCTAGGAGAACTTGGGGGGAGGCGGGGGGGGAGGAGGCGGCGGCGGTGAGGGAGGCGGGAGGAGGAGGCGGAAAGCTTCAGTATAGGGAATCTCCTTCCAGTTTTTCAGGCGCTGGCAGTAGTTAAAGAGATCACGAGTGATGTTAGGATCAAGAGTTCCCCCTGCGGGCCATTGGTTGTGATTGTCTAGGGGGTATGTCGGCCAATCTTGGGAGCAGTATTTACGGAGAAGCTTTGGTTTTATATCAGGCGTCAGGGAGAGGGTGGCTAGATACTTGAGCAGGCATTCAAGAGGTGAACTTCCAGGGAGGGGTGAGGAGGCTCCCATGGCTAAAGGACAGAGAAGGAGACAAACAGGGGAAGATGAACGGAGATCCTCGGACTGGGAGCAGACCGCAAGGAGACAAAGGGCGTCCCCGATGATCCTTGGTGGTCTGCGGAAACTTGTATTCGAGTCGGTTTCTTAGGAAGTGTGGGTCGTCACCCAGGCTTCTCTAAGAAGGCAGAGTGCTGGAGTCCAAGGTACCTGTACTAGGAGTTTTCGGCGGACGGAACGGATTTCAGCAGGCAGAACGGAAGGAGGAGGGGGGGAAGGAAGCGTTCTCATCCACAAAGGAGTCACCTCATTTATGGCTGTTGGAGGGGGGCCTGAGGGTCCACCGCAGCCGTGAAGGCCTAAGGCGGGGAGAGTTCCCTCCTCGTCCCCGAGCGTCAGGGCCTTGCTGGACGATCACAGTCAATGGCGCTGTGATAGCTCGGGGAAGAGCGGCCCACTCCGGGGGAAAACTTACCCAAAGGCCAGAGAGGAGTGGTGAGTGTGAGGAGCCAGCGCCGGAAAAAGAGGACGAGGGCAAGCTGCTGCTGGTGTCGGGGGGAAGACGGGGCCCAGTTGGGGTGTCCCGTCTCCCGGGTTTCGGCACCAATGAAAGGAAGGGAGCGACACACAGCAGCAATTCACCGGAGAATTCCGCTTTATTGGGGAAAGGTGCTGGGTTATATAGGAAGGGGCATGGGGTGGTTGTGGTGTTACTTCTACGGGGCTGGTGGCTATTGGCTAGGTGCTGGGAGGGGGAGGGGGGAGAGAGGTGATAGGTCTTTAGGTGGCGCCGTCGGGAACCGAGGACCCAGAAGAGAAGCCGGAAGTTCACCATCTTACTGGTGGGGGCCCTTCAAAACCAAAGCATTTTAGTCCACCCATCCACACAAGTTCCCACTACTGATGGTCCACAGTGGTATTCTGTGTCCCTAATAAAGCCCCTGAAGTTATAGTTACTTCCCTTTTTCCAAGGTATAGTTAAATAAATCAGTGCCCTCAGGTCTCTCTAGGAAAAGCTAGGAAGAAAACTTACATTATATACTTGAGATATATAATATAAATATATATATATAATTATTTGTGAGTCTACAATGGCAATAACAAGTGGCATGGGTAGGCTATGATGTAGAACTGCTTCTCACTGTGAGTAGCTAGCTTAGGTGAGGTCCTTGGAGAGTTGTTCGGGAAAAGACACCCTAGCTGAAAGGGATGAGAATTTGCCTTGTGCTCAGGAGGAGGCTCAGCGGGACTGGGAAGTTTGGAACACTCAGGTCCTATCTGAATTTCCAAAATGCCCATCTTCCCATTCTTGGGCTCTCACTTTTTCTCAGTTGATGTCTTAACTTTAATGTAAGAGGCCTGGTAAATTATGAATTCAACCCACACATTAATTCAGCAAACTGAAAGATTCAATTCTGCATGTGACTTTTGGATATGTTGGTTCTAGGGCTCTCTAGTACTTTAGATCATTCCTTGAATTCAAAACCTTAGCTTTATCATTTTTTTTAAAGATATTTAGTACAGTTAAAATATGCAACCCACCTACAGTTCTTGTATTCCTACTTCTTGCCATAGTGGCTCATCTCAGAAGTCATTTAGTCTGACAAAGCCAATTTTTTTTCTATACACACTTCATTACAGGTGTTCAAGTACCACTGTATATTAGTTTCTGCTGTCTCATCCTCTGGTTCTAGTGGTATTTTTACTGCTTTCAAACACAACCAGGTCAGAAAACCAGTTCTATATTCACATTCCTTTGAAAGTTAGTAGCCTGTGCCATTCTTGGGATTGATTACTGCATTTTCAGTGTTCCAGTAGAAAGAGTACGTTCACTCTGCAATTAATTGCTTCAGCACAAAGGCATTGATTGCTGCCTAATAACTGGCTTCCATATTCATTGCACTAGCAGAAGAAACAAACTGTAGACTCGGCTTCCAGGAATGGAAAGTCAAACACAAAACTGAACTGACATCATAGGAAACTACTTCTCAAGCACATCAAGAGGCTTCCACTACATCCATTAGCTTCAGAACCATGCCAACTCTGTACCACAAGGAAACCACATGCCAGTTTGAAGAGCTGCCACCTCCAGAACTGTGCAGCCTCTGCTAAGTGCCAGTGATCTCTTCACCAATTTCAGTTCTGATTTGAAGTCTCCTGTGAGTACATCTGAATGAGGAACCCATCCCAAAACTCTGGCCACAAGCTAATCTAGGAACACAATTGTCAGCTCTCCAAGTTCTGCCAAGCAAAAAGGCACCCTAAAAGGAGGACTGAATGAAAATTAAGCAAACCAATCCACAGTGTATGCCCCCATATTTTAGGGGAGAAAAATTGTTCTAGGCTATATGTCCAAATTTGGAGACAAACAGGAAAACTGTGTCTAGGTCTATGTCCGATTATGTGCATAGACAGGAAAAATGACCTCTTGTACAGTAGCAAATGAATTACAGCTACATGCAAATATGGGCAACCCTTAAAAACATAATATCAAGAAAGTAAACAAGTCAAAACTACTCTGTATGGTGTGATACAATTTTCATGAGGCTCAGAAGCTAGCAAAATATATTGTTTAAGGATACATACATATGCAGTATAACAATACTTGAAATAAAAAAAATAAACAATAATCTGCAAATTCATGAGGGAAGAAATAGACTGGAACCGGAAATAAACATATCTAGCTTCAATGGAACTGGTAATTGTGAAGTTGTCAGGTTAGCAGTGTGTTCACTCATTTTATTATTATGCTTCAAAACACATTACATTCCATATTTATGTGTCATATAGTAAAATTTTAAAGCTTATGCAAGCTTAGGTTTCATGAAAAGAAACATAAGGCTTAAATAAAAGAAAATAAAATGATAATTTTTCTGCTTTATGTACAGTTTAGTATATTTGCTGTACCCACTTGAGGTGATAAAGTTTGAGGAGAATCCTGGCAAGCTAAAGGGTCTTTCTAGCAGTGCATCTCAACCTTGACTGCATATTGGAATCATCTGTGAGCTTTACAAAATACTGATGTCAGCTTCCCCCCACCGAAGTTGATGGTTGGATGGGTCTGGGATGCAGCCTAGCTATCAGGATTTCGTAAGGCTCTCCATGTGGTTACATTTGTATGCAAGGTTGGATTTAGTGGGTCCATAAAAGAGGCATGAAATGAGTGTTGATCGCTAGAAGAGAAAGGCTACACAGGGGGGACAACACTGGCAGGGCTTTCATGTTAAGAGGAGAGTAGATTTAGTCTCTCCTTCAGAGAGTCTACAGCATTAGCCTTCCATATCTCATGTTTCTCTTAAAATACAAGTCTCATGTTCCTAAAGGTCATGTTTTCATGTTTCTGGGGTCTTAAAGTAGCCAGATATGCTCAACATGCTAAGTTACACATTGCTAGAATTTGATTCAGGGATTTAAGGAAAGTAGGGTTTTTGGTGAAGGTAACTTCATCAAGCAGCAGAGCAGACCTATGGAGAAAGGCTGTGACATATATGTCCGAGAGCCGAGCAGGCAGAGAACAGAGAGTCAACCCAGGTTGAATTTTTTCAAACAATGAGGATACTTTACCAACCTAAATTAAAGGCCTGGGATCTGTGTGTGCTTATGAGTTAGGCAGTGTAGGAGACATGACAGAATCTTTTTCAGAGGATAGGCCAACCCATGATATTGTATTCTCCTAAGTACCTTTAATAAAAGCAAAACATTTTTTGTTATTCTGACAGTCAAAACAACCTGATATGGTAAGCTTATGGCTCACTGATTTGCTCCTTCCCCAGAACACACACTTTGCACATAGTTACATGCATGCAGATCATCTAAAACTAGTCAACTCACTCAAAATAATAATAGAGAGCCAGTCCTGGCTTCCAGCCCCACATGTTTTATGTTAGCTCCATTCTCTTTCACAAAATTCACCTCAAATCTAGCAAACTGAACTTCAGACAATAAATACGGTTAGGTAAAAAGAAAATGTGGACGACTATTGCAAACCCATCCTCATTTCTGGGAAAGCCTGGTAAGTTATATGCTTGGTAGAAATTGTGGTGGAAGAAGGATATGACCAACTTACAAAGTCCTATGGTAGGAAGCTATACAAACGAGGCAAAGAAAGTCACAATGACATACTCTGGGGTGTTGGTCGCAAACCCCAAGGTACAAATCCAATAAACTAGACTGGACCACATGGAGATCTCTGTCACCCAAGCAAGTATAGCTGGCATGAGTGCAAATCAACAAAGTATAAAGCATGCTGTGTGCATGTCTCTGCTGACTCCACTAAGCCTGCGATCTTACCCATGATGTGGTACTCCCAGCCTGGAAAACAGCACATGGAAACCGAGGCTAACAGTAATCGGTATGTCCATAACCACATCTGCTCCAGGCCTTCTCCAGCCAAGGTAAGGGTCGAGCAGGGAGTTTAAGCAGAGAAAAGGAGAAACCTCTTCCCGTCTGTCCTTTATTCTTCCAGACTGAAGGACAGGAAGAGACAGGCAGCCTTACACCTACACATAACTTTCAGCCCCTTTGAAGTCTCTACATTAAAAAATCTAGCCTCCTCAGGATTCTTGAACTTAAGGAACCCCTCTCCTCCTTGTGGAATGAAACTTCTTTTCCTTGCTTCTGACTTCTTTTGTGTAGATGGTAAGAGTGGGGAAGAGAAGGCCCCTGAGTTCCATCAAGATATGAACATATCCTTTCAAGAATAAAGCACAAATACCATCTTTGGGTACAAACAGAAGCACATTGTGAGTATTTTAAGGCACAATCTGAAAAACAGCTTTTAAAAAATCTGTGCTGACATGGCACAGCCACTGTCAATACTTAGGTGAGGTGATTTGAGGGGAAACTAACTCCCTTGTTGAAAGTCTACCTATTACATGGCAGGCACTGTGGTAGGAGGGAAATACAGCAAGCACTATGGGACTTGGGGTTATTATACCCCCTATTACAGAGAGAAATAGAGGCTTAAACAATTCATTTCCTGCCCCAAAAATAGGTAAACAGAGCCAGAACTCAACTGAAGTATATCTGACTCCAATGTCTGTATACTTTCTGCTGCAGCACAGACCTCACTCCAAAGCTGAGATCCTAGAGATAGGGCAGAATATGTGAAAATGGCTCAGAGGATGTGGTGACCTATTCCATCTAAAGGAAAGAGTCAGAAACAACCACAGCCAGAACCAAATTAGAACATCATTCTCCTGTGCCCAGCAATCTCACTTGCAGAAGGGAATAGCAGAAAGAGTAGAAGAAATTTATTGTCAAACGTTCCCCTCAAAAGTAATTTATCTGAAACATGTACACCAGATGGGAAGAGTAATTTAGAAAACTAGAATATTATTAATTGCAGGATAATGTATTTAGTTTGGGAAGAAATGGATTTAATACAGAAAAATGAATGCTGCCCTTTCATTTAAGTCACCTGCCTCTTGCAGTGACACATAACGAACATATTGTCCAGACAACTAGTTTTTGTTAAAACTCCAACTTTAGATTACAAGGACATGCTATGTTTTGCATTCTAGAATTTTGTATACCTAAAAACCTTTAGAAATAGACAAGTTTGCCAGTTCTTCTGATAATCACCATTCACTCAGTGTATATGTGTTATACATCTTCTAGCAGATACAGAGACTTTAGTTCCCCATGTTCTCTTCCAAGCTCTACATTTACCAAAGCTTTTCTTAAATTCCTCATTACTTTAGAGGGAAAGCTTCAAACCTCTATTAGTTGCCCTTAACAGTTATCTTTGGCATTTTATAATCTCTTGTTTAAACAACAACACTATGCCTTAGGCCCAGAGCAAACTGAAGGCAGTTGCAGAATCAGCCAGCTAGTGGCAAAAGGAAGGGCTGAGGGGCACCCATAGGGTGCGAGGGAGAGAATAAATACAGCCATGCAGCCATAAAGAAAAAGTTTCTGTAAACAGAGGAAGTCATTTAGAGAAAGAAGAGAGGATAACTGCATAATTCAGGAAAGAAGAGAAATCAAGCAAGTTTTCTAAAATTCAGTCTTATTCATTACATATTCTGCTGCAGAGAACATTAGCTTCCCCAGACCACAGTTTGAAAACCTTGGACCTCACTGAGCCCTCCAGGGCTCATCCACATGTATGTGTTCCAGAGCAGAGAACAACCCTTTACCTGCCAAATTTATGATATTTTGTTACATATTGAATATTCATATTATTCAGAGTATATGAGTATTAGAAAAGTGCAGATCAAATTTTATGTGAAAAGTGTTGTTGTACTACTATATGTTATTTAAG
The DNA here is from genome assembly GCF_030020395.1 of Manis pentadactyla. Taxonomy (NCBI): domain Eukaryota; kingdom Metazoa; phylum Chordata; class Mammalia; order Pholidota; family Manidae; genus Manis; species Manis pentadactyla. The sequence continues at coordinate 103,447,897 of NC_080023.1, forward strand.
GAAAAAGATCTTAGGCAGCTCTTTTGTCTTATTACTCCCACAGTACTACGGGGTGGTTCCTCAAAGGACCACCACACATAAAATTGTATTTTTGTATCCCAGGGAGTGTAACACAGGCCCAGGAAATTTTCTTTTAATAAGATGTTCTTCATGAACCACAGAGGATGAAGTATAATCCTCCACTTAGTGATCTAGCCATTGGTGAGCCCATGCTTTAAAATTGCGTTTGGTTCCACAAAGTGTTCTTGGTAAATATGTGTAATCCTACAAACTGACTACCACCTTTTCACTTCCACTACCAAAGTCTGCACCCAGGCAGATCAAATGGGAAAGCCAGAAGGAATCCTATAAACATCACACAATCCCCTGGACTCTAGAAGACAAGTCCAAGGCCTTCATCACCAGTTTAATGCCCTCGGGACAATTTACAGTTATTTCCAACCAAGAGCTCCAGACCCTTTATAGCTTCATACCTGATTATTCCACCTGGATGTCCGCCAGCACTGAAAACTGAACGAGACCAAAATTAACCCATCATCGTCTTCTCACCAGAATCCCTGTTTTCTCTGTCTCCACCCTGAATATCTGGCCAACCAAATGTTTTTGAAAAGTTTTCATTAGTGTCTAGCATTTAAAATCACACATAATATTCAAAGTTGGGATTTCTCTAGCAAAAGATCACTGGCAAACAATGGGGCCTCATTCCCACATGTCCACAGCTGCTGGCCTCAGAGTGACAGTGATAGGGGAAAATTTACAAGGACACCAGTTTAGTCCAGGTGGCTCCCTTCTGTCTCTCTCTCTCAACACAAACAACAAAACACTCCCTTGATTTCTGGCTCTGCGGAGCACCCACTCCCTAGGTTCACTCCCTGAACCCACTCCCCCTTGCCTGCTCGCTTGCTGTGCATGTAGGAATGTTACAGATACAGAAGCAGAAAGTTATATATTGCTCCCTTTGCCTTTGTTCAGGGCTCAGACTTTTGGGAGATTACTTCCCTCTGAGCCTGCCAGTGTGAAATAAAGCCTCAACACTCCAGGACTTCTGAGTGCCACTTGGTTCTTCCATCAGTGATCCAGTCCAGGCTTTCCAGTATTTTCCATAACAGTTGTGCTTCTCCAGGTGACACTCACCCTCCCTTATTCACCACAGGCCCGGCATATATCTCACATTTATTTATATTATCTGCCTCATGTCTACAGACCACAGACTGCCACAGGAATGAAAATGGTAAAACTGTTTTTAAAGAAGTTTTAATTTCAAATATTATTCATGTTTTCAAATAATAATCATAAAGGAATTGCAAGCATGAGTTTGCACATTAAGATAAGTAAATTCCTAGTGTTGTTGCCCAGAAGATTCAACTTTGGGATCCCATTAATGAAACTGTCAGATCGTGTCTATAACCCAAAGGGTTGTGACCCTTAGCTTTCTTCTCTCATTCTTCATACCTCTTTCAGACAAAGGAAAGGACACAGAATGCCTTGGCTATTTTTATAACCTAAATGGCTGCAAACTCAGATTCATAATAAATGCCCTTGTGGTATTTTTTTTATCATGTTGAAAATAAGTTCAATAAGAAAAATGAGCAACTCTAAAATGCCATTTACATCACAGCATTAGGTCACAGATGCCCACAGAAAAAGTCACAGTTACAATTTACATGTACTTTACTTGATTCCTCCTTCTCTTTATCACTTCATTTTCCCTTGGAGAAACTACAAGCACAGAGCCGAAAGCTCAGGCCAAAAAATTAAAGAAAAACCTTCAGTTAGAAAAAATTAGTTCCTAAAATGTTTAAGATTTTTCTGGAATTCGGCAGCTTTTGTTTTGCCAGATCTGTTTTCAGATTGCCTCTCTATGTTGAGACATGGCTCTCCACAAAAGTGCACCATTGATGAATGGGATTTCCTCTTCACTTAGCCTTTTTAAAATGAGCTTTGTGAAAGAAAAGATCCTCTGAAAAATCATCCTGTGATTGTTCTGCTCCTGAAGGAGTAACCTTGGGAATCAGGATCTCAAAATTCCTTCATAACAGATATGGCTGCTAAAGAGAGTTCCTTAGACACAATTTTTAATGGGATGTTAGCCTAGGGATTTCAACCTATTTGCACTGAATTCTAAATATTGCTTTGTGGGCATCTTCAAGATTTCCATTTCTTCCGAGAGAAATAAAATGATAAGGAAAGGGGTGAATCATAAGAAAGAGCAAATGTAGATTTTCAAAGTTTGCTTCTCAAAAGATATGACAAAGAATTATTTATATGTGTTATTCTTGACCTAAGTTCTTCCTAGTTTATCCAGTTCTAGTCCTTCCTACATACTGCTTTCAGTGGTTGACTGATAGACTACATGAAAGGCAGAGAGTGACTGCTTTATAGGGCTTTTTAAAGATCACTCCATTAGAAAATGGTACTGCAACAGTTTTTGTTTCTCAAGTTCCCCAAATAGATGTACCCAATTAAGGTCAAACAGAATTAGAGAATTCTCTAATTAGATGAAGAAGATTGAATCACTTAAGATAATAGTAATATTTCTGGTCTTGGAGAAGAAAGAACTGATGTTGCCAACAATAAAAATGACAGAGGTAGTTGGAAAATTCTCTAATTAGAGAATTCTGTTGCAGTGATTTAAAGAATAAAGAAGCAAACAGAAAAAGAAAAGCTCAATCTGAATTGTTCAAAAGCCGTCTGTGGCAAAAGAATAATTGAATTTCAAGTCACACAACAATTAATGAAAAGAAAGGTATTGAAGGCCTGTATACAAAGGTCTGATTGATATACTTGGAAAATAGGCCACAGGTGGCTTCTCCGGAAACAAGTCCTTCTGGTTCTCTTCAGTTTGTATAAACAGGAAAGTGTTTTTCACTATCTATACAATTCTGATCAGAGAGATTGCTTTGTCTGAAGGAAATGGGTGAAGACGGTTAGAGTAATTCCCATTCTCAGAGAACTTAGTCCATAGGTCAGTTCAAATCTGACCCCCTTGGCAGCCGGCCTGGATATAACTGGATCATGGCCTGGGAGAGAACCGGAGAGGTATATGCCTGGAGTGGCAGGAGTGGTGGGGGAGAGATTAGTTGTTATCTAGGAGTCCGTAAGGTAGGCAAGGCCTGGAACAAGAGTTCCTCTAAAAGAACTGGCAAGCTCAGGGACAAAGGTGTCAGGCACATGGCTGAGCCTGGGCAGTGAGGATTAGCTAGTTACCAGAGGGAGCAGGTGGGGGAAGTAGAGACAGGGAAAAAGAAATCAACAGAGCAGTGGCCAGAGGCCCTGTGGGCAGGAGAGCAGTAAAACCAAAAGTAACACTGCCTTCCAAGAAACTTAAGACTTCCTTGACAATTTGTGGGATCTGTGATTTAAACAAGCTGTTGGCCTTGATTGAGAATTTTCAGAGTCCCTGTGATGAGAAGATAGATGTGTTCAAAGATATTGATGGATGGGTATTACACCAGTTTCTCAAACCCAACAAATTCAATGTGGACTTCCTTTTCCAACTAACTCTGTCATTTTTATTGTTGGCAACATCAGTTCTTTATTCTCCAAGACCAGAAATATTACTATTATCTTAAGTGATTCAATCTTCTTCATCTACCATGTCCAGCCTCACCTAAGGCCAGACTCTTTCAACTGAGCATGGCTCTCAGATTCCTCACTTCCTTTATCTCCTCAAGGAGATATTCCATTGTACATATGGGCCACATCTTCTTTATCCATTCATCCATCAATGGACACTTAGGGTGTTTATATGTCTGCCCAGTTTTTAATTAGCTTGTTTTTCACTACTGAGCTGTATGAGTTCCTTATATATTTTGTATATTAACTTCTTACCCAATATATGGCTTGTAAATATTATCTCCCATTCTGTATGTTGTCTTTTCATTTTACTAACTGTTTTCTTTTGCTGTGCAGAAGCTTTTCAGTTAACGAATAATAGCAAACTGAATTCGACAACACATTAAAAGGATCATATATTGTAACCAACTGAAATTTGTCCCTGGGATGCAAGGATGGTTCACCATTGATAAATAATAAATGTGCAGATCAATAAATGTGACACACCATATTAATGAAAGACAAAAATTACATGATCATCTCAAGGAATGCAGAAAAAGCATTTGATAAAATACAACACTGTGTCCTGATAAAAATTCTCAACAAATTGGGTATAGAAGGAAAATACCTCAACATAATAAAGGTCATCTGCAACAAACCGACAGCTAACATTACACTCAATGGTGAAAGATGGAAAGTTTTTTCTCTAAGATCAGGAACAAGACAAAAATGTCCACTCTCACCACCTATTCAACACAGTACTGGCAGTCCTAGCTAGAGCAATCAAGCAAAACAAAGAAATGGAAGGCACCCATATCAAAAGGGAAGAAGTAAAATTGTCACTATTTGCAAATGATCTGATCTTAAGTATAGAAAATCATAAAGACTTACTGAAAATAGTATTGGAACTAATCAATTAATTCAGTGAAGTTGCAGGATATACAATCAACACACAGAAATCAGTTACATTTCTATACACTTAGACAATAAAATATCTGAAAATAAAAATCCCATTCATGAGAGCATCAAAAACTATAAAAATACTTAGGAATAAATTTAACAATGGAGTTAAAAATCTATAAAATGAAAACTACAAGACTGATGAAAGACATTGAGGAAAACATGAACAAATGGAAAGATATCCCATGTTCATAGATTGAAAGTGTTAAATATCATTAAAAATGTCCATAACACCCAAATCCATTAAATATTTAATGCAAACCCTGTCATAATTTTAACGACATTCTTTTCAGTGAAAGAAATACAAAAAATAATCCTAAAATTTGTATGGAACCACAAAAGACCCCAAATAACCAAAGCAATCCTAAGAAAGAATAAGGGAGACATCATGCTTCCTGATTTCAAGCTATAATACAAAGCAATTTAAATGGTATATTATCATAAATATAGATACACAGAACAATGGACCAGCATTGAGAATCCAGAAATGAACCTCCACATCCAAACTCAAGTAATATTTGCCAAGGGAACAAAAAAAGAAGAAAAAAGAACAAAAATAGTAAGTCCTGGAAAATTTCAGATATACAAATACAAAATATATCTAAGTCATTTTCTACTTCCTCTAACCACTCTTATCTCTTCTCAGACATTCCAAATTTTCTATTTAGTTTTTGAAATTGAAATTTTTTTCAAACTAAAACCTTACAATTCACTTACACTTGAGTCATCAAAATATTATTTCATGAAAGCTTTTTAATGTCTAAATTTTTTTGTCATAAATGTTTTTAAAATGTCCTCACCTCATTTCCTTTTCCTTTCCCTAGAGAAAGAATGACAAACTTCAAAAGGTTCAGATTTAATGTGAAGTAGAAAAATCAAGGCTTGTAAGTTGTCTTACCTTGAGAAAGTTCATTCTTTGGTCCTCAATGGAATTCACAGAAGGTTTGAACATTCACCTGTGGATAGTTTTCAAGACCTATCCCACCAGGCAGGACACCACCTTTTCTGTCTTGAAAAAGATCTTGGCTGTGTCGGGGTCCGGGGATTGCCGTTGAGGTTTGGGGCAGTGCAAAGAGCAAAGAAGGCAGCGGGAATCGTCATGGAGGTGCTCAAAAGAGGCCACTTTATTCTGCATAAAGCTGTACTTCTTATACTGCTATAGTGCTAATTCACGGTTACATAAGCGTTGAAGATGCTCATGCATGTGGCCTTCATGGCCAGGTGTCTGGCCTTCAAGGCCCTTATCTAGTTCCTTACTCGTGGGTACAACACGCTGTGCTTTCAGGTTTCTCAAGGCCAGACATATTTGGGGTGAAGCAGTGGACAGCTGTCCTCAGAACAGTAGGGAAAGGATGAGGGGGCTTCCCTACAGGCTGTGATCTCCACAGGGGCTCAGACTTGTTGTCTCCACTCTGCACCAGTGGCCTGTGGCTCTCTCCACTATGGCAACAGCCCCGGTGCTTCCAACTAGGAAGAGGAGGCACCCGTGGAGTCTCTGCAAGATGACGGAAGGAGTCCCTGCAGACCTCGGACCTTTAGGACTACAGGACACACACAAAGTACTTTCCCAAAGGCCCAATCCATCTCAGAAAAGCAAAATAGATGGTCCTGGGTGAAGAGAGGTTATAATTTTACCCAACTTAGACACAGAGGATTACCCCGCGTGGCTGTTCCCTCTCTACAGCCCCCATCTGTGTTTATAAAAGGGGGAAATTTGGACACAGAGACATGAATGCAGAGGGGACGCCATGTGAAGATGGAGGCAGGGATCAGAGTGATGTATCTAGAAGCCAAGGAATACGAAAGATTGCTGGCAACCACCAGAAGCTGTGAGAGACACACAACAAATTTCCTCACCCTCTGAGGGAAGCAACCCCGGTGATACCTACAAGGTATCACTCTTTCTTAGAGGCAGCACAGTCTGACCTCAGCGTGACCTGTCAGTTAGCCTGCTCCTGTCAATGAGTCTTAAAGCCCTCTTGGGCCTGGCTTACAGGAGAAGCCGCCATAGCAGCTGCAGAGAGCTCCTTGGCTATCTTAGAAGGCTGGGATCAGCTCTGACTTTTTTAAAAATACAAACCTTCTTTCATCACATTAGCCTCTGGACTCCCAGTTTGGCCATTCCCCCTCCAGGTTGTTCCCTTCCTGGGCTCTGCCAGAGGAGCAGGGCACACATACCCTCTGCTCCAGACACTCAGCTGTTCCCCTCATCTCCCACCTCCCAGCTGGAAGGGAGTATTTTCTAAACCCAGGAAAGTCTTCCTTTCACATTTCTGACCACGAGATTTTTGTCTGCACCTGAGATTCCTCTCCCACACTGGGGTTTAAGCTTTGGGTGGTTGGGGCACGAGCACATTTGAGCAAATTTGAGCACATTTTGAAGACAGAGCCAAGATTGTTAACGGAGCACTATGAATATTCTTATGCCAAATATACAACTAGAGGTATAGGATAGACAATTAGGTTAATGAGTCAGTTATTCCCAGCAAAGGTCAACTATAAATTGGAACTATAAATTTTGGAGTTGTCAGCAGATAGATAATACTGAAAGCTATGAGATGAGATAAGTCCACCAGGGAAATCAGAATAAATAGAAAAACAAATCCAAGGATTGAGTCTTGGAACACACCAGTGTTAAGCACATGGGAAATCAAAAAGAACCAGCAGAGGAAGCTAAGGATCAACATAGAGCAAATAAGAAGACAACCAGGAAAGACTGAGGCTGGCCTCTGAAGTCAAGTAAAGAAAGCATTTCAAAGATGAAGACACAGTCACCAATGTTAACTTCCCCTTAGAGACCAAGAGAGTTGAGGATGGAGAACAAACCACTTGACAACATGGATGTCATTGAATATTATCTGAGTAATTTCAGTGGTGGGGATGAAAGCATGACAAGAGTGAGTTTTTAAAGAATAAAAGTAAGGAAACTGTAGGCAGAGAACACAGCATTTGCTTCTGGGTTTTACTGTGAAGCTGGCCCACTGCCAACATATGTAAGGCTGAAGGCAAGAGTTCATATGGAGGCTCCAGACCTTTGGCCCACCTCTTTCCTCTTCCCACACCACATACATGCATGTGAACAAACACTCCAGGCACCACCCCACTTGCATAATGCTGCCTTTTGACGTCCGGCTGAGGGGTATACACGCTGGTTGTGTGAAGAGGGCTGACCAGGAAAGACGCTCACAAAAGTAGGATCATAGCCATTGTGGGCAGGGAATTCTGGGGTCCCAAGCACCCAGAGCATAGACTAGGATGGGAGGGGCATGACAGAGGGGATGGCTGGAGAAAGACAGGACAGGGCCCTCTGCAGGACAGGAGCTCCAGGTGCCCCTCTGTGCAGCACAGGAAGTTCTCACTTTGTACGGTAGTGTAGGAACATAAAAATGAGCAGGCAAGCTGAAAGCATGCAAAGTGATCTTAATAATCCAGGAGGAAATCATGTTTCATGTTTGAAGACCTTTAAGAATCCTTGTCAAAACATTAAACCTTTCTTATTGGGGGTTATAAATATATAAATAGTGAGCTAATATTTATTTAGAACATTGCATTTTAGAACATTGGAAATACTGAGAGTTAAAATGTTTTACTTGTTAAACTTTTCAAGAGCAGATTGAACGGTGCTTGCCTTCGTCTCATCTTTCTCATCAGTAGCCTACTATATAGAGTGAACACCTTGTCAATATGAAATGTCATATCCTCTCTGAGTTGTCTGATCCTTTCAAAGATCATCTTCCAGTGTTTTACCATTTGTGCTTTCAAAGTCATGAAATATGTCCACAAGTTCCTGTACTATGAAATGTTAGCATCACTTTCCCTGGGGTATCTTCACTCACAACTCCTTTCCTCATTTATGTTGTTAAGTTCACCTTTGCTGATTTCCTCTAGTTGTGTATCTTGAGTCACCTATTTCTTCTATAATTTGATATATGTTCAATTTGAATTGTACTTCCAGCATTACCACTTTTTCTTTCTTTGATACAATTTCATCTTCATTGGCCAATGTCTACTTTAGATAATCCATTTTTGTAAAATGTCACATGGGTTTATTACTGGAAGGAAACAGAACTACACACTTAACTGTGTGAACTGAAAAACAGATGGAGTGACCAATTACCAACAGACTTCAAAGAAGTGACATGACTGACCACGATGCCCATCTGTTCTTTTCATACTGATTTGTGACTGAAAGGCTAGCAGCCAAGTTTGTACTTTGTGCCATACTGTGGTCATTGAAACTTGAACATATTGTTGGAGGACTGGTACTATGTAACTGAACTCTGATAACTGAAATCGGTGCAAAGGACTGCCTTATTGCTTTGAAAAAATTGCAAAGAACATGGGTGGTAGTCAGAGGAGACAATTATGGTCAAGGGAGAATTTTTTTTAAGTGGGAAAACTGAAGCCTGTTTGTATGATGATGAGAATTGTCCTGAAGAGAGAAAAAAGTGGATGATAGAAAAGGAGGAGATATTTTCAGGAGAATATACTGGCACAACCAAAGGGGTTGGAATCTAGTGCATAAGTGAAGGGTTGGTTTTAGAGAGAGGCACCATTTATCCATTTTAACTCAAACTAGAGTACATAGGCCTGGGACTGGTAGGTTGTTGTGGGAAATAAAGTTCTCTCTCAATTGCTGCTATTTGCTCTGTGGAATAAAAAGCCAGGACTTTAAATGAGAATAAATGGGGAATGGGAAATAGTGGAGTCTTGAGAAAAGAAGAAACTGTGTAAATATTTGTTTTGGAAAGAGAAAGAGCTAATGGATGATGGAAATGCAGTAAAACTGCTGAACCCTCTGAGAGCCACTCAACATTGGTGATTAAAAAGAGAACTGTCAGCCTAGTTGTGTGTTTTTCACCAGCTATTTTTGTTCTGTCTGAGTCTTAAACAATTTAAGAAGCAAACTTATTCTCCTGCCCCCATTTCCAATTAACACCCCCTCAACCAGTAGGTCAATTCCTGGAGATTCTGTGCTGGGAGAAGACAAATGATCTCCTGGGATGCACATGTGTTCCAGCTCCTAAGACATGTTATCCCCATTAAGTACATAAAAGAAGTGAAAGAAGCACAAGAAAGAAAAACTAAAATTATAATAATTAAAAAAATACATCACAAATTTGCTGTGTTCTAGTTATATAACATCAGACTGACTCAAAAATAAACATTTCTGAGAGAATTTTGAAGCAAGATGCCTACAAATCAAATAATTTATTTGTTGTTTCACTAAATTTCTGTGGCTTTCTGACTTCATTTTTCATACGGTGACTTTCATAGCAATCCAAAATACATAGCAATTGAGTAGAATTTGAGTTGAAGGCAAAATGAAGTAAAACAAATAAACTAAAAGAAAATCCAGAAGTCAGACCAGTCCATTACATAGACAGCATGGCAATAAAGTCAATAAAGTTGCAATATTTCTCTGTCATGTAACAATCACCAGAGAAAGATTTAAAAAAGCAGTGAAGATTTTGATGTCCTAACAAAGAATATACCTTACATCTTCCTGAGAGCAAAGTGTGGTTTAAATAAAAGAATAAACCTAATCAAAGTAGAGTTGAAAAATGGTTCATCTCTAAAAAACAAAACAAAACTTCACTCTTCTGGATAACACCCATCTCCTTATCCCATATCAAACTTTTTTTGCAGCCCCAAGTGAAGCCCAAGATGATCACCCTACTGTTAGGCAGAAAGACAGACATGAGTAGGGTGGAGAGAGAATAAAGCCAGTAAATCCCACCAAAAGGGACTCAAAGAGTTAACCAGATAGACCCGGAGAGCCAGAAAGGACTCACAGAGTTAACCAGTTGAAGTTATGAAAGTCCAGATGAAAAACAATTTCCCAGATGAGAAGCTTCCAAGTACAAACACTCCCCAGAGAAAGAAAAACATCAGAGGACAGGCACAGCAATCATCAGAACACAGACCATGTCTTCTTTTTACCAATGAGACCAGGCCTCCGAGGCTAAAGATTATCAATCAAGGACTTCTCTGCCTTGCCAAAAACCCCATAAAAGAAGCCTCCCAGTAAGCAACCTGCCTTGTCTGCCTTAACTCCGGCCTGCTCCTGCCTTGGAGTGTACTCAAATAAATTTTCATTCAGCTTTGCTACTTTCATTTGTCTCTGCCTTTCAACTCTTTGTTATGGCAGGGACAAGAACCGCGAAGAATAAACTCAACCTGTAATACTACCATCCTTCAACAGTCCAAGGTCTTCCCCACTTCAGGAGCTCCCTACACGTTGCCTTCTCGACTGTAACACTTCACCCCATTTGTGCTTTCAGCTGGCTCCGACACAATTCTCAGATCGCACCTTAAATGTTATTTCCTCCAAGATCTTTGCTTCATTGTCTAACTTAGGTTTCCCTACCCTCTCAAAATATATTATACTTTTACTTCATGCCATGATTTATAATAAAATATTTATGTGTTTAACATCTGTGGTCCCCACTGGATAACAAATGATCTGAAGGCAGGACTAAGTACGACTTATTCACCATGGTGTGAGTAACTAGCTGAGTTCCTGGGATGTGGTAATCAGGAATAATTATTCATAGAACAATTACAGTATTCACAAATAAGTACAGTACCTTTCACAAAAGACCAGAATCTAAGGCAGGGGGATTGTTTCATGTGTTTGAAGCCTTTGAAGAGCAAAAAGTAAGGAAAGGAAGAATGAAAGTCACTCAACTACTGCTTGAGAACAGAAAGTCAGCATGGGGTCCTGAAAAATGGCTAGAAGATAAGGCTGAGCACCTCAGATTCATAGTGCATGGCTCTGTCACTTGGGCGTTATGACTTTGAGAAAGGAACAACCTCTCCTGACTTCAAATCTTTTCATCTGAAAAATCAGAAGCGGGCCACCAGACAATATCTAAACAGAAAATCTGACGTTTCCCCTCTCATTTTTCAGATGCAAGTTGCTGCAGTACAGTTTAGCAGTTCTTATGCTTTGAAGGTGAGGGAAATCTAATATACACAGACATATCCAAAATAATTTTTAGAAGAATCTCAAAAGTTTCACTTACATAGCTAAGGTATCCATCTGGCTGCATCTTAAGATGTCTAAATATTGAATTGCCTGTTTTATCCTTGTATTTCATGTCTTACTTAGGTTCTCATATGGAAACAAAGTTATATCAGTACAAAGGCAAACATAAGCACTTTTATGATGTGGCATTATTAAAGAGGTACTATGTATACAACAATTGGCTTCCCAGCAAGTCAAAAAAGTTTTAATTTAAAAATTTTCTTAAACAAAGGCGTTTTAATTTTTTAAATGTGTTTTGACCTTCCTAATCAGAACGCCCATTTCTGATGAGGCAGGTGTAAGCAGTATTTGTCCTTGAGCTTTTCCTGTGCATTGTGTACCAGACTTAGTTGTAAAAGGTTACATTGGCAAGGGCTCTAGAACTGGTTCTGAAGAGAACAATATGCTGCCATTTCACTTTACAGTTTTCACAACACCATCAATGATCAAATGATATCTGAAAGGATCTAATTTCTTTTAACATTTCTTTGAGAGAGAATATATCATCATGTAAAAATCCATGAATTCAGGGTCAGAAAGCCTGGGTTTGCATCCTAGCTTTGTTATTTACTAAGTATACCACTATGGTCTAGTCCATTAGCTCCTCTGAACTTCAGTGTTCTCGATGTAAAGGACATTGGAGTAGATAAATTCTTAAATCCACTCTAATTCTAAAGATGTGGCAACATCTTTGTTGGCCCAAAAAATGTGCTTGTAGTATCTGAGAGCCAACCTAATATGCCCACTTGTGGCTCTTCAGACACAGGCACATGCTGGTTGTACCAGAACTTCTTAATGCCAAATCCCAGAGCATCTAGGTCTTAGAAAAGCTAAACAGGTATTTCTGATGTTCTTCTGCAGACAGGAACTACTGCACTAGGAAAACAGGGGCCAGAAGAGTAATGTGAAGCCCCATGGACTGGGGGACTCAGACTGAGGAGTCTTCCCAGAGGGTCTGCCCTGGAAGAGGCAGCGAGAGAGGTTCAAGAGACAAATTACCTTCAAGTGAAGGACAGAGCTGAGACTGCAATAGTGACAGAATCAAGTTAGAAAACAAAAAAAGCACATGTGATGTCTGGAACATACCGCATGATTCAGATGAAAGCTAACCACCAAGACGATAGGCTCTCTGAAGGCAGGACCATCAGAGAAGGGACCACAGTACTTCTGAACACCTGCTGGCTGGAAGCAAGAACAAAATGGTGACTCAAAACTTTTTTAAAAATGTATCTTTCCTGTGTTATTGTTGCACTAGAAATTTATCTTAAGGGCAGACTCTTTGTTTTAAGTGCGACAGGAACTTGTTTGGTGAACTCTGGCTAGAAAGGTAAGCCGTCTTCAGTCTATCTTCCTTGTCTTCGGCACAGCTTTGGATTTTAGTGAAACAATCCAAACACAGATAGGCTAAAACATTAATAATGTAAAAGGCTGCCCCATGGGGAGAATGCAGCACCACTCAAATTAATTTAAGGGACTTCTGGTTTTTGGTGACAAGCCTAGAGATGTGGTTTAGAGCAGATATAACAGTAAGGGCAAGTAGGAAGGAGATCCCCCAAGAATGGTCACGTCTTAGGGAGACAGGCAGTCAGTGTGGGTCTAGGGACAGGACTGGCCATGGGTCTTACATACAGAAATACATGACACTGAGCTTAAAACTTCCAGTCCTGGGTTTTACTTCCCTTCAGATAGCCTCACAGATTTCTAAATTTCAAAACCCAGAGTCATTTGTGGTTCTGGGAATGGAAATGGGCCCTAGGTTGTCCCCTGGAGCATTGTGGCTGTGAAGAGAAGGCAAGAGGTGAACAGACTGCTGTTTGAGGTAAGAAATGGCAATCAAGCAGTGTAAACATTCCCCAAGAGTTGTCAGAGACACTTGGTTTCCTGCAGAAGCATGGCATACAGATTAAGTTGTTTCATTTGGATACTGAAGCAAAGGCTAACCCCTGGGAAGATGGGGAAAACTTAGTAATACTCAGAACTACACTGGTGTTTTCTGTGCCTTGGCTTGAAAACACAGGAAGGATTAGGGTTAAGAACAATGGCTGTGGAAATAGATTTAAATTTGAATTCCTCTGCCAAGTGACCCTGAATAAGTTACTTAATATCTGGAAGCCTGTTTCTTCCTATTTAAAATGTAGATAATGGGAAGGACTGAGTCAAATGGTGCATGTAAAGAGTCTAACGTCTACTAAGTACTCAATAAGTATTTTGGTTTGGGTTTTTATTTTATCTGAATTTAAGTGAGAGAACAGTGTAAGTGCATTATTTGAAGAGTTAAAAGCCACTTCAGTGGAGTGCCTAAATTCCTGCTCCAAAAGCCAAAGGGAAAGAAAAATGGCGGCATAGGAGGTGGTCTGTAACAAATTTTACCTCTATGTGGTCTAACTAGCTCTGCCTGTTTCTGACAAAACACTGAAACAGCTGATGCTTCTGGGAAATGATGACCTCCTCCACCCCTCCTGCTTATAGACAGGATACCATTTACACCAGCTCCAGGGTGTCTATGGTTATTCTTAGAGAGCATCAGGGGAAATATTCCATCCATTTCTTCAGGCACCCATTCCCATGCACTGCAGCCCTTTTTTTCAGAAAATACTATTTAATTTTTAAGATAATGTCTATGTTTACATAAAGAAAAAAATATTTCAATAGGAGTCCTGACCATGCCCAGATTCAGCCTTGCCAACCTCCCGTTGTTGCATTCAGTACTCTTTCAAGGCAAGTGATAAAAAACCAACTCAAATCACTGCAAGAAAACAATAGAAAAATGTGGGCTTATATAATGGCACATCCAGGAATTGGTCCACATTCAAGCACAATGTGAAAAGATGTTCAAAACAATATTCTTAAAGATTTGTCTCTCTCTATCCTTTTTGCTTCCTTTTGTGTTAATGTTAGTCTCTGGAATGTGCTTTCTTTATAGATCCTGGCCTCAGAAGCACAAGGCCATTTCTTTCTTCTCAATGTCCTTATCAGACCAAATAATAAATATTCCTTACTTCACTCCTTTCCACACAATTCCCAACTAAGGAAGGTAGATGAAAGAAATAGTCAAAAGGGAAACAAAAATGCCAGTGTCCCTTCTCTGCCCAACAAACTCAGATAAAGCTCCTGGTAAAACCTGAGCTGGAGTACTGGAGGCCTTTTGGTTTCTGCCTCCTCTCCCTCCTCGAAGTCGGCGGGGTGGGAGCCAGGGGCAGGCTGCCCCAAGATACACCACTGTGACGTTACAGATGATTTCAGAACTGAAAACAACCAAGGTCCAAAAGACTCAGAAAGAAACTTTGACCTCCCCCCACCCCATGTGCATAAAAAGAATTTAGAGGGAGGACCAGCTCCAGGAATAGAGCCATCATCATAGATAACAACATTATAATGTACACAGGATGTGGTGGACATGGAAGAATTTAGCAAATTCTGACTGCTAAAATTCCTCTCTGTGCCCCATTGTTTTTGTGTAGCCCACCGAACACTGGTTACTGAACATTTACTCTTTCATAGTGCTGTAAATTTCTTCCCTTTTCCTTTGGGGTCTCAAGTCCCCTATCCCTTTCTCCTTAGTTCAGAATGACATCGACTTCCTTTGCCCTGTCTTTGGACTCTCCTGTCTATGGATTCCCCCTACACATGTGATTATATTGGGAAGGAATTCGGTTCAGAGATGCAGAGAATTCAGAGTGAAAGGTAAGGAAGGAATTCATTGAAGCAAGAATCACAGGCAATGGAAGCTGCCTTGCAAGCAGCAGAGAGCAAGGAAGAACAGAGGGAAGAAAGGGAAGTTCACTGAACTTCTGCTCAGCATGGGGCAAATCCGTTGCCAACTCCTAAAGCCGGGGTCACCTGGTGTCCAGTGTCCACTTGAATCTGCACAGTGTGGGAATTAAGTCCTTACCACCCCAGGATTTGGAGGAGCTGCAGATCACTGGATAGAGTGAGATTATGTTCTGAAAACTTCCCAAAGGCAAAGAAAGGAGATTTTCAGGGAGGCTACTAGAGAGCATGATCATACAGCTGCAGTCCTGTCCAGGTCATCCAGGCAATGGAACTTGCAAGCCCGAATCAGAGCTCTCAGTAGCCCCTCCCTACTTATCTGGAGTAGAACAGAGACAGGGTGAAGACTGGTGCTTAAGTCTGGAGAACAGAATGAAAGAGCAAAATGACAAAGAAGCTTACCACTAGAAGTCTCTTTGGGTAGGCTTTACTGGCTTTATTCTCTCTCTACCCCACTCATGTCTGTCTTTCTGCCTAACAATTAAACTTTGGGTGTTTTTTTCTCCTGTTAACTTGCCTCTTGTCAGTTTGATTCAAGCAGAAAAGAGATAGATGAAAAATCTTCCTCCCAACAGTGATTTCTGAAAAATGAACCCAGGCTTACTGATCCAACTGTTATTAGACACAGAAGAGGGAGAAAACTTGGGCCTACCTAAAATAAGGAAGTACTGAGTACAGTGTCCCTTCCAGTTACAAAGTGTGACCCAAGGATCAATCCCATCAGCAACTTGGAGGGAGAAGGTGAGCAGAACTGGGAAGACATGAAAAAAGAACATGGCAGAATGCCTCCCTAAATGTCTTCTAAGGCTCTGCATGATTTTGACACAGAATTAAGATATCCAAGATGAGCAACTTAAGGCTACACTGTAAGAAAAGGGGAAGAGGGAATCCCCTTCCGGCAGAACAGAATTGTGAACCATGCATGCTGGAAGGCTCCCTTCCACAAAAGCTCTCCACCAAGTGAAGCCTGTTTGTCCTCAGACTAGATCCCACTATAGTCGCTTCCCGTTTTGCTATTCTCCCAGCCTTCAGGAGAAGTAATTTGTCCTCTGGAGCTGGCACTCTGTGGCCACCAACTGCAGCTACATCACGCCACATAACTTTGTGTTAATTTTGTTCATTAGCTTCAAGAATGGTATTTCCATCTCAATAAGTAAACTGGCAGATCTGCATTTTCTCTTTAGAATCTAGAAGAAAACTATTTCAAGTCTGTAGAGAAAATGGAAATTATGGCCAGAATCCTCACCTGGCTTTAATATTGCCCACTGTAGACCTGAAAGAGCCTGTGTGCATATCTATGGGCAGCAGGATATTTACTTGCATGGTCAGTTGTGGGAGTGCTGGCTCAGGGGAAAGGTGGAGAGGAAGCACCCATTCTCTCCTCTCCTCAGTTCCTGGGATGGGATTAGTCAGGTGTCTTCCAGTTACCATAGAGAACCGCCCACAGCTCCTATGATTGCTAGGGGTGGGGAAGGGAGGAATGGAAAAGAGCAGATGAGAGCAGAGAAGTGGAGAGCTTAGGCTGCGAAGAGAGGAAGCAGAAGAGAGAAGTTACAGGGCCCCAGTGCTAGGAAGGGAGAGGCCTGAGCCCGTGCTGGGGAGCCGGAGGGAGCAACACTGCAGCCAGCCGACCGCACTCAGCGGAGTGGCTGCCGTGAGAGTAAATGTGGTATGAACCCCTTATAACCCCTGCAACTTGCTCTTGCCTTTATTCAGTCTCATCGAATTCATAGTGAACTTGCCTGGAACAGGGAACCCCCTCCTCCCAGAGAAACAAAGTGTATCTGTGAATTGCACATTTCTTAATATACTTTTGGTGTCTTACCCTCTCTTTTTTAAACTTTAAAACTGCAATTTCTGTAACTAACGGTGCCCACTGGGTCTCTGTCCCAGTCTGACCTCTCCACCTCTGTGCTGCTCCATCTTCAGGGGAGGGTGCCAACCAAAGGTTGTTATTCCAGTGCTTGTTATTTCTCTTCACACCCACACCTGGTCCTCTTTCTCTGCTGACAACCCAGCTGTTTTCTTTTTCACAGAGGCTAGATGCCATTCATCCAGTATAAACTCTCTGAATTTCTCATTCCTTTGTCTTAAAATTTGATTAATATTCTCCCTGTGGTCTCTCTCTCCTTTCTGCCTCAGAAGGGCCCCTCTGTTTCAGGGCTGATGACTCCTCACGTGTTCTTCATCTCATCCTCCCCACTTGTTCTCTCTCTCTTCTCTGCCTTACCCCTATTTCCCTCAGCCTAGAAATATGCTCAAGTCTCTCCATTATAACAAAGCAAACAATTCAATAAGTACAAAATCAAATCTTTTCTCAGATATTATTTTTTCTTCAAGCTATCATTTTCTTTCTTTAATTGCCAAACTTCTTAACACAGCAGTCTTCTGTTGGCCACTTGTTAGCTCCAGTTTTTCCTCTATTGCAGCCCAGCTTCCACAAATCTACTGTATCTCTTAATTCTACTCCTCATCCCACTCTTTGTTCTACTTAATTCTTATGATGATAGAGATCTTGGGACCATTTTATCCCAGTACTTCATAAATACCTAGCACAGATTTGATGCTCAATTAATATTTCATTATAAATAACTATCTGACCCTGTTAATCACTACTTTGATCTCACCACTCTCCTGACTTCTGGGACATTATATATCTCTGGTTTTTCTCATTTTCTATCTCTGGTTCTTCTCATTCTCCTTAATCTGATTCTGTTAGATCACTGACACCAAATGCAATGGTGTATTTCTTCCCTATGTATATGTATAACAGTAACAATATTACACACAGCAGTAATAGCAGTGTAACTTCATTGGGGTACCCGGATCTGATTCTTCTAATGTGTGTAAATATGTGGAAGGGGGTCTTTCCACACATACTTACACCAAGCAATTCTCAAACACCAGCAGGGTGTTGGAGAACTCAAATCAACTGTGATGCTATCTGCCCAGAGACAGCACCAGATTCCCAGGTTAAGGGCTCCATCGTACAATACTGCCCTCCACCCCCTACTCCAGACACAAGCAGTTACCTGTGCTTCTGACCTAACACTATAGGTTGGAAGTTCCCACAACCTCCCCCTTAGGTTTGATTAATTTGCTAGAGCGACTCACAGAACTCAGGAAAACACTACATTTACCAGTTTAATAAAGGATACCGTAAAAGATACAAGTTAACAGCCAGATGAAGAGAGACATAAGGCAAGGTTCCAAATAAAGGAGCTCCTATCCTCATGGAATTTGGGGCCTCGCTTGGTGACACATGGAGGCGTTCTGGTTCCCCAAGCATAGAAGTTCCCTCTGACCTTAGAAGCAGGATCCAACCAAGCAGAGCAGAGAGAGCAAGAAAGCATTTCTCCCGGGTTTTCTGAGGCCTTCATTGCACAGTCATGATTGACTAAATTATTGGCCATTGGCTAATCCAACCTCCAGTCCCGACACTTGGGTGGGGGTCCAAAAATCTCTCATTAATATGACATAACACCCATTTCACATTTCAGACTCTGCAGTGTTTTCAGGAACTATGGATGAACATAAAAAATACCTGAGAAATATGTATTTGGTCATATAAATGACCAAATATGTATTTCTTATAACTCATTATATCACAGGTTCTACCCATTGAATATAGACATTCCCTGGGTCTTTTTTTGTTTTTTTTCTCTCATCTGTATTCTCTACCTAAACAACCATCATTTCCAAGATTTCAAATCTCATATATATTTGGATGACTCATAAATTTAGCCTCTCTGAGCCTAAATTTTCTTTAATTCCAATCATTATTTCCTACAAGGGGTGTTCTGCAGAAGCATTTGGCTGAACTTCCCCACATCTAAATTCAGTATCTTCCCTAACCAAACCTACCAGTCCTCCTGTAATTCTTACCTACAATCCTGGTAGTGTTGTTATGGAAAACTGGAAAACCTGGACTGGATCACTGATGGAAGAACCAAGCAGCACTCAGAGGTCTTGAAGGGTGGAGGTTTATTTCACACCAACGGGCTCAGAGGAGAGTGATCTCCAAAGGTCTGAGCCCCAAGTACAGGAAGGCCATGTCTTTTATAGTTTTACTACAAAGCTATGGGGGAGTCAGCACCCAGAAACTGTTGCAGTAGGAGCTATTAGGTCACTATAGGTGTATTCAGGATACTAGTTATATTTTAATCTATTTCTGTAAAGGTTACCCGGATACTGTATTATAAACTAATGGGCTTCCATGACTATGATTAACAAGCTGAGTCCCTGTGCAGGGGAGGGGGAGAATTCATTGTTACATTGTTTAATCTCAAGCACCCAAGCACCTTGTGATTCCTTTATATTCTTGAAGCCTTAACAGAAACTTTGTCTCCTTGGTTTCCTACCAAACCCAGGGAGAAGGAGGGATTTGAGAACTTTCTGAATATTTACTCATTAGTGTCACTGATCCAGGTGGTACAAAGTGGGTTCTTTGCCCTATCTGTACAGACTAGAAACATGGTGTTGGAACAGGCACTAAAAATGCAAACATGAAAATTATTTGGTACCTGCCTACCTTCCAAAGATATTGTAGTCTATTCAACAGACCAAAACATAACCATGTAATTTCAGTGTGAGATGATGATGACAATGATGGAGGTGTGCCCTTGAGGCAATCAGAGCACAGAGAAGAAGCTCATAGCCTAGTATGGTGGAGGTGGGGACATAGTCTTAAGGAGGATAAATGGTCATTGGAGTTTCCATAAAAGATCTAATCTCTGATCTGAGTCTGGAAAGAGGGGTACCAATCAGGTAGTTAAAATATTGGTATACAGAGAAGTTAATTTAACATGGTATGTGATAAAGATTTCTGTCAGAATTTCTGTCAGAGTTCGAGAAATACCTAAATCTTGTCTAAGAGGCCAGAATTTGGAATCCAATGGGGGAAGGGCTGTTTTTTAAAACTTATATAACCATTTATCCAAATGTACCTACTTAAATGACATCAGTGAATGTCAACATCAAAAAATACTCTAAAATTCTCTAGACAAAATCAATTGATTTTCTCTTATCCAAAAGAACACAAGTGTCCAAAGCTAATATAAAGGAATACAGTTGCAGAAACCATATTTTTAAAATTAGATTTTACTGGAGTGTCAAGTATAAAACACATGGCATGACCAATGAAACACAAAGAGTACCTTTTAAAGTATACTAAGCAACTTGGACTCTAACTTACAGAATTAAGGGCAGTGAAGTTACTTCTCTAAGATCACATTAGTTAGAAACAGAGCAGGGCTACCGTCTAAGCCTTATATTAAGTCCAGCATTTTGTCTACTATGAATCCTATATCAAAGTCTAGAAGCTGAGAACTGGAATTTTAGAAATTATCAAGCTCAAACTTACTCATTCTCCTCCCCCCCCCTTTTTTTAATATATATATATCAATAAGGTACATAAAGTATAATTGTTCTAGTAGGTAGATAGCCAGACATGGGCAGGGTGGGGGATGGGGACTTCAGCCAACTGGTTGTTTACATTCTAAACATTCCAAGTAAACTATCCTCAAGGGTTGTGGGGAATGAGAACATGGATAACAGACCAGCCAAAACTGCCTAGTTCCAAGATGGAGGAAAGTTAATCTGAACTTCACCCCAAAGCTCTTTATACTCTCATTACCATGACATTAGCATTGTGGTTTTGGTCTCCCATTATAGTTTTGATGAGAACCAGGTAGTCAAACTTAACCCCACCAGACCTGAGGGTGAAGCAAGTCTAAACTCCAAAACTCTTAATGCTTAATGGCTTTTTTTGCATCCATTCTTGAATTTTTTTCTCATGATGAGACTAAGAACCCAGTAACAGAATGCCTTACTGAAGGTCTAATTAGTGACAGAAACAGCTTTCTACTCCTGACTCCCAGCCAGTGTTTCTTTCTCAACTGAATACTTGCCTCCTCTAGGTGCCAGTTTGACAAAACTCGATTGTATGAAAAACTATGGTTATCTTCTTCTCATTTTTTGTTCACAGAAATTTCTTATGCTGTTCCTTCAAAAACTAAAAAGGGACTATTGACATGGTGTAGAGAGACAGTTTGGAGCGAGTGACAAGAGGGTAGATTGCTGAGAGAGGTCAACACCCAGGAAGAGTATTTCTCACTTATATTGCTTAGAATTGTCAAGATATCGTAATAGTTTAAACAAGACCATGTTTTGGTTGGTTTTATTGTGATTTTTTAACTCAAGACAACACATTATATTTTTACCTGCACCTTAGATGGCAATTCAAAACAGTGTCAGTGCTAGAATATCTTCCCTGGGCTCTGAAAAGCACAAAAGGGACAAAACAAATATGCCCAAGTAGAAAATTATACCAGATATATAATGATCTTCATTTACCCAGTAAGAAGATCCTCCAAAAATGGTCTTAGCCACCTTGATTATATAAACTTTTAGAGAAGTAGATGAAATAGTTAAATTACTCCATAAATATAGAATTTGTTCTTTTTGTTATATACTTGTTTAAAGTTACACATCACATAAAATTAAAATTAACATGGGAATTTTAAAACATTGATTTTTTCCCCATCCTGAATAACATGAAATATTATTTATTTGAGTTACTCCTATGCAATCTTGATATCATTGTCTTCATCATCACCAGAACCAATGAACATAATTTCCAAAACATATCATCTTTATTTTCTTCTAACTTATATGAGATACCACATTTTCTTTGAGTATCTGTAGGATTCTATCTCCAGAAATTTTGTACAAAACAGAAATAGTCATTCTCATAAACTTTTGGTTAATAGTTTTTGTTTTGTTTTGTTAATTTATACTGTAGTTGAGTATTTTTATGGAAAATTTTAATGTATTACTTTTTAAAGTGATCTTTGAAAGGCTTATTTTAGTTAATAACTAACACTGAAATTGTGAGATTAGTCCTCAGGAATGAGTATTAAATTCATGAGCATCACTGCCTCCTTTTTAATCCAATCTGTAAGTGACCTCACCTCATCTTTGGGCACAGATGTTAAATAACTCAGTCTCTCAAAATACCAACAGCATTTTTCAATGAACTAGAAAAATTAGTTCTAAAATTCATATAAAGCCACCAAAGACCCCAAATAGCCAAAGCAATCCTGAGAAAGAAGAACAAAGCATGGGGTATTACATTCCCTGGCTTCAAGCTCTACTACAAAGCTACAGTCATCAAAACAATTTGGAACTGGCAAAAGAACAGAACCACAGTTCAATGGAACAGAATAGAGAGCCCAGATATAAACCCACACATATATGGTCAATCAATATATGATAAAGGAGGAATGAATATACAGTGGAGAAAAGACAGCTTCTTCAATAACTGGTGCTGGGAAAACTAGATAGCTACATGTAAGAGAATGAAGATTGATTATATCTAACTCCATACACAAAAGTAAAGCACAGAGCAAAAAAATGGATCAAAGACCTGCATGTAAGTCATGAAACCATAAAATGCTTGGAAGAAAACACAGGCAAAAATCTCTTGAACATAAGTATGAGCAATTTTTTCAAGGACACATCTCCTTATGCAAAGGAAACAAAATAAAAAACGAACAAGTGTGACTACATCAAACTGAAAAGCTTCTATACAGCAAATGACAACATCAGCAGAACAAAAAGGCACCCTATAATATGGGAGAATATATTCATAAATGATTTATCTAAAAAGTGGTTAACTTCCAAAGAATTCATATGCCTCATCACCATAAAAACAAATAAACTGATTTAAAAATGGGTGGAAGACCTGAACAGACATTTCTCCAAAGAAGAAACTCGATGGCCAACAGGCACATGAAAAGATGCTCCACATCACTAATTATGAGGGAATTGCTAATCAAAACTAGAATGAGATACTACCTCACACCAGTCAGAAAGGCCACTACCTGAAAGACAAGAAAACTACAAACAGAAATATCATTCGACCCAGTAATTCCACTTCTAGAAATTTACCCAATGAAAACAAAATCCCTGATTCAAAAAGATATATGCACCCCTATGTTTATAGCAGCATTATTTACAATAGCCAAGATAAAGAAGCAACCAAACTGTCCATCAAAAGATGAATGGATAAAGAAGTTGTAGTACATATACACAATAGAATATTATTCAACCATAAGAAGAAAAAAATCCTACCATTTGCAACAACATGGAAGGAGCTAGAGGGTATTATGCTCAGTGATATAAGCCAGGTAGAGAAAGACAAATGCCATATGATTTCACTTATTTGTGGAATATAAATACAAAGCAAAACAGAATGAACAAAATAATAATGGACTCACACACACTAAAGACTGACTGGTGACCACCAGTCAGTTGGGGATGGTTGTATAGGGAGGGTATAGGAGATAAAGGGGCACAAAAATTATCAATCATAATGTAAGTTGTCACAGGGATAGAAGTACAGCATGAAGAACATAGTCAATGAATCTGTAACATCTTCCTATGTTGACAGTAACTGTGCTAATGAGGGTGAGGATTTAATAATGTGGGTAAGTGTTGAACCACTGTTTGGTATACTTGAAACTAATATAAGATTGCATATCAATGATATATCAATAAAAAATAAATAAATAAAATTTAAACTCTCAAAAAACAATGTTCTAAATTTTGATCTGGGTTGTAGTTTTATGTGCACATTCATTAATTAAAATACATCAAGATTTTTCTATTGTCGATGAAAAGATTTATTTGTAAAATGTTATCATTTTACTGTATCATATGATGTGTCAAAAATTTACTCCCAAAGTTTTTGAGCAAAGAAAGATATATTGGAAGTTGAATAATTATTCAATTATTATTTCTTTGGTTTCATTCAAGTAAAGTTAAATTTAATATTTTTCATTTTTAAATCTGTATTTAGTATGATCCCATTTTCCTAAATTATTTCAATTTGTCCAGCTATTGTTTTAGCAGTGTACATACACATAAGGGGATGTCCAGGTAATATTCACAAAATATTCACCAGAGGTTAATGATTTTTTCCAGAGGGTGGAATTGAAAGGATAGCTTATTTTTGTCATGGACTTTTACATATTGTTTGAGTTTTTCATAATAACATATATAATTTTAACAAAAATCATAGAGCCATTGTTCTTAAAGAAAAATAGATAAATAACATGCCTGGTAGGCCCTGGGTAGGATAATAGATGGGGTTTGGGTATCTCAAACCCCATCTATTATGCCTATAGATTTGGGGAGCAAAATCCACAGGCGGCCTCATTCTGAAACCCTTGCATCCTTTTTGTCCCTTTCTGCTCACCAGCTTCACTGCAATTAATGGCTAAGGTTACCACTGAGATGCTCTGTAGCTCATCTTAGAAGAATCCGCTCCATGAGCCCATGGCTACCACCAGCACCCCTTGGCCACTTAACCCTGCTGCTACCACCCTTACACTTCCCCAGTTGCCTCCCCAACAGCTATGATTCCAACTGACTTGTCCAGGCCCTTAGGCCACCCACATTTCTATGGACAGGACACCCCTCCCAGATCGAAAGGCTCTACTCCAGATGTCCCTTCTCACCCCTGGCCAAGCTGCACCCATGAAGGCAGTGGGCAGTCTGAGTACATGATACTTTTCCCCACAACAGAGGACTGTTGACCCCCAAATTGCGGATATTTGTCAAAGCTGAGGGTATTACTTTTAATTACGTACTATCTATCTGGTTATCATTCCTATGGGGGAAGGAATCTCCCTTCGAAGATCTTGGCAGGAGACAAGGTCTCATTTCTCACCATGAAAGCCAAAAAATGTCCTTGGCAGCAACTGGCAGAACATGTAGCCTCAATTCTGCTATTATAAGCTTCCATACAAGACTTGCAATCCTGCGAGCATGATACAAGGTGCAGAGGCATCCAGATATTCATAAGGGTGATGGCAGAGTTGAGTGTCCATGGTGGCAGCACCACTGGCATTCTACCAGACTTGTCAGAGATGTGAATTTGGCCATATCTTAGATGCCCAGGCTTCCTCATGACGATTTTCCAAGCCTGATTCCTCTGTAAGCTACCCAACATGGTTCCAATAAAAATCTGAAAAGCTATCCAGATTAGTTTCTGTTGTTTGCAACTAGGAGCCGTAACACCCCTCACACTACCTTTGTATTTTTTCTCTCCAGGTGAAACCTGAAGAAAACTAACTTCACCTCTCCTTGAACCTACATCACCGAAGGGAGTACATTCCTATCTCCTCATGTCACCCCACACCTCTCTGCGATGATTGATTTTTATCACTCACAAACAGATTCCACATACACTGAGTTTCTTTAGTTGACCTTACACCTTGGGGTCCCTCACTCTCTTTACGAAATCCATTTAAAGAGCAAAGTCAACCTACTTTTCCAGACTGCCTTGAGGTTTTTTAAAAAGGTGAAACAAACATATTCATATCTGGAAACAATTTCTGAAGACCTTCGTTCCACATTCCATTGTTTTACCAAGTATTCCTTGTGTTGACTATTGCATACAGCATTAGGCACATCTATACCTGACATATAAATTCATAATCGTGAAGAATAAAATCAATTGATATCACAACATCCCAGTGCCATTCCCCCTGTTGCATTAGTTTCTCACTCCTGAGCTACTTAAAAAAAAAAATGCTTTAGATAGAAGAGCACAAACAAGACTGGAGATTCAAAGGCAATTCTTTTCCCTTGTCTGTGCCTGACTGCTTGCTTGTCAGTGGATACAGTATAACATATATTTGTCATATATTGAGGCTGCATAGCTGTGCACACCCTTGCAGTGTGTGGGAATTTCCTATTATAAAATCCCACCTCTCCTATGTAAAAGTCAGCAAATAGCTTTGCAGGTCCCTGGCAACCAGGACTCAGGAAGTGACTGAGGGTCCTGCAGATCAACTGCTCAAGGCAAAACTAACAGGAAAATGGGGAGCTGGGTGACATACATTCATCCCAAAGAAATATGATATGAAAGATATTCATCTATTTTGAAGGACCTTATGGGAGCATCAGAAGCCAGTCTTGGGTGATGTGAGCTGCCACTTCTGAGCCCATCAGCAGCAGGGCATGATTTGAGCAATACTCATAGCTGTTCAGCTTCCTAAACTGTCAGAGATTTCTATAGCCACATAAATTCTGTTCATAGATTTATATGCTGTATAAACTAGTTAAAGTGGGTCCTTTTTGACCACTAAGAATCCTGAATGAGCGACAGTAGGAAAATTGCTTCTACAGTGAGTTGCTTTTATTTTCTTCCTGTAAAACAAAGAAACCTACCATGATATGAATACTTTTTCAAATCCTCGTATGTGAAGTATTATAAATAGTCCTTCCTACATAAAGTGTCTCAAAAAAACAAAGGTATTATTCATTGTGATGACAACAATCTCTCAGACTGCAAAAGTCTTTTTTAAAAAATCTCGTTGAATGCTGTTCACATTCATCTTCAAAGTAGGGAACTAGTATCAATTGTTTAATCTTAATTGAACAATACAAACAAAATTGTGTGTTCTATGTATATGTTGTACCAGCAATTACTGCTCAATAAATCTTACTCAAATAATTTTCACACTGCGTCAACTTTGCAGGAGCTAATTTTTTTCAACATTTGGCATATTTTTTATTTATGTAAGTTACATAGAACTAAAGCTTATTTACCCTTAACCATCTTGGTCTTTTTGTACACCTTTCGCCAAAGGGCTAATATTAATAGCCACTTTATTATCTTGCATTTAGGTTTCTTGGCTTCTTGAGCTACACAAATATTTAGATTTATGTGGTACCTGAAATACATGAAAATTTTGTGTAGAAAGAATGGTCTATAAAGAATATAAAGCAAGTTCACTCTCCTCTACATAGTCTATATTTCTGAGCCAAGGCAAAGACTCAGTGGTGATCTTTTTTCTTTGATTTGGCATAAAGACAGTTTGATTTGGCATCAAAGGGACATATGCAAGTGTTAGCCCTGCAAAAACAATTCCATATAAGTAATAAAGAGCGATCCTATATGCTTTGTATTTTTATTCATTTATCAAATCCTACAGCCACTTCCCTAATTTACCTTCCCACCAGCCTGGTCAGGATTCCTAATCCCAGACAACAGTTTTCTTTATCTGGTTAAAGCAGAAAGGAATTACTAAATTCTATGAATCCCTCACAGAATTGTTGGGAGAAGTGAGGAAACAGACTGTATGATGATTTCATTAACCATAACATAGAACTGACTCTCTCGAGGAGTTTCCACCCCTATGCCACCTCCACTCTACGGATTCATGTTTGAATCAGTAAGTAGGCTGGCACTAGGGCTGTCCCAACAGTGACAGATCCAGCTCCAGAATTATGACACCTCTGTCACTTTTCTATCCCAGCAAAATGGATCTCCCTGGTCTGCCTCTGCCTCATGAAACTGAGTTTCGCATTAGTTTTGTGTGACTGCATCTGGGTGTGGAATGGGCCCTACTTCATATGTAATACTCTAGCTGCAGGGGAGTCTGGAAAATGTTGTGTTTGTTGATCAAGTCTAATTCACAGTGTGTCTAATGACAACTTCCTCATGTTTCCACTGAAGCTAGAATTATCTTTAAAAATGAAATCCTAATATTGTTACTATATAAAACTCTTCTGGAATTCTAAAAAACTCAACATGGGAACTTTTCAAAATGGTCTGGGTTTTTATGGTCTGACCCCTACACAGCTCTCTAGCTTCATTTCTTTCCTTCATATATACACTCTCATCACATTAAACTCATATGGTTTCAGGTCTCCTAATCTTTGCATACTCTGTTCTCTTTGCCGGTAATGTCTTTTTCTTCTTTCCCTTGCTAATTCCTACTAGCCCTTCAAATTAACTTTTGTATTAGCTCTTGTTCCCAAAGATTCCCAGCCCATATAGCCAGGCTGGAAGTCTACCATCTGATCTGTAATACTTTATGCATATTGATTTATAGTATTCATTTCACAGAACCCTCACTGTCCTGGTTTATTTTTCAGCCTTCCACATTAGACCATAATTGAAGCAAGGATTAAAATCTATCTACCTCAATAACCCCATAGTTTTCCCAATGTCTAATACGTAATAAGATTTTAAAAGATAAATGGAGAATAAATGGATGAGTGTAGTTAAACACAGTGTCATTGTGGGCATAGGGATAGGGAAGGGCATTTCCAAACGTGCTTAAGAATACAGTTAGAGAGGACAGTGCTTGCATAAAACACAGTTGGAAGAAGTCTTTAAAATCTGTGATGTTGAGTCTCCTTGTTTTACAGAAGAAGAAATTGAGGAATATACAAACAATTATTTTCTTAAGACTGCACAAATAAAATCTGGGCAAGGCACACAAGTGTTTCATTGCTACCTTCTTCCTTGAATGACTCTAGACCACTGACATACTCAAGCATCACAAGGCCATTCTAGAGTCTAGTAAATTAGACTTCAAAAGTCAGGCAGGAACTTAAGAGTTGTATTTTATTAAGAATGAACTCATGTATTTTTAAGCAAACTATTCTCAGGGGATTCTCCAGAGTCCTTTCTTAAAATGACTTTAGATTTCACAACTACCTTTGTGAATTTTAAGCAGAATGAAATAAAACTGTTAAAGAATCAAATGAGATAAAAATGAATGAGAAAGGAATTACAAAGCATTATCATGATTAAATATGTTTCTTGGTATAACACAATATCTACCCTATGCTAGAATGCAAATAATTAATTTTAAAATAATTAAATTATATTTTTGTAATATATTATTTTATGAGGCTCCATATATTATAGCTTAAGAGAAACTGAATGAGAAAAAATGCTATCTATCCTGGTAAAGGCTATGACTCAATATGTCTTTTCCCGAGAAATAATTTTGCAAGCTTCCAAATGGAAAAAAAAGTAAGAATTTCCTTCCAAAAAGGAAATTTTAAAGTATTCCTATATATTGTACTTACTTTTAGTAAGATGTTACATTTTTAATTGTGGTCTTAGAGAAGTTTACTGTTCATATCATCACCATTGGCCAACTCAGTATATTTTTTATTAAGAAAACCTGTGAAATATCTACAAAAATTCTGAAAAGTTCGATGAAATTAACAATTCCTCAAAAAATATAATTTACTGAAACAGCCTCAAAAAGCAAAATATAAGAATAGACATGGGCCATTAAAGAAGTTGAATCAGTAATTTAAAATCCTCCTACAAATAACAGGCTCAGATGATTTTATAGGTAGTCTATAAACAAATCATTCTAATATGATACAAACTAATAGATTGGTCTAAACCTTACACTAAAAGCAAGACAAGGACAACAGAAAAAACAAAAATTCATCAAATGCATGAACATAGTTATAGAACTCCTAAACAAAATGTTAAAAAGCAAATCCAGTCAGCCTCTAAAATACGATCAAGTGAGTAGTACCCTGGGATTGCCAAGGAAGCTAAACAGTAAAAAATCTTTGATATTATTCACATTAGCAGAATTAAAGAGGTAAGTCATATATTCATCTCTTTAGATATAAAAAAGCATTCAATGAATTCACCATTTTATTCCTGATAAAACTCTCAGTCTACTAAGAGAAGAGAATTTCTTCAACTTGATAAGTACATCTAACAAAAACCAATGACAGAATTATTGTCTAAAATTTGGAAAGATGTATGAGGCACTCCATCATCTCTCTTACTCAGTATTACTATAGAGGTAACAGCCAGCAATATATGAAAAGAAAAAGAAAAAATAGGTATTCAAATTAGAAAAGAGTAAACTAAACTTTTACTATTAGAAAAGATATGGTTATCTACATAGAAAATTCATGTAAACATTAAATGGCTGTCAGTTGAAGGAAACTAAAGAATGAGAATAGGTTATGGAGATAAAAATAAATAATAAAACAATAGAAAATTGAAGTGTCAGATTGAAGGATGTGATTAATTCAATCACTTGGTATTTAAAAATATACAGATAAGTTTTTTGAAAAGAGTTTAGAAATGAGATCAACTTAAAATCAACTGCATTTCTATATACCAACAACAAAGAGACAGGCCATGTAACTGATAAAAAAATACTATTTAGAATAGTAATGGAAGAACATATTTTAAAATATATATAAGAAATTTATGAGAAAATTGTTAAGTGAAAGACATTAAAGATGACCTAAAAGAGGAGTTATCATATTCATTGATAGACTTGGATTGGTAAGTGTTAATTATTCTTAAATTGATATAAATTAAATTTCAATTAAAAGTAAATGAGCATTTTTCATAGGAAATAACAAATTGACTACAAAATTTATACTGAAACACAAACAGAACTAGACAAGACACTTGAAACAAGAAATGTAAGGGTGGCAGCAATTTATTCTCTCAAACACCAATCTTACTTTAAAGTTATACTAATTAAAACAGCACAGACTTGTGTTGGAGACACATAAAGAGACTAATCAATCAGAATATAAAATCTAGAAACAAAACTACACATATATGGAAATTCAAACTATGTCAGAATAAGCATCACAAATCACAGGAAAAGAATGGATATTCAAAATGGTGCTTGGACAATTGGTTGTCTGTGTGGGAAAATATAAAATTGGATTCCCTACACACCAAACACAATGTACATCTCTAAATGGAATTATTTCAAAAAGTAAAACTTAAAGCTTTTAGAGGAAAACATAGGTGACTATTTTTATCTTAGTAAGAAAAAATTTCTTAAAGAAGAAACAAAAATGCTTAAAAACTTAACCAAGACAGAATCAAGAAGTAACAAAAAGCCTGAACAGACCAATAACAAATAAGAAATTTGAAGGGGTAATCAAAAAGCTCCCAGCAAAGAAAATACAAGGACCAGATAGCTTCACAGGTGAATTCTAACA
The DNA here is from genome assembly GCF_030020395.1 of Manis pentadactyla. Classification (NCBI taxonomy): domain Eukaryota; kingdom Metazoa; phylum Chordata; class Mammalia; order Pholidota; family Manidae; genus Manis; species Manis pentadactyla. The sequence goes on from NC_080023.1 coordinate 103,479,026, forward strand.
AACATTTACAGAATAATTAATACTTATCCTTCATAAATTCTTCCAAAAACAGAAAAGGGAACACTTCCAAACTTATTCTATGATGCCAGTGTCCAGACAAAGATACCACATCCAGACAAACTACAAGACAATATCCTTAATGAATATAGATGTAAAAGTCCTCAATAAAATACTAGGAAACCAAATATGACAGCACAATAAAAGAATTATATACTGTAACTAAGCAGGATTTATCCTTGGGATGCAAGAATGGTTCAACATATGCAAATCAATCAGTGAATACACCACATTAACAGAATAAAGGAGAGAAATCATATGATTAACTCAACAGATGCAGAAGAGGCATTTTTAAAAATTCAGAACCTCATCATGATGAAAACTCTCAACAAATTAGATATAGAAGAAACTTACCTCAACACAATAAAGGCTAGTTATGAGAAGCCTACAGATAACATATTCAACAGTGAATATCTGAAAACATTCCCGCCAGATCCAGAATAAGGCACTCTCACCACTTCTGTTACATAGAGTACTGGAAGTACTAGTCCCAGAGTAATTAAGCAAGAAAAATAAATAAAAGTTATCCAGAGGGGCGGAAGATGGCGGCGTGAGTAGAGCAGCGGAAATCTCCTCCCAAACAACATATATCTATGAAAATATAACAAAGACAACCCTTCCTAGAATAAAGACCAGAGGACACAGGACAATATCCAGACCACATCCGCACCTGAGAGAACCCAGCGCCTCGCGAAGGGGGTAAGATACAAGCCCCGGCCCCGCGGGAGCCGAGCGCCCCTCTCCCCAGCTCCCGGCGGGAGAAGAGCAGGCAGAGCGGGAGGGAGACGGAGCCCAGGGCTGCCGAACACCCAGCCCCAGCCATCCGGGCCAGAGAACAGGGCGCTCGATACTAGGAAAACAGGGCAGCAAGAACAGTGAGCAGGCACTGGAGGCTGGGCGACAGAAGACATAAGAAAAGCGCCCGACCACTTTTTTTTTTTGCTTTTTTGCTGTTTTGTTTTGGTGAGCGCTTTTTGGAAGTCTTAAAGGGATAGGGACCCCAATACTAGAGAAACAGGGCAGAAAGACTGGTGAGCAGAGGACTGAGGCTGGCACTGGAGAATAAAGAAAAACGAATGACCACATTTTTTTTTTTTAATTAAAAACATTTTTTTTTTTTAATTTAAAATTTTTTTTTTTTTTTTTTTTTTGGTGGTCGTTGTTTTGTTTTGGCGGGTGCTTTTTGGAAGTCTTAAAGGGGCAGGGCGGGTCACTTAATCCAGAGGTAGGGAATCCGGGATCTCTGGGCACCCTAACCCCTGGGCTGCAGGGACCAGGGAGGCCCCTTACAGAGATAAATAGCCTCCCAGCAGCTCCTGCTCCAACGCGACTCCACCATTTTGGAGTAGCTGCCCGAGCTAGGCCACGCCAACAGCAACAGCGGAGATTAACTCCATAGCAGCCAGGCAGGAAGCAGAAACCCTGTCTGCGTGCAGCTGCGCAGCACAAGCCACTAGAGGTCGCTGCTCTCCCAGGAGAGGAGGGCCACAAACCAACAAGAAAGGAAGTCCTTCCAGCCGTCACTCGTCCCAGTTCTGCAGACTATTCCTATCACCATGAAAAGGCAAAGATATAGGCAGACAAAGATCACAGAGACAACACGAGAGAAGGAGACAGACCTAACCAGTCTTCCTGAAAAAGAATTCAAAATAACAATCATAAACATGCTGACAGAGATGCAGAGAAATACGCAAGAGAAATGGGATGAAGTCCGGAAGGAGATCACAGATGCCAGAAAGGAGATCGCAGAAATGAAACAAACTCTGGAAGGGTTTATAAGCAGAATGGATAGAATGCAAGAGGCCATTGATGGAATTGAAATCAGAGAACAGGAACGCATAGAAGCTGACATAGAGAGAGAGACAAAAGGATCTCCAGGAATGAAACAATATTAAGAGAACTGTGTGACCAATCCAAAAGGAACAATATCCGTATTATAGGGGTCCCAGAAGAAGAAGAGAGAGGAAAAGAGATGGAAAGTATCTTAGAAGAAATAATTGCTGAAAACTTCCCCACACTGGGGGAAGAAGTAATCGAACAGACCACGGAAGTACACAGAACCCCCAACAGAAAGGATCCAAGAAGGACAACACCAAGACACATAATAATTAAAATGGCAAAGATCAAGGACAAGGAAAGAGTGTTAAAGGCAGCTAGAGAGAAAAAGGTCACCTATAAAGGGAAACCCATCAGGCTAACGTCAGATTTCTCAACAGAAACCCTACAGGCCAGAAGAGAATGGCATGATATATTTAATACAATGAAACAGAAGGGCCTTAAACCAAGGATACTGTATCCAGCGCGACTATCATTCAAATATGACGGTGGGATTAAACAATTCCCAGACAAACAAAAGCTGAGGGAATTTGCTTCCCACAAACCACCTCTACAGAACATCTTACAGGGACTGCTCTAGATGGGAGCACTCCTAGAAAGAGCACAGCACAAAACACCCAACATATGAAGAATCGAGGAGGAAGAACAAGAAGGGAGAGAAGAAAAGAATCTCCAGACAGTGTATATAACAGCTCAATAAGCGAGCTAAGTTAGGCAGTAAGGTACTAAAGAGGCTAATCTTGAACCTTTGGTAACCACGAATTTAAAGCCTGCAATGGCAATAAGTACATATCTTTCAATAGTCACCCTAAATGTAAATGGACTGAATGCACCAATCAAAAGACACAGAGTAATAGAATGGATAAAAAAGCAAGACCCATCTATATGCTGCTTACAAGAAACTCACCTCAAACCCAAAGACATGTACAGACTAAAAGTCAAGGGATGGAAAAACATATTTCAGAAAAACAACAGCGAGAAGAAAGCAGGGGTTGCAGTACTAATATCAGACAAAATAGACTTCAAAACAAAGAAAGTAACAAGAGATAAAGAAGGACACTACATAATGATAAAGGGCTCAGTCAAACAAGAGGATATAACCATTCTAAATATATATGCACCCAACACAGGAGCACCAGCATATGTGAAACAAATACTAACAGAACTAAAGGGGGATATAGACTGCAATGCATTCATTCTAAGAGACTTCAACACACCACTCACCCCAAAGGATAGATCCACCGGGCAGAAAATAAGTAAGGACACGGAAGCACTGAACAACACAGTAGACCAGATGGACCTAATAGACATCTATAGAACTCTACATCCAAAAGCAGCGGGATATACATTCTTCTCAAGTGAACATGGAACATTCTCCACAATAGACCACATACTAGGCCACAAAAAGAGCCTCAGAAAATTCCAAAAGATTGAAATCCTACCAACCAACTTTTCAGACCACAAAGGCATAAAACTAGAAATAAACTGTACAAAGAAAGCAAAGAGGCTCACAAACACATGGAGGCTTAACAACACGCTCCTAAATAATCAATGGATCAATGACCAAATCAAAATGGAGATCCAGCAATATATGGAAACAAATGACAACAACAACACTAAGCCCCAACTTCTGTGGGACACAGCAAAAGCAGTCTTAAGAGGAAAGTATATAGCAATCCAAGCATATTTAAAAAAGGAAGAGCAATCCCAAATGAATGGTCTAATGTCACAATTATCGAAATTGGAAAAAGAAGAACAGATGAGGCCTAAGGTCAGCAGAAGGAGGGACATAATAAAGATCAGAGAAGAAATAAATAAAATTGAGAAGAATAAAACAATAGCAAAAATCAATGAAACCAAGAGCTGGTTCTTTGAGAAAATAAACAAAATAGATAAGCCTCTAGCCAGACTTATTAAGAAAAAAATAGAGTCAACAGAAATCAACAGTATCAGAAACGAGAAAGGAAAAATCACGACGGACCCCACGGAAATGCAAAGAATTATTGGAGAATACTATGAAAACCTATATGCTAACAAGCTGGGAAACCTAGGAGAAATGGACAACTTCCTAGAAAAATACAACCTTCCAAGATTGACCCAGGAAGAAACAGAAAATCTAAACAGACCAATTACCAGCAACGAAATTGAAGCGGTAATCAAAAAACTACCAAAGAAGAAACCCCCCGGGCCAGATGGATTTACCTCGGAATTTTATCAGACATACAGGGAAGACATAATACCCATTCTCCATAAAGTTTTCCAAAAAATAGAGGAGGAGGGGATACTCCCAAACTCATTCTATGAAGCTAACATCACCCTATACCAAAACCAGGCAAAGACCCCACCAAAAAAGAAAACTACAGACCAATATCCCTGATGAACGTAGATGCAAAAATACTCAACAAAATATTAGCAAACCGAATTCAAAAATACATCAAAAGGATCATACACCATGACCAAGTGGGATTCATCCCAGGGATGCAAGGATGGTACAACATTCGAAAGTCCATCAACATCATCCACCACATCAACAAAAAGAAAGACAAAAACCACATGATCATCTCCATAGATGCTGAGAAAGCATTCGACAAAGTTCAACATCCATTCATGTTAAAAACTCTCAGCAAAATGGGAATAGAGGGCAAGTACCTCAACATAATAAAGGCCATCTATGATAAACCCACAGCCAACATTATATTGAACAGCGAGAAGCTGAAAGCATTTCCTCTGAGATCGGGAACTAGACAGGGATGCCCACTCTCTCAACTGTTATTTAACATAGTACTGGAGGTCCTAGCCACGGCAATCAGACAAAATAAAGAAATACAAGGAATCCAGATTGGTATAGAAGAAGTTAAACAGTCACTATTTGCAGATGACATGATACTGTACATAAAAAACTCTAAAGACTCCACCCCAAAACTACTAGAACTGATATCGGAATACAGCAAAGTTGCAGGATACAAAATCAACACACAGAAATCTGTGGCTTTCCTATATACTAACAATGAACCAACAGAAAGAGAAATCAGGAAAACAACTCCATTCACAATTGCATCAAAAAAAATAAAATACCTAGGAATAAACCTAACCAAAGAAGTGACAGACTTATACTCTGAAAACTACAAGTCACTCTTAAGAGAAGTTAAAGGGGACACTAACAGATGGAAACTCATCCCATGCTCGTGGCTAGGAAGAATTAATATCGTCAAAATGGCCATCCTGCCCAAAGCAATATACAGATTTGATGCAATCCCTATGAAACTACCAGCAACATTCTTCACTGAACTGGAACAAATAATTCAAAAATTCATATGGAAACACCAAAGACCCCGAATAGCCAAAGCAATCCTGAGAAAGAAGAATAAAGTAGGGGGTATCTCACTCCCCAACTTCAAGCTCTACTACAAAGCCATAGTAATCAAGACAATTTGGTACTGGCACAAAAACAGAGCCACAGACCAATGTTAGAGACTTGAGAATCCAGACATTAACACAGACATATATGGTCAATTAATATTTGATAAAGGAGACATGGACATACAATGGTGAAATGACAGTCTCTTCAACAGATGGTGCTGGCAAAACTGGACAGCTACATGGAGGAGAATGAAACTGGACCATTGTCTAACCCCATATACAAAAGTAAACTCAAAATGGATCAAAGACCTGAATGTAAGCCATGAAACCATTAAACTCTTGGAAGAAAACATAGGCAAAAACCTCTTAGACGTAGACATGAGTGACCTCTTCTTGAACATATCTCCCCGGGCAAGGAAAACAACAGCAAAAATGAGTAAGTGGGACTATATTAAGCAGAAAAGCTTCTGTACAGCAAAAGACACCATCAATAGAACAAGAAGGATCCCTACAGTATGGGAGAATATATTTGAAAATGACACATCCGATAAAGGCTTGACGTCCAGAATATATAAGGAGCTCACACGCCTCAACAAACAAAAAACAAATAACCCAATTAAAAAATGGGCAGAGGAACTGAACAGACAGTTCTCCAAAAAAGAAATACAGATGGCCAACAGACACATGAAAAGATGCTCCACATCGCTAATTATCAGAGAAATGCAAATTAAAACTACAATGAGGTATCACCTCACACCAGTAAGGATGGCTGCCATCCAAAAGACAAACAACAACAAATGTTGGCGAGGCTGTGGAGAAAGGGGAACCCTCCTACACTGCTCGTGGGAATGTAAGTTAGTTCAACCATTGTGGAAAGCAGTATGGAGGTACATCAAAATGCTCAAAACAGACTTACCATTTGACCCAGGAATTGCACTCCTAGGAATTTACCCTAAGAACGCAGCAATCAAGTTTGAGAAAGACAGATGCACCCCTATGTTTATTGCAGCACTATTTACAATAGCCAAGAATTGGAAGCAACCTAAATGTCCATCAATAGATGAATGGATAAAGAAGATGTGGTACATATACACAATGGAATACTACTCAGCCATAAGAAAAGGGCAAATCCAATCATTTGCAGCAACATGGATGGAGCTGGAGGGTATTATGCTCAGTGAAACAAGCCAAGCAGAGAAAGAGAAATACCAAATGATTTCACTTATCTGTGGAATATAAGAACAAAGGAAAAACTGAAGAAACAAAACAGCAGCAGAATCACAGAACTCAAGAATGGACTAACAGGTACCAAAGGGAAAGGGACTGGGGAGGATGGGTGGGTAGGGAGGGATAAGGGGGGGAGAAGTAGGGGGGTATTAAGATTAACATGCTTGGGGGGGTAGGAGAAAAGGGAGGGCTGTACAACACAGAGAAGGCAAGTAGTGATTCTACAACATTTTGCTATGCTGATGGACAGTGACTGTAAAGGGGTTTATAGGGGAGATCTGGTATAGGGTAGAGCCTAGTAAACATAATATTCGTCATGTAAGTGTAGATTAGTGATACCAAAAACAAAGCAAAAAAAAAAAAAAAGGGCAGTTCCTGTGTGGTAACCTCCAACGAGTTCTACACAAGGGTATAAAGGGCATATAAAAGTGTCGGCAAAGGGTCTGTTTGTGTTTATACAGAGGATCAAAGCCTAATTTGGCTACCCAGAAAATGAACTAAGATACGATATGAAAAAGAACTTCCAACATCTGCACTCTCTGGAAGACTCATGCCAGAAGATGATCATCAAAAAACCCCAACAAAGATCCACGCACTGCTACAGCTGTAGATGCACTCATCCCACCAGTTCCTGGACTTGCCATGGGAATGAGGAAGGAGATATCTAAGCTGGCCTGTGCATACAGTAAAACAACAAATTTGACTGGATCTATACTGTTGGAACTCAACCAAGAATTTGGAGAAGTGCAAATTGTAGCGCTCCAAAGCCTTACAACTACAGACTATTTACTGTTAAAAGAACATATGGCATGTGAACAGTCCCCAGGAATGGGTTGTTTTAATTTGTCTGATTTCTCTCAGACTGTTCAAGTTCAGTCGGACAATATCCACCATATCATAGATAAGTTTTCACAAATGCCTAAGGTGCCTAACTGGTTTTCTTGGTTTCACTGGAGATGGCTGGTAATTACAGATATGCTTTGGTTATGTAACTATACTCCTATTATGTTAATGTGTGTGCGCAATTTAAGTAGTAGCTTAAAACCTATATATGCTGAAGTACTCTACAAGAAGATATGTCAAAGAAATAATCAATCTTCCCATGTTTTCTTCTGCCTGCTACTTCTATAGCTTTTCTTCTTCCTTCCTAATTACAACCCTTAAATAGAATTCGTGCCTCATATCAAATTTACCGAGTATGATAATTCTTTCAAGTGGTAAAGATACCTCAAGACAAATGCTGGGCATAGAAGCCACAGGGCATAAATATGCAAAGAAGTAAAAAGCTAACCTTTTCAAACAATAAGGCTTCTCTCTCACTTACCAACTTCACATTTCCCTGTATGGCCCCAGAAGATGACTGGTTAGCCAGAAACGGGTAAGATTCCTCAAGGGAGGAACAACCTAAGACAGGCACAGTCGCAGGGGGGCCATCAGGTGAGAAACTGGGGATCAACAGAGGTGAGGCTTAGAACCTCACCCCCCCTGTTCTGAGAGAAATCTTCTGCATACGTGGATGTTTTATTGCCCTGGTCTAGCTTGGATTAACACATAGTCTACAGGCACACACCTGATCATCTACATGTGCTCTCTTACAACGCTAAAGTATGTTTTCTACCTTTATCTTGTATCTACCTACCACTTCAGCATTTTATTAAAAATAATAATAATAAAGAGAGAAATGTGATATCCACATATAAATCAAGTATAAAAACCAAATGAGTATTCATATTTGAACTGACTGTTTAGAGTTCATAATGCATGAGCAAAACCGAAAGTTTCTGTGATGACTGCCCTTGTACTGTTCACTATGTAACTTATTCATTATGTAAGAATTTGTTCTACATGTAAGAACTTGTTTGTTATGCCTCAGAAGATTGGAGACTGACGAAAATTAGGCTTGGGGTGGATTAATGATTGTGCATTGAGCATTGACTCCCCTATACAGAATTTTATTGTCGTTAACAACCATTTGATCAATAAATATGAGAGATGCCCTCACAAAAAAAAAAAAAAAAAAAAAAAAAAGGACAGACTTCCAATGGTAAAATAAATAAGTAACCGGGATGTAATGTATAGCATAAGGAATAAAGTCAAGATATTGTAACAGCTTGGTAGGGTGATAGCTGTAACCTAGAATTATGTATATAAATGTTTTATCACTGTGTTGTACACTTGAAACTAATGTAATGTAATACTGTGCGTCAACTACCCTTCAATAAAAAATAATTATTTAAAAAAATAAATAAATAAAATAAAATAAAATAAAAGTTATCCACCTCAGAGAGCAAAAAGTAAAATTTTCTGTTTGTTGATGACATGATCTTATATCTAGAAAAACCTCAAAAAAAAAACTTGTTAGGATAAGCAAATTCAATGAAGTTGCAGAATGCAAAATCAACATACAAAAAATCACTTGTGTTCCTATACATTAACGAAGACCTATCTGAAAAGGAAATTAATAATCCTTTCTACATTGGCATTAAAAAGAATAAAATACTTTAGGAATAAATTTAATTAATGAGGTAAAAGACTTGTACACTGAAACTATAAAACATTAATAAAAGAAATGTCAAAAAACACAAATAAATGGAAGGATATCCCATGATCATGGATTGAAAGAATTCATATTGTTAAAATGACCATATTTCCCAAAGTGATCTCTAGATTCAGTACAATCCCTATCAAAAGCCCAATGGTATTCTCTAAAGAAATAGAAAAAAAGCAATCCTAAAATTTATTTGGAACAACAGAGGATCTAGAATAGCCAAAGCAATTTTGAGTAAGAAGAACAAAGTTGGAGGTATCACACTCCTTGATTTCAAACATGTTGCATATTACAAATTACAGTAATTGAAACAATAGGGAACCAGCAAACAAACAGATATGTAAAACATGAAACAAAATAAGAAGCCCAGGTATAAATCCATGCATAGTTGGTCAACTGACCTTTGACAAGGGTGCCAAGAATATACAATGGGGAAAAGAAAATCTCTTCAATAAATGGTGCTATGAAAATTGGGTATCCACACACCAATGAAATTAGACTCTTATCTTACTTAATATACAAAGATCAGCTCAAAGTGGGTTAATACTTAAACATAACCCTGAAATTATAGATTTCTTAGAAGAAAACATAGGGAAAATCTTGACATTGCACTGGGCAATTATTTCTTATATATGAGACCAAAAGCACAAAAGACAAAAGCAAAAGTTGACAAGAGGGATTAAATAAAACTAAAAAACTCCTGCACAGCAAAAGAAACAATCAACAAAATGAAAAGGCAACCTACAGAATGGGAGAAAATATTTTCATGTCATATATCTGATAAAGGGTTTACAATCCAAAGTATATAAGGAACTCCTATAATTCAATAGCAAAAAAACAACCCAATTCAAACACAGGCAAAGAACCTAAACAGACATTTATCCAATAAGACATACAATGGGCAACAGACATGAAAAGATGCTCAATATCACTAATCATTAGGAAAATGCAAATCAAAATGACAGTGAGATGTCACCTCACACTAGTTTGGTTGGCAAAACAACAAAGGACAAGTGTTGGTGAGGATGTAGGGGAAAGGGAACTGTTCCACATTGTTGGTAGGAATATAAATTGGTGTATCCTTTATGGAAAACAATATGAAGGTTCCTCAAAAATTAAAAATAGAATTACCATTTGAGCAACCAATCCACTTCTAGGTATATATCCAAACGAACTGAAATCTGGATCTCAAAGAGATGTCTTACTCCCATGTTTGTTGCAGTATTATTCACATAGCCAAGATATAGAAACAATCTAAATGCCCAACAAGTAAGTGGATAAAGAAAATGTGGTGTATGTATACAAGGGAATATTATTCAGCCTTTGGAAAAGGAAGGAAGTCCTGCCATTTGCAACATAGATAGACCAAGAGGATGTTATGCTACCTGAAATAAGCGAGTCACAGAAGGATAAATACTACATGATCTCACTTATAGTGGAATTTAACATAGTCAAACACATAGAAGAGTAGAATGGCAGCTTCCAGGCATTAGGGGAAAGGAGAAGTGGGGAGGTGTTGGTCAAAGCCTACAAAATTTCAGTTATGCAAAATAAATAAGTTCTAGAGACCCACTGTACAATACAGGGCCTATGATCAACAGTACTGTATTGTATATTTTAGGTTTTGCTAAAAGGGTCAATCTTATGGTAAGTTTTCTTACCACAAAAGGAAAAAAAAGGAGGGGTAGGAAGAAGCTTATGTTTATCAAGGCTAAGTTTATAGCAATGACAGTGATGATACTTTCACAGGTGTATACTTATCTCCAAACACATCAATTTATATAGATGAAAAATCTAGTTTTTTCTATGTCAATCATTCTTCAATAAAGCAGTTAGGAACAAAAGAAAAAAGCCTACCAAAAAGAAACAATTGTTGAACATGACTATATTAAAATCACAAGCTTTCCTTTACTAAAAGACAACATAAAAAGAATGTTAAAAATAAGCCAAAACTATTAGTCCATTCTTGGGTTCTGTGATTCTGCTGCTGTTTTGTTCCTTCAGTTTTCCTTTGTTCTTATACTCCACATATGAGTGAAATCATTTGCTACTTGTCTTTCTCCACCTGGCTTATTTCACTGAGCATAATACCCTCTAGCTCCATCCATGTTGTTGCAAATGGTAGGATCTATTTTTTTCTTATGGCTGAGTAATATTCCATTGTGTATATGTACCACATCTTCTTTATCCATTCATCTACTGATGGACATTTAGTGGGGGGGGGGGGCACGGGGAGGGCTGTGCAACACAGAGAAGACAAGTAGTGATTTTACAGCATCTTACTACGCTGATGGACAGTGACTGTGAAGGGGTATGGGGGGGACTTGGTGAAGGGGGGAGTCTAGTAATCATAATGTTCTTCATGTAATTGTAGATTAATGATACCAAATAAAATAAAATAAAATAAATAAGCCAAAAAGAGACATTTGAAGCATGTATTATCTACAAAGGAGTATTAACAAAAAGCCTAGTAAAAACAGATGAAAAGAATGAATAAACATTTCACAGAAGAGGAAACAACAAATGGCCCATAAACATATATTAATCATCAGTCATCAGGAAAATTCAAGTTATACTTACCAGATTAGCTATATGTGAAGAATTAGCTACAATGTGGAGCAATAGTAATTCTCATGCAAAGTGTAGAATTGGTATAATAATTTGGAAAACAATTTAGCATCATCTTTAAAGGGTAATTAGCCTAATCACCCTAATTCTTAGATACATACTCTAGAAAAACGCTTGTAGATATGCATAAGGAAACATATACAGGAATATTTACAACATCATTGTATGTATCAGCAAAAGATGTCCATCAACAGAACAATGATACGTATATATCACATAACCGAATATTACATTGCAATGAATTTGAATAAACTTATAGGCATCAACACAGGTAAATTTTCAAAATACATTGATTAAAAAATTCTGTGAGAAAATCATAAAACAGAAATAATAAAACTCTACTTTTTAAATATATTTTATTTCTTGGAGCATTTTTAGGATCTCAGCAAAATTGAACAGAGTAGATTTCCTGTATGTCCTATATCTTCACACATAAAATTTTTCCCCCACTATCAACATCTCGCACCACAGTGATAGATTTGTTATGATCAGTGAACCTCCACTGGCATGTTATCATCATCCAAAGTCCATACTTTACATTAGAGCTCACTCCTAATGTTGTGTATTCTATGGGTGTGTAGGTTTTTGGTGGAGGTATGTTTCCAAGTGCTGTAGAGCATGATTGTTGGATCATATGGTAAGAGTAAGTTTATCATGGTCAGAAACTGCCAAACTGTCTTCCAAAGTGACTGTGTAATTTTGCATTCCCATCAACAACAAATGATAGTTCTTGTTGTTCCACATCCTCCCCAGCATTTAATATTGTCAGCGTTTGGGATTTTTGCAATTCTAATAGGTATGTAGTGGCAATATCTCATTGTTGATTTAATTTGCTATTTCTTAATGACATATGATCCTACTTTTTAAAAGTTCAAAAACAAGCCAAACTGAACAATATCTTGTTTGAAAAATATGGTTAAGTAATAAGGATGAATGTCTCTGTGTGTGTACACATGTGTAAGTCTGGGAGAGGGAATCCTGGGGCAAAATATCTCTAAAAACTGAAATCAGTCAAAGGGAGAAATAAAGTTTAAAACCTGTTTATTGCTTACAAACCGCAGCCCAGTGCTGTCTCTTTCCCCTGCTCCAGAAGAAGCAAGTGAGTCCCTCCACTTAACCTCTCAGGTTCAGACATGACCTTGGTTGCCCAGGTAATTACCCATTGACATGGAGATGAACTTCTCTACACCCCTGAGGATATGCAAATGCACTAAAGCCAGGCGAGATACTCTGGATATGTTACAATTTTACCCACAGGCCAGCACTCCAGAAATCTCATCTTACAATCTACTCGTTCCCCTTCTTCTGCAATGGTTCCTGGGCAAGAAAACTGGAGCATTGTGACCAGACTAATGACATAACAATAGCAACAGCAATAAAATCATGATAATCTTCAACCTGGAGGATTCAGCTACGTTCAAAGTCTTAGGCAGATTAAGTCTGTAGCTCGTCCATTCCTTGGGCAGGCAGTCTCTGAGGGTTCAGAGCAATCATCATGCAGCAGCTGCAGCCAGGGGGCACATCCAGGCAAAAAGGACTGTAGGAGAAAATAACCTTAAGGGCAATAAGACACATGTTTTAATGACACCAGCATAGGCAAATCTTGCCCATCAGGTAGGATACATGCAAGAGAGTGGTCCTGTGATAAAACAGTGGCAGGAATGGAATCTCATTCTCATCTAGTATAACATACTTTCACCTCCCTCCCTGTGGGAGTTACAGATGGGATGATATATAGGGCTATGGGAGGTACATGCACTGGCCATAAAGATAAAACAAAACTTCCCTGTAAGATGCTCTTACTGCCTGGTCATTTGGGGTACAGTATTGTGATCTTTGGGGACCATTCAGTTGTTATTCCAGGAATGCACATGAGGCCAGCTTCCAGGCCTTTCCCCCAAAGTGCCAGATTGGCCAGCTATCACTGGTCCATGTGTTGAAATGTCCAGGAACAGGTCCACTCAACAGTGTCTCCAGGGTTTAATGCAGTAGGGGCTGGCAGCAGAATGTTGCTCTGCTGGCCATATCCTGGCTTTTAATAACTTCTTTGGTTTGCACATATAGTTGTATAGGACAGGCAGCAAGGTGTGTGAGCATATACACAGGGCTCAAAGCTCCTTTACATGGTTTCTCATTCAAATGCTGCAGCACTGTTCATAACTGGCCAGCCCATAGACTATTGGTGTCTGACTTCAGGCCAGATTTCAACAAACTGTTGTACCTCTCTATCATGCCTGCCCCAGTAGGATTATATGGTACATGAAATTTCCACTTTATTCCTTATTGCTGTACCCATTCTTGTAATGCATGTCCAGTAAAGTGGGTGTCTTGATCACTGTCAATCACCTGCAACCAGCCATAGGCTGCAAAGAGATGCTCCAGGCCCCTCATGGTGGTTTGCTGATCTGTACAACATGTAGGAAAAGCAACCAATAGCCCAGTAGCCTTGTTCGCACAAGTCATGGCATACCAATATCCTTCTGATATGAACAGAGGCCCAATATAGTCTATTTGCCACCTGACAAGGGGTATTGGCCCCCTTACTATTGTCCCATGTTGCTGTGGGACTTGGTGTAAGTCCCTCTTAGAGCATACAAGGCACTCCTTCTGGGCTCTGCTCACTTCTTCAAAGGTCAATGGCAAGCCCACCAACAGGCTACAGCCCACATTTTCTTTTGCCCCTCATGCAACAAACACTGATGTAGCCATTGGCCCACATCAGAGGCAGGCTTTCCTTCTATCCAGCGCACCTGGGCCAATGTGTCTGCTGCATCATTCCCTGGGGATGCAAAAGGCAAATGGCCAGTCACGTGATATACAGTACCAGTCTTAGTCTGACCAGTGGCCCATAGGTCTTGCTACAACTCTTGTCCCCAAAGGGGCTGGTGACCAACCATCTAGTTGGCATGATACCATGTCAGTAGCCACAGGGTCAAGCCCCAACAGATGGCCCAGCTGTCAGTGCAGACAACTATGGGGGAAGGCTCCTAGGTGTTCATGAGCCAAACTGCTCACAACTCAGCCCATTGACTGCTCTTCCCCTCTCCATCCTCCATCCATATTGTCTCAGTCTTAGGATGGAAATCCACAGCCCTCCATTACAGGGGCTGCCCATGACTGGAGCCTACTATGTACCACGCATCTTCAGGTATAGAGACTTTTCCCTCCTGATAAGGAGTCTTGGCTACCAAGGGCTGAAAAGCAAGTTCTTTCTGCTTTTCACTGGTATAGGTCACTGTTCCCAATGAGCACTGGAGTTCTTCACTTACGGGGCTAGTAGAGAGGGCACTACACTGCTGTAAATATGAGCCCCATTTGGCCAGTGTAGGTGTCTGTGCCATGCCACTCCATGGCCTTTGTGTCCAGTCTTCACCCACCCCGCAATGGGATAGGTGGTTATTACCTTGGTCAGAGCTGTTCCAGTGATGGGCTCCATAGCCAGCAAGGCATGGTACACAACAGCCAGTTGCTTCTCTATCAAGGTGTACTGGACCTCTGCTCCTTTCCATATTTGTGAACAGAATCCAATAGGTTGGCATGTCCATTCAAGCCACTGCCAAAGACCCCATCCATAACCATCTTCGGTTACATGAACATCTAGTTCACAGGGCCTTGATGAGTCCATCACATTCAAGGCCTATACGGCCTTGACTGCCTCCTTGGCAGCAGTAAAACAGCTTCACATGTCTCATCCCAGTCCTACCTGATGCCCTTTTGTACCAACTGGTATAAGGGCTTCAGAACTTGTGCCAGGTGCAGAATAAACACTCTCCAGTAGCCCCCAAAAGACCCCAAAATCCTTGTAATACTGCCACAGTGGTAGGGGTGGGGAAAGCCTGGACCTTGTCTATGACTGCTTCAGGAACAACTTTAGTTTTACCCAACCAGACAACCGCCAAAATTTTCACAGACAAACCAGGTCCCTGAAACTTGGTGCTGTTCACAGCCCATCCTTTCTCCTGTAGATGTTGCAACAATCTAGGAACTGCCCCTTCTAAATCTGCAAGAGAATCAGATGTGAGCATAATATCATCAATGCAGTGATACAGCCACACCATTTGCGGTTTCTTCCACGTGGCCAAGTCCTGGGCTACAAGTCCATGACAGATGGTGGAACTGTGGAAGTATCCCTTGTGGATATCCAGTGAATATCCACTGCCGGCCTTCCCAAGTGAAGGCAAACTGTTTCTGGCTTCCTGTGGTATGTCAATAGAGAAGAAAGCATTAGCAAGGTCTACTACATAATGACACATTCCCAGTTCATGGCTGAGGGTGTCCAAAATGTCTGCTATAGAAAGG
Source organism: Manis pentadactyla (assembly GCF_030020395.1). Classification (NCBI taxonomy): domain Eukaryota; kingdom Metazoa; phylum Chordata; class Mammalia; order Pholidota; family Manidae; genus Manis; species Manis pentadactyla. The sequence continues at coordinate 103,494,981 of NC_080023.1, forward strand.
ACAGCAGCATGCAAAGGGGGTGTGACTTTATTCAATTCCCTGTAGTCCACGGTCATACGCCAGGAGCCGTCTGACTTTCTCACTGGGGAATTAAAAGGACTATGAATGGGCTTTATGATGCCCACCCTCTCCAACTCCTGTAGCTTCTCCAATTTCCTTGTGCCCCCCAGGCAATTTATACTGCTTAATATTTGTTACCCGCTGAGGTACAGGCAGAGCTACTGGTGGGAGCTTAGCATGTCCCCTCAGAAATGCCTTTACCACAAGTACCCTCAGTCTGAACTCATCTGCAGTGGTCTGTAACCTCAGGCCCTGCAGAATATCTAACCCCAAAATATATTCAGGGATGGGAGAAATGTACATGGTGTACTCCTTTGGGGGTAAACACCCTATCACCAATGAGATTTGGGCTTTCTTCACTCTAATTGCCTTACCCCCATAGCCATCTCTCACAGCAGAAGTCGCAGGAAAAAGCTCAGGGTTGCCATGAATCAAAGAACACTCAGCTCCTGTGTCCACCAGAGCCAGGACACGTTGTACATTCACAGGGGACCAGTGAATTGCTAATTCTACATGTGGCCTTCAGTCCCCACCATGTGCCCCAAGGTGGGGACTTTGACACCCCCCACCAACTCAGTCGAACCGCGATGCCCAATCATCCTCCTGTGGGGGTGATGGCTCAGGCGAATCCTGAGTATTGTCGCCCATGAAATTTTGCATGGACACAGGCCGGGCATGAGGCCTTAACTCTGGTTTCCGTCTCCTGGACCACAGCAGCTGGAACTGCTGCTCTGGCTTTAATTGGTGCCGCAGTTCTAATAATTATGAGCAAATTTTTGCTATACTACGTCAAATTCTTTATCACAAAACATATCCATTAAAAACGCAAGGATTGTTGAAGCCTAGTTTTTACCTAAAAGCAATCCCAGATGTTAACAATTTAGTATCACCAATTTTATAGAGGAAAACTGAAGTCCAAAGAGACTCCAAGGCCACCTAAAGGTTGAGAGAGCTGGAATGAGGAGTGAGGGCTTGATTAGATCCTCATACCGTACTCAAACTTATGTTATTTCTCTTAACAATTTCAACCTTGATCTTTGAACCAAAAAAACCCTGAAAACCTACTGACTCAATAATCCGTTTGGTTATTATCTACACTCTAATATCCTTATCTTTTAAACTGTAGAAACATGAGTGGCAAGAGCACCAGAACTGAAGTCAGAAGTACAGGGCAGGAAGCCTTGACCTACCCTTTGACTGTGTGTCTTTGAGTAAAAAAGTCACTTAACCTCTTTGAACATCAATTTCTTTACTTTTAAAAATGTGAAAATAGTATCTAGTCTTTTTTTAATATAATGTCTAAGGTACTGTGCTAATGGCTTGGATATTTCCTAAATCTCTTCTTAATAAGGACTCACTAAGAACAGGTAGGTAAAAATATTTTGTAAACTAGCAGACTCAGAGACTCCAAGAAGGAACTAGTGGTTACCAAAGGGGAGGGGTGTGGGAGGGCAGGTGGGGAGGGAGGGAGAAGGGGATTGAGGGGTATTATGTTTAGTACACATGGTGTGGGGGTCACGGGGAGAACAGTGTAGCACAGAGAAGGCACATAGTGAATCTGTGGCATCTTGCTGCACTGATGGACAGTGACTGCATTGGGGTCTGGGTGGGGACTTGATAATATGGGTAAATGTGGTAACCACATTGTTTTTTCATGTGAAACCTTCATAAGAGTATATATCAATAATACCTTAATAAAAAATGTAAAAAAAAAAAGAAAGTGTATCTTGAAAGTTCTTATCATAAAAAAATTGGTAACTGTATGGTGATGGATAGTAACTAGACTTATTGTGCTCACATTTCAAACTGTATAAATATTGAATTATTATGTTGTACACCTGAAATGAAGATTACATGTCAATTATACTTTATTAAAATTTAAAAAAAAGAAAAACATATTTTGTAAACTCATAAACATTATATAAACAAAACTATAGCAAAACCAATGGTCCACCCACACTTTCTTCTCTAACTGACAAGAATCACCATGGTGCCTTTGTACTAATAAGTATATGATAATTAACTATTGGCTGATTAAGTATCCAACTAAAATAAAAATCTGAATCAAGAAAATTTGAAGTAACTTTTTTGGGGGTGGGGAGGGGCAAGGAATATAAACTAGGATTGATAATCTCTAGATTCTTACTCCAACTGCCATATTTTTCCATGATGTTGTCAATATTCAAATGACATTTAAAGAAGGTGGTTAATTTTGTAAAAGAGGGAAACATTTTACCTCCTGCACTTATAACATTATCTAAGTCTGAAGATTGTTTCTGAAAATTGTTCAGTTTTGAGACCTGCAATAGAAAATGTCAGGCCAAGACATTTTCTAAGAAATAAATTATTAAATCTTCTGTTTAAAATACTTAGAAAGGATGACCTAACTGTTTTGAGTGTCTTAGCTATTGCTCTTACAGGTAGGAGGGCATTAGCAAAAATAAAAATGATAAATCAAAACATCTGATAAATGTCAAATAAATCACTAAACATTAAATTTATATTCCTCATTAATCTAATCTCTATTTTGGACAGGAGGGTTGGAAGAATAGGAGTGAAGACTTTATGATCATGAGTTGTCCAGAACTTGGGACTTTTGATGTTAAAAGCATAAACAATTACTCTATTAGAGCTTCCTTAAGATGGGAAAATATTAAAGGAGATAAAATGACACAGTAGGTTCAACTGCCATTAATTTGAAATCCTGAGATTTGCTCTTGGCAGAGAAATCAAGTTACCCTCCATGGCCATGTCCCCCACTCCAATAATCATCGAATTCTGTTGTTTAGCTGGACACATGAGCCCATACCCTGCAATGCTTACAACTAGATGTAACCATGTGACCCAAGATTTTTTTTCAATATAACTGCGCTTACAATTAAAGGAGTTTTTTTATTTGTATGTCTCTATATTGTCAAAACATTCAATAATAAACATTATTTTCTATTACAGATTTTATTGAAGGAACAAGTATGTTTTAAACAATAACAATAAGAACAAAATACACTTGTAAGCTATTAAACATTTTGTTTTTACATTTGGAATTTACTTTGACAAACATTAATGTGAAATGCAAAAAACAAGAGGACCTTAAAAATACATTCACTCTGCTTCAGACTGAGAATTGCAACCTTTTTTTGCTCTGAGGGGAAACTGTGAACTGAAGCATTCTTCAAAAGAAATACTAAGAAAATAATTCCCAGGTCAACCAAGGACATACTTGGAATTGCTTGTATCAATGTGATTATCAATTTCAGATCATTAAGCTCTGTTTCAATGTACCTAAAATGAATACCTGCTTACATATTTAGTTATCTGAAACCCTATTACAACTGTTCTTTTCCAGAATTTTCCTTTACTTGCAGTTTTTCAACTAATTTGGTCTTCAATATAATAATATAATTCTTGGCCAAATATTTATTTGTTTTTAATAAAAAAGTTATCTACATTATTAAATGTTCACCCCAACTAATGCAGTTACTATCTGTCAACATAGAAAGATGTTACAGAACTATTAACTATATTCTCTGTGCTGTACTTTCATCCCTATGACTGACTTATATTATGATTGGGATTTTGTGCCTCTATCCCCTGCACCTGTTTCACTGACCCTTCCTCCCAACCCAGCCCCCCATGGTGACCACCAGTCTCTTCTCAGTGTCTATGAGTCTACTGCTGTTTTGTTCATTTTGTTTTGTTTTTTAGATTTCACAGAAAAGTGAAATCATATGGTATTTGTCTTTCTCTGCCTGGCTTATTTCCCTTAGTATAATACCCTCTAGGTCCATCCATGTTGTTGCAAATGGCAGGATTTCTTCCTTGGTTGAGTAATGGCTGTTATATTATTCAGCCAGTAATGACTGAATAATATTCTGTTGTATACTTGTACCACCTCTTCTTTATCCTTCATCTATTGATGGACACTTTGACTGATTCCGTATCTTGGCTATTATAAATAATGTTGCAATAAACATAGGAGTGTGACTAAGTGTTAGCCAATGGTACATTAGGAGTTATGAGTACGACTTCCATCACATGTCTCTAAAATAAAGGCATATACATTTCCTCCTTTTCTTTTTTCACCTTCCTTCTGGTGGAAAAGGAATGTGGTGATGAATCATTTTGGACCATACACTAAAGATAGTGGGAACAACAAGGTGGAAGAAGGAGCAATCTTCACAACTTTAAAAGCAGGGCAGCCATACCAACTCAGATCAAAAAATAAACTTCTAGATTATTTCAGGTGCTATAGTTTGGGGTCAATGTCACAGGAGCCAAGCTCATACACAGTTCATTCCTCTAGCCTATCTCCGTCCGCTTCTGAGATGTTAAGTAGGGGAATAATAGTATTATATATCAATATATGTACTATATTTAAAAGTTGAAAAAAAAACACTGAATACTGTCTTGACATGTGACACTGGCCACCTGCTGAAGACAGAAAAAACAACCTCTTCACTGGCCCACTAGGCAGAGCTGCCCACATTGAAAGGGGAAGCAGCAGGTCAGCACACAATGGTGAAAACCAGATACGACTATTCTAGTCATCCCACGTTTTGACAAAAATGTTAAAGGGCAAGATTTTTTTAAGTAGTGGTGACATCTTTGTTTCCAAAGAGGAAGCATTACAGTGATTTGCTTGCAGAATTTTCAAAAACTGGTAACAAATACAGAGATCATCTGAGGCAAAGAGAAGTTTTTCAGAAAGTCAAAGGAGGTTCACACATCAAACACCAATGAAATCATAATATCAATAGTGCAGGTGTTATAAATGTAAATCTAAATACAAATTTTAAATTTACCAGTTGCTTTGCAACCACAACACATTAAGATAAAGTAATCTGTACATACGTGTGTGGCCTCATTTCCCAGAGGAATCTCCTCCCGTTATTGGCTTAGACAGAAATTGTTTCAAGGCAGCTGGCTGTAGCTAGTGCCACCAAGTCTTTGACAATTCTGGACTCAGCCAGGACTGACTCTACCTGTTGTATTTGCCTGACAATGGCATTGAGATGTTGCCAGTTATACAGCCTAATGTATAATTGACAGTGTTTCAGCTTTGTTATTTTACCACCACTTGCCTAATCTCAAAGGATTTAATCAGGCCATTATTATGTACAGAAAGTAGAGGGACAGTAAAGGAAAACTAAGGTTTATTAAATTTTTTTGTACTAAGCACTGTTTCAGGCTTTGTATATGTGAAATATATGTGCATATACATATGTTTGTATATGAATATATAAAGCATATATGGTATATGTGAAGAGTAAATAATAATTAAACATTTATGGACACACTACCTAAAATAAAAAAGAAGATACAAGTAACCCAGAAACCTCCCATATTCCCCTCCCAATCATATTCCCATCCTTCCCCACCAAAGACAACAGTTATATGTTTGTTATATCCTTGCTTTTTTGTATACACTACATTTGTATCTATTGATAAAACATTATATGATTTTTATTGAAGTATAATTGACAAACACTATCCCATTGATTTCAGGTGTACATCATAGTGATTTGATATTTTTGTACATTATGAAATGATTCTCACAATAAGTCATTGCCATTTTTCACCATACAAATTTATTACAATATTATTGACTATATTCCCCATGCTGTATATTACATCCCCAAGATTTGTTCATTTTATAACTGGAAGTTTGTACCTCTTAATCCCCTTCACCTATTTCACCCATCCCCCAATCCCCCTCCACACTGTAACAGTTTATTTCCTGTATTTATAAGCCCATTTCTGTTTGATATTTCTTGTTACTTTGTTTTATATGTTTTCATATAATAGTGAAATCACATGGTATTTGTCTTTCTCTGTCTGACTTATTTCACTTAGCATAATATCCTCTAGGTTCATCCATGCTGTTGCAAATGGCAAGATTTCATTCTTTTCTATGGCTGAGTAATATTTCAATACACACACATGCACCATCTTCTTTATCCATTCACCTATGGATGGACACAGGTTGCTTCCACATCTTGACAACTGTAAATAATGCTGCAGCGAACATAGGGGTGCATATATCTCTTTGAATTGGTGTTTTCATATTCTTTGGATAAATACTCAAAAGTAGAATAATTGAATTGTATGGTAGTTCTATTTTTAAGTTTTTGAGAAACTCCATACTGTTTTCCATAGTGGCTGCACCAATTTACATACCCCCCAACAATGTACAAGGGTTCCCTTTTCTCCCCAGAAATAGATCCATGCATATATAGTCAAATAATCTACAACAAAGTAGACAAGGATAGTCTCTTCAATAAATGGTGTTGGAAAAGTAGACAGTTACATGTAAAAGAATGAAACTAGACCACTATCTTACATCATATACAAAAATAAAGTTAAAATTGATTAAAGACTTAAAGACCCAAAGCCATAATACTCCTAGAAGAAAATATAGGCAGTAAGCTCTTTGATATCAGTCTTAGCCATGTTTTTGAACAAGTCTCCTCAGGCAAGGGCAACAAAAGCTAAAACAAACAAATGAGACTACATCAAACTAGACAGCTGTTGCATAGCAAAGAAAACCATCAACAATACAAAAAGCAACCTACTGAATGGGAGACATTTGTAAATCATACATCTTATAAGGATATTAACATATCTAAAATATATAAAGAACTTATACAACTTAATATTTAAAAAAACAACCCAATTAAAAAATGGGCAGAGGACTTGAATAGACATTTCTCCAAAGAAAAACTATGTAATTGTTTCTGCCTACTTCAATCAACATTATCTTTGAGACTCATCCATGTTGTGTATAGCTGTGGTTCATGTTTACTACTTTATAGTATTCCATTCTGTTATATACAACATTTATTTATCCATTATGTTGATGACTATATGGGTTGTTTCCAGTTTTTCCATTATTATATACAATGTTACTGTGGACACTATTTTTATTACTCCTGGTTCATATGTTCGTATAGAACATACACTTAGAAATTAAATACCTTCATTATAAAGTATGCATGTGTTCCACTTTATTGGATAATGTCAATTTTTTCCAAAAGATTAGTTGACAATGCTATCAGCACCAAGTAAGTGTTCATGTTGCTTCCAATATTCATGCACACTAGAAATTATTAGACTCCTTAGCCAATTTGATAAGAATGAAATGATATACAATTTCATTATATTGCATATCCTTGGATATTAATGAAACATCTTTACATAGGATTATTATTCATTTGTGTGTTTCCTCCTCTGTGAAATGTCTGTACATGTCTCTCACAAGTTCTTTTTTTTTACTTTCACAAATGTATATTCCAAATACGCCTTGATGGTTTTATGTTTGTACTTATCTTTTCCCAAGTATGGTTTTCTATTATTTATGCTTTGATAAACAAATATTTCTAATTTTAACAGAGTGAATATATCATTTCCTTTTTAGTCTGCACTTTCATATGCTTTGTTTAAAAATTCCGTCTATTCTGATGTCCTAAAGATACTCTCCTTATATTTCCTTCTAAAATTTGTCCTGTTTGTCTTTCATAGTTTAGTTTTACTGCACAGAGAAGTCATTGTATATTGTGAGATTTAGAGAATTGACCAAAAATTTTCATAGACATAGCCAATTTTCCAAAAATTGTGGACCATTTTCCCAGTGTTCTGAATATATCAAATATATATGCATAGGTCTGCTTCTGACCTCTCTATTCTCCATGCCATTCTCTCCCCCTTCCCCATCCACTGGTCTATCTGTCTATTCTTACATGTGTACTACACCATCTGAATGGCCATCCATTTATATAAAACACTGTACCTGGTAGGGCAAGTAGCCCTTACCTTGGTTGTTTAGATGTGTCCTACTATTCTTGGAACTTTGTTATTCCACATAAATTTTAGAATTCTTACTGGGGTCAGAATTGTATTGACTTTAAAGATCAATTAATCTTGATTTCACTGCCTTTATCATCACCAGAATATTTTCAGGTCATCTTGAAACACAGTGTCCATGTATATTTCTAGCTTCATGTTTATTTCCATCTAGGCTATTTAAGATACAGCATTTTCTTTGTATTTCTCTAGAGTATCTCCAGAAACCTTGTACAACCAGAATTACTCATTCATGTACCTTTGGGATAGTGAAGGGGTTTTGTTTTGAGTTTTGTATTGTATATGAAGTTTCTATATATTCTCATTTTGTAATTAAGATATATATATATAATTAACATATATAATTATATGGTTCAGCAACTTTTCACTAGGATTCGAAAATACAAGGGAATGATGGGGAAAAGCAAAGGAATGAAAGTGAAGAAAGGCACAGGAGGATGACGGAAGGCAGGAGAGGGAAGCAGCCGAGAGCACTGCAGGGGGCGGAGCGGCCAGAGGCGGAGCGAGGCGCGAGGGAGAGCGGCCACGGGCCCCGCACCCACGGCAGAAGGAACGGGCACTGATCCTAATGTCTCTACAACCTCCTGTTATCTGAGGCCCTCACTAATTTTACCAAAAAGACGCTTGAAATTATTTCCGAATAGAAAGCTAAAAACAAGTCAGCTTTAGTAGAGAAGAGCACCGTTTGCCAGCGACTGAGCGCCCTGCGTCTTGTCAGTTCTTCCAGTAACGGCGGGCCCTCCTCGCCTTCTGCCCCTCCCTCAGATGACCCCTCCTGTGCCACAGAACTAACGGCGTCCCATCTGGACACGACTTCCTGGGCCGTGCCCTGGGGGCTCTCGAAGTTTTTCTCCATTTTCTCATTTTTCCCTGTTAAAACAAATCCCTCTATGTCTCAAACCCGGAAGACTCTCTTCTCTGACAATGGAGTAATCGTGTAAATCAGTTTTTGGTAGCCTAAATGCATATCCCCTTTAAAGCAACATTCAGGGAAAACATTAATGAAAAATAACAAGCAGAAGAACCAAGAAATACTGTGAGCAAACGGGTCTTTTGCGATGTCCTAAATCATACCGCGTCGGTAGCTGTCTACTCCCTTCTACAACAGCCTGTATTTACTAAAATGCTAAATAGATGTGAAACAGGGGAGAGCAGCAGGGACTCTGGTTAGCATAATAGCTGAAGGATGTGACAGTGACAGGATTGTTTAATATGATAATGCATTATGCTAAAACTTGAGCATTCTTAGCAGACCTTAGTAAATCAAAGAAGGAAGATAAAGACCTTGTCAATATAATAAGGTACCAAGATTGTGCCCTAAGAGACCGTTTGTCTATCACCCAGAGCTTAAATCAGGAAACTGTCTCTTTCTTTGTTCTCCCCTCCTACCTGACACATCTTAACTGCCGTTATCCCAGGTACTTCTAGGGAAAAACCAAAATGAGCTGAACTGATGGCTCAAGCCAAGGCTGAGAGGTGAAGAAGCAGCACTGTACGTGTGGGCACAGGAGCAGGCGCGGCACCGGGGATGAAGACATAGGGCTGGACGGCGAGGCGGGGACGGCTGTGCAGCTGTAGGCAAGAAACAAAGCTACTTTGCACCACTCCCTACTTCTCCGGGATATGCCTGATTATTTCATAGTGAGATTTTTCACTAATGGACTGGATTTTATACCCGTCTAATAATTAAAGATATAGCAAAAGGGTTACATAAGTTTAAAATTTCCTTTTTACATCACATAAGCTGGTCACCCTGCTTTATGGTGCCACAGAGGGGAAAGATTTCATCTCACTGTTTGGCCCTCTATGAGATAAGGCTGAAAATGATATTCTACTAAATTCCTCTTCTTTATCTTTTCTACCATTTCCGGGGCAATAAATTAGAATGGTGATGGCTGTTAAGTTTTCTACAAGAGTTTATATCAGGTGGTATTTTAGGAATGACCTCAGTCTGAATTAATGATCCTTCACCTTTGTGCTTCACCTGCTCACTAGATTCACATTTTTCATTCGTTCATTTATTCAAATTATACTATACTGAGCATCTGCTGTGTGTCATGCTCTGTGCTAGGGGCATGTCCTAAGTCTCTATTCCTTCAAAGTTTAGGAAGCTGACTATAGCCTGATATTTATTAAAATGAACTTGAGAAAAATACAAGCTTAGTGTTCTGTGCTATTACTGCTTCTCTATGGAGATATTCTTATGGTCTAAACTAAAACTGATAAATAAAAAGGAATTCAATAATTTTTAATGGTTATTCTACCTTTCATCATTTTCCATTCCCAGTTCTCTTTTTTAAATAAACCCGCTGTTATTGCTAAAGAGAAAAAGCCTGCTGTTATTTCTTAATGTCACAAAAAAGAAGTGATTTTTACCAACGCCTTTCATTCAGGAGGCCCTTACATATTCATAGGTGATGAGATTGCTCTAGGACTTCTCATTCATCTTATGAAAGTAACTCAGGGGCAACAGCTAAACTTTTACTTTGCATTTTGAAAGTTGAACTAAGAATAACATTAAACAATAACTCAAAGAAACAAGGAAATAAAGAGCAACATTTCTAGTAACTATACAGAATTCTTTGGGCACAAATAAACAGAAAAGAACTCTGCCAGCATTGTTAAGAGAATTAATTATGAGAATACACATATACTCATAGGATTGAGGCAAAAGTTGAAAAGCCAACCTCAGAAAGCAAGAACTAGGCAGCTCAAGAGAATCACAGTAGCAGGAAAGACCTGACAGTCCCCTGCCAGGATGAATAAGCTCCAGCTGTTTTCCCTCTGCCCCCAATTCATGTTCAGGGTGGGGGTGGGGGGTGGGGGCAAGGAACATGCAGCTGCCTGGGCTGAGAACCTTGACTAACATTCACCACAACTGGGTGGCTCCAAACAATACAAATCTATTCTCTCACTGTCTGGAGACTAGAAGTTCAACATCAGTTTCACTGGGCTGACATCAAGGTCCAGACAGTCACCCTCCCTGAATAGGTTCTGGGGCAGAATATGTTCCTGCCTCTCCCAGCCTTTGATGGCTGCTGGCATTCGTTGGTTTAAAATCACAGCATTCCAATTTCTGCCTGCATGGTTACATCACCTTCTCTTCTCTTGACAAATATCCCTTTGCCTCCTTTTATAAGCATACATGTGATTGCCTTTAGGATAACCCTATCTAAGTCATTTCAAGAGCCTTAATTTGCTACAAAGTTCTTTTTTGTCATAAAGTAATTGCACAAGATCCAGAGATTAGGACCTGAATATTTTTGCAGGACATTTTTTTTTTGCTCACCAGCAGTAGGGAAAGAGTCTGAGTGTTGGCATCAAAAGAACAGAATAACAAAAAATTGGAAGCAATCAAGATGGACCTGTAGGTAAATGGATAAACTGCAGTACATCCTTACAGTGGAATATTACCCACAGTATAAAGAAATGAGCTATTAAGGCACAAGAGATCTTGAGAACACTTAAATGCAAATTGCTAAGTAAAAGAAACCAGTCTGGAAAGGTTACATAGTGTATGATTCCATATGACATCTTAGAACAGAAAAAACTTTAGAGACAGTAAAAAATTAGTGGTTTCCAAAAGCTCAGTGGAAGGAGGGTGAGATTTGGAAAGTTGAACTGGGTGAAGCACAGGAGATTTTTAGGACAGTAAAACTATTCTGTGTGACACAGTAAAGGTAGATACATGACATTAAACATTTATCAAAACTCATTGAACTGTCAACACAGAGTGAATGCTGATCTAAACTCTGGACTTCAGTTATTAATAATGTATTGATATTAGTTCATCAGTTGTAATGAACCACACCAATGCAAGATGTTAATAACACAGGAAACATCCAGAGTGGGTGGAATTAGGAGGAAATACAGGAACTCTTTACTTTCTGTTTAATTTTTCTGTAAGCTTGCAACTGCTCTAAGCAACAGTCTATTAATTTTTTTAAATGCATATGCTGAGCAATAATAATTGTAGCAGTAAACAGAGTCTCAAAGTCAGATCATTACAGCAGCTAATCAAGGTCTTGAGCTCATCCTGAAAGGACACGACAAATCAATGAATTTGTTGTATAATACCATGCGAACAAAAAGATTATGAATAAATAATAAAATACACTATCATTTACAAAATATAAAAAATACAGACCATAAATAATCAAAATGCATTATCACTTACAAAATATAAAAAATATAAAATCACTTAAGTAGTAAACAATCTGCCCTCTCCTGACCCTGATCTCATTCCCAAATACACAAAGCATACAGGTAACAAAACTGATGCAAATATTACATCCTTTCCTTTCCTCAGACTACCTCTTGGAGAAGTGTTAAAAATGAGAAGAGAATCAGAGTTGAATGTAAGACCTGAAGTCATAGACTTTTAGAAGAGAACAGGTGGAAAGCTCCTTGACGTCAGTCTTAAAGAGGAGTTTTTGGATTTGACATCAAGAGCAAAGCAACAAAGCAATAAGGAAACACGTGGGACTAAAATCAAACTAAAAAGCTCCTACACAATGAAGGAAAACATCAACAAAATGAAAAGGCAGTGTGTACATGGGGAAAACATTTGCAAATCATGATAAGGAGTTAATATCCAAAATATATAAAGAACTTAAACAGCCAAAAAAAAATCTGATTAAAAAATGGATAAAGAATCTGAATAGATGTTTTTCCTAAGACATACAGATGGCCAACAGACACATGAAAAAAAAAAAAAGCTCAGCATCACTAATTATCAGAGAAATGCAAATCAAAACCACAATAAGATATCACATGATACCTGTTAGAATGACCAATACTGAAAAGACTAGAAATAACAAGTATTGGTGAGGATGTGAAAAAAAGGGAACTTTAATGCACTGTTAGTGGGAATGTAAATTGATGGAGCTACTATGGAAAACAGTATGGAGGCTCCTCAAAAAATTAATAGAATTACCATACGATCCAGCAATTCCACTTCTGGGTATTTATCCAAAGAAAGTGAAAACACTAATGATATCTGCACCCCCATATTTACTGCAACATTGTTTACAACAGCCAAGACATACAGACAATGAAAATGTCCACTCATGGATGAATGGATAAAGTAAATGTCATACACACACACACAGGAATATTTTTCAGAGATAAAAAAGAATGAAATCTTGCCATTTGTGACAACATGGAGGGCCCTTGAGGGCATTATACTAACTGAAGTCAGATAAAAAGATAAATACCATATGATCTCACTTATATGTGGAATCTAAAATAACAAAAAACAAAGCCAAATAAAAAATGACCTCATGGATATAGAGAATGGATTGGTAGTTGCCAGAGGTGGGGGCTGGGGAGGCTGTGCAAAAAGAGTTAAGGGTGTCAGAAAGAACAAGTTCAGCATAGTGACTATAGTTAATAATACTGTGTCACACATTTTAAAGTAGCTAGGAGAGTGGATCTTGAAAGTTTCCATCCTAAGAAAAAAAATTGTAACTATTTATGGTGACAAATGTTAACTAGATTTATTGTGGTGATCATTACTCAGTATATACAAATATTGAATCATTACTGTACATCTGAAACTGATATGTCAATTATACCTCAATTTTTAAAAATGAGAAAGAGGCAAATGGGAGATAAAAATAATGGATGAAATAATCGATGAAAAAAATGGGCTTGAGAAATTCACAGATTGTGCCCTCATTCCGAAAAATTAATTGTTCTTTATAAACCCACCTTGCCCACTCCAATATCATAAGACTGAAGGAACAAAAATCAGCTTTATAATTTGTACATGAACCTCTAACCTGGAAATGGATGAAGAGGAACACGGCATGGCCCAATATAATTACCCCACTCCCACTATCAGGCCACTATGGCAGCATCTCATCAGAAGCCAGAAAAGATGCAGAGAAAGAGTTATTGAAAAGCACCAGAAATAAATTGTTGAAATTAGGACAAGGCTGTCCAATACAGGTTGATTGAGCTAATGATCAATTTGTCCTGGCACATTTGTGCTACTGAAATTTTAGCACACACTGATTCCCAGCCTCCAATATACTCGCTTCTTTTAAAATGAACTTAACAGTTCCAAACTCATCAGAACACTGCTATGCCAACAATTTCTGTGGTCTCTGCCTTATACTGTACCATTCAGAAAACAACAGTAATCGTTATGGAGTATTTTAAGTGACAAAGTGATAATAGTTCCCCAAAACCCATCCCGGCAGGTGCTTCTTGTTCAGGTATTTCTTGCTCCAGGTACTCTATTATTACAATCTCAGTCTTTGCTTATGCCCACTTGGTATAAGTATTTGGGTAGCCAGCACTTATCAACTGATTTTCTGCAGAAGGCTTTGCTTCTGGTCATTCCACATTCAGAAGTATTTATTACCTACTACATGCCTGCTCTAGGCAGTGGGAATAGACCAGTGAACAAAACAAATAAGCCTTTCATCCAATATGTTCCAAAAAATAGATACTTCCTGCTTCCCACATTATTGCTACCTCCAGGATCTTCCCTAAACCTGTCCTATAGCTGCACTCTCTTTCCCAGCTAAATACCCTCTTGCATAATCCCTGTCACTATGGAAAGGCAACTGGCTTTAAACTCTTCTTAGCAGGGGTTTGAGGGTTTATAATCAATGCTGGAAATGGATGGCCTCATTGAACAACTCACATGTGCTCCAACACTGTAGTCACACTGTTGCCTCCCTACGTCCTCCCCCAGGACCCATCCATCCCAGGAGCTGTCTGTTAGCCATTGTAAGTCAACTCTCTTTATGTCCACCTATCCATTTCATGGTGGCTTGCAAGGAGGTCCTGGCGGAGATTCCTGATTTAGATAACAGTATTTTAGTACACAGATAAAGCGGTCTTTCCCTAATTCACAGATTGAAAATAATCCCAATGATTTGGTCATTTATCCATCTTCATATAGTTAGAGTTGGCAATGCTTAAATTAGCATATAGATTTGGGGTGGGGGAAGGGAGAATTTTGCAAGATATCTAATCCTTGCTCTTTGCCACCAATGGCACTGCCAGGTAATAGGCACAACTTTCCTCATTTGTTATTATGACATAGAACATTGCAATTCACACCTTCATGTGAAAGAAAGCTCATCTCTGAAGCTGGACTACTGTTAAAATCAAACTACCAATAGTTCAGCACAAATTTTAACTGACAAAAAAAATGGAAATGAAAATAGCCCAACTATCCATCTATAGTAGAATAGAATAACTTGTGGATTTGTACAATGGAAAACTACATAGCGATAAGAATGAGCAGACTACAAGTATACTTCACAATATAGATGAATTTCACAAATGAAATTTTGAGCAATAAAA
Source organism: Manis pentadactyla (assembly GCF_030020395.1). Lineage (NCBI taxonomy): Eukaryota > Metazoa > Chordata > Mammalia > Pholidota > Manidae > Manis > Manis pentadactyla. The sequence goes on from NC_080023.1 coordinate 103,510,224, forward strand.
GCCAGACCTAAAAGAATATATACTGTTGCAATTCCATTTATATAAAATTCAAATACAGACAGAACCAATCTTTAGCATTAGAATGGTGGCTACCCATGACAGCAGTTACTGTTACAGCCCATTGAACACACCTACTGGACTTATTTGTATACTTGCCTTGTTCCCAGATCACTAAAGTAATAGTGAGCAGGCACCCCAGATTCATCTCTGCAGCCATATCACTCAGCCCAGGACCTGTCACCTAGTGCTCCCCAGGCACGGACAGTGTTCAACAAACATTTCCTGGATCAGTGAACCTGTTACCCAAATGCTATTCAACTGAACATCTAAACTGCTCAAATTAACTCTACCAGAGCACATGAATTTAACAGGAATTAGATCAAAGTTTCAAAAGGCTCTGAGTTTTTAAGACCTCATTCCAGAGTTGAGTGTTGATGAGTTCTTTGTGAGGCACATCCATCAATTAAGGATGATGAGTAGAAAAAGGGGGATTGAATCCTCAGAGAAAATAATTTGATGCCACTTGTCACATCAAAATACATAGCTCAAGAGATTTGAAACACACCATGGAATACAAAATAGCTCTGAGTTCCCTGAACAGTCCTGGGACATAGATTAAAACCAAAAGACACCTCACTTTTCTTTCTTTTTTAGGCCTGTTGACCAATCTAATCCTTTACTTCCTGCTGTAGACAATCATTCTTTTAAGTTTAGAGTGTAACTGTGTGTTCTTGCCAAATGGAAAGACTGTTTCCTGTGCATAGGTTTTATTTTACATAATTATGAGAACTGTAAGTCCGGGGAGAGGAAATCCTGGGGCAAAATACCTCTAAAACTGAAATCAGTCAAAGGGAGAAATAAAGTTTAAAATCTATTTATTGCTTACAAACTGCAGTCTGAGGCTGTTTCTCTTCCCTGCTTCAGCAGAAGCAAAACCAGCAATTCCCCTCTCCTCTCAGGTACAGATAAGCCCTCCGTTTCCCAGGTTACAGCCCACAAATTATGATATATTGGGTTTCTATGTTATTTAGTTTCCAAATATCTTCCAAACATACCCATTGATATGGAGATGACCTTCTCTCCACCTCCGAGGAATGCCTACTGATATGCAAATGAACTAAAGCCATATGTCTCTCCACCCCTGAGGACTAAAGCCAGGCGAAATATTCTAGAAATATTACAATTTTACCCACACATACATTATATCCATATATGATACATACACACACACATGTGGTTTTTTTCACTCTCCACTGTGCTTTAAAGTCCATCCATGTTTTAAGTCTAACAACGTAACTACCAGCTGTCCAGCACTCCATGGTCGCGCCTACCACATTCTGCCTACACATTCTCCTTGCTGTTATCAACCAGTTTCCACAAACTCCCACCACCGCAATGAACATCTTCATACACGGCCCCTATAAAATATATTTAGACATTTCTTTGAAAGACGTACCTTGGAGCAGAATTGCTGTGTCATAGGATTTCTGTATATTTAATAGGATTCAGGATGGTCATTTTGCTTCTCGGAGTGCCTACCCAGCCTACACTGCCACCTGCAGTATATGAGGATTCCTACATCCCCACATCATCATCAGGGCTTGCTGCCACCCAGCTTTATTTTTAATCAGCTTTATTGAAGCACAAAACGGCATACAGTAACGTGTGTATTTTAAGTATACATTTTAAAATACATATTCAATGTGAAACTATAACCATAATCAATATATTTCCATTTTATTTATTTCCATTTTACTGATTTCTGCTGATAATTTTTTTTTTATTATTGTTTCTTTGGATTCATTTGCTCTTTTTAAAGTTTCCCAAGTCAGAAAATGAGGGTTTTTTTCCTTGGAGTCCCCCTTTTTCCTCTAATATAGGAATTTAGAACATTAAATTTCTAAGTACCACTTTAGTTACAGCCCACAAATTATGATATATTGGGTTTCTATGTTATTTAGTTTCCAAATATTTTTCTGTGATTACTGATTAATTCTGTTGTTAAGAGTACATACATTGTATTACTTGAATCTTTTTAAACTTATTGATACTTATGGCCCAGCATATGATCTATCTTGATAAATGTTCCATGTGCACCTGAAAAGAATGTGTTCTCTACTATTGTTAGAGTGTTTTGTAAATGTCAACTAGGTCAAATTGGTTGATAGAGTGATTTAAGTGGTTTATTTCCTTACCGCTTTTCCATCTATTTGTTCTATCAATTATTGAAAGACAAATGTTGAAAACTCCAACTATAAATATTGTTTTATCTCTTTCTCCTTGCATTTTGGTCAGTTTTTTGCTTTGTGTATTTTGAAGTTCTGTTATTAGATGCATGAACATTTAGGACTGGTACATCCTCTTGATGAATTGACACCTTTATCATTCTGAAAAGGCCCTCTTTATCCTTAATAATCATTTAGTTGAAATCTACTTTGTTTGATATTAATATAACAAGTCCAGATATTAATATAACAAGTCCAGCTTTCTTTAGATTAGTGTTAACATAGCTTATGTCTTATCTTTTACTCTTCATCTACTTTTGTCTTAATGTTTCCAGTGCATTTCTGATAGGTAACATTTAGCTGGGTCTTACCTTTAGTCCAATCTGATAATCTCTGCCTTTAATTGGGGTGTTTACACCACTTCCATTTAAAGTGATCACCAGTATGGTTGGATTTATATATATCATCTTGCAAACTGCTTTCCATTTTCCCTTCTGTTCTTTGTTCCTTTTCCTCTTTTTCTACGTTTTGGATAAATTGAGTACTTTGTTATAATTCCAATTTATCTTTATTTTATTAGTTCATAATTCTTTGTTATTTTACTTGCTGCTTTATGGCTCACAGTATACATCTTTAACTTACCAAGTCTGCCTCCAAGGGACACCCACTTCAGGCAGGCTATGAGAACCATGTAACATACTTCAATTTCTGTTCTTGAGTTTTTGCTCTGCTGTCATACACTTCCCCTGCACATGTTATAAACCCCAAATAACACTGTGTTACTTTTGCTTAATTAACTTTTAAAGAGATCTAAATAACAAGAAAAGATTTTTACATTTACCCAGATGGTTAGTATTTCTAGTGCTCTTCACTTATTTGTGTAGGTCTAATTTTCCAGCTGGTATCATTCTCTTTCTGCCTCAAAGATTTTCTTTAACATTTATATACTGCAGGTCTATTACTGATAAATTCAGTTTTTGTATGTCTGAAAGATATTTTTTCTCATTTTTTGAAAGATATTTTCATTAGCACCCTAACTCTAAGTTGACAATATTTTCTTCCAGGCTTTAAAGAGTTTGTTCCACTTCTAGCTTGTATTATTTCTGATGAGAAATCTGCTATCAACTTTTTTTCTCTCTCTTTTTATAAGGAGGTGGGTTTTTTCTGGCTGTTTTTTAAGATTTTCTCTTTATTACTGGCTTTACTCAATTTGATTCTGTGTCTTAGTATAGTTTTATGTTTCTTGTGCTGAGGGTTTAGCATCTTGAGTCTTATCAGCACAGGGTTCCACCTGGGGTAGCTTTCCCTGCACAGGGCCCTGGAGCCTTTCTCCAGCTAGTAAGGTGGGTAAATACAAGGACTCACCTCTTTTGTCTCCTGTCTCTAAGGATAACTGCCCTTCTTCAAAACAAGGCCTTGAAAATCATTTTCTCATACATTTTGTCCAAATTTCTAATTGTTTCAGGCAAGAGGATAAATCCAGTCCCTGCTATCCCATCTGGTTGGAAGCAAAAATCCCATCTTTATGTTTTATAACAGTATAATGAAATCTCATTTCAATTTACCTTCTCTGCTTAAAAACAAGTTTGAGTATCTCTTTATATGTATAATGGCATTTCCATTTTCCTCTCTATAAATTTACTATTTGTGCCTTTGCTCATTTTTCATTTGCACATTCCAGGGCTTATTTTTCAGTAATATTAATTCCTAATCAGTTTCATATCCAAACTAGTTACTATCATTCCATCATCTTTCCCTTAACTGTCCATTTATTCCATTCCTCAATCTTAACAACTGCCCTTTTTTGGGGAAAAAAAAGAAACTCTTTATTTTTATTTAGTTAAAATCATAAATTTGTTGCATAATTTGTTTGTACAATTTTCTTTAGCAAATCTTCCTCTGGCTTATCCCTGGTTTACAAAGAATCTCCAACATACTCTGCTATTAATCCTAATAATACATCTTGAAGCCCACTGTTATATGTGACATCAAGTATTTTATTCCATGTAGTTAACCAATTTTCCCTATACCATTTATTATATGTATCTGTCCTTTCCCCATTTATTGGTGGTGCCATGTTTTTGTATCTTAACTTACTACATATGCATGTACTTTTGTTTTAAGAGGTCTTTTTTTTGTCCGCTGGTCAGTTGTTGAGCTAATACCTCACTGTTTTTATTATGCTGGATTCATAATTTTTTAGTCACAAGAACTAGGAGGTGTCAAAAACCTCAAGCAAATCCAAGTGGAATTTTGACTGAGGAGGATTTACATCTTTGTGGTATTGAACCATCCCTTTAAAGACCGTGTATACCTCTATTCAGATCATCTCCTACGTTCTTTATTAATACTTAAACATTTTATTCAGAGCTTTATGTATTCTTGGTTAAATAAGTTCTTGGAAATATTAAAGTCACTGTTGCTTATGAATGGTATCTGTTTCATTGTATTTGTCTTTGATTTCTGTTGGTATAGAGAAATTCTGTTAGCTGTGTGCAGAGAGGTGGAGCTACTTTTCATTTTCAAATAATTCTAGTCACAGGAGATTGCAGCCAGTCCCACGAAGCCTTCCTTCAGCCTCTCCCAATGTTAACATCTTACCCAACTAGTGTACAATATCCAAACTAAGACACTGATATTGGTACATTCCATAGAGCTGATTTCATCACTTATGTGCACTCATAAGTGTATGTAGCTCTATTAAGTGTTATCATCTTACACAACTATAAGGCAAGCATATTTGCTATAAGGTTTTGACAAATAACTTTTACCACATTAAGGAACCTCTCTTCTATTCCTTACTTTAAAAATTCATTTTAACTAATTTTTGTACCATATCAAGTGCATTTTCTGTATCAGCTAATTATATTTCTCTATTAATATTTTAATGTGGTGAATTACATTGGTGGATTTCCTGATGTGAAATCACCCTTGCATAACTAAAACAGAGAGTACTTGATTAAGCATTTGGTTCACACGATTGGATTCAGTACTACAAGACTCTCTCACGTTACCTTTTTATGCTATAACCATTCCATCCCTGATCCATTCCTAACTCCTGACAATCACTAATATGTTCTCCATCTCTACAACTTTCTTAGATGGTTAAATAAGTGGAATCCTACAGTATGTGACCCTTTTGAAAAAAATTTTTACTCAGTATAATGCCCTTTAGAGCCACCCAAGTTTTTACATGCATTGGTAGTTTATTCCTTTATATTGCTGAGTAATATTGTATAGTATGGATGTACCACAAGTTCGTTTGTTTGTTTGTTTTAAACTACTCAAGGATTTTTGTTTTTCATTTTTGGATGGTTTTCAGTTTGAGGATTTTATGAATAAAACTACTATGAACATTTGGGTGCAAGCTCCTACATGAAATTCAATCTTCATTTCTCCAGAATAAATACCCGAAAGACAACTGCTGGGTTTTATGGTAAATCTATTTTCAGTTTTGAAAACAATTGCCAAACTATTTTCCAGTATGGCTGTACCGTTTTGCATTCTCTCCTCCACTGGCAGTGTTTCTGCATCCTTGCCAGCATTTGATATTATCACTATTTTTTATTTTTTCCATTCTGATAGCTGTGTAGTGATATATCATTACAGTTTTAATTTTCATTTCTCTAATAGGTAATGATGTTGAAGATCTTTTCATTTATTTGGCATCTGTATATACTCTTTGGTGAAATGACTGTTCATGGTCTCTTGCCCATTTTCTAATTGGATTGTTTGTTTTCTTAATGTTGGGTTTTGAGAGTATAGTATATTTTAGATATTAGATCTCTGCTGGTTATATGACTTAGAAATATTTTCTCCTGGAAGCAATTTGTCTTTTCATCTTTTCAATAGATCATTCACAGGGCAAAAGTTTTAAATTTTCATGAGGTAAAATTTATTTGTTTTTCCTATTATGGATCATGCTTTTGATGTCAAGTCTAACAACTCCGCTTAGTTGCAGATTTTTACCTTTTATTCTATAGTCTTCTTGAGAAGTTTCATAATTTGTTTTACATTTTAATTCCATGATCAATTCTGAGTTAATTTTTGTGTAAGGTGTGAGGTTACAGTCATGTTTCCTTTTATTTTGGCCAATCGATGTTCAAATATCAATTGGCCTTTTTTTTTTTTTTACTCATTATAATGTCTTTATTTTTTGGGTATCTGGACTTCCCATAAGATAATACAATTTTTTTTGTTTTGGTATTATTAATGCACAATTACACAAGCACCATTACAGTTACTAGATTCCCGCTATTATCAAGTCTCCACCACATACCCTATTACACTCACTGTCCATCAGCATAGTAAGATGTTATAAAATCACTACTTGTCTTCTCTGTGTTATACTGCCTTCCCCGTAACTCCCAACACTACATTATGTGTGCTAATCATAATACCCTTTTTTCCCCCTTTTCCCTCCCTTCCCATCCATCTTCCCCAGTCCCTTACCCTTTGGTAACTGTTAGTCCATTCTTGGGTTCTGTAAGTCTGCTGCTGTTTTGTTCCTTCAGTTTTTGCTTTGTTGTTATACTCCACAGATGAGTGAAATCATTTGATACTTGTCTTTCTCTGCCTGGCTTATTTCACTGAGCACAATACCCTATAGCTCCATCCATGTTGTTGCAAATGGTAGGATTTGTTTTCTTCTTATGGATGAATAATATTCCATTGTGTATATGTACCACCTCTTCTTTATCCATTCATCTACTGATGGACACTTAGGTTGCTTCCATTTCTTGGCTATTGTAAATAGTGCTGCGATAAACATAGGGGTGCATGTGTCTTTTTCAAACTGAGCTGCTGCATTCTTAGGGTAAATTCCTAGGAGTGGAATTCCTGGGTCAAATGGTATTTCTATTTTTAGTTTTTTGAGGAATGTCCATACTTCTTTCCACAATGGTTGAACTAATTTACATTCCCACCAGCAGTGTAGGAGGGTTCACCTTTCTCCACATCTTCACCAACATTTGTTGTTGTTTGTCTTTTGGATGCTGGCCATCCTAACTGGTGTGATGTGATATCTCATTGTGGTTCCATTTGCATTTCCCTGATAATTAGTTATGAGGAGCATCTTTTCATGTGGCTGTTGGTTATCTGAATTTCTTCTTTGGAGAATTGTCTGTTTAGCTCCTCTGCCCATTTTTTAATTGGATTATTTGCTTTTTGATTGTTGAGGTGTGTGAGCTCTTTATATAATTTGAATGTCAACCCCTTATCAGATATGTCATTTATGAATATATTCTCCCATACTGTAGAATGTTTTTGTTTGTTCTACTGATGGTGTCCTTTACTGTACAGAAGCTTTTTAGTTTGATATAGTCCCACTTGTTCATTTTTGCTTTTGTTTCCCTTGCCCAGGGAGATATGTTCATGAAGAAGTTGCTCATGTTTATGTCCAAGAGATTTTTGCATATGTTTTTCTCTAACAGTTTTATGGTTTCATGACTTGCATTCAGGTCTTTGATCCATTTTGAGTTTACTTTTGTATATGGAGATAGACAATAATCCAGTTTCACTCTCTTGCATGTAGCTGTCCAGTTTTGCCAACACCAGCTGTTGAAGTGGCTGTCTTTTCCCCATTGTATGTCCATGGCTCCTTTACCGTATATTAATTGACCATATATTCTTGGGTTTATATCTGGGCTCTCTAGTCTGTTCCATTGGTCTATGGGTCTGTTCTTGTGCCAGTACCAAATTGTCTTGATTACTATGGCTTTGTAGTAGAGCCTGAAGTCAGGGAGCTTAATTCCCCCTGCTTTATTTTTCCTTCTCAGGATTGCTTTGACTATTCGGGGTCTTTTGTGGTTCCATATGGATTTTAGAACTATTTGCTCTAGTTCATTGAAGAATGCTGTTGGTATTTTGATAGGGATTGCATTGAATCTGTAGATTGCTTTATGCAGGATGGCCATTTTGACAATATTAATTCTTCCTATCCATGTGCATGGTATGTGTTTCCATTTATTGGTTTCTTTAATTTCTCTCATGTGTGTCTTATAGTTTTCAGAGTATAAGTCTTTCACTTCCTTGGTTAGGTTTATTCCTAGGTATTTTATTCTTTTTGATGCAATTGTGAACGGAATTGTTTAATCTGTTGGCTTTTTAAGTTGATTTTATATCTGGCAAACTTACTGAAGTCTTATTAGTACTAACGGCTTGTTGATTCTGGTGCTTTTTCTATATAGCATTACAGTCTGCAAATAAGTTTACATAACAGTCTGCCAAAATATACGTGACTTAGTTTTTTCCCGCTTGTTGCATTAGCCAGGACCTCTCCCTCCATGTTAAACTGTTACAGTAAAAACAAGCTGCTTTTTCTTATCCCTGATCCTAAAGAGATAGTATCTAAGTTTCTCCATGAAGTATAATAATTACTATAAAGTTTTGATAAATAACTTTTACCACATTAAGCAAGCTGAACTCAAGGTTAACTTACTTTTTTTTCCTTCATTATCAAGCTTTTATGTAAGCTCTTATTAAGCTCTCCTCTAATCCAAACTCTATTCTACATTCTAAAAGGTAAAGAGAATAGAGGAAGGAGCCAGAAGGGCTAACTTGCTTTTTAAAATTTATTTTAAATGACTGTAGTGCCACATCAAGTACATTTTCTGTATCAGCTCAATTATTTTTCTCTATTAATGTTTTCAAGTGGTGATGTACACGGATAGACTTCCTGATGCAAAATCACCTTTCATAACTAAAATAGAACCTACATGATCATGTATTCTGGTTCACACATTGGATTCAGTTAGCTAGAATTTTATTTAAGATTATTTTGCCTCTACGACCAAAAGTGGAAGGGTTCTATAATTTTCTACTACTATTATCTGGTTTTGGAATCATGATTGCTTTATAAAATAAGATGAACAACTTTGCTCCTTTTGGGTTTTCTAGAATTGTTTAAATAAGAAGGGAATTACTCTTATTTGAAAAATCAATAGAAACTAATCTGTAAAATATTTGAGTTTGAGGTATTTTAATTACAATTTTAATTTACTTAACACTCACTGGCCAGCTCAAGTCTCTTTTCTCTTTTATCAATTTTGGTGACACTGTTTTCTGCAGCGTTTGAACCTTCTTTGAATTCAGTCTAGTATTTAATATGGTGGATCCATAAGAAAGGCAATCCTTCTAGGTCTCCTTGAGGGTTACAGAAAGTGTTAGAAAAATTTGTCCCCATGTACTCTGCCAAGACTCTAGATTCATCACCAGGGACATCTCAAGGGTTTTAATTGTGCCAGGCATACCCAAAGATGAGCAAAATCCTACTGGTCTCTAGCTGTTGAAGTATATAGCTCATAGGCTATAAGCATGAAATTTGCTTTCATACCATTGTTCAAGTGTAGCACGCTCAATATTTTATTTTCCCACTTAGAGTTACTCTCCAAATCTTTCCTGTTTTCCACAACTTTCTTGTCCTAGCTGACTTAATATTTACCTTCTCCTAGTTTACTTTTCATAGATATATTGCTAGTAATAAATAACTTTCCTCTAGACTCTAAAATATTTTCTGCCTCTAATTATATATGGATACAAGCTATGTGAGGTTCTCAGTTGTTTTCTTATCTTTGTGCCCTAATCACTGCCTATCTTCCAACTCCACTCACTTATCTACAAAAAAATAATTTGAAAGAATTGTTCTACTCAAAACTTGTTACTTCTCTTCAAATTCTCATTTTTTGGTAGGATAATTGAAGACCATTGTAATTTGCTTGCGTATGCAATGGCTTGTCTTGACCTCATTATTTATAATCTGAAATCAGATGAACAGCACCAAATTTTTCCCTGGGATTCCCCTCAGATAAAAAGCCATGTGTAGTACAAAGTGGATTTGCAGTATACACATTTATTTGGCTTGTTTTACAGTAAAGGAAAGACATTTTATATAGTACTATTTAAAAAGCATCTTTTAAGTAAATTTCAGTTCAGTAAGTATCAAATTGCACTTGGACTCCTAGCACCTGGTAAAATTCTCCTGACTGCCACTTAATGCTTTGGGTTTTTTCATAAAATAAAGAAGTGGCAAATCAGATAGGAGGCATCTGCAGCTGAGTAGGGAAGTAGGAATCCTTGTGACCTTCTGTTTTCTGCTCTTTGATCTCCTGAATGCAGTTTCCTTGAAGAGACATTAAGAAAGAAACTGATTTCGGGCAGGTAACATTATCCACTGATACAAAAGTTTTGTTTTGCTTCTTCTCAACCAATAAAATCTGTAAAATGTTCAATCTTATGATAATTACTCATTCAAAATGTTATTAAATATCTACTATCGGCAGGCACTGTGTTTGTTCACTTGTAAAAATTCAAAGGTCAGCTGCCCTTGTTATTCTTGCCTCCAAAGAGCTTACAGGCTAATTAGGGAAATAAAAAGAAATATTTCTGATAGTGTGCTATATGTCTATAACAGAATGGAATAATGACAGAGCATCTAAAATTTCATTTCATTACGGAAAGCATGAATTTAAGATAACTAGAACCAAACAGCTACACATCTTAATAATTTGGCAAAAATGTACAGCTTTTGTCTCCCATCATTGATACAAAAAACAAGAGCATGGTCCAAATGCAAAGCTACTAGTGAGGAACCCCAAATCCACAGTATTCATCATTTGTTTTATCAAGTCCATGGAGTTCCTTCCTGGGATTACTTAAAACTAGGCAGAAAAATAGAAAAACTTCAAGAAATCCTTCTAAAATCCCTGAAAACATAGCAAAACCACAGATGTCATTCAGGTAAATTGCTGGTGATAGTGCTTGTGAGGAATGACAGCATTTCTTGAACACAGTAATCAGAACATCAAAATTGGTATGAGAAATAGGGGAGGAAGGCGGGGTCATCAGGCTCTAGAAGCTCCTGCTGAGGACTGAGGACCACCCTGCCCAAGGTCAGCCTTTGATCTGGAGAAAAGATTACTACTAATCCCAGTCACTGACTCTGTTACCCAGGTTTCTCCAGAGAAACAGACCAATTGGAGATAAAGATACAGATAAAGATATCTATTTATACATAGAGAGCTTGACTCATTTTAAGGAATTGCCTCTTGCAATTGTGGGAGTAGGCAGGTCCAAAACCTGTAGGGCAAGCCAAGCAGCCTGGAAACTCAGGTAAGAGTAGGTATTACAGTCTTGAATCCGAATCCCACAGAGCTGTATGTAGGCTTTCTGCCTTTCGGGTAGGATGGCTATTTATAGCTTTGAGAATTTCTGGTCCAGTCCAAAATCACCCAGACAACACCAGAGGGCCTGGGGAAATAGATTTAACCAGTCTTCCTGAAAAAGAATTCAAAATAAAGGTCATAATCATGCTGATGGACCTGCAGAGAAAGTATGTAGACAAATGAAAACAACAGCTCAACATCTCAACTTCTGTGGGACACAGTGGAGGCAGTTCTAAGAGGAAAGTATATACCATTCCAGGCCTATTTAAAGAAGGAAGAACAATCCCAATGAGAAATCCAATCCCAATGATCAAGAGAAAGTAGCAGCCATGTCTTGTCTTTGTGCTCCAGCAGCCATAGCACCTAGCAGACCAAATGAATAGGAGCTATAAAATAAAGACATACTAGTTGATAAGATAATCCGGGCACCTTGGTGACTACAGAAGAAATTTTCTCAAAGAAAAATTGCATGCACAGCTGTGGGTGGTCTTTGTCTGCTAGTTAACACTTTGCAAGTATCAGCCACTGCCTTTTTTAGACCCTTTTAGATGCAGTCTCTGAGAGCTCCTCTTCTTAAATCAGCATGAGAATGTCTATAGCCTCTGCCCATCAGTGCCTGGGGGACTGGGACAGTCTTACTGCCAGTGTCCACAGCACAGGGTGACCTGGGAGGAACCTCAGGCTAAGGCTCGCCTACCCGCAGTCAGGTGGGCCTGGTCTGTACACATATCCCCATGTATGCTCTCGTTCCCTTATACTTTAACAATGCCAATCAAAATGAAGCAAATATGTTTTTTAAAAAACTTTGTTGTTATGTTTCAAACAATAGTGTTTAGTTATCCTGATTTCTGAGAAGCAACTTGTTAGGCTGGAGGAAGGAAAAACAAGGACATGCAAACAGAACAGAGAGATGCCATAGGGGGATAACAGACCAGACCCCAAGGTTTGTGCCTTATATGGAAAGGGGACAGCTCTTTCTGAATTCCATCCTTCTAATGTGCCAACTAAGACCCGGATGTCAGCCTCCTCCCTCTTGGAAGGAAAAAAAGTTTCTAGTTGTCTATTATGTCACCTTTAGCCAATCATACCTCTCCACACCCCCTAGGATAGCTTGCCCACTCCTCCCCCTCCTAATCCCTTATAAGCCCCCACATCCCTGACTGGGTGTGACTTCCCCGGCCTGTAATACCCAGACCACAGAACATCACCCGGGAGTGGCATTCAAATAAACTACCTGGCCCTTTGTTGCCTCTCTTCACCTGCTTATTTCGGCTAAAATTTATCTTACACAACTTACATATTTTATTCCATTTTTGATCAAAAATGAAAACAAAGTTCAGCAATATATTAGATTAGTGTGTTTCTTGCTTGACCTAAGTCAGCATATGCCCAACTCTAATTGAGTTTACTGTGAATGATTCTATTTGGAAAATATGAAAGGTTGAGCAGAAAGACCTCAGATCAACTGCATCAATTAAAATCTCTTTTGCTTGGAAACCATATGATAATGAATAGCACCTCTCTCCGAGGGGCTAACAATGGAAAGATGCCTATACAAAGAGCAAATAGTTTATGCATTATATAAATTCACAAGGACCAGTCAATTAGGGTTTCTGAGTTTTTAAAAAACATTTCTCACAGTAAAAATCAGTGAATACAGCATTGTTTTTTATATAGTGATATACAGATCTTTTTTAGGAGAGAAAAATCACATACATTATTTTAACAGAGGATTTAATACAAAAAACTAACCTAGGTGAAAGAATCTTTTAACTGGGAAATTGAAAAAAAAAATTAAAGAACAATAAGCTGTCATGAAACTAGCAATTGCAGGAAGCAGATACCATCTCTGGGGTTAGGAACATGAAAGGAAGAAGTTAGAACTTACATTAGCACTTTGGGCAAAGGGTCCCATGGAGCTGGTACTCAGAAAAAGAAGATGTTCCTCAGCTGGAACAGCTGTGTCTTGAGTTTGGAGGAGCAGTCCCATGGGGGCAGGGAGTCAGATTTCTCAGGGGGGATGCTTAATGGCAGCTGCTGGTGTTCCTGGGCACCATGAGACCTACTTCTTCAAAGTCCGGAAATCTGAAAATTGGATTTCATTGCTTCTATCAAAATGAGGTGTCACCATTGGATTGAAGAAATGAGTGATAATGGGAGAATCCAACCTGACAGCAAATAGGACCTCCTTTCGACTACAGCTTTGCTATTCTCTCTAGCGCCCCCTTCTGTCAGAGTCTAACAGAGAGCCAGTGGGCAAAGAAATCCTGTTTGTAGAATCCAGCCCTAACATCAGAAAGTAGAGTATAAAGGATGGGTTTGGACCTGAGACACAATAGCTGAGTAAATGGTACACTCTATCCCTTTGGCTATTCAGTACCCATTCATGCTCTTCCTACATGGATTTTGACTTTCATATAGCAACAAAACTTCATATTTGCACCTAACATGATGGAACTATCTTTAGACAAATAAAGGCATTCTCTTCCTCTCCCCAAAATATGGAGATCAAAGTCCCAACTGTCATTGTATCCCTCTCTGAGCTATGTTACTTATACCTCAAACTCAGTCACAGCCACATGGAAATGTTCTGTTATCTAGAGACTATGTTGTAAGGTTTACCTCCAACAAAACTTGCATAAGATTCTAAACAAAAGGAAAATACAGGAAAGCGTGTACGTATACACGCTCACATGACAGAAGATATAGAGGGAGCTGATGCAGTCCTCACCTCTGTAATGATCATCAGGCCATGTGCTATTTAGAGCCCCTCCCTTCTGCATCTCACTCATGTGTCCTTTGTCTTCAGTCAGGTCCTCAGCCTGGCAGGATGCTACCTGATGTGGCGAACCAAACCTTCATTTCTGAAGACTCTAAATCTCTAGTCATCCTATCTTTCTTTAGTGTCTGTGGTTTTCTATTAACATGTGCTGTTGGACAGAAAGTACCAAGAGAACGCCAAAGAATTTCCTGAGTTTCAAACACATTCCTTTGCTATAGTCTGAATGTTTGGATCCCCCCAAAATTCATATGTTGAAAATCTAATGCCCACGGTGGTGGTATTACTTTGGGAGGTGATTATGTCATGAGGAGGTAGAGCCCTCACAATGGGATTAACACCCTTATAAAAGAGTCCCCTGAGAGGTCCCTTGCCCTTTCACCACATGACAATACAAGAAGTCTGCAGCCCTGAATGGGGCCCCACCGCAACATGGGATTTGGTGTATGGTATTTTGTTAGAGCAACTCAAACAGACTAAGACACCCTCACTGCCCCTATTGTGTAGCAGGAACCCAATATCCCATTGGAAATAAGGATCAATGTCTACAAGCAATAGATTACTTCCTTCTTGACCTCTTAATTCAGTGACATAAGGATCAAAGTGGTATTCTCAACTTTCAGTTCAACAGAATCACTCTTACGTTCCCCTTGGGAACAAAGACCACCAAACCATCTACAAACCAGGCCCATGGTTTGTTCCTTATCAGTCACAGGTTCATAAGGAAATCTCCAGGAAGCCATAGGTATGGGAAAGAGAAAAAGATAACCCAGCAGCAGGTATTGCTGAAGGATCCTGAGGTATCTGATCATACAAGCTCAAACTCAATTTGTTGCCTACTGTTCCCACTTAATAATTGATTGCCGTTGCTCTTGCCAAAACATATGGCCTGGTGGCTCAGAGAACACCTAATTTACAAGAGGAATCTTAGGTCGCCTATTCACTTAATGTCCAATGATTAGACATTCAGTTTCGACTGAGGCCTAGCAGCAAACCTGGAGGTATTTATTAAAACAATTGTTATCTGTAGAAGAAAGATGGATTTACTCCAAAACTCTAGATACCTGCCCTATAGTTCTCTGGTAAGGCAAACTACTATTTTTGTAGTTCTTACAAATTAATCTGGGGGGAAAAGCATTTTCCAGGTCAACAGCTGCACACCAGGGGCCAGACTCAATGTCAGTTTGTTCCATAATGGCCACACCTTGCACAGCAGCTGTGACTGGTCAACATCTGATTAAGTGTATGCTCTTCCATGCTCATTCTCTGAGATCCATCCCACATCAGATTCCAAACAAGAAAATTCAAGAGAGATGTGGTTATACATGTATCCTCCAAGTCTTTGATAATAGCAACAGTCCCTGCAATTTGTCCAGATGCATGGCATTGCTTTTGTTCACCATCCCAGCAGGGAGGGGAAGTTCTGGGGGCATCTATGTGCTCCTTCCTCCCTAATGTCTTTACTTCATGAGTCACAGAACCTGTGTGATGATGCTGCCAATTGACAAATATGTCTATTCAAACTATATAGTCAGTAATTTAGTAAATAACCACAGAGTCTGCAGATCTATTGAGCCCACAGTGATTCAAACAGGCCAAAACTCTGTGTCACTTGAGCACCAGGGCCCTACTTTGACTAGTGGACCACAGTGGCATTGATTCCCCTGGATTTATCATTAACTCAGAACCACCATGTAATAATTCTTCAACAGTCTAGGTATTTCCTTTCCCCAGTGTTCATTTACTGTAGGAAAATGCTACCGTTCCTCTTAGAAAAAGCTTGGAGGGAGATTTACACTATGTATCTGAGAAATTTTCTGATATTTTATAGTTCAGAATTATGTAGGTGTATTGTAAAAGCATTTATGGTAAAGCAAAAAGATGACAAAAAATGTTCATTTCCTCCCTTCATTCATTCGACAAATATTTATTGAGTGAGCACTGTGTTTAACCAAGCCTTGTTAAAATCAATGGCTATAAAGGAAGTGTCCTCAAGGATGTTACCTTTTTGTAAGAAAAAGAAATAATCAAGTATTTCAGATTGTGGGAAGTTCATCAAAAGTAATAAACAAGGTGATACAATAGAAATATAAGAAGGAGATTTGGGGGGTAGTGCGTCAGGTAAAGTGGTTAGCAAAGGCCCATCTGGTAATGTAAAACTGAGGCTAACACCTGAAGATAACAACAGAACCAGCCACGACCAAAAGCTGGAGTAAGTTCCCGGGCTTGAGCAGGCCCCACAGGGCCCCAGAGGAGGGCGTGCCTGTGTGACCTGCGGCCGCCAGCTGGACAAGCCGGCCGGAGACAAGGCTGGAGGGGCAAGCCGCCGCCAGCGGAGGTCCTTGTGGGTGAGGAGCCGGTGCCCTTGGTTCTGTTGTAACACCTCAGATGCACTTCTAAAAACCACTCTGTTACACGAGCTCCAACAGTAAAGACACCAGGGCTTTGGCAAAATACAAATTTTACAAGCAACTCCTTAAAAAATTATAGAAACCTAACAAAAACAGCATGTTTGGCACGTTTTTTAAGGATTAAGTGCATATACTACAATAACTATGGCACTTCACCTAAAGAAGGACCTGAAGTTCGCTCGCTTGCAGAAGCGGCTGTGGAAGGCTTGCGGCTCTGAGCTGTTCTGGAGTGGTGGCCAGAGGGTTATTTGAAATCCAGAGGGAAGCCATGACACCCACTGGGGCAGGCAGCGCTCATAACACACGGTGAACTGGGGCTGCTGGGCGGCGGGGGGCATGCCCGTGGGCTCCTTTCGCAGGGGCAGTTTTGGGCATTCACCTGGTGCATCCCGCGTAAGCAAATGTGAAACTCGCTTTATGCTCAAATTGTTCCGTAATCTATCAATCACTTTTTCCCAAACAAGCATTGTTGCAGAACTGCCTCTATTTTATTTAATTGTGCGGTAAACCTTGGAAGCGTTTTAAATTGCCAAGTTGCATGATGTAATTGTGTTTTAAAAGTTCACTTTGGCTGGTCTGCAGAGGATGATTACAAATGGGTACAAATGTATCTTAATGAGTTGGAAAAGACTGAGAGGAGCAGTTTGGTGAAGTGGTCTAGCAGGAACGACAAGGAGGAGACGGATCTATGCCTTCAACTTCAGCAGAAAGTCGGAGCTAGAAATATAACCAGCATCTGGAGACTATTTAATGTAATGCAACCTAGGAGGTAGAAGGCCCAGGCCTTTTTCATCACAAGTATGAAGTTGAGATGCGAGGCAGTTCTACTTTTCTTCTTCTGAAGGGGTGCATGAGGTTTCGACATACAGTCACACCAGCGTGACAAAACAGAATGAGTGAGGAAGGAAGGAGTGAGAGAGAGCTGTGAAATCCAGGCCTGGGCTCTACAGCATCCTCATGAAATGAATCTGCAGCATTAGTGTCTCCTAAGGGTCGGAGCCTCTACTCCCCCTTCCTTCTAGACACAGTTCGAATGGGATCTTCTGCAGGGTTTTGGTAGAAAAAGAAATAAACACTATTATAGCCTAAATAGATATATGTATTTTTTAAGTGAATACAGGTATGTTTTCTTGAGCCTTGCAAGCTTTTCTCGGACATTTATCTACTCCTAAAGTAATAACTTTAAGTATTGAATGTTTCTAGAAGAATAAAGATGCAATCACCTCAAAAAGTAAATTGGTAAAGTGGACCACTCTCTCCCCATAATCAGAACTTAATAAAATATAAAGATACCAGTTTCATACATGTTTTCAGAAAATCTGCTTTGTCATTGATACTGTTGCTTTCAAACAGCCCGTTTTTGACAACCGTTACTACCACCGGCCAGGGGGAGCCTCCTAACCAGTTCATGCACCCATATAGCATGTGCTCCGTCTCCAGTCCTTTCATCCCATCCCAGCTTAATTCTTCTTCCATTCTGACTACAGTACTTCAGCAATTTTTATTTCTTAGGATAGTTCTAGAGTTACAGAAAAATTGCTAAGGGAGTACATAGAGTTCCCATAAATCCTGCACCCAGTTCCCCCTTTTATTAATCTCCCATATTGGTTTAGTACCTGTGACACACTTAATGAACCAGTACTGACACATTATTACTACCTGGTGTCAATTTCCTTAGCCTTACCTATTACTCTTTAGCTGCCCCAGGATCGCACCCAGGACACCACATTACATTTAGCTGTCACGTCTCCATAGGTTCCTCTTGACTGTGACAGTCTCAGACTTTCCTTGTTTTTCAATGAATGTGACAAATTTGAGGAGCACCCCTGTTTATTATATCTTGTGTTATTCTCAGATGTGGAGTTATAGGTTTTGAGGAGGAAGACCAGAAGTAAAAATGCTATTTTCATCACATCATGACAAGAGTACATAGTATCAGGGACTCATCACAGTTGATGTTGACCTTGATTGCCTGGCTGAGGCAATGTTTGATCGATTTCTCCACTGTGAAATTATGTTTTGCCTCCTTTCTGTACTGTTTTCTTTGGAAGGAAGTCCCTCTGTGCAGCTCACACTTAAGGACTGGAGAGCTATGCTCCACCTTCATGAGGAGAGGGCAGAGTGGTACTCTTTAAGCATGCCGACCACCCTTTTCTAGTATGGCCCCTCTGCTATGCCTAGAAAAAGGTAAAGGTATGTGTTTCCCTGAGAGTTAATTCAGAAACACTGAGTGCAGACAGCAGCCCCATGCTGCTGTCTGAGAGCGCAGGTCTGGCACGTACTGCCCGGTGACAAGAGCACCTATGCGGGGACCTTGGCCTCACTAATGGCAGCGGCATCACATGTCCAGACTGGGGGCCGTCTACTCAGCAGACTTCCACTCCTCACAGGGAACCATTTGGCTTCTCCTTGCTGGCTCCTTTCCAGCTCTAGGTACACTCCAGACTTGGCACTCTGAGGCAAGCTGGGCTTCAGCACTCAGCTACAAGCCAGTCCCAGGCCCAGTTCCTTCCAGCCCCAGTTCTAATCACTGGTCACTCTCCCCTGTTCATCCTCTTTTAGGAACCTTCCTAGTGACTTAACCTCTCTAAAACAGGTGGTCCACCTTGCTACTATCAATAGGTTCTCCTTCCCAGGTACTGGGGTTCTCTCCCTCAATTCAAGAGATTTATCATAAGTCTCTGATATCTACCACTCATTTTATGTGACTTTATATAACCACCTGTTTCTAAAGTCCTTATCCTTAGCTTGCATACACCTGCTGGGATACACAGCCTTCTCCTACTGTGATATGGTCTCCCTATCTTACACCACCCACACAGACATTAACTCAAAATGGATTAAAGACTTGAATACAAGATTGGAAACCATAAAAATCCTAGAAGAAAATAACAGACAGGGAAGATTCTTGACATGGGTCTTGGGAATGATTTTCTGGATGTGATACCTAAAGCACAAGCAACAAAATAAAAAATAGGTGGGCCTACATCAAACCAAAAAGCTTCTGCACAGCAAAAGAAATGATGAACAAAATGAAAAGACAAACTATGGAATGGGATAAAATATTTTCAAACCATGTATATGATAAGGACAAATATATCAGGTATCAGATAAGATATACATGGAAACATATAAAGAACTCATACAACTGAACAGCAAAAATAAACAATCCAATTAAAAACAAATGGGCAAAAGACCTGAATAAACATCTTTCCAAATGTACACAAACAGCCAACAGCTAGATGAAAAGGTGCTCAACAGCACTAATCATTAAGGAAAGGCAAATCAAAACCACAGTGAGGTATAACCTCATGCCCGTTAGAATGGCTATGATCATAAAGACAATAAATAAATGCTGGTGAGGATGTGGAGAAAATGGAACTCTTTATGCACTGTTGGACTATAAATTGATATAGTCACTATGGAAAACAGTATGGACGGTCCTCAAAAAGTTAAAATAGAACATGATATGACCCAGCAACCCCACTGCTGGGAATATATCCAAAGGAAACAAAAACAGTATTTCAAAGAAATACTTGCACCCCTAGTTCATCGCAGCATTATTCACATTACCCAAGACGTGGAAACAACCCAAGCATCCATCTGTGGGTGAATGGATAAAGAAGATACACATATATAATGGAATATTTTTTTAACAGGGATAATCTGTTTTCATGAAAACTACTATTTATATACTTACACACAATAAAAGGAAAAAGAAGACAACAAAAATAGATGTTACAGCTCAATGGAAACTACAACGGAGCACGGTGCACTGGAGGTGGGATTCCCACCAAGCAGAACACCCACCCCGATGTGCCACCTCAGGACCTGGAGACAGGACAGCAGGAGGCAGGCGGGGCTCAGCACACAGAGGGCCCTGTCCTCCTCCTCGGGGCTTCCTTGTAGTTTGATCCTGGTATTCAACCTTTCATGTCCTCCTTCGCTCAAGAGCGTGCGTGGCCAGTCCAGGGGGCAGGGGTGGGAGCAGAGGGTGGTACAGGGCAGGATGGAAAGAATGAAAGAGGGATTGTGAAGAAAGATAAGTCGGAGAGGGTAGCTGAGTGTCAAATAGGAACAAGAAGCTTCTATTTGTCATCCCAGAAACTGGCAGAGGTAAGGAAGAAGAAACCAGGAAGGGGAGATCAGAAGGGAGAGCTAGGGAGGGGGTGTGACTTGTTTATGTTACACTCTTTTTGGGCAGCTCGCTTCTTTATGTTGATCCCAGTCTGAGCCAGGCCCAGAGAGGCTCCAGTGACAAACTAGTGATTTATGTCCCAGTGGGACAAACAATGATGAGCTGTCAGGAAAAGCCAGGGTCCTCTTCAGTAAATCCAAGATCCTGGCTCCCAGGGAGCAATGAAGAGGACTTTGGCATTGATGCAGTCGGTGATGATGAGAGAGAGATGAGGATGCCGAAGCCCACTGTCAGGATGATAAACTCAGGTTCTTTGCTGGCTGTCAGAAATATCCAGGCACAGATGTCTTTCCAGCGGCTCTCAGGTCCAGGCAGAGTATTCAGTAGTGCTCCACTGCCTCGGCTGGAAGGCAGGAGACAAAGCCCTTGCCAGTTGTGCCATGGAACCACACACTGGGGAAGCCAGTCTGTCTTGTTGGAATTCACAGGCCCTGAACCCATCATACTTACACAGATCCTTGTTTTCATATAATGGAATATTATTCAGCCATAAAAAATGTAGGAAGTCCTACCATTTGTGACAACATGGATGGAACTTAAAGGCATTATGGTAAGTGAAATAAGGCGGACAGAGAAAGACAAATAGTGTATGATCTCACTTATATGTGGAATCCAAAAACAAACAAACTCATAGAAAAAGAGATGAGATTTGTGGTTACCAGAGGCAGGAGGTATGAAGAGGAGAAACCAGAAGAAGGTAGTAATGTTACCAGCTAACACTGCTGTAGAGTATTTATGAAAGTTGTTAAGAGAGTAAATCCTTAGAGTTCTCAACACAGGGAAAAACCTTTTTTTCTTTTCCTCCTTCTTTTTTTTTTTGGTATCCATATGAGATTATGGATGTTAACTAAGCTTATTATGGTGACTATTTCACAATATATGTAAGTTATATCATGCTGTATACCTTAAGCTTAGACATTGCTGTCAAATTTATCTTAATCAAACCAGAAAAAAGCCTGATAGTGTCTCTTTACTGTACTACCTTTGTTACCAGACCCTTTGCGGAGATGCTCATCCGCGTAAGGTGAACTTGGTCCCGGCTCCTCTGTTGGAGTCCGTGCTCTGCATGCCAGCCCTGGAGGTCTAGAATCAGGTTCTGGTTCCTTAAGTCTGCTCATTTCTGATGAATTACTGGATCTTTTCTAATAAAGAAATAATATCTGACAATGTTCATCACCGCTTCTGTCTTCTTAAAAGGTACATAAAGAGAGGGGTGAAAGATGGCGGCGTGAGTAGAGCAGTGGAAATCTCCTCCCAAAACAACATATATCTATGAAAATATAACAAAGACAACCCTTCCTAGAATAAAGACCAGAGGACACAGGACAATATCCAGACCACATCCGCACCTGAGAGAACCCAGCGACTCGCGAAGGGGGTAAGATACAAGCCCCGGCCCAGCGGGAGCCGAGCGCCCCTCCCCCCAACTCGCGGAGGGAGAAGAATAGGCAGAGCGGGAGGGAGACGGAGCACAGGACTGCCGAACACCCAGCCCCCGCCATCCGGGCCAGAGTGCAGGGCCCTGGATACTAGTAAAACAGGGCAGCAATAACAGTGAGCGGGCACCGGAGGCCGGGTGTCGGAGGACATAAGAAAAGCGAGTGACCAATTTTTTTTTTGCTATTTTGTTTTGGCAAGCGCTTTTTGGAAGTCTTAAAGGGATAGGGACCCCAATACTAGGGAAACAGGGCAGCAAGACCGGTGAACAGATGCCTGAGGCTGGCGCCAGAGAATAAAGAAAAACGAGCGGCCACCTTTTTTTTTTTTTTTTTAATTAAAAAAAAATTTTTTTTTTTTTAATTTAAATTATTTTTTTTTTTGTGGTCATTGTTTTGTTTTAGCAGGTGCTTTTTCGAAGTCTTAAAGGGGCAGGGCGGGTCACTTAATCCAGAGGTAGGGAATCCGGGGATCTCTGGGCACCCTAACCCCTGGGCTGCAGGGAGCAGGGAGGCCCCTTACGGAGATAAATAGCCTCCAGGCCACTCCCCCTCCAACGCGACTCCACCACTTTGGAGAAGAGGCCCAACCAGGCCACACGCACAGCAACAGCGGAGATAAACTCCATAGGAGCCGGGCAGGAAGCAGAAACCCTGTCTGCGCGCAACTGCCCAGCACAAGCCACTAGAGGTCGCTGTTATCCCAGGAGAGGAGGGCCATAAACCAACAAGAAGGGAAGTTCTTCCAGCCGTCACTCGTCACAGCTCTGCAAACTATTCCTATCACCATGAAAACGCAAAGCTACAGGCAGACAAAGATCACAGAGACAACACCAGACAAGGAGACAGACCTAACCAGTCTTCCTGAAAAAGAATTCAAAATAACAATCATAAACATGCTGACAGAGATGCAGAGAATACGCAAGAGAAATGGGATGAAGTCCGGAGGGAGATCACAGATGCCAGAAAGGAGATCGCAGAAATGAAACAAACTCTGGAAGGGTTTATAAGCAGAATGGATAGGATGCAAGAGGCCATTGATGGAACTGAAACCAGAGAACAGGAACGCATAGAAGCTGACATAGAAAGAGATAAAAGGATCTCCAGGAATGAAACAATATTAAGAGAACTGTGTGACCAATCCAAAAGGAACAATATCCGTATTATACGGGTCCCAGAAGAAGAAGAGAGAGGAAAAGAGATGGAAAATATCTTAGAAGAAATAATTGCTGAAAACTTCCCCAAACTGGGGGAGGAAATAATCGAACAGACCACGGAAACACACAGAACCCCCAACAGAAAGGATCCAAGAAGGACAACACCAAGACACATAATAATTAAAATGGCAAGGATCAAGGACAAGGAAAGAGTGTTAAAGGCAGCTAGAGAGAAAAAGGTCACCTATAAAGGGAAACCCATCAGGCTAACATCAGATTTCTCAACAGAAACCCTACAGGCCAGAAAAGAATGGCATGATATATTTAATACAATGAAACAGAAGGGCCTTGAACCAAGGATACTGTATCCAGTACGACTATCATTCAAATATGATGGTGGGATTAAACAATTCCCAGACGAACAAAAGCTGAGGGAATTTGCTTTCCACAAACCACCTTTACAGAACATCTTACAGGGACTGCTCTAGATGGGAGCACTCCTAGACAGAGCACAGCACAAAACACCCAACATATGAAGAATCAAGGAGGAGGAACAAGAAGGGAGAGAAGAAAAGAATCTCCAGATAGTGTATATAACAGCTCAATAAGCGAGCTAAGTTAGGCAGTAAGATACTAAAGAGGCTAACCTGGAACCTTTGGTAACCACGAATTTAAAGCCTGCAATGGCAATAAGTACATATCTTTCAATAGTCACCCTAAATGTTAATGGGCTGAATGCACCAATCAAAAGACATAGAGTAATAGAATGGATAAAAAAGCAAGACCCATCTACATGCTGCTTACAAGAAACTCACCTCAAACCCAAAGATATGTACAGACTAAAAGTCAAGGGATGGAAAAATATTTCAAGCAAACAACAGTGAGAAGAAAGCAGGGGTTGCAGTACTAATATCAGACAAAATAGAGTTCAAAACAAAGAAAGTAACAAGAGATAAAGAAGAACATTACATAATGATAAAGGGCTCAGTCCAACATGAGGATATAACCATTCTAAATATATATGCACCCAACACAGGAGCACTAGCATATGTGAAACAAATACTAACAGAACTAAAGGGGGAAATAGACTGCAATGCATTCATTCTAAGAGACTTCAACACACCACTCACCGCAAAGGATAGATCCACTGGGCTGAAAATAAGTAAGGACACGGAAGCACTGAACAACACAGTAGAGCAGATGGACCTAATAGACATCTATAGAACTCTACATCCAAAAGCAACAGGATACACATCTTCTCAAGTGCACATGGAACATTCTCCACAATAGACCACATACTAGGCCACAAAAAGAGCCTCAGAAAATTCCAAAAGATTGAAATCCTACCAACCAACTTTTCAGACCACAAAGGCATAAAACTAGAAATAAACTGTACAAAGAAAGCAAAGAGGCTCACAAACACATGGAGGCTTAACAACACGCTCCTAAATAATCAATGGATCAATGACCAAATCAAAATGGAGATCCAGCAATATATGGAAACAAATGACAACAACAACACTGAGCCCCAACTTCTGTGGGACACAGCAAAAGCAGTCTTAAGAGGAAAGTATATAGCAATCCACGCATATTTAAAAAAGGAAGAGCAATCCCAAATGAATGATCTAATGTCACAATTATCGAAATTGGAAAAAGAAGAACAGATGAGGCCTAAGGTCAGCAGAAGGAGGGACATAATAAAGATCAGAGAAGAAATAAATAAAATTGAGAAGAATAAAACAATAGCAAAAATCAATGAAACCAAGAGCTGGTTCTTCGATAAAATAAACAAAATAGATAAGCCTCTAGCCAGACTTATTAAGAAGAAAAGAGAGTCAACACAAATCAGCAGTATCAGAAACGAGAAAGGAAAAATCACGACGGACCCCACAGAAATACAAAGAATTATTAGAGAATACTATGAAAACCTATATGCTAACAAGCTGGGAAACCTAGGAGAAATGGACAACTTCCTAGAAAAATACAACCTTCCACGACTGACCCAGAAAGTAACAGAAAATCTAAACAGACCAATTACCAGCAACAAAATTGAAGCGGTAATCAATAAACTACCAAAGAACAAAACCTCCGGGCCAGACGGATTTACCTCGGAATTTTATCAGACATACAGGAAAGACATAATACCCATTCTCCTTAGAGTTTTCCAAAAAATAGAGGAGGAGGGGATACTCCAAAACTCATTCTATGAAGCCAACATCACCCTAATACCAAAACCAGGCAAAGACCCCACCAAAAAACAAAACTACAGACCAATATCCCTAATGAAGATAGATGCAAAAATACTTAACAAAATATTAGCAAACTGAGTTCAAAAATACATCAAAAGGATCATACACCATGACCAAGTGGGATTCATCCCAGGGATGCAAGGATGGTACAACATTCGAAAGTCCATCAACATCATCCACCACATCAACAAAAAGACAAAAACCACATGATCATCTCCATAGATGCTGAGAAAGCATTTGACAAAGTTCAACATCCATTCATGATAAAATCTCTCAGCAAAATGGGAATAGAGGGCAAGTACCTCAACATAATAAAGGCCATCTATGATAAACCCACAGCCAACATTATATTGAACAGCGAGAAGCTGAAAGCATTTCCTCTGAGATCGGGAACTAGACAGGGATGCCCACTCTCTCCACTGTTATTTAACATAGTACTGGAGGTCCTAGCCACGGCAATCAGACAAAACAAAGAAATACAAGGAATCCAGATTGGTAAAGAAGAAGTTAAACTGTCACTATTTGCAGATGACATGATACTGTACATAAAAAACCCTGAAGACTCCACCCCAAAACTACTAGAACTGATATCGGAATACAGCAAAGTTGCAGGATACAAAATCAACACACAGAAATCTGTGGCTATCCTATACACTAACAATGAACCAACAGAAAGAGAAATCAGGAAAACAACTCCATTCACAATTGCATTAAAAAAAATAAAATACCTAGGAATAAACCTAACCAAAGAAGTGAAAGACTTATACTCTGAAAACTACAAGTCACTCTTAAGAGAAATTAAAGGGGACACTAACAGATGGAAACTCATCCCATGCTTGTGGCTAGGAAGAATTAATATCGTCATAATGGCCATCCTGCCCAAAGCAATATACAGATTTGATGCAATCCCTATGAAACTACCAGCAACATTCTTCAATGAACTGGAACAAATAATTCAAAAATTCATATGGAAACACCAAAGATCTCGAATAGCCAAAGCAATCCTGAGAAAGAAGAATAAAGTAGGGGGGAACTCACTCCCCAACTTCAAGCTCCACTATAAAGCCATAGTAATCAAGACAATTTGGTACTGGCACAAGAGCAGAGCCACAGACCAATGGAACAGACTAGAGAATCCAGACATTAACCCAGACATATATGGTCAATTAATATTTGATAAAGGAGCCATGGACATACAATGGCAAAATGACAGTCTCTTCAACAGGTGGTGCTGGCAAAAGTGGACAGCTACATGTAGGAGAATGAAACTGGACCACTGTCTAACCCCATATACAAAAGTAAACTCAAAATGGATCAAAGACCTGAATGTTAGTCATGAAACCATTAAACTCTTGGAAGAAAACATAGGCAAAAACCTCTTAGACATAAACATGAGTGACCTCTTCTTGAACATATCTCCCCGGGCAAGGAAAACAACAGCAAAAATGAATAAGTGGGACTATATTAAGCTGAAAAGCTTCTGTACAGCAAAACACACCATCAATAGAACAAAAAGGAACCCTACAGTATGGGAGAATATATTTGAAAATGACACATCCGATAAAGGCTTGACGTCCAGAATATATAAAGAGCTCACACGCCTCAACAAACAAAAAACAAATAACCTAATTAAAAAATGGGCAGAAGAACTGAACAGACAGTTCTCCAAAAAAGAAATACAGATGGCCAACAGACACATGAAAAGATGCTCCACATCGCTAATTATCAGAGAAATGCAAATTAAAACTACAATGAGGTATCACCTCACACCAGTAAGGATGGCTGCCATCCAAAAGACAAACAACAACAAATGTTGGCGAGGCTGTGGAGAAAGGGGAACCCCCCTACACTGCTGGTGGGAATGTAAGTTAGTTCAACCATTGTGGAAAGCAGTATCGAGGTACATCAAAATGCTCAAAACAGACCTACCATTTGACCCAGGAATTGCACTCCTAGGAATTTACCCTGAGAATGCAGCAATCAAGTATGAGAAAGATCAGTGCACCCCTATGTTTATCGCAGCACTATTTACAATAGCCAAGAATTGGAAGCAACCTAAATGTCCATCGATAGATGAATGGATAAAGAAGATGTGGTACATATACACAATGGAATACTACTCAGCCATAAGAAAAGGGCAAACCCAACCATTTGCAGCAACATGGATGGAGCTGGAGGGTATTATGCTCAGTGAAACAAGCCAAGCGGAGAAAGAGAAATACCAAATGATTTCACTTATCTGTGGAATATAAGAACAAAGGAAAAACTGAAGGAACAAAACAGCAGCAGAATCACAGAACTCAAGAATGGACTAACAGGTACCAAAGGGAAAGGGACTGGGGAGGATGGGTGGGTAGGGAGGGATAAGCAGGGGGAGAAGTAGGGGGGTATTAAGATTAGCATGCATGGGGGGGTAGGATAAAAGGGAGGGCTTACAACACAGAGAAGGCAAGTAGTGATTCTACAACATTTTGCTATGCTGATGGACAGTGACTGTAAAGGGGTTTATGGGGGGACCTGGTATAGGGGAGAGCCTAGTAAACATAATATTCGTCATGTAAGTGTAGATTAGTGATACCAAAAAGAAAAAGGGCAGTTCCTGTGTGGTAACCTCCAATGAGTTCTAAACAAGAGTATAAAGGGCATATAAAAGTGTAGGCAAAGGGTCTGTTTGTGTTTATACAGAGGATCAAAGCCTAATTGGGCTACCCCAAAAATGAGCTAACATACGATATGAAAAAGAACTTCCAACATCAGCATTCTCTGGAAGACTCATGCCAGAAGATGATCATCAAAAAACCCCAACAAAGATCCACGCACTGCTACAGCTGTAGATGCACTCATCCCACCAGTTCCTGGACCTGCCATGGGAATGAAGAAGGAGATATCTAAGCTGGCCTGTGCATACAGTAAAACAACAAATTTGACTGGATCTATACTGCTGGAACTCAATCAAGAATTAGGAGAAGTGCAAACTGTAGCACTCCAAAATCTTACAACTACAGACTATTTACTGTTAAAAGAACATAAGGGATGTAAACACTCCCCAGGAATGGGTTGTTTTAATTTGTCTGATTTCTCTCAGACTGTTCAAGTTCAATTGGACAATATCCACCATATCATAGATAAGTTTTCACAAATGCCTAAGGTGCCTAACTGGTTTTCTTGGTTTCACTGGAGATGGCTGGTAATTACAGGTATGCTTTGGTTATGTAACTATACTCCTATTATGTTAATGTGTGTGCGCAATTTAAGTAGTAGCTTAAAACCTATACATGCTGAAGTTACTCTACAAGAAGATATGTCAAAGAAATAATCAATCTTCCCATGTTTTCTTCCGCCTGCTACTTGTATAGCTTTTCTTCTTCCTTCCTAATTACAACCCTTAAATAGAATTCGTGCCTCATATCAAATTTACCGAGTATCATAATTCTTCCAAGTGGTAAAGATACCTCAAGACAAATGCTGGGCATAGAAGCTACAGGGCATAAGTATGCAAAGAAATAAAAAGCTAACCATTTCAAACAATTAGGCTTCTCTCTCACTTACCAACTTTACATTTCCCTGTATGGCCCTGGAAGATGACTGGTTAGCCAGAGACGGGTAAGATTCCTCAAGGGAGGAACAACCTAAGACAGGCACAGTCGCAGGGGGGTCATCAGGTGAGAAATTGGGGATCAACAGAGGTGAGGCTTAGAACCTCACCCCCCCTGTTCTGAGAGAAATCTTCTGCATACGTGGATGTTCTATTGCCCTTGTCTAGCTTGGATTAACACATAGTCTACAGGCACACACCTGATCATCTACATTTGCTCTCTTACAACACTAAACTATGTTTTCTACCTTTATCTTTTATCTACCTACCACTTCAGCATTTTATTAAAAATAATAATAATAAAGAGAGAAATGTGGTATCCACATATAAATCAAGTATGAAAATCAAATGAGTATTCATATTTGAACTGACTGTTTATAGTTCATAATGCATGAGCAAAACCAAAGGTTTCTGTGATGGCTGCCCTTGTACTGTTCACCATGTAAGAACTATTCACTATGTAAGAATTTGTTCTCCATGTAAGAACTTGTTTGTTATGCCTCAGAAGATTGGAGACTGACGAAAATTAGGCTTGGGGTGGATTAATGATTGTGTATTGAGCATTGACTCCCCTATACAGAATTTTATTGTTGTTAACAACCATTTGATCAATAAATATGAGAGATGCCCTCACAAAAAAAAAAAAAAAGTACACACTTCCAATGGTAAAATAATAAGTAACCGGGATGTAATGAATATAGTCAAGATATTGTAACAGCTTGGTATGGTGATAGCTGGTACCTAGAATTGTCATGTGTATAAATGTTGAATCACTATGTTGTACACCTGAAACTAATGTAATGTAATACTGTGTGTCAACTACCCTTCAATAAAAAACAATTACCTACAAAAAAAAAAAAAAAAAAAGTCCAATCTGAGATCCTCAAGGAAACTTCCAGAAAGAAGTGAATTTTGTTGCCTTCTCAATAGTACATGGCTCTAGATTTACAAAAGCAGGAGATAAATTAACACTCTTGCTGCACCTGTATCAATAAGCAGGCCTAAGCAACAGTTCGGCCCTTTCATTTTTTGCCTTTTGCAAGTGAAATGAGAGTTTCTTATCCTACCTCTCTTCCTATCCTCAGTGCCTGGCACAGTGTCTGGCATAAACAAGGTAGTCAACATTTATTAGAAGAGTAAATATCGGGTTATGAAATAAAAAAAATAAAAATAAAGGTACATAATGTTCTATCATGCTGATCAGTTATTTATCTCCTCTGGCTGTTTCTTCCCATCTTGAACAAGATATATTTCATACTTAGTTCAATCAATAAATAACATTTTATCAATCAAAGTGTGGTAACTAAAGAGTAATCAGATTCAAACCCAAGGCCAGAGATTCAGTTGACTGATGTTGTACAAGGACTGACTAAACAGCTGTCTGGGAAAACCCTTTCCACGTTGTCTCACATACAGTTAGGTATCTTAGCCTTGTGTGTAGATAATTATTCTGTCACTTTTTTTCTTACACCACTTGATATATAGCTCTCAGTCTTCAATATAGTGACTGATAATTCCTTGATAAATAACCATCAGGGAAGCAGATTCTTTCTGTATTCCAATGAGTCAATTCTACTACTTTGAAAGCCCACTAAATTATCAAGGAAATAAGGATGGGAAGTAAATATTTATAGAGAATATCTTTTTTCAGCATTCTTGACTAAATATTCGGAACAATTGAAACAGCCTATATAGTTAGATTATGATACAGCCATGTGATAGAATACTTTGCAGTTGTGGAAAGGGATGTCAGTATTAGTAGTCAGTATTAGTAGTCAAATTAGCACATTTATTGACATGGAAGGAAGTGGAAAGGTAAAAAAAAGTTATGAAACATTTTATAAATTATGACTCCCATTTTGCTGAAAAAATATGTGTATTTCATATGAAAAATTCAAGAAAGACAGACTCTTTAAGCATAACACAAAAATGTTAATAGCAGTTATTGCTGGAGTTACTAATGACTTTTATCTTTTCTGCCATAGCCATATTTTTTAATTTTTCTACTATGAACTGCATTAATTATGTAATGTTTTTTACTCTTCCCTGAATTGGTGAGCCATCAAATGATAGTGTTTTCATGTCATCTGTGGTCTCCAATAGTTTGTATTTTTAATTCTAGTCCCACCTTTGTTACAGTTTGGTTGCACTGACTTTAAAATTAAAGGTTCAAATATTTAGGATAACAAGAGACATATTAAATATATATTTTGTAAAACTTCGTATTGAAAAATATGGTAAATGGTTATTTCAAAAATACAGTGTTATACACTAAAATGTTAACATTGGTTAGTTCTGGTTGATATTATTTTGAATGAGGTCTTTTTGTTTTGCTTCCCTTTTCCTTATTTTTCAAAATACCCTACTGTTAAAGTGTTTTTAAAAAGAAGGCAATGAAAAGTTATTGGTATTATAAAATGCCATTATTCCATGGAATTCTGGATGTGCTCGAATAAACAGAGTAGCAGGACAAGGGGCTCCACTGAGTCCCTTTTCCTTCAGGGACACTTAACAACACACCACTCACAGGCTCAGGGTAAAGACTTTACTATATAGGCAACTCGACTGTAAACCACTTGATTTAAGACACCACATTTTGGATAAATTGTGCCTGCCAGACACTTTGCATGGAGTAGGGGCACAGAGTTTTTGTTAAAGAAATAATGAAGGTCTCAAGACACTTGAAAGCTTCAAGAAACTGACAGTCACTGGGATCCACCCTTATCAAAACTCACGTATGTATTATTTCCCCCCTTGACTTATCTGAGTTAAAAAGAACAGACCTCCAGCATCTCATAACTTCCTCAATTCATATCCCTATCTCCACTCTGCCAAAATCTCATAGAGTTTCTTTATTATCCCTAAGAGTCTGGCTATCAGAGAAGGCTCAGCCCTCTGTCTCCAATATATGATTGGGGACTGCCTCACTCACGAGGAACTCATAAACCTTTCCAAAGGATAAATCTCTTCTCAAGTTACAGAACTTGACCTCAACAACTTACAGATATAAATAATTGCATAAGTACCATGATGTCCTATACATAATGTCTAGTACATAAGTACTAGATGTCCTGTTCTTCCCTCCTACCACAGATATTTTTAGGATCAAGCTAATGAGATATATGCATCTTCTAGACTAATAATATGATACCCTTACTAAACTGTATTTCATAGTTACTTATTCAAAATGCCTTAGTGGTAGCAGGATTAGTGCCAGCAAGGAATAGTTTTTAGGGCGCTTTCATTTGTTTTCTTCATTTCTTCTTGTGGGAATGGCCTATGTTAGCAGGAATAAAATGTAGCAGTCTTCTAAAAATAATAACCATGTTTTTTTAACATGATGAACCCTTTTGGCACCCTCTAAAAGAGGTCAGGCCACATGACCTCCCTGAAAAAGGTACAGGTGGCATAAAAAAATAACATCCTGAAAAAAATGGCAAAATAGGAAAGAAACCAGGTAAAAGGATTACAGAGAAAATAAATACTCAATAACACTTTTAATTCGTGTTTGAAGAAGAACAGAATTAACATTACAAAAACTTGACAACATGAGGAACAAGACAAACATGAGACATATTTTCAAAGCACAGAGAAAATGGGAAATAAATAGAAACCAAGGAGGGTAAAGAAGATTCAACCTAAGAACTATATTTTTTCCTCAGAAAGAGACCAAAACAATCAGAAAAATTCAAAACTATATATAAACAATTATCCAAATTTAAAAAATAGTGTTGAGGTCACAGACTGAAATAGTTCACTTCATTCCAAGGAAAACCAATTAGAAGAAATTCACAATTAAACCCATCCTACTAAATTTCTTAAAATAATAAAGAAAAAATTTTTTGTAAACTTCCAGACTGTTGGAGGTGGAAGGAGGAGGGAAAATTACATAGATGGGTCTCATTTTTAAAATTTCTTTTACAGTGTTAAATAAAAAAGAAACACCTACAGCTACAAAAACAGATTTTTCTGTTTCTTCTTCCCCATGGAGGAGACAACAAAATGGCTTTCACAGATATACACCAACTTGGAAAGTATTTCACAAATATCCTTCTTCTAAAAACTCATTGAAAGGTTCAAAATGGTGTAGCATAGGAAGATCCTGAGCTAACCTCCCCTATGACACACAAAAAATGTACAGCTTCATATGGAATAGTTTCTTCTGAGAAAGATCTGATACTGGTCAACAGAGCCTCCACAACAAAGGATAAAAGGAGAGCATCAAAATGGGCAGAAGAGGCAGAGACATGCTCTCATGAAAAAACAAACAAAAAGCCACCCCCCAGGCGTGGTGATCCACAATCTGGAGTGATTTAAAAAATACAGAAGTTCTCCCTAAGAAGCGAGTGATATGTGCTACACATTAGGCACTCCAATGCCTAGATCCTGCACAAGAGAGTTGAGCTCCCCAAACACTTGGCTTTGAAAACCAAAGGAGATTATGTCCAGGAAAACCATAGAACTATAGGGAATGGAGAATCACTCTTAAAGGGCTCATGCATAGACTCCCTCACTCCAGGACACAGAGCAAAAACACCAGCTTGACAAGCACCAGGACCATATGTGAAGGACACATACCTATTAATTTTAAAGCATCTGCCAAAGAGGCAGGAACTTTCTGGGACTCATTGCCAGGATGGAGACACTGGCAGGACCTATCTGTGATCTCATTCTAACTTATTAATCCTGAGGCCACCAGGACTGCCATTTGGGAAGCCTCCCTCTAACCCATGAGCACTGGGAGGTGCACCCAGCTGAGGCCCAACCATCAGCTCTGCCATAGCAGGCGAGTACATGCAGCTCACATGGGGTACATGCTCTGGGGGATGTGGAGCCCACAGCTCATCTCCTACACAAGGCCACTCCTTCAAGACTGGGAGAGGTAGCTTATTTGCCTAAAACACAGGAATAAACAGAGTCCAGCAAAATGAGAAGACAGAGAAACATGTTCCAAACAGCAACAAAAAAAAAGACAAAAGTTCAGAAAAAGACCTTAATGAAACAAAGACAAGGAATGTTCAAAACAATGGTCACGAAGATGCTAACCAGACTCAGGAGAAGAATGGATGAACACAGTGAGAATCCCACAAGGTGATATAAGACATAAGAAAGTACCAAACAGAATTTACAGAGCTGAAGAATATAATGACTGATCTGAAAAATCCACTAGAATTCAACAGCAGGCTGGGTGAAGCAGAAGAGTAGATAAGCAAGTTGGAAAAAATGGAATTCGCCTAGACAGAGAAGCAAAAGAAAAAAGAATTTTGAAAAATGAAGATATCTTAGGGAACATTTGGGACAACATCAAGTGAACTAACATTCACATTATAGGGGTATCAGAAGGAGGAGAGAAAGAGAAATGGCCAGAAAACTTATTTAAAGCAATAATGGCTGAAAACTTCCCTAATCTGGGGAAGGAAAGACATCCAGTTCTGAAACCACTGAATGGGAGAAGATATTGGCAAATCATATATTCAATAAGGGGTTAATATCCAAAATATATAAAGAACTCATACAACTCAACACCAAAAAAAAAAAAACTCAATTAAAAAATGGACAGAGGATCTGAATAGAAATTTTCCCAAAGAAGACATACACATGACCAACAGACACATGAAAAGATGCTCCACATGGCTAATCATCAGGAAAATGCAAGTCAAAACCACAATGAGATATCACCTCACACCAGTCAGAATGGATAGTATCAAAAAAACAAGAAATAACAAGCGATATAGAGGATGTGTTGGTGGGAATGTAAATTGGTGCACCCACTGTGGAAAGCAGTATAGAAATTCCTTGAAAAATTAAGAATAGATCTACCATATGATCTAGCTATTCCACTTCTTAGTATTTTCAGAAGGATATGAAAACATAAATTCTAAAAGACATGTGTACCCCTATGTTCACTGCAGCATTTACAACAGCCAAGATAAGAAAACAAACTAAAAGTCGATCAGTGGATAAAAAGATAAAGAGGATGTGATACAGATAGATAGATGATAGATAGATAAAGATATAAAGGAATATTACTCAACCATAAAGAACAATGAAATTTTGTCTTTTGCCACAACATGAATGGGCCTTGAGGATATTATAGTAAATGAAATGAGTCAGAGAAAGACAAAAACCATATGATTTCACTCATATGTGGAATTAAAAAAATAAAACAAATGAACAAACAAAACGAAACAAAATCATAGATACAGAGAATAAATTGACAGTTACCAGGGGAAGGGGTGGGCAGGTGGGCAAAATGGGTGAAGGGGGCCAATTACATGGTGATGAATGGTAACCAGACTTCTGGTGGTGATCTCTCTGTAGTGTGTACAGACTCCAAATTGTAATGTTGTATGCCTAAAACTTATGTTACATACCACTTTTACCTCAATTAAAAAAACTCATTGAATATATACTGGCCAAGAATAAGATAAATTAAAACAATAAACACTAATATCAGGATATTAAATGAAAAGGACTGATGAGTCCTTGCTGGAGTTAAAGCCCCAAATCAGTAATTAATTGGATTGTCTGCGCTCAAGAAGATTGTACCTCTAAGTGTAAAGCTTGGTCCTCCTCTCTCTGAGTTAACCTTCACATATTAAACAAATAATTGTGAGCACCTCCTTTGTGCCAGGCACTGTGTAGGGCCCTAAGGATATAGTGATAAATCAGATAGCTTTAATCACATCTCTGAAAAAGCTACAGTCTAAATTTTCACTTCTTTTCCTTTCTCAGTAGAAAAGATAATTCTTGGGTCACATTCTTCACCCCACTTGTAGGGAGAATCTTTCATCATATATGTTGTGCACTAAAAAATAATAACGGCTATTGGAGATTCAAGATGGCGGCATGAGAGGGGAGATGGAGAACTCCTCCCAAAACCACAAATAATACAAAAATATAGTTAATTAATACAACTAACCCTAAAACAGCAACAAGAAAGAAGGCTGAAGCAGACTGCATACACACCTCACGAACAGAGCAGACCTCACGAAACAGGGTAACATATGAAAGCCTTAATCGGTCAGGACCTGAGCCCTTCCCCACCCTAGCTCACTGGCGGGAGGAAGAGAAATGGAGCGGGGGAGGGGGTCGAAGCCTAGGACTGCTGAACACCCAGCCCTGGAGGTCTGCTTTGGGAGCAGAAACCTATATAATGTGGTGCTCTGAAGGATGGTGAGGTGGGACAGGTGGAGTGCTTGAGAGACTGAGATTACGGCCATTTGTGGAGGAGGGGATCCACATCTGACTGTTCGGTGTGAGAGGAAAGGCAGGCGGTCTGAGACGCTTCCTAGTAGCGAGAGGGCTGCTAAAGGGGCGGGGTTTGCACAGAGCTTGCTGCACGGGGAAGGGGAGAGCTGGACAAGGTTGTCCAGGCACTGTTTGGCACAGCTGGTTGGGAACTTTGAGGTGCTGCAGACGCTCCATCCCTCTAGCTTCCTACTCAGCTCTGAGGCTTCCCACTGTGACACGCAGTTGGCTACACCTCCCTCCTAGCCTGCTGGCACCTGCTCACAAACTGACAGTCACTGTGCTGTCCTCAGGCTTACACCTGTGTACTTGGCCCACTGGCTCTCCCACTGGAGACCAGCACCACAGATGGGAATCAGGAAACAGATCTTTCATCCCCTCCAGGCGCCAACTATGCTCCCCTACAAACCCCAACTAGACTCTAGGGGCTGAGCAGCTCCAGAGACTAAAGCTTCTGGGCACCAGAGGGCACAACATAGAAATATGAAATGTCAAAAGAACATGGTTCAGACCAAAATCTCACAAACCCCAGAAAAAGGGCCAAATGAAACTGAACTCCCAAATATTCCTGAGAGTTCAAAATAAAAATTATAAACATGCTTATGGAGATACAAAAAAATATTCAAGAACTCAGGAATGAATTTAAGTGGGAGATTCAATCACTAAGAAATGCCATATGAGTAATGAAACATACAATGGAGGTATTTAAAAGCAGATTAGATGTAGTAGAAGAGAAGGTAAATGGGATAGAAATAAGAGAAGAGGAATACAAAGAAGCTGAGGCACAGAGAGAAAAAAGAATCTCTAAGAATGAAAGAATATTGAGAGAACAGTGTGACCAATCCAAATGGAATAATATCCACATTATAGGGGTACCAAAAGAAGAAGAGAGAAAAAGGGATAGAAAGTGTCACTGAGGAGGTAATTGCTGAAAACTTCCCCAATCTGGGGAAGGAGATAGTCTCTCAAGCCATAGAGGTACACAGATCTCCCAACACAAGGGACCCAAGGAAGACAACATCAAGCCATGTAACAATTAAAATAGCAAAGACCAAGGATAAAGACATACTTTTAAAAGCAGCTAGAGAGAGAAAAAAATCACATACAAAGGAAAACACATCAAGCTATCATCAGATTTCTCAACAGAAACCTTATAGGCCAGAAGGGAGTGGCATGATATATTTAATGCAATGAAGCAGAAGGGCCTTGAAACAAGAATACTATACCCGGCAAGGTTATCATTTTAATTTGAAGGAGGAATTAAATAATTTTCAGATAAGCAAAAGCTGAGAGAACTTACCTCCCACAAACCACCTCTACAGTACATTTTGGAGGGACTCCTATAGATAGAACTATTCCTAAGGCTAAATAGATGTCACCCAAGGGATAGACAAAGAGTACAGAACATGATACATAACATACAAAAAATGGAGAAGGAAAAAAAAGGAGAGAAAAGAAAAAGAACCTTTAGGTTGTGTTTGTAATAGTATAAAAAGTAAGTTAAATTAGACTATTAGATAGTAAGGGAATTACCCTTGAATCTTTGGTAACCACGAATCTAAAGCCTACAATAGCAATAAGTACATACCTATCAATAATAACCCTAAATGTAAATGGTCTGAATGCACCAATCAAAAGACATAGAGTTACTGAATGGATAAAAAATCAAGACCCATCTATATGCTGCCTACAAGAGACTCACTTCAAACCCAAAGACATACACAGACTGAAAATAAAGGGATGGAAAAAGATATTTCATGCAACTAATAGTGAGAAAAAAGCAGGAGTTGCAGTACTTCTATCAGACAAAATAGACTTCAAAACAAAGAAAATAACAAGAGACAAAGAACATTACATAATGATAAAAGGGTCAGTCGAACAAGAGGATATAACTGTTATAAATATCTATGTACCCAACACAGGATCACCTAAATATGTGAAACAAATACTAACAGAATTAAAGGGGGAAATAGAATGCACTGCATTCCATTCATTTTAAGAGACTTCAACACACCACTCCCTCCAAAGGAGAGATCAACCAGACAGAAAATAAGTAAAGAGACAGAGGCACTGAACAACATATTAGAACAGATGGACCTAATGGACACCAACAGAACACTCCATCCAAAAACAACAGGATACACATTCTTCTCAAGTACACATGGAACATTTTCAAGAATAGATAAAAAAAAAAAAACTAGGCCACAAAAAGAACCTCAGTAAATTGAAAATGACTGAAATTCTATCAAACACTTCTCAGATCACAAAGGTATGAAACTAGAAATAAATTACACAAAGAAACAAAAAAGCCCACAAACACATGGAGGCTTAATAACATGTTCCTAAATAATCAATGGATCAATGACCAAATAAAAACAGAGATCAAGCAATATATGGAGACAAATGACAACAATAATTCAACACCACAAAATTTGTGGGATGCAGCAAGGCTGTGCTAAGAGGGGAATATATTACAATACAGGCCTACCTCAAGAAAGATGAACAATCCCAAATGAACAGTCTAAACTCACAATTAATGAAACTAGAAAAGGAAGAAGAGATGAGGCCCAAAGTCAGTAGAAGGAGGGACATAATAAAGATTACAGCAGAAATAAATAAAATCGAGAAGAATGAAACAATAGAAAGAATCAATGAAAGCAGGAGCTGGTTCTTCAAGAAAATAAAAATAGATAAACCCCTAACCAGACTTATCAAGAAAAAAAGAGAGTCTACACACATAAACAGAATCAGAAATGAGAAAGAAAAAATCACTAGAGGTAACACAGAAATACAAAGAATTATGAGAGAATACTATGAAAAATTATATGGTAACAAACTGGATAACCTAGAAGAAATGGACAACTTTCTGGAAAAACACAACCTTCCGAGGCTGACCCAGGAAGAAACAGAAAATCTGAATAGACCAATTGCCAGTAAGGAAATTGAATTGGTAATCAATACACTACCAAAGAACAAAACACTTGAACCAGATGGTTTCACTATTGAATTTTATCAAACATTTGGTGAAGACGTAATACCCATCCTCCTTAAAGTTTTCCAAAAAGTAGAAGAGGAGGGAATACTCCCAAACGCATTCTATGAGGCCAACATCACTCTAATACCAAAACCAGGTAAAGACACCACAAAAAAGAAAATTACAGACCAATATCCCTGATGAACGTAGATGCAAAAATACTCAACAAAATGTTAGCAAACTGAATTCAAAAATACATCAAAAAGATCATTCATCATCATCAACTGGGATTCATCCCAGGGATGCAAGGATGGTACAACATTCGAAAATCCATCAACATCATCCACCACATCAACAAAAGGGACAAAAGCCACATGATCATTTCCACATATGCTGAAAAAGCATTCGACAAAATAAAACATCCATTCATGATAAAAACTCTCAACAAAATGGGTATAGAGGGCAAGTACCTCAACATAATAAAGGCCACATATTACAAACCCACAGCCAACATCATACTTAACAGCGAGATGCTGAAAGCTTTTCCTTTAAGATTGAGAACAAGACAAGGATACCCATTCTCCCCACTTTTATTCAACATAGTACTGGAGGTCCCAGACATGGCAATCAGGCAACACAAAGAATTAAAAGGCTTACAGATTGGCAAGGAAGAGGTCAAGCTGTCCCTGTTTGCAGATGACATGATATTGTACATAAAAACCCTAAAGAATCCACTCCAAAACTACTAGAACTAATATCTGAATTCAGCAAACTTGCAGGATACAAAATTAATACACAGAAATCTGTTGCATTGCTATACACTAATGATGAACTAGCAGAAAGAGAAATCAAGAAAACAATTCCATTCATAAATGCATCAGAAAGAATAAAATACCTAGGAATAAACTTAATCAAGGAAGTGAAAGACTTTTACTCTGAAAACTACAAGACACTCATGAGAGAAATTAAGGAAGAAACCAATAAATGGAAACACATACCATGTTCATGGATAGGAAGAATTAATATTGTCAAAATGGCCATCCTGCCTAAAGCAAGCTACAGATTCAATGCAATCCCTATCAAAATACCTACAGCATTCTTCAATGAACAAGAGCAAATAGTTCAACAATTCATATGGAATCACAAAAGATCCCGAATAGCCAAAGCAATCCTGAATTTAGCAGGGGGAATTATGCTCCCTGACTTCAAGCTCTACTACAAAGCCACAGTAATCAAGACAATTTGGTACTGGCACAAGAACAGACCCATAGACCAGTGAAACAGAATAGAAAGCCCAGATATA
This sequence comes from Manis pentadactyla, assembly GCF_030020395.1. Classification (NCBI taxonomy): domain Eukaryota; kingdom Metazoa; phylum Chordata; class Mammalia; order Pholidota; family Manidae; genus Manis; species Manis pentadactyla. The sequence continues at coordinate 103,550,963 of NC_080023.1, forward strand.
AACCCAAGCATATACTGTCAATTAATATATGATAAAGGAGCCATGGATATACAATGGGGATATATAATGGGGAAATATATGATAAAGGAGCCATGGATATACAATGGGGAAATGACAGCTTCTTTAACACCTGGTGTTGGCAAAACTAGACAGCTACATGTAAGAGAATGATACTGGATTATTATCTAATCCTATACACAAAAGTAAACTCAAAATGGATCAAAGACCTGAATGTAAGTCATGAAACCATAAAACCCTTAGAGAAAAACATAGGCAAAAATTTCTTGAACATAAACATGAGCAAATTCTTCATGAACATATCTCCCGGGCAAGGGAAACAAGTGGGACCATATCAAACTAAAAAGCTTCTGTACAGCAAAGGACACCACCAGTAGAACAAAAAGACATTCTACGGTATGGGAGAATATATTCATAAATGACATATCTGATAAGGGGTTGACATCCAAATTATATAAAGAGCTCATGCACCTCAACAAACAAAAAGCAAATTGGACAATTAAAAAACGGGCAGATCAACTGAAGAGACACTTCTCCGAAGAAGAAATGCAGATGGCCAACAGGCACATGAAAAGATATTCCACATCGCTAATCATCAGAGAAATTAAAACCACAATGAGATATCACCTCACACCAGTTAGGGTGGCCAACATTCAAAAGACAAACAACAACAAATGTTGGCGAGGATGTGGAGAAATGGAACCCTCCTACACTGCTGGTGGGAATGTAAATTAGCTCAACCATTGTGGAAGGCAGTATGGAGGTTCCTCAAAAAACTAAAAATAGAAATACATTTGACCCAGGGAATTCCACTTCTAGGAATTTATCCTAAGAATGCAGCAGCCCAGTTTGAAAAAGACTATGTTTGTTGCAGCACTATTTACAATAGCCAAGAAATGGAAACACCTAAGTGTCCATCAGTAGATGAATGGATAAAGAAGAGGTAGTACATATACACAATGGAATACTATTCATCCATAAGTAGAAAACAAATCCTACCATTTGCAGCAACATGGATGGAGCTAGAGGGTATTATGCTCAGTAAAATAAACCAGGCGGAGAAAGACAAGTATCAAATGATTTCGCCCTTCTGTGGAGTGTAAGAACAAAGCAAAAACTGAAGGAACACAACAGCAGCAGACTCACAGAACCCAAGAATGGACTAACAGTTACCAAAGGGAAAAGGATTGGGGAGGATGGGTGGGAAGGGAGGGATAAGGGGGGAAAAAAGGCCAATACAATTGGCACCTATAATGTAGGAGGGGGGGCACAGGGAAGGCAATATAACACAGAGAAGACAAGTAGTGATTCTACAGCATCTTACTATGCTGATGGACAGTGACTGTAATAGGGTATGTGGTGGGGACTTGATAATAGGGGGAGTCTAGTAACCATAATGTTGTTCATGTTATTGTACATTAATGATAGCAAAATAAAAAAATATATTAAAAAAAAGATTAATTACAGTGAAAGGATACAACGGAAAATCAGCAAAGGAAAAGTTGTATGGGGAGAAGTCTGGAAGAAACCAGGCACATATTTCCAAGTCCTCTCCCAGTGCAGGCCCATGGTATGCACTTAATTATCCCAGCAATAAGTTGTGACAATACAATTCCCAAGGCTATTGTTGCAGACTGGTCATGTAGGCACTATCTGCCTAGCATGTAGCAAAATTCCAGACTCCCAGAAAGAACACAGGTGTTTCGCATGGACCACAGGGTTTGTAGTTTGGTCACAGTGAACCACCCTGATCAGTTGTAGGCAAGACGGTAACCCTCTCAAAAACCCAAGTACCCAAATGGAACCTGAAGACCAACCTTGCAAAGGGGCCTAAGGATTCCGGCCTCATTGCTACGTTAACTCCTTCCTGCTCATGTTTTGATACAGTTGTGGCTTCATTACATATCTATTGTTCTCTTTGAGTTTTGAAATATTACATTCCTCTTTACTTTTTTAAAAATTTGTACAAAGAGGAGGGGCAGAAGATGGCGGCGTGAGAAGAGCAGCAGAAATCTCCTTCCAAAACAACATATATCTATGAAAATATAACAAAGACAACCCTTCCTAGAATAAAGACCAGAGGACACAGGACAATATCGAGACCACATCCACACCTGAGAGAACCCAGCACCTCGTGAAGGGGGTAAGATACAAGCCCCGGACCGGAGGGAGCCGAGCGCCCCTCCCCCCAGCTCCCGGCGGGAGAAGAATAGGCAGAGCGGGAGGGAGACGGAGCGCAGGACTGCCGAACACCCAGCCCCAGCCATCCAGGCCAGAGTGCAGGGCCCTGAATACTAGTAAAACAGGGCAGCAAGAACAGTGAGCAGGCATTGGAGGCTGGGTGTCGGAGGACATAAGAAAAGCGCACGACCATTTTTTTTTTTTTTGCTTTTTTGCTGTTTTGTTTTGGTGAGCGCTTTTTGGAAGTCTTAAAGGAATAGGGACCCCAATACTAGGGAAACAGGGCAGCAAGACCGGTGAGCAGAGGCCTGAGGCTGGCACCGGACAATAAAGAAAAACGAGCGATCACCTTTTTTTTTTAATTAAAAAAAAAATTTTTTTTTTTTTTAATTAAAAAAATTTTTTTTCTTTTTTTTTTTGGTGGTCGTTGTTTTGTTTTGGCGGGTGCTTTTTGGAAGACTTCAAGGGGCAGAGCGGGACACTTAATCCAGAGGAAGGGAATCCGGGGATCACTGGGCACCCTAACCCATGGGCTGCAGGGAGAAGGGAGGCCCCCTACTGAGATAAATAGCCTCCCAGCTGCTCCTGCTCCAACGCGACCATTTTGGAGTAGCTGCCCGAGCCAGGCCACACCCATAACAACAGTGGAGATTAACTCCATAGCAGCCGGGCAGGAAGCCGATACCTTGTCTGCGTGCAGATGCGCAGCACAAGCCTCTAGAGGTCGCTGTTCTCCCAGGAGAGGAGGGACAAAAACCAACAAGAAAGGAAGTCCTTCCAGGGGTCACTCGTCCCAGCTCTGCAAACTATTCCTATCACCATGAAAAGGCAAAACTACAGGCAGACAAAGATCACAGAGACAACACCAGACAAGGAGACAGACCTAACCAGTCTTCCTGAAAAAGAATTCAAAATAACAATCATAAACATGCTGACAGAGATGCAGAGAAATACACAAGAGAAATGGGATGAAGTCCGGAGGGAGATCACAGATGCCAGAAAGGAGATCGCAGAAATGAAACAAACTCTGGAAGGGTTTATAAGCAGAATGGATAGGATGCAAGAGGCCATTGATGGAATTGAAATCAGAGAACAGGAATGCATAGAAGCTGACATAGAGAGAGACAAAAGGATCTCCAGGAATGAAACAATATTAAGAGAACTGTGTGACCAATCCAAAAGGAACAATATCCGTATTATAGGGGTCCCAGAAGAAGAAGAGAGAGGAAAAGAGATGGAAAGTATCTTAGAAGAAATAATTGCTGAAAACTTCCCCAAACTGGGGGAGGAAATAATCGAACAGACCACGGAAATACACAGAACCCCCAACAGAAAGGACCCAAGAAGGACAACACCAAGACACATAATAATTAAAATGGCAAGGATCAAGGACAAGGAAACAGTGTTAAAGGCAGCTAGAGAGAAAAAGGTCACCTATAAAGGGAAACCCATCAGGCTAACATCAGATTTCTCAACAGAAACCCTACAGGCCAGAAGAGAATGGCATGATATATTTAATACAATGAAACAGAAGGGCCTTGAACCAAGGATACTGTATCCAGCACGACTATCATTCAAAAATGATGGTGGGATTAAACAATTCCCAGACAAACAAAAGCTGAGGGAATTTGCTTTCCACAAACCACCTTTACAGAACATCTTACAGGGACTGCTCTAGATGGGAGCACTCCTAGAAAGAGCACAGCTCAAAACACCCAACATATGAAGAATCGAGGAGGAGGAACAAGAAGGGAGAGAAGAAAAGAATCTCCAGACACTGTATATAACAGCTCAATAAGCGAGCTAAGTTTGGCAGTAAGATACTAAAGAGGCTAACCTGGAATCTTTGGTAATCATTAATTTAAAGCCTGCAATGGCAATAAGTACATATCTTTCAAGTCACCCTAAATGTTAATGGGTTAATGCACCAATCAAAAGACACAGAGTAACAGAATGGATAAAAAAGCAAGACCCATCTATATGCTGCTTACAAGAAACTCACCTCAAACCCAAAGACATGTACAGACTAAAAGTCAAGGGATGGAAAAACATATTTCATGCAAACAACAGCGAGAAGAAAGCAGGGGTTGCAGTACTAATATCAGACAAAATAGACTTCAAAAAAGAAAGCAACAAAAGATAAAGAAGGACAATACATAATCATAAAGGGCTCAGGCAAACAAGAGGATATAACCATTCTAAATACATATGCACCCAACACAGGAGCAGCAGCATATGTTAAACAAATACTAACAGAACTAAAGGGGGATATAGACTGCAATGCATTCATTCTAGGAGACTTCAACACACCACTCACCCCAAAGGATAGATCCACTGGGCAGAAAATAAGTAAGGACACGGAAACACTGAACAACACAGTAGAGCAGATGGACCTAACAGACATCTATAGAACTCTACATCCAAAAGCAACAGGATATACATTCTTCTCAAGTGCACATGGAACATTCTCCACAATAGACCACATACTAGGCCACAAAAAGAGCCTCAGAAAATTCCAAAAGATTGAAATCCTACCAACCAACTTTTCAGACCACAAAGGCATAAAACTAGAAATAAACTGTACAAAGAAAGCAAAGAGGCTCACAAACACATGGAGGCTTAACAACACGCTCCTAAATAATCAAAGGATCAATGACCAAATCAAAACGGAGATCCAGCAATATATGGAAACAAATGACAACAACAACACTGAGCCCCAACTTCTGTGGGACACAGCAAAAGCAGTCTTAAGAGGAAAGTATATAGCAATCCAAGCATATTTATAAAAGGAAGAGCAATCCCAAATGAATGGTCTAATGTCACAATTATCGAAATTGGAAAAAGAAGAACAGATGAGGCCTAAGGTCAGCAGAAGGAGGGACATAATAAAGATCAAAGAAGAAATAAATAAAATTGAGAAGAATAAAACAATAGCAAAAATCAATGAAACCAAGAGCTGGTTCTTTGAGAAAATAAACAAAATAGATAAGCCTCTAGCCAGACTTATTAAGAAGAAAAGAGAGTCAACACAAATCAGCAGTATCAGAAACGAGAAAGGAAAAATCACGACGGAACCCACAGAAATACAAAGAATTACTAGACAATACTATGAAAACCTATATGCTAACAAGCTGGGAAACCTAGGAGAAATGGACAACTTCCTAGAAAAATACAACCTTCCAAGATTGACCCAGGAAGAAACAGAAAATCTAAACAGAACAATCACCAGCAACAAAATTGAAGCGGTAATCAAAAAACTACCAAAGAACAAAACCTCCGGGCCAGATGGATTTACCTCGGAATTTTATCAGACATACAGGGAAGACATAATACCCATTCTCCTTAAAGTTTTCCAAAAAATAGAGGAGGAGGGGATACTCCAAAACTCATTCTATGAAGCTAACCTCACCCTAATACCAAAACCAGGCAAAGACCCCACCAAAAAACAAAACTACAGACCAATATCCCTGATGAACGCAGATGCAAAAATACTCAACAAAATATTAGCAAACCGAATTCAAAAATACATCAAAAGGATCATACAACATGACCAAGTGGGATTCATCCCAGGGATGCAAGGATGGTACAACATTCGAAAGTCCATCAACATCATCCACCACATCAACAAAAAGACAAAAACCACATGATCATCTCCATAGATGCTGAGAAAGCATTTGACAAAGTTCAACATCCATTCATGATAAAAACTCAGCAAAATGGGAATAGAGGGCAAGTACCTCAACATAATAAAGGCCATCTATGATAAACCCACAGCCAACATTATATTGAACAGCGAGAAGCTGAAAGCATTTCCTCTGAGATCGGGAACTAGACAGGGATGCCCACTCTCTCCACTGTTATTTAACATAGTACTGGAGGTCCTAGCCACGGCAATCAGACAAAACAAAGAAATACAAGGAATCCAGATTGGTAAAGAAGAAGTTAAACTGTCACTATTTGCAGATGACATGATACTGTACATAAAAAACCCTGAAGACTCCACCCCAAAACTACTAGAACTGATATCGGAATACAGCAAAGTTGCAGGATACAAAATCAACACACAGAAATCTGTGGCTTTCCTATATACTAACAATGAACCAACAGAAAGAGAAATCAGGAAAACAACTCCATTCACAATTGCATCAAAAAATAAAATAAAATACCTAGGAATAAACCTAACCAAAGAAGTTAAAGACTTACACTCTGAAAACTACAAGTCACTCTTAAGAGAAATTAAAGGGGACACTAACAGATGGAAACTCATCCCATGTTCGTGGCTAGGAAGAATTAATATCGTCAAAATGGCCATCCTGCCCAAAGCAATATACAGATTTGATGCAATCCCTATGAAACTACCAGCAACATTCTTCAATGAACTGGCACAAATAATTCAAAAATTCATATGGAAACACCAAAGACCCCAAATAGCCAAAGCAATCCTGAGAATGAAGAATAAAGTAGGGGGTAGCTCACTCCCCAACTTCAAGCTCTACTATAAAGCCATAGTAATCAAGACAATTTGGTACTGGCACAAGAGCAGAGCCACAGACCAATGGAACAGACTAGAGAATCCAGACATTAACCCAGACATATATGGTCAATTAATATTTGATAAAGGAGCCATGGACATACAATGGCAAAATGACAGTCTCTTCAACAGGTGGTGCTGCCAAACTGGACAGCTACATGTAGGAGAATGAAACTGGACCATTGTCTAATCCCATATACAAAAGTAAACTCAAAATGGATCAAAGACCTGAATGTAAGCCATGAAACCATTAAACTCTTGGAAGAAAACATAGGCAAAAACCTCTTAGACATAAACATGAGTGACCTCTTCTTGAACACATCTCCCCAGGCAAGGAAAACAACAGCAAAAATGAACAAGTGGGACTATATTAAGCTGAAAAGCTTCTGCACAGCAAAACACACCATCAATACAACAAAAAGGAACCCTACAGTATGGGAGAATATATTTGAAAATGACACATCCGATAAAGGCTTGACGTCCAGAATATATAAAGAGCTCACACGCCTCAACAAACAAAAAACAAATAACCCAATTAAAAAATGGGCAGAGGAACTGAACAGACAGTTCTCCAAAAAAGAAATACAGATGGCCAACAGACACATGAAAAGATGCTCCACATCGCTAATTATTAGAGAAATGCAAATTAAAACTACGAGGTATCACCTCACACCAGTAAGGATGGCTGCCATCCAAAAGACAAACAACAACAAATGTTGGCGAGGCTGTGGAGAAAGGGGAACCCCCCTACACTGCTGGTGGGAATGTAAGTTAGTTCAACCATTGTGGAAAGCAGTATCGAGGTACATCAAAATGCTCAAAACAGACTTACCATTTGACCCAGGAATTGCACTCCTAGGAATTTACCCTAAGAATGCAGCAATCAAGTATGAGAAAGATCAGTGCACCCCTATGTTTATCGCAGCACTATATACAATAGCCAAGAATTGGAAGCAACCTAAATGTCCATCGATAGATGAATGGATAAAAAAGATGTGGTACATATACACAATGGAATACTACTCAGCCATAAGAAAAGGGCAAATCCAATCATTTGCAGCAACATGGATGGAGCTGGAGGGTATTATGCTCAGTGAAACAAGCCAAGCAGAGAAAGAGAAATATCAAATGATTTCACTCATCTGTGGAATATAAGAACAAAGGAAAAACTGAAGGAACAAAACAGCAGCAGAATCACAGAACTCAAGAATGGATTAACAGGTACCAAAGGGAAAGGGACTGGGGAGGATGGGTGGGTAGGGAGGGATAAGCGGGGGGAGAAGTAGGGGGGTATTAAGATTAGCATGCATGGGGGGGTAGGATAAAAGGGAGGGCTGTACAACACAGAGAAGGCAGGTAGTGATTCTACAACATTTTGCTATGCTGATGGACAGTAACTGTTAAGGGGTTTATAGGGGAGACGTGGTATAGGGGAGAGCCTAGTAAACATAATATTCGTCATGTAAGTGTAGATTAGTGATACCAAAAACAAAACAAAACAAAACAAAACAAAACAAAAAAAGGGCTGTTCCTGTGTGGTAACCTCCAATGAGTTCTACACAAGGGTATAAAGGGCATATAAAAGTGTAGGCAAAGGGTCTGTTTGCGTTTATACAGAAGATCAAAGCCTAATTGGGCTACTCCAAAAATGAACTAAGATACGATATGAAAGAGAACTTCCAACATCAGCACTCTCTGGAAGACTCATGCCAGAAGATGATCATCAAAAAACCCCAACAAAGATCCACGCACTGCTACAGCTGTAGATGCACTCATCCCACCAGTTCCTGGACTTGCCATGGGAATGAGGAAGGAGATATCTAAGCTGGCCTGTGCATACAGTAAAACAACAAATTTGACTGGATCTATACTGTTGGAACTCAACCAAGAAGTAGGAGAAGTGCAAATTGTAGCGCTCCAAAATCTTACAACTACAGAGTATTTACTGTTAAAAGAACATAAGGGATGTGAACATTCCCCAGGAATGGGTTGTTTTAATTTGTCTGATTTCTCTCAGACTGTTCAAGTTCAGTTGGACAATATCCACCATATCATAGATAAGTTTTCACAAATGCCTAAGGTGCCTTAATGGTTTTCTTGGTTTCACTGGAGATGGCTGGTAATTACAGATATGCTTTGGTTATGTAACTATACTCCTATTATGTTAATGTGTGTGCGCACTTTAAGTAGTAGCTTAAAACCTATACATGCTGAAGTTACTCTACAAGAAGATATGTCAAAGAAATAATCAATCTTCCCATGTTTTCTTCCTCCTGCTACTTGTATAGCTTTTCTTCTTCCTTCCTAATTACAACCCTTAAATAGAACTCGTGCCTCATATCAAATTTATTGAGTATCATAATTCTTGCAAGTGGTAAAGATACCTCAAGACAAATGCTGGGCATAGAAGCTATAGGGCATAAATATGCAAAGAAATAAAAAGCTAACCATTTCAAACAATAAGGCTTCTCTCTCACTTACCAACTTTACATTTCCCTGTATGGCCCCGGAAGATGACTTGTTAGCCAGAGACGGGTAAGATTCCTCAAGGGAGGAACAACCTAAGACAGGCACAGTTGCAGGGGGGTCATCAGGTGAGAAACTGGGGATCAACAGAGGTGAGGCTTAGAACCTCACCCCCCCGTTCTGAGAGAAATCTTCTGCATATGTAGATGTTTTATTGCCCTTATCTAGCTTGGATTAACACATAGTCTACAGACACACACCTGATCATCTACATTTGCTCTCTTACAACACTAAACTATGTTTTCTACCTTTATCTTGTATCTACCTACCACTTCAGCATTTTATTAAAAATAATAATAATAAAGAGAGAAATGTGGTATCCACATATAAATCAAGTATAAAAACCAAATGAGTATTCATATTTGATCTGACTGTTTATAGTTCATAATGCATGAGCAAAACCGAAAGTTTCTGTGATGACTGCCCTTGTACTACTGTTCACTATGTAACTTATTCATTATGTAAGAATTCGTTCTCCATGTAAGAACTTGTTTGTTATGCCTCAGAAGATTGGAGACTGACAAAAATTAGGCTTGGGGTGGATTAATGATTGTGCATTGAGCATTGACTCCCCTATACAGAATTTTATTGTTGTTAACAACCATTTGATCAATAAATATGAGAGATGCCCTCACAAAAAAAAAAAAAAAAAAAAAAAAGGACAGACTTCCAATGGTAAAATAAATAAGTAACCGGGATGTAATGTATAGCATAAGGAATAAAGTCAAGATATTGTAACAGCTTGGTAGGGTGATAGCTGGAACCTAGAATTATGTATATAAATGTTTTATCACTGTGTTGTACACTTGAAACTAATGTAATGTAATACTGTGCGTCAACTACCCTTCAATAAAAATTATCTAAAAAAAAATTTGTACAAAGAAAACATCTTTTCTCATTTCCATTTTCTGGAAGCAGGATTTTTCTGAGCTCTTCCATTAACCTCCCCTCTTCCCTTTACTCACACTCGTCCCAGAGAGGTAGAGCAAATTCACTCGTTGCTATATTCGGAAAGAATGACTGGGTGTGCTTGGCCCAGCCGACCCACCCTGGGTACTGTGCTGGATCCTGTGATGCACCAGGGGCTCTGCCCCTTCCTGGGGACACCTTCTCCATCCAGTACCGCTGGTTTATCTGCCTAATTCTGGGGCTCATTGTCAGTAAACCCATGTGGCAGACCTAGAGCTCCTATCCCAGTAGCATAGCAAACTCCTGGACCTCTTCTGCCCCATTTTTCATTGTAATTTAGTAACTTGACCAGAACCTAGTAGGAAGAGGGTTTCTGTACATTGGAATCTCCTCAGAGACTTCAACAAAGAGATGAAAGGACTATTTCAAAAATCGTACACAATAGTAATTAGACTGGTATTTTTTTCTTTATATCCTCAATGTTCTAAAATATGATCCTATTATTTTTATAATTACAGTATTTTTATAACAACTAAATAAGCATGTTTGTGCTCTGAAAGTTCCTGGCATCTTTAAAGTCAGAGGAATTATAGCTAATCCTCAAAAACAGGGCAAAAACACAGTAACACTGAAAACTGCTTAAATCATAATCTCCTAAGATAGGGGATCTATGTGCTCTATATGGATCACTAAATCACAGTGTTATGCCTAATGACATTGAAGTGGATTCTAAACCATTTATGCCAAGCTTAGCTGGTTTTGCTTTCCTGTTTACCTCTTTCAGCAGAAGATCTGGGAGCAAGCAGCTTTGTAGACGTGTGTTATCGATAAACTGACCTTTGTGATTCAATTTTCCAACCCAAAGTCCTCACTAGCATCTTATCCAATACTTGTTTATTCAGCTTGGCATTTATAAGAGCACTTGATGTCAAGGTTTGATGAAATTCTTCTTTAAAGCAGCCAATTTTTCTGAGCTCTGGAACAAACTACTATTTCTTCATGTGGAACCACATTCTTCAAGTACATGTCATTCAACATTAGGATCAGGCTCATTGTGTGGTCAGGTGCTCCAGCTATGAGCACACTAGGGAATGTATCTTCCCACCATTTCCCATCACAAGTAAAGAAGCCTTAAACACAAAGTCTGTGGAACCACTCAAACCACTTCCCCATAGTATTTCTCTCTTGGTTAAATTTGCATTAGCTAAATGTTGTATGATGCTATTCCCTTCATAGAGCGAGCAATAGGAATGATAAAACTGCTTTCTTATTGGGACTTTCTTGTACATAGTCAACACCACACCCACTTCATCCTTTCTCCATTTCCGGTGGCACTGACCCAGAATGAAAGATGTACATTAATCAGAACCCATGGTTACTGGGAAAGAAACTAGCTTAAAAGGGTTGATGTAGCTTCAGGCAGGGAAGGATCAAATTACTTAGAGAACTCCATCCAGACTTTAGCTTTCTCCCTATCTGTGCTCTGCTCTTTTCTGTTAGCTTCATTCTCAGCAGGCTTTCTCCCAAACGATGGCAATGATAGCCACCAGCCGATCCAGGTTTACATGATCCTCTCAGCATAAAAACTCGAGAAAAGACAGATAAACCTTTTTAACCACGTTAAAACCTGAAAAGGGTGTTGACTAACACTCCTTAAGTCTCATGTCAATCTCTGAACCCAGCTTACTGTCTGGAAGAAGGAGTACATGTGGGGTGGTCACAAAATATATAGTCTCTCCACATCACATGGTATTAGAGAAGTTACCAAACTACAGGAATACTGAAAAGTCAAAAATAGTTAAGATGATCATTACAACATAGGATTCAGATCCCTTCCCATCTCCTCTTCACCAAATGGTAAGGAATATTAATATACTAGATACTTCTTGGCTGGCTATCTATGAAGGTGGGTACTCCACAGTCCTGACTGTTCTTTGTAACTCTGCTACACTGCTATAGTTTATGGATGCAGGGGTGATCAGCTAACACAAGCTGGGCCACTCAAATACTGTCATTCTTAATATTTGAAAATTCAAACTGAAAGACCGAGACAGGGAGCTACCGGAATGCAATCATAGTAATGGTGTCATGTAAGGGAAGGAAAACCCATGTATGCCCGCTGCTGAGATTCCAAGATCTGCCCTGCTTCCATCATGCCCAGGATTTAGTTATATCCCTTTGACTCTTTGATGAATCAGTTTGTTTGTCTATCCAACAGCCATTTCTCCACGACCTCTTCCTTGATAACAGAGGCCTTAATTGGACATGTCCTAGGAGGCCCTAGGCCCCTTTCCAGACCCCACACAGTGACTCATGGTCTAAGTCAGCCAGGAGGACTCATCCTCCTTATACTGAATGGTTTATACACAGGTACATGCATGCAAATAGGATCTAAGGAAAGCTGTTTCTTACCTCCTTTCCCTCTGGACATCATGTCTGCATACGATTCCTGAACATCTAGAGCCATCTTAAAGCCATGAAGAGAGACTCACCAACATGCTGTAGTTGGAAAAAGCAGCAAAATAGAAAGTACCTGGGTCTCTGACTGAGCTACTTGATTAGCCAGCTCTGGAACTCTCCAGACTTCTTCTTACTTGAGATAATAAATATCCATATTGTTTAACCCACTTATAGTTGGAGTTTTGCTTAATTTGGGGTTAAATCAAATTAAGTGATATATCCAATATACTCCCAGTCAACCCCTTTTCTATATAAAGCAAACTGAGTTCATTTATGCTACTTGCCCTGAAAATATACGAGTAGCTAGTGTAACCTGAATGTTTTAGGTTTTAACAGCTGGTGTGAAGAAATGAGATCAGCTTAATATTAATATTCCAAATACTGTTGCTCTGTCCCCACACCTATTTGACAAGAAAAGCCATCCTTCCATGGTGTTTCCCTTCTTAAAATCCAACTGGAATTCTTTGTTAAAAATTATTTTATTAGAGGAGGGGCAGAAGATGGCGGCGTGAGTAGAGCAGCGGAAATCTCCTCCCAAAACAACATATATCTATGAAAATATAACAAAGACAACCCTTCCTAGAATAAAGACCAGAGGACACAGGACAATATCGAGACCACATCCGCACCTGAGAGAACCCAGCGCCTCGCGAAGGGGGTAAGATACAAGCCCCGGCCCGGCGGGAGCCGAGCACCCCTCCCCCCAGCTCCCGGCGGGAGAAGAGCAGGCAGAGCGGGAGGGACACGGAGCCCAGGACTGCCGAGCACCCAGCCCCCGCCATCCGGGCCAGAGTGCAGGGCGCTCGATACTAGGAAAACAGGGCAGCAAGAACAGTGAGCAGGCACTGGAGGCTGGGCGACAGAGGGCATAAGAAAAGTGCGCGACCATTATTTTTTGCTTTTTTGCTGTTTTGTTTTGGCGAGCGCTTTTTGGAAGCCTTAAAGGGATAGGGACCCCAATACTAGGGAAACAGGGCATAAAGACCGGTGAGCAGAGGCCTGAGGCTGGCACAGCAGAATAAAGAAAAACGAACGACCACCTTTTTTTTTTTTTTTTTTTAATTAAAAAAAATTTTTTTTCTTTTTTTTTTTTGGTGGGCGTTGTTTTGTTTTGGTGGGTGCTTTTTGGAAGTCTTAAAGGGGCAGGGTGGGTCACTTAATCCAGAGGTAGGGAATCCGGGATCTCTGGGCACCCTAACCCCTGGGCTGCAGGGAGCAGGGAGGCCCCTTACAGAGATAAATAGCCTCCCAGCCGCTCCTGCTCCAACGCGACTCCACCATTTTGGAGTAGCTGCCCGAGCCAGGCCACGCCCACAGCAACAGCGGAGATTAACTCCATAGCAGCCGGGCAGGAAGCAGAAACCCTGTCTGCATGCAGCTGCGCAGCACAAGCCACTAGAGGCCGCTGTTCTCCCAGGAGAGGAGGGCCACAAACCAACAAGAAAGGAAGTCCTTCCAGCCGTCACTGGTCCCAGTTCTGCAGACCATTCCTATCACCATGAAAAGGCAAAGCTACAGGCAGACAAAGATCACAGAGACAACACCAGAGAAGGAGACAGACCTAACCAGTCTCCCTGAAAAAGAATTCAAAATAAGAATCATAAACATGCTGACAGAGATGCAGAGAAATACGCAAGAGAAATGGGATGAAGTCCGGAAGGAGATCACAGATGCCAGAAAGGAGATCGCAGAAATGAAACAAACTCTGGAAGGGTTTATAAGCAGAATGGATAGAATGCAAGAGGCCATTGATGGAATTGAAATCAGAGAACAGGAACGCATAGAAGCTGACATAGAGAGAGACAAAAGGATCTCCAGGAATGAAACAATATTAAGAGAACTGTGTGACCAATCCAAAAGGAACAATATCCGTATTATAGGGGTCCCAGAAGAAGAAGAGAGAGGAAAAGAGATGGAAAGTATCTTAGAAGAAATAATTGCTGAAAACTTCCCCACACTGGGGGAGGAAGTAATCGAACAGACCACGGAAATACACAGAACCCCCAACAGAAAGGATCCAAGAAGGGCAACACCAAGACACATAATAATTAAAATGGCAAAGATCAAGGACAAGGAAAGAGTGTTAAAGGCAGCTAGAGAGAAAAAGGTCACCTATAAAGGGAAACCCATCAGGCTAACGTCAGATTTCTCAACAGAAACCCTACAGGCCAGAAGAGAATGGCATGATATATTTAATACAATGAAACAGAAGGGCCTTGAACCAAGGATACTGTATCCAGCACGACTATCATTCAAATATGACGGTGGGATTAAACAATTCCCAGACAAACAAAAGCTGAGGGAATTTGCTTTCCACAAACCACCTCTACAGAACATCTTACAGGGACTGCTCTAGATGGGAGAACTCCTAGAAAGAGCACAGCACAAAACACCCAACATATGAAGAATCGAGGAGGAGGAACAAGAAGGGAGAGAAGAAAAGAATCTACAGATAGTGTAAATAACAGCTCAATAAGCGAGCTAAGTTAGGCAGTAAGATACTAAAGAGGCTAACCTTGAACCTTTGGTAACCACGAATTTAAAGCCTGCAATGGCAATAAGTACATATCTTTAAATAGTCACCCTAAATGTTAATGGGTTCAATGCACCAATCAAAAGACACAGAGTAACAGAATGGATAAAAAAGCAAGACCCATCTATAGGCTGCTTACAAGAGACTCACCTCAAACCCAAAGACATGTACAGACTAAAAGTCAAGGGATGGAAAAACATATTTCAAGCAAACAACAGTGAGAAGAAAGCAGGGGTTGCAGTACTAATATCGGACAAAATAGACTTCAAAACAAAGAAAGTAACAAAAGATAAAGAAGGACACTACATAATGATAAAGGGCTCAGTCAAACAAGAGGATATAACCATTCTAAATATATATGCACCCAACACAGGAGCACCAGCATATGTGAAACAAATACTAACAGAACTAAAGGGGGATATAGACTGCAATGCATTCATTCTAGGAGACTTCAACACACCACTCACCCCAAAGGATAGATCCACTGGGCAGAAAATAAGTAAGGACACAGAAGCACTGAACAACACAGTAGAGCAGATGGACCTAACAGACATCTATAGAACTCTACATCCAAAAGCAACAGGATATACATTCTTCTCAAGTGCACATGGAACATTCTCCACAATAGACCACATACTAGGCCACAAAAAGAGCCTCAGAAAATTCCAGAAGATTGAAATCCTACCAACCAACTTTTCAGACCACAAAGGCATAAAACTAGAAATAAACTGTACAAAGAAAGCAAAGAGGCTCACAAACACATGGAGGCTTAACAACACGCTCCTAAATAATCAATGGATCAATGACCAAATCAAAATGGAGATCCAGCAATATATGGAAACAAATGACAACAACAACACTGAGCCCCAACTTCTGTGGGACACAGCAAAAGCAGTCTTAAGAGGAAAGTATATAGCAATCCAAGCATATTTATAAAAGGAAGAGCAATCCCAAATGAATGGTCTAATGTCACAATTATCGAAATTGGAAAAAGAAGAACAGATGAGGCCTAAGGTCAGCAGAAGGAGGGACATAATAAAGATCAGAGAAGAAATAAATAAAATTGAGAAGAATAAAACAACAGCAAAAATCAATGAAACCAAGAGCTGGTTCTTCGAGAAAATAAACACAATAGATAAGTCTCTAGCCAGACTTATTAAGAAAAAAAGAGAGTCAACACACATCAACAGTATCAGAAACGAGAAAGGAAAAATCACGACGGACCCCACGGAAATGCAAAGAATTATTGGAGAATACTATGAAAACCTATATGCTAACAAGCTGGGAAACCTAGGAGAAATGGACAACTTTCTAGAAAAATATAACCTTCCAAGATTGACCCAGGAAGAAACAGAAAATCTAAACAGACCAATTACCAGCAACGAAATTGAAGCAGTAATCAAAAAACTACCAAAGAACAAAACCCCCAGGCCAGATGGATTTACCTCGGAATTTTATCAGACATACAGGGAAGACATAATACCCATTCTCCTTAAAGTTTTCCAAAAAATAGAGGAGGAGGGGATACTCCAAAACTCATTCTATGAAGCTAACATCACCCTAATACCAAAACCAGGCAGAGACCCCACCAAAAAAGAAAACTACAGACCAATATCCCTGATGAACGTAGACGCAAAAATACTCAACAAAATATTAGCAAACCGAATTCAAAAATACATCAAAAGGATTGTACACCATGACCAAGTGGGATTCATCCCAGGGATGCAAGGATGGCACAACATTCGAAAGTCCATCAACATCATCCACCACATCAACAAAAAGAAAGACAAAAACCACATGATCATCTCCATAGATGCTGAAAAAGCATTTGACAAAGTTCTACATCCATTCATGTTAAAAACTCTCAGCAAAATGGGAATAGAGGGCAAGTACCTCAACATAATAAAGGCCATCTATGATAAACCCACAGCCAACATTATATTGAACAGCGAGAAGCTGAAAGCATTTCCTCTGAGATCGGGAACTAGACAGGGATGCCCACTCTCTCCACTGTTATTTAACATAGTACTGGAGGTCCTAGCCACGGCAATCAGACAAAATAAAGAAATACAAGGAATCCAGATTGGTAAAGAAGAAGTTAAACTGTCACTATTTGCAGATGACATGATACTGTACATAAAAAACCCTAAAGACTCCACCCCAAAACTACTAGAACTGATATCGGAATACAGCAAAGTTGCAGGATACAAAATCAACACACAGAAATCTGTGGCTTTCCTATATACTAACAATGAACCAACAGAAAGAGAAATCAGGAAAACAACTCCATTCACAATTGCATCAAAAAAAATAAAATACCTAGGAATAAACCTAACCAAAGAAGTGACAGACTTATACTCTGAAAACTACAAGTCACTCTTAAGAGAAGTTAAAGGGGACACTAACAGATGGAAACTCATCCCATGCTCGTGGCCAGGAAGAATTAATATCGTTAAAATGGCCATCCTGCCCAAAGCAATATACAGATTTGATGCAATCCCTATGAAACTACCAGCAACATTCTTCAATGAACTGGCACAAATAATTCAAAAATTCATATGGAAACACCAAAGACCCCGAATAGCCAAAGCAATCCTGAGAAAAAAGAATAAAGTAGGGGGGATCTCACTCCCCAACTTCAAGCTCTACTATAAAGCCATAGTAATCAAGACAATTTGGTACTGGCACAAGAGCAGAGCCACAGACCAATGGAACAGACTAGAGAATCCAGACATTAACCCAGACATATATGGTCAATTAATATTTGATAAAGGAGCCATGGACATACAATGGCGAAATGACAGTCTCTTCAACAGGTGGTGCTGGCAAAACTGGACAGCTACATGTAGGAGAATGAAACTGGACCATTGTCTAACCCCATATACAAAAGTAAACTCAAAATGGATCCAAGACCTGAATGTAAGCCATGAAACCATTAAACTCTTGGAAGAAAACATAGGCGAAAACCTCTTAGACATAAACATGAGTGACCTCTTCTTGAACATATCTCCCCGGGCAAATAAAACAACAGCAAAAATGAGTAAGTGGGACTATATTAAGCTGAAAAGCTTCTATACAGCAAAAGACACCATCAATAGAACAAGAAGGATCCCTACAGTATGGGAGAATATATTTGAAAATGACACATCCGATAAAGGCTTGACGTCAAGAATATATAAGGAGCTCACACGCCTCAACAAACAAAAAACAAATAACCCAATTAAAAAATGGGCAGAGGAACTGAACAGACAGTTCTCCAAAAAAGAAATACAGATGGCCAACAGACACATGAAAAGATGCTCCACATCGCTAATTATCAGAGAAATGCAAATTAAAACTACAACGAGGTATCACCTCACACCAGTAAGGATGGCTGCCATCCAAAAGACAAACAACAACAAATGTTGGCGAGGCTGTGGAGAAAGGGGAACCCTCCTACACTGCTGGTGGGAATGTAAACTAGTTCAACCATTGTGGAAAGCAGTATGGAGGTATATCAAAATGCTCAAGACAGACTTACCATTTGACCCAGGAATTGCACTCCTAGGAATTTACCCTAAGAACGCAGCAATCAAGTTTGAGAAAGACAGATGCACCCCTATGTTTATTGCAGCACTATTTACAATAGCCAAGAATTGGAAGCAACCTAAATGTCCATCAATAGATGAATGGATAAAGAAGATGTGGTACATATACACAATGGAATACTACTCAGCCATAAGAAAAGGGCAAATCCAATCATTTGCAGCAACATGGATGGAGCTGGAGGGTATTATGCTCAGTGAAACAAGCCAAGCGGAGAAAGAGAAATACCAAAAGATTTCACTTATCTGTGGAATATAAGAACAAAGAAAAACTGAAGGAACAAAACAGCAGCAGAATCACAGAACTCAAGAATGGACTAACAGGTACCAAAGGGAAAGGGACTGGGGAGGATGGGTGGGTAGGGAGGGATAAGGGGGGGAGGAGTAGGGGGGTATTAAGATTAACATACATGGGGGGGTAGGAGAAAAGGGAGGGCTGTACAACGGAGAGAAGGCAAGTAGTGATTCTACAACATTTTGCTATGCTGATGGACAGTGACTGTAAAGGGGTTTATAGGGGAGACCTGGTATAGGGGAGAGCCTAGTAAACATAATATTCGTCATGTAAGTGTAGATTAGTGATACCAAAAACAAAGCAAAAAAAAAAAAAAACAAAGGGCAGTTCCTGTGTGGTAACCTCCAACGAGTTCTACACAAGGGTATAAAGGGCATATAAAAGTGTAGGCAAAGGGTCTGTTTGTGTTTATACAGAGGATCAAAGCCAAATTGGGCTACCCCGAAAATGAACTAAGATACGATATGAAAAAGAACTTCCAACATCTGCACTCTCTGGAAGACTCATGCCAGAAGATGATCATCAAAAAACCCCAACAAAGATCCACGCACTGCTACAGCTGTAGATGCACTCATCCCACCAGTTCCTGGACTTGCCATGGGAATGAGGAAGGAGATATCTAAGCTGGCCTGTGCATACAGTAAAACAACAAATTTGACTGGATCTATACTGTTGGAACTCAACCAAGAATTTGGAGAAGTGCAAATTGTAGCGCTCCAAACTCTTACAACTACAGACTATTTACTGTTAAAAGAACATATGGCATGTGAACAGTCCCCAGGAATGGGTTGTTTTAATTGTCTGATTTCTCTCAGACTGTTCAAGTTCAGTTGGACAATATCCACCATATCATAGATAAGTTTTCACAAATGCCTAAGGTGCCTTAATGGTTTTCTTGGTTTCACTGGAGATGGCTGGTAATTACAGATATGCTTTGGTTATGTAACTATACTCCTATTATGTTAATGTGTGTGCGCAATTTAAGTAGTAGCTTAAAACCTATATACGCTGAAGTTACTCTACAAGAAGATATGTCAAAGAAATAATCAATCTTCCCATGTTTTCTTCCGTCTGCTACTTCTATAGCTTTTCTTCTTCCTTCCTAATTACAACCCTTAAATAGAATTCGTGCCTCATATCAAATTTACCGAGTATCATAACTCCTCCAAGTGGTAAAGATACCTCAAGACAAATGCTGGGCATAGAAGCCACAGGGCATAAATATGCAAAGAAGTAAAAAGCTAACCTTTTCAAACAATAAGGCTTCCCTCTCACTTACCAACTTCACATTTCCCTGTATGGCCCCGGAAGATGACTGGTTAGCCAGAGACGGGTAAGATTCCTCAAGGGAGGAACAACCTAAGACAGGCACAGTCGCAGGGGGGCCATCAGGTGAGAAATTGGGGATCAACAGAGGTGAGGCTTAGAACCTCACCCCCCCTGTTCTGAGAGAAATATTCTGCATACGTGGATGTTTTATTGCCCTGGTCTAGCTTGGATTAACACATAGTCTACAGGCACACACCTGATCATCTACATTTGCTCTCTTACAACACTAAACTATGTTTTCTACCTTTATCTTGTATCTACCTACCACTTCAGCATTTTATTAAAAATAATAATAATAAAGAGAGAAATGTGGTATCCACATATAAATCAAGTATAAAAACCAAATGAGTATTCATATTTGAACTGACTGTTTAGAGTTCATAATGCATGAGCAAAACCGAAAGTTTCTGTGATGACTCCCCTTGTACTGTTCACTATGTAACTTATTCATTATGTAAGAATTTGTTCTACATGTAAGAACTTGTTTGTTATGCCTCAGAAGATTGGAGACTGACGAAAATTAGGCTTGGGGTGGATTAATGATTGTGCATTGAGCATTGACTCCCCTATACAGAATTTTATTGTCGTTAACAACCATTTGATCAATAAATATGAGAGATGCCCTCACAAAAAAAAAAAAGAAAAGGACAGACTTCCAATGGTAAAATAAATAAGTAACCGGGATGTAATGTATAGCGTAAGGAATATAGTCAAGATATTGTAACAGCTTGGTAGGGTGATAGCTGGAACCTAGAATTATGTATATAAATGTTCTACCACTGTGTTGTACACTTGAAACTAATGTAATGTAATACTGTGCGTCAACTACCCTTCAATAAAAAATAATTATTAAAAAAAAAAAAAAATTATTTTATTAGTTACTTTTCACCTGCCAAAGAGCAAGAAGGTAATTTCAGCAATTTTTTCATTGTCTTTAGTTGACTGGTTCTGAGGTGATAAAAAGGAGTATGTGTACACTGTAGAAAATTTGGAGGATAGAGTAAAATCTGAAGAACAAAAACCAGCTATAATTTTACCACCAGAAAATAATCACTTCTGTGAGTAGCTTTTCTTTCTAGAATTTTCCAGTATTTTTATTGCATAATACCTGTATGTAATGTGGACTTTAACACCTGTATATAAATGCACATAATGCAAATGCAGCATCGGAGAAATAATTACAAAACAGACTGACATTAACCATTATCCAGGTCAAGAAATATAAAATTACCATCACCTCGAAGCCCCCATGCCTTTCCTCATCATAACCTTCTTCCTTTCCATAAGAAACCGCCAACTTGATTTTTGTGGTAACTACTTCTGTTGCTTTTTATTGTAACTGTATCACCTAACTAGTATTACTAAAAACATTATTTTAATTTTTGAATTCATATAAATTAAATCATATTATATGTATTTTATATCTTGATTCTTTCATTCAGTAATCTGTATGCAAAATCAATGCACAATATTGGCCATAGCTGGTGTTTATTTTTCATTGCTATGTAGTATTCCACTGTGTGCTACATAAGAATTTAATTCATCCCTACTCTAGATAAGACATTTGGGTTAGTTCCAAAATGACCATGTAAAATGCCATCCAGCTATAAATACAGTGAAATGAGAGAGGGGTGGATTTTATAAGGTTAAGCATCTGAGAATTCTGGGTTTATATGTTACAACAACTGGGATTATTTGCCCTAACCATTAAAAAATATTTATTGAGTAATAACTACATTCAAGGCACTTTATTAAGGATGTTACTTATATTTCCTTATTTAATCTAATTCTATGTGGTAATTCTTATTAAAACCATCTTAAAGTTGAGTTGCCCAAAGAAAGTGAGTCACCCAAGATCAGAATTTAAATCTTAACTATGATTTGACATGACAAAGGCCGTGCTCATTGCACTATCTCACACTACCTCCTGTAAGTATTTTACAGAGAATATATAAAATACATACAACATATACATATGTTACAGATAAAATACAGAGGCTATATAAAATACATAGGTACTATGATTCATTCATTCAATAGGTGATCATTTGAGTACCTACTATGGAGCAGCCTCTCTTGTTTCTAGCACATACATCAGTGAGCCTTATTATCTTTTCTAAATTCTCTCTCTTGATTGGTCACTGTTTATACCTACCTAATTTAATTAAAAATTACAATTTTGTATTTAAATATGAGTACCCAGTACTTCCATGCCTTGACCAGAGGAAGGTGAAGTGGAGACATAGGTCAGGAATAGAGAGAACCCTTCCTGATGGGCTCGGGACTACCCCACTTCCAGTTCCCATGAGGTACTCTGGAATATATCAAAGCCTTTGATGCAGCAAGTTATGGAGGGCAGTAGGGGATGCAGAATGTTCTAGAGCTGCCCTTCAAATGAAGGGCAAATCACTCCAGCATTCTATTCAAATCACTATGTCATGTTGCAGACTACCTGTCTGCCTTAGTAATAACTTACACAAATAGCAACCGGCTCCTCAGGAGAAAAATAATCTGTGAATATACACCTTAAAATACAAATTTGCAAAGCAAGTGGCTATCATTAAAAATAGAGGCTTAAAATCTCCTTTTATGTCCAGCTTTAGCTAATCATCAGCTGAATTCAAAACTGTAGATGTTTCAAATTTGCCCCACTACACTAAGAGGCAGAAATTTCATGCTATTCTTTTTTCCTTAAATCAAATTACATCTGAATCTAAATTCTCTGTCTCTCATACTGATAAGCATTTCTAACTTTATCATGCTTAATGAGACACACCCCCTCCCTTGGTAACACACAAGAAACTGGTGGGGCTCACACAGTACCAAAAAAAAAAAAAAAATTTTAAGGGCTTCTCCAGTGATAGTTCATCCTATTCTCTTGAAAGATGCAAGTTTGTGGGTGATCATTTGAAGAAGCAACTCCAGAACATTCCCAGTATCCTCTACTTCCTTCCAGGGCACCTCATGGGAACCACAAGTGGGGTCCTAGCAATAGACATCAATAAATTTAAAGTGTTCACTTTACTTAAGATTACAGAGAGCTATTTGGATCAGGATCTTTGCACATCATAATTGAACTATTCAGGAAAGGTCTACTACATTACTCTCATAGGCAGTGCCACATTATTATTCAGCAAATATTTATCACATGCTTCCTACATACCAGCCATACACTAGAGGCTGGGAGTATAAAAACCCTCATGCTTGAGCACTTATTCTGTCCAGGCATCTTTACAAATATTAACTTGTGTAATTCTCAATCAAGTACACACATATCATCTCATGTTACACATGAGAAAACTGTCAGAGAAATTAAGTGACCTACTCAGTCATACAGCTAGGAATTGGTAAAGAAAGGATTCTAACTCAGAGAGTCTAGCTCAAGAGCCATGATTCTAATCACTGCCCTAATAGGATACACTACAGATCTCCTTCCATACAGCATTTGTGTTAGTGGAGTGACTGCCAGAGCCCTCATTCATATCTCCATGCTACCCGCCGGACCCCTTGCCAGCATCCCTCCCCTAAGGACCATATAATTAAAAATGCATCTCATCTTCCAAGCTCCTCCAGAGAGCCCTGACCTTTAACACTCTAAGCATGTTTTGATGGGCATCCCCATGCAGTATGTATTGAAAAACACTTTGTTTTGAAATGATATAAAACTCAGCTATGTTTTAAGAAACTCTTTTTGTTCTAAACTTTCAGATTTTAAAATTCTATAAAAGTTTATTGAAGCCAAATCAATTCTCTCTCTCCTCTCTCTCTCTCCCCCCCTTCCCTCTCTCCCCTGCCCTTTCTGTCTCTCTCTTCTCCTCCCTCCCTCCTGCCCCTCTCTCTTAGTCTTCATGTGGGTAATACAGCCCAGCCCAGCCCAGCCACAAAGACGCGCTGGGCAGGGTCTTCAGTAGGCACTCCCCCAGGAGACTGTAAATTCTCTGGAAGCAGAGATTACACCTCCCCATGAAGAGGGATAATCCTATCAACTACTGCCCGAAACTTCAAGTTCCTGTGATCTCTAACACTCTAATGGCTCTAATCAACAACTCTAGTTTAGCTGCTAAAATCATTTTTCTTAAACAAGTAGAAATGAGATTACCATGACTTATGGCTTCTTTAGGGTTTTTGGTTTATTTTTAATGCACAATATATTCTGCTTGTTAAAAATGTATCTTTAGTACCTTAGAAAGATAAAAAATTGCATTTGGGGGAAAAAAGCACATAAATCTATTCCTTCACACCATCAACAGACGTTCTCCTATTATGACTTCCTCACACATATACACTTGGACTTTTTGTTAAGCAAAATTAGGAATAATTAAATCAATTATAAAACAACAATACCAACCGCACAAGGACTATTTTAGGTAAAGCAGAGTATAAGGCTCAGAAAGGCTCTTGGGGGACTTAAATTCTATTAGAGGAAAGAGCTAAATTGTAAGGATGATTAAAATCACAAAGTAATAAATTTCCACCTACTGTGTGATATGTGTAAGATATACTAATAAAAACATAGAAGAAAAAGAGATTCCTCTGGCTGAAGTGGTTACGAAAGTTTTAAACACAGAGTTGGGGTTTACCTGGGTCTTGAAAACTCAATGAATTTTCATAAAGAGATGAGGGGAAGGCATTCAGGTACCAGACCAGTTAAGAGCAAAGTAGGATAGGAGAGGCTGTGGTTAGGAGGCTACAAATAGCAATCTAACTAGAAAGGATTAGCTATATAAGGAAAGAAGTGGGAGCTAAGACTGGAAAGGTGGTTGGGAGCAAAACAGCAGGAGCTTTAACTACAAAACAAGGAATTCAAAGTAGAGTTGACTATGGGGAGCTACCAAGGATATGTGGGCAAGTGTACGTACAATGAAAATGGTACCTTGAGAGTGAAGTGGCAAAGATTACTGCTGGCCTTCCAGAAGGTGGTGAGGACCCAGCGATGCAGATGGCACACAGTAATGGGGAATCGGGAGATGCTGATTGGGCACACTATCCATGATCACCCTGGGGATGTGCAATGACACTGGCTGACCCACAAGACTGCCGACAGGCAAGAGAAGAGCCTGACACAAGGCAAAGTTGCTAGAAACAGGAAGGAAGCACAAGTGAAGTCCTGGGAATCTGGACTTAAGGGACAGGAGAAATCATGTCTTCAGGACAAACTGGCACCCAGAGCTCACTCAGCAGGGCAACCACCATCCTCAGCGAGGAATGTATGGAGGTGGTGTAAGTACTACCTTCCTTATGTTAACCTGATTGGCCTGGTAATAGGAATAGGGCTGAGGCTTCTGGAAAGGAGATGCACTGGTCACACAAAGGGAAATAAGGACGTCAAGGGCACAGGAAATCAGGCAGGACTGGCAGAAGAGGCTATGAACAACATGGGTACTTCAGAAGTCATTTCAAGAAATCCAGTTCAAGATGGCAGTCTGAGCAATTAAGAACTCTGGACTCTATGAAAATGAGAATCAAGGCACTAAAAACCTCACAATAGAGAGAATGGGAAGGAAGCCATTAGAACAAGATAAATGGTACCTAATGAAGTCCTAACCAAAAATACACAAATAAGAGGCTGTAGATGAAGAGAAAGTCTGCCATGTGGCACCCCCTAAAAGCTTGTAATTCACAGATATTAAGTAGCATGGAAAGAATGAAACACAGAACCTAAAACAGAAGAATCAGGTAAAAATCTGTTGTGAACTAGGCACATGTACACACGGTATCCTGAATTAAGAACCTCTCTCACCAATTCCTTCTGCCTGCTCCAAGAAAGAAAGAAAGGAAGGGAGGGAGGGAGGGAGGAATAAAAGGAAGAGTCCTTTTTCAGAAAGACTGAACAACCTATCTCAGTCTGAGCATGGCCACCCTTGAGTTAAGCAAGCCTAGAAAGAAATCAGTCTAATCAAAGGATGGAGTCTCCAGAAAAGATATCCCAGGAAGAAAAATGTGAGGAAGGCAGGCCAAAGACTTCACACAATGCTTGGATATTACACACACTCAAGAAACAATCAAGGCAGATATCATGAGGATGGGAAATACAAGTATACAAGAAGGGAAATGAATCAGAACACAGGTTAGCTATTAGTTGAAATCTAAATGTTCCCATTTCCAAATTGTAGAATCAATATACTGACAAAAGACTTTATTGGAGTCATAAAAAAAGGATGTAAACAGGATCAACCCTGACAATTAAAAAGCAAAATTACAGTTTAAGGGAGCTGGACATTGGACATGAGAGAGGAGAGTGTATCTAGCTTGAGAGACCTACCCTTTCAAAGCGAGAGATATACAGATTCTTTCTATAGTTGTTGGAACAATAAAAATACATTGCTTAAAGTTGCATAGGTTATCATGAGGGGAACTAAAAACAGTAAAGGAAGTATGCTGAGAGGAAACAGAAGATAAAAGGTGAATAGAGTGAATGAGCTGAATCAACCTCTTATAATAGGAAGCCAACAGAAAAATCTGACATGAAGGAGGAAACACAGAAATATGGATGAAACTAGCAGGAAAAAACTAAAATGTTAAATAGTAACAACGTTAAAAGCTTTTGACATGCCCCATCCCCGGCCCCAAATGCAGAACTGAGAGGATTCTTTTTCTTGCACTTCCATGCTATTTTGACTTTTTAACTGGTGTATTTATTGCTTTGGCAAAAATAAAGAAATGCTTTATTAAAAAGGAGTCATTTATAAGTTGTTCAAATAAGGCAACTGGTTCCAGAAATAGGGTAGCAACAGAAAGAGAATGAAGGCAGATGTGATAGACTATTATAATGAAAGAATCGTCTGGATTTGACAATTAACATGAAGGACAAAAAAATGCAAGATATAAAAATATTACCAAAGTTTTCAGAATGAATGAATAGGATTTTTAGAGCCACTTCTAAAAACAGGGAATTGGGGAAGGCAAACTTGTCTATGGGAGATATGAGTGTAGTTTTAGACATTTGTGAGAAAGTAACAGTAAAAAAAAAAAGTGAATTTAGGAATTTAAAACATTCTTTCATTTCAAATATCAAGACCCAAAAGCCAGATTCATTCTGCAGAAGGGGATTTTTTTCCTTATGTGCACCTGTGGCTGTATCTAATTGCTATCAGGGATCATAGATAGGGAAATGTACATCCATAGAAATATCCAAAGGAGGTGTGCTCTGTGCTCCACTGCAAGGCTGGGGGGACAGCAGGTGGGTATTAAATGGGCTGCAAAATCT
The DNA here is from genome assembly GCF_030020395.1 of Manis pentadactyla. Taxonomy (NCBI): domain Eukaryota; kingdom Metazoa; phylum Chordata; class Mammalia; order Pholidota; family Manidae; genus Manis; species Manis pentadactyla. The sequence continues at coordinate 103,578,536 of NC_080023.1, forward strand.
CATGGGGGAAAGGACAGACCAGTGGTTTCAAAAACAAAACAATGTCCTAAAGTCTGGGATAACAAGATGATTCTAAGTGTCACCAGGTGACAGATGAGTAACCAAGTAAAGGATTAAAATTTAGATTCACTTTTCACCTGAGCGTTAGGGTGAGGAAGACTGTGTAAGAATACCCAGATGCTGAAAAATTAAAAAGTGCAGCATAAATAGAAGTACAATTTGAATGGGATGGAAGTCTATGCCAACAGCACCACCCACTGGGCACAAGACAGACTGCCACAAATCGGTCTGAACTCCCGTGCATGCAAGACACACACACACACACACACACACACACACACACACACGCACGCACGCACGCACGCACGCACGCACGCACGAGCGCGAAGGAAAAACCTGTCCCCAGAGGTGTTTTGATCATTAAAATTAGATGCAAGGAAAAATTCAAGTAATGAAATGTTTTTTCCCATTTATCAACTAAGGGTATATTATTTGGAAGTTCTGCTTTTATCTAGGATGCAGAGCTTAATTCCTACCCTAAGAAAGAGAAAATGCTATGTATATTACAAAATCATTTTTTGAAACCATCTGTGGTAGGCAGTAAAATGCCTACAAGTCCCCCCACACCCCAGAAAAGATGTCCATGTCTTAATCCTCGGAACGTGTGAACATGCGATCTCATACTGCAGAAGGGAATTTGCAGATATGACCTTGAGATGGGGAGATGAGCCTGGATTATCCACGTGGGCCCAATGTAATCAGTCAGGGTCTTTAAAAGGGAAAAGAGAGAGGAGATGTGAAGACAGCAGAAACTGGAGTGAACTGATTGCTGGCATAGAAGAAGATGGGGATAGGGTCCATGGGCTAAGGAATGCCGGTATCCTAGAAGCTGAAATAGACAAGAAATGGATTCTCCCCTAGAGCCTCCAGAAGGGAACACTGCCAGAATCTTTACTTTAGCTCACTGAGACTGATTTTGGACTTCTGACCTCTTGAACTGTAAGGTAATTATTTGTATTATTTTTAAGCCACTAAGTTTATATTATTTATTTTTATGTATGTATATTTATATTTGTAGTTCCTTCCAGAAAAGACTTGACCCAGCTGACCTGATTGGCAAATCTACCAAACATTTAAGGAAATTTTTCATGTCAATTCCACACAAACTCTTACATAACACAGAATAGAAATACTTCCCAACTCATTTTATGAAGCCAGCATTATTCTGGTACCAAAGACAGATAAAAATATTTCATGAAAATAAAACTACAGGTCAGTAATCCCTCATGAACACAGAAAAAAATCCTCAAAAGTATGTCATTACCATGACAAACATAGCAATATGTAAAAATGAATACATCATGACAAACTGATATTTTTCCTGGGAATGTAAGACAGTTCAACATTGGAAAATCGATTGATGTAATTCACCTTATCATTAGAAAAAGAAGAAAAACCACGCGTCCAGTTCAAGATGGACACTGGAAAATCAATTGATGTAATTCACCTTATCATTAGAAAAAGAAGAAAAACCAAGAATCCAGTTCAAGATGGCAATGCAGGGGGATCTCGAACTCACCTCCCCCCATGAAGGTGTCTGATATACAGCTATGCATATACAACAACAAAAAAGCTACACAAACAACAAAAACAAATTTATAGAAAAAGAGATCAATGTGTGGTTACCAGCAGCATGGGGTGAGGAATGGGGGAGTAAATAAAGGCGATCAAAAGGTCTAAACTTCCAGGCGTAAGGTAAAATACTTGGGATGTAGTTACACAATTACAGTTAACACTGCTGTTGCTCAGAAAGTAAATTCTACAGTTCTCATCACAAGGGGAAAAAAGTAATGATTTTTTCTTCTTTGTTTGTTCTATAGCTGTATGAGATAATGAATGTTAACTAAATTTACTGTGGTAACCTATGTGCAATATATGTAAGTCAATTCATTATGCTGTATACCTTGAACTTACCCACTGCTGTATGTCAGTTGTATCTCAGTAAAATGAGGCGTGGGAGGGGAAGCATAAGCAATTCCCAACTTGGCTCTGCATTCGGATCACCTAAGGAGCTTTAAAAAAAAACAACAACAACGATGTCTTACTTACCTGCAACTTTTAAGGCTCCCATGGTTATTCTGATGAGCAGCCAAGGTTGTGAAAAGAACAATCTCACTATTTAAATTTTCATAGAAAGAGGGGTCTTTCTATAAAAATATCTTACTAAGAGCAATTACCTGCTTTAAAAAAATTCATCTATAAGGGTATAGGTGCATAAAGAAAATTGATACCAATTCAAGATGGTTTGAAAGCAGAAAACTGAAAAGCAAATATGAGAAAAGAGAAGGTAGCAAATGAAAATAGGAAAAACAAATTAAAAATAGGAAAGAGAAACATAGCACTCTAAATTTTTAGGTTAAGTTTTAAAATTAGCTTTCCTACTAAGCAACTACCATCAAAAGTATCACCTTAACTGATGCCCAAATAAACATGCTACAAATAAATGAGACCCCTTTAACCTCTGCATCATTCCGAACTAGAGGAAATTGTTTGTAGTGTTGCATTTAGTTAATCACCCAAAAAGCCAACTAGAAATTCACTTGTCCACTAACACCACTGTCAATTGACTAGCTTAAAAAAGATGTCACTGTTAAATAGATAAAATTTTCTAAACACACACCGACACATAATTCAAGGGAAAGTAAATCTTTATTTCTCATTATCTTTTGAGCAACCACCATAATTTTTCAGGTTTAATATAGTAGCAAACTTGATTAATAAAACTCCAAGAGTTTATAATTTCAAGGCTAAGGTTCTAATTAAGGTTATATGGTTATCAATTTAATGTAAATGAAGTTTTTTAAGAAGGTAAAAGCAGTCTGACCTCTTAAAATATAAATGACGCAGACTTTAGACTCGGCAACATAACTACACTTGAGAACTACACAACAAAGAGAGAGAACTTAAATTGAGGATCAGGAAGCAGCACCACGGTTTTCCTCTATAACATGTACATTTTGGTCATTAGCATGCTAGTATGAATGAGGCAGCAGGACAAGCATGGGCATACGGAAGGTGCTGTGGGGGGCTGACGGCAGGTGGCGGTGCTGGCAGGCACTGCGCAGGCCTCTCTCCACGTAGCACGTCAGTCGTCTTCTCCTCCACAGAGCAGCAAGAGACCTTTCTTATAGTCCCCAGATGTGTCACCCTGAAACCAGTGTGCTCTGTTAACCTCCATGACTCACGGAAACCACAGAACATTTAAAAAACTAAGAAGTATCTGGCAACAAGTTTTATTCATATGACTTCTCCCAAGTGGGTAATCTGTGTGTGACTTTCACGACAGGAATGTTATGCAGGGAGTTTCCTACCCATGTAAAATATGTTTAACTTTCTAATTTTACCCCTTAAAGGCAGTTCCATTTAAGACAATAAAGTACATTATTCCCTCTGGTCATACAGAGAACAGGGAAGCTTTTATGATACTCAGACCAAGCCTTCTAACAAACTCTCAGTTTCTGTCACATTCTGTGTATGTCTGGCTAAGGGGGTCAATGCTGGGACTGCTTGGATGTTACAGCTTTGCCTCAAAGACAGAAGGGCAGGATATGCATTGCCTCTGCTTGTCTCATACACAGATGTATGTGACACACTGATGTTTCAGGCTGTGAATGCATGGCAAGAATCCTCTAGGGCCCTTCAGTCCAGACACACCACACACACACAAGTTAAAAACTTGCTCAACTGAAATCCTGCTTTGCACATGGCCCACATTCCCCTTAAGAGAGGGCAGGAGTGTGGTGGGGGGGGGGGGAGAAGTAGCAATGAGAGTTAAGGAAGGAAGGGAGGGAGAGAGAAATGAAAGAGGAAAGAAAGTGAGAAAGCGAGCAAGAAATCCCATCAAAAAACCTTATCAAATTTTATTACAGGCCCACAATCTCTCTTGATTTTAAATAGACAGAAACAGTAATAAGCCCTAAGCTCTTTATGTATTCCTGGTAGGACTTGGTTGGTTCTTTCCTGACCTGTGAACCAATACCACTAACAAACAATACAGAAAGGAAAGGAAGCACTAACAGATAGCTGGAACTGATAAAAGAGGGAAAAGAACAGACACATTATCCTCATGGGCAAAGGGCTGGGTTTGCCGAGTCACCTGTCACCACTACTAAATAATGCTTCTAAGCTCATCAGGAACCTCAGCCCTAACAAGGGCCAATCTTTCACTAGGGAGCTATTACCTGTCACTTCAAAAAACATTATGCCAAGCTTTGTAACTCATAGCTCTCATCATACCACTATAATTTTAAAGGTAACACAAGAATTGGATTCTCCCACCCATGTCCTATATGCTACCTATTGGTTTGCTGTGGATTTCTCAACATAATTTAAGAAAAGGTTCTACTACCTTAATCATAGAATAAAGAGAGGTGGCAAAATTCTTCCTGAACTCCTTCCTAATGTTGAACAGATCAATCTCACTCCTGGAAACCACGACTCTGATGAGGGTATGATCATCTGTCCCAGCTCCCTTTAAAAGAGAAAAAGAGAGAAACACATTACTTTAAAATATGTGTAGCACCAAACTCCCCCGAGTTTGCTCAATCAGTAAAGTAAAACAATTTGGTACAACTGAACTACATGTTTTAAGAAGAAAAAAAAATTCCAAAGTCTATCATCTAAAACATAATCACACATGAACAAAGGTAATAACTAGAGAAAAATTATTTGGATGGAAGATTCAAGGTATATACTTACCTTCATAGCATAGTAGAGGGTCTCTGCAAGGTAGGCAGGTATACTTCGAATAGATTTCACTAAAAAATAAATAATATAGTGGTCATATGCTATTTGTACATGAAAAGGATTAAGTAATTAAAACTCAATTTGCCTCATGCTTATAGCTCTACTTACTTACGAGTGTAACAGTTAACAACACAGGCTGAAGAACTCATTTGCAAGCTGATCTGGTCTATTCAAGTATTTTCTTAGATACTAGCTTGAGTTTTCCCTTATTGTTCTGCGTTTCACATAGAAGGGCATGTAGGAGAAAGGGTTCAAGTTTTCCAATGCACGTTTGTTCCGTGAGTACCTCTCTGCTCTAGCAGTTTGGGCAGCGTAGGCTGTTAATGCCACAACCTTCTTCAACCCCAACAAATTATATAAACATCCTGGAAATTCTCAATGTAATATATTCAAGCAAATGATACAAGATTACTACTCTATCTAATCTTTGACCAATCTTGGACAGTTTTCCTGAAATCTTAATCTAGATATTCTCTCCTTGTTCTTTAACATCCATGATTCACAAAAACAGCACGACACTTACCATTTCAGTAGAAACACCTAGGTAAAGTGATTTAACAGAAAAGATACCTTCCCAGGACATGTACTTATCTGTTTTGTGTTAGAGCTGCTCAGACCTCAGTATGCTTAGCTTCAGAAACTACTATGTGAAAATTCTTTAATATACAAAATCAATCCTTCAATTGTTGTGTGTGTTGAGGGGGGTGGGGGTTGGGGGTTTTCTTTTCCAATGCTTAAAAAAAAAACAATCCTACGCTGATAGACAGTGACTATAATGGGTTATGTAGCGGGGACTTGATAATGGGGGGAGTCTAGTAATCATAATGATCCTCATGTAATTGTATATTAATGATACCAAAAAAACAAACAAGACACCAGTAACTAAAAATGCTCATCATTTTTAAGTGTATTCTAATTATGATAGGGCTGTTTTAAAAGCTTTCTATTAAAATTCATTAACTGCAGACTCAAATGCAAGGCTATTGTTAGTGTTGATTAATGCACGTTTAGCTTATTCTCCAGAAGACAGCACAAAAACTTGAGCTCAACACGAAATACTTGGAAAACACCACAGGGAAGAGGTTCACTCAAAACTTGTGTGAAAACTAGGGCTACTGGGAACTCACAAACTAAACTCTCCTTCATTTGGAGAATATATAATACTGCAATGAACTGCAAATATTTAGTTCTCCAATTTTTCCAGATTATTCTGAATATTTAACCAAAATGCAATTCCAAATATTTAATCTCAAAAACAACCCTCATTATATCTTCCATTATATTAAAGATACTTTTTCTAAATCAGATGCCAACTTCTCAGTCTGCCTCAAAGCTGTGAGGACACTATTCAAAGGAATAGTAAAATTCCACAGGTATAAGAAATAGCATTTACAAGCTTCTGAGATAATGCCCACATTTCAGGTTTATAATGGCACAGCAGTATTTTTAATACAGCTTCAAAATGATTCTTAAACAATTCTTAGTATTTCCATATGATTAGATGAATTAACCAGATAATCATGTATTTCCAACATCAAAACATACTTTCAATTGGAAATTTAGGAGTTTGCTTTACCCAAATATAAGCTCTTCTTTTCATGACGAAACAGGTAATTATTTTCAGACACAGCTTCAACTGAATAAAGAGTACTTTAGCTCCTAACACCATAAATATTACATATATGCAAAATTACCTACCAACAGCAAGGAGTAGTTGCTCCAAATTACCAGAAGTCTCTCGGTCAATGGTTTCCTCAATTTGAAATCCTGATATAGTCATGTATTTATCAAACACTAGAAAAAAGGTAAATGATTTCTTAATCACATAAGGATCATTCTTTCCAGAGAGAAGATATTTACTCTTACCAGACACTATCCTATCAAACATCAATCTCCCCTTTTTCCTGATTTAAGAACCCTGGTTTTGTTCATGGCCTCAATATGCCAAGCCCTAAACAATGGGTGATAAATGTTTTGCTCTACTGATTTCCCAGCCCTTCCTTACTGGTTACAACCAATGAAACCTAAAGGTAAATTTGCTGGAAAGGTTTCTGAAAAACCTTTCTCTTTCTTTATAAGTGATAGTTATGATTAGTTAACACTTTTCTGTCTTCTTGTTGTGAAAATGGTTGATATGTTTGGAGGTACAGCAGCCATCTTGTGATGACAGAGAGGTACTGAGCATGAGAAGAAAAACAAAACACTAAGGACAATAGAGCAGAAGAGAAAGAGCCCAGGTTCTTCCAAGCCAGCCAGGGAATTCCTTCCAAATCAACCAAGAAAGTTCAGTTTTTTAAGCCACTATTAGTGGGGTTTCCTGTCACTTGCCACTGAACTCACTCCCACCTGGGGATACAAGTACTGATGACTATCCAGAGATGAGGTCTTGGGCACTACAATCTAGGAGGAAATACTTGTATTGAGCTATAGACCAGTGATCTGTGATTTGGAGATTAACAATCTGAGAGGAAGGCCTACCTCCCATCACCCTAATAGTGAAAGTTAGACTAATCGCTAGGATTCATTAAGCGTCTCTTATGTGTCATCTATGTTGGCATACTGGCCCCTGTACTTTCAAAATGATTTTATCATACACTTTTTTTTCACTCACCCCTTCTCAAATGCGACACACTTCGTGTTCCAAAGATGGTGATAAACTTTTCTTCATCTGTCCCCCATTTAAGTTCTCCAGCCTGAAACAAAGCCTGTAAAAATTTCAACGTCAATTAGTAAAATGTTCCTCTTCTGATTCCAGGTTCTTAATCACACTTGTATTTTATTCCTTGAATATTTATTAATTTGCCGGATTCATCATCTTATACTATCCCATCTACCGTTTCCTACTCTGAAACTCAGCGAGCTGAGTTTGGAGCTACTTCGGAGCTGGCCACTGAACTGTGCCACAAAAGGCTCATGGGCCACAGCAGTAACACAGCAATGATATTAGGTTAAATGTTCCCCAAATGTCTACCATAACTTCCAATCTTTCAGAAGCAATGGTACGCTCGGCACAAAGTTCTAATTACTTCACTGTTGACACATCCATTTACAGATTGGAAAAGACTTTAACTAGAAGCTAAGTTCAATAACATAATAAAAAGAAAACTCCATATTTTCTCTGTACAACTGAAATTTAACCAAAACTAGCTATAAAAAATTTCACATATCTAAAAATTCACAATGAATTTTCAAAAGGTGTGGTACAATATAGCACAATGCCTGGCATGTAGCAGGCACTTAACACATAACTGTTTAATAGTTTAAGTGTCTGTATTTGCTTTTTTAAATGGAAAAGAATATATGCTCTCTAGTATTTGTGTAATTGCTGAAAAAAATTAAATTATATGCAAATATCACCATTAAATCTGAGTCCACTTACTAAGATGTGGCTAATTTATTAAAACTCAAAGAATCGATTTTAAAATATCTATACTACCCTTTTAGTTATTCAGTTCAGTAAGTATACGTATTAACCAAGACAAATGCAATATGTTGAAAGTGCTACTTGGAGCTGCCCTTATGCCCACAAATGGCAAACCAAATATGGACAGAAGTGATGTGATCATAGCACATGTTTGGATATAGAAATTCTGAACACATAAGATTTAAGAATGTAGATTATCGTGGTATAGATCTATTTCTTACTGTATTTCCAGGAATTTTTTTTAGAAAAATGAAACACATCTTTTATACCCAATTTTGAAATTAGTTTGCTTTAATGATAAACAGTATCACTCCTGGTCATGTGAGTATGCTCTTCAAAACTAAAAAAGAATTAGTATGAAAAGTCATGTAAGTATCTAAACTTCAGAATTGTATCATGGTGTTGCAGACCTGTCTTAAAATAACTTTTTTAATCTAATTACCAAACTAACACACATTCACTGAGAAATTTTCTAAAATAGAAAAAAACATAAAATTATAATGAATACCAACATCCTAAAGATACTGGTTACTACATCTCTAGTATGTTTTCTACATATAGATATACAAACACCTAGGAGGAGGAGAGGGCATATCCTATACAATACTGCAGGTATTGCTGAAGCACCCCCTTCTTATCAACTATTCTGTATTTTTAGGAATTTTCTCTAGTAGGTGTAGCAGTTAAGCTTGTTATAAGGAAATAACTGGTGCAATTGCCATTTTTAACCATAACCTCTTAATTTTCCTGCAAGAACTGTGTTTGGGACAAATATGTATTCTAAAACTATTAAACCACATGTAATAATTATGACAGCATCTTTATGTGGAGCAATGATACTTAGAAGTTTTGTTTTGTCTTGTTTAACATTAGGGTTCTTTCTTCTAAATGATGATGCCCAATATTCACAATGTTCTAGATAAGGGACCCTCACACCTCCTCACTCTCCCCACTTCACTCAGAAAGGACTTTACAGGTTAGCCTGAGCACAGCTGGATAATCTCTGGTTCAGTACAAAATACAAAGATGTGGGAGTCAGAATGACCTGGTTCTTGTCCTTGTCTGGGAGATCTTAAATGAGTTACTTAATCTCTTCTTGGGCCTCAGTGTCCTCATCTGCCGAGTAGGAATAATATTTCTACAGAGTCATTAATGGAGATTATATGACTTATGTAATGAATGCATTGAACAGTGTCAGGTAATCAATAGCAAGTACTCAGTAAACATTAATTTCCTTCTTCCACCCACTTCCCCTAAAATTTCAACTTTCTCTCCAGGGAAATCCTAAAATAAGGATTTGGCAAGGAAGGAAGTATAAAGTAAGTTTAACACACTAAAAATATAAAAAAGTAAAGTAGATTATCTACTTCAATTTCCAGGTGAATGATTCATTGTGCTTTATCAAATCCCTGAAATAACAGGAATCCACTTAGTGCCAGGTTTCAGTAGAGAAGAAAATTCAAAAACTTATGAAAGGGCCCTTAGGAAGCTGTCTCAGCTGAAATCTTAAACTCCCATTAGCGGTAACAGTCTACTGCCCTTGCTATAAGGTACATATTGATGTGTTCTTTTTTATAATGCTAAAGGAGAGTTGTTTTTTAACAGGTTGAATTAATGTTTTAATTCATTTTACAGAATAATACATCTTAGAGAATCAAAGCCTAATAGCCAGTATAGCATGCTCTATGTTGTTCCTGGACACTGGAAAGCCTGGACTTTCTCAAGGGAGAGTTTAAAGTAACTTTATAAGGCAGTTTTTCAGATGTACTAAGTGTCCCCTTCAGAGTTCTTAATGGTCATAGCCTCTGCATGACAGGTGTCAAGTATAAAACCTTGGTACTCAAAGTGTGGACCCAGGACCTGCAAGGGCATCCCTTGAGTGCTGATTAGAAATGCAGAATCTGAAGCCCTAACCAGACCTACTGAGTCAGAATCTGCAGGTGATTCAAATGCACATGAGAGTCTAAGAAACACTGCTATGCAGAGTGCTCTGAGAAGAAAAATCCATGAAAAGGAGGTAAAAATAAACTGCTTCCACCCAGAAGCCTCAGACTGCAGCAATGCTCTCATTACATCACTGGTTGTGCTGGGAGACCTCCCAGTGGGCCTCACTGGAGTTATCTGACACTAGAGTTGGCTTCCTTTACCATGACCACTGAAAAGCATCCAGAACCCCTACTCTTGAGAGCACAAGTGTAACTGTAAGAATCAGCACCGCCTCCTACAAAGCCCACAATGGGCTGGTGCCTGGAAAGCAGCAGGTCATCTCAGTAATGAACAAAGCCCCTGGCAGTGGGAGTACAGGTTTGAAGGGCTCCTCTAGCACTCTGTCCTCAAGACTGGGGATCTTAATCTAGATCTGTGTTTCCACAACCGGCACTTAGCAAATCTTTTATGTAGTAGAGGAAATGAGAAAGGACAACAGGCAAGAACCCTGAGACTGTTGTTAGTGAAAGAAGAAGGGCTCTGGGGTCAGAGGAGCCCAGGTGGGAACCCCAGCTCCGCTGCTGCTCAGTGAGGACCAGGGTTTGTTTCTCAAATCCCTGAGCCTGTTTCCTTACCTACAGAAAGAAAATGATACCCTTTACTTTAAGTCATGCGCTAGTTCATGCATCAATTATTTACTGAGTGCCTACAATATGCTAGATGCAGAGAATACCAACAGAACTGACAGCTCAGTGCCCTGGGTAGGTAGGCAAAGCAAAAAGGCAGCTTCAGTGGAAGGTGGCACGGACTGTGACAGGAAGCCAGGAAGCTTGAGATGCTACAGTCTTCCCCGCATGGGGCACCTGACACCCACTTGGGGGTGGAGGTGGGGGGCAAGAAGGCTACCTAAAAAGTAGCTAACCTGATGACTGACTCTTGAAGAGAAATTAGGCGAATGGTGGAGGAAGCGGCCAGGAGAGAAAGAACAAGAGAGAGGCATGAGAAAACAAGGGACAGATAACATAGAGGCTTATAAAACGTACTTCGGGGCTTGGACTTTATCCTGAGGAGAGTGGGATCCACTGGAGGATGTGTATTTTATTAAACAGATTTGCATTTTATAGGGTATAGAGAGGCAAGCACAAATACTACACAGACAGCCCTCATTAAACGTTCATTTCCCTTCCTTTTCTCTTCCCAGCTAGACAAAGATGACAATATTGCAAAGCCATTATGAAATCAACCCACCGAAGAGAAGAATAATGTTCCCCTCTTTTCCACTAGCAAGGTCAGATCATACATCCAATGGCTGTTTCGTAGAGGTGGTCAATCAGAGTGAATACAGCAATTCCTTTCTCAATGGTATATGACTAACAATCAGAATTGTGTATTTTACTACTTGAAACATTAATTGAAAGAGACAGGACTGTATGTGATTCTAGGAATCCAAGTAATTCCTTCATTACCAATTTCCAGTTTTCAAGTCACATTTCAAATTTCCTAACACTTATTTCCTGCATTTGATTACTTTATAAATCATACTATAAAGTATATTGGGATTTAAAGCCAATTAAGTACAAAATTTCATTTGGGAGTCACTAAAAAGCAGCGACAAAGGAACAATCCTACTTAGAATTCTACCAAAGGGAAGGTGGAGGGGTTTCCAAATACTACAGTAACTTATCATCTATTACACAACAGAACAGCATTTATCATTAAAATACTTTATTCTTTCTTGTTTACCTTCTCCTGCCAAGAGACCTACTGCCCCATTAGCAGTGGAATCAATAACACCTGTTTTTTTGGTAAAAGTATTTTGTGAATGTTCCATAATCACACACAAAAAATAACATATCCAGGTGGAACTCACTATTTACACATAATGTATTTTACTTCATTTCAGCTTTGGGATAAAGTATTTTGCTGGTCAGATATCTACACACATGGGTCTTATGATTTGTAAAGGATCCATAAATAAGATTATTTTTAGATACTACTATAGATCACATTATCGTTTGTCATTAGCATGGATCCTTTTTTCATTTATGTATCTATCATAATAAAGTCATCACATAATAGGTATCACTCACTTGAGCATCTTGTTCAACCTGTGCTTCATCAATTCCAGCATCAGGGTCTCTATTAGCCTATAAAAGATAATACTGCATATTACTGAATACTTGGGCATTTTCATTCAAAAGCAAAAATGGTTCAACCTGATGGTTATGCACATTAAAGCTTTTTCTCTTGGGAATGATATACTTTTATTAAGATCGTATCAATCCTACAATATTTTGCCAAATTGCATATACCACTGTCCAGAACTGATCTGACACGCTTGATTTTAAATTCTATGAATAAAAGAGGATTGTAATTCCAAAAAGAAAAACTACGAGTCAGCTACTAAGTGCAAGTCAAATATTCTGAACACAAACACAGGCACCGCACATACTGCCAGAATCAAGCAGCTACCAAAAATGATTAAAAGAATTTTAAGTGACCTTACTTAACTAGAGTCAGACCAGTCCAGCTTCGAATTTCTAAATCAAACTGTAAATAGTCTCCACCCAATACCTGAAGGAGAACCACCAACATCCGCTGGTAGAACCCAGAAGTATCCCCAGTCACGTCATCTTCCAGGCTTGAGCCATATTCTGCAACAGAATAGTTTCATACTTATTTATAACTTACTTCAACTGGAAAAAAATATTCTGCTCCATTAATCAAATGGAAGAGACACAAAAGAAAAAATATTGGATTTGCATAAATGTTCTCTACTCTGTCTCTGAGTGCTCTAAAGGCTAAAAGCAAATACTTTGAGTGGCTGGATGAAAACAAATTAAAGTCTCCAAAAAAAGTACTCAAATCAAACCTAAATTATGACTCAGCCATTTAGAAATTCTCTCAACCAATCTAGTTATTAATCTGTAGACACATGATGGTACTGGAAAGCCTCTGACATACCAATAATCATAACTTCAGACTTTATTTTGCTTTCTTTCAAATGTTTTATATAATTAGTGTCCAAAGGTCTTCTATCCTCTGAGTTTTCTTTCTTCAGACATGGCCATTGCTTCCCCTAATAAGATACTTTTCCTCTGCAGAAGATATGTTAACTCTGAGGAGACAGCAATGATGTTTTAAAATATGGCCCTTCCTACCTCTGTTTCTAGGTATTCAACATAATGTCATAGCAAAGGAGAGAACTGGGATCTACCAATGTTTGCAAGTCCTTTTCACTAACTCTCAAACAGCCGCTACTGAAGGAAAGGAGGTATCATTCATTATAAGGCATTTAAATATTTAGTTATTACTTGAAAGCAGACAAATTTTGAAAGCCTAAAACTTCTATTTTAAAAGATCTAAGAGCTACATGTTTATTTCAACCAGTTCCCAAAACAAAACCTTAAAGGAATCTTTTATTCCTTTTTCTACACCAACATCTCTATATAATTAACCATCAAATCCTTTCAAATATTTCTCCTCTGATGTATCCCTCCTCACACCTCCTAGCAACCTAGGCTGGTAGCTTACCTACCCCCATACTCACAACTACCTAATTAGCCTCTTTATTCAAATCTTCTCACTCCCACACTGTTCTTTCAACATTCTACTGCCCATTTCGGAACTTCTAATACCTTTGAATAAAGTCCAGATTTCTAATCCAGTCATGCAAAACCATCTATAACATAGCCTAACTGTGTTTACTCAATCTCCCACAACAGACATGTACATGTCCTCCACTGCAGCCAGGTTCTTTCCATTCCCTCCACATACTTTCCTCATTCCAGTCTCTATGCATTGCAGACAGTGACCAAAATGCTGTCATGCCAAAAATGCTTTCTTCGGCTATCCAAAACCCACCAAGCCTTAAAACCCTCTCTGGCTGGTCCACAAAGCCTCTCCTAACATCCAAAGCCATGATGACCTTTCTTCTGTGAATGAATTCTAGCATTAAATATTTTTTATATTTGACTTTAGTTTGGATTTCATTATCCTCTATTATAATTATTCTAAGTCATATTACCCCTAAATAGACTGTAAACTCCTCGAGGACAGGAACAATGCTACACACAACTTTTGTGTCATTCCTGACAGCCAGGATACTGCCAGACACATAGCTAATATAACAGTAACAAGAGAGGATGGGCCTTCACAGGTATTATACCCTGGTGGCACTCCATGTGTCATCCAGCAGCACAAAGGTTCACTCACCAAGGTAAACATTCCCAGAATGAGACCTTTGGATATTACATCAAATCATACTCAAAGGTGATTATCTGCAGTGGAGATAAGAGATACACACCCGTATCACCTCAGCCTTAGTGGCTGGGACCTATCCAACTTAAAAAGGGAAGCAGAAAAGACAGCTCCAGCACTGGGGAAAGGTAATTATTTAGTTGCTGTAACTTTCACACTGTGCTGACTTGCTGGGCTACAATTTCATTCCTAAGATTAATAAACTAATGCCAAGATAGGGACCCATTTTCATTGCTGAAGGCACTAGGCTTGGAGCTCTGTTGATTCAGCTGACATATGGATGGTCTGGTCCTCTTCAGAGAGGCAGGGGAAACAGTCTTGACAGGAAATCTGACATGAAAGAAACACTCTACCTTTACTTTTTATTTCATTTTCTTGGTTCCACTGCTTCAGATTCAAATGCAGATATTTCCACACATCCCCACAAAAAAATCAAAATGCAGAGCATTCAAGCACTGCCATTAGCTAAAGCTACATTTCCTAAAACATTTTTATCAACTCTTACTTAAATAAGGTTTCTGTGATATTATAATGAGTCACAAAAAATACATAGCTGGTCATTCACAGGACCAAATATGTATCTCCCAGGTATATTTCCTCTTCATTAATAGTTCCTGAGAACACTGCAGTCTTAAAAGGTGAAATGGGTGTCTTGTCCTGTTAATGAGAGACTTTTGGACCCCACCCAACAGTGGGGGCTAGAGGCTGAATTAGCCAATAGCCAACAATTTAGTCAATCACAACTATGCAGTGAAGCCCTCACAAAACCCCGAGGAGCGCCTGTGCTCTTGGATCCGGCTTCTCAGTCAGGGGTGAGGGCGAGTGTTTATGCTTGGGGAAACTGAATGCTCCCAGGTGCCACCAAGCCAGACCCCAAGCTCCACCAGAGTAGAAGCTCCTTTATTCGGGACCTTGCCCTGTGCATCTCTTTTCTGGCTGTTAACTTGTATTCTTTATTGAACTGGTAAACATTTGTCCCAAGTTCTGTGAGCCGCTCGAACCTAAGGAGGAGATCTTGGAAACCTCCAGTCTGTAGCCCGTATGTAGGTCAAAAGCACAGGGAACTGACCAGGGCTTGCAACCAGCACCTGGAGTTGGGGATGGAGGGCAGGCAGAGCCCTTAACCTGGGGAATCTGGTGCTATCTCTGGGCAGATATCATCAGAATGAGTTCTGTGACTCCCTGCTAGTATTCAAGAATGGCTTGGTGTTGTGTGTGGGAATACCTCCCCCACACACACACTTACACCCATTGGAATCAGGTCCGGGAACAAGAACAGAGCTACACTACTGTAACTGCTATGTATAATACTATTGTTGTTGTTGTATAAGAAAGAACACATTGCAGTTTCTTTTCCCAGATCCCAAAAGGGCCATGTGGATAACTCTTACTTCTAACATAAAACTGAATTTTACTAAGGAAGAAAAAACAAGTACATCTTGAAGTTAACGTAAAATATGATAATGTATCAATACACTAGTTCCAAATCCTACATAAAAGTGAACTCCACTCCACCTTCATCAGAAGCTTTCTTGTATACACTAAAGAAACTATACAGGTATAGTAAAATGCAGTCTTTTCTTTAATGAAGAAAACTAGTTTGAATTACTGCTTACTCATTCGTTCACTCATTTAGACAGCAGTCCCATGGCGCCTGCCTCCATAACTCTGAAGAACACTCATTTTAGAGAAATGAACAAGTGAAAGTGGAGAAGAAGGGGTAATACAATTCAAAACACTTACCTTCTTCATAAACTTGTTTTATGGCTCTCAGTTCCTCAGGAGTCCTTGAAGCAATAATTTCTGTTAGTACTTTTTCATCTGTCCCAGCTCCCTGTTGGGATATTTTTAATAGAAACATGTCAATAAGATTAAAAAGAAAGTTATTTTCCTAAAATAGATGCTACCAAATTAGATAATTATATCACTATCCAACATAATATTCACTTCATTGTATACAGTTTTATTAGTTACAGATTTAAATTTTTTTTCTCTTCAAAGACAATTTAATCCTTGTCTAATGAAAAACCATATTGATTTTATGTATGCGTGTGTTTAATACACAACATATAATAGATTATATAAGTTTGTAATGTTATCGGTTTAATTCCAAATCATTTAAAACATTTTAATGAAACATGAAATAAAAAAGTTGAAATAGTGAAAGTGAAAACTTTAAATTTACATGGAGGAGCACTGATACTTAATCTGTATCTCAAAACATAAACTCTTGCTCCCAAGTTGAGTTCTCTATAGATTCCACAGGGAAATTCTGCACCAAAGGAATAATAATACATCTAGCACTGCTTAGTTATTAGAAGCTGGATCAGTATAAAGGAATTGAGACTTGCTTTCTGGATTTGTGAAAAATAATTTGTTGGTTATCCTTTTTCTGATTATAAGAGTCCTATCTACATTGCTAAATTAGGAAATACAAGCAATGATATAGCTGAACTTAACTTTAAAAGACAGTCTACTTCAGCCTTATTCTCTTCATATTTCTGTTTATCACCAAAAGTCAAGCACTGAAAAAACCTAGGTTTATGCTTTGGCAAAATTTCAGCTACTGTTGACATTTCAGAAGCACGCCACAAAAATGCCCTTTTTCAAAACCTAAGACTGTTCATTCCAAAACAATCATTACAGGAAAATGAAGAGACTAAGCACAGAAAGGCTCCTAACTTTAAACCCTCCTCTCCTTCTACCCCAAACGTGCGAATCCCTGTACTGCATTATCTCCTTGTTAGATCTTAGGTTTTTACCCATTCAAAATCTGCTATTGATTGAACTAATTCCTGTCCCATAATTATAAACAAATGTTTCAATGTAGTCACAGTCATACAATATTCCAAACACCAGTCAAGGGAATACACCTTCAGCTATTTGCTACAATGAAATTACAACAAGTTTACTAGCTACCTCATTTTAGTGTTTACAAGTGTGGGGGGGGGGGGAGTGCATTAGAAAATCTTCCCTATCTGAAAATTCTCCCTGAAGCTTTATTTTTTGACCTGAAGTGATTAACATATTATTCCCTAACAATGCAATTTTCTACTTTAAAGTTAAAGTATCTAACCTGCAACATTTAAAAACACATCTCAAATTAAAAACAGGCATAAAAATATGGTATAAAAGGCTGTAAAAATATTAAAATTTTATATAGTCACTATTGAGTTAACTATACAAAAAGATTAAATGACACTTGTCATTTTCTCCCTCCTTTTCTTATCACCTATATTATCCTATACAGATTTGTCTTCAAGAAACCCTCACTAAAATAACTCAAATATTTAATATAAAAATTATGAGATGTAATTACCAACATAAATATTATTATTCATATTCATGACAGGAATGTTCCTTTCACTAGTCCTTTTACCTTGAGAGCATGCTTCAGCTCATAAGCATCATACAGCTGAGAAGGTTTCATCAGAGCCACAATTAGTTTTTCAAATTTTCCAGTCAGTTCTGATTTCAGGTCATCCAAAAGGTCCTAATTCACAGAAAAAAGAAATTTGTTAACCAGGCAGGAATTTTAAGGAGCTTCCTTAAATATAAATGATATTTAAATATGAAAGAGTCCTTTGCTCTAATGAATTCTTTTTTTTTTTCAATTTAAGTATTGTTGATATACAATCTTATATTAGTTTCAAGTATACAACTCAGTGGTTCAACAGTTACCAGTATTATTAAACACTCACCCCCACTAGTGCGGTTACTGTCAACATAGAGAGATGTAACAGAACGACTGACTATATTCTCCGTGCTGTGCTACTATCCCCATGACCAACTTATGTTATGACTGAGAATTTTTATGCGCCTTTATCCCCCTCACCCTCCCACTCCCTACTCCAACTACAGCCACAACACCCTGAAAGCACCTGGTCTGGTTTAATGACTTGTGTTGCTACCTCGAAGAAGAAAGGCACATGAGCTAAACAAAACCCATAGCCTTGAATAATGTACTTATGACATCTGATCTAAAGCTTAAACTAAAGCAAAACCACTATATGTCAAGGTATTTGTTTTTAAGAGCTGTTTTTATTAATTGCAAGAGATTAAAAAAATGAATAAAAGTAGGCTAAACATATTTTATTTTAAAATACTATTCTGATAAAAGTGTATCTTTTTTTAAAAATTCCCCCCCTAAAAAATCATAAGTACATTTTTATAAATGACAAAATCTGGCCTATCATACCTAAACAAAGCAACTTTTTCTTTTCTCTCAATACCTAATAATATTTTAATATGTAATCTATGTTCATTGTTATGCTCCTGACTAATGAGGGACAACTGCTATGGGAAAACTGTATATAGTTATGAAAGGAAAAGCTGTTGTTATCCATTTCAGTTTCAGCACACTGGGCAACTGTATGTTGAGAATACTTTGTTTTGCTTTGCATTTGTTTTTCAATAAATGACAAACACAAGTTTTCAGAGTAACAAAACTACGTTTAAGTTTTTTCATGTATGCACTGAATTCATTTAGCAATGACTTAGCTTTTACTTTTAACTATTAATCAAATAAGAGCATTTAAATCAATGCATTAACTCATTTATTAAAATACAACTCTAAAACAGTGACTGTCATAACAAAACATATTCTAATACAAGTTTATACTTAGAAAGTGGATACTAAAACAATCCTGAATGGGAAGCACAGAAGAAAAGAGGGACAGCTATCACCATGGGATCTTCTGGCCTCTACAACATCAAGCAAGGAAATCAATTATGTGAGGGTAAGCCGGGTGAGCAGTGTAACCAACAGCTAGTAATCAAACTGGGAAAGAAAAAAGCAGAAGTAGTGAAGTCAGAATCACAAAATAATTTTATAAAAGAACACTAGCAGATTTCAAACTCTCACATTTCTACCTTGGGGTGAAGTGGGGTCTTACCCTGCCAAATAGAGTTTTGAAGGCCCCAGCAATGTCCTGGCGCTGCGCGTTACTTCGGGATGTCAGCAGAGTCAGAATGCTCTCCTCATCAGTGCCTGCAATTTATGTTCAAACAATTATATCTCAATTCCCACATGCCCACTCTTTCAGTCACTTCTGTAACCAGCTCCCCGGTCACTTTAATTCCTTACCTCATAAAATACATTTTATTTATCCCCTCTTTCTGATGCATTATAAAGTAGGTGGAAAAACACCCCTGACCTCTAAAAAACTTGGTGCACCTAGTTTTTCTTGTAACAAATAGTTCCTCAAATAAAGGCTATTCACAAGGCACAATGTGTTGAATGTTACCAGGGATTAAGAGAGGAGAAAGATACACACCCTGTTTCAAGTTACAATTTAAGGTGAAAAATACAAAACACACAAACCACCAGGAGCTAAGGCAGAGTATGCCAAGTGCCTCAGGAAAGGTCTAGGTATTAAATGGGGTTCACGGGAGGTTCTCTTACCTGCGGTGGAAGACAATTTTGGGGAAAGTGTCACGGAGAACTGATACCCAAAACAGTCTTGAAGAATGGAAGGATTTTGAGACAGTGATATAGAAAGGACAGGCTTTTATGATGAGGGCAAAGCTCAGCAGTAGGAAAACACAGAGCTTCCATGAAAGGCAGATAACCCAGCATGGCTGCATCAGAGAACACAGCAATGATAGGAGCTCAGTCCCACCTGCTGGGCTGGGATACTAAGGAAGATACAACCAAGGCTGTATGGCCAGAATGCCAGCCCCTAGTCTGCGAGAGCAGGAAATCTCCCAAGATGTTCAGAATGCAGAGTGAAGGGATCAGAGCCAAGTTTAAGGCAGGTGGGATCCCTACACATGAACACTTGTGCAGAAGGGGCTTCAGGACAGGGAGATCAGGTACACATGGAAATCGTCGAGATGAGTGGTTTTTAAACGGCTAGAAAAGAAGACTGGGGAAAGAGAAGACAGTACAATGGGAGAGACTGAAAAGCTAAAAAACAAAGAGGCTGAATTTAACTTACGGTTTAGTTCTAGAGACAGAGTATTAGGGATGGTCAGTCGTATTATTTTGTTATCTTAACATATTTTTTCTCCTACATATCTCAGATCACAAGATTCTAAAACTAATCTTACTATAAATCAATGACTTTTTGTTTGGCAAAAACAAGTGCCACATTTTTGTTTTAAGAACAAAAAGGAGTCTGATTTTACCCAGGCCTTTCATGGCCTTACGAAGAGCTTCTGCATCAGCCCGCTCATCAAATCCAGGGAAGTCAGCCACCGTGCCTTTGAGAACCTGAGACAGAATATACTGTTACATATTCATAATATGGCTAGTATGACAAAGCATGTAACAAAACAGCAAGCGACTTGCTCTGTATTATGTTCAGTCTTTAAATAAATTTACCATTGGATGAGGATATGCAACCCCATTTGAAATGGGAAATGGATGACTTACAGTGTGGATTAACAGTACCAATTCAATGCACAAGCTTTCCTGGCCCACAGGCAGTACCATAAATGGGACAGCTGGCTCCTACAGCCCTCCTCCCTCGGGCATGGACCCCAGTGATCAAACCCCACCAACACCTCCTGGCTCACAGGGGGCACTTCCCTGCAGCCTTCCTTCCCAGGAAGACTCCTGTCACTTTGATCTAGGAGCATGCTGAGCCTGCATTAAAAATTGATGCCCTGCCCTAGGCACTCAACTCTGAGCAACGCTCTTATTACACAACTTTTCATCTAGTCCTGCTTCTTTGTGTTCACTTAGGGTTTTTAAGATAACCTAGCAAAGCCTGAAAAGACAGTGGGTAGTTCATGGGCCAGAAGAATACAATTATTTTAATTGAGAAGTTGATAAAATTATATTGAAAGACATTTTTTAATAGGGTTTCCTATGCCATGTAATGTGAGCATATAAAGTGAATGCATAAAGGAGTGACTGAGTTGGGAATGGTGGAAAGAAATCAGAAAAACTTCCCCCAAATGTCTTGAAAGTTGTCTGTGATTTTTTACAAGCAGGTTCAGGAAAGTAGAGAAGTGCAGAAACAAATTTCTGCATGCACAAAAACATGCAGAATAAACAATGTGGTGATTTGGACAGTCTTTTAACAGACTGGAACAAACAGCAAGGTTGGACAGAAAAATAAACAAGGGGAAGGTCATGGTGGGGGGTGAAAGGCACTGGAAAGCCATGCTGAGAAGTTCAGACTTCACCCCGCAGGCAAGGGACAGCCATGGGGAATTTAAGCAGGGAAAAACGATGTCAACTCTGCACGGTGGTATTTACCAGGGCAGCAGTGGAGGCAACAGGATAGACTGTGCAAGAGGGAAGACAGGGAGATGGTTTCAAACACTATTAACACAGGAACAAGATCTAAGTCAGGAACGGTTGGAAATGGAAAGGAACAGACAGGAAGAGGGCCTGGGCAGAAGGAGACCATTTAGGATGATTCCTCTTCTGGATGGGGAATAGGATAGGATGGATGGCTTTCCATTTCTCCACAGCAGACACACTGGAAGAGAAGCAGGCTTCCCGAGCACACAGGCAGTAACTGGAGCTGTGGGAGGCTCTCACAACAGGTGGTGTTAGAGGGGCAGGAAGAAGATCCCAAGGAACAAGGAAGGCCACCTACAATCAGAATGGCAGCTAACCTGCTGAGTGCAGCAGTGAGCCGCACACCGGTGCTCCGAGCTTCCCATGGATCCCCTCAGTGAGACCCAGTCTTACAGATGAAGAGACACACTGGCTCAGAAAGGTTTGGCACATCACCCACGTGACCAGCACGCAAGCCAAGCCAGAGCTGTGACATGAACCCAGGCCACGGCACATAGGCTCTTAACCACGGTGCTATATGGCCTCCCAAAGGCAAATGGAAAATCCAGAGAGGGTGGTGGCATGGAAGCCAAAGGAGAAAAATGTTTCAAAAAGGAAGAAAAGGAAGTGTCCAACACCACAGGAAAATCAAGTAAGGGGTAAGACTGAAAAGGGGGCACTGGATTTGGCAGCTAGGAGATCTCTGGTGGGGGTAAAGGCTGACTACAGAGGGAACTGAGAGGCAGAGCATCTCCATAAACTCCCACGGTTTTGTTAAAACATGCTTTTAAAAGAACTTTAAAAATTATTTTATCCAGTTTATAGGCTATGAAGAAGCTGCTAGTAGACAGAGATGTTAAAAACGGGAGAAGTTATGAACAAAGGAGACGAGAGATTTGCCATGAAGAAAAATCTGACCCCTAAGACCAAAGGAAGTAAGGTGAAAGATGGAAGAGAAGCATTGTCAGAATCTTAGCTACAAACTAAGAAGAAATCACTGCTGGGTGTATTTTTGAGACCTTTCTAGAAATTAGGAAACACTACTGCTACATTCCATAGGATCAGAGTCATTGTCAAAGCTAGCAAAGCCACATGGTGGTATTAACGGACCAGATGCGAATCACAGATGTGAGTCACAAGGGAAGAACCCTTGTTTGGACATCCTGTCCAAACACCATAGCTGCACACATAAAACTGTCTCCACTGGGCAAATGTGACTTTGCATGATGCATGTGAGAGGACTTCCCCAGTTCCCTGGAGTTCCCACTAGCCTCAAGTTAAACATTTACACCTCACCCAGGTTAATTCCAGCTGTAAGGCACTGTTCCCTTCACCCATCTTGTTACCTTTATCCTCTGCCACGAATGCCTTACCAAGGGAATTATACAGAACATTCTCAGAAAGAACATGTCCAAAACATACAATTCACTCTTTTAACTCTCACCTTCAAAATTATCCATTCCTAGCTCTATAATTTTCTTGGTTTTGTTTGTTTGCTTTAAATGAAATGTCCTTTACCTTCAGAGACTAGTGTATGCCAAAATAAAATGAAGGGTTGCTTTTCTAGACACCAAATTTAAAGACACAGGAAAATAATACAGAAACAACAATTTCAAATTTAAAGATGAGAAAACATTCACCTGACTGGAACAATTTATACTGAGGCTTTCCTGAAGACACAGAGAACTAAACCCTCTTTACATTTATCTTCTAGTTCAATGAAATCAATGCTTAGTCAAATGCCTACCCCATATTCCACATAATAATTAGGAACCAGAAATCAAGAACCACTTTAACTAAGCAACTGTGAAGCAGCTGTACAGTGATTTTTAATTACAGGTCTTCTGAGGCTCAGAAGAAGCCTCAGAGAGCCTTTTTACAAAAAGCCTTTGCAGGCCACCAGGAAAGGTGGAGAGGGGGCAAGGCCAAATTGGCACATTCTGTCTTCCCTCTCTCATCAGTAAAATTTAGTCTTATCTGAAGCACATAGGATAGGCCCATCAATATTTCCTGTGATAATGGGTCCCACTGATGAACAAGAAAAAAAAAATTGAGAATCACTGTACTAAGAAAAAAATGAGATAATCAAGGAAAGAGGGAAAAGCCAGTAAAAAAAGACGTAATTATGATCTGAGCTACAAAGCAAAATAGGAACCAGATAAAAACTGGAACCTCCAAGAGGCCTGAGAGGTACAAACATAATCAATTAGGGGTCAGACGTAAGATCTAGCCCTAATCCTTACCCTATATCCAATCTCATCAAAAAAAAAAATGTGAAAGTTACAGTTCAAAGCCTGAAATTCCAATAGGCTTATAGCCATTGCTTAGTTTCACATAACTTCTCCCTTTCATGCTCCTCATTTTTGCTTTTTTCATTTTGTCTAATTGTCCAACTACCTTCTGACCCCTTTACTAAAACCAATTGTAAAGAATAAAAGCATCACTATAAAATAGTTTACATTATATGCATAGCCACAGAAAAGCAGGTTTTTGATAACTTAACAAAACATATTGTCAATATGATTTGGATTTTTGTTGTTTCTTTATACTGTTCCTGTACCTCCCTGCCTGTGTAAGACTGCCTCACCTTGGCAAATACCAACAAAATGGAAAAGTTAAGCTGTCCATGAATAACAACGATGCCTTGAGTCAGTTAAAGTGGACAAATGCATTAGCCTCCAATGGGCATGTATTTAGTGGAGAGAGGGGGATTTTATTTTATATAATTGTTCAATTGGGCATTTTGTGAATATCCTTGAAGTTCTTTGACAAACCAGTTCATTCACACCAATGCTTCAGAAAACAAGTTTATAGAGAAAAGTGTGCATGGATTCACAAGTTTATTTCCTTTTATATCTAAACAATGGGGCAGAAATCTAATGAACATGGCTGGTCCTACAGAAAGGAAATATGTAGCTTCAAATCTTTCTTAGTTATAGAATAGATAAGTAATATATAAGCAAATGAATGATCTGTAAAGATGAAAGAGGATTTAAAGATCATACACACCCTGCTATTTATTAGACAGCACCACCCCAATGTTTTATAGGGAACTCGAATTCAACAAATCCACTCTTTTCACCCACCTCAAACCTACATTCCTTTCTCAAAGAAACAAAATCAGCCACTCAGTCCGACAAGCCAC
The DNA here is from genome assembly GCF_030020395.1 of Manis pentadactyla. Taxonomy (NCBI): domain Eukaryota; kingdom Metazoa; phylum Chordata; class Mammalia; order Pholidota; family Manidae; genus Manis; species Manis pentadactyla. The sequence continues at coordinate 103,603,331 of NC_080023.1, forward strand.
TCATCTTGATCTTGCCTCTACATATAATGCCTTTCCTCTTTCGTCTGCATGACTAATGCCAGCTAAGTAACCCCAATTTCCTCTTCTGTGAAACTGAAATAGTATTACTTATTTCCAAAACTGCAACGTGAGCACTAAATAATGCACACAAGGGACCTGGTGGTGCATCTGCTATATCAATAAATTTTAGCTCCATTTCCCATGCCTAACAATACCTGGCACATAGTGGGGACTTTAAAGCTTCATACATTCATGAATACACGCATGACTAGAAAGTGAAAAGAACAGTCAGCAACTGCTGTCCAAAGAAATGATGCCAACTGGGTTATGAATTCCTTCCAATTAATCAATTGCTTAGAGGTTTACATATTATACACACTACTAAACTGAAAGGCTGGGTCCAAAAAATACTTAACACAAAGGTCTTATGAGCACTAATTTTTACAAAAAATCAACTGATGTGTTTGTGAATTTTTAGAATATACAGGCCATTCGAATAAAACTTATTTCAGAAAATGATGTTATTACATTTCTCAGGAAGGAAAGTTAATTCCACATTAAAATATCCTTTTTATGGGGGAGACCTCAAACCAAAGTTTCCAACTAAAGTAATCTGAGAGTTGGTTGACTGCAGTATTTCTTAAGTGTAAAAGAGGAAGGAAGAATGGAAGCACTGTATAAATTTAATAAAGTTACCAACATCTTAATCCTCCCATTTTCTCTTGGAAAGGACCACGAAACTTTATAAATTTGGTAAGTCAATCTGATTTTTTTTAAGTGAACTACAGAGTATAATGAAAGGGCATTGTTTGAGCAGTAAAAACACTTGTTTAAAAAAATTACCTGACTCTAACAGGCCAGTTAAGATTGCCGAGATCTGTAACATTAGTTCTGGAGTAGAGTTAAGAACTAGTATATTATGCACAAAAGACTGTATAACGCAGTAAGTGTCCCAATTCTGCTATATAAATTAAGCGATTTTCTCTCTTCTACATTTTTGATAAATGCTAAGAACAGGGAAAAAAGCCAATTATGAGGTAATCAAGTTCACAATCAGTACCAAGGCAAATTCAAGTCAGAACTCGTTCAACGAGTTGATTGCTTAAGAAAAGCAGCCTGTTTAATCTCTGGCATGAAAAAGAAAAAGAAAAAAGAAAAAAGAAAAATCAATGCCGGCGACGAACTGTTCCGTTCACCGTTCACTGTAACAGAATGGAGCAACTGGGAAAAGCTCCTCGGCGGGAGCGCGACAGGAAAGAGCCAACGCCCACCCAGACTATTCAAACTCAGTTAACAGCAGAGGGGAAAAAAAAGGCAGGCACGGGGCGGGGGGCAGGCGGTCGCCTCACCGGACCAAGATGAGCTCCGGTTCTAATTTTAGCAACTCCGGATTTGGAGGAGGGCCCGCTTTTACACATTCCCTCACGAACCGGGAGAGCACAAAACCCGGCCACGTCGCGGCCGCGGCGGCCCGACGGCTGCTCCCCGGGTCCAAGCAGGCTCCGGGGTCTCGGAGGGGAGCAGCAGGGACACAGGAAAGGGGATGGGGAAAGCAAAGAGGAAATGAGAAAGGTCCAAGAGACTTTTCGAAGGCATTTTTCATTTACTCCTAAACTTTTCTGGCTTTCGGACTTCTCGAGCTCCCTTTACGCAGCTTCCAAAGTTGGCAAACGCGCGCGGTGCGCGGGGGCGCACGGCCTTACCGGTGCCATGGCGACGGCTCAGCTCCGGGAAGTGATGCCGGACTGCAAGGGAAGAGAGAGACCGCAGGCTCACCAACCGCACTCACGAGCTCCGCGCGCCCCGCAGGGCGCAGAGCGCCCCTCCGCGCGCCCCGCCACGTCGGCGCGAGCCTGGCGTCCCGCTCCCAGCGCGGGAGAGAGCCCCTCCCCGGGCCGGGCGAGCTCTCACCCGGACTGAGGCGCGCAAGCGTGCGAAAGCCCCGGCGAGCGGCGGGCACGGAGCGGCCAGGCGCAGGGAAGGGAACCGATGCTGGCAGAGGAGGCTCCGGGCGGCAGCGCGGACCCTGCGCCAAGCAACGGAAACACCACCCGCCGCGTCCGGCCCCGCCCTGGCCTCAATGCGCCTGCGTGGGACGCCGCTCGGCCATTCCTCGGAGAGCTTGGATGGGCCAGGGCCCCCGCTGCTTCGGCACCGGGAGGGGGCGCAGCTCCTCGAAGTCTCGGCAGACCGCTGTGGGTCCTGCCGCTTGGGAAGGGCGTGGGAAGCTGTCAGGACTCTGAGTTTGGGGTCGCTGGGGCCTCTCCTTCCCTCGGTGGCCGCAGGAACGGGCACCACACCCTGCTACTCAGACATAGCTGGGCGTGGGCGTCTTTTTCAAGGCCAAAGTCATTGGGGCCAAGGACCGCGCGTCTTTTGACCAGGGTATAGAAAAAGCGTGGAGTTGTGATGTCCATTTTCCAAGTTTTGTGGGTTTTTAAATAAGTGTCAATGGTTGCTTCCTAAATAGCTCTCTCTCAAATGTGTAGCCCTTTGGTAGTTTTATATGGCAAATTTCAAAACCTCTGCCTTGGGTCAATATTTTCAAAGCTAGACTAGAGTTTTAATATAACTTAAATTTAAGCCATGCCCTACTTTAGTTCAACATAGAAATAGGTGGGTATGAGAAAGAGAGAAACTACAGGATATTGTACTAGGCTGCTGCAGAAAAAGCAAAGATAAAAAGTGCCTTTCTCAAATTTACTGGTGGTGGGGGGGAACATATGGTGGGGGGGGGACAAGACAAGGCAGAAGTTTCCAACATTAGACACAATAAGATATTGTAGGATGAGAAGACAAAGTGCTGTGGAGAAACAGAATAAGAGAAGAATCCAGTCAGCTTGGGGAAATAAGAGATTTTGTCAAATTAAACGGAGAACTAATGTGGTTTGTATAGAATTTACTTGCTTTCAAACTGGACATCTACATGTAAAACAATGAAACTAGATTACTGTCTAACTCCATACACAAAAGTAAACTTGAAATGCATCAAAGACCTGAATGTAAGTCATGAAACCATAAAACTCTTAGAAGAAAACACAGGCAAAACTCTCTTCAATGTAAATATAAACAATTTCTTCATGAACATATCTCCCCAGACAAGGGAAACAAAAGCAAAAATGAACAAGTGGGACTATATCAAATTAAAAAGCTTCTGTACAGCAAAGGATGCAATCAGTAGAACAAAAAGGCATCCTACAGTATGGAAGAATATATTCATAAATGACACATCCAATAAGGGATTGACATCTAAAATACACAAAGAAACAAACAAACAACAAGCAAATAATCCAATTAAAAAATGGGTGGAGGATATGAACAGACACCTCTCCAAAGAAGAAATTCAGATGGCCAACAGACACATGAAAAGATGCTCCACATCGCTAATCATCAGAGAAATGCAAATTAAAACCACATTGAGATATCACCTCACACCAGTTAGGATGACCAACATCCAAAAGACAACAACAAATCTTGGCAAGGATGTGGAGAAAGGGGAACCCTCCTACACTGCTGGTGGGAATGTAAATTAGTTCAACCATTGTGGAAAGCAGTATGAATGTTCCTCAAAAAACTAAAAATAGAAATACCCTTTGACCCAAGAATTCCACTCCTAGGAATTTACTCTAAGAATGCAGTAGCCCAGTTTCAAAAAGACATACGCACCCCTATGTTTATCACAGCACTATTTACAATAGCCAAGAAATGGGAGCAACCTAAGTGTCCATCAGTAGATGAATGGATAAAGAAGATGTGGTACATATACACAATGGAATATTATTCATCCATAAGAAGAAAACAAATCCTACCATTTGCAACAACATGGATGGAGCTAGAGGGTATTATGCTCGGTGAAATAAGCCAGGTGGAGAAAGACAAGTATCAAATGATTTCACTCTTCTGTGGAGTGTAAGAACAAAGCAAAAACTGAAGGAACAAAACAGCAGCAGACTCACAGAACCCAAGAATGGACTAACAGACTAACAGTTACCAAGGGGAAGGGACTGGGGAGGATGGGTGGGGAGGGAGGGGTAAGGGGAAAAGGGGGCATTATGATTAGCACACATAATGTTGGCAGGGAGCACAGGGAAGGCAGTGAAGCACAGAAAAGACAAGTAGGGATTCTACAGCATCTTACTAAGCTGATGGACAGTGACTAATGGGATATGTTGTGGGAATTTGATAGTGGGGGGAATCTAGTAACCACAGTGTGGCTCATGTAATTATATATTAATGATACCAAAAAATAATAATAAATAAATTAAAAGAATTTACTTTCACATGTGAGTCAAGCGCTTAACCAGGCCCTGACAAAGTCACAGCAGAGCTGTTTACTAGAAGGGAGGCAAAATTGTAAAGTATGTGGAGCTTGCCATGTAACATGCATCCTCCCCTTTCAGCTTGCCTTTCCTCTTCCCTAAGGGCCTCTTCTCAACCAGCGCAGCATCTCTACATGGTCTCAGGTACCCAGCACCTCTCCCAAAACATTCTTGATAGGCCCATATATCTGAAAGCATCACTTTCCTCTGCATCTTTCTCTCCTCGCTGAAGCTTTTCACTTTGTCTCTGCCCTTCACCAAGAGCAGCCTCTTTACTCTGGTCTACAGCATTCCATCCCACAAACATCCACTTGAACTCTGTTTCCTCATTGTCTCTCACTTGCTACTCTGAGAGTAATAGAATTAGACCAAAACTCAAAGATTTTTATTTAACAATCTTCCTGGTTTTATACCATAGTGATACCTATCAGGGGTTAATGACTTGCTCTATGTCCTGCAACTAAATTGTGATAAAACCTATAAATTATTAGACCCAGTGCCTTGATATGCCACAGTTGGTATTTCTTTCACTTCTGGTTACATTGACTGATTCAACTCCTACTCTGGACCTAAGGCCATATAGAGAGACCATGCTGAGAATGCACATTTCTAGGCACTGGAGAAAGGCTAGCACAGTAAATGAAATAAAGTAGGTCATACATTCTGGTAGAAGAGACAGACAATAAACAAATACCTATTGTGTCCAGTATGATGTGTGCTATAAAGAAAAGAAAGCAGGGCTAGGGAATGGGGGTGAGGGCAATATTATCTTGGGAAGGTGGTCTGAAGGCATTTCTGAGAAGACTTGAGGAGAAACCTGAATTATCATTTAATTGTATTTGACAACTGTTTACTGAGCCCCTGTAGAGAAGACATACACAGGAGTTTACACTTTAATATTACAGATAAAGCATGAAAATAAAAATTAACAGGACTGTAACTCATGAAAGAAATGCATATAATGAAATCAAAATGCAATTGTTTCAGAGGTGGCACAACTATTATTTTGTCCAGGGATTTAAAAAATCTCTTGATGTAACATTTGAATTGGTCTTTGAGGGAGCATATTTTATCAGGCAATGAAGAGGTGAAAGGGTGATCTGGTTAAGTGAACAGAAAAGCCAGAGAAGGAAAGTGCCTTTCTGTGTGTGTGAACTGAGCTTTCTAAAAAGGCTGGAGTGGAAACATGTGAAGAGAAACTGCCACCTAAAGATTCATCTTTGAACAGTATATTTAACTGATGGACATTCTTACTCAGTGTGTTGTCTTTATGTTGCATTAACTTTAAATATTGCAAGATAATTTTGGTTTGTTTGTTGTACTGTTGTTGAGTAAAAACGACAGGTTTCAGCTATTTTCTGATGAGATTATCAGGTTGCATTCCTACCGAAAATGTTCTTCTCACTGGGGAAATGCCAAATGTCAGATAACTAATTGATAAACGCACTTTGGAAACTCATTTTATTTGTAAACTCAGGATTTTCCTGATATCACTCTTTCCCTAAATTATTTGGATCATTCAGGAACTAGGCAATCTATTCTAAAGTTGCTAAGCTTCTTTGTGTTGCAGTTTCTACATCTCTCAACTCTAATACTTTGATCATACATTCATTGACCTACTGTTTCCCTTAATTATATGGATGAAGAAAGAAAAAAATGGCTAAAAGGCTTTGTATAAGTAGGTACAAGACCATTTTTTCCAAATTTTCGAAGAGTCTTATTTTTTAGAAGACTATAAAATTTGCAACTAGTCTTTTTTTTTTAAATTGAACCATAGTTGATGGTCATATACAATCTTACATTGATTTCAAGTATACAACACTGTGGTTCAATAGTTACCCATATTATTAAATCCTCAGCCCTACTAGTGCAGTTACAGTCTGTCAATGTAGAAAGATACTACAGATTCACTGGCTATATTCTCCATGCTGTACTACCATACCTGTGACCAAATATATTTTGATTGAGAATTTTTGTGCCCTTTTATCCCCTTCACCCTCCCCACCCACCCCTCCCCCATGGTAACCACCAGTCACTCTTAGTGTTTAGGAGTCTACTGCTATTTTGTTCATTTTGTTTATATATTCCACAAATAAGTGAAATCATATGGTATTTGTCTTTCTCCACCTATTTTATTTCACTTAGCCTAATACCCACTAGGTCCTGCCACAGAAATGGCAGGATTTCTTTCTTTTTATGGTTGAATAATATTCCATTGTGTATATGTACCACATCTTCTTTATCCATTCATCTGTTGATGATACCTTGGTTGTTTCCATATTTGGCTATTGTAAGCAATGTGGCAGTAAACATGGGTGTATACATCTTTTCAAATCAAAGAGATTTTGTCTTCAGGTAAATTCCTAGAAGTGGAATTACTGGTTCATATGGTATTTCTATTTTTATTCTTTGAGGAACCTCCATACTTCTTTTACAAAGTGGTTTCACCAATTTACAGTCCCACCAAGAATGTAGGAGGGCTCCTTCTTCTCCACATTCTTGCCAACACTTGTTATTTCTTATCTTTTGGATAGTGGCCATTCTGACTGGTGTAATGTGATATCTCATTGTGTTTTTGTTCTGCATTACCCTGATGAGTAGAGATGTGGAGCATCTTTCCATGTGCCTGTTGGCCATCTGTATTTCTTCTTTGGAAAAATGTCTACTCAAGTCCACTGTCCATTTTTTAATCAGGTTATTTATTTTGGTGTTGAGGCACATGAGTACTTTATGTACTTTTGTATGTTAACCCCTTTTCAGGTAAATCGTTTATGAATATATTCTCCCATACTAGAGGTTGCCTTTTTGTTCTGTTGATGGTGTCATTTACTATATAGAAGCTTTTTAGTTTGATGTAGTCCCACTTGATCATTTTTTATTTTGTTTCTTTGTCCAGGGAATTGTGTCCAGGAAAAAATTGCTCATAAAAAATTGAACAAAAAGTTGTTCAAGAGATATTTGCCTGTGTTTTCTTCTAAGAGTTTTATCATTTTGTGTCTTACATTCAGGTCTTTGATCCATTTTGAGTTTACCTTTGTGTGTGGAGTTAGACAGTAATCTAGTTTAATTCTCCTGCATGTAGCTGCCCAGCTTTCCCAAAACCAGTTATTGAAGATAATTGTCTTTTTCCCATTGCATATTCATTCATCCTTTATCATACATTAATTGCCCATATATGTGTGGATTTATATCTGGGCTCTCTATTCTTCTTGTGCCAATACCATACTGTTTGGATGACTATAGTTTTGTAGAAGAGCTTGAAGTCAGGGAGCTTAATACCCCCCAGCTTTGTTCTTCTTTCTCAGGATTGCTTTAGCTACTTGGGGCCTTTTGTGGTTCCGTATGATTTTAGGATTATTTGCTGTAGTTCACTGAAAAATGTCATTGCTATTTTGATAGGGATTGCATTGAATCTGTAAATCCCTTTGTGCAGGATGGCCATTTTGACAATATTAATTCTTCCTATCCATGAGCATGGGATAGATTTCCATTTATTTGTGTCTTAATTTCTCTCACCAGTGTCTTATAGTTTTCAGAATACAGGTCTTTCACCTCCTGTTTACATTTATTCCTAGGTATTTTATTCTTTTTGATGCAATTGTGAATGGAATTGTTTTCCTGATTTCTCTTTCTGCTAGTTCATTGTTAGTATATAAGAACACAACAGATTTCTGTGTATTAATTTTATATCCTGCAACTTTACTGAATTAAGTTATTAGTTTTAATAGCTTTTTGGTGGGGTCTTTAGGGATTTTTATGTACAATATCACATCATCTGCAAATAGTGACAGTTTAACTTCTTCCTTACCAACCTGGATGCCTTTAATCTCTTAATCTTGTCTGATTGCCATGGCTAGGACCTCCATTATATGTTGAATAAAAGTGGTGAGAGTGGACATCCTTGTTTTATTCCTGACCTTAGAGGAAAAGCTTTCAGCTTTTCACCATTGAGTATGATGTTAGCTGTGGGTTTGTCATATTGGTCTTTATTATGTTGAGGTATGTTTCCTGCATACCCATTTTGTTGGGAGTTTCTATCATGAATGGATGTGGAATTTTGTCAAATGCTTTTTTAGCATCTTTTGAGATGATTATATGGTTTTTATCCTTTTTTATCCTTTATTGTGATATATCACATTGATTGTTTTACAAATATTGTACCATCCTTACGTTCCTGGAATAAATCCCACTTGGTCATAATGGATGATCTTTTTGATGTATTTTTGTTTGTTTGTTTGCTAATATTTTGTTGCAAATTTTTGCATCTATATTCATCAGGAATATTGGTCTATAATTTTCTTTTTTTAATGTCTTTGGTTTTGGTATCAGAGTGATGTTGGCCTCAGTGAGTTTCGCTAGTCTATTTTTAAATCAGTTTTGTTTAATAAATAAAGTTACTACAAATTATGATTACTTAAGAAGAAGGAAAGTGAATTGCAAGAGGCAGAGGAAACAAGGGAATGCCTGATGAGTAAGGTAGAGGATAGATACAAAGGGAAAGCTGAGGGCAAGAGCTGGAAGGAACACACTCTCTGAAGTTAGCGAGCACTGGGTTCAAATCCCCACTCTGCTGCATACCAGGTGTGTGATTTCTCTGTTCCTCAGCTTCTTTCCTAGAGTGCTGGTTAGGATTAAGTAAGATAATTTGTGAAAATGTCTAATAGTTGTAGAAAGATCAGTCATATTCCTTCCTGGTTCTTCCTCCTTCTAAAAACTTCCACTACCATCCATGGGTCCTAGTCTGATGATTCAGCCCCTACTCTCACACTGGAAACAAAACTAGCCTCGTAGAGCCCCACTGCTCTCCTGCAGCAGAACCTGTCCTGTCACCAGCCAATCTCTCAGCCTGTCAGGCCCCAACTTTTCAGGGCCCAATGGATACATCCTGGTGCCATTCCCCTTCTGCCTCCTGTTCTTCCTCAGCCAGTCTTCTATCAGTAGCCCATATCAATATAGAGCTAAACTAGTAGACCCCCACCCTCTATACTCCTTTCCATACGTAGGCCCCTGTGGTCTCCATCTGATGGTGCCAAAGACTCTTGAAACACCACTTGGAATGTATGTCAAGCCACCTACCTGGCCTCACATCATCCATCCCTGACTGTCCCTGGGTGAGAAGTAGAGGAGAGGTTGCATTGCTCTGAAAGTTCAGCCCCATCGGTTTTCACCATCACTTGTACCACCCAGCAGCGACACTGGAATGGAGCCAGTATTCTAATGGCTCCCCACCCTTGCCCTTTAGATTAAAGTGGTTATTATGTCCTTCAGGAAAACAGGTCCAGATTTACTTTCAGAACCTCATCCTGAGCCAATGGTACTAAATTATTAAAAGACTCTTTAATCTCCTCTTATTGAGATCAGTGTGCTTGCCAGAGACTCCTCAGGAGATATTTAACTCTAGATGTCTTTCCATTATTTTTATTCAAAACAATATTTATATTTATCCAGTAAAGTGTAAATCAACTTCCCTAGTGAGACTAGAATGTAGGTCTTGGGTAAATAATTAGGGAAAAACAAACTCTGATAGGCATCTTTCAGGCATAATGTTTAGAACATTGATTAAGTTCTTCAAAGCTATTAGTAAGAAGAAGCAATAAAAAATAGCCTACTGATAAAACAAGCATCCTGTCTCTCTTATTTATTGCGGAATCTCTAGCACCTAGCACAGTGCTCAACACTTAGTAGCTGCCCATTGAATGTTTTGAAAGTGAATGGGTGAATGAATGCATCCTGGTGTGGGGCTTTTATTTTTAACAACAGTTGCTGATACCTAGAAACCATTGATAATCAGAATGATGAGGAAGATATGACAAAGAATGAAAAGGAAACCTTCTAAGAGAATTTTGCCCAAGGAACAGATGTATTCTCAGACAGGGATTCTGACTTCTAGAGATGACTTATCCCTGAAAGGGTGAAGTTCTGATTTATGATCTTACTAGTGTGTGACATTGGACAATGATTTGATTTTTCCTAATTTGGGGTAGTGGTTAGGATTAGATGAGCTCACTTGTTTAATGCCTAAAAATAACAGGAGAACTGGTTTCAATTTCTCCTCCCTCTTTCTTCTTCCAAAATCTTTCACCACTAAAACCTCACTCTCAGATGTTTCAGTCCCTACCTATCCCACTCAAAGACCCAGATTGAGTCCCTATGATCCACAGTTGTACTGCAGGAGGCCTTACCTATGAACAGACAGCTTCTTGGCACTCGCCCCCACCAGCCCCTCTGACTCCTGTGGCCAGTTCATGGATGTCTCAACATTGGTTTCTCTATCTGGGATTTTTCTTCACTCATTTAACTAATATATGGTGTCAGACCCTGTCATAGTCACTGAAGCTGTTACCAGGCCATGGCTGGGTTATGAAAACAAGATCGGCAGCTTGTCGCCCCAAAGGCCAAAACTAGAGACTAGTGGTGGTGAAAAGGAAAGGTTGCTTTATTCAGGAAGCCCAGCAGCCTGGGAAGATGATAGACAGGCATTTCTGAAGCGCCATTCAGAGCGAGAATGTTTTAAAGGGGCACTTCCTGGAGACAGGAGGGGCTGCAGTTAATCAGGGGCCTGCAGGCCGACTAGCTGGCAACGGAGGCTGTATGCTTAGAACTTCCAGATAGAATGTTCTTGTCTGTGGTTTTCAGCAGCTCCACGTGAAATTCCTGAAACTCAGAAAGGTCTGGTTAAAGGGCAACATGGAGGGAACTTCTTAGCTTGTTTCAAAATGGTGTGAGACTTTGTTAGACCCTCTAACAGACACACTGATTTTTTTTAAAAAAGATACGTACAGTCTGTTCAATTAGAGCATCCAGTCCAACAGGTTAAATCCAACACAGCCGAATTCTATAAACTTCAGGGTAAAGGTAAGGGAGTAGGAAGTGGGCTTCTACAAGAAAGTCTCTACACTAATTACACTAAATTACACTAAAATAATGCAAAAGAGACACCATCAGCAAAACACACCAGGACACATCTATTTGGGAGATGTGGTTTCTCAAATCTCCCCAGTCCTTATGGCAGACATGCTTGGCTTAGTGGGGATGGCATTTTGTCTATTTAAGGTGAGATCTTGCCAGATTGATCCAACCATATCATTGTGAAATGACAGCACATTACGTTTTCCCTTCATGAACCACGTGGATCTAACTTTTAAGTTATGGATGTTTCTTTTTTCTGCCACCATCACGAGCCTGTTCCTTTGTCCACAATTTTCCTATAAGATGCACAGTTGCTTTGAACTTATAATCAATGTTTAGGATCTGAGAGGAACTGAATAGTGCAGATGTAGTCCATCCCTGATGAAGTTACCCTCTCCTAAATCAAAATCTCCTTTGGTTCTGCCTGGTGGAGCCAAATCTCATGCCCTCCCTAGTTTTAAGGTTCTTGGGAATCGAGTTCTAGCTTCAACTTTATAGAGGTAGGATCCTTCATTCCCACGTTGTCAGAAAAACAAACAAACAAAAGAAACAGAAATCCCAATAAAGGGAAAGTATGACTGATGACATGCTCGTGGCTCTCTCTCATTTTCCTCTCTCATGGACCAGCGTCATCCTTGCAGCAAGAGCAAGGTGACAATCATCTCAGGCTCACATTTTTCCAGCTTTACAGAAGCATTCTTCTCAAGTTTGACTTGGAAAAATCTGATTGGACCAGCAAGGTCATAGACCTGTCACAGCCCCCTCTGTAACCACAAGATCTGGTGCAGAATTTCATAGATGAGATTATGTTTGTAAATCAGGGTTTGTCAGTGTGGGTAAAATTGCAGTACTTCCAGAATCTCTCACCTCACTTTACTTCATCTGCATATCAATAGGTGTTTCCAAGGGGTGGAAAGTTTAGTCCATCTACATATCAATAAGTAATTACAAGGGCGTGTGAGGGCTTATCTGGAACTGAGAGGTTGGGTGGAGCTCTCTTCTGCTGCAGTGGGGTCAAGAGAGAGAGAGGGGATGACTGCTTGTAAGAAATAAACGGGGTTCTCCCAGTTTATTTCTCCCCTTGACTGATTTCGGTTTCAAAGGTATTTTGCCCCGGATTTTCCCCCAGAGTTACACTCAGCCATGGCACTACTGACATTTTGGGCTGACTATTATTTGTTAGTGGAGTATGGCAGAGGGGATGCTGTCCTGGCACTGTAGGATGTTTCATGGCATCTCTAGCCTCTACCCACTATTTCTCAGTAGCACCCCCTCCATTCCCATTGTGTCTAACAAACTGGTCTCCCAACATTGCCAGATGTCCCCTGCAGAGCAAAATTGTCCCAGTTGAGAACACTAATCTGTAGAAGAGAATCTTTGCTGAGACACAGTTCCATGTTCCATTCATTACTGTGTTACCATCCTGCAGCAGTCCTGGCCATATCAAAGGACACTTCTCAATCGCCACATGAGCTCTAGACTCATATCTTTTTACCTGTCTGCTACTCATGTCTCAACCAGGACCTCCCATAGCTAACTCAAAACCAACGTGCCCAAACCTAACTTACCATTTTTCCTCCAAGACCAGCTTTTTCTTTCACATTCCCTGTTCTGGCTGAAGACATCACTGTTTATCAGTCACTAATGCTGAATCCTGACAGTACTTTTGGATCCTTTATCTTCCCTCACCAACCCCTTTCACCCGACATTGAAGGTGGTAGGTTCTAACACCTCTCCTTATCTTATGTCGGCTCCCTCCTACCCATTTGTTATTACAATAATCTTTTACTAGCCTTTTAATTTCTCCTCTAACGTACCTTCTTAATGCCAATCTGATTGTGTTTCTCCATGCTTAAAATCAGTAGATTTTAAGCAGATCCAAATTGCCTATGGAAAATTTAGCAAGGTATGCAAAGACCTTCCTGAACTTTTCCTCTAACTTTATTTATTCCCACCCTCTGCTTTCTTGCTAACAAACTACTATTACATTTGTTATCTCCCATGCCTGTTTCAATCACCCTCCTCTACATTCTGTTAGTTCACCTGGGGAACTCCTATTCATTCTTTAAGACCCATTGCAAGCATCTTTTCTCTGAATTTTTTTCTCTTAAGTCTCCTCCTTGACCGTATGTCCCAACATCTTTACTGCAACCTCATGAGAGACTCGGAGTCACCTCTACCCAGCTAACAGTTCTCAACTCTTGACCCCCAGAAATTATTAGATAAAAGAATTTTTGCTGTTTTAAGCCACCAAGTTTTGGGATTATTTTTTACAGAATAGATAACTAATTCAAATAGTTTACTTACAGAGATTAACATGAATGACACTCTAGACCCAAGTTCCAATTTCAGGGTCCTCGGCCTTCCTACTTCAAGCTTCACCTAGGTTTTGAACAATACCCATGACCTGTCTTACTTACCCAGTTTCATTTTGAAACTTGGTAAACGCCACTGTTAAAGAATGTTATGAGTGAATTAGCTGCTCAGTGTTCATACAGTATCAAGCAAAGAGTTCAAAGTTCTATTATTTAATATGGCTTTAAAAACTGAGAACTGGAATCAAGGGAGCATGAAGACACTCTCTCCTTTGACATTCAGATTTCCATCTTTCCAAGAGTCAGAGTCTATGGGATACATAGAATCTAATTCTAATTTTTTTGATAATCAATTAGGAATATAATTTTGATTTCATAAAGAAAAATCTCTACCACACAAAAAGTTCTAAACCTTTATCACAGTTTACTTATTTTAAAAATTTGTGTGTAGGAACAACTGAAATGTCCATAACAATGAGAATACATAAATAAAATGCTGTTTATTCATAAAATGGAGTGGTATCCAGCAATAAAAAAGAACACAACATTGAATAATCTCAAAAACATGCTGAACAAAAGAAGCAAGACACAAAGATACATTCTAATTTCATTTATATTACGTTCAAGGAACATGAAAACCAAGTGGTAATAGAAATCAAGAGCAGTGTTCTATAGGGGTAAAGTTGATAAAAAGAGGAACAAGAGAACTTTCTGGGAGTGACATAAAGATTCTTTATCTTGGTTTGAGTGATAACTGCATGTTCACATAAATGTATCAAAACTCAGGATTTAGGATTTACTTACATTCGTTTCACTGTATGTAAATTTTACCTCCTAAAAACGACAACATAAAAAAATGTGCATAACACTAATCAAATCATGTTTCCTGTTGGAGGGAAAACCTTTTAGAAGGTTTAAACAGGGGATTCAAAACATCGAACAGAAAGAGCTTTCGCATCATACACGCGGAACAAAGTACATATTTACAAATATTTTTTAAAACTACCATGGAGAAAAGTACACCTCAGCCGCCTGAGCTACTTGAGCCAGTACAAATACTTATTGATAGCACAAGCTCTGCGCTCTCTCAACGTGGACTCGAGTAGGAAAATCCACATTCGGCCCCCCCCTTCTGAGCCAGCTCTGCTCCGCCAACGCCGGCACCGGCAGGGGAGCGGGAAGGCCTCGGGGCGGGCGTGACTCAGCACCCAGGAATCCAGCCGCGCGGCGGAGGCGGAGGTTTTGGCAAGGAGAGGAGACTGAAAGGGGGAGAGCAGATTGACAAGGTCCTTACGCTTAAGAGGGCTGCCCAAGGGGCACATGGGAGATGCTTTTAGAACCGAAAGGAGGCGGTTGGCCTTCTTGGTCCAGATGGGGGAAGGCCGGGCCTCGCTGAGAACACAGGGGAACGCAATTAGGAGAAAGGAAAGTGGGGGGAAAGCATTTTGTAAAGAATGAGCGCTTCTACCAATTAAATGTAGACAGCACATTCTTCGCTCGGTCTCCCGGGAACCCTCTCGCACTCTGCTGATAAACAAGATTTATGATTCACTAGATGATCGGAACAGGCTTTATAGGGTCTTCACTATTTTTCTGCCAACACACACAACGCAAATGCGCCTTATTTTCTAGGGTCAGTTCCACCACCCTGGTCCATCAGCAGTCCCCCGCCTCCAGCGCTGCCAGCTCCCCTCAGGCTGTAACTTGGATGTCGCTGCCTTCCGAAGCCATTCCTAACCTAGGCTCCCGATCTGGGTTAGGGGCCTTCCCGTGGGTTTCCCAGCACGGAGCACCTTCCTCTGTGGAAAGCCTTGCCACGTGTATTGTGGCTGCCTATTGATTTTCTTTTTAACTATGAAATATCTCAAACTATGGAAAGGTAAAAAGGACACTTTGTTACAGATTAAAGCTTGTTACAATGCATATTTTGTTAATTAAAAATTCAAAATGTTATGGGCACAGAATAGTATTGCCATTGCTGCTCCCTCCTATGTATCCTGGTTTTATGTATCTAATCAAAATGTATAGTATTGCTTAGTGCTTTCAATTTAATATAATTAGTAATGTATTATACATACCCTTTAGCAATTCTTTCACTCTACATTGTGTTTTGACATCACATTAATGAAGAAATTACGACCACAAAGAACAAATCATTAAACACTACTCTGTTTGACTATATTAAAATTAAAAACTGTTAATATTACAGAAATGAAGTTAGAATACAAGCTGTCGACTGTGATTACTTCTTTAAAAAATACATTATTCAAAGATATTCATGTTCATAATTTTAAAAGTCAAGTTTTCAATATATTTACAATAAAAATTCTCTTGCCTTACTCATTTCCAATTAATTTCCATTCTCCAGAAGTAGATTTTCTCAACTTTCTAAACTATTTTTTTTTGGGAATAGGTCTCCATTTTTTTAAATTACATGCTTTTTTAAAGGATACTATCTATTGACTCCATACCATGGAAGATAACGACTTTTGAGCTTTCTTCACACACACACACACACACACACACTCTTGCTCCATCATTTCAATAGTTTTAATTTCTGGCTATATTCTTAACTAATATTAAGTGCTTACTATCCTTATTATGTAAATATAATTCACAGAAGAGCCATGTTAATGTCTTCTGATTTCACTTTTTTTCATAAATTTTTGTTTTCCATATTGTTCCCACTACCCTCTTTGGTTTCATTGCCTGTGTGCCTACAACTTACTTATCTCTAAACTCTCCCATAAAAGAGAAATTTCTTAAATACTTTCAAACTCACCAGGAACACACACACACACAGGCATGCACACGCATCCACACACAACCACTTATGTATGCATGTACTTTCCTGACCTCCCTTCTGGAGCACTCTCTCCTCCCTGTCTGGTCCAGTTGTTTTTTATCTGCTGCCAGCTCTCTACTTGAGACTTCCCCTCACTGTTAATCCTGAGCGTAGAGTGACCAACTCGTTCTGGCTTGCTAGGAAGTGGCCCAGTTTTAAAACTGCCAAGTCCCTCAGGGCCGGCAAACTGGAATGATTGGTCAATCTACCTGTCCCTTTGCTTCATTCCTAGTTTAGGCCCTGTTTCCTGGACCACCGTGTCTTCTTGGTTTATTTCCTTATTTTATGGAACCCATTCTCCAGTATTTTCCTGAAAAGGAGGCAAAATTTTTTTAAACTTGCATGTCTGACATGTTTTTCATCTGCCTTCAACTTGTTAGAAAAATTGACACAGAAGAGAAATCAAGATATGAAGTAATTTTCTATTTGAACTTTGAAAGGATTGCTCCACTGACTTCTAGCTTTCCCTGTGGCAGGGAGGAAATCTGGTGCTTTTCCGATTCTGGATCTTTTTTATGCTTTTAATTTCTGGGAGTTTGTAGAATCTTTTCTTTTATCTCCAAGGTTCTGAAATTTCGCAATGGCAGGCCTTAGTGTGAGTTGTCTTTGCCCGCATGCATTGAATAGGACACCAAGTGAGCTCCCTCAGTCTATAAACGCATGTCCTTCTCCTCAGGGAAATCTTCATGATTATTTCTTAAAACATATCTAACCCTATTTTTTTGTACTCTCTCTTTCTGGAGCTCATGCTCTTTCAGGTGTTCGCCTCCTGAACTCTTTTTCCTTTCCGCCACCATTTTCATTTATTTTTAGTTGCCTCTCTGGAAGATTTCCTCTAATTTATCTTCTTTCTTCTGAAAATTTCTATTATATTTAATGTCAAAGAGCAATTTTTTGATCTCTGAAAGGTTCATTACAGCCTTCTCTCACTGTTTCCCAAATGCTGTCTCTCTTCTTACCACATGAGAATATTAACTATAGGGCTTGTTTGTTTGTATTTAAGGTTTCTTCTACTTCATATAGAGTTTTTATTTTCTCCAAGTGTTTGTTTGATTTGGTTCTATCTATCATGGCAAAGGATTTCCTTAAATGTTGAGTAATCCTAGGCTATCTGCTCCTATTTAAAAATAAAACAATAAAAAAACCAGACTGGTGCACATCATGCAGAGTGAGCTGGCTGGGTTATTTTGCTTATTGTTTGTTTTTGTTTTTGTTTTTAGATAGTTTCCCATAGAGGACTCGACCACATTCTCACCCGGAAAGAAAAAGTTTGGCTGCCAACTCATTTTTTTTTTACAGACCTTCAGTTAATCCCTCCATTGTCAGGATCACCTGCATCCCTAGTCTTTCTAAATACCTCTGAGATCCTATAGTTCAAATCGACCTTCTTAGCTGTCCTTACTGCTGGCTTTGCTTTCAGTAGTAAAATCAGTTTTACCTCTAGTCCATCTAGTTTTCTAGTTTCTGACAATCCTTTGCTGCCAGATGAAAAAGTATTTCATCTTTTGCCTTTATAGGTTTGTGCCTCTTTTTAAAAGGCTTTTATTGTCACTTCTATGAATTTTGGGAGGGAAGGTGAGTAAACATTTAACTAGAAGTCTTGAAATTGCCTCTTTCTTTTACATGTGTGTTGCCTGTTTGCTCTGGACAGAGCAGAAGGTAAGGAGTGCACCTTGTTCAGCATTGCTGTCTAGTGTCTGGCATATTACCTGGCAGACTAGATTTCAATGAGTAAGTAAGGCTTTATTGAATGAATACACATGTAGCATAATTTTAAAAATATTAACCAATGTTTTGCTTTGTTTTTCTCTAGTATTTTATTTTCCTATTTTCAGCCAGGTTAAACTACTATTATTGCTCCAGAGAATGCATCAGACAACAGAAAGCAATTATTCCTGGATTCTTTAGGAAAATTGAAAGGACTCATGGCATAAACAAGATATTGGGTCAAGACCTTGTGAAGCATACCTCTATCTCTCCCCTAGAACTGGAAGATTAATTCCAAAAGAGAGTGAGAGTTTAGCTCCAGGCAAACAGCAAAGCCCTAAAGAAAAAATAGATAGTGTGTCTAAACAGCCGGACCATTTTTCTGCTAGATTGGCTCAGGAGCACTAGAAAGTTTCCTTTGTATTCAGGAATGAAAATAAGGCCAACAGAGAAAGCCAGTGGACATAAAGGGGCATGTAAGTAGGAATGAAGGTCGAGACATGCCATAATGGAGCACTGCCTGGAGAGACAGGATGCTGCCCATGTCAGTGGTTATTATGGACAGATGACAGTGAGCATTAGATCTCTGCCTAACCTTCATGCTCTGCCACTGTGTAAGGCCTTTGTTACTTAAACACAATCCCCGGGAGATCCCCAAGTTTACTGAGATTAAGTTTCTGACACCTAAATAAAATGAGACTTCACTACTGAAATTAACTTTTGTTATAAAAACAAATTTATAATATTTTCCCATTATCTCTATTGGTTAGTTGAAATTCATGTATAAATACACAAATATGGTGATTATGACCACCAGATATTCACTTAAAATTCATTAAAATTTCATAAGATATATGCTAATATACCAACATGCTAATTTACAGTTCATAAAGTAAGCAGGTGGATCGTAAAGTGAGTAGACTACGTGGCTAAACTGTTTATATTACTTGTTAATCTTAACAGAATAAATAAGGAAGTAGAGACACATTTTCAGGAATGTACGTCAGGACCTCTACTTTGAGCTGAGAAGGCCAGTGTTCTCACTGAGAATAACTAGAAAATCTAGATAAAATACACAAAACAGTATCTGTCTGAAGGCATTAAAGAAATTGCATAGAAATGTATTCTTGAATCCACGTCGTCCAATAATATTTGTCTGGAAGTAGGAAAGACTGAAAAGAAATGTGTCTAATTGTCAGTAGACTAAAAATAGAAAATAAGAACAAGTACATGAAATTTGACCAAGTTACTTTTGTAACCCTTTGCCTGGACCTTCTCCAGTAATTATAATTACTAACTGTGAATTTTTAGCTGCAGAACTACAGTTATTTCATTTATCCCACCTGTGGGTAGATGACTCTGACAGAAAATTCCACCACATGCAACAGGTCTCTACTTTTTCCAGCAGTATGCCCTGAATAAACCAAGTCTTCATTCTCCAATACACACTATTCTTGTTGACAGACATTCATACCTGGTTTTCCATCTCATTGGGTAAACATTTAAGAAATGTATTTGAAGGGACAGTCAACTCCACAGCAGAAAATTTCTCTCTGCCTTCCACACTCTCTTTCCCAACAATGTCTTTTTACTACCAGAAAAACCAATCATTAGATTTAATTCCTCTGAGTCTATTCTAAGAGAAATAAAACATTTGTCCTCATTCTTACCTTAGCATGAATTAATGTAATGACTCAAACTCATGGGCAGCTAGCTGTAATAAGGGACATACAGAAGTCGGAGTTTTGACTGGGAGGCAGTAAGCACAAGTCATAACAAATTTTGAACATTAACTGCAAGGTTGTTATTTTCTTAATCAGAACAAAATGAAGATAATGATGTAATCTCTCTGATAGTCTTGTGAAGATTGGCTGAGAAAATAATGAGCACAAATATGCTTAGGATAATATTAAGTACACAATAGGTGCTTAATAAATGCTGGCCTGCATAATTAATTATGATGACTTTGGCAATAATGGGGTAATTACAGGACTCAAATATATTTTAAAAGAACTGGCAAGATGGTTATGGTAGTAGATCTGACTTAAGTTTAATAAAAGAATAAAATTAACCCCTCAACTCACAGAGCTAGATTTCACTGTCCAACATCATTTTTGCTGCTTTGGATGAGGCGCATGAGGCTGGGAAGCATTCTGTGATCTAATTGTTCAGCCTACAGGCCTAAATTTCTTTCAAAAAATAGATAGGAATCTAGATTTATGAATCTATTGATCTAAGAAATGTTGTGGTATTCGAATATCAAGGGTATAGTTAAAATCTCTTTCCATTTATTAAGTGACCCAATAGCTCCTCATATGTCTATTTCCTGTGAACAAAGGAATCACAAATGTAATGTCCACCCACACAGGATTAGGTGCTCTGTTGCTTTTCCCATATGAAAATTGTCTTCCTAACAGTATCTGCAGGACATGCCCATTGTTATTTTTTCCAGCATTTGACTGTATATACAACTCCTGCACTTTGTCATGGAGTTCCTTTTGTGACCAGAAGCGAAAGTTTCCAGGCTCGTTAAGAGGTTTCATAGGTGCCATTTGGCTACAGATAAAAAATTAAGTCAGTTTCTCCAGGGATACAAGAACTCAGGTGTTTGCTCATTAGTGCCATGGTGTATCCAACCTGGCTTCTTAACGATTCCCCTGGGCTAGTTTTCTGGTTAGTTTTATGGATGATACAATATTTACTTAGTCACGTGAACAGTATGTATGTCTATGAATTAGTATGACTGGAGAGAGTGATCCAACAAGGCATCAGTAGGATACCCTGCAGGGTGACAGGCCTGGCTGGAGTCCTTGGTTAGTCACTGATCATTGGTTAGTGGTCATATCACCAGCCATTTGACCTTGAGCAAGTCATTCACAGACACCTTGCTTTTTCTCACAGGATAAGCAATATTGTTAATGTGAAGGGTTTCTAAATTCCTTTTCTCACCCTGATATTCTACTAGTCTCACCTATGGAGGAAGAAACTGAAGCTAAATTTTCTTATTCAGAGGTCTCATTTTCACAGGCTAAGATGATAGCTAGCTATATGGAGATAAAAGATTTTAATAAAAGTAAATACACAGACTAGAGGAAATAAAATCTAAGTCAACTCAGTTTCTTACAAATCACTCTAGAGAATGTCCACACAAATACAGTTAACTAATTTTTACAAAGGCACAATGGCAATTCAATGGAGAAAGGACAGTTTTAAAACAGTGCTACAACAATTGGATGTCCATATGCAAAAAAATAAAACTAGACACAGACCTTACATATTTCACAGAAATTAACTCAGAATGGATCACAGGAAGTGGAGAATAACTCCTTACCCCTTAAGGGTGGGCTACACATGGTAACTTCCTTCCACAGAATATAGTACGAAAAGGAGGAAAGAAAGAGTGTGGTGGAGAAACTTGACAAACACTGCCTCAGCTAGGCGGTCACGATCCACGCCAGCAGCTGTGAGTCCTGCGGACAACAGGGACTCTGGAGGCACTCTGCTGAGCACTGTGCTCTACCTCTGTGGCCTTCCTCTAAAGCCCATAAACCCAGTCTGATCACACGGAAAAAACTGACAAGTCCCAGCAGAAAGACTTACAAAAGGCTTGGCCAATAGTTCTCAAAATAGTCAAGGTCATCAAAAACAAGAAGAGTCTAAGAGATGGGCACAACCAACGGAGACATGATGACTAAGTGTGATGTTATATCCTAGATTGAGTCCCAGAACAGAAGAAGGATATTAGTTAAAAACAAATCTGAAAAAGAAAGGACTTTGGTTAATAATAATGTTCAAGTACTAGTTAGTTAATTGTGTCATATATACCATCCTGGTATAAGATGCTAATGATTGGGGAAATTGGGTATGAAGTATATTGAACTCTCCTTACTATCTTTGTAATTCTTCTGTAAATCTTACACTAACTAAAATTAAAAGCTTATTTTTTTAAATCACATGACTTTTTTGTGTATTTCTAGGAAAAATACTCACATCAATAATATTGCTTTTAATTTTTTTCTGTCTCCTTCTTTCATAGTAAATGATATAGCTGCTATGTAATACAATCCAACCCTTTATTATTATTTGGTCCTTTGAGGATCCTTTGATTTTTTGAAATAAGTTGCATCCATAGAATCACATCTTTGAAGATAAAATGCCACCAGCCAAAACTAAGGAAAAAAGCAGCTCACTTTCTATGTGTGAGCATCCCATCAACAAAACAACAGCAAGAACAAAACCATCATATTAATAGTAATAAGTAAACATCCTTAGGAGCCCCACAGGTTTGGGGATGATCACTCTGTAAAACTAAATGATATGGAGTGTATTGAAACAGGCAAAAGTCTGCAGCAGGCTGGATTCTTTATTGCACTGTTAGTTTATCCTAGGTTACTCTTTGATTTGCTGCCTGCTAAAATATTTCCCAGGAACATGATCTGCCACGTGCCCTGCTAACACTAAATATTCAGAAACCTGCATTTTGGTCATAATTTACCCACCAACAACTTGTGTGACACTGGACCTCCACTTTTTGGGTTGAGCTAACCTCTAAGTTCTGTTCCTGTTTTGTGACTGTAGACTTAAGAGTAACTTATTACCACCGGTTGAAACAGAATCATAGACTTGTTTTTCAAGTTACCTGGCATCATTGAGCACAGACTGTGGTCCTGAGGGAAGACAGTGTAGGATGGATACAAAAACACAGCTGAAGTGCAATCTAGAAAGGAGAAGTCTTAGAGTGGATCTGACTCCCAATATTTGAAGAACAGTCATGTAGAAAGGGATAGTAGACATGTTGTGGGAAATCCCAGGGAACAAACTTAGGGCCTACAGAGATGTAGGAATGCACAGTGTAACCTTTGAGGAGTGGTGGCATTAGGTACAGATGACCCCAAGGACAGTGACTCACTGGAGCAGTCTTGACTCCTCATGGCTGAGGAGGTAAATTCCCACTCACCTGCTTGGTTTTTTTTTTTTTTTTAGTTTTTATTAAGGTATGATTGATATACACTCTTATGAAGGTTTCATATGAAAAAACAATGTGGTTACTACATTTACCCATATTATCAAGTCCCCACCCAAACCCCAATGCAGTCACTGTCCATCAGTGCAGCAAGATGCCACAGATTCACCATGTGCCTTCTCTGTGCTACACTGTTCTCCCCATGATCCCCCACTCCACGTGTATAAACATAATACCCCTCAATCCCCTTCTGCTTGGTTTGTTTTTAAAAGTGCCTTGCTTCCCTTCCCCACCTTATCCTTTTTCTGCCAACTGCCCCCCATCCAACCCTGAGTTTCTGATACACAGCCTTGCAATGATTTCTACTAAGAATATTTTGTGTTTGGCAGGTGTTCAGGGCAGAGGAAAAAAAAGGTTGAGAGGCACTAATCTAGATCATGTAAAAGCCCTCTTCAAGGCTTAGAGTCTGTGATTACAACAGAAAGCCTCAGCTCTGCCCAGCTCCACTCCTCAGCAGGCCTCCTGGCACCCTGACAGCCCCTTCTCCTTCCAGTCTCACCATCACATCCCTGTGGAATATCTCCTTTCACAATCCAGGACATCATTTCATAATGAAGGCATTTTCACCATGCTTGGAATTAGCTTTTAGTGGCTTTTTTTTAATGCTTAAAACTCCTCGTACATATTTTAACCCAGCTGCCTAGGAGATCTATGTAAGAGGTCCCCTCTGAATTCACAACTTTTTTTGGTGGGGAAAGACCTGTTTTGCCAAACTGTAACTCTAGAATCTAGGGAAGTTCATTTCTCCCTTCACCTGGAGAACATGAGTATATGGTTTTCTATCCCTTAAATGATGGATTGGTTAAAACCGCAGTGCTTCCTGGAACAATGGCTTTTCCCTGAGGTAATAGTTCTCTTCCAGGTCATCAGTGAAAATGAGAAGAGCACAAATATTCTTGATGGGCAGCCTTCCCGAGGTGTCCTGCCATTTCACATTTTCTCTAACAACTCAGAAAACTAGCATTCAGCAAAGAAAGTGGCTTCACAGAGGAAGCACATAATCTGGAATGCTTCTTTCTAGTTTCCTCCTACTAAGAACAAATCTCAAGAACACAATCTTGCAGTCTAATACAGAAAACAGTCTCATCATAGAACATCAACATCAAAGCCCAGCACTTGCTTAGTTTTGTAGAACAAGTTGAGTATCTGCTTCACGGTTTATCAGTTTTATTGATTACGAACACATATAAGCAACCGCCTAGTTTCTGAGTCATATAATATTTTTTTATTGTTCTTTTCCCAGACACAGAACAAAATCCAGGTAGTAAAATAATGTGCAGAGTGACTAATAACAACCTGAATTATCTCTAAGTAGGTTTCAGACTAAGTATATCAGGGGTTACCGCATCTGACCAGCCACACCAGCCTCTGAGTACTCACTGCCATAGCAGGAGGCTCTTTGTCTATTTCATTCATTCAAGGGGCCCTCTTTTCCTGCAGGAGGACGTTACCCGGAGAATGGAGCACTGCCTCTTTGGTTCTTCCGTTGTACCTAACACTGACCTCTATTGTTGTTCTTATCACATTACATGGAAATCACCTGTTCACGTGTTCACACCAGATTTTGAACTCTTTGAGGATTGGAAGTATGTTTTATACCATCAGAGTTTCAGTGCCTGGAGCAAAATAACTGTTCAATGTGTGTTTGCTGAGTGAATGAGCAAACGATCAGCCATCAGACAGTTAGGCCCAGTCATTAACAAGATGTACTCTGGTGGCAGGTGTCCATGTTTTTCAATTCTGACTCCCTCACTTTTCAACTCTGGGTCATTGCACAATTAACCCATTGGCACCTCTGTTAATCTTAAGTGGAGTTAATAACAGAACTTCCTTTATAGGGTTGTTGAGTTAGTATATACGTAGCACATAGAAAAATGCAGGCACACTAATGTTTAGTACATGTTCACTGTGGTTGCTTATTATTATAGTGTTTGTTATTTCAAGGCAATAAAAATATCCCTATTAAAAGTACTGGAAGAATATCCAACATGAGTTCATGATTCTTTGCACCAGAGGTTTTGATGGTAAGGAGGAAAGCCAGACATGGACCACGTGGAGGGCAGACAACAGAATGATGTTTGAAGTGTTCTGTCATGTGTGAACAAGATGTAGCTAACATCAGGCAAGTATGTGCCAGGCATGTATTAAGTATTTTATCTATATGATCTCTTTTTTAAAGACATTTTTTAAAGCAGTTTTTGGTTCACATCAAAACAGAGGGAAAGAGAGATGTCCCATATATTCCCTGCTCCCACCCATATACTGCCTCCCCATTTATCAAATCCCCCACCAGAGCTCTATGTTTGTTACAGCTGATGAACCTATGCTGATGCATCATAATCACCCAATGTCCGCAGTTTGCATTCTGTGGTTCCGTACACTCTGTGGGTTTGGACAAAAGTATACTGACATGTATTCACCATGGTAGTATCCTACAGAGCAGTTTCACTATCTTAACAATCCGCTGTATATGACCTCTTTTCATTTACAAAACAATTGTGAGAGAGGTACTGTTATTATTCCCATTGCTAAAAAATGTGGAAAATGAGGCTCAGAGAGGTTAAACACTTGCTAATGATTATACACTAACAAGTGAATCCTCTGGCCTCAGAGCCCATGATCTTTCTGTTCCAAGGTGCCTGCCAATGTAACACGAAGAAAGCAGATGTATCACAGGAATCTGATTAAATGCTCCCAGTGGCAACGCCCTACTTACAAGGATATAAGCCAGTGTCAGCAGCCCTCGTCAGTGCTAATGAGGCCCCAAGAACAGTAATATCCAAATGATGGCAGTTCTTAGGCCTCCCCTCCAGCTCTGAATGAAGTCCCCTGTATAAACTTTTGGGAGTTGAAGTATAAAATTTTGTTAAAAAAGTATTTTAATGCAAGTCATTGTTAAATTATTACATAGTCATAATCAAATAAAAATACATAAAAATTTCCCCTAGGAATCCTCAGTCTAAATTATGCTATGCACAAGGACAGAGTATTAAAGGCAACCAGAGAGAGAAAAAAGGTCACCTACAAAGGAAAACTCATCAGGCTATCATCAGACTTCTCAACAGAAACCTTACAGGCCAGAACAGAATGGCAAGATATATTTAATGCAATGAAACAGAAGGGCCTTGAACCAAGGATACTGTATCCAGCACGATTATCATTTAAATATGAAGGAGGGATTAAACATAAACAATTTCCAGACAAGCAAAAGTTGAGGGAATTTGCCTCCCACAAACCCTTCTACAGGGTATTTTAGAGGGACTGCTCTAGATGGGAGCACTCCAAAGACTGAATAGATGTCACCAGAGAAAATAAAATCACAGCAAAGAAAGCAGACCAGCCAAATACTAACTAAAGGCAAAAATTTAAATCAACTAATCACAAAAGCAGTCAAAAGAAACACAAAATAGCACAGAATAAAACACCAAACATAAAAAGAATGAAGGAGGAGGAATAAGAAGGGAGAGAAACAAAGAATCATCAGACTGTGTTTATAATAGCTCAATAAGTGAGTTAAGTTAGACAGTTAGATAGTAAAGAAGCTAACCTTGAACCTTTGGTAACCACAAATCTAAAGCCTGCAATGGCAATAAGTACATATCTTTCAATAATCCCCCTAAATGTATATGGACTGAACGCACCAAGCAAAAGACACAGAGTAATAGAATGGATAAAAAAACAAGACCCATCCATATGCTGCTTACAAGAGGCCCACCTCAAACCCAAAGACATACACAGACTAAAAGTCAAGGGATGGAAAAAGATATTTCATGCAAACAACAGGGAGAAAAAAGCAGATGTTGCAGTACTAGTATCAGACAAAATAGACTTCAAAACAAAGAAAGTAACAAAAGATAAAGAAGAAAAAAGAAAAAAGATAAAGAAGGACATGACATAATGATAAAGGGGTCAGTCCAACAAGACATATAACCATTATAAATACATATGCACCCAATACAGGAGCACCAACATATGTGAAACAAATACCAACAGAATTAAAGGAGGAAATAGAATGCAATGCATTCATTTTGAGAGACTTCAACACACCACTCACTCCAAAGGATAGATCCACCAGACAGAAAATAAGTAAGGACACAGGCACTGAACAACACACTAGAGCACGTGGACCTAACAGACAACTATAGAACTCTACACCCAAAAGCAGCAGGATACACACTCTTCTCAAGTGCACATGGAACTTTTTCCAGAATAGACCACATACTAGGCCACAAAAAGAGCCTAAGAAATTCAAAAAGATTGAAATTCTACCAACCAACTTCTTGGACCACAAAGGTATAAAACTAGAAATAATTTGTACAAAGAAAGCAAAAGGGCTCACAAACACATGGAGGCTTAACAACATGCTCCAAAATAATCAACGGATCAATGACCAACTTAAAATAGAGATCAAGCAATATATGGAGACAAATGACAACAACAACACAAAGCCCCAACTTCTGTGGGATGCAGCAAAAGCAGTTCTAAGAGGAAAGTATATAGCAATCCAGGCATATTGAAAGAAGGAAGAACAATCCCAAATGAATAGTCTAAAGTCATAATTACTGAAACTGGAAAAAGAAGAACAAATGAGGCCTAAAGTCAGCAGGAGGGACATAATAAAGAAAAGAGAAGAAATAAACAAAATTGAGAGGAATAAAACAATAGAAAAAATCAATGAAATCAAGAGCTGGTTCTTTGAGAAAATAAACAAAATAGATAAGCCCCTATCCAGACTTATTAAGAGAAAAAGAGAATCTACACACATCAACAGAATCAGAAACGAGAAAGGAAAAATCACGACGGACACCACAGAAATACAAAGAATTATTAGAGAATACTATGAAAACCTATATGCTACCAAGCTGGAAAACCTAAAAGAAATGGACAACTTCCTAGAAAAATACAACCTTCCAAGACTGACTGAGGAAGAAACAGAAAATCTAAACATACTAATTACCAGCAATGAAATTGAAGCAGTAATCAAAAAACTACCCAAGAGCAAAACTCCCAGGCCAGATGGATTTACCTCGGAATTTTATCAGACATACAGAGAAGACATAATAGCCATTCTCCTTAAAGTTTCCAAAAAATAGAGGAGGAGGGAATACTCCCAAACACATTCTATGAAGCCAGCATCACCCTAATACCAAAACCAGGCAAAGACCCCACCAAAAAAGAAAATTACAGACCAATATCCCTAATATCCCTAATAAACATAGATGCAAAAATACTCAACAAAATATTAGCAAACAGAATTCAAAAATACATCAAGAGGATCATACACCATGACCAAGTGGGATTCATCTCAGGGATGCAAGGATGGTACAACATTCGAAAATCCATTAACATCATCCACCACATCAACAAAACGAAGAACAAAAACCACATGATCATCTCCATAGACACTGAAAAAGCATTTGACAAAATTCAACATCGATTTATGATAAAAACTCTCAACAAAATGGGTATAGAGAGCAAGTACCTCAACATAATAAAGGCTATATATGACAAACCCACAGCCAACATCATACTGAACAGCGAGAAGTTGAAAGCTTTTCCTCTAAGATCAGGAACAAGACAGGGATGCCCCTTTCCCCACTTCTATTCAACATGGTACTGGAGGTCCTAGCCATGGCAATTAGACAAAACAAAGAAATACAAGGAATCCATATTGGTAAAGAAGTCAAACTGTCACTATTTGCAGATGACATGATATTGTACATAAAAAAACCCTAAAGACTCCACTCCAAAACTACTAGAACTAATATCTGAATTCAGCAAAGTTGCAGGATACAAAATTAATACACAGAAATCTGTGGCTTTCCTATACACTAACAATGAACTAAGAGAAAGAGAAATCAGGAAAACAATTCCATTCACAATTGCATCAAAAAGAATAAAATACCTAGGAATAAACCTAACCAAGGAAGTAAAAGACCTATACCCTGAAAACTACAAGACACTCTTAAGAGAAATTAAAGAAGACACTAACAGATGGAAACTCATCCCATGCTCTTGGCTAGGAAGAATTAATATTGTCAAAATGGCCATCTTGCCCAAAGTAATCTACAGATTTGCTGCAATCTCTATCAAATCACCATCAGCATTCTTCAATGAACTGGAACAAATAATTCAATAATTCATATGGAAACACAAAAGACCCTGAATAGGCAAAGCAATCCTGAGAAGGAAGAATAAAGTGGGGGGGGGATCTCACTCCCCAACTTCAAGCTCTACTACAAAGCCACAATAATCAAGACAATTTGGTACTGGCACAAGAACAGAGCCACAGTCCAGTGGAATAGAATAGAGACTCCAGACATTAACCCAAACATATATGGTCAATTAATGTATGATAAAGGAGACATGGACATACAATGGGGAAATGACAGCCTCTTCAACAGCTGGTGTTGGCAAAACTGGACAGCTACATGTAAGAGAATGAAACTGGATCATTGTCTAACCCCAGACACAAAAGTAAATTTGAAATGGATCAAAGACCTGAATGTAAGTCATGAAACTATAAAACTCTTAGAAAAAAACATAGGCAAAAATCTCTTGGACATAAACATGAGCGACTTCTTCATGAACATATCTCCCTGGGCAAGGGAAACAAAACCCAAAATGAACAAATGGGACTATATCAAGCTGAAAAGCTTCTGTACAGCAAAGGACATTATCAATAGAACAAAAAGGCATCCTACAGTATGGGAGAATATATTCATAAATGACAGATCTGATAAAGGGTTGACATCCAAAATATATAAAGAGCTCACTCACCTCAACAAACAAAAAAGCAAATAATCCAATTAACCTCAACAAACAAAAAGCAAATAATCCAATTAAAAAATGGAAGGAGTAGCTGAACAGACAGTTCTCCAAAGAAGAAATTCAGATGGCCAACAGACACATGAAAAGATGCTCCACATTACTAGTCATCAGAGAAATGCAAATTAAAACCACAATGAGATATCACCTCACACCAGTAAGAATCGCCACCATCCAAAAAGACAAACAACAAATGTTGGCGAGGTTGTGGAGAAAGGGGAACCCTCCTACACTGCTGGTGGGAATGTAAAT
Organism: Manis pentadactyla; assembly: GCF_030020395.1. Lineage (NCBI taxonomy): Eukaryota > Metazoa > Chordata > Mammalia > Pholidota > Manidae > Manis > Manis pentadactyla. The sequence goes on from NC_080023.1 coordinate 103,633,529, forward strand.
TAGTTCAACCATTGTGGAAAGCAGTATGGAGGTTCCTCAAAAAGCTCAAAATAGAAATACCATTTGACCCACGAATTCCACTTCTAGGCGTTTACCCTAAGAATGCAGCAGCACAGCTTTGAAAAAGACAGATTCACCCCTATGTTTATCATTGCACTATTTACAATAGCCAAGAAATGGCAGCAACCTAAGTGTACATCAGTAGATGAATGGATAGAGAAGGTGTGGTGCATGTGCACAATGGAATATTATTCAGACATAAGAAAAGAGCAAATCCTATCATTTGCAGCAACATGGATGGAGCTGGAGGGTATTGTGCTCAGTGGAATAAGCCAGGCAGAGAGGGACAAGTACCAAATGATTTCACTCATATGTGGAGTATAAAAACAAGGAAAGGACTGAGGGAGCAGGGCAGCGGCAGAATCACAGAACCCAGGAATGGACTGGCAGTTGCCAAAGAGAAAGGGAGGGGAGAGATAAGGGGGAGGGAGAAAGGGGCCATTGGGATTGGCATGTATCGTGTGGCGGGAGGCATGGGGAGGGCTGTGCAGCACAGAGGGGATGAGTGGTGGCTCTAAGTCATCTTGCTATGCTGATGGATGGTGACTGTAATGGGGTTTGTGGGGGAGACTTGGTGAAGGGAGGAGTCTGGTGAACATAGTGTTCCTCATGTAATTGTAGATTCATGATACCAAAAAAAAAATTATGCTATGCCCAGGTACAAAACTTTAAGAATGGATTTCATTTATTCTAGCCCAATGTCAGCCACAGCTCATTTCCTAAAAAGACACTAATAAAATGTGGTATTTCTTAATCACAACACTAACCATCAAAGTATAAATACTATTATATTCATTTTATGGGTGAAGAAGCTGAATTTTGGGGAGTTAAATTACTTGTCTAAAGACGCATAGTTAATAGGAGTAGAGATTGAAATTCACATTTTCAGTTTCCACACTGCCCCGACAATCAGCTCTTAAGCGTTTATTGTGGAGAAGTTCCGTGACAGGCTCTGGGCCAAGGCCTGGAAATGGAAAGTGAGTAAGATGTAGTTCCCATCTTGAATGGGGAGACAGACCCCATAAATAACTGTAATAAAATGTAACAATGGTGATATACAATATATATAAAATGCCACTGGAACACATGGGATTCTTTTAAAAGGACGTGACATTTGAGCTGCGTGATGGAGAGTGAGTAGGCGCTCGCCCAGGAAGGGAAGCACACCGTGAGCGGAAGGCAGTGCTTGTGCGTGGACTGTGGGGGAAGCGTGGGGGAGTGGTTTTTTGATTCTTGCTGCATTTTAAAAGGGGAAACATTTTAAATTATATTATTCATGATACAACAGTAATAAACCTTACAAAAGTACTTAAACATGTCTACTTGATAAGTCCTAAAAAAATATGTGTGTATCTATACATACAATTCACTCACTTAAGATTGGTGTATTTTAGTAGTATTATCTTGGCTTTTGTCTTTAATCTATCTCAGTGGTTCTTGACAGAACCATTTTGATCCCAGGGACCATTTGGTAAAATCTGAAAACATTTTCAGTTGTTACAGCTTGAGGGTGTGGGGGGATGTTATTGGCATCTAGTGACTAGAGGACAGTGATGCTGCAAACACCCCCCCAATGCGTGCCCCCGACCAACGAGGAATTATCCCACCCAAAGCATCAAGTGTGCTGAGGTTGAGAATTCCTGCTCATCTGCTTGGAAAGAGCCCCCTCCAGACCACAGACATTTCAACTGCAGAGGAATCAGCACTGGAGCTAATGAGACTGCTCTGGCTTCACCACCTGCAAAAAGCCTGCTTGGCATTATCTGGGCACAGAGAACACATAAAAAAGCAGGCCGGGCAAGGGGCCTGAGAACTGATGGTATCACTTAAAAAAAAATCAACTCACTAATGGTTTAATTAATAAACAAACCACAAAGCTAAGTCTTAAAGGCCCTGCTGCCTTCTGTGAAGTAACCCAAGAGCCAATGGTCAATATTTTTTGTTTTGCTCTGCCGTCACTTTACTTCATAGCAACAGTCGACACTGCTGAGCACTTACTGGGCACTGAGCAACGGTGCTGCCTGCTGTATGTGAATCATCTGGCTGAACCTGGCCCCATCACAATGCTCTTTCCAGAGTGGACAGCCTCTCCTGCTGGAGGCCCATCCTTATTATGAGAGGAAATCCTGAAGCAGTTCCACAGGAGAGCGGTGACGCCACCTATGAAATAATACATGGTTAACAGTTTTCACAAGACCACCAGGAGAGAAAAATCCAGCCATCAGCCCAGCAGAGTTCAATAAGCAGTGACTGAGGGCTTCTATCTGTCAGGTTTGGTGATATTTTCTCAAGGAGCTTGCAGAGAAAAAATAGTTCTATCAGATTCTACTTCACAAAAGTTCACATTTACATACATGTATGATACACAAACCACTTCTATTCCTTAGGGATTTCAGACAAGAAAAACATTTTAAGCAAAACCACATTTGGGGGGATTTGGCTTAATCCAGACCCAGTGCTGGGGTTCAAGTGGAAAGAGTTTAGTTGTAAGAGTGGCTTTGTTTCAGAGCCTTCATTGAGGCAAGAGAAGGCTGGGGTGGGAAGAACCACCAAGCAGGCCTGCACCGTGACCTTTCCTAAGGCACCCTCTGCAGACCAGTCTCAGCCCAGTAGAGAGGTGATTTTCAAACGTTTTTGTCCTTGACTCCAGTAAGAAAAGTGTTTTACCATCTCGTGGGGAAAGTTTCATAGAACACTACTTAGACTATGTGACATACTGATATTTTCTGTTCTGATTCCATTTCATTTTCTTTCATGCTGATCTTCAACTAGTGGGTGAACATATGGTTTGTCCCAGGTGATGCCTGTTGTCCGTGTGTAATTAGTAATAGCTCCCTCTTTCACTCAGTCATAACTCATCAGCATTTGGAAAAATTCTGCTATAGAAAAAGAAGCCTCAAGCGGCAGGTGAAGGAACTGTTTTCACAAGCAGAGCAGCCTCAGGGCCAGGATAGCAAAAAAGAGCGAGCTGCGGGGGCTGCCTTCCCACACCAAGGTTTGGGGCTTTGGGGACCCAACCCTTAGGCAGGGCACACAGGTAGCCAGACTGTGGTGAGATGTTGCTCCCAAGTGGTTTCTCATGGTATTGTAATGGGACGAGACCCCCCCGCCTCTTCTTCAATTATACACATAGGTTAAAGAACAATCATATTCTGGCTCAACCCAGAGACTTACTGAGACACTAGAGAAAGTTCTCGAAGGTACTTGGGTCCTAGAGTATGCAGGTTGAGATAACAGTCCTGTAACATCGACTTATTTCTGCTAATGTTTAAACCCAGAGTTTGAAGATATTAATTAGCATTAATTTTCATAAATATCCATCTAAACAAAATATGCTAGAAGTGTATGGTAGTTGCTTTTTCATAAAAAACTATTCAAAAGTAAAAAATCAAAAATTTCATTTCTTTTAACATTAAAAGGAAATTTGCTCAGACATACAAAATTTTCAAAGCTTTCCTTGTGACTAACATTCAAATTTGAAACAATCAGCATTAAACATTTAAAAAATATCTTCTGTGGAAAAGGAAACTTTTAATCACTTTAAACTGCTTTGGATATTCATTCATTTAAATTCTTCTCCATGTTTACCCCACCTCAAAATATATCTGAAATGAGTAAAATCACACAGAATTTGTTTTGATGCTGCAATTTAGGAGGAAGTATTTTAAAAGAGGACTGACCCATATTCTCCCCAAATATTATATTCTTTTCAAGTAAAGAGTAGTTTTCCACTATATTTTAAAAAAGTGATTTCACATTTCTACTTGAAATAACTAATAGTAAAATATGTCAATCCTTGTGTCTACTGAAAATATTTGCTTTAAAATTCCTCTTGCCACCTTCCTCTCCTCAGTAGTCTTAAGAAAACAGAAAAGCATTCTCAGAATCTCTTGGTAACAAATGGAATTTCCGGATTATCTTTATTTGCTGCTGCTTCTGGGCATGGCTTTAGCAGTGGCACAGTGTGAATCCAGCAATGTACATTCACACATTCTTCTCATGTACTGTGCTAGGCTGTAGGCTTGTGGCAACAGAGAGCTTCTAGCTTTTTTTAGCTTTCTAGGCAAGAGTCCAAAAGCTTGTTAAAAAGAGTGTTTTAAGAAAGACAGAAATGAAAGAACTATAGTTTTGCCTATTAAGACTATGGGTCCTGCCCCTAGAATGACAGTGTTCCAAAGGGATGCAACGGATGCACATGTTCTCCAGTTCTCCCTGGCAAAGCCACATGCTGGTAAATGTGGAAATTCAAACAGCCCAAGGACCCGATTCTGGTAAAACCCCTAAGACCTCATGTCTGGTTGCTTTATTCCTTGTGTGTCTCCTGAAGCACTTTCTTCACTTAGCTGGTAGGACAGCTCTCTGGCTCAGCTTCTCCCGTCTCTCTGACCACTCCTGCTCCATCTCTTTTGCTGGATCCTCCTCATTTCTCCAAACTCTGAGCATGGAGTGCATAAGGTTCAGTTTTTGGCTTGGCTCAGTCTCTTTTATTTTTTCCTACCCCCACACACAGCTTAGGTGACTGTATTCATTCTCACTTTTAGCTTTAAGCCATCTGATTCATTTTCATGGATTTAAATGCTATCTGTACATTAATGATTCCCAAAATAATAGCTCTGAACATCTCCCATGGTTTCCAGACTCACATATCCAGTTGCTCACTGGATGTCCAACAGGCATCTCAAGCTTAATGTGTCCACAACTGAGTTCCTACTACGGCTCCCACCCCTCAACCTGCTCCTTCACTGTCTTATCCATCTCAATTGGTGGTAACCCCAACTTACCAGTTGCTCGGGCCACAAACCTCAGGCCATCCTTCACACACCTCTCTCCCTCTCACATTTTGTTATCAACAAATCTGGCAGCAAGAATTTTCACTCACTCAGGGCTGCCACATTATACAATTCCAAGAGGCCCTCTGGCATTGAACTGACTGGTGTCTCAGGAAGCTCTGATCTGTGAGACCACCCCATAGTCACCCTCCTGCTCCCACCATCACCGTCTCTGGCCTCATTGTGTAGTGACTGCATGACTGGTATGGCTGTTTTCACCTTTCCTCACTTGGCTCTGTCCTCACCATGAGGCCACAGTGATTCTGGTAATTTCTAAGTCATATCACATCACTTCTCACCTCAAATGTCCCAGTGGGGGTAGTAAAAGAGAGCTTAAAATAAAACAGTAAGACAGCAAGGCACTTCTAAATTCACCAAAACATATTTCTAGCCAACAGAGTTATTTCTCCAAGTTTGGCAAAAATTCAGGATGTCTGGAGATAAAGACTGGGCTTTTAAGCAAGACTATGTAAATTAACATTCTCCCAGGCTTCTTCCTATGTTTACCACTCTTATTCATCATCATCATCATTAATAGTATTACTATAAATATTATTAATAGTATGGTTTTTATTAGTCATGCTTTTCTCCTTCAGCTGTTTGTGATGATCTTGTATGTATTTATAGGAAGTATTTTTAATTTGTTCTGGAAAAAGATGTGGGGCTGTGATATATATTATTTAGTTATTTTTACAACAACAGAAAAATCTTACAAAGTGAACAGTATTAAAATGAGAGGGTGAAAGAATTAAGATAAACTCAAGTTGTCTAATCAAAGGTTTATGTTAGAAAGGAGCCTGGGAGATATGATGAGAGGAAGTGGAAAACCCAGGAATGGAAGAAAGGCCAAAAACTGATCCCTGTTTTTCTTCAGACCACACTTGTTTGAAAAATAGCCAAAACGTCAATCAAGACAAATATGAAGGGCCAAGATGCAGAATGAAAAACAATATAAGCAGCAAACGGGTCAAACACCAGAGAAGATAACAGAAGAAAGTCCCAAGGGACACATATGGAAGCGCTCTCCACATTGAAAGACACCTCCATGTCTCGTCCATTCTGGCCCTCCAGATGCCAGGCTCCCACACTGACTGTGGGGTAAGCATGCCGCATTTCCCAGCCTTTGCCATGTTACTTTTATAATGAAAAACACCGATACATATTATGGATTAGAAAGCAAAATCCACACAACTTATAAAGTGGAACCTGACTCTTCAAGGCATTTTTCCCAGGGGCCACTTTAGGCTAGCCCACAGACCTTGGGGTACACTTACACTCTCTTGCTTTGGCCACTGGGAGCAAGTTTGAGTAGCACCAGCCTAGGAAATGCTAATCTAAGTGTTTATGGAAATCATTAGAACTAATAATAAAACTGTAAATCCAAGAATGTTTGTGCTAAAGGGTGTGTGTGTGTGTGTGTGTGTGTGTGTGTGTGTGTGTAGTTATAACATGTAGGAAAATCTTCAAAACAATGCATTGTTCCTGATATATCTCACCCTCTGTTATCTTCAAGTAGCTAAAATGTGATTTTACAAAAGTTTAGCTTTGATTTTGATAAGCATTTTCACTCATGGAAAGCATATGCAAACTGTTTGAGATGGAGCTCCTCAAAACACAGTTTTCTGGAATGTTCTTTACAATCTCAATATTCCCACTTTGGGGCCATAAGAGCTCATGTGCCCAATAAAGAGTTTAAGTCAGGTTGGGCATGTGTTCCCCAAAATGTGGCCGCAGCATCCTCTGGCCACAATGGTGGACCCCAGGGCCCAAAGCTAAGGGCAAATTGGGGAAGCCATGTTCTATGGGTGTGAGGTGTGAACAGGAAAGAAGGTGCAGGGAAGATGACCCAGGTATTATAAGGGCACCCTCCTTGGGGATGCTGTCAGGACTGAATGCCTGCTGCATGGTAAACACTTGGTATTATGAGATGCCTTTATTATCATTACTCCAAGTGAAGACATGTGGTAGAAATAATGAAGAGACTATCTCAATCTCCACTTTTGAAGGGAAATGTGGTTTTAGAGGGCATATCTGAGAGGTAAGATGAAATACAATAGGCAGACTCCCTCTCCCAGGACAGAAGTTCCACATATGAAAACAGAGAGTGAGGCTAAGAACTCAATGTGATTTAATGAATGTGGAGAGAAGCTTACATCTGAGGTCTGAGCTCACATCTTGTTATATGGCATAAATTCCTACAGGGGAAAGGACCCAGTTAAGAATTAGATGTATGGAAAAGGTTTCTATTATAATTCAGAGACTCTCTACACAGAATAGAATCTCTAGTTATAATGAATGTGAAAAACCCTTCAATGCTCCCCGTATTCTTCATCACAGAACCCACGCTGGAGCGGCTGTATGTGTGGTGACCCCGGGGGCATCTTCAGCCACCTTGCTGGGCAGAAATCACACAAACATAATGAGAGTATAACCCTTCAGACCCTCCTGAACATCAGAGAGCTCATACTGGAAATATTTAGAGTTCGAGCTTACATGTCTCTCCTCCCCAACCGCTTAGATACTCATTAGCTATGCGCTAATATATTTTTGGCTTTGATGATATTCAAGTTAGGTCAAAGAGTCTGCTGACATTGATCAAATCTTCTTGGCACTACTAACATCTAATGGCTCATCTGGGCATATAGAATATAGTAGGATCTCTCTAAAATGCCTCTCAGTGCATGTTGAATTTCTGGGAAGGAAGCTGAAGGACTCCATAGCACAGGATATGTTTTCATCTTTCCTTCCAGGAAAAGGATGTGATATTGTAAGACAAAGGAGGAGGTGAGAAGTGACCAGCCAGTTTTCTTTATGGGTAGGGATGAATTTAGATTTCTGGGACAGTGGACTCCTGCAGAGGCTAGAGTGTTTTACCATGGGCTGAAAAGAATACATTTGGCAGGGAAGTGTCAACTCAAAATCTGTAGGGAAGAAAAAAATGCCCCAATAAAGCTACACTGTGGGATTAATATAGAAATCAAATGTATAATCATATATGACTTGATTATTTTTCCTGTAATTCCTGATAAGTGATCAGGAACAGAACAAACAAGACCAAAACAGTTTCTGTGACCTAATTGCCCTTGTTATTGTTTCAATACCTTGTAAGACGTCGTGCCCCAGGAGACTGGAGACTGCCGAGGATTAAGTTTACAGTTAGTTAATGGCTGTCTATTAAGTCCCCCCCACAGAATTCTATTGTTGTTAACATGTATTTGCTCGATAAATACGAAGGGTGCGCTCTCAGCACCACTCTTGCGCTGTTGCGCCTTGAGTCCCCTGGCTGGCCCTTTCAGATCTTTGATATCTCATCGCGTCTCCTCCCTTGTCTACGGGTCAGAAGTAGGGAGGGACCGACACTGCACATGTACAGAGAATACTAGGTGTGACATGAGAAGAACAACAGCATTGGAGTGGATTAATAAATCTTGGAAGAAAACAAGGAATTGGACTGGGAATAGTACCATGAACTCACATTTTTATATATAAATGAACAAAGTATAGGTTATAAATCAAGTTAACTTGAAATTTTAGCAAAAGGAGATGAATACTGTGTCAGACAAAACAAAATATCAAGAAATGGAACAAACATATAGAATATAGTGATAGAAGAGCGTATCTTGTCTAATAGAAACACTGGCTAACATTCATTGAGCACCCGTTAGTGTATGTCACATATGGCCACCCATGTTCAAAGTATGTTACAAGTATTATTATTACTGTTTTTCAGGCAGCAGACTGAGGGACAGAGAGGTTGGTGGAAGTAGGTTGTTAAGTGCCAGAGACTGGCTCCAATATCTAAGTTTTTAAGCACTGCTTACTTAACAGATTAGAGCTAGTCAATAGAGGCTTAGAGAAATTCATAAACTACAGAATGGAATCACTTTGAGATCATTTCAGTTAGAAGAAAAATGAAAGAAAGAAAAGTGAAATTCTTACAAGATAGGTATCCTGGCCAGGCATCAGATATAAAAAAGCAGTTAAATTCAGAGGAAAAACTGGCACAGAGACAAGTACAGCAGTGGCTGGTGATTTCGGCTGTCAGGACAGCTGTTGTCCAAATGCCTTCCTTCTCCTGCTTGAGTTCTGAGACTCCAAGGCAGAGGTGGTTTCACACCAAGGCTGCAAGGGGTGCAGATCAATCACAGGGTACAGGGTCGAAACTGTGTTTGTAGGCTGGCAAATGATCCTGTTTTCAAAAAGTAAGTAAAGTGGGCAGAGTGAGGAGAGGAGTCTGGAAATTATGAAGGAAGGCTTAATGTGGATCCACATCAGTTCTGTATTTAAAATTGTGGTTTGTGAGCTTAAGAAATGAAGCCATCTGAAGACCACTAAATCATACTTCACATGTTGCAGGGGTAGAGATAATAGGCCAGATGTAGGTCAATGGTTTCTAGTTCCTTCAACCCCAGTCTTTCCTGTCTGGAATCTACTGTGCCCACCGGGTTTGGAAGTCTGCCAGCCATCTCAGCATGCTGGGTTGTGCTGGCAGTGTGGAATCTGCAATCAGTCCTTTTGTCACCAACCAGACATCCAGTATGCCTGAAACAAAACACTGATCCACATCCTATCTCTACTCATCTCTGTGTTGGCCTGGACCATATGATGAGGCTTCTAAGTTAGTTTTTTTGTCTTGCTTTCTAATTCTTGTGTGTCCTGGAGGCTTACCTTTTGCTGTGTTCCACTGGGTCTGGCTTCCTTTAGTTCCAGCTGCTGACCCATTGTAAATGGACTGATGCCAGATGCATAATGTAACCTATTGTATGTCTGGCTGCTTCTCTATGAGATAGGAAAAGTTGGAATTACAGCTTATGTGCAGTTTAAATGTTAATAGATACAGCTGAATTGCCCTCCAATGTACAGATTCCCACCTCTACCAGAGTATATGAGAGGAGCTGCTTACCAATACTTTTAAGTGGAGTATTATCAAATTAGAGGGCCTCCAGGGGAGAGTAAACAGAATGGTAGAGCTTTATTCATAATACCAAAACTTGGAAGAAACCAAGATGTTGTTGAATAGTGAATGGCTAAATAAATTGTAGTATATCTGTACAATGGAATATTATTCAGAACAAATGAAAATAAATACAATTTAAAAATAATCAGTGAGAATAAATTTTGAAGCAATATCCTACTTTTACATATGATCAAATTGTTGTAACAAAAAAATTTTACATAATTCACATGACAAAAAATTCCACATCTAGGATTTTCATCCTATATATACATATGGACATACTGATAAAAGATTTATGTCAAAGGATTCTTTAGTGTTGTTAGTAATAGCAAAAACCTAAGAACAACTAAATATCCATTAAGAAAGAACTAGATAAATAAATTATGCTTCCTTTACACATGGAATACTATTGGGCAGTTAAAAAGAGGAAGCCCTATACGTAGAATGTAAATAAGATCCATGAGGGAAGGAATTATCTTTTTTATTCACTAATATATTCTAAATAACTAGTTTGTGCCAGCCACATGATGGGTGCTGAGTAACTATTTGTTGAATAGATGAATAGGGAGCAATAGTTACATTTTTTAAAAGCAAAACAATTGTGCATATACTGTCACTTCACTTATGTAAATAAAAAAATATATAAATATATATGCATGAATATAGATTTCATAAGTCTAGAAGGTAACCATATCTGGTAACTATGAAGAAGAAATGGAAGGGGGAGAAAAAAAGATGGTGGCATAGGAAGGCAAGGCAGAGCCCTTCTCCCCACCACACACCAAGGAAGCAGCTACAGCAAATACAACTGACCCTGAACAAGACTGAAGACTGCAGAACAGACTGCCTACACCTGGGGAAAATGAGAAGAGAAGGGTAAAGTGGCAGAGCATGATCTATTGGGAGCCCAGCCCCACCCCCATCCCAGTCCACAAGTGGGAGGAAGAGGAATGGAGCAGGGAGGGGGTAAGTCTCAAGAATTCTACACACCTGGCCCCGGAGAGATCTGCTCTGGGAACATGAGTCCGTCCACATTTGCATCAGGCTCTGGTGATTAGTGGGGCTGGATGCCAGGGAGAGTTGGAGCACTCTAGAAGGCTGAGACTCCTGCCATTTGTGGAGGACAGGCACTCTCTGTCCATCTCACTGACTTCAAAACAGAGGTGGCAATTTGAAAGATTTAACAGCAGTGGAAAAGTTGCCAGAGGGGCGAGGGTTGGATAGAGCTCTCTCCACAGGAGAAAGGGCAGGTAGATAACATTTCCTCAGCCCTCCCTCAGCCCAAAAGGTCAGGTGCTCACAAGAGCCCCAAATACTCCATTCCTGTGGCTTGCAGCATTGCCCCAAAGGTGCACCCCTGTGCACCCACCTGCCTGCCCAGTGTGTGGCCCAGCAGCACGACTTTGCTTCCTGGCTGGCAGAGGAAGACTTTGCTGCCTGGTGGGCAGAGGGAGGCTTTTCCAGCTTTCCTGGCCCTGTCTCAATCCAAATGGGGAGGCAGTTCCAAGTGCTCCTTTCTCCTCTTGGTTGGCCCAGGCTGGTGCTGCATGTCCCTGCCACGCACCCACCCCAGAGCTGCATGACTGCCCCCCACACAATTATCCCAGCACAAGAACCTCTGCTTGGCTCACAGAGGGACTGCTGAGGCAAACCATCATCCACTAGACTGAGATAGACCACGGCCAGCAGACAGAGGGAAAGGTGGCCCCACCCACAGCAACTGGGGATCCACCCCAAAGGAGAATCAGCCACTGGAGAGTAAAGAATCTTGAGCTTCTGGGCACCACAGGACCCCTTCTTCATAAAGCCGTTAGATCGTGAGGCATAGAAGATCCATCTAATACAAAGGAAGAAATTCAGAAATCCTAACAAAATGAGGAGACAGAGGAATATATTCTAAACAAAATTACAGGATAAGACAACAGAAAGAGGGCTAAATGAAACTAATATTCTTGATACAGTTTTCAAAGTAATGGTCATAAATATGCTCACTGATCTGGGAAAAAGTATTGGTGATCTCAGGGAGGACTTCAACAAAGAGACAGAAGAATTGAAAAAGAGCCACTCAGAGCTGAAGAATATGGTAACTTAAATGAAATATACAATGGAGAGAATGAATAATAGATTGCTGCAAGTACAAGAGATAGTCAATGAGATGGAGATTAGAGTAATCAACAGTTTAGTACTGGCACAAGAACAAACACACAGATCAATGAAAGAGAATAGAGAGCCCAGATATTAACCCATGCATATATGGTCAATTAATGTATGATAAAGGAGCCATGAATATACAGTCGGGAAAAGACAGCCTCTGCAGTAACTGGTGTTGGGAAAACTGGACAGCTACATGCAAGAGAATGAAACTGAATTACTGTCTAACTCCACACACAAAAGCAAACTTGAAATGCATCAAAGACCTAAATGTAAGACATGGAACCATAAGTTTCTTAGGAGAAAACATAAGCAAAAATCTCTTGGACAGAAGTATTAGCAATTTTTTCCTGGGCACATCTCCTCAGGCAAGGGAAACAAAATAGAAAATGAACAAGTGGGACTACACCAAACTAAAAAGCTTCTGTACAGCAGAGGACACCATCAGCAAAACAAAAAGACAACCTACAGTATGGGACAATATATTCGTAAACTATTTATCTGATAAGGGTTAACATCCAACATATATCTTTATTTATAATGAACTCAACACCCAAAAAACAAATAACCCAGTTAAAAAAATGGACAAAGGACCTGAAAAGACATTTTTCCAAAGAAGAAATACAGATGCCAATAGGCACATGAAAAGATGCTCCACATCATTAATCACCAGGAAAATGCAAACTAAAACCACAATGAGATATCAGCTCATACCAGTCAGAATGGCTAATATCAACAAGATAAGAAATAACAAGTGTTGGCAAGGATGTGGAGAAAAGGAACCCTCCTACACTGTTGATGGGACTGTAAATTGGTGCAGCCACTGTGCAAAGCAGTATGGAGGTTCCTCAAATAACTAGAAATAGAAATACCATATGAACCAGTACTTCCACTTCTAGGAATTTGCCCAAAGAAAACAAAATTCCTGTTTGAAAATATATATGCACTGCTATGTTTATTGCCACATTATTTACAATAGCCAAGACATGGAAACAACCAAAGGGTCCATCAAAAGATAAATGGATAAAGAAGATGTGGTACATATGGAATATTATTCAGTCATTAAAAAAAATCCTGTCATTTGCAAGAACATGGATGAATATATAGGATATTATTTTCAGCGAAATATACCAGGCAGAGAAAGACAAATACCACATGATTTCACTTATTTATAGACTCTAAAACCAAAACAAAATAAAATGAACAAAATAGACACTGAGAAGTGAGTGGTGATTACCATGGGGGAGGGGTTGGGGTGGGTAGTTGGGGAAGATGAGGCCGGTAAAAGAGCACAAAAATTCTCAATCATAATATAAGTTGGTCACAGGGATGATAGTACAGCATGGAGAATATAGCCAATGATTCTGTAACATCTTCCTATGTTGACAGACAGTAAGTGCACTAGTGAGGGTAAGAATTTAATGATATGGCTGACTGTTGAACCATTGTGTTGTATACTTGAAAACAATATAACATTGTATATCAGTGATACTTCAATTAAAAAGAAAAAAATGTAGAGTGACAGTTATGAAAGGGGGCAGATTTCACCATGTTCTTATTTATAAATAGAATAGAATAAAATTCTCCAAGAGAAGGAGAAGTAAATATCAAAAAAAGTCAATAAGGAACTAAAGAATTCCCAATAGAAAAGTGGGCAAGATATGAATAGGAACCCAGGAAAGAACAAAGAGAGATTATGAATGTTCATACTGATAATAAAATGAATGCCAATAAATGCAACAAATGATCACTTTTTTACCTATCAAATTTGTAGATTAAAAAGACTCAAAATGCAGAGTTGGCAAAGGTAGAGGGAAATGAACACACTCATTTACTGTTGATGGCAATATAAATTGGTTAATCCTTTCTGGGGGCTAATTCAGCCCTCAACAATTTGTAACAAAATGTGCATTAAAATTAGATTTCTCCACTAACTTTAACTGCCAAGAATCAAACAAATGTGAAAGTTGTTCGCACAAAGAGATTCAAAGCAATCTAGATTACACATATGTGTATATATATACATGATTTAATTATACTTATATATATTATATTTATTATATATGTGTTTGTTTACCAGTAGAGGTGTAGGTGAGTAAATTTTAGTATATATATTCAATGAAATATTATGCAAACCTTAAAATTATTTATCTATATATGTTTGGATTTGGAAAGCTGCTCACAACATATTGGTGAGTAATAGAAAACAAGTCACTAAAGAAAACAAGAAGCATTCCCATTGGAAAATGAAGAGAAACATATATGAAAGCTGTAGCAAATATCATACTTAAAGGTTAAACCCTAGAAGTATAATCATTAAAATTAGGAATAAGATAGAAGACAAGGATGCCCGTTATCACCAGCAATGCCTGGCCATCGTAATATGAGAAGAAAGAAAATAAATTGCACAAATGCAGGTTGTAAAGAAACAAAACAGTATTTGCACAATATGATTGACCATCTAGAAAATCCAAGAAAATCACTGAAAAAGTATTATTACAATAAACAGAAGAATTTAATAAGGGGCCAGATACAAGATGAATATATAAAAATTAATTGCTTTCTTTTACAAGCAATAACTACTAAATGTCCCTTATATATATCGTAAATCAAATCCATTAAATACTTAAGCAGCAGTATCAAGATTTCCCATATGAAGTAAATAATTTAAATCATCCCTAGTAGACACAAAAGAAGATGCCAATTCTTCCTGAAAATTAATGTGTAAATTCAATGCAATCCCCACCCCAATTGTTTTAGTTAATGGAAATTGACAAATTGATTCTTAACTTTCATGAAACACACACACATATACACAAAAATAGCTAAGAAATTTTTGAAGAATGAAGATAAAATGAGGGGGACAATTGTCCTACAGAATATAGTTATGGCAGTTAAACAGTGCATATATCATTTTAAGCTTCAGTAAGATAAAATGAAAACAAAAACACAGAACTGACCAGGAGAAAACAATTTCAACTGTCAACTGACAAATAATTAATGATTGCATGTATATATGTACATACATATATGACTATATATGTACATACATTTAGTGATTTTATATATGTAGTCATTATATATAGTCATTATATATCACTACTGTATATAAATTACTTTAAAAAATAACCTGTTAGAAAAAAGTTAAAGGATATGAATAGGCACTTAGAGAAAAGGAAATTAAAGTGGCCATTAAGCATAAACAAGAGGAACAAACCCCATAATTACTCAAATCAAACCAATAAGGTTTTATTGAGTGTTTTGTTCAATATGAGAGCAAAGTTTTTAAAAACCCATAATACCAAATAGTGTGGGGAAGTAGATGGATATATAAAGGCACAGTCATTTAGGCTGGAGATTGTCAGTATCTAACAGTATCAAGCAGACTCTGGAGATTTCTAAACCAGTGACTCAGCAATCATATGTCTATGAATAAAATATATAGAAGAATTAGCCACAAATTTACTGCCCATCAATAGTGTATGTTTGTTAAATAAGTTGCTAATGGTTCTATACAATTTAAATAAAGTTGATTCTAATTTCATTAAATCATTTAATTTCATTAAAATTTTTAAAGACATATGCTCCAGTTAATATTGCTATAACAAACTCTGCCAAACTTAGTGATTTAAACCAAATAGGGTTCAGAGAGGGCACAGTGAAACTAGCTGGTCTCCGCTCCAGGAAGTCCAGAGCCTCAGCTGTGAGGACCCAACAGCTGGGGGGCTGTTTGTTAGCTGGGGCACTAGACTAGAGCACCTACACAGGCCTGTTCCTTTGCCTGAGTTTCTTCAGAGAATGATGAAAGCCTCAGGATATTCCAGTCTTACATGATGACTCAGAGCTCCAAAAGTAGGTATTTCATCAAACAGCAGAGAAACTCCTTTGGTTTTCCTGACCTAGTGTCATAAGCCAGACAATGTCACTTTTGTCACTCTCTGTTGTCACAAGCCTGTCTTGTAACAAGATTCAAGGGAGGAGGACACAGATCTGCCCTTTCTCAATGTCCAAGTTACATTGTAAAAATGTGAGATGGGAAACACGGCTGTGGCCATCTTTTGGAAAATATAATCTGCCACAACATATTAGAGAAGAAAGCAAATTGCACAATGTTTATAGTCTGATGTCATCGATATTGCTTTTAAAAAACTTTTTGTGTATGTGCATACATATGTGAGTAAGTGTGACTAAATAACTATGTACAGCAAATACACAGAAAATAATTTTAAAAGCTATACATCAAACTGCTAACAATAGCTCTGAGGGGGGGAGTAGATTGGACTAGTGGGATGGAAGTGTCCATTCACTTTTCCTCTAACGAGTTGAGACTTTGTAGTGAGTTCCAAGTGAAGATGTGTAAAGGACAAGAAGTAGTGTCACGGAAAACTGCACACAACTGAAAGTGGGGCACAGGACCTGATTTGATGCCAAACCACCCCTGCTAAATTCCTAAAAAGCATGATCAGGTATCCAACCACTTAACTATCAGATACCACTGAGGTGAAAACATCAAAATGGATGTCTGATACTTGATCAAGGCAGTTCAATCTGTTACTATACTTACACTGGTAAAAAAGATGGAATTCTAACAACTCATAAGCTTCTGTGTTTTTTTTATTTGCTTTGTATCACTTTAGTTTTCTACTAAAAAGTCCCTTTTAAAAAGTAGTTTGCTCTCAACTGTAATACAAAGAAAAGCTTATTTCTTACTTATCAGGATAGGTAGCTTTATGAGGACATCCTTTTGACCAAGTGCTACCACAGCTCTAGATTCAGATTGTGTGAGGAGATAAAAGCAAAAATAAAGGAAGCAGGGAATCAGGATGGGGTTTTCTTTTTGAATTTAACCATTTTCAGCTGACATTACTCAACCCTCTTTTTGTGTGTAGACTCAGCTTTCAGTAGGGGTTTATTGTAAAAGTTAGATTCAATAACATTTTTCACTGAATACCAAGACTTACTATAAAACTATGGTAATCAAGTCAGTGTGGTAATGGTATAAGGATAACCCTATATAATGGAATAGACAGCCCAGAAATCATCCCACACTTACCAGTCACTTGATTTTCGATGAAAATATCAAAGCAACCCAATGGAGGAAGGAAAGTCTTTTCAACAAATTGGAGAAAAAAATCTGTTCTTATAATATGTGAACAAAAAAAAAGAATCTCAATCCTTACTTAATATTATACACAAAAATTAATTTGAGAAAGATGACAGAATGTAGTAAAAATTAAAACTATAAAGCTTCTAGTCTAGAAGAAGTCACAGGAGAATATTTTTGCGACCAAAAAGATAGTCAAATGTCTTTTAGAAAGGACATAGAAAACAATAAACATAGGAGAAAAAAGTGGATAAATTTAACTTCAAAATTAAAAATACCTCTTTTAAGCTAAATATATCCAAAATACATAAAGAACTCATACAATTCAACATTCACATAATAATAATAATAATAATAATAATAATAATAATAATGCTATTAAAAAATGGGTAGAGGACCTGAATAGATATTTCTCCAAAGACATATAGATAGCAAACAGATACATGAAAAGTTGCTCAACATCACTAATCATTAGAGAAATGCAAATCAAAACCGCAATGGGATATCACCTCACACCAGTCAGAATGGCTAATATCAACAAGATAAGAAATAACAAGTGTTGGCAAGGATGTAGAAAAAAGGGAACCCTTGTACACTGCTGGTTGGATGGCGAATTGGTGCAACCACTGTGGAAAGCAGTACAGAGATTTCTCAAAAAACTAAAAATTGAAATACCATATGACCCAGCAATTCCACTTCTGGGAATTTACCTGAAGAAAACAAAATTATGCACTCTTATGTTTGTTGGAGCATTATTTACAACAGTCAAAATATGGAAACAACCTAAATGTCCATTGATAGATAAATAGATGAAAGAAATATGGTACACATATACAATGGAATATTACTCAGCCATAAAGAATAAAATCTTGACATTTTCAACAACATGAATGGACCTAGAGAGTGTTGTGCTAAGTAAAATAAGTCAGATGGAGAAAGACAAATACCAATGGTTTCACTTATATGTGGAATCTAAAAATCAAAACAAATAAGCAGCAAACAAAACAAAAATAGACTCATAGTCACAGAGAACAGACTGATGGTTGCCATAGGGGAAGGGGTGGGGGATGGGTGAAAAGGGAAGGGGTAAAAAATTAGTGAGAATGTTCTATATCTTGATCTGACAATGGTTACATGAATGTATATACATGTCAAAATTCATCAAGCTCTACACTAAGACTTTTTTATTTCATGTACCTCAATATAAAAAAGAACTTTTAAAAATAAATACCACTTTTAAAGACATTGTTAGGAAAATGAAGAGGCTAGCCAAAAACTGGGAGAAAATTGTTGCAATTATATATCTCATAAAGAATTAGTGTCTAGGATATATCAAGAATTCCTACAACTTAATAAAATACAAACAACCGCAAATGGGCACTTACAGAGAAACAAGATTCAAATGCTGCTCGGTGTAGAAAAACAACCAGACACTTGAGAAAAGAATTAACCCAATACCATGACCACCTTCATATTTTATCCAAACTCTGAATACAGTCAAAGAATCACTTAATATTTTTAAATATAACATTAATTGGCATATAAACATACCCATTAAAAAGGAAGTCTGATATAAAAATGAATACTCCCTTACATCTGTTAATCTCATCATAATTAACTGCTTAAAAAGTACAGGTAATAATTCACACACAGAAAAAGTGAGTTACATATAATTTTTTTTATTTCACAGCCTTTTAAAAAATATAAACCACTACATATTTTGAAAAACATACACAGAATAATCATTTAGCAGCCACAATATTAAAAAAATAAAGTAACTAAGAATGAATTGCACCACAGAACAAAATAATCTCTGCTGACTCATTCTAATTAGAAACACATACTGTTCACTAGGAATGTTAAGTGGACCAACACCACCACTTTTCCATGATCAATTATCACTAAAATCAATCACAAGACCTATTCCCAGGAGACCATTCCATTTTTACAGGAATTTGTGCAATGTATAGATATGAGGTTAATGTGAATTTAGTTTCAAGATGCCATTTTTCCTCTGGGAGACAAGATCAATGGCAAGGGGGAAGGGTAAAGATTATGGAACACCAAGCACATGACTGGCGCAAACCCTTCCCAGCTAGTTTTAAAATACAAGAAAGAAAAAGATGTGCACTGTGCTCTACAATAAAATAGCCACTAGTTACATGTGGCTATTTATATTTAAATTGTTCAAAATTAAATACAATTGAATTTTACTTCCTCATTCATGCTAACCACATCTCAAGTGTTCACTAGCCACCTGTGGCTAGTGGCTACTATATTGGACAGTGCAGATATAGAACATTTCTGTCATCACAGAAAATTCTTTTGGATAGTCCTGGATGTGGGAAGTGTTTCTTCTCCCTTTACTTAGCCAGGATGTAGGCTGTTTAAGGAAGCAGCTTTGAGAAGCAATTCTTCTCTCAGGATATTCCTAGATTGGTGATGAAGTCACAGAGTAAAGTAGTCTTTCTTTACATAGATTACCCTCCCCTGCATAAAAGGTAGGATCAAACACCCAAACAGAACTCTGCCAAAAATCCATCAGGAACATTAGAGAGGAGATAAATGAAGTAGACTGAGAAGCAGAAAGGCAGAACATCCTTTATCCCATCCCAAACCTCTCTCTATAAAGAGATACAGTCACCAAGAAAGGGTACAGGTTCCTAGGGTCCTCTAGAAAGAAGCGGGGCAAGTGTGTTGGTTCAGGGAGAAGGGCAAGTGTTTTATAAGCAACCTAGCATGTCTTTACTCTGCTTACTCTCAGAGCACAGGAGTTTTGCCTGGAGGGTTGCCAGTTGTGAAGGCGCTAAAGTTTGGGTGTATTTCAAACATTATGCTCAGTTACCACTGTATTTTGTAGCCAGGGCACAGACTACTGGTTGCTCACTCAAGATTCACCATCATCTTCTTCTTCATGAAGAAAACTCACACTTTTGTTGAAGGCAGTTATATGTCCAGCTACAAAAACGACATTTCTTAGGTAACCTTGCAGATAGCAGTAGTCAATGACAGTCTGGCCCATGAGGTATAAGCAGAAGTCGTTGGGCTGCTGAGAAAGCTCTTAAAAGGAAATAGACTGAAGAAAGAGCATGCTCTGTTTTCTTTTTGGGCTTCCTTCACCTTTGGGCAGCTGCAGCAACCATCTTGGAACATAGGAAAATCCAAGGGAACCTCAGGGACCACCTTGACCCTGACATCTGGAAGCTAGTGAACCAACTCTAGCAATAGCCTACCTCCAACCTCCTTGTTACATGAGAACAAAACAAAACCCTGCTTTGTGTAAGCCACTGTGCAGTCCAGCAACTTCCTACTCTGTTATCCAGAGAGCAGTCCATCTTGATTCCCAATAAGAAAGCAAAATTTTCATCTGAAAGTCAAAAACATCTTGCTTGAAGAATCTGTACATATTCAATAAGCTCAAGTAACTTTACAGTCATACTAATAAAATAAAAGTTGAGTATAAAAATTTTAACTTTAGCCCACCCACCTATGTCTACACAGCCTAAGAATAGAAGAAATGATTGGGCATATTATGTAAAATAGCTGCTATTAAGGAAAATAAGAGTATTTTTTAGCCTAATCTATCAGGAAATTTTTTCTGAGTGCTTATTATGTTCTGATTACTGTTCTAAACACAGGTCTTCCCTTCTGATTACTCAAATTCCTATATGGTAAGATGCTAACTACTCAGATAATCAACCATATCATTTATTTCATCAATTACTTTATTTTTTATGTAGGCAAAGAAACGGTGAGTTGAGAATTTATTTCACTGATTCAAACCAAAAAATCAACATCGAAGGTCTAATAAATCAATTTTTAAGATGTAGACACCTGACAATGATTTCCTAATGATCCAAAATTTTAATTGTGGATTTAGCTTAAATAAGTGCAACTACCTCAGAGTATCTATAAAAATTAAAACCAAAGTGCTCTACAAATACATTCTATGTACTACATTAGTACCACTAGTACTCTAAAAGTCCCTATATTAGTAGGTATGACTTAGAAAAACAAACATTTCCCACTGTCTTAAATGGTTTAACCATTTACAGTGTTTAAAATTTGGCCATTTAAAAACTTTAACTCTATTGCACTTACCTTGAAACTATAGGCAAAATTGGAAACACAAAATGTCAAGCTAAAAATGGGGTACTGCATTTTTTTTACTCACCTAGTTCCAAGTTTCCACCCCTGCAAGTGAACCAAAAACAAATCCTGGCACCTTGTCATTCCCAGAAAAGCCGGTGCATGGCACA
The DNA here is from genome assembly GCF_030020395.1 of Manis pentadactyla. Taxonomy (NCBI): domain Eukaryota; kingdom Metazoa; phylum Chordata; class Mammalia; order Pholidota; family Manidae; genus Manis; species Manis pentadactyla. The sequence continues at coordinate 103,654,889 of NC_080023.1, forward strand.
CTCTGGGTAAATTTTCTCTCTTCTTCTGTAGAATCTCACCAGATGGCATCAGTCCGGGATCTACAGCTGTGACCCAAAATTGAAGTTCAGACACAGGAATCTACTTTATTAGACATTTTAGATTTTGCAGGTGTAACTGTGATGTCATTCTCATTCAACTTAAAATGGTCATCTTTCCAAGAACTGCAGATTCATTGCACTTATAAGTTTGGAAATCAGTGAAACAATCAAGATTATGCTAATAGGATTTGAAGTCATTTTAAACACTGAAATTTAGAAACAACAATGTAATAAGAACACCTGAGAAAAATTCTAATATTACATAATAATCAAATTATGGCCCATTTCCTTATCATGTAAGAAATTCAACTCAGCTTCAAACATTGCTGAGGAGTCTTAAAAGCCTTTCATTGAAAATAAAACATACGAATTGTCTATAATCATGTTATGCTTATATAATGAGCAGGCACTTAAATGTTCCTGACCTTTCAAGTGTTTTAATATCTAACTCAAATGTACACTGTCCTCAAAAATAGACTTGATATAGTGACGGTCAGGACCAGGCTGTGGTCAGTGGATGGAGCAGTCAACCTGCACAAGCCTGAAACCTAGACAACTGGTCAGAGCATTGGCTCAGGAATGCATACAGGTAGCAAAATAAATGAGTTCAAAGGCATTTCTATTTTGGGACATCAAACTATGCTGGGTTTTGGAAAAACAGCAATTGAATAAATGAATAGGAAAAAGGCAGCTTGTATACACGTGTCAAAAAGCAGCATTTCTAACAAGGCAAGGGCAAAGCAGGAGAGCCACAGCAGCAAGTTCTGAGACCAAATGTGTGAGGAACTTAATTCCCAGAGTTTAGGGATAAATTCCAGGCAGAGATCATTTTTTTGCCTGGGTATATGGGAACTCAGTAACCAAGGAATTAGATTATGAGGAGGTTATAAAATGACACTGGACAAAAGATAGAAAAGTAACCACTCCTTTCATAGGAAACAGCAGAACCAGCAAAGAGATCAGCTTTCTACTGGGATAACATCAAACTACTCACCCTGGATTCTCTATAATTTCCTCTCTGGAAGAGTCAGGGGTAGTTTAAACCTCTGGACACCAGTGGCACAGCTAGGAAGATGAAATAATGACAAAATAAGAAGTCAAGCAAATGGTTAAATTAATCTGCATTCTGGTTATTTATAAAGTATGAAGTGATTGTTTTCTATCCTTATGAACAACTATAATTGCTAATTAACTATTCCCACACTCATCTTCAATGTCCACATTAACCATACAATACATAACTTAAGTACCACTACAGAGGTGTCAACTAGAGAACTATATTTCAAAGTACAATATAGAATCACTGCAGTTGATTCTGATTTCAAACAAGAAATTCAAGTCAAGTCTACAGTAGGTCTGATAAAGACAGGTGTGTGTATGCAGTCTTATATACATATGCGAATTTGTTCATGATACTTTATTTAAAATAAATCACTTACTTTGTTAACAGGTTTATTCTACCAAACTAACATAGAACAGGTGAGAAATTATCTGTATGTCTCAGGCCAAAAGCTTTCCCCCTAATTATTCACCTAAGTGAGACTATTTTTTCCTTTCCCTGAATTATCAAAATAATTGTCTTCCATTTCACTATAGCATTATAAATTTAGGCAAAGCTTAGTGTTTCACCGTTTTTAGCCTCTCTACATGGTCTCTCTTTGTGCCTAAAAGTTATAAATATTTTCAGTATTATAGTCATAATATGGACAGCTTATCTTACCTTAACATTACTGAAACCAAATCTTCCCTTATTGAAGATAAATTATATCTGCATTACATATTCCAACCCCAAGATCCCCTGCACTGTTTTCCAAAAGAGAAGAATGATTATTAGAATTGCAAACATTCCTCACACCCCATTCTAATTTCTATGTTCCTCCACCTTGGCATTGATTCTTCGGGTTCGTAATCAGTTTGGCTAGGTATGCGGTAGAAGCTCACAGGTTCTGAGTGGGAGAGAATCCCTTATTTCACTTCATTCTTTCCCTCCACCTAACCTCTCGGTTTCTTAGGCCGTGGGTCTTCATAAGTTTAGCCATAACCAGGGACAAAGTGAAACTGAGGCTGGTCCCCACTTTACCATTAGCAGAGAACTTCCATTTCCGGGTGTTCCCGTCCTCTCTGCTCAGGGTTCCCGGTTAGCCGGCTCTAAGTGCGGCTGCGGTCCTCCGCGCACCAGCCCAGGGCAGCAGGTCGGCTCCAGAACTTGAGACGACGTAAATCAGTGAGAAAGGATCTGGAACATGAAGTTGTCATTTCCCTAACTAACACTGCCCTTGGAGAGGGTGTTTGTGTGCTTAGGGCACCAGTGAAATGCTTCCTCCTGCCCATCAATCTTCTCTCAAATGCTGTAATCATGTAGCCTAAAATGAGAGTCTTCCCCCTCCTGTCCCTCTTTTTCTTGTCACCCTGCAACGTGTACACCTCTTTTACACCAGCCCTCCAAGACAACGCTACGACATCTCCCAAATAACTCTCACTCTAATGCTCACCATCCCGTTGTTTCAGATTCTAAAACCACCAGGCGCAGCAACATGCAGGCACCAAATGGGGTCTGTGGCTAGAACTGGAGTAGGGATTAAGGGCACGAAGAAATTCCCCATAGCAAATGGGACACTGAATCCACTTACCCTGGCATTGCCAGTTGAACCCCGTTTAGCGTCTACCAAGGCTCAAAAAAAGATACTTAAAGCGATATTTGGAATATTTTGAGTCCTGTTTCCTCCTGCCTTCCATCCCAAAGCTCACACTCTCTCAATAATTTGGATATTTAGGTTAATATTAGATTTTGTTTGGAGGAGGCTGGACTGAATTTTCTTAAAGATTTAGTTTTCCACCGCTTGGGTACAAGCTAAAATGCAGTTAAGACTGGGAAGAACAGCTGGCACGTGCCCAGAGCCATTCGGGCTCCAGAGGCTGAACTTCCCTCTTTTCTCCATCTGTCCCCGTCCCGAAAAAGCTCAGGGCCTGTCCCTAAGAGCCCAGAGCCAGTCCAGACCCCATACACCCGCTGTCCCTGGCACCCGAGAGGGCAGCTAGCACCGAGTCTCTTGCAGGCGCGGAGGAACTCGCCCTTCTGCCTACTCTTTCCACCCCTGAACCAACCTGCCGGCGCTACAGCTGAGCCTGGCACTGGAGCCTGCGCGGCCACGCGGACAGAAAATCGAGACTTGAGACCCAGCCCGGCGCCCGCGCCGCTCGGTACCCTCCCGCCAGTTCCCGCGCCTTGTCAGTCACACCGCCTGCTCGCGGGAGAAGCCCCAAGGCTCCCGGTGCAGCGAGAGGCGCCCGGGCTGCAGCGACCCGGCCGTGCTGGTCACGGAGTTCTTCAGCTGCTTGATGACCACGAAGAGCAGCAGGAAAAGTAAGAAGAGCAGGAAGAAGAAGAGCGCCAGGTAGAGCAGAAAGTTGAGCTCCCACTCCATGCTGCAGGCGTGGTGGTAGTGCGCGCCCGGAGCGGATTGCTTCTGGCAGCGAGGCACACCTCCCAGGCCCCCACCTCTCGGTCTCCTCGCTCCCGCACGAGGGCGCCCCGCCTTGGGCGCCTACTCCCGGGTCCGCGCCAGGCCTTCCCCAGCTCGGAGGAAACGCGCTGAAGAGCTGGTGTAATCCCAGCTCCGACTCTCCCAGCAGGCACAAAAGCCTCCTGCTTCGCAGAGACCCTCTCCTGCGCCCTTGGCAACATGGGTGTATTTCGTTAAGAGCGAACTTCAGCGGGTGGGGACACCAGGAGAAGAGGCCACAGCTCAGCCTCCCAGGGATTTTTGGCAAATGATTTCCACCTCCAGCATCCAGTGGAGTCCCTAACCCTCCCTTCCTAATTAATTTATTTCATTATTTCCCCCTGTCCCTGCTTTCCCAAAGGACAGGCTGCACTGGACCAGAGACCCCCCCCCCCAGATTAAAGGTGATGGTGAGGTGGGGGTCTAAAGGGCTATTGGATAACTGTTTGCTGTGAGCTGACTCCACATCTGTGGAGTGTGACATACACAAATGGAATGTGAGTGAATGCCAGCTCAAGCAACCTTGCTCTTCAGAGTTGCAGATGTACTCAGTATACTGAGTGCACTTTTCTATGGACAACAGGTCATTTAGGCAATCAATAGTAAACTGCACTTCAAAAGTTATTTTGTAAAAGCTTTACAATGTTGACTTGAATTCATTTTGGTGGTGGTGGGGAACAAATACAAAACAAAACAATTTGCTTAAAGTGCTTCTTTAATAGCCCATATGGGTGCAGCTTTTAAAGAAATGTTTATCTATTGCTGTGTAACAAATTATCCCCAAAACTCCTTGACTTCAAACACATAAACATTGTTTATCTCCCTCAATTTCTGTTGATCAAGAATTTGGGGGTACTTCACTGGGTAATTCTGTTTTGCAATTTCTCATGAGGTTACAGTCTCTTGTCAGCCAGGGCCACAGTCATCTGAAAGCTTATCTAGAGCTAGAGGATCCACTTCCAAGGTGGCTCACTTGCATGGCTGTCAAGTAGTCTAGCTGGTTGTTGGTGGGAGGCCTCAGTTCCTTCCCATGTGGGCTTCTCCACAGGGCTGTTTGGGTGTCCTCACAGCACTGTGCTGGCTTCCCTCAGAGAAAGTGACTCAATAGAACAAGGCAGAAGCTGCAATGCCCTTTATGGCTAGCTTCAGAAGTTGTATACCATCACGTCTGCAATATCCTGTTAGTCACACAGTTTAGCCCTATTCAATGTAGGAGTCCAAGAACATAAACACCAGGTGAAGGATCACTGGCGGCCATGCTGGAGTCAGGCTATTAAACTTGCTAACACAGCAGGTTATATCACTGCACATTCTGTGGGCCTCCAACTTTATTTCATTCTTTATTTGTGAAGATAAAAGGAAACCTCCCTGGCTGAATTCAGGTCATCCTGATTACACCTGAATAAATACAACACATCCCGTATTATTTAATGGGCTACCTGTAATAAATGGCTGTTCCAGTGATGGCAGGGGGTTCAAAGAAAGAGGATTGTATGGAAAAAGCTGTGCATTGGGAATTTTAGTCTCCCCTGAACCTGTCAGTGGTCACTTCAGCTCTCTCAATTCCCTCACCTGTAAAACACCCTGCTTAGTTTTTCCTTAGGTTTATGTAAGGATCAGAAACAAGTAAGATGTTGAGTAGGAATGTGTTTTGCTAAGTGCATGTCAGATACCATTCTTATTCTATTACTGTGGGTCCCCAATGTTATAGACTACTGTACAAAATTTCTAAGTCCTAGGTCTCTCCCCTCAGCATGTTACTTACTCTTTCTCTCTCAGTAAACTATTGATCCGTTTCATAGGCAGTGGCATTCTGGAGATGGCTCATAAAATTCTTTTCAAGAATTTTGCAAGCCATTTGTTAAAATATAGCCATTATTAAGAATTATATCATACAAACGTATAATTAAATAAATTATGTTAACAAAGGTAATGCTCAAAACTCATCACTTCCTAATCATTTTACTATATTTCACATTATCTATGCCCTTGAAGTTATCTTCATCTGTTGTAGCTGTATGTCTGAAATATTATAATAGTATGTTACTGCACATCTCTTCCCAACTGTGTTCAAATGCCATGTGAGTAGCTTGAAATCGGCCATCATAGGAGTGTTTGTCCTATAGAAATGTTCAAATGCTACAAATCAAGGCCAGAGAGCCAGTTGTTAAACGTTTACCAGCACACTACTGCTCACGAGGCTACAGAGGAAATTTGAAGTCTTATATAAGTAAAGCAGAGATTTGTGACTGACTACTCAGAGTCCACACACCTCCACTCTAACCACCACATGTTCCTACTGGTATAATTCTCTATTTTGTGTAGTCTTGGTACTAGGACAGATCCCAGTGACTGTTTTCCATTGCCACCTCCTGCTATGGAAACCAAGGGGGTCAGAGACCTTTTTTATCTACTTTTGATACAGTGCAGGGCAGAGGGCAGGAAGAGCAGTCGAGAAACTCAGCCAAATATCCTTGATTCTTGGACTCTGAGGCTTGAGGGCAAATGGTACAGCAGAAAATGTTGGAGGTCCGATGCATCCCAGTGGCAGAGGAGATCTGAGGGCCACACCAATACTGAGTGTAGCTTTTGCTATCTGCCTCCATGGCATCCTTGACTCCTGCCCTTTTCCCAAACTTGGTTCTCCTGCCCTTTTCCATTCTGTGAGCTTCCACTGGTTTTCCAGTAAATCTCCTTATTGCAGCAATCATAATGGTTAATGTCAGCTGGCAGATGAGAATACTGATAGTGAAGGCAGAAAGTACTTACATATTTCACATATGTTAAGCACTTATAATCAAAATGTTTATGGTAGAAAAGACATGTGCCATTTGGCACATTGCCATCCAGCTATCCAGGCAATCAAAGGATGCACACTGAAGCACAGAGAAGTGCTTCAGTGTGATCTGCTCAAGGCCACACAGCTAGCAAATGGCCAACCTGGGCTGTGAACCAGGGAGTTTGGCTCCAGAGTCTGCACTCTCAACCCCATGATACACTGCCTCACAGGGAAAAGTGCCCTTTTGTGTACAATCAGCAAATTAATGACCATACTTTTTTCTGTTGAGTGTCAAATTTAAACCAATTTCAAGTGACACATACCTTCTGCTTAGAACATCTTAGTCCCTTCCTTTGAAATCCTGAAGGTCAAAGCTTCAAATGAACCAGTGTGTGCCTGCAAAATGCTGTGGAAAGAGGCCAAGGGATGTTAGTTTTATGTTGCCAAGTTCAAACCCATTTCAGCCTTCCTACCATAACTATTTAGATTATACATTTATCTGAGCAGCTTAAATAGATTTTAAATATTAACTAACAAATCTTCATATTTACTCTCAAGAAAATTTCTTTTAAAAATAATAATGCTGCCCAAAAAATAACTTATTACATTTATTAGAGATACTTCTAATGCTTTTTAGCCTGTTATATTTATACATTTCATAAGATGGTCTGAATTTCAGTTTATATTGTATAAATGACTATAGGAATAAGACAGTCTTTCTCTGCCTAAATATGCATATTAATGGAAATCCATAGAAAGACAATTCAAGAATTTATAAGGCAGGAAGAACACTCACTATAGATGAAAGGTTGGCTGATCCCAGCATCTAAAAAGAGAGCCCTTGTACACAAACTGGTAAGGTGGAGGGAAGCTGTGTCATTACAATCTCATAGCACTGCCCACGGAGTGGACGCCACATACACTCCCACTTAACACAGCCACTACTCATAAGTCAGTCTTTATGTACCTTTCCACTCCTCACAGATCTCAGAATAATTGGGAGTAGCCCCAGGGCTACTCCAGGGTCTGGCCTATGGACATGTATGGGCAGGTTTATGTCTCTATAGGGTTCCCCATCCCTTGGACTGCTTCGTTCCTCCTCACCCTCAGCTCTGATAGGCAGGAGTCTTTTATCATAACAAGCATCAAAGGGGTTCATGAGAAGTAATTAACAGTAGCAATAGACGAGTTTGTCTAATGAATGTGCTTCCGTGAAGAGTCTAAAGAACTAAGAAGACACCCAAGAAAGGCTATAAAAATCTACTGTCGTGATTCCTGGATGGAATGGAATCTACATGGACTTACCTGTTGGAACACCTGCAGGATGAAAGCAGCTTCCACAAGACAAGGGCTGGATAAGGGTAGGAGACTGGAGGAAAAGAAATTTCCAGGTACCTTTCTAAGGCTGACTTAACTTGGCCTGAAATGAACAAAAAAGAAACGGAAGAAATATGTTGTGCCATGCTCTGGCTTCAAAGTGTGTTGTTGACCATCATTAGTAATAATGAGTTCTTAATTAACTGCATACCTTCTCAGGTGCCATGTACCACAAAAAAAATGGGTTATAGATGGATGATTTCTGTTTCCTTTAAAGCATACATGCATGTGCTGAGGGTGAGGTCCATATCCTGTGCAAGTTTCCAGGCCCTTAGAGGCTCTGTCCTAGCTAGTCAGGGCCTGAGTCAACTTCAGGGCCTGAGTATACCCCAGCCATACCATCCATGTCCTTCTGATACACCATCTATCTTGCTCCTGCCCCATGCACACATATACCACTATATTCATTTCTAGGAGATACAACTGAGCCTCCTTGACATTACCCCTTATTTGCATTCTTTATCACCCATACAACCCTGTACATCAGAATTAGAAAATCTATGACAATGTTCACTGCTGCAGAAGAGCAGAGAGGTGAACTGTTTGACCTCAGGGAGTCACATAAAGTTAATCAACAGTTATTATAACACCTGGACAATAGGATTTGCTCTTAACACTCTCACCTCTTTTCCTAAACCAACCTCAAAAGAATGACTTCAACACTTACGTAATGCTTATGAAGTGAGATACTCTTCAGGAATTAAGTAAAATGTATGACATAGGGTGCAATAGGAGTTACAGTCAGTTGGAAGGAAGGAAGAAAGAAAGTAAAGAAGGAAGGGAAATCTAAGGACAAAATTTGAGAAGTCTGTAGGAAATCATCTTATATAGGTAGCCTTTGAAATACAGAATTCACCACTAAGAATAATTCCATGGAAGAAAACTCTAGACCCTGTCCTTGGTTTAGAATGCCTTAAAATACTGTAGAAGATGCCAAAGTCTGACCAATAATGAAAAAAATATTAAGTGACAGATTGTGGTAATGACCAAACACTATTTAACTTAGACTCTTTCCAGTAAGTTGGCAGAATAAATGGAAAAAGTCAATGTGACTGTAGCTGACTCCAGACTTGATCAATACTATGTCATGTAGCAAAATAAAAAATCTGAGCATTATAGAGCAATATATCCTTTGTTCAGCACAACTTTACTAATGACAGAGGTGAAGCTACCACCACTAATGGAAGGTTTGCAACTTTCTGAGCTGAAAATGGTCAGAGCTGTGGGCTTTCACCATGCGTGTGCATAACACAAGACTAAAATTGAACTGCCCCAAGGGAAAAAGCAATTGGAAAAAAGTAAAATATGTCTATAATCCATACTCCCCTCATGAAATGCCAGCTTGTAAGATCTGGTGACCCCAACCACTAGGGTCTATGTTCCCAGATCTGGGGATCAAGGCTGCCCTCCAGACATATAAAGGCAGACACTGTGGTACAGACTGGCAATGAACTTACTTGGGTCCAAGTCCCAGCCCTATACACTCCACCCTGTACAATACTGTACAGTGCTGTATTTCACATCCTGTGGACTTGAACATGTATCCTGGCTTCCTCTCTTGCTAGCTGCATGACCTCAGACACCTTTGCTTGCCTATCAAGCCCCTCATCCCTCTTTCTTCCTTATTAATGAAATCCTAACTTTAGTCAGGTATCTACCTCTTTCCTACACACTTATGTGACTTAAAAGAAACTGTTCTGGGAAAGTGGGTCACAGCTGGGCTAAAAGTCATTCAGGGATTATAGTGATTTCTTTTGTCTAGGAGGGGGCAAATGATCTCAACTGACCTAATCTAATTGAAGAAAAGTGTTAGCAGTCAGCAACCAAAAAAGAAAACAAAACCACTGCAGTATCTAAAGTAGGAAAATCTAATACTGGGAATTGGTTACAAAGCTGTTGAATGGGTAGAAGGAGCAAAAAGGAGAAGGTGAAGTACCACAAGAGTAGAGCCAATTGGGCTCAAGAAGCAAAAGAGAAAAAGAAATTACACAGAGCCCATGATCACTGTTACCCCAGCATGTGGTCATTGCTACTCAGACCCTCAGATCTATTTACATCTGAGACTTCTGGAAGTTGCAAGCCTTCAACAGATGACAGAGTTCCAAGAGTTATATCAGATTTGCCAGTGTAATTGTTGTCTAAGAGGGAAGACAAATTCCTAGTGAAGATGCACCATCTTCCCAGAATCCTCTGTCTCTTTTTATTTTTAATTGTGGTAAAATACACTTAAGACAAAATTTAACATCTTAATCATTTTTAAGTATACAGTTCAGTAGTATTAAACACATTCATAATGTTGTATAACCATCACCACCATCTATCTCCAGGATTTTTCATCTTGCAAAACTGAAACTCTAATTTCCAATTCAATGATAACTCCCTGTTTCCTCTTCTCTCTGGCACTTGGTGACCACCATTCTCCTCTCTACCTCTATGGATTTGACTATGCTAGGTACCTTATATGACTGGAATCATACAGCATTTGTCCTTTTGCGACTAGCTTATTACATTTATCATAAGGTTCTCAATCCCTACTGTAGCATGTGTCAGAATTTCCTTCCTTTTAAGGCTGAACAGTAATCTGTAATAGTTATTTTCATTTGTCCACTTGACTGGGCCAAGGGTGTCCACACATTTGTTCAAACATTATTTTTGGTGTGCCTGTGAGGGTGTTTCCTCATGAGATTAACATTTGAATCAGTAAACTGGCATAGGGATGAAAGTACAGCATAGAGGATATAGTCAATAACATTGTAATATCTTTGTATATTCACAGATGGTAGCTACACTTACTGGGGTGAGCATTTAATAATGGAGATAACTGTTGAACCACTATGTTGTACACCTGAAACCAATGTAATATTGTATATCAACTACACTTCAATAAAAATAATTTTTAAATTAAAAATAAATCAGTACCTACCATTTGCAACAACATGGATGGAGCTAGAGGGCATTATGCTCACTGAAGTAAGTCAGGCACAGAAAGAAAAATACCAAATGATTTCCCTCACTTGTGGAGTAAAACAATGAAGCAAAACTGAAGGAACAAAATAGCAGCAGACTCACAGACTCCAAGAAGGGACTAGCGGTTACCAAAGGGGAGGGGTGGGAGGGCGGGTGGGAAGGGAGGGAGAAGAGGATTGTGGGGTATCATGATTGGTGCACATGGTGTATGTGGGGTCACAGGGAAGACAGTGTAGCACAGAGAAGACAAGTAGTGACTCTGTGGCATCTTACTACACTGATGGATGGTGACTTCAATGGGGTTTGGGGGGACTTGATAATAGGGGTGAACGTTTTCACATTGGTTTTCTTGTGAAACCTTCATAAGAGTGTATATCAATGATTCCTTAATAAAAATAAATAAATAAATAGATCAGTAGCCCGAGCAAAGCAGATTACCCTCCTTAGTGTGGGTGAGACCTATCCAATAAGTTGAAACTCTGACAAGAGGCTGACTATCCCACACATAAGTGGAAATTCCTCATGCCTGACTACCTTCAAGCTGGGAGGTCGTTTTTCTCCTATTTTTGAGCTTGAACTAACACATTGACTCTTCTTCGTCCTTGAGCTGCCAGTTTACAGACTTGAACTACACCATCAGCTCTTCTGTGTCTCCTGCTTGCTTACTGAGGATCTTGGAAATTTTCAGCCACTGTAATCATATGAGCCAATTCACTATAATCTCTCTCTCTCTCTCTCTCCACACACACACACACACACACACACACAGCTCCTATTGATTCTGTTTCTCTGGAGATCCTTGACTAATATATATTGCATTATATGTATCTATGTGTGTGTGTATATATATGCACACACACATACATATGAATATGCATACACCACTCTTATACTTTTTGAGTAAAGCAGGGGCTTTACCATATGATCTAAAACATTAAAATCACCAACTTTGGCTAAAATATATAGAAAGGCATATACATATCTCTCCTGAAGAACTATTTCCTGTGGAGCTTAAATATGCTTAATGCAGAAAGCTACAGTGTTATTTAATATTTGTGAAAAATATTTTCCCTCAGGGTTTTTGATACTTAGAGAGGCCAATTCCACAGTGGTTAAGGTATAGGTTTGGTATTATTGCCTTGGTAATATGTCATAAGGCCTCTTGTCATAAATACTGGATGGAACATCATCCCTACCACAAACCAGCCAACAAATGACTGCTCACCCAGGTCTCCCTCTGGCTTTTGCATCAGGTGTCTGGAAGCCACTGTGGATACATCCAGGGACCCTTCAAACCCTCCTCACTGAAATCATTACTTCAGACTAGAGGCTGCTATCTTGGGAGAGGCAAAAATCCCTTTATATCACTTCACTCATATGTGCTTTTTTTAGCTTATGAATCTGAGCATCTAAACACCAGATGATTGGCACCATAGAGATAGGAACCTCTAAAATGTTTTTCAAGAATTCAAAAGCTATAGATTATAAATTCAGCAATAAAGAGATTGTCTTATCATTTTCTATGACCTGTGAAACACTGTAAAGAGAGAATGTTTAGGGTGTTTGTGAAGCTAGTGTTAGAATACGAATGCTAACTTAAGGTTTTCTTTTGCCCCATCACAGATACTGTTGGTTGAACTAAAAGTGATGCTATTACAGTGATTACTCAGTAATGAAAATGAAGCTTTGTGACATCTGAAGAAAATGCATATTCTTTGTTGGCTGTTGAACACCTGGCTCTTCTGTGTGGCCCTTCATAATCATGATCTCTTCATGTGTTGTATGGCTGAGCTCGGGGACTGTGATTGTCACTATACACCACCAAGAGTTTTGTTTCTCCACCCATCACAGCTAGTGTTTAAACCATTTCTCACCTACGAGAAGAGACAAACACACAACTCATTATATATACAAAACTCAGCACCTGCTACCTACATATTTTTTAGTTCTTCATGTTTTATTCTATCTTGTCTATTTGTCAGATGAAAAATAAAAAGTCTGCTGCAAGAAGAAAACAACCACATACCAGTTTCATCATTTTGCTGATGCCTTAGCTATATTTACCAGTATGATTTTTCCTCCTTCTCCAAATTTCCTCAGATGTTCTCCTGCTGGAAACTTAAAAGGCCTAGGTTCCAACTATCCCCTGCTAGCATGAGCCACACAACTTGGGCACATCTTCAACTTCTCTATGCTTCTGTTCCCTAAATTAGGGGATTGAATGTAAAGATCTCCATGTCCTTTCTAGTTCCAAAATTCAAATGATTTACCATTTTTACTGCCAAAACCAGGGGTAGTGGACAAGTGAGATTATCTGGGTGAATTGCTCCCAGCTGCTATGATGACAGCATACATTTGGAACCCACAGTGCCTTCTTTCAGGAAAGCAATTTGCACCAGGAAAGGCCTCTGACACATAACCGAAGAGATTAGCTAACTGCTGCTCACCCTCAGCCATGACGTTTTTTCCTTTTACTTTAAGTAAGCAGAGTTATTCTGGTGTAACCTACAAATCAGCTACTCCCAAAAGCAACTACTTTCTCATTATGGGAAAACCATGGAGCAGCACCACATGGGTTCCTGTCTGAAGCACGACTGAACAGCGCAGAATTTACTGAAGGGAGACTTAAAGGAGCATTTAGACACAGGCAAACAAATGTCCATTTCAGAAAATAAACATTTCTGATGTTCCCAAAGGCCCTGACTGGCTGTGTTGGGCAACTTGAGAAGCTATTTCCTTTTAACCCCTCTTCTCCAACAAAGTCATTATTTTCCCTCCTTTGCCTTCTTGGTTATACAGGAAACCTGAGCACCAGTCTGAGTTGGCTTCTACCTAAATAGGTTTACCAAATTCTCTTTTAAATAAAATGGACCCCGTCTACAAGGAACTTTCCTACAAGCTGCCAAGAAGATATTTATCCCCTGAGTATTACACACACACCTTGACCTTCTCTGATAAAGCCCAAATCATTTCCAAGTAAGAGAGAGTGTGAGAAAAAGACTGTTGTGTTAATAAGACCTCCTACGTAAACTGCTGAGGGTAGGACTTCATGTACAATGTAACTGCATGCACTATTTTTATTCTTTCAGAATAAATAAAACTCCATTGTATGGGATTTTAAAGATTATTTAGTACTAAAGCATATTGAGTATCTTTGTTATCAAGCAGTTGACAATCCATTACTTTTTATCTTACTTAACATCACAGTAATTATTTTCCGACAGTATTACAAAGCAAGAGTATTTGGTGTGCTATTAAGTATTCTTGTTTTTCTCACTAGGCTTGCAGTGTTACTCTGCCAAGGAAATAATATGGCATTTGGTCTCAACTTCAACATAAGCAGAATATTAATTTAAAGGACAATTGTTTGCCCATCATTCCATGATAAACTATTAATAATCATGTTTATAAAATAGTTCATGCATAATGGCAGTGTGTTTCTAAAACTATCCTACCCACTGTGATTTTTTTTTAATTCCATGAATTTAAATTGTGAAATAAGCCTTGCAAAGATGTCAAAATTATACTCTCCAGTTAGGGAAATACATAAGGGATAAAATAATCCTATGTGTTTTCCAGTGGACTATTAAAATAAAAAGCAGTCTTTGAAGTTTTCCTAAAAGGAAAGTAATTGCACAAATCATTTAAACTTATCACAGTAGACACAAGTTTATCAAAATTTAATATGTATGTCTCTTATTTTTTAGAAGCACATTGCATTATTTCATAGCAGAGTATGGTGATTAAGTCCCTGGGCTCTGGAGCCAGGCTGCTTGACTTAATAAACCCTGGCTTCTCTCCGAACCAACATGTGACCTCAACTCTCTGTGACTTGACTGCCTCATCTGCAAACTGGAGATAATAAAAATACCCTCAACATTGTATTGTTATTTAGATGAACTGGGTTAATACATATGAAGGGCTTAGAGCCTGGAACATTGTAAAGTGCTCAATAAAAGTTAACTATTATTGTATTTCACAAATCAGGGTCTTAATACCAATGACTGTGCCATCTGTGAGCCCTCTTGTGATCACATTAACCCACTGTATGTTTCAGTGCCCACCTCACTAATCGTATCTACCACTCTCTGGATCCTGTTTTGCTGTTACATTTACAGTTCTTTTCAATTTAAATTTTTGATACATCCGAATTTAAGTTTTGATGAGGTATAAGGAAGAGTTTTATCCTCTTTTTCCTTATGAATACTCTGTGCTCCCAAAACCATTTATTCAATGAATAACCCATCTTTCCTACTACATTTCTCTTGTCTTTTCACTTGTCCATAACCTTGACCAGAGATCTTGAAACTAGGTTTCAGATACACCTGAGGGAATATGAGGACTTTATAAAGGGTCCATGAACATGTTCAGTTTCATGTTATGTCTAGATCATCAACGTCCATGTATGTTTTCCTAAAATCACTTACCTAAGGATATGCCAGTCATCAAGGGTTTCTCTTTCTCTCTTTTTTAAATAAACTTTATTTTTAGAGCAGTTTTATAAACAGCAAAATTGAGTGAAAAGTAGAGTTCCTATACATCTTCTGCCCCTCACAAACAGAGCCTCCCTCACTGTCAACATCCTCCTGCTGCTGCTACATTTGTTACAAGTGATGAACCTATGTTGACACATCATAATCACCCAAAGCCCATAGCTAACATTAGGGGCCACTTTTGGTGGTGTATATTCTATGCATCTGGACAAATGTATAATGACCTGTATGCACCATTACAGTATCATACAAAATAGTTTCACCACTCTAAATATCCTCTGCATTTTGCCTGTTCCTCCCTCCCTCCCTCTAGTCCCTGGCAACCACTGATCATTTTACTGTCTCCACAGGTATGCCTTTTCTGGAATTTCATATAGTTGAAATCATACAATATGCAGCTTTTTTCAGTTTGGCTTCTTTCACTTAGTAATGTATCAAGGGTCTTTTTTCATATTTCTCTTTCCAAATTTCCTCTCACTTTATCAAGAAAGACATATCTGTTACCTATCTCTAGTCATAATATGGTACATTGCCAAATAAATAAATAACCCTTTAAACAATTACTTTAATCAAGGCACCGTAACACATCCTCCCCCATCCACTTCACTAAGAGATATATTTCCAATAAATTTTACTATTTAGGTGACAAGAAACAAACCCTTTGCTGAATGGTTTCAGTGGTTCTCTGTCCCTACCCCAACAGGACGCCTAGCAATGAGCCAGCTCAAATATATGTGATGGGTTTCCAGCTCGTATCAGCTTCGCTAAGCTCCTACTTCATGTCTCCTCTAAGAATGTCATCCCCACCACTCGGAAGCCCCTATTGTTATATAGTCAAATAAGTCTCCCCGTTCCCTCTCAATGCTTTAGGTGGGGTCTTAGACCTAAATACGTCTCACTGAGAAATGAGAGCTTATGAAATCCTGCATGTTTTTTTGCTATCTCTTGAACACAAGACTTCCCAATATGCTTCATGCCTCCTCTGTGTATCATTCGGGGTATCTGTGCCAACTAATTGTCATATAATAATTGTTTATTGATAGAGTTATAATTAATGCTGTTTTAATCAAATGTATATTACTACTATTTATAATGATTAGTCAATCCATAAGAAATTGTTTTACATAAACGGTCATAGGATATATATATTTGATGTGAAGAAGCATGATAAGATTGCCAGTAAAAGACTTTCCACATAAAAGCTTATTACAGTAGATGAAAGTCTGTGGAGAAGTAAAATAGAAAAGGAAGTTGAAAGAGAGAAAGGAACAATGTGAAATTGCAGACTGTTAGAAAGCAACTTATTAATATTTTAAAGGGATGATGATAGGTTCAAATTTCTGTGGTCTTTTTATTTTCACTAAAGAGTGATAAAATAGTTTCATTTTAAGATAAAGATGTTTGAAATATGCCATAAATAACATCATTTGCTACTATTTAAATCTATAAATGAAAATTTTAGACATCGGTTTAAACTGTCTCAGGGGTAATAGTTTTTTTTAAAGTTTTTGGGGGATTGTGATCAAGATTATCAACTACAATTTAAAAAAGGAAAGAAAATAGAAACATCCTAAAAAGGATCCAAGACTGTTTATTTTCTTACATCCCACCATTATCTCTTCCTCTATCTTCACACTTGGTTGGAATTATTCAGGGGCTTCTAGGGGTGTGTTTGTGTGTGTGTTTAGAGGTGCAAAGTATAAAGGTTATGTAATATAAGCCCAACTACCCTAAGTTTCTCATTAATGTTCTTTGCAATCAATTGAATTGAATTGAAAAACAAAATGCTAAAATTTCAAGCAAACTGTATTAACATGTTTATTTTCAAGGGATTGTGCCTGGTAAATTGGACTACTTAATCTGCTTTGACAAACCTGGTGGATTCCTGGGATTCTAACATGTCCCCCTGAAATTGGAAGAAGCCCTCTTATGAACTAGAAGTCACAAGAGCTTTGTAATTGTAATGGGTTGCTTTTTTGTGCCAAGATTGTCCTGTCAGAGAGCCCTGTACTGGTGTTGAAACCTCCTCTGTGGAGTCAGAGTGAGCCCATGAATGAAGCCCATCTTGACTTCACTGGGAGTTTATCACTGAGTGTCAAGTACACAGCCCTCACACATGCCTACCTTACTTCATCTGCAATTTACTTAAAACAGATTGTGACCGCCGCTCCACCACCACACACATAGAAAAGCCACTAACATGTGACACCTCTGAGGGCATATTCTCCAGTGCTATTTCCCACAGCTCCTTGGATATGGGCTTGGTTGTTCCCTTTGCCTCTTTGTTCTCCCCACCCACCCACAGTCATTCTCCCTTGGCAGCTCTGAAGAGCCTGGCACTCCTGACGGAACTACCAACAGTGCTCTGCTTTGCCAAATCAGGTCTGACACCATGCTCAGCTGCCAAGAGCCCTGTCTCGCTCCAGCTGTTCCCCTGTTGCTTCCCAGAAGTGTGATGCCCATGTGACAGGTGGGGGAGAATTCAGCCCCAGCATCCCTGTTTCTCTCCCTAAGCTCTGCTGGGAGTGCTTATGTACCTGAAACAACCATGTGCTACTGAGCACAGGGCTTTTACAGAGCACCATGTGCTTTGTGCTTTGGGACAGAATGAACCTTATTAACTGGTGTCACAAGTTTTCAGCAAAACAGACATCATAGCCTGAGGGGAGAGGCCACAGGGTGAAGCCTCTACTCCTGGTCCACAAGGCTGCTTTCTATGAGTTCAGGCAGATGAGACAGATGTTTGAACTTGCCCCTGGCACAAGTTGCTAGATAGGCCTTGTATTACTCCTTGACTTTTATCTATGGCGCATACAGCCATCTCCACAAAATTAAGGGGGAAAAATCCAACCACTCTAACATATCCACCAGTTTAAGTTTTATATAATTCTCTCCAGTGCTTATTGCTATGGATTTATTTTTACACAAAGTTAATCAACTGGCTTTCAGTTCCTTCAGGATAAAGCTGAAAGTGTTGCCATTTAAAACCATTCCATCAACATATACACTTGATCACCTTCTCTGTGAAAAGCAGACTTTCAAACAGCTTCTCAAAACCTGATTACCAAAATATTGACTAATCTCTTGTAGAAAAATAGAATGCACTGAGCAGCTTGTGAAATACATTTTGGATGCCTAAATATGTTGTGGGGTTTTTTGGATTCTGTAATGTTTCCCAATTCTGAACAAATTTTTTCATGCATCTTAAATCAATAGCCTGGCTCCACGGTACTTGGTGCTTTGCTCACCTCAGCTGACTTTGGTATCCTTCATATTATTGTAGATGATGAAAACACCATCTGCCCTTCTTGAGAAGGCTTTGAAACTATTTTGAATAAAAGAGGGTGGTTTCATTAAAATTTTACATAATTTATATAATGTTGGCAAAGGTTCTAGAAAATAATCTTGTTTAACAGTTTTCTCATTAAAAAAATGTGTGCTTATTAAAATGACATTTTCTACTCTTAAGATTTAATTTTTCTTTGTTGCAGATAACCTAAAGCTCAAACTTGAAGTCTGTCATAATAATGTTAGTGATATGTTTGTAAAAATATGGCCAGTAATCTATCTAGTTAGACATAGTGAACACTTGCAGCTCCCCTACCAAAGAGGAGAAAGCATCAAATTTTAAAATGTCTGACTGTCTTGCCAATGAGTTTCAGCTCTGGGAAAGTTCACTATGGATTCAATGAGACCAAAAAATGACAATAGAACATTCTTGGGGTAAAAGGGTTTCTACCCAACTTTATTTCTATGGTGGCAGGTCAATCACTAGAATCCCGTCCACTCAGAGCCAGTCTGCTTGCAGCAAGCTGGTCTCTGCCTCTGGGCATCTCTGCCCCCGTAGCTGTCTCAGTCTCTGTCCTCAGTGCTGCCACCACTCCAGTCTCTGCTCTCCTGCAACCGTGCTACCGTGTCTCCCACAGCACTGGGTGGAGCTCTTTATATAGAGTCAATAACAATGTATTGCCCACATGTGTGTAGTGAGCTAGCCAACCAGGGCCAGGTGTAAACCACAGAATAGAGATTGGAATTTATCTTAAAAGCAACCTGGCCATTAGAATCTTCACTTTCTCCACACTGACCTTGGCAAGTTACCTTATTTATCTAAGCATTGAAGTCCTCACTCAGGGTTGTTGTAAAAATTATGTGTATGGAAGTTCTCTAAACAGTGCCTGGAACATAGGAATGCAAAGGTGACTGAAGATTACTT
Organism: Manis pentadactyla; assembly: GCF_030020395.1. Lineage (NCBI taxonomy): Eukaryota > Metazoa > Chordata > Mammalia > Pholidota > Manidae > Manis > Manis pentadactyla. Next base: position 103,674,281 of record NC_080023.1, read on the forward strand.
TTGCTAGGTAGCACAATATAGGCTTGTGGTTCCAGTAAATATGCTCCCATCTTCGTCCTATTTGTGCCCTTCTCTCATTTATTCAGTACTTTCTAAGTGCCAGCCATATTGCAGACCCAGGCACTGTGGATAGAAAAGTGAATAAAAACAGATTCCCTCATGGAGCTTAGTGAGCAACACAGCCAGGCAAACAGACCACTTTAAATGTATGTGGTAAATGCTCTAGATGCAAGGGGGTTACTCGGCCCAGTCTCAGGTTTCAGGAAACACTTACTGCTTTCTCTGAGCTGAAACATGAAGAATGGTTTGGAGTTGGCTACACAGAAAATGTGGGGAAGGTATTTCAGGCAGAGAGAACCCCAATGCAAATGCCTGGAGATGAGAGATAACTTGGTGACTTTGAGAAATTGAAAGTAATTCAATAAAGCTGAAGATTAAATAAAGAGAATTATTTACAAATGGCACTGGGGAAATAGGCTAAATTATAAAAGGCATTGTAAACCACAGAATAGAGCTTGGAATTTATCTTAAAAGCAACGAGAAGTTATGGAAGGGTTGTAGGCAAAACAGCATGGTTAGATTTGTGTTTTAGAACACACATAATGTGGAAAATGAACTGGAAGAAGGAAGACTAGAGATTGGGAGGCTACACTGGTGGCTGATAACCTCACTTAGGCAAATATGACAGTGCTGAGTTAGGTCATGACGTTGGGATTGGAGAAAACAAATAGATTAGGTGGTTAGTAGGTGGCCTCAACTGGACTTGGTGACTTATGAGAAGGGGTGGGTGTGGTAATAAAGTGTCAAGAATGACACCCTGTTTTAATGGCTACTGGGGTATTGCCATCCACTGGAGGGAATATAATGAAGAACATTTTGGGGAAGAAAGATAGTGAGTGGACACAATAAATCTGAAATGTCCTTAGAACATCTAGAGACATCAGAGTCAGGAAGAGGTCTGGGCTGGTACAGTATGTTTGGAAATAATCAGCTCATGGCTGGTAATTGAAACCATGCAAATGGAAAACCAGGAGAGCGTTTATAGTGAGAATTTCTGGGATGGAATCTTATGTAACACCGACACATAAGGTATGAGTAAGAGGGATCCCCAAAAGGAACCAAAAAGAAATGGCCAAACAGTAGAAAATTGGGAGAATTAGAAGTCATTGAAGTCAAGCAAAGAAACTATTTCAAGGTCATTAAAATCGTGGAGAAAAAGAATCTGAAGAAGACAAATGATACAAAAAAATCAAGTATGATACTCAATTTTTATCGGTGTTAACAAAAAGGAGGTATAGGTCAATCTAAATTCCACAAACACACACAAGATACATGCATATACACATACTCATACATATTTTTAAATCCTCAAATAATAGATCAGTGTTCCTCTAAGGTCCATCAAAGTCTACTTCATATCCCACCCTCTGTTTTCCTTCTCTTACCACCTCCATCCTTTGTAGTTGCACTCAACTCATCCTTGGCCCTCATCAGACCAAACACGGAGGAAAGAAAACAGAGGGTGGGATATGACTTAAGGGTCTGGGATCAAGGCTGTAAATCCATTTCCGTGGTGCCCAGATTCCAGCTGTTGTATGGAAACTTCCCAATGGAAGTTATCTTTTAAAATGTAAATTGTAGAGATGAAATGTTAACTTGATCAACTTAAGTGATGAAGTTTATTTTTTATCTCCTAACAACTCAAGTGATCTTTGAAAAATTTAAGAAGGGAGATCATGGACTATCCAGTTTTTATTTCAAAACTTTTACTACTAGCTTTGCTTTGAACAATACCATCTAAACAGAAAACAAAAGTATGTATCTCTTATTTCCTTGCTATATTTAAATGATCAGAAATTATTTATTAAGGGGGAAATGCAGCTGGAAAGGTTTGCTACAAAGAAAATGACTGACCTACTTTTAAGTCCAAATATAACTCAGAAATTCAAATGAATAAAAGATCTAATTGGTCAAGGGGTTCAATGCATAAAAATTTTACATTTTTTTCACTCCTTTAAACATATGGTTTAGTTAAAAGAAATATGATTTATTTAGACAGAAGAAGAATGTCATATTATATGACTCATATCCTACCTAAATTTTCCTGTTGGAAAATTTCCTCTAACAGATGAGTAATCTTATTTTATGCTGGATCAACCCCACAATTTGATATAGTTATGGGTTTGAAATAGGAATTGCTAGTTGTATGATTCAAATGCTCTACTGGTACATTTATTTAGTCAGTACCCTATTCCTTTAATAAAAAAATAAAATTATATAGAAAACTTGTAATGATCTTCATCACCAATAAGTATATCAGTAATGTAAACCAGACTTTCATCCTGAAGAGAACCAGAAGTTCCCCAAGTTCCAAATATTCAAAGAAGGTAAACCTGTAAATGATGAGCTTGACACTGACTGCAATCAAAATTCTAAAACAGATTCTTAATCAGATGGTCTGTGAGCATTTAGAAATATAAGAGGTGACCATTAGGATCCAACATGATTAGTACAAACAAATTTTGCTAGGTTATCCAATGTCCTATCAAAATAGGGTTATTAGACTAGTGGGTTTGCAAAGCTGAGGTGAAAATAATGGAATTATTCATCCTAACAGAGTATGCAAATATTCTCTCTACTATGATATAATTCACTAACTTTGTATAGACAATCATTCAACAAATATTTATGGAGCAATTCCTTGTGTCTTGCACTGTGCTGAGTGCTTACACACCACCTCTTTTAATACAGATTTACCTATGAGGTAGAAATTGTTATTATCAAGAGGCAGTAGAGTGTATGGCTTAAGCACACAGACTTGAAAGACACAACCTCCATTGAAATTCTGACTGTCACTTAAATTGCTGGGTGACCTTGAGAAAGGCACTGGATCTCTGCCTCATGCTGCTCATCTGTAACATGGGGATGATAATAACAGTCACTATCTTGTAAAGGGGTTGTGAAGATTAAATGAGCTAAAAGATGTAAACATCTTTTAAAAATATCTGGCACATAATGAATGTTATATAAGTGTCAGCTATAATAACTGCATTTTACAGAGGTAAGATGATATGTCCAAAATATCACAGTTTCTCAAGCCAGGATCTCAACCCCAGGCTGTCTGATGTCAAAGCTCATGTCCTGAACCATTACAAAAATTATGTTTTAAAATACATTTGCCATTCTTAGATGCTTTCAAAGTATTCTTGACACCCACTTGCTTATATCTTTGTTTCAACAATGTACGTTATACCTAATGTGTTTGAGAAGCTATTTCTGGGCTCCTGTGCAGAAACTTTCCTAGGGTCCAGGAAAGATATTTAGGAAATTGGGTTTACAAATTTGGAGGTCATAGCCCTCCCTCACATTTTTTAATTCATTTTGTTATCATTAATCTACAATTACATGAAGAACATTTATTTACTAGACTCCCCCTTTCACCAAGTCCCCCCCCATGAACCCCATTACAGTCACTGTCCATCAGCGAAGTAAGATGCTGTAGAATCACTACTTGTCTTCTCTGTATTGCACATCCCTCCCTATGCCCCCCCCCCACATTATACATGCTAATCGTAAGGCCCCCTTTCTTTTTCCCTGCCCTTATCCCTCCCTTCCCACCCATCCTCCCCAGTCCCTTTCCCTTTGGTAACTGTTAGTCCATTCTTGGGTTCTGTGATTCTGCTACTGTTTTGTTCCTTCAGTTTTTCTTTGTTCTTATACTCCACATATGAGTGAAATCATTTGGTACTTGTCTTTCTCCGCTTGGCTTATTTCACTGAGCATAATACCCTCTAGCTCCATCCATGTTGTTGCAAATGGTAGGGTTTGTTTTCTTCTTATGGCTGAATAATATTCCATTGTGTATATGTACCACATCTTCTTTATCCATTCATCTACTGATGGACACTTAGGTTGCTTCCATTTCTTGGCTATTGTAAATAGTGCTGCGATAAACATAGGGGTGCATCTGTCTTTTTCAAACTGCATAGCCCTCACATTTTTAAAGGTACATAATTATACTTCTGGAGAGTGACATGCGTTGACATCATTTAATAAAGACTAAATACTGTAATAGAGGAAGCTTAATAAGAACAATAGTGTCGAGAAAATACAAGTTCCATGGCCAGGATTCTCACTTGACCCTGGACTGCTTGCCCACTGCACACATGCAATGCTAGCAGGTATAGGTTTGCACATGTGTGGGTAGTAAGTTATTATGGACTCTATATAAAGTGCTCTGCCCAGTGCTCTGGGGCTGTGGGCCTGAAGGGCTGTGGGGCTCCAGAGATGCAAGGTGGAGGAGAGGCCTTGAAATAGAGACCAGTTTGCTGCATGCAGACTTGCCCTGAGGTGGACAGGATTCTAGTGCTTAACCTGCCACCATGAGAATAAAGCTGGGTATAAACCCTTTTACCCCAAGAATATTCTATTGTCATTTTTAGTCTCACAGAATAAACTTGCCTGGAGCTGAAAACCCTCAGGTGGGGCATTTAGCATAATTAGACTGAAAAAAAAAATGGACTAAGCTGCTCTCATTGGAGGGATACTTCAGCAGGCTGCCCCTATGATTGGGGAGACACTCAGGTATGCACCAATGGGCATGCAGTCCAAGGTGGCTTGCCTTCTAGAGGAGGGAGTCCCTCCCCCAGGACTGGAAAGAAGTGGAGGTGATGCCTGAGGCAGAGCAGTTGGCCCTCAGCAAAATAGGGAATTCCTTAGAGAAACAGAGTGCCTGCAAGGCAGTGGGAACCTGTGCTAAGAAAGGCCACAAAAGACAAGGATGTACTCCTGCAAGAAGCACAAGAAGAGGCGGCACGAGAACGTGAACTGTGAGGTGCCATAGAGGAGGTAAAAAATTGGTTGATGACTGAGATGGCATAACTACAAGGTGCTGTGGTGATGGTAAAGGATGTAATGGTAGCACAAGAAGAGACAGCGCAAGAACACAGGCTACGAGGTGCTGTGGAAGTGGCAAAAGCCATTAAGGAGAAGGACACACTCCTGCAAGAAGCAAAAGAAGAGGCAGCACAAGAATGCCAGCTGTGAGACATTGAGGTGAAAGTAAGAGAGCTGCGTAAGACTGAGATAGTGTCGCTGCGAGGCACTGCAGGAAAGGTAAAGTGTGTAGCAGAGGAGGCACTCAGGGAAGGGGTGAGAAAGCTGCTGAGAGCCCTAGAAATGGAGGAGCAGCTGGGGTTTGAAGAGTGGGTGGGGGCAAAGAAGGCGCCAATGCCAGAGGCACCAGCCCCACCTCTATTGAAAGCCAACCCAGTTGTAGTCAAGAAAATAAAGACGCAGCACCCGCGGGTTTCTCCTGGAGAGGTGCAGCAACCCCCCAAGTCATGAGGCACTCTATGCTTCTCCCATATATGCAGGCAGAGCTGGTGGATTTGGACCCCCAGTTTCAGCAGAAACGGTCAGAGTCAATATCAGCTTGGCTCCCCGTCTTTGGGACATAGGGGTGAATGGCACCATTCTGTCTGGATCAGAAATGGGAAAGCTGGTTTCCCTGACAGTTCATCTTGCCTTGTGGAAGCAACTATAAAATGCACATCAGACCCCAGAAAATCACTCCCTCTTTATAGGCTTATGGCCACACTTGGTGCTGTATGGCCCGATCAGGGTGATTTACCATTTTACCCTGCTAGAGGGCAGGCATATGCCAAACTCCAAGTGTTATAGGGGTTAGGCATGAAAAATGCCATTTATAATCTGGAGAATTTGGCCCAGATGAGAAGCCTTTTATTGCAGAGATGATGAATGTGCTGTTTCAAATGGCTCCTCTGTTCCTCCTTTGGCCCCTAATGGCCATTTTTGCCCCTCATTTAGGGCAGCCCATAAGTGAGGTCACCTGTATGGTAGCAGATCTGGGAGAGGCTAAAGCAATTAGAGTACAGAAGGGAATATGGCCCACTATTCAGAGTAAGAGTTTAAAGGACTCCATGAAGGTTATGACGACCCAGATGTGGGTTGATTTGATAAAGGCAGGATCAGACAGAGAAAAATTGGATGAAAACTCAAATAAAATCTCACTGGAACTGTGGCAACAATTAAAGCAGAAGCAGCAGTCTTGGTAGTTAGCTAAAGGAAGGACAAAGAAGTGGAATCTGGAGACAAAGATACAAGCCCGGCCTGTGTGCCTGCGGAACTTTCTGCTGGAGAGTAAGCCAAGCCCATCTGGATCCTCACAGGAAGACAATTGGGATATATGGTTTGACTATACAGTTGAAGGGTCAAGGCACTTGCTTTAGGGGACTGGGTGGGGCCCAGAGGCCACATGTTGAAATATCAATTCATTGGTTCCCAGTGAATATACAACATGTCCTGGCTCTGGTGGACACAGGAGCTGAGTCCTTACTGATTTATTGTTTCCTGGGACCCCCGCTGTTACAGAGGGGTACAAGTCTATCATGAAACAAGTCCAAATCCCATTGGGAATAGGGCATCCACCCCAAAAGGAATATATTGTGTGTATGTCTCCCATCCCTGAATATATTTTGGGGGTAGATATCCTGCAGGGCCTATAGTTGCAGACCACTGCAGGTGAGTTCAGACTGAGGATACACGTGGTTAAGGCAGTTCTGAGGGGACATGCTAAGCACCTGACCATAGCTTTTCTTGTGCCTCAGTGGGTGACTAATACCAAACAATACAAATTGCCTGGAGGATATAAAGAAATTGAAGAAACCCTCCAGGAACTAGACAAGGTGGGTATTATAAATTCCACCCATAGTACTTTTAATTCTCTGGTATTGCCAGTGAAAAAGCCAGGTGGCTCCTGGCATATGACTGTGGACTACAGAGAACTGAATAAAGTCATACCCCCTCTGCATGCTATCCCCTCTATTATAGCCCTTATGGACACCCTTAGTCATGAACTAGGGACATATCTTTATTAAGTAGTAATATTATAGACATATTAAGTAGTAGATCTTGCTAATTCCTTGTTTTTCATTGACATAGAGCAGAAAAGTCAGGGACAGTTTGCCTTCATGTGGAAGGATGGCAATGGACTTTCACTGTCCTCTCACAGGGGTACCTCCACAGCCCCACCATCTGTCATGGATTTATAGGCCAGAACTTGGCAGCATGAGAGACAATGTCAACAGTGCAGCTGTACCATTATACTGATGATACCATGCTTATATTGGATTCCCTTCCAGACCTAAAAGGTGCAGCACCTAGATTGCTGCAACATCTACAGGAGAAAGGATGGGCTGTGAACAGCACCAAGGTTCAGGAACGTGGTTTGTCAGTCAAATTCTTGGGGTTGTCTGGTTGGGTAAGACTAAAGTTATTCCAGAAGCAGTCATAGATAAAGTTCAGGCCTTCCCTATCCCTACAACTATGGCATTATTACAAGAGTTTTTTGGTCTTTAAGGTTACTGGAAAGTGTTTATCCTACACTTGGCACAAATTATGAAACCCTTACATCATACGGTATGAAAGGGTGTCAGGTAGGACACCCTCAGTCATGAACTAGGGACATGTGCATCTGCTTTTACTGCTGCAAAATGGGCAGTCAAGGCTGCACAGGCCTTGACTGTGATAGATAGGCCTTGAGTGTCAAGGCCCTGTGAGCAGAATGTTCATGCAACCAAAGATGGTTATGGCTGGGGTCTCTGGCAATGGCTTGAATCAACTTGCCAACTTACTGGATTCTGGTCACAACTCTGGAAAGGAGCATAGGTACGATACACCTTAATAGAGAAACAACTGGCTGCCATATACACCTTGCTGACTATGGAGTCCATCACTGGAACAGCCCCAATACAGGTTAGAACCACCTGTCCCATCACAGTGTGGGTAAAAGATTGGACCCAAAAACCACAGAGTGGTGTGGCACAGATGCCTACACTGGCCAAGTGGGGTGCGTACCTACAGCAGTGTAGTGCCCTCTCTAGTAGCCCCTTGAGTGAAGAACTCCAATGCTTATTAGGGACAGTGACATATACCAGTAAAAGGCAGGAAGAATTTGCTTTAGAGCAAATTAGTAGTGGACAGCCCTTATCAGGAGGGAAGAGCCCCTATACCCAAAGAAGCATGGTACACAGATGGCTCCAGCCTTGGGCAGCCTCTGAAATGGAGGGCTCTGGCTTTCCATCCTAAGACTGAGACAATATAGATGGAAGACGGTGAGGGGAAGAGGAGTCAATGGGAAGAGTTGTGGGCAGTATGGCTCATGATTACACAAGAGCCTTCCCCAATAGCTATCTGCATGGACAGCTGGGCCATCTATCAAGGCTTGACTCTGTGGCTACCAACATAGTACCATGCCAAATGGATGGTTGGTCACTGATCCCTTGGGAGGCAAGCGCTGTGGCAAGACTTATGTGCCTCTAGTCAGACTAAAACAGTTACAGTATATCATGTGACAGGCCATTTGCTGCTGGCATCCCCAGGAAATGATGAAGCAAATGAATTGGCCCAGGCGTGCTGGCTAGAAGGAAAGCCTGCCTCTGATGTGGCCCAATGGTTACATCAAAGTTTGTTGCATGAAGAGCAAAAGACAACATGGGTTGTAGCCTGTTGGTGGGGCCTGTCTTTAACCTTTGAAGAAGTTATCAGAGCCCAGCAGGAATGCACAGTATGCTCTAAAAGGGACTTACACTGAGTCCCGCAGCAACATGGGACAATGGCTAAGGGCCCATGCCCCTCATCAGGTGACAGATAGACTATTGGGCCTCTGCCTGCATTAAAGGGTACTGATATGCCATGACTTGTGTGGACACAGCTACTGGACTTCTGGTTGCTTTTCCAGCAAGTTGCACAGACCAGCAAATGACCAAAAGAGGCCTGGAGTGTCTCTTTGCAGCTTATAGCTGACCACAGGTCATTAACACTGATCAAGGCACCCATTTTACTGAAAATGCTCTACAGGAATAGGTGCAACAATTAGGGACAAAGTGGAAGATTCACATACCATATAATCCTCCTGGGGAGGGCATAATAGAGAGGTACAGTGTTTTGTTAAAATATGGCCTTTACATCTTACTACACTGATGGACAGTTACTTACTTCAATGGGGTATGGGGCTTGATAATATGGGTGATTGTAGTAATCACATTATTTTTCATGTGAAATCTTCATAAGAGTATATATCAATGATACCTTAATAAAAAAAATATGGCCTTTAGTCAGACACTAATAGTCTATGGGGCTGGTCAGTCCGTTTAGGGACAGTGCTATAGTGTTTAAATGAAAAGCCCTGGTGGGGGGCACTGAGTCCTGCAGACATGCTAACACACATTGCTTCCTTCCCTACACAATTGCAAATACAAATTAAGGAGATATCATTTAAAGCTGGAGTTTGCCACCAGAATAATCTTACTACCAGCACCAACTGCAATAAACCCCAGAGACTCCATTCAGTGGACGTGGCCTTGGACCTTTTGACACATGAATGAGTAGTGGATGGCCCTCCTGGAAACCCTAGGGGCAAGGCCTGGAGGATGGCCTCCTAGGTATTCCTGGAGTAATGGAAGAAATGCCCCAAAGGTCATGGCAGTGTACCCTAACAGGCTGGAAGGTAAGACCATTTTACTGGGGACTTTTGTTTTATCATTATAGCCTTTGCTTGCACCTCCAGTAGCAATATATATAGACCCCCTCAATAACCCCCACAGGGAGAGGAGTGAAGGTATGGTTATTAGACCTAGATGAGATCCCATTCCTGCCACAGTCCTATCATCCTCTTACATGCATCCTACCTGATGGACAAGATTTGCATATGTTGGTGTCACTAAAACATGAGTCTTATCACCCTTAAGGTTAATTTCTTCTAATGTCTGTGTGGATTGGGTACACACCCTAGCAAAAATTGTTGCTTGGTAGGTGTGCACGGGAAGTGTGAATTGTGAATTGGGACTGGTTTGAATATACCTGGAATGACCACTTGGTGTCAATTGATCTCCTCAGGTTTGAGGATTATCATAATTTCTGTTGTTACCTGTATCATAATCTTTGTTGTTGTTTTGTAGCTTCTATTGTTATTGTGGAATTTGGTTAAAATGTTCCATCCTTCTTGCACAGGGACCATTGTGGGAGATTGAGGGTGTGTAGAATTGTGAGGTGAGAATCCTGGAGGAGTGGAGTGTAGAGAAAATCGAAGTTCCATGCCCAGGATTCTCACCTGACCCTGGTCTGCTTGCCCACTGTGCACATGCAATGCTCACAGGTGCAGGCTTGCACATGTGTGGGCGATAAGTTACTATGGACTCTATATAAAGCGCTCTGTCCAGGGCTGTGGGGCTGCAGGGCTGCAGGCTATGGGGTAGAGGAGAGGCCCAGAGGCAGAGATCAGCTGGCTGCATGCAGACTTGCCCTGAGGTGGACAAGATTCTAGCGCTTGACCTGCCACCACAAGAATAAAGCTGGGTATAAACCCTTTTACCCCAAGAATGACTTGTTGTCATTTTTCAGTCTCACCAAATCAGAAGTGAACTTGTCCGAGGCTGAAACCCTCAGGCGGGACAAGTAGTTAATGTTTACTATTGCTAAATGTGGGCCATGGCCTTTTCTAAGTGCTTTTCACATAATATTTAATACCTATGACCACTTTATGAGGGTACTATTATGTGGATAAAGTGAAGGTTTCTATGGCCAGGATTCTCGCCTGGCCCTGGTCAGCTAGCTCACTCCACAGATGTGGGCAATGTCTTGCTATTGACTCTCTATATATAAAGAGCTCCACCCAGTGCTGTGGAAGACACGGTGGCATGGCTGCAGTGCTGCAGGAGAGCAGAGACGAGACTGGAGTGGTGGTGTCTTGTCAATGGGTTTCAACCCTGGGCAAGTTTGCTATGGATTCAATGTGACCAAAGAAAATGACAGCAAAACATTCTTGGGGTAAAAGGGTTATACCCAACTTTATTTCCAGGTGGCAGGTCAGTCACTAAAATCCTGTTCACTCAGAGCGAGTCTGCAGGCAGCAAGCCGCCGGTCTCTGCCTCTGGGCCCCTCTGTCCACACAGCTGTCCTCTGGGCCTCTGTCCTTGGTGCTGCCACCACTCCAACCTCTGCTCTGCTCTCCTGCAGCCTTGCATCCGTGCCACCATGTCATGCCCAGAGCACTGGGTGGAGCTCTTTATATAGAGTCAACAGCCATGTATTGCCCACAGGTGTGCAGTGAGCTAGTCAACCAGGTGAGAATCCTGGCTACAGGAACTCTCATTTTATCCATAGGTGGCAGTGCTGCAGACAGAGACTGAAACAGCTGCAGGGGCAGAGAGGCCCAGAGGCAGAGACCAGCTTGCTGCATGCAGACTTGCTCTGAGTGGACGGGATTCTAGTGATTGACCTGCCACCATGGAAATAAAGCTGGGTAGAAACCCTTTCACCCCAAGAACATTCCATTGTCATTTTTCAGTCTCACTGAATCCATAGTTGTGGATAAAATGAGAGCTCTTATGGCCAGGATTCTCACCTGGTTGACTAGCTCACTGCACACCTGGAAATAAAGTTGGGTATAACCTTTTCACCCCAAAGAGCATTCTACTGTCAATTTTCTTTGGTCACACTGAATCCGTAGCGAACTTGCCCAGGGCTAAAACCCATTGGAAAGTCATATTATTAGCTGAACTTACTTTAAGAGAGGTTTGCAACTTGCCCAGGGTCACCCCACTGTTAATTTGCAGAGTTGGAACTGAAACCAGGCAGCTGGCTCTGGAGCCCCAGCTCTTAATTCATTAAACTCCCTCTCATGAAACTACAGCCAGGTGCACTAAGTACTTGCCAAAGAACCTCAAAGAAGTCACCCTATTTGTTTCCAGCAACCTTCCTCACAAGCATTTGGTCATTTTGAATACCAAAGCCCACTTAATCATTCCTTGCCTACATTTCCAGGTTTCTTTAAATGCCTCATCAGAGAGGCTTCCTTCCTCTGTAGAGATTATGCTATCTCTACACAGTAACCTCCTGACCACTCTCTCACCCACACCTGGCTTTATTTTTTCTTTATATCACTTGTGATTGCCAGATATTCATTTGCTTCTTTGTTGATTATTTTACTGTCCACCTGTATCTATAATATGCTTTAAGGGACTTTTGTCCATTTTGTTTATTGCATTATCCCAGGGGTTAGAATGGAGCCTGCATATAGCATGTTCACAAAAATATTTATATAAATGACTAAATTCCTACAGGTTTTTACTTGTTACACAATCTAATTCTTATCAGTAATATCAGAAACAAAACTTCAAGAAATTTCCACCATCATTTTTAATAAATAATTTCTATTAATTTCAGTCCTCCCTTCCAGTCTGTTTATAAGCAGATACTGATATTTCTTTTTACAGGTATGTGCTCACAGAAATTACAATGTGCATTCTGCCTTTTCAGATAGCATAATTAAATCAGATAAAAAATCCATTGCTGAAAGACTTTCAACAAACTACACTTTCAGGCTGAGTTTTTTTTTTTAAGTAAAAGCAAGTAGGTCAAGGCTTTCCATTTGTACTTTAGAAGTCATTTTTCCCTGTATTTTATATGGCCAGAGATAGAAACTAAAGTTCTAGTCCAGTAGTGCTTAACTATAACAAAGTCCTTGAGATACAAACCATGCTTTCCTTTCAGGCAACCTCTTAGAGCTATCATTAAAAAATTTCCTGGTCACTAAATCTGTTGCATTCCTACACACTAATGATGAACTAGTAGAAAGAGAAATCAGAAAAATAATTCCACTCACAATTGCATCTAAAAGAATAAAATACCTAGGAATAAACCTAACCAAGGAAGTGAAAGACCTATACTCTGAAAACTACAAGACACTCTGGAGAGAAATTAAAGAGGTCACTAACAAATGGAAACTCATCCCATGCTCCTGGCTAGGAAGAATTAATATTGTCAAAATGGCCATCCTGTATAAAGCAATCTACAGATTCAATGCAATCCCTATCAAAATACCGATAGCATTCTTCAATGAACTGGAACAAATAGTTCTAAAATTCATATGGAACCGCAAAAGACCCTGAATCGAAAAAGCAATCTTGAGAAGGAAGAATAAAGTAGGGGGGATTATGCTCCCCAACTTTAAGCTCTACTATAAAGCCACAGTAATCAAGACAATTTGATACTGGCACAAGAACAGAACCATAGATCAATGGAATAGAATAGAGAGATCAGATATAAACCAACACATATATGACCACTTAATATATGATAAAGGAGTCATGGATATACAATGGAGAAATGACAGCCTCTTCAATAGCTGGTGTTGGCAAAACTGGAGAGCTACATTAAGAGAATGAAACTGGATTACTGTCTAACTCCATATACAAAAGTAAACTCAAAATGGAGCAAAGACCTGAACGTAAGTCATGAAACCATAAAAATCTAAGAAGACAACATAGGCAAAATCTCTTGAATATAAACATGAGCAATTTTTCCTGAAGCATGTCCTTGGGCAAGGGAAATAAAATAAAAAATGAATAGATGGGACTACATCATGCTAAAAAGCTTCTGTACAGCAAAGGACACCATCAGCAGAAGAGAAAGGCATCCTACAGTATGGGAGAATATATTTGTAAATGACATATCTGACAAGGGGTTAACATCCAAAATATATAAAGAACTTACATGCCTCAACACCCAAAAAGCAAATACCCCAGTTAAAAAATGGGCGGAGGATATGAACAGACACTCCTCCAAAGAAATTCAGATGGCCAACAGGCAGATGAAAAGATGCTCTACATTGCTCATTATCAGGGAAATGCAAATTAAAACCACAATGAGATCACCTCACACCAGTTAGGATGGTCAACATAGAAAAGAGTAGGAACAACAAATGCTGGCAAGGATGAGGAGGAAGGGGAACCCTCCTACACTGCTGGTGGGAATGTAAACTAGTTGTGGGAAGCAGTATGGACGTTCCTCAAAAAACTAAAAACAGGAATACCATTTGACCCAGGAGTTTCACTCCTAGGAATTTACTGTAAGAATGCAGGATCCCAGTTTCAAAATGATACATGCACCCCTATGTTTATTGCAGCACTATTTACAATAGCCAAAAAATGGAAGCAAGCTAAGTGTTCATTAGTAGATGAATGGATAAAAAAGATGTGGTACATATCACAATGGAATATTATTCAGCTATAAGAAGAAAACAAATCCTACAATTTGCAACAATATGGATGGAACTAGAAGGTATTATGCTCAGTGAAATAAGCCAGGTGGAGAAAGACAAGTACCAAATGATTTCACTCATCTGTGGAGCATAAGGACAAAGGAAAAACTGAAGGAACAAAACAGCAGCAGACTCACAGAACCCAAGAATGGACTAACAATTGCCAAAGGGAAAGGGACTTGAGAGGGTGAGGGGTAAGGGAGGAAGAAGGGGAATAAGGGGCATTACAATTAGCACACATAGGCGGGGCCACGGGGAAGGCAGTATAGCACAGAGAAGACAAGTAGTGACTCTATAACATCTTACTACGTTGATGGACAGTGACTGTAATGGGGTATGTGGTGGGGATTTGATAATGGGGAATCTAGTAACCACAATGTTGTTTATGTGATTATATATTAATGATACCAAAATTAAAACAAAAATGTAAAAAAAAAAATTTCCTGGTCACTAAAGAAAGCACATTTCAGTGATGTGGAATTAGCATTTTATATGCTATAAATTCCTTCACAAAGTATTTTTAACAGTATTTTGATGAACTCAGAAGTTGAAAAAAATTTCAAATGGAGATTTTCTTTGCACTGTCATCAACGAGATGAGAATAGGCCAGTGAAATATAAAATCCAAAAGTAATGCTTAATTGAGAAGAGTTTGTGCTAGAAATTGCATTCATTGTCTATTGCTTCTTAGCAGCTTAAACAACACAGATTTATTATCTCACAGTTTCTGTGAGTTGGGAACCCAGGCACAGCTCAGTTTGGTCTGCATAATGGACTATTTTAAGGCTGAAATGAAGATGTCAGCCAGGACTGGGGTCTCATCTGAAAGCTCAACTTTGGATCTGTTTCCAAGCTCAGTTATGTGACTGTTGACAGTATTCAATTTCATCTGGGCTCTGGACTGTGGGCCTCAATATGTACATGGCTGTAGGCTGGAGGACACCCTAGTTCCTTGCCATGTGGCCCCTCAAGATAGAAACTGTCTTCATCAAAGCCAGCATGGGAGAGTATCTGTTAGCAAGATGGAAGTTACATTCTCTTGTTAGCACAGAAGTGCCATCCCCTCAATGTTAAGGTATTATATTCTTAGAGGCAAGTCAATCAAAGGGAGAGGATTATAAAGGCCCTGAATACTAGGAGGTTGGGATCACTTGGGGTCATCCTAGAGACTGTCTACCACCAAGGTGTTACCTCAGAATAATACTATATTGCTTGTTAAAGAGACATGCCCACATGAACACCTTCTGATCTTGGCTGTCCACTGTTACTTCACTGGAGTCAGCACCATCTGATATTCTCCCACTTCTGCTGAAGCTGCTACTAAACAACCTAAGCCTTCTTTCCTAACAACTTTAGGAAGAGGAAAACAAGAAGTAAAGTAGAAACATTTCCTCTTAAATCATTAATTTGAATAAAGACTTGATCAATGATATAGATGCAGCATCCCTGGGCTTTAGGGCTAAGGGAGAAGGCTAAAGGTGTACATATGATATATTCTGTAAGAGTTTCTCAACTAAGAATCAACACAGCTTTTGCACGTACAACTTCTCCTGTTGCTTGCTAATAAAAGCTCAATTCCAATCTCATTCTTGCCTGTATTCAAGCTTTGGGAGTACAATTAGATCTAGTAATGTCTCTTTGCATTAATGAGCCTTACTTCATGGTTATACTTCAAATATGTGTCCAGTCTAAGCATAAGAAAGTGAGCTTGCAGTCAAACAAGAGGATATAACCATTCTAAATATATATGCACCCAACACAGGAGCACCAGCATATGTGAAACAAATACTAACAGAACTAAAGGGGGATATAGACTGCAATGCATTCATTCTAGGAGACTTCAACACACCACTCACCCAAAAGGATAGATCCACTGGGCAGAAAATAAGTAAGGACACAGAGGCACTGAACAACACACTAGAACAGATGGACCTAATAGACATCTACAGAACTCTACATCCAAAAGCAACAGGATATACATTCTTCTCAAGTGCACATGGAACATTCTCCAGAATAGACCACATACTGGGCCACAAAAAGAGCCTCAGAAAATTCCAAAAGATTGAAATCCTACCAACCAACTTTTCAGACCACAAAGGCATAAAACTAGAAATAAACTGTACAAAGAAAGCAAAGAGGCTCACAAACACATGGAGGCTTAACAACACGCTCCTAAATAATCAATGGATCAATGACCAAATCAAAATGGAGATCCAGCAATATATGGAAACAAATGACAACAACAACACTAAGCCCCAACTTCTGTGGGACACAGCAAAAGCAGTCTTAAGAGGAAAGTATATAGCAATCCAAGCATATTTAAAAAAGGAAGAGCAATCCCAAATGAATGGTCTAATGTCACAATTATCGAAACTGGAAAAAGAAGAACAGATGAGGCCTAAGGTCAGCAGAAGGAGGGACATAATAAAGATCAGAGAAGAAATAAATAAAATTGAGAAGAATAAAACAATAGCAAAAATCAATGAAACCAAGAGCTGGTTCTTCGAGAAAATAAACAAAATAGATAAGCCTCTAGCCAGACTTATTAAGAAGAAAAGAGAGTCAACACACATCAACAGTATCAGAAACGAGAAAGGAAAAATCACGACGGACCCCACGGAAATGCAAAGAATTATTGGAGAATACTATGAAAACCTATATGCTAACAAGCTGGGAAACCTAGGAGAAATGGACAACTTCCTAGAAAAATACAACCTTCCAAGACTGACCCAGGAAGAAACAGAAAATCTAAACAGACCAATTACCAGCAACAAAATTGAAGCGGTAATCAAAAAACTACCAAAGAACAAAACCCCGGGGCCACATGGATTTACCTCGGAATTTTATCAGACATACAGGGAAGACATAATATCCATTCTCCTTAAAGTTTTCCAAAAAATAGAGGAGGAGGGGATACTCCCAAACTCATTCTATGAAGCTAACATCACCCTAATACCAAAACCAGGCAAAGACCCCACCAAAAAAGAAAACTACAGACCAATATCCCTGATGAACGTAGACGCAAAAATACTCAACAAAATTTTAGCAAACCGAATTCAAAAATACATCAAAAGGATCATACACCATGACCAAGTGGGATTCATCCCAGGGATGCAAGGATGGTACAACATTCGAAAGTCCATCGACATCATCCACCACATCAACAAAAAGAAAGACAAAAACCACATGATCATCTCCAAAGATGCTGAAAAAGCATTTGACAAAGTTCAACATCCATTCATGTTAAAAACTCTCAGCAAAATGGGAATAGAGGGCAAGTACCTCAACATAATAAAGGCCATCTATGATAAACCCACAGCCAACATTATATTGAACAGCGAGAAGCTGAAAGCATTTCCTCTGAGATCGGGAACTAGACAGGGATGCCCACTCTCTCCACTGTTATTTAACATAGTACTGGAGGTCCTAGCCACGGCAATCAGACAAAATAAAGAAATACAAGAAATCCAGATTGGTAAAGAAGAAGTTAAACTGTCACTATTTGCAGATGACATGATACTGTACATAAAAAACCCTAAAGACTCCACTCCAAAACTACTAGAACTGATATCGGAATACAGCAAAGTTGCAGGATACAAAATCAACACACAGAAATCTGTGGCTTTCCTATATACTAACAATGAACCAACAGAAAGAGAAATCAGGAAAACAACTCCATTCACAATTGCATCAAAAAAAATAAAATACCTAGGAATAAACCTAACCAAAGAAGTGAAAGACTTATACTCTGAAAACTACAAGTCACTCTTAAGAGAAATTAAAGGGGACACTAACAGATGGAAACTCATCCCATGCTCGTGGCTAGGAAGAATTAATATCGTCAAAATGGCCATCCTGCCCAAAGCAATATACAGATTTGATGCAATCCCTATGAAACTACCAGCAACATTCTTCAATGAACTGGCACAAATAATTCAAAAATTCATATGGAAACACCAAAGACCCCGAATAGCCAAAGCAATCCTGAGAAAGAAGAATAAAGTAGGGGGGATCTCACTCCCCAACTTCAAGCTCTACTATAAAGCCATAGTAATCAAGACAATTTGGTACTGGCACAAGAGCAGAGCCACAGACCAGTGGAACAGACTAGAGAATCCAGACATTAACCCAGACATATATGGTGAATTAATATTTGATAAAGGAGCCATGGACATACAATGGCAAAATGACAGTCTCTTCAACAGGTGGCGCTGGCAAAACTGGACAGCTACATGTAGGAGAATGAAACTGGACCATTGTCTAACCCCACATACAAAAGTAAACTCAAAGTGGATCAAAGACCTGAATATAAGTCATGAAACCATTAAACTCTTGGAAGAAAACATAGGCAAAAACCTCTTAGACATAAACATGAGTGACCTCTTCTTGAACATATCTCCCCGGGCAAGGAAAACAACAGCAAAAATGAGTAAGTGGGACTATATTAAGCTGAAAAGCTTCTGTACAGCAAAAGACACCATCAATAGAACAAAAAGGATCCCTACAGTATGGGAGAATATATTTGAAAATGACACATCCGATAAAGGCTTGACATCCAGAATATATAAAGAGCTCACACGCCTCAACAAACAAAAAACAAATAACCCAATTAAAAAATGGGCAGAGGAACTGAACAGACAGTTCTCCAAAAAAGAAATACAGATGGCCAACAGACACATGAAAAGATGCTCCACATTGCTAATTATCAGAGAAATGCAAATTAAAACTACAATGAGGTATCACCTCACACCAGTAAGGATGGCTGCCATCCAGAAGACAAACAACAACAAATGTTGGCGAGGCTGTGGAGAAAGGGGAACCCTCCTACACTGCTGGTGGGAATGTAAGTTAGTTCAACCATTGTGGAAAGCAGTATGGAGGTACATCAAAATGCTCAAAACAGACTTACCATTTGACCCAGGAATTCCACTCCTAGGAATTTACCCTAAAAACACAGCAATCAAGTTTGAGAAAGACAGATGCACCCCTATGTTTATCGCAGCACTATTTACAATAGCCAAGAATTGGAAGCAACCTAAATGTCCATCGATAGATGAATGGATAAAGAAGATGTGGTACACATACACAATGGAATACTACTCAGCCATAAGAAAAGGGCAAATCCAATCATTTGCAGCAACATGGATGGAGCTGGAGGGTATTATGCTCAGTGAATCAAGCCAAGCGGAGAAAGAGAAATACCAAATGATTTCACTTATCTGTGGAATATAAGAACAAAGGAAAAACTGAAGGAACAAAACAGCAGCAGAATCACAGAACTCAAGAATGGACTAACAGGTACCAAAGGGAAAGGGACTGGGGAGGATGGGTGGGTAGGGAGGGATAAGGGGGGGGAGAAGTAGGGGGGTATTAAGATTAACATACATGGGGGGGTAGGGGAAAAGGGAGGGCTGTACAACACAGAGAAGTCAAGTAGTGATTCTACAACATTTTGTTATGCTGATGGACAGTGACTGTAAAGGGGTTTATAGGGGAGACCTGGTATAGGGGAGAGCCTAGTAAACATAATATTCATCATGTAAGTGTAGATTAGTGATACCAAAAAAAAAAAAAGGGGGGGGCAGTTCCTGTGTGGTAACCTCCAATGAGTTCTACACAAGGGTATAAAGGGCATATAAAAGTGTAGGCAAAGGGTCTGTTTGTGTTTATACAGAGGATCAAAGCCTAATTGGGCTACCCCAAAAATGAACTAAGATACGATATGAAAGAGAACTTCCAACATCAGCACTCTCTGGAAGACTCATGCCAGAAGATGATCATCAAAAAACCCCAACAATGATCTACGCACTGCTACAGCTGTAGATGCACTCATCCCACCAGCTCCTGGACTTGCCATGGGAATGAGGAAGGAGATATCTAAGCTGGCCTGTGCATACAGTAAAACAACAAATTTGACTGGATCTATACTGTTGGAACTCAACCAAGAATTAGAAGTGCAAACTGTAGCGCTCCAAAATCTTACAACTACAGACTATTTACTGTTAAAAGAACATAAGGGATGTGAACATTCCCCAGGAATGGGTTGTTTTAATTTGTCTGATTTCTCTCAGACTGTTCAAGTTCAGTTGGACAATATCCACCATATCATAGATAAGTTTTCACAAATGCCTAAGGTGCCTAACTGGTTTTCTTGGTTTCACTGGAGATGGCTGGTAATTACAGGTATGCTTTGGTTATGTAACTATACTCCTATTATGTTAATGTGTGTGCGCAATTTAATTAGTAGTTTAAAACCTATACATGCTGAAGTTACTCTACAAGAAGATATGTCAAAGAAATAATCAATCTTCCCATGTTTTCTTCTGCCTGCTACTTCTATAGCTTTTCTTCTTCCTTCCTAATTACAACCCTTAAATAGAATTCGTGCCTCATATCAAATTTACCGAGTATCATAATTCTTTCAAGTGGTAAAGACACCTCAAGACAAATGCTGGGCATAGAAGCCACAGGGCATAAATATGCAAAGAAGTAAAAAGCTAACCTTGTCAAACAATAAGGCTTCTCTCTCACTTACCAACTTTACATTTCCCTGTATGGCCCCGGAAGATGACTGGTTAGCCAGAGACGGGTAAGATTCCTCAAGGGTGAAACAACCTAAGACAGGCACAGTCGCAGAGGGGCCATCAGGTGAGAAATTGGGGATCAACAGAGGTGAGGCTTAGAACCTCACCCCCCCTGTTCTGAGAGAAATCTTCTGCATCCGTGGATATTTTATTGCCCTTGTCTAGCTTGGATTAACACATAGTCTACAGGCACACACCTGATCATCTACATTTGCTCTCTTACAACACTAAACTATGTTTTCTACCTTTATGTTGTATCTACCTACCACTTCAGCATTTTATTAAAAATAATAAAGAGAGAAATGTGGTATCCACATATAAATCAAGTATAAAAATCAAATGTGTATTCATATTTGAACTGACTGTTTATAGTTCATAATGCATGAGCAAAACCAAAAGTTTCTGTGATGACTGCCCTGGTACTGTTCACCATGTAACTTATTCACTATGTAAGAATTTGTTCTCCATGTAAGAACTTGTTCGTTATGCTTCAGAAGATTGGAGACTGACGAAAATTAGGCTTGGGGTGGATTAATGATTGTGCATTGAGCAATGACTCCCCTATACAGAATTTTATTGTTGTTAACAACCATTTGATCAATAAATATGAGAGACGCCCTAACAACAACAACCAAAAAAAAAGTACACACTTCCAATTGTAAAATAAATAAGTAACCGGGATGTAATGTATAGCATAAGGAATATAGTCAAAATATTGTAACAACTTGGTATGGTGATAGCTGGTACCTAGAATTATCATGTATATAAATGTTGAATCACTGTGTTGTACACCTGAAACTAATGTAATGTAATACTGTGTGTCAACTACCCTTCAATAAAAAATAATTATCTAAAAAAAAAAAAATCAAATGAGTATTCATATTTGAACTGACTGTTTATAGTTCATAATGCATGAGCAAAACCGAAAGTTTCTGTGATGACTGTCCTTGTACTGTTCACCATGTAACTTATTCACTATGTAAGAATTTGTTCTCCAAGTAAGAACTTGTTTGTTATGCTTCAGAAGATTGGAGACTGATGAAAATTAGGCTTGGGGTGGATTAATGATTGTGCATTGAGCATTGACTCCCCTATACAGAATTTTATTGTTGTTAACAACCATCTGATCAATAAATATGAGAGATGCCCTCACAAAAAAAAAAAAAAAAAGGGCCAACTAAGGTAAGCTGCCACTCATGGTACACAGATCAGGAACTCCTAGCAGATGGGCAGAGGGGCAGCCCTGCCAACCCAGAAGCACCACTGCACAGCTCACAAAGGGCCTCTGCTGACAGAGATCAGCCCAGACAGGCAGGAAGGTGGCCCAACCCATAGCCCACCAACAGTAACTGTGGTTCCACCATAAAGGAGGACCAGGCACAGGTGAGCAAAAGCCTTGAGCTTCTGGACACCACAGGACGCCATATTCATAAAGCCATTACTCTCTAGGAAAAGGAGGCAGAATGAATATTTCTACTACAAAGGAAGAAACATAAAAAACCCTGACAAAAATGAGGTAGCAAAAGAATCTGTTCCAAATAAAATAACAGGATAAGACACCAGAAAGAGAGCTAAATGAATCAGATCACCAATCTTCTTGATACAGATTTCAAAGTAACAGTCATAAATAAGTTCACTGATCTGTGGAAAAGTTGATGATCTCAGGGAGGACTTCAACAAAGAGACCAAGTTGAAAAAGAGCCACTCAGAACTGAACAATACAGTAACTGAAAAGAAAATTACAATGGAGGGAATGAATAATAGATTGCTACAAGTAGAGAAGATAGTCAATGAGATGGAAATGAGAGATCATTTGATCAATAAATATGAGAGATGCCCTCACAAAAAAATAAATAAATAAATAAATAAAAATAAAAAAATAAAAAAATAAAAAAAAAAAGAAAGTGAGCTTGGATATTCTAATACTAGCAGCTTTTTCTCTACAAAGATGTCAATGGCAAAGCAATCAAGCTAGGAAAATTAAAATATTCATGAGAAAGGAAATAAATTGGTTTAGTGTTAAAATGAAGGACATAAAGCTGGCATAGAAATGGGTTTCTAATTACAAGAAGCAGTACTGTGTAGTGGTTATGAATAGTCTCTTGAGACAGACTGCCTGGGTATGAATCCTGGTTCTACAATTTACTAGTTGTGTGATCCTGGGAAAACTGCTCAATCTCTCTGTGCCTTGGGTTTCCCCAACTGTAAGACAGAGTAAATAATTTTACCTACCTAATTATTAGGATTAATATTTATAAGGGCTTAAATCAGGGCCTAGCATGCATATATGTGTTATATGCATTTTTATTAGGTAACAAAATCTGTTTTAAGCTTTTACTTCATGAGACTTCCGGTTTCTGGCCCCAGCACACAGGCAGTGTGGAAATGGTCATTCCTGTCCATACAAAGAGAAGAAAGCTGAACAGACTAAAACCAAAGACTCTTCTTAGATTCATCACAGAAGTGAGGTCACAGGACCTCTGCCACAGAATTTAGAGAGGCAGACAGGCAGATAAGAGAACTACAACTTATCAGAGTGAAGCTCACATACAGAAACCTCTGCAGGAAGCAGTCAGTGGTAGGAAACTTAAGTTGTATGGACTAATTGCTGGAAGCTCAGTGTAGACTAGTTAGTTAAAAATGCCAGCTGTGGGGGTGTGGGCAGGCAGGGCCAGAACACTCTGTCCTTCTTAATAAGACATGTCCTCAAGAGAAACGATTTCACTAGAGCCAAAAAGATTAGGGTTTTACCAGAGCCTAAGTGACCTAGGGAAGAGAAAGACTCAACTTCATCTCCCCTTAGCCTCCTAGTTTCACTTAAGGAGGGTGGGATGGGAGACTGAGAGCCACTGTAAAGGTCATAGCTTAGGGGCCCAGGCACACTAAAAGACTAAAACCAATCATAGGACTATAGAATGCTTCTCCTCTCCCCTACACCTAATCAGCACTTCACTGAGGGCCTGCATACCCCAGTTCCTTTTATCCTGTACATGATGTCTGGTTTTCAACAAAAAAAATTGCAAGGCATACTACAAGACAAAAAATATAGTTTGAAGAGACAGAGCAAACATCAGAACTAGTCTCAGTTATGGCAAGGCTGTTGGAATTATCAGACCAGGAATTTAAAATAGCTTTAATTATACTAAGGGCTCTAATGGAAAAAGTAGACAATATGCAAGTAAACAGGAGACAATCTAGGTGACCTTGGATTTGGAGATGACTTTTTTAGATGAAATACCTAGAACACAATCCATGAAAGAAAAATCAGTAAGTTGCATTTCATTAGAATTAAAAACTTCTGCTCTGTGAAAGACACCATCAATAGAATGAGAAGACAAGCAACAGACTGGGGGAAAATATTGCAAGGACATATCTATTATCCAAAATATATAAAGAACTCTTAAAATTTAACATTAAGAAAATGTAATTCAATTAAAAAAATGTCAGAAGATCTGAACAGACACCCCACCAAAGATTTACAGATGGCAAATAAGCATATGTATTTATTCAACATGTTGAAATGTATTCATTCAACACGATGAATTGTATTTATTCAACATCATGTCATTAAAAAATTGCAAATTCAAATAACAATAAGATACCACTATACACCTATTAGAATGGTCAAAATCCAAAATACAGACAACAAATGGTGGTATAGATGTGCAGCAACAAGAACTCTCATTCATTGTTGGTGAGAATGCAAAATGGTACAGCCACTTTGGAAGACAGCCTGGCAGGTTTCTTACAAAACTGAACATACTCTTACCATATGATCAGCAATTGTGCTCCTTGGTACACACCCAAATGAATTGAAAACTGATGTTCACACAAAAACCTGCATATAAATGTTTATAGCCACTTTATTCATAAGTGCCAAAACTCAGAAGAAACCACAGATGTCCTTCAGTAGGTGAATGCATAGACAAATTGTGGTACATCCATACAATGGATTATTCAGTAATTAAAAGGAATGATCTATCAAGCCACAAAAACATATAGAAGAAACTTCAATGCATACTGCCAAGTCAAAGAAGCCAATCTGAAAAGGCTACATATTCCAACTATATGACACTCTGGAATTCCAACTATATGACACTCTGGAAAAGGCAAAACTGTAGAGGCAGTAAAAACATCAGTGGTTACCAGGGGTTAGGGAAGAGGGAGAGATGAATAGGTGGAGCGCAGGTGATTTTTAAGGCAGTGGAACTCTTTACTATGACATAGTAATACTAGATATATGTCCTCATATGTTTGTCCAAACTTACAGAATGTACACCCAGAGTGAATCCTAATGTAAACAGTAGACACTGGTTAATACTGATGTATCAATATTGTTTCATCAACTGTAACAAATGTAGCACACTGATGGGGAAATGTTGATGGTGGGGGAAGCTGTGTGTTGTGGTGGTGAGGTAGGGCAATATATGGGAACTACATTTCCCCTCACTCTTGCTGTGCTCTTAAAAATGTCTATGAAGTTTTAAAAATCCATGTTGTTAAAATATAGCTCAGGTTTAGATCTCCTATAAGTGAAGAGCAAGCTGGAAATTATTACATGGAAGCACAATTTTGCTGAGACCAACTGCATTGCCTAGCACATAGCAGGAACTCCATAATTCCCTTTAGGCCTCCACATCACTCCGGGAATCTGTAAGCCCTCAGCAGTGGCCCCTGGGGAAGGGGACTGGATGACACCTGCAAGCACATTTTGCAGAAAACAGACCAGGAAACCCAGAGCTATGGATAAGACCAGGTTTATCTCTTTCTTCAAGGTATTTAGATTAGGGCTTCTCTAACTTTAGTGTGTATAAGAATCCATGTTCAGGGGTTGTTAAAACACAGCAAAGCCCCTTCTGCAGAATTTCTGACTCTGTACATCAGGGACCCAAGAATTTGCATTTTCAGCTGGCATGCTAGTTGATACTGCCACTGCTGGTCAGTGAATCACATTTAAAAATTGCAAGCATTTCCATGATTTCTGAAGTTGAAGTCTGCTCAGTAGACATTCTGAATTTATAAAGGAGAAATTTGAGACCAGCAATCTGGCTGAAAGGAACTAAGGAACTTCTCAGAAGGCTGAATTTGTTGGCAAGCACACTGTTTACTTAGGATGAAAGTTTATTTGGATAAATTGGAGTGATGGGGACTATGAAAGGGGGCCTAAGCAAACTAGTAGGCTATGTTTTGTTTTGTTCTCAGAGGGTTTTAACAATGTTGGGACCCATTTAGAGAGGGGATGTGCTGTGTGGGTCACGTCCTATTGTCCTACAACTGACAAGCTTCATTCATTTATAGTCTGTCTGGACTCTTAACTCATTTGACTTTGCAGATCCTGAACCAGATGATCTTTCACCCCCATATAGCTTTAGAATTATGAGATCTCTTTTTGTGCCAGAGAAAGTTCTACCAACACAGAAGAGAGCCATTGCCACCCAGTATTTTCAACTACATATCCTCAAATTGCAATGAGGAATTTTCAGGTAAAAACAGCTTTGTAAATATTATAACTCTCCATAACAATATAATCTATGATGAACACAGGCATCTCCCTTTAGGAAAATTTGATATATAAAGCTAAACTAGATAGAAATTAATACATAAGTGAATAAATAATGCACATTATAATAGTTTAGGGTTTCCAGATTCAGTAAAAAAAAAAAGCAGGATGCCCAGTTACATTTGAATTTCATATAAATAAGTAATGTTTTACTATAAGTATGTCCCATGCAGTATTTGTGGCAACTTGGACATACTTTTACTAAAAAATTGTTTATCTGAAATTCAGTTGTAAACTCCGCATCTGTATTTTATCTGGCAATCTATATTGGTTTCCTATTGCTGTTGTAACAAATTACGACGAAGTTAATAGCTCAAAGCACCATAAATTTATTATTTTACAGTTCTAGGAGTCAGAAGTATAAAATGTGTTCACAATGCTACATTCATTTTGGAGGCTCTGGGGGAGATTTCTTTGCCTTTTGCAGCTTCTAGGCGCTGCCTACACTCCTGGCTTGTTTCATGGCTCCTCCCTCTGCAGAACCAAGAGTATGAGTGTCTTCTCTCTTCCCTGAACTCTGCTGCTGTTATCACATTCTCTTGCTCTCATATTCTCTCTAACTCTACTGCCCCCGCTTATAAACACCCTTGTAATTATACTGGGTCAACACGGATGCTCTTCCCATGTCAAAATCCTCAATTTAATCGCATCTGCAAAATAATCTTTGCCATGCAAGGTAACACATTTACAGGATCCTGAGATTGGAATGAAGACATCCTGGGGGGAAGGGAGCATTATTTTGCCTACAACACATCCCATAATAGTTATTTGAGTTACAAAAAGTTAAACCCATAATAACAATTCTATTATTTTACTTTACTGTTTCTAATTCTATTTACGATATGATTTTATTTGTAAAATTTAATTGGCACTGAACTTTTCTGGAACATATTTATTGCTTAGACATTAAGTCATATGATTTCCTACAGATTTTTATCAAAAAGCATGACTCTTCTTTTCACAGATGAGAATAGATCAAAGGACTTTAGTCATGTGCTTGAGAGCCATATGCCTTGTTTTCTTTGGGTCCAGGTTTATGCACTTAACAGTCCTGATGCAGTGGAAATCAAAACAACCTCTGCTTCTCCTCCTCCCTCATGTTGTTGTATTTATGGAAAGCTGAAGACTGACAATTTTTTTATTCCTCTAAACATATAGGAAAAGCTCAATAATAATGAGGAATTCACTTATTTGTGGAATCTTAAAAAAAACCACAAATGAACAAACAAAACAGAAATAGACTTACAGTCACAGGGAAAAAACTCGTGGTTGCCATAAAGGAGAGATAGGGGAAATGGGTGAAATAAGTGAAGGGAAAATAAAAATAGTAAGAATGTTTGATATCTTGATCTGGATGATGGTTACATTAGCGTATATACATGTGAAAATTCATGAAGCTTTATACTAAGATTTGTGCATTTTAGTGTATGTATCTCAATACAAAATATTTTTTTAAAGAAAAATTTGAATAAATATAGGGACATTTCTAAGGAACGGAGATTCACTTTGGAATGAATGGAAAGAAATAAATACAAATTTAAAGAAAAAGAGATGAGAATTTTATATAGATTCCTGAGCACAGCAAATAAGAATGAGAAGGGAAATTCTTTTTTAACTAACTATTCAGTAGAAACTGGAGAGGAACTTGATAATCTAGGGTTTATTATTTATAAAATGAATAAAAAAATGGAAGTGAAGTACATAGTACACCTGATTTATTAGTGTTCAACTGTTGTCTTAGTTTGTTCATGCTGCTAACCAAAATACCACAGACCAGGTAGCTTATAAACAATAGAAATACATTTCTCATGGTTCTATTAGCTGGAAGTCTGAGATCAAGGTGACAGCATGGTCAGGTGAGGGCTCTCTTCTGGGTTGCAGACCTCACTGTATCCTCACTTGGCAGAAAGGGGTAGGGAGCTCTGTAGGTCTCTTTAATAAGAGCCCTAATCCCATTCATGAGGGCTCCACTCTCACCTCCTAAAGTCCCCACCTTCTAACACCACCACCTTTGGGGGTTAGGATTTTAACCTATGAATTTGGTGGGGGTGAACACAGCATTCAGACCATAGTAATTGCCAAGGCAAAAAATCTTTTCACATATAACTATGTGGTTTCCAGATTAAGTCTTGAAAAACAACAACAAAACAAATGTCTTTGTTAAAATGTAGTTGAAAGCCAAAATTCCTTTACATGTGTCAGAACAATAAATGGAAAACAAAACTTTTATTTTATTTACTTTACTTTTTCTGATGTTAAAAGCTATTCATATGCTTTATGGTAGATTTTGGAAATTCATAAATAAAAAAATTCAAGAAGAAGAGAATTTTCCCAGAATCCCACTACTCAGAGATAACCAACTTAACATTTTACATTTCTTCCCAGGATAATTTCTGGAAAACTAATTTCTATATAGACAATTATACAGCAGATATATTAATGGTAAATAAAATGAAAACTTCAATTTGTTTATTTATTCATCCACCCATTAATTTTATTCACCATTTGTGCTATAATAAGCCACTCATCCATTTGTTCACAAGGTTCACTACCAGTCTTAGTGGGTGTTAATAAGACATGGTCATACTTTAATAGCAGTATAGTTAGTCAGGATTCTTTCAGACACACCTAACAAAAGACCAGAACAAATGTGTTGGCTCACCAACTGGGAAGTCCAAGAGCTGGTGCAAACTATTTTTACATAAGGGCTCCTCTTCTTTCCCTTATTTCTCAGATCTGTAGGACTTTGACTTCATCTTCAAATAGATTCTCTCTATGTGATGACAAGATGGCCCTGATAATTCCAGACCTGCATGGTGCTTATAGTTGGTAACTTGCATGGTGCTTTAAGAGAAGGAAAGACCTACTCTCTCCCAGAGGTCACATGTCAAGACTGATGGAGGAACTCTGGCTGTGTCTGGGTGACTAGTCAATGAGGATAGAGTGATGGGGTCCCATGATTAGTGAGGCCTGGTCACATCCATACCTGATTTTAACATTAATAGCAGAATTGGGAGGGCGGAAAAAGACGGCAGGGTGAAAAGTGAGGCAGAAACCTCCTCGCAAAATTACATATAACAGAAAAATACAGCAAATACAACTAAACCTGAAAGAGCAGCTCAAAGACTGAAGAACAGACTGCTTACATCTGGGGAAAAGAGAAGATCTCACAGAAAAGGGTAAAGTAGCAAAGCCGTAATCCAGCAGGGCCCAAGCCTTTTCCCGACCCCAGCTTACAGGAGGGAGGAAGAGAAATGGAGCAGGGAGGGAGTAGAAGCCCAGGACTGCTAAACACCCAACCCTGGAGAACTGCTTTGGGTGCATGAACCCACATTACATGATGCTCTGAAGATTAGAGGGGTTGGAAAGCAAAGACAGGCAGAATACTCAGAGAGACTGAGATTTCAGCCATGTGTGGAGAATAGGTGTGCACAACTGGCTGCTCTGGGACAAAAGAAAGGCAGGCACTTTCAAAGACTTCCCAAAACCCAAAACAGAGAGGAGTGCTAAAAGGGCAAAGATTACACAGAACTTGCTTCTCAGGAGAAAGGGCAGGTGGACAAAATCATCTCAGCACACTCAGCCCAGTAGGTTGGGAACTTTCAGGAGCTTCAGATGCTCCACCCCCCTGGCTGGCAATGCAGCCTTGAGGCCCAGCACTGCAATACACAGCCTGCCACTCTTTCCTCCCGGCAGGCATCGGTCTGCACACCTGCTGCCCCTGTTATTGTGCCAAGCCAGTTAGCACGCAGCCTCGCATACAAAAGGTACAGGGCCATAATGCAGAAGCTCCTCCCTATGCACTCGGCCCACTGGATCTGGCAGTGGGGGCAGGCACTGCAGCCAGGAAGCAGGCAATAGCTCTTTTTTCCAGGCAGGCACCAGTGCCACTTGCCTGCAACCTCCACTATCCTACAGCTGTTGGGCAGCTCAAGAGAGTAGAGCCTCTGACACTAGAGGGCGCTGCCTACACAAAGTTATTATTCCATAGGAATCACTAGGAAAATAAAACAGCAAAAAAATTTTGTACAAACAAAAATTCAGATGCCAGAAAAAGGGCTAAGTGAAACTGAAATCACCAATGTTCTTGATAAAGATTTCAAAATAAAAATCACAAACATGCTCATGGAGCTACAGAAAAATATTCAAGATCTCAGGGAGGACTTCAGGAAAGAGGAACTTTGAAAAATACAGTATCAGAAATGAAACATACAATGGAGTGATTTAAAAGTAGATTAGATGAGATAGAGGAGATGGTAAATGACATAAAAATTAGAGAACAGGAAAATAAAGAGGGTGAGGCACAGAAGAAAAAAGGATCTCTAGGAATGAAAGAATAATAAGAGAACTGTGCAACCAATCCAAACAGAACAATATTTGCATTATAGGGGTATCAGAAGAAGAAGGGAGAGAAAATGGGATAGGAAGTCTCTTTGGGGAAATAATTGCTGAAAACTTCCCCAATCTGGGGAAGGAAATAATCTCTCATCATAGAAATGCACAGATCTCCCAGTACAAGGAACCCTAGGAAGATAACACCAAGACATATAATAATTAAAATGGCAAGAATCAAGGACAAAGAGAGAGTACTAAAAGCAATCTGAGAGTGAAAAAAGATCATGCATAAAGGAAAACCCATCAGACTATCATCAGACTTCTTAGCAGAAACCTTAGAGGCCAGAAGGGACTAGCATGATATATCTAATGGAATGAAACAGAAGGGCCTCGAACTGAGAATACTCTATCCAGCAAGATTATCATTTAAATTTGATGCAGGGATCACACAATTTTCAAATAAGCAAAAGTTGAAGGAATTTACCTCCCACAAACCATCTCTACAGTGTATTTAAAGGGACTGCTCTCGATGGAAGTGCTCCTAAGGTTAAATAGCTGTCACCAGAGAAAATAAAACCACAGTAAAGGAAGTAGACCAATTAATTACTAACCAAATGCAAAATTAAGTCGGCTACCCACAGTCAGTCAAGGGATACACAAAGAGTACAGAATATGACACCTGATATACAAAGAATGGAGGAGGAAGAAGAAGAAGGGAGAAAAAAAAACCTTTAGATTGTGTTTGAAATAGCATAATAAGCAAGTTAAGTAGACTGTTAGATAGTAAGGAAGCTGCCCTTGAACCTTTGGTAACCACAAATCTAAAGCCTGCAATGGCAGTAAGTTCATATCTATCATTAATCACCCTGAATGTAAAAGGACTGAATGCACCAATCAAAAGACATAAGAGTTATAGAATAGATTAAAAAAACAAGATCCATCTAAATGCTGCCTTCAAGAGACTCACTTCAAACCCAAAGGCATACACAGGCTAAAAGTGAAGGATGGAAAAAGATATTTCATGCACGTAATAGGGAGAAATAAGCAGGAGAAGCAGTACTTATATCAAAACAGATTTCAAAACAAAGAAAGTAACAAGAGACAAAAAAGCACATTACATAATGATAAAGGGGTCACTACAAAAAGAGGATAGAACCATTATAAATACCTACGCATCCACTACAGGAACATCTAAATATGTGAAACAAATACTAACAGAATTAAAAGGGGAAATAGAATGCAATGCATTCATTCTATGAGCCTTCAATACACCACTCACTCAAAAGGACAGATCAACCAGACAGAAAATAAGCAAGAACACAGAGGGACTAAATGATGCATGAGAACAGATGGACCTAACAGACATCTACAGAACACTCCACCCAAAAGCAGTGGGATACACATTCTTCTCAGTACATAGAATGTTTTCCACAATAGATCACATACTAGGCCATAAAAGAGCCTCAGTAAATTAAAAAATATCAAAATTGTGCCATCCAGCTTCTCAGACCACAAAGGTATGAAACTAGAAATAAATTATGCAATGAAAAAAAAGCTTACAAGCACATGGAGGCTTAACAACATGCTCCTAAATAATCAATGGACCAATGACCAAATAAAAACACAGATCAAGCAATACATGGAGAGAAATGAAAACAACTCCACACCCCAAAACCTGTGGGATGCAGTGAAGGCAGTTCTAAGAGGAAAGTATATTGCAGTACAGGTCTACCACAAGAAAAAAGAACAATCCCAAATGAACAGTCTAAACTCACAATTAATGAAACTAAAAAACAAAGAACAAAAGAGGCTCAAAATCAGTAGAAGGTGGGACATGACAAAGATCAGAGCAGAACTAAATAAAATCGAAAAGAATAAAACAATAGAAAGAATCAATGAAAGCAGGGGCTGGTTCTTTGAGAAAATAAGCAAAACAGATAAACCCCTAGCCAGACTTAACCAAGAAAAAAAGAGTCTACACACATAAACAGAATCAGAAATGAGAAAGGAAAAATCACTATGGACACCCAGGAAATACAAAGAATTATTAGACAATACTATGAAAAATTATATGCTAGCAAATTGGACAATGTAGAAGAAATGGACAACTTTTTAGAAAGATACAACCTTCCAGGACTGACCCAGGAAGAAACAGAGAATCTGAGCAGACCAATTACCAGCAATGAAACTGAAATGGTAATCAAAAAACTAACTAAAGAAAACCCAGATAAGACAGCTTCACTGCTGAATTTTTTCAGACATTTGGAGAAGACCTAATATCCATCCTCCTTAAAGTTTTCCAAAAAATAGAAGAAGAGGGAATACTTCTTCCAAACTCATTCTATGAGGCTAGCATCACTCTAATACCAAAACCAGGCAAAGACACTACAAAAAAGAAAATTATAGACCAATATCCCTAAAGAACATAGATGCAAAAATACTCAGCAAAATATCAGAAAACTAAATTCAAAAATACATCAAAAAGATCATCCATCATGATCCAGTGGGATTCATTCCAGGGATGTAAGGATGGTACAATATTCAAAAATCCATCAACATCATACACCACGGCAACAAAAAGAAGTATAAAAATCACAAGATCATCTCCAAGGATGCTGAAAAAGCATTTGACAAAATTCAACATTCATTCATGATAAAACTCCCAACAAAATGGGTATAGAGGGCAATTACTTCAACATAATAAAGGCCATGTATGACAAACCCATAGCCAACATTGTAATTAACAGCAAAAGCTGAGAGCTTTTCCTTAAGATCAGGAACAAGACAAGGATGCCCACTCTCCCCACTTTTATTCAACATATGTACTGCAGGTCCTAGCCACGGCAATCAAACAACACAAAGAAATAAAAGACATCCAGATTGGCAAGGAAGAAGTTAAACTGTCATTGTTTGCAGATTACATGATATTGTACATAAAAAACCCTAAAGAATCCACTCCCAAACTACTAGAATTAATTACTGAATTCAGCAAAGTTTCAGGATACAAAATTAATACACAGAAATCTGTGGCATTCCTATATACTAATGATGAACTAGCAGAAAGAGAAATCAGGAAAACAATTCCATTCACAATTGCATCAAAACGAATAAAATATCTAGGAATAAACTTAACCAAGGAGGTGAAAGACCTATACCCTGAAAAATACAAGACACTCATGAGAGAAATTAAAGAAGAAACCACTAAATGGAAATATATCCTGTGCTCATGGATAGGAAGAATTAATATTGTCAAAATGGCCATCCTGCCTGAAGCAATCTACAGATTCAATGCAATGCTTATCAAAATACCACTGGTATTCTTCAATGAACTAAAACAAATAGTTCTACAATTTGCATGGAACCACAAAAGACCCCAAATAGCCAAAACAATCCTGAGAAGGAAGAATAAAGCAGGGGGGATTACACTCTCCAACTTCAAGCTCTACTACAAAGCCACAGTAATCAAGACAGTTAGATACTGGCACAGGAACAGACCCACAGATCAATGGAACAGACTAGAGACTCCAGATGTAAACTCAAGCATATATGGATGACCAAGTAATATATGATAAAGGAGTCATGGATCACAATGGGGAAATGACAGCCTCTTCAACAACTAGTATTGGCAAAACTGGACAGCTACATGTAAGAGAATGAAACTAGATTATTGTCTAACCCCATACAGAAAAGTAAACTTAAATGTATCAAAGACCTGAATATAAGTCATGAAACCATAAAACTGTTAGAAGAAAAAATAGGCAAAAATCTCCTGAATATAAACATGAGCAACTTTTTCCTGAACATATCTCCTTGGGCAAGGGAAACAAAAGCAAAAATGAGCAAATGGGACTACATCAAACTAAAAAGTTTCTATACAGCAAAGGACACCATCAGCAGTACAAAGAGGCATCCTACAGTATGGGAGAATATACTTGTAAATGACTTTTCTGATAAGGGGTTAACATCCAAAATATATAAAGAACTCACATTCCTCAACATCCAAAAAGGAAATAATCTGATTAAAAAATAGTCAGAGGATCTGAACAGACACTTCTCCAAAGAAGAAATTCAGATGGCCAACAGGCACATGAAAAGATGCTCCACATAGCTAATCATCAGGGAAATGCAAATTAAAACCACAATGAGATCTCACCTCGCACCAGTTAGGATGGTCAGCATCGAAAAGACTAGGAACAACAAATGCTGGTGAGGATGTGGAGAAAGGGGAACCCTCCTACACTGCTGATGGGAATGTAAATTAGTTCAACCATTATGGAAAGCAATACGGAGGTTCCTCAAAAACTAAAAATAGAAATTCCATTTGATCCAGGAAATCTATTCCTAGGAATTTACCCGAAGAAAACAAGATCTCTGATTCAAAAAGACATATGCCCTCCTATGTTTACTGCAGCACTATTTACTATTTAGCCAAGATATGGAAGCAACCTAAGTGTCCATCAGTAGATGAATGGATAAAGAAGATGTGGTACGTATACACAATGCAATATTATTCAGCCATAAATGAAAACAAATCCTAGCATTTGCAACAACATGGATGGAGCTAGAGGGAATTATGCTCAATGAAATAAGCCTGGCATAGAAAGAGAAATATCAAATGATTTCACTCATTTGTGGAGTATAACAACAAAGCAAAACTGAAGGAACAAAATAGCAGCAGACTCACAGACTCCAAGAAGGGACTAGTGGCTACCAAAGGGGAGGGGTGGAGTAGGGTGAGTGGGGAGGGAGGGAGAAGGGAATTAAGAGGCATTATAATTAGCACACACAATATAGGTAGGTCACAGGGAAGGCAGTATAGCATGGAGAAGGCAAGTAATGACTCTATAGCATCTTACTTAGCTGGTGGACAGTGATTGCAAATGGGTTGGGGGAGACTGATAATATGGGTGAATGCTGAAACCACAATGTTGCTCAGTGAAACCTCCATAAGACTGTATATCAGTGATACCTTAATTAAAAAAAATAAGGTCTAAGATAATAAATAAATAAATAAATAAATAAACAAACTAACAAAACCATACCAGAATTATGTGGGGTCAGGAAAAGGCAGTTCTCTAAAAAATAAAAGTGTGCTGGTCAGACAAAGCAACAGATGTGCAATTAAGAAAGGAGATGCATGCTTAAATAGTTTGTTGAAAACCAGGTTATATTTAGACAGATCACCCAGGTTGATATGCTTGCTCAAAATGATTCTTTTTAAAGAGCAGAGTGTACATTATGTCAACCTCTTCTCAAACATCACAAACTTTTCTTCTCCTGAACACATGAAACAAAGGTCCCTTGCATGTTTCAAAAGTTTCTAACTGAAAACAAGGTTGTGAAGTAAATACATTTTATGATGTTATATAGATGTGAGTGGAGATAGATGGGTTGTACACTTTGGATTAACTCCAATAAAAGGCAAATGCTGCAGTGTTAAAATTACAATTATATAATAGTGAAAGCAGGAAAAAAGAGTGGAAATTCTGTAAAAGTGGAAGGAAAACAAAGGCAAGGTAACCAAATGGCCATCTCAGAACAGAAATCTGCCATCTGAATTTGGGCAGTTTCATGGTAAGCCTTCGTCAGGCCAAAAAAGGAAGAAAGCTAATGTTTCAATAGCTATTATGTCCAAAATATTGTGTTAGATGCTTCCACTCAGACTACTTAACACAGAGAAATTATTATTTCTCTATTATTATTAAATTATTATTTTCTACTATTATTTCCAACCTAAAGATAGAAGCCAAAACTCAGGATTATTTAACTCACCCCAAATCCATTTGAACCAAAGTTTATCTGAAACCAAAGTCCATCCTTTTTCCACTACCAAGCTTCCTCCCAGGAAAGGATAGACTAATTCAATAAAGGCCTGTTTCATTTCCGAAGGGAAAGAAAAATTACTACGTACCAATAAAAGAACCCAAGGATTTATTAAATGATGAAGTTAGTCAGGAGTTCTGTCGTGAAGCTGTACTATACACATGGACTTATGTTGTTACAGAATTTAGATGGCTTGTACCCTGTAACCATCCCCTTGCCAATTTTGAAAAACAATTAACTCTTTGAGCACGAGGACATAATTTTTGTCCAATTTCCTTGTTCTTCACAATTCCAGGCTCCAGATTACGTTGAGCTCATCCTATTTCCATTTTGGCTCATGTTGCTACTTCTGCTTGACACACCTTTCCTTTTCCCCAACTCTGTGGCTGCTCCTTCTCATTGCTAAGGATTTCCTTAACTGAAATGCTCCGTCTATAAAGTGACCTCTTCCTGCAACTACTATTAAATCAGCATCCCCATTCTCAGTACTTAATGTGAAACTTTTATTTATTTATTTAGCTTTTCATTATTTGTATCCCCAACAGAGAATGCAAATTCTCTAAGGGACAGGATCTTGTCTTACTTGAATTATTCTTGGTACGTAGGAGGTCTTAATAAATAATGTAAGTAATTTACTGAGTACGTGGATTGCAAGTGGTACAAACTGAGAGTACAGACAGGGTGGTAAGGGGCACCAACTACCTCCGCCCCTGCAGCAGAAAATGTGCATATAACCTTTATCTCTCCCCAAATTTAACCTACAATAGCCTACTATTGACTGGAAGCTTTACTGATAACATAAACAGTTCATTAACACATATTTTGTTATGGGTATTATATACCATATTCTTACAATGAAATAAGCTATAGAAATGAAAATGTTTTTCAAACTGGCAAATCTCTAAAAAATTTTCCAAATTTCCAATATAGTTATTGAAAAATATTCACGAATACGTGGCCCTCTACAGTTCAAAACCTGTTGTTCAAGGGTCAACTGTACAATGTATCACTGGTAGAAAAAACGTGTGAGAAGAGACAAAAGATGTAAAATGGAACCTGTGTAGGAGCGGCCTATCACTGGTGACAGTGCCTATCACCTCTAAAGCAAATGGAAACAAAATAATAAGATGTAAACTCTTGACTAGTGCTTACTCCATGCCAGGCCCTGTTTTAAGCATTTTGCATGTATTAATTGGTTTTTATCCCTCATAATAAATAGGCTTACCACTCCTATTTTACAAGTGAGTAAAGTTGCACAGTCTAACTTGGCCAGGGTCACAGAAAGCCCAAGTAGTTCAGAGTTCTTACTAGACACTGCCTCTCCAGAAAAGCCCAGTGGATGGCAGAACGGACACACTGAGGTTCCTCTACGCTCATAAAAATAAGTATATCAGCTTACAATAACTGGAGAGACTGAAAAACAAACAGTAAATTTTGTTTCAGCCAATGACAGCTATGAAACCATTGCTACAAAGTGGGAACAGTCTCAAGTCTCGTCAACTCTTGTCCAAGAGGTTTCACCGTTAACCCGCAATAGCATTCCAGCTCAGCTCACCGTCTCCACTTCCCCCGCCTGTCCATTTAAGCCCGTTCACTCCGGTGTATCTCCACTGAATTCGCTCCAGACTCTGTCCCTGCAACTTTCTAGTGGCCGAATCCCAGCTTTCTCATTCGTACAATAGCAATAATACCTGTCTAGCCTACCCCGCTAGAACTGAGGAAAAGGTGATTGTCTGAGAAGGCTATAGTGATATTAATATATATCACTGATGGTTATTTGTGGGCCCTTTTCTCCTCTATACTTAATGACATAAGAACCAGACCCTTCTGTTACCCACTCGCCCGAGAAGACTTTTGCTTCTCAGCTAGCTCCGCCCGTGCCAACCTTGCTTTGAGCTTGCGCACTAGTGACATCCGCCCCGCCCGCTCCGCCTGTCCCGCCTTTGCTTTCGCACTTTCAGCCGCCAAGCTTTCATGACGCAAATATTCTGCGCTGCCAGCGATCAGTGCGCGCGTGAGGAAGCTCAAATTCACGTCTACCCGTGGGTTCCTGTGCTGGTGGGTGATTCGGGTGCTGTGGGTCCCGTGACCCGATAGCATGAAGGAGACACCACTTTCAAACTGCGAGCGCCGCTTCCTACTCCGCGCCATCGAAGAGAAGAAGGTAAATAGCCCCGGGGAACTTCGCGCTGCGTAGAAAGCCAGCAGCTTTCCGGCTTGCACGCACAGACCTGGCCCTCGCAGGCCTCGGGAGCCACCGGGGAATGGCTAGTGCGTCCCCCATCCCTCAGGGTTTGTTTGGTTCAAATGTGTGTTTTCAAGCGACTGTTACTGCTTCGGCACCTGGTTTGCGCTTTCCTGTGGGGGTGGTTAGGATCCCCCTTTCCTCCAGTGAAGGAAAAGGCACTGGCAAAAAGTACCTGCTCAGTAAGTGCTCGTTGAAGAGACTAAACGAATGATTGTTGCGCTTACAGCGGCTGGATGGCAGACAAACCTATGATTATAGGAACATCAGGATCTCGTTTGGAACAGATTATGGATGCTGTATTGTGGAACTTGGTAAAACAAGGTAACAAAGGATTCAAGTTAAGTTCAATATGAAGACGTTTAAAGGTACCTTACTGATTCAATTTTTTACAAAGCAGCTAATAAGTCTAAACAGTACTTTAGCTGCCAAAAATAAGTATATTTTCTTTAACGCAAGGTTTTTTGGGTTTTGTAATGACACTTTGTTTTTAAATATTTTCTGTCATATGAGTATCACATAGTTCTTTCTGACCGCTATAAGGAAATCATATGCAACCAGCACTGAATTCGTTTCCTGTACTTTTCATTAAGTTCTACTTTCTTCTTTTTCCTGAGTGTCATGAGAATTATGTTTTTAATAATAATTTGGAAGTTGTGAGGCTATTGGTCAGGTAATGTTGGCAAACCATGCCATATGAAAACCTTTACAAAGTCTCTAGTTTTCATGCCATCTTGTATCAGTAAATACTTGTTTTAGAAAAGAGAAGTAAAGGTCATTGATTTTTTTTTTTTTAATCTGTGAAAGTCACTATTGTAATAGCTGTTTTTTTTCCTGTCATATCTTTGGGTATGCCAATATGTGCTTTATT
The DNA here is from genome assembly GCF_030020395.1 of Manis pentadactyla. NCBI lineage: Eukaryota > Metazoa > Chordata > Mammalia > Pholidota > Manidae > Manis > Manis pentadactyla. Next base: position 103,713,820 of record NC_080023.1, read on the forward strand.
TTGTTATATGTTCTACTAGTATATATATGGTTTCATCATACATCATGCTGTGTATGGGGTTATTACTCAGTAAGATAGAAACTCAACTGGTATCTGTTTTAGATTTCTTTTTATTTTTAAATTTAAAAGATATATATTTAGTTAACACACTGTATTTTATCTCGGCAGAATTCTTGGACAGGTTTCCTGTGAACTTGTTTCTCCAAAACTCAATAGGGCAACAGAAGGTATTCTTTTTTTTAACCTTGAACTCTCTCAGATGGCTGCCCCAGCTTTTGAATCTGGCAGGTATTTAAATCTTTTTCTTAAGCTGCTTTAGCTAGAGAACATAACAGCAGCAAGCTGTTGTTTTAATGCTTGGTGTTACAGTTTATGACATTAGTTCATTCCTGTTTTCATAGGCAGTCAGATCTCTTGGTGAAGTTGAACCGACTCTTGGAAAGATGTCTAAGAAATTCGAAGTGTATAGACACTGAATCTCTCTGTGTTGTTGCTGGTGAAAAGGTGGGGAATATGCCCCAAATTCTTAATCTTAGGATGAGTATTGTTGATTCATGGATCCGTGTATTTGTGCTTTCATTCTCAGAGCTTCAGTTAATTCAGTTATATACTGACTCCCTTCACTTCAGATATTTCTGAGTGTTAACCACAGAACTTTGTGTCATCTCTTTTTGAAGGGACAAAAAACATAGGTGAAAATAGCAACTTGTATTTGTGTAAAAATGTTTATTCAAAGAACTTTTGGTTTTTCATGTATTCTCACTAGATTATTTGAGTTGATAGAAGCAGGTAACTTCCTTTTTTATGGATGAAGAACTGAAGAATGGGTTTAATCTTTTATTTGGGTAGGTTTATTACATATACAGGGCCATACAGTGAGTTGGTGGTAGGCTAGCATTGGAAATCTTTCTCTCAATAAATTGTGCTGTGTAATTTTAGAACTTTATTCTTGATGAGGGTATTTTGGTCATTTTTTTGACTCCAGAGAAGTCAGTTAGATTTCCACATTCCATATTGAATATGATACTTCCTATTTGTATTACTTATAAGGTTATCTTAAGTATTGTAAAGGAAAACCTGGAAGTTTGAGGTTTTTAAGTTGGGAGACAGAGTACAAATAAAATTAGTCTTGGAATTAGGGAAATCTTAGTATTAAGTACAGTATAGTTCTATTTATTTACAGTATATAGTTTACTATTGTCACATGATACATAGAAAGCTGAACTATTGGTGTATCAGATGGTCTGGCCTACCATTTTTCTAAATAAATTTTTACTGATACAGTAGAAGGAGTAATTGCATGTTTTAGCATCAAGAGAAGAATCTGCATACTCTGTTAACTTTTCCTTATAAATAGCCACTGGATGTGATCAGTTAGAATTTATTTTTGTTTTAATTCACATTCAGGTTTGGCAAATACGTGTAGACCTGCATTTGTTAAATCATGATGGAAATATTATTGATGCTGCCAGCATTGCTGCAATCATAGCCTTGTGTCACTTCCGAAGACCTGACGTCTCTGTCCAAGGAGATGAAGTAACATTGGTAAGCTCCCAGAATACATGATTCTGAGCACAGTGAGATGTCTGGGCTTATGCTGGCAAAGTCCACCAGAAATCCCTGGGAGGCTTGTTAAGCATCCCTTAGAATAGGATGGGGGTAAGACCTACGAATTTGACCTTCTTACAGGTGTACTGATGCTGCCGGTGCAAGGACCACGTTTTGAAAATGATTGACTGTAGTATGTACTTTGTCTCTTATGCTGAGTGTGTCTATTTCAGTTTATATCAGTTGCATGTAAAATAATGAAAATGCACTGTAGTGGTAGTTTGAGTCCTGAAATTGTAAAAAGGAAACCTCAGATGCCTAAATTCTCTGAGTAGTTATTGATGATGCTACTTGCAGGCATTAGACTGGAGAGAGACTGAATATTAAGAGGTAGGGACAAAGGTATATTAACAGTACAGCCATGTTCCTTCAGAGAAGGGAGTTGGTATAAGAAATTCAGATGACCAACAGACACATGAAAAGATGCTCCACATCACTAGTCATCAGTGAAATGCAAATTAAAACCACAATGAGATATTACCTCACACCAGTAAGGATGGCCACCATCCTAAAGACAAACAACAACAAATGTTGGCGAGGTTGTGGAGAAAGGGGAACCCTCCTACACTGCTGGTGGGAATGTAAATTAGTTCAACCATTGTGGAAAGCAGTATGGAGGTTCCTCAAAAAGCTCAAAATAGAAATAGCATTTGCCCCGGGAATCCCACTTCTAGGAATTTACCCTAAGAATGCAGCAGCCCAATTTGAATAAGACAGATGCACCCCTATGTTTATCGCAGCACTATTTACAAGAGCCAAGAAATGAAAGCAACCTAAGTGTCCATCAGTAGATGAATGTATAAAGAAGATGTGGTACATATACACAATGGAATATTATTCAGACATAAGAAGAAAACAAATCCTACCATTTGCAACAACATGGATGGAGTTAGAGGGTATTATACTCAGTGAAATAAACGAGGCGGAGAAATACAAGTACCAAATGATTTCACTCATCTGTGGAATATAAGAACAAAGGAAAAACTGAAGGAACAAAACAGCAGCAGAATCACAGAACCCAAGAAAGGACTAATAGTTACCAAAGGGAAGGGAGGGAGAACGGGGGGAAATAAGGGGGCCTTACGATTAGCATGTATAATGTGACGTGGGGCACGGGGAGGGCTCTGCAAGACAGAGAAGACAAGTAGTGATTTTACAGCATCTTACTACGCTGATGGACAGTGACTAATGGGGTATGTCAGGGGGACTTGGTGATGGGGGGGAGTCTCGTAAACATAATGTTCCTCATGTAATTGTAGATTAATAATACCAAAAAAAATACTATCGAGTTATTGTTAGTTGTAATGTGAAATGATGTAGGTACCTTGTAAAAATTTGGCAGTTTCTTAAGAAGTTAAGTATAGACTTACACAACCCAGCGATTCCATGCCTAGGCATCTATCTACTCAGGAGGGATGAAAGTATATTTTCACTCACAACTTCATGTGAACATTCATAGCTGCATTATTTTAGTAGCCAAAAGCTGGAAACAATCCAAATGTCCATCTGTTGGTGAATGGAAATACAAAATATGTTATATCCACACAATGGAATACTATTTAGCAGTAAAAAAAAAAAGGCCAGACCATGTATAGGTACTACAAAATGATGAAACATGCTAAGTTGGAAGGAGGGAGACACAAAAGGCTAAAAATTGTTTGATTCCACTTACATGGAATGCCCAGAAAAGGCTGTTTTATAGAGACAGAAAGGAAATTAGTGGATGTTTGGGGCCGGGAGTGGGAGTGAGAATTCACTGCAAACAAGCTCAAGAGAATTTTGACAGGTAATGGAAGTGTTAAAAAAAAAAAAACTGGATTGAGGTGGTAGTTACATAACCATACATTTGATAATAAGTGAATCATATACTTAGAGTGGATTTTATGGTATTTAAATTTTACCTCTATAAAGTTTTTTGACAAAGTTTTAAGGAACATGAATGGCAAAGTCATATAAGTAATTATAAAAGACTTATTTAGGTACTCACTGAGGATTAGAGGAATTTTATTTTTTATTTTCATATTTAATGTCCAAGGTGGTTTTTTTTATGTTTTGAACTTAGTGACTATAATTATTCAAACTTTTATTTTCAAACAGTATACACCTGAAGAGCGTGATCCTGTACCATTAAGCATCCACCACATGCCCATTTGTGTCAGTTTTGCCTTTTTCCAACAAGGGTAAGTCTCATCCTTGTCATGGGCTAAGGTGATAAATGCAGGTAGGAACTTTTTTGTCCTACTCGAATGTGCCATGGACAAATGAACAAACCCCTTCTCCAGTATTAAAGCACCTTACAGTTCTTTCCTTTCTTCATAAGGGATTAGTTGGCAAAGAGCTTTCTGAATAGAGGTGACAAACTCTTCTATAATGAAGAGACTTAATGTTTTTCATTTCATGGAATACTTATAATATGAATTTATTGCCACATGGTAGTGTCTTATCTTTCCTAGAGAAGTACAAGTGTTGAGAGAATTGTGTGCTAGGCTCTAATTTGGGAAAGTGACGTGAGAATAACCGGATTAATGAAAGGCAGAAGACTTTAGATCATATTATAGTAGTTTATTACATGGAGTAGGTCACAGGAGAGTAGTTCACAAATGGGAAAAAAAAAATCTCATTTCCTGTAGTTCTCCCGCAGTTTTACCACAACTCACTGCAATTTCCTCCTTCACTAGAAAACCTGGAGTCTTAGGTTCATGCAATGTTGCATTTAAATGAAAGCTTTAACCTTAAATTTCTTTAGAAACAAAGGGAGATATAAATATTTTAACAATTTATGCATAAGAACTAGAGAAAATCTTTCAAGTTTCCAACAGTATAGCATAGAATTTCATTAGAAATAGAACAGCACTGTCTAGTAGAAATATAACATGAGCTATATATGGAATTCAAAATTTTCCAGTATCCCCATTAAAAAGCTAGGTAAAATTAATTTTGATATATCTTATTTTGCCTACCTTAAATATTATTTTAATATGTGATCCATATCTTAAAAATTATTTGTTAGGTATTTTACATTAGTTTATTTTTACTAAGTTGTTGAAATCCAGTATTTTATACTTTAGTACATCTCAGATTGAACTAGTTACATTTCAAGGGCTCAGTAATCACATGTGATTAGAGGCTAATAGTGGACAGTGCAGAAATAGCATTTTTTTTAACGAGCCACTAGTAGAGCCTAGAACTTCAGAGGACAGGACATTAGGGAAGCGTTAAAATTAACCAAATAAATGTTATCTAAGTTTTCATTAATGAGCCACAAATAATTTAATCAAGAGATAGCATTAGGTTTACATTATGTATTATTTAAATAAGACCAATATGAACTTAATGCAATTTTACTGTAATAACTAGCAATTTCCACTTAGCATTTATTTTGTGTCTAAAAGATATAATTCTCTTCTGTCTTTTCCCATTAAAGTTAGTCAGATACACAGGCTCAGACCTTCACTGTGTTGACTTTATTAATGCCATCTTTTAAAAATATTCATTATCTTAAAATTGGCAAGTATTCAGCCTCATTTGTTCTGGTCTGTTTAACATTCATTGCAGAACATATTTATTGGTGGATCCCAATGAACGAGAAGAACGTGTAATGGATGGCTTGCTGGTAATTGCCATGAACAAACATCGAGAGATTTGTACCATCCAGTCCAGTGGTGGGATAATGCTGCTAAAAGATCAAGTTAGTGCTTTTATTACTGTTTCATAAAGAATGGGTCTCTTTAGAGGCTTTTGTTTTTTACTGAAATCCAACAATATTTTCAGTTGCTTCTAGGATGTGTTAGAATCTGGTTTCAGTGCTATTATGATGCTCTGTTGACTGGTAGCTACAAGGTATCCTCCATCCTTCCTTGCTGTAGCATCCATGTACGGTCCTCCAGAGTCTACTTCTAGATAGAGGAACGCTTTTTTCTTTCTACTGAGGAAAGAGATTCCTGTCCCTATCAAAAAATGAGTGTCAAAAAGTAGAAATTTGGTAAAAAGATAGTTTTACTCTTAGAATTTGGGTTACATGAACAGAAGTTCTCAAAACCAGCTACATATCAGATTTACATGGGGGCTTTTAGAAAGCAGATTGCCATGTAGCATGTAGTACAGAGGCTGCTTTATTTGAAATTCCAACTCTGCCTTATACACTAACTTCCCTTCGGCAAATGACTTGGTATCTTTTTGCCCCAGATTCTTTATCTATAAAATAGGGAATAATGTTACTATTGACACCTTGTTATTAGAAGGATATAAGGATAATTAGATATGGATATATTACGCTGTGTAGTGTATTATTAAGTGTGCAGTAAATGTTAGTTTCTACTATTGCCATCATTGTCATTATTACCAGCATCATGACCATAAACAGATCCCTGTCTCCAGAGATTGATCCATGAGGTCCCTGAGGCCTGGGAATCTTTGCTTTTTTAAAGCTTCCCCAGGGGACACTACAGCAATGTCTTGAACTGGTGCTGTGGATCACCCACACAGAAAGGAAGTAAGTTAGTGCATCCCTGAGCATATAATGTCTGTCTGTGGCTTCTTCAGTGGTATCTTTTACATTGTCATAGAAAAAATTTTCAGGTCTGTTCCCTTAACATGATAGTCTTTCACATTTTTTAAAACTCTCACATCTTGCCTTAATTTGTGTTTACATGTATTCTTTTTTGATATTTGAAGAAAAAAATCAGGCTTTAATTATAACGGTAGAAGAACTAATTTTATGTTTTTAGTTTTGTTACAGAAAGCTATTTGGCTTGTCATGTTTCAGTAACAGAATTCACTTACTCACTTTTATAAATAGGTTTTGAGATGTAGTAAAATAGCTGGTGTGAAAGTAGCAGAAATTACAGAACTAATACAGAAAGCTTTGGAGAATGACCAGAAAGTTAGGTAAGTTTAATTTTTTTTAGAAAAATTAAATAGATTTTTATATAGATTATTGTTAAGAATCTTTTTTGCATAAGGGTAACCATGTAATTTTCACACTTGACATTTCCTCATCTGTTAATCTCATTGAATATAACAATGTTTTTTGTAAGTTGATTGGCCTCTGTTATATTTCAATTTAAACATAATCTGTATTTAAAAGCTACATTTTTCTTTTTAAAAATTTACATTTTCTTAGGAAAAAAAATCTAGCAAGTCAATTTAATGTAAAGAACACACATGGGTTGATTACTATCTCTACTTCTTACTTTGTGAAATTGTTAAGCAATTTCTGTAACCCAGCACTTCAGTGCTATCTTCTGTATGGGAAGTGATAATGCCTACCTGGTAGGGCTCTTTGAGAATTAGAGAATAATACACTTTAAGCACTTAGCACATGCCTGGCACATGGTTCAGTAAATGGTAATAATAAAAACTTTATTATTTCTCTTGATGGCATTAAGTTAGTAAAATAACTCTTATGTTTCTCATACATCAAAAAGATAAAATAGTTAACTTTTTTCTCCCTTCCTGTCTTATCTCCCATGTGTAATTCCCCTCCCATTTCAAAAATCTCCACACAGGAAAGAAGGTGGAAAGTTTGGTTTTGCAGAGTCTATAGCAAATCAAAGAATCACAGCATTTAAAATGGAAAAGGCTCCTATTGATACCTCTGATGTAGAGGAGAAAGCAGAAGAAATCATTGCTGAAGCTGAACCTCCTTCAGAAGTGTATCTTTATTGAGTGGTTTTTTTAGTAACAAGAAGTTTCATAATACTTTTGGCATTATTAGGGCTATACATACTGAAATTTGTTTGCTGAAACACTGTACAATTGACCCTTGAACAAGACCGGTTTGAACCATGTGGGTTCACTTATACTTGGATTTTTTTCAATAAATATATCAGAAAGTATTTTGGAGATTTGTCACAATTTGGAAAAAAAATTCTCTTCGTTTACTCTGAGAATACAGTATATAATACATATAAAATGCATATACAAAATATGTGTTAATTGACTATGTTATTGGTAAGGCTTCCATCAACAGTGGCTATTAATAGTTAAATTGGGGGGAGTCAAAAGTTATTATTGACACAGATTATTGACTACAGTGGGTGAGTGCCCCTTATCCTTGTGTGTTCAAGGGTCAACTGTACTTTGTTAGAGAAATTTTCATTCATGCTGCAAAATATTGATGAGTCATATTAAGTCATCGGGATAATGTCCACCACCTCTTGAGCTATCCTGTAGAAACCCAGAATTCTCTATTTTAAGAACGAATTTATAGCATTTCATTTTCCTTTGGAAAATTGTTCTTTAATTTCAATAGCATGGTCAAGTACTTTATACGCTTTACACATTGTTCTTGAAATTATTCATCTATTCACCAAATTTATTACAACTAGTATGTTGAGAGCCAGTTTGTCCCTTGATATTTCTCACCAGTGTCCATAAAATCCTGAGTTTGAATTTTTTCTTTTTGCCTCTTTGTTCAGCCATCCATAGTATAGCTATCAGTAAATATTTTTTCATAAGAATTTGAGGCAACTGAATTTTAAAGGAAGAAAACTTTGATTCTTACCTTTTTCAACACTGCATCAAATAGCAATATTTCTGTTATTCAGTTTTAACTTACTAAGTGTTTCTCAACCTGTGCTGTGGACTCCTGGAACTGCCCAGATTGGAGAGGGAATAGAAAACTCCTGGGGTGATCCTGAAGACTCTGACAAGGAAGATGAGAATGAAGGTGGCAGTGATGAAGCTGTCATTCTCGACAGTGTCAAAATGGACACTGGAATAGAAGTTTCCAATATTGGAAGCCAAGGTAGGGGATACTTCATGGCTTTTATGTAATATATACATATCTATTTCACTTACCGATTTTAGGTAGCAGTTCCTTTTTAAGAGTAGCGAAATATTTTGTGATTAATTTTAACTACACTCTTCAGGCCAAAGTGCTAACTTCAGTTATTTTCTAAAAGAATACGCTTATCTTTGTGGAGTAGCGGTACTCATTGGTGTCCATATGTAGTGGGATTTTTAATTAAAAAATGTTTTGTTCTTTTTGTATATATATCTAGGCCAGTTTTAACGTGATGAAGTTTTTAACAATCTCATTCCTGAATGCTGTTTTTTCTTGTCTGAATGCTGTCTTTTCTAGTTGTAGACTCAAACATAAAAGCCCATATCATGTTTATTAAGAGTAGCGCTGTCCAAATAGAACTTTAACAGAATGTTTAATATCAACACTGTCAAATATAGTAGCCATTAGCCTCATGTAGCCAATAGAGCATTTGAAATGTAGCTTGTGACTGAAGAATTCTGAATTTTATTTAATTACTATAAAATCAAATAGCCACATATTACTACCATATTAGAACAGTATGAGAACCCAGAATTCTAGAATTACCTGGAATACTGGTAATCCTATGTTCCTTGCATTCTGAAAGCTGTAGAACTGGAAAAATTGTTTTCAGCTGTGGACATTTTTGTTTCAGAGAAATTCTTGCTTGGACCCTACTAGAAAATAATCATGAATTTTTTTAATGTAGTTAGAATAGAAATCATACAAAGATGGATCTAGGAACTAGGCTGGCAGAGAACTAAAGGATGTACTTACTAAACCTGGCTGAGAAAATAGTGAAGGGGATATTGTTTAGTGTGTAATGCACATACTTAGCTGCCTTTCAAGGAATAAAATAATTGCCTGTAAACAATACTGAGAGCCTGCTGGTGCATTTTCTAAAGATAAAAAATATCCATCAACTAGGACCCTTATTCAGGTTTCCCAGTGCTTGCTTCTATTTGGTATTCTTCCAGACCTGTTCCATGTACACTGGACCACTAAACAACACAAGTTTGAACTGCATGGGTCCACTTATATGCAGTTTTCAGTAAATATATTGGAATCTTTTTTTAAGATTTTCAACAATTTGAAGACATTTTTCTCTAAGCTTATTGTTAAGAATATAGTATATATTAAATATAAAACAAAAAGTATGTGTTAATCAACTGTTATCAGTAGACTCCCAGTCAGTAGTAGGCTATTAGCATTTAAGTATTTGGGGAGTATTTGTTATATGTGGATTTTGACTAGATGGAGGGTTGGCACCCCAAATCCTGTGTTATTCAAGGGTCAGCTTTATTTATTCACTCTTATGTACACTATTGTAAGCTGCTCAAGCACAGGAACTGTGAATGAATCTTGGGAAGTTTTTCCATGTTACAACATATAGAATAGCCACATCTTTTTAAATGCTGCATAGAATTCTGCAGAGTTGAAGGTAACTAGTTGGTTTAATCATTTCTAATTAGTAAATGTGTTAGGTTTTTTTTTGTATTACACTGCTACAGTAAGCATCCTTGCATATGCCTCTTTATATACTTGTGAAATAAATTTTCTAAGATTAATGAGGTTAATAGCTAGACATTTGATGCTGGTCTGAACAGTAGTATTTTCAACTGAACAATGAAGGTGTACCTAAGATAACTGGGAGGATGAGGCAAGTGAAGCCTTTCTAAAGTACACTAACAAAGGAAGAAATTAACTGAAAACTCAAAATATGAAGAAGACATACTACCATCTGGGAAGAGTTAATTTTACATTTTATATATATCATAACTAGGGCTCAGGAGAAAAATGGGCAAAATAAAATAATTCTGAGATATAAGTGGACAGGAACATATTTCATGTAGTAATAAAGGAAATAAATTCAAAGCAAAAAATGAGACAGTTTTTGATTACTTTATTAGGCAATTAAAAAAATACCAGCTTTGGTTAAGGGTATATAGGAAATGGGTTCTTCATACACTATATCTCGGAGTTTCTGGGGGCAGTTGGCAAAAATATGCCTTTCAACCCAACAATTCTGATCCTAGGTGTTTTCCTTCTGGTGTTTTAATAGGGAGAAATTTTAAATTTAGATATTCAAAATTAGCAAATTCTAAGAGAAACTGGTACCTTCTTTAGAGAAGCACAAACAGTTCAACTAGCATATTGGCTTCAGTTTCCAAATTGGTTATTACATGGATTTTCTTCCCTTTTCTATTATGACATGTATTAAATGATTATGGAATTAAATAATTTTTAAGAAATAAAATAAAAAGTATTTCTTAAGGCTCCACCCAAAGAGAAGCTTGAGCTCTGTTTGTATGGAAATTTAGAACTGCTGACATAAACCTATGTGGAAATTCTCCAAGAGATAACATATTGCTTTCTTAACATTTTCTTAAAGATGCCCCTATAGTACTCTCAGACAGTGAAGAAGAAGAAATGATCATTTTAGAACCAGACAAGAATCCAAAGAAAATAAGGTAACAAATCTGTGGTTTATTTCAATGTACACACATACTCAAGATTATTAGAGACTTGCTCTCTGGTTTTACTCTTATCTTACCCTACTGTAAACAAAGACATCCCTTTTTCGTTTGAAATCCAGCCTTCCATGGTTTCTTCAACCTGAGATTTGTAAACATTAGGTAGGACATAATTCTATAAAATTGTTTAGAAGTCTGTCAAGGTTAGAGCATTTTTACTCTCACAGTTGGCAAATGTTACATCCTACTAGAAAAAATTAAGTAAGGCCTTTTATTCTGGTGATGGAAAATTTTAACAAGCAAAATGGTATGAGTTGTAAATCATCTGTGGGATCAGCTTCTAGTACTAATACTGTTAGTAGTAAATTGTTAATATACTTTTTTCACAGAACACAAACTATCAGTGAAAAACAAGAAAAAGCACCAAGCAAAAAGCCAGTAAGAAAGAGAAAAAAGAAGAGAGCTACTAATTAAAACTAAGTTGTATATTTGTGTATGTAACTGTTAAAAGGATATTTATTCAGTACTAATAAACTTGGGTATTTTTAATTCACAAATCCATTATAAAATCTAGTCACTTTTTAAAAAAAATTTTGCTATCATTAAAATCTAGTCACTTTTTAATGTAGTTTTTTATACTATGCTTTAGGATAAAACTGGAGAACTTCATAACAGGTTTTAATGATTGTTCCTTTGGTAAAGTGTAAAGGCTGATGAAAAGCATTTCAGTGTTGTTCAGGGGTTGAAATAATCGCAGGATCATCATGACCGATAAACAGATTTATTCCAAATACCCTAGGTTATGCTCAAGTCAGCAAATTGTTTCAGTTGCTTAGGAAAATGAATAAGGACTTTTGTTGCTTTTTTTTTTTTAATTTCAGGAGAAGCCTTCCCATTCCCCTTATATAGTCAACCAAATTTTTGAGTGAAATTCTGAAGTCAAATTTTTACCTCAAATTAAATTTAACTTACAAACCAAGTTTTCCAGATCAATTTATTAATTCTTATTCTTATGCTGACTGCTGGCATCATTAATACTTTAACAAAACCACTTAAAATTAGCCAAATATCTAAGATAATTACATATACAAAAGATATACAAATTAAAACCATTGAAAAATAGATACCATAATTTGTACTTGACCATAATTTCTGTATTCAGAAATGATTGCAAAATTAAAACCTAAGATAAAAACTGTACACCATATACTTTGAGTGATTTACATCTTAGAAAACAAAGGCAGTCTTTCACTGTTACACATTTAGTGTCTCTGGTGGGTTGAGGAGAGAAACACCATGATACCTGTAAATAGGAAAAAAACCCATCTTTAGTAAACAGTCTTTAGGTGAAGGAGATCATGGATTGATACTTATACTAGGAACTCAAAAATGCTATGTGTATGAATGAATGGTCATAAAATCATTGGTCCCCAGAACAAGCACGTGTGCCCCGTCCCCTCGCTCCTTTTATGCAGGAAAGCACATCTAGAACCTACTCAAAACACATGGCTTGCTAAGAGAACAGATTCTAAGGAGGCTGTGCCTGTTTTGTGAATCCTTTGATAAAGTTAAAATGTCAAGATCTCTCAAACGTGATCACCTAGAAAAGCAAGCTTCTCTTATATCTATTCAGGTTAATTCTTACTTTGAACTTTTGTACTTTTCTCTTATTGACTGTTGTGCATGCTGTGGTGCTCTGAGGTAGGTCTGGTGAAGGTCCATGAGACAAGGCTTAAGGCTCTCCAGGGTGTATCCAGTCTTTTGTACTAATGATTCAGGCTACAGAGGAGGGAGTAAAGAACCATTGAGTTTTGTTTTTAGTAACAGACACTAAATACAATGAGTTAGTAGCTGGCATTAAGCTTGAATTTTCTTAAATTTCAGTATTAACCTCCAACTAACATCTTCCAGTTTTCGTAAGTCATTATTCTATCTCTTTTATGCTGACTTTGATCAATGTTACTACTTTCCCTTAGCACAACAGGTCTTAGGGCCCTAATTCTTTAAGCACACCTTTTAAATGTAAGTAATAACGAAGCTTTCTACCTAGCAAGCATATGCTTTAATATGCTTTTAAACAGGCAAGGCACTTTAAACAATGTAGTTGAAGTTTTCTAGGTCAGTACATGGAAACAGCCATCGGTTGTATAGGACAATTACTTACCTGGCACAAGTATTTAAATCACAAGGCAGATATGTGCAAAGACATCATAATACATACCCAGCTTTGTCCTGTGATTGTGTAGAGTGCTAAATGAAAGGCCGCTCCAGCAATAATTGACGGCAAAAACTTTAGGTAGGGGTCAGCATCTATCAAACTTAACTCTCCCAGAAACTGGAAAATGGTAAATATATATTATGATCACAAGAGCTATAGAATTCAGATCTCAAAGCCTTGCCTTCTGACCAAATATTTTCCTGTTTTCAAGATAGGCTCTTATAGCAACCATGGGAAAAAATTTCCATAGCTTCATCTCTAAACATATCCAGTATCTTAGTGCTTTGATCCACTCTCATCCTGCATTTTTCCTCTCAATAACTTTAAGAATAACTTTTCTGGCTACCATTTCTCAAGACTTAATCCTCATACCACTACCCTTAGTGCTTTCACAATTTATATTTAGCCAGTAGCAGGCTTTCTTCCATACTATATTATTCTTTCCCCAAAACCCCCAAAACAGTAAGCCCCTGACCAAAGCTGTATAATGAAACTGGGACTTGCCCTTAACTGTGACCTAAGAATCTTCATTCAACAAAATGAAAAGAACTTACCATTGCTAAACTTTCGACTTTGCAGTTTGCAGACTGCTGGTGAAGAAAGTATTGGGTAAGAAACTGATTGACTGTTGGTGCAGCTAAGTCAAAAGCAAGGACTTTCAAAACTAGGTGCTCCATTCTCAGAACTTGTTTCTTGGTATAAGTATCATCTGTAATGTACACAAACTCTGCTACTTCTGGGGGGTATATTTCTTCAAATTTTCTACAATGAGAAAAGTTTTAAGTAATCAGTCATTTTAAGAGAAGTTTGTTTATCCCAAGTCTGAACTCCCTTTGGTAAATACACGGAATGTATACAAAACCTACACTCTCCACCCACTGCCTGTTGTTATTAATACCTGACCATTTCTAGCAGAGACTGGGTAAACACAATTGAAAGACCCAAAGAAATAAAGGCTTTTTGAAACATTTTCCCCAGTTCAGTCAAAGGAAATAAGATAGACTTCCTAAGATGGGAACAATGCCAGTGCTCACCAAGTAACTGAAAATACAGGAAACTTTCTTAGAGAAATAAATGTTTATGTTTTAGTTTTAAATTTAGTTATCATGGCTTAATAGGGAAAAGATAAGATTTTGCTTATATGCAAGAAAACTTTTTAATGGAAGGAACCACACGTTTCAACTTCATAATCTTGTCCTACTGTATTGAAATGTAGCCAGTCCCCATGTTCAATCAAGAAGGTACACTGGAATCCAGATCTGGGAAAATTAATTTCCTAAATTAGACAACAGTTTCATACACACCGCCACCCCTAAAGTAGTCACTGACTCTGCCTTGCACAGAATGTTAAAATGTCACATGGTCAAAAATTAAAATTCCTTCCCTACACAGAAAGGTACTGATTGCTCTTAATCCAACAAACCAAGTTGGACTTACGAGGCTAACAGCATAGCAGCAGTGCCCACAAGCTGAAGTTTTCCTCTCAATACAGACATCGATGAAAGAAACCTATCAATGTAGTTCACAGCCAAATGCAGGGTCTCATTCTGTAGTTTATATTCTTCTCCTACTTCAACTAACCAGTCCACAAGGATAGCCCTCATACTGTTAGTGATGTCTGGCTGTTTCTTCATGTAACCCACTTTAGGCTTACATTTAACCTGTTGAGAAAGTTACTTAGTACAGTATTAAAACTGCAATCAGATTATTCTATCATCAACAAAGATGCTACATGCCAGAAACATTACATATAGCAGAGTAAATCACTAGAATTAAAAAACTTAAAAATATTATCCTCTCAATTTTGTTACATTGAATAATAGTATAAAGCACAGATTCAGAGAGCCTTTACCTCCATTTCTCTAAGGTACGTGTGAATATCCTCATGGTAATCTGGTACTTCATTAACACTTACTGGCTTTTCATCTTCCAATACAATTGACATGTCCAAAGTATGTGGTGACTCTGGGGGAATTCAAAGGTATGATTAAGTTCATTGTTTAATTTTCTATTTAAGTTAATAGCTGAAAGTGATTGCTCTTGTGAGGAGTCCCACACTACTGAAGCATTTATTTCACCTTAAAAACAGCTTCTCATGACAAAGTACATACACTATTTTACTCTGGTTTTCGTACTTCTCTCCACCTAGATTTGGAATGATTTTAAATAACAAGAAAAAATACCGACAGGCCACTAACAGGAAAACGATTTTGAGGATCATTAAGTATCATTTTTTCAGTGAGATTGGAGCAGATGACATGGTTCTGTAAGCACAGTTAAAATCCAAGTTTTGAGATAATATCTAGGACTTTCTCTAAGAAAGTTTGCACATGCAGATCCCAAAGTCTGACATATTCAAAGCACAATCAAAACATTAACTAGAAGCAGGGCTAACAAGTATGTTAATGAGAAAATTAGATTTGTTATGGGCAGTTCAAATAAACACTGCAACAACTGATTCATTTTTTAGTACTTTCAATTATCTTTTGAGGTAAATATACATTATTCTTTTCACTTCAAGGTTCAGTTTGAGGTTAAAATTCATTGCAAATTTTCATTTTATGAAAGGACCTTCCTACTACTCCCAGACCATCTCTCAAGAACAGAACTAAAAGTAAACAAGATTAGATTTAGTGAACTGTTCAGTGGGAACCCACTAGCCCTATGATAAAAAAAACTGCACAAACTTGACGGAGAGCTGTCTGGCAGCTTTATTTATGTGGTTGAGGGCAAACAGCCATGGTTCAACTATTAACTCACAGGAGGACAATGTTCCTCTCTGGTATCAGATAATCACTCAGACTGGTTTTATAGACACAAAACTTTAAAGCTGGAAGAGATGTTGGATATCACAATATTTAAAGCTGCATCCTCAAAATGCGCTCTATTTATAAAGTGGTATGTACAAACTGATTCTTATGAATACAACTGAAATTTATTCTCTCAATCAAGCAAACATTTCCAAGGTCAGATTAAAATAAGTACTTGAGATCTAATTAAATTGATGTGATTGGTAGAGTATAAGAAGGAGCACCCAATCAGGATTTGAGTCCTTTTGTAGGTCACTAGGTCATGTATTAGCTGTGAGGTCTAAAATCGCACACTTTCTAAACTTGTTACATTAAACTGAATTCATTATATAGTAAGGATCATGTAAGATAATGTCTTTAAATTCAAAATATCATTAATCTAACCTATTTAATAACTGATTACATTGATTTGATTCAGATTGTTCTTTAAAACTTACCAAAACTACCATCCATTGGATAATCAAGAGGTACCAGAGGTTTTCTTGGTCCAGGTAAAGTAATGGCTGAATTAAAAGCTAGGACATCTTCACATTCAGTTTTCTTACATTCACCTGGCCTCTTTTGAGACTCTTCTGCTTCATCCACATGAATGGTAAATGCAGGCTGTTTACTGTTTGCTTTCCAAGGAGGAACAGTGACATGCTCATCATTTGTTGGAAGATCCTTAAGTGGTGCAACCTAAAAACAAATGAATAACTGGCTTTGAGCCTATTACATGGGAGTATTGCTCTCTTCCCATTTTGGATCTCAGCCTCTGCTTTTACTCCCAAATACCCTCTGTCAAGGAAAATTAGACTTTGTGGGACAAAACCCAGGCAACAAAGTTTGAGCAGCTGAAGAAAGAAGGGATGTTCCAATTTGTCACAGGCATTCCTACAAAGGTTATAAAAACAGTCATACTAAGTGGAATTATGAAAAACCAATCAAGGCCACAAGATGGATGGAGTGGCAAGCTGAAAGATGACAAGTTTAGGGAAGAAGTGGCAAAAGGTGTTGGTTCACTACTTTCACCCCAGGGTGGAGCAACAGAGCAAATGCGGTAAAATGGCGGAATTTAGCAAAAGCAAAGTATTTTCACATCCTTTCTTAAATTAGAGGTAATCTCTTAACCATATGGGAGGAAGCAGAAGGTTGGGGTCTTACTTCAGTGCCTGTAGTTTAAAAGCGGAAATAAAGGCGCGGAGGCAGGCAAAGGCCACACTCAGGTTTTAAGGCTTGGTTTGTTCGCATTACCTATGGAAAAAATACTCCCAGTAGACAGCAGACAGGCACTATTAATGCACAGTGCTGGCTGGGAGGGTAATGGGAGAAACTATCAGTGGCTTCAAACACACAAGAAAACCAGGTATCAATAAGACTCCAGACCCAGGCCTTCCTAAAAAAGCCCAGAGAACCGGCTCTAGCCACTATCCTCTGCCTGCTAAATTCATG
Organism: Manis pentadactyla; assembly: GCF_030020395.1. NCBI lineage: Eukaryota > Metazoa > Chordata > Mammalia > Pholidota > Manidae > Manis > Manis pentadactyla. The sequence continues at coordinate 103,731,127 of NC_080023.1, forward strand.
CAAAAATCCCGCTCGGCCCACCCTCTCGCAGATATCTCATTCATCTTTTTACCTGGCGCGTCTTGGGCCTCTGCTGCGGCGCTTGAACTCGCGGGTTCCCCGCCTTCAATACCGCCAGTCCCGCCCGTGTCCGGGGCTGCTGGACGGCCACCGCCTTCTCGGGGTTGATGTTCTCCTGGTCCTCTTGGAGCGCTGCATTCTGCAGTGTTAGCAGCGCCGAGCCTGCCTCGCGGGCCGCTGAGCTGCCCAACATCACTGCTCCTGGGGGCGCGGCGGGATCAGCCTGCGGCGCCAAGCAGCGTGCACTCCGCCCCGCCGAGGAATGCTCCAGCCGTAGCCGCCCGCCGCAGCCCGAGCCAGCCTGCCCGCTCGCCCCCTCGGGATCGCGTAGGTCCGAGGAGGTTGTGAAAGGCCCACGTAGGTACTGCCAGGCGTGAAGGGTCAATGACGCCCCCGAGATGAAGCTAGCAGCCCGCCGGAGAGGCGGCTGTTCATGCAGTTCAAGTATCCCGCGACTATTGAAATGGGCCAATGAAAAGGGCCAGTGCTTTTGACGTAAATCGAGGCGACACGGTCGCGGGGAAGTGAAAGCGGCAGCGAAGGCCACCCAACAGGGGCGGGGCGGAGAAACGTCGAACGGCGGCGGAAGGGACGCCTGCATCCCTGACGGGGAGGCGGGGTCTGAGTTTACGGTGATTTCAGTAGTCGGTTCCTCGGCTCAGGGCAAGGGAGGTCTCTAGGGAAAACTGAGTTAAACTTTAGCAATTATTAGTGGGGTGCCCCGTCCTTCACCCCTGGGAACCTCAGCTTGAGTGACATGTTTCCCAAGGTCTAAAATATCACTCAGCCACTTACTGGCCTGGTAGTCTTGATCAACTTTCTGTCTTAGTTTTCTTCTCTGTTAATTGGGAGTAATAATATTTATACGTCATACGGTTGTTGTTAGGATTAAATAAGTCATTTATCACACAGCAGGTGATACTCAAGTGGTATGTCATCTTACCATTTAGATGTTTCTTCAGGCTTATGTTTATTTTTCCTAATGAGGATGCAATTAAGGAGCACCTTGAACTACTGTTGATATATATAAAAAGGAGTAATATACTACAAGAAATTCAACTATAGTCATTAATTTTTATCTATTTTTCCCCAAACTATGGCAGCCAACAAAAAACACCCAGTGAAATTCTAGTGACTTAAATATAATTATGTGTTCTACTTAGAAATGAACGTGTTTAAATAAAAACAATATGACCTTATTAAAATAAAACTTTTATTAATATGTGCCTTATACAAGTTTTCACATTTAATACACAAAAGGCTTGTACATCAGTATTAAATATAAGGGTATATAATTAAGCATTATTGTTTTCTGACAAGTTCATAAGTGTGCTCTTCTTAAAAACAAATGGCTTGTTTTCCACTATAATCTTTAAACCATTTTAAGACAAAGTTTAAATACAATATTCCCCTGAATATGAATAATATGAATTAATAAGATTAATGAACAAAATTCTGTAGTTTTAAGGTCATATTTTCCTACATATATAATAAAAAGGAAATGAGTGGACACTAGTGCAAGAAAATCTAAAGAGGCCATCACTATTTTTTTATTACTCAATATAGTACACTTGTATAGCTTTATAGGTCACAGCACATCAAATTAAGATGCTCCCAATCTGTATAAACTCTGTTCATTTCCCTGGCCACAATTACAGTACCAAGCCAACTTAAGCCTACCACAAAATAAACATGGGACACAAAAATTTACCTAGCAAGAGCAAAATCTGTTGCAGGTCAATCTCAACTCCTGTAAAAAGTAACTGGTATGTTATTTCCACTGGTTAACAGCATACATAGTAAACAGGACACAAACCAGGCACCCGAACTTGGGTTCTGATCCCAGCTTTACAAAGTAATAGCATGTCCTCTTAATCACTTTATCTCACTAAGAATCAGCTTTCTTAAATGCTTTGACAAAACAGAAATAAATATATAGTGAAGATTAAGTGAAGTAATGTATATAAAAATATTTTGAAAACTGTAAAGGAGTTTACATATGTATGTGTGCGTAGCTTGTCAAATATTTGAATATATTATTTTCTGAATACTATATCTCAACTTAAAAGTTAAAATAGCCACTTCTAAAAAATTCATTAAAATCCCTTATAATCATTCTACTTGTTTTAAAAATAAAAATTCTAATTTAAAAAAAGTTCCGTTTCTCAAAAGAAAGCGGTATTACTAAAAAAAGCCATATCTTGATATTTTTTGATAATACTAAAAATCACTTGAAATAAAAGTTTATAAAGTTAGCTTGTAATTATGTTTTAGTATTCTTCATTTAAACAGACAACTGTTTGGAACTTTACCTTGTTTATATTTCATGCAGCATCAAAGAAAGCAATCAATGCATTTTGGTCATAACTGTCCAGAATCTCCAGTAAAAGAGGTACTTTGGTTTTCACATTGGTGCCTTTGAACTTGAACTTATCTATGAAAAGATCAGTGATCATGCCTACAAAGAAAAATGTTTATGTCATGTTATTAATTAATTCTAATTGAATGTTAGTTCTAATATTTATTGAAAATGAGTGATTGCTTGAGAATAGACTTCTAAGCACCTAATCCATTATTTTAAATACACAAACCAAAAAGGACTGATGTTTTAAAAAATATTTTGGGATTTAAGGCAAGTTTCAAAATACAAATCATTTGGCTAATAACCCTCTTAACAACAGGTGATAGGCTATTAATTCAGACAAATCAACTGCTGGCCAGTTTTGAACTGCTACTGTTATATTTAAAATCACAAGCGGTATATTTTTCCTAAGCTGACTAATTTGACATAAGGGTACACAGATCCTGTTCCTAACAGCTTTATTTGAATTAAAATATTCCATCTATATCTGGACCATTCTTGAGATTTGACTTGAAGGCAAATATTCCTAGGTTTAAAGATCTGGGCAAATAATTTCACCTTTGAGTTTTCTTATATGTAAAATGGGAATAATTTAAGCTGTAAATCCTTTATCCAAAACCCATGATGTAAGATTTGTTTCAGAACTTTCCATATTTTAGTAAGATAATAAATGACATATATAATATTTGGCATAATACCCAAGGGCACTGAGCATCTGGTAACAAAACATAGTAATGTTTATGCAACAAAATATATGGATAAATATTCACATGAAATGGAAGAAAAAAGACTATAAATAACTTCATGCTAGTTTGAGATTTTTGTCATTAAATTGATTCAGATCAAGTCAGATTTGCTGTCAACTAATTTATGAAAAAAAGCTTTGGTTTTCAAAGATTTCTGGATTTTTGAACTGGTGATAAGAGATGGTTCTGTACCACCCACCTTCTAAGTTAGAATAAAAGATCATGTGTTGCTATATAGTAATTAAGATATTAGATATTATTGTTATAGTTTGTGAGCAAGTCCCTGGTGTAAGTCAGAAATTCATTAGGAAGCTTAAGGATCAATATGGATTAATGATACCAACTGACACTACAGAAGACTTGGCATAGCAAAAACCGCATGCATTTTGGGCCCAGAAGGTTCTTCTTATAAAGACTCTGCCAGTAACCACCTCTGTTGACAACAAATTGTTTAGTCTCAGATTTCAGTAAAAAATGTGAAAAATGGAGATAACAACATCTACCTTGCAGAGCTATTTTAAGGATTAAATATCCCAACCAATTATGAAAATGTTATAAATAAATAGGTGTGCTATGCACAATCGATCTTACAGCAAAAAAATGTTTTTAAGCTGTTCCTTCTTCCTTCTTTTTCTCCTCTTATGTTCCCCTTGTTCTTGCTTTTTCAATACATTTGTGACAAACCTAACTTCTCACCACCAAAGCAAACAAGTTTTAAACTGAAATTTGACACAGCACATATATATCACTCATTAAATTTTGCCTAAGCAGTATTAAATTCTGCATTTTGATATTTCATGACAAAACTAGAAAATTACTTGTGTGAAATGGGGCCTAAAGTTTAATGTTTCATAGTTTATATTCATGTCACACCAGATTTCTTCATATATATAGATAAATTTATTGCATTACACTTGTCTCAATTTTTATTTTCATTTTATCAAGTAAAAATATTAAAACTTGACAAAATATTCTGTGCAATAAATTGGTTGTCACTGGTTTATGATTGCTGTAATCTTTGCCTATCACCTCCTTCCCATCTTTTCTCACATGATCTTTTGCAAATAGCTAGCAGAAAAGAAATATGGCAAGCTATTCTGGAATGGTCCACTAACCATACAGTCTTTCAAGATGTGCAGGTTGCTTTTTATATTCTTCCTGTAGGTGATCTGCTTCTTCAAGAATACAGCGATATTCTGGTATCAGAAAATTTGTATGTCCCTCATGAACCTGCAATTCCTTATTTAAAATAAAAAAAATAGAAGCATCTTAGTCTTCAAAATTCAATCCAGTGTAACTTTAAAGACTTTACAATTTTAGAAATTCCATCACAATAATATAATGATAATGAGTCCATGATACATATACTTACCTTTAAAGCATCAATTAACTGCACTTTCTTAGCCAAAAGTAACTGGTACTCCAGCTTTGGGTGGATTAGCTTTAAGGTGTGTTTGACTGATACTTCATTTATCTCTAGAAGGAGTTAATAAGCCAGGCATAATTAGGTAAATCACCTTGATAAAAACATTCTTAATGTAACAACAACAGCAAAAAAAAAAAACAAAAAAAAAACCCCCCAAATTATTCATTTTTCTTCCTTACCATATGATATGTTGAGGTTAATTTTCCTTTTTGTAGCTTCTTTAGAGAGCACATCTTTTAGGATGGATATAGTAGAAATGTTGTCAGATTTAAAAACTCCTTCTCCTTTTCTATAAAATTAAAAATTTTTTTAAAGAACAACTTTAGATGGAAATAGATACAGTAACTATGTCCAGCAAATACATATTTTATGACTGGTACCTAGTGTTTAGATATCATTTGATTTTAGATTCCTTTGTAAACATATTTCATTATTAATATAAAGCATATTTAAACATGCAACTTTTTCTATTAATTCAAGTTCCCAACATACTTATAAAACAAACAAAATGTTAGATATATGCCTTCTAAAGATAGGAGAATTTATATAAGTCCAACTTTTTTCTTCATTTTCACTATTTCCAACAGCTTACTCTTTATGTATATAAAATGCATTCAGAATTGCTTACTTACATATAAGCATGTTTTTCTTTTATGTAATCACATAAATTACAGCATGACTACATCTTCAAAAGAAAGCTGACATTAAAACTAAATGTAACTTCTTCCACACCTACATCTACTGCCACCTTTTATGGTCACAGAATCCTTTTTCTTCAGGGTATCACTCCTTTCTCATTCTTCTCAGTTCATGTAGTTTCACTGCACTAGCCTAAGCCCCACTTCTGGGACTTCAGGAGGAAGCATTTAGCAGCGCATTCCAAACCCCTGGTCACAGTGGATTATGGTTTGGCAATGATACTTAGTCCTGGGAGCTTTACTGAAACTAAGTGGGGAAAACAGGCTCTATGGTAGCTGAAAAGACATAAAGGTAGATGGGGTGCTAGTGGCCACTTTGGAACTACACAGGAAAGCCAAGAAAAAACAAAAACAGAGCTGAGCAATAGAAAGGAATAAAGTCTTGATGATATCAGTTAAAACATTGATCCAGTTGTGCCTGAGACAGACCACTGCTGGACTTTTTAAGTTCTATGAGCTCATAAATTCCTTTTATTTGTTTAAGGCTGCTTGCATTCGGCTTCTCTTTATGATGACCCAAAGTTTCCTAATTAATATATACCATCTTTCATGTATTCAATGTTGCATTTTTATTTGTTTTTTACACATACAAATAATTTATACTAACTAGCTGTAGGCAAATTCTAGTTCTTTTTTTCTAAATGGATGAAAATATATACTTACCATTTTGATAACAGCTGTGTTTTAGAAATCATGAGGTTTTCACCAGTCTTTAATTTTAACTGATGACTTTTAATATTAAACACACAGTAGCTGGCACTGTGAAATGACTCTTATGATTCATCTTTTTCAATAATCTCAATTCAATTAAGTAAGTACTATTATTTTCCTTCCTCAGAAAAGAAAACTGAAGCTCAAAGAATTAAGTGTTCAAGCTAGGTCAAATAGTTGGTGAGTCACAGAGCCAAGATTCAAACCTGTATTCAAATATGTATGTCTGCCTCCAACGCACACACTTCTTTACTTTTTCCATATTTATGTATTTTACTCAGGCACCCAAAAAGCATCTACTGAGCACTACTATGTTCAAAGCTGTTTATTAGATACTTGGAGGAAACAGAGACAATTAGGAAATATACTCTGCCCATGAGGAGCTTAGTGTCTAATTTATAAAGACAAGCTTGCAGAAAAATTATTTTTTATATATATATATATATATATATATATATATATATATATGTATTTATATGTTATAAATATAGAATGTAAAAATATTATATTTCTCAAACAAGTAAGAATAAAATGCTATGGGAACAGAGAAGAAAATCAAGAAAGAACCAAGGAATCAAAAATGTAGCTATTGAGTTGGGCCTTGAAGGATAAGTAGAGTTTTGACTGTTAAGGAAAGAATATTTAAGGACACAGAATGGTAAAGAGCAAAGGTAAGCTACTATAAAAATATACGGTATGTTGCGGGCATGTTGAATTGTCTGATATGATTAAAGTGTAAGGTTCACTGTGGTACTTCAAAACGAGACATTATTATAGGTTTAGACACAAACAAGATTCCCTTGGAGGGTAAAGTCAAATATTTCCATAGAACCAATGTTAAAACCAGTTAGATTTCTGGAAAGTTCTTGGTCCCAAAAGGTTGCATTCTCAGGTAAAATTATGTGTTCATTGTTTCCAGAACGTAGCATAGTAAAGTCTCAACTAGGAAGTAGGAAGTAGAATACCTCAATAATACCTCAAATTGAGGGAAAGAATCCTTAGGAGAGAGACAGGAAAGAATATAAAGGCCCCTCCCCTCCAAACAAAAAATAAATTAAAAAACAAAAGAAAACAAACAAAAACAACCTAAAGATGTGAGAGAGAATGAGAATGCCAAGACCCTGAAGAAGTATGAGGATATAAGCTCAAAGAGCAGATGTAGTAGCCTTACCCAGGAAGTAGGTCATTTTACCTTCTGAGATAGGAACAAAGCAGAAGGAAAATTGAGCTTCTACTGTGTTCAGAAATAGAAATTGTGGCAGCCTATGTGAGATGACTGGGAAGTGACAGTAAATGGGGAAGGAGTACACTGGGGGTTTGAGAAGAGTGTAAAGAACATAATGGCTGCCACCTCTTAACATGATAACTTCCAAAGCCTGCATGTTCTAAGTTCTGTAATTGAGCCATTTCCTATATTTTTGTATAAAGAAATTCAATTGGTATTTTTATTGGAATTAGGATGTTTGAATCAATTTGGGAAAGACTGCCCTACCATGTTTATAATGTCTTCATATGGGTGACAGTAGAATCTATTACTCCACTTAATCAAGTCTTTTGTGTCAATAAAATTTTTAAGTTTTCTTCATATAAGTTCTGCATATTTCTACTAAAGAATGTTCCTATGGATTTTATTTGGATATTTTGTTATTGTTATTGCTACTCTGAAAGGGTCTTCTTAAACTATTTTCTAACTGGTTATTGTTGGGAAAGAAAAGGTACTGATCTTTCATATTGATCTTTAATAATTTTTAAAAACCCAGTAATTCTACTTCTTTTTTAATGGATTCTCTTGAACAGGATAGGTTTTCAATCACATTATTTGCATATTATTCCTGCCTTAAAACAAATGAAAATTTAGCAGCTCCATTTATATAAAAATACTTGTAAAGCTCTATTTACCTATAGGTACTTTCAAGTTGTGTATCCAGGAAAGTGTTCTGAAAGTAAAATGTCACACATTCTCCTGCTGGAGGTTTTTCAGGAACTTCAGGCAAGCAAAAAACCACCCAGGAGTGAACTTCAGCAAAACTGAACTGGCCTGTTAAAGTCAGTGTATTCATGGGTCTGTAATTTAATAACAGAGGTACACGTTTGTGTATGGGAATACATGAAGGGATTACATGTACACAACACATTAACAAACAGAATTGTGCAACAAAACCTAAACAAATATAGTGCATTTAAATCTTCTCATATTAACCTCATCCATCAGATAAATGAGCACTTCAATTTCATGAAAAAAAAAGCTTACCTGTACTTGGGCTTTTAATATTCAGTCAAGTTACATAGCTTGTTTTCAAGTTATTTTTTTTTCTAGATTATATGCTTTAAAAATAAAATTCAGTTTATTCAGGTAGATTTCATTTTTTAAAGTTCATCTAGTATTTTTCATATAAGCTAAAAAACATACTTACACAAGAATCTCCTTAGGAAAAGAATCAGCATAATACTAAGGCCAAGAATTGGACTTTCAAGTAAGAGACCTGGATTTGAAATGTTGCTTGATTATTTGCTAGCTGTGTGCCATTGGACAAGTTAGGGAATAACACCTTCTATCTTACGTGGATATGGAATAATACTTTTGATGTTGCAAAATCACACATATACACTCACACACAAACACATGCAAGGTTGTAAAATAAATAAATTTAAAATAAGTCAAATGGATAATTACAAAGGGTTAAGGAAATGCAAAGTTGATGGAATTAAAGGTTCAGAAAGAATTTTAAGAGGATACAGAATTAAGGAACTTAAGAATTAGAAGGGACTTTAGAGATTATCCAGACCAACCCTCTCATTTGCAGATGCAAAAACTAAAACCCAGAGATATTAAATTATTTATCCAAAGTCACATAGAAACAGATATAAGATTATGATCTGAGTTTATTGATTCCCATTTGCTGTTCGTTCCAGCACACCATGCTACTCCCATTAACAACTTAGACTTTTAAACAGGAAGACACCCAAAAAGAATCTACTCTCTTTAATGTTTTCTAAAAAATCTTCCTTAAGACTATATCTCCTTACACCTTATTTAAATTACATATCTTTAAAATTACAAGTTGCAATAGGAAAAAACATGGGCTTTGGCCTCAAATCATGGCTGTTTCTTACATCATCAGGCTACTTACTTTTCAAAGCCTCTATTTCTCATTTGTAAAATGGACACATTACTATCTTGTCTTGCTGTATGACTTAAATGATAATGCCTAAGCATCTAGCACATTACACGGCCCAGGGAAAGTATTCAATAATTGTTCATTTCTTTCCCTTCTCTTTCATTTAAGCCCATGGTCTCTCACTTTTAGGAAAGAAAAATGAAAAACTACAAACAGAAGGAGGATGGTTAAACTGGAATGCAAGCTAGAAATAACAGGGACTATCACCACCAACTGTTCTACCAATATTCCCTGAAGGGAAATAGAAAGGAAATTAAATGTTTGAAGCTAAAAAAATAAGGTCCTGTTCACAGAGAACTCAAATGCTGAACAGTATTTGCTCAGGATGGGTGTGTGAGAGAACTCTCACTGTACTAATCTCAGAATGGTAATAATACATGAGAACGATAGGAAAGTCCAACTTAAACCAGCCTCTCAAAGAAGACAAAGGATTTCCTATCTATTAGAAATATTAGTCCACAGCATTTAAATATTTGTTTTTAAATGTGCAAATAGCTACTAGAATTTACACTAGCAAGTTTATCTGTACCATGTAATAAACTAAAAATAAACTGTTCCGCTCTTCTTGGTCTTACCTGTCATGATCAATATAGTGAGTTCTTTGATGGAGTGAAAGGGGTTTGATAAGGTACTGGTGGACCTGACAGGTTTTGGGTTGAATCCTCGGAGTCACATATGCTTGAAGTGTGCCATACTGGCCTTCGATTGAGCGAATCTGATTCAACATAAGAGGAAAGAAAATAAGAATAATCTAGCAACATAAATGTTATCTCTAAAATGTTCAACACAAGTAATCAAGTACTTAGGCCTTAATCACTTCTGTAATGTTTTGAAGGAAATAATGATATTCTATCAATTACTTTTTACCACCAGAGTAAACAAAAATTTAAAAATATTTTGACAGTCAACACAGACTGAGAAATGACTGGTGGTTACCACAGGGAAGGGGAGGAACTGGGGTAGGTGGGTGGCAAGGGTGAGGGGGATAAATGGGCACAAAAATTCTCAATCATAATACAAGTTGGTCACAGGATGGTAGGACAGCATGGAGAATACAGCCAATGATTCTGTAACATCTTCCTATGTTAACAGATAGTAACTGCACCAGTGGGGGTGAGGATTTAGTAATATGGGTGACTGTTGAACCACTGTGTTGCATATCTGAAACCAGTATTGGATTATATATCAATGATACTTCAATAAGAAAAATAGAACTAGCAGTCAAAAGCAAAATTAATCCATCTATAAAAGTTTTCCTAACCACATATTCTTAGGTGATTTATATTTACCATTAGCAATGCTATGCCTTTCCAAAAGATACACATTCTCATATACTACCCTATCACACCTAAAAACACAGGTGTGTAATATATTTTATAAGAGTCACATCAAAAATGGTTAAAATTTAGACATTTTTGTTGAAGGGATAAGTAAGTTCTCTGAATAACTGAAACTTATATGGAATAATTCATTTTCTCAGAAATGGGGGTGTTATAGCATAGAGCTGTTGTTATAAAAATCTATCGATAGAAAAAATGTTTCCAAGAACCTATTTCTTGACTTTCTATGAAAATAGAGAAGCATACTCAACATAATTATGACATATTTGAATTAGAAAATTCTTCTGAGCTACCTTGAATACAGCTGGTTAGATATCCTACCAGAATTCAAAACACTTAACAGAAAGTAATAATTCCTTAAAGTGTGAAGACCTAATTTTAGAAGAGCTGGAAAGCTATCCAGCTTCTCCTGTCTAGCCCCCTTTCAGAGACTCTGTTGGAATTCATGGGATGGACTGTAGTACTTCTTGCATTACAACGGTTAGCGTTCCTAATTTAAGTGACATTTTAACACACTTTTCCTGGCATGTGAGGGGGGTAAAAAAATCAATGGTTTACCTAAATGGTAGACATAAATAAAAGTTTAAAGCAAGATTTAAAAAAAATTTCACTCTGCAAATATTGCTCTGAATGAGAGGAGAACATAGAGAAAAACATAAAGAATAAAAATACAGAAAGAAAAATTTTTAATATATCTGATAAACTTATACTTTAGGGTTTCATATTGGAACATAGTTTCCACAATAAAAAGTCAAAATGTTTTTTCTGATTACATAACAATTCATATTCATTATTAAAAAATTCAAACAGTAAAGAAAAATTAGGATGAATACACAAGTCACCTGAAGTCCTACCACCCAGAGATGATCAGTACTGCTATTTTGGAGGTCATCTTTTTATGTATCTCTTATGCAGATATACAAAAACAAATGCATAATTTCACATAAATAAATTCTATTTATATCATTGACATCTTTGTTTTTATTTCTAACACCCATATTTTTCACCCTTATCTGTGCCTCTCCTAATGCCATCATGTCCTCCTACTCCCATCCCACATATGCCTTTCCCCATTGTATAACTTATCATATCAGACAAGCAAGTATGTTCCATTTCATACCTGTTAATATTTACATCATTATAGATAAACTGTATACCCATATATACATATTTTATCTGCATTTTGTGTTTTTTATGCAATTTGCTCCATGTTAATAGGAATAGATCCCCTGTTCTTTATCACAGCTGTATAATAGTCCATGGAATGGATTAAAATACTATTTACTCATCCATTCAATTAATGAATACTCACTTTGGTCCTACTTTTCAGCCTCTACAAACAATGCTGCAGTTAATTTTATATATATACACATACACACACACACACACACACACACACACACACTGGTGTGTGCAATACTATGACTGTATTGCTATCAAATAGATCCCTCCAAAGGGCACTATTGCCTGTGTTTCCAAAGTAGCTATAACAATTTTTATTTCCTTCAGCTATAATTAAGAGCATCCTTTTCCTTATCACTGTCACTTGGTGATATTGCTCTTTAAATTTTTTTGCCTATCTGTTGGACAAGCAGAAACTTTTTTCTTATTTTAATTTAATTTGGGTTTCCCTAACTAATAATGAGGTAGAACATTTTCCTTTAATATTTGTTAGCTATTTTGATTCCCTCTTCTGTGAACTGCCTATCATAACCTTTGCCTATTTTTCTTATTGAACAGTCTTTATAACAACTTATAGGCAGTCTTTTTATTTTATTAATATTCATCCATTAACTGGAAGACAACTAGATTTCCTTCTTTCTTTAAATAACTAGGTACTTCATTCATCTGAATTTATTTATATATGGCATAAGATAAAAATCCACTCAATTTTCTTCCAGATGGATACCAGCTGTGCCAACACCAATTTTTCAAGAAACAGTAATTGAATAGAATTTTCACTACATAAAAATGTCATGCACTAAGTTTCCATAAATGTGTGCTGGCCTCTCTATTCCTAGATTATTTTGTTGCATGGCCTTTTTTGTAGCCCTTGTAAATACCCTAAATTATTTTTATTATACTAGTTTGTTTTGCCATATGGCAAAATAAGTTCCACCTTTTCTTCTTTTTCATAGTTCTTTTGTGGCTCTTTTCAGATATTCATACTTTCCTCAGAACTTTAAAATTATTGTACCCAATTAAAAAGAACATAACTTTTTAATATTTTTTAGGCCTACTTCCTACTTTATTGGCACAATCTTGAGCAATAAAAATATAATTTAAAATATTTAATTAGGTTACCATAAAATATGCTTATGTATATTCCTTCAGAGATCAGTTTATCCCAGTTTTTAATTTTTCTTTCAAAACACATTAAGAGGGTTTTTAGCATACTAAAATAAATTGCTCAGAGAAAAAATTACATTTAACTGGGACTTCCTTAACCAATGTGAGAAAATTATTGTGTAAAAGCATTCTTGAATAAAACATACTTTGAATCTCAGAGCATCAGCAACATCAGGAAAAAATTTACAGTCCTTAATTTTAGATCATCAGTGTGTCAAATATATTTTTAAAAATCTATATACTACAAATTAGATAGTTGTGTGCTGTAGTTAGTATTTAATTGTAAAAATGAAGATGTTAATAAAACTGCTAAAGAAAACATTAAAAGGTTTTCTCTAGAATAGATGGTAATAAGTGACATCACTAGAACACAGTAAGAAAAATTAAGAGAGTAGGAAAATATAGGGCAAATGCTCAGGTACTTTATAAGCAAATTACTTTATTTGGACATTGACTGGATCAAAGACACTTAAGAAAAATCAATGAAATAAAACACTAAATACATGATGACATCAAGGAATTATTGTTAATTTTTCTTAGGTGTGTTAATATTATAGTTATGTTTAAAAAAAGAATTCCTATATTTTAGACACATTACTGAAATATTTACAAATGAAATTATAAAATATATTTGTCTCAAAATAATTGGAATGCACAGTGACATTATAAACAAGATTTCCATGAGCTGATCTTTGCTGAAACTGCAGTCATTACTTTCACAAGTGTGAAACTTTCCATAATAGAAAATTAGAAAAAAAAATTCTAGTTAGAGGAAATTTAGGATTGGTAATTGTACAGTTGATTGGTAAAGTGCCAATAACAGAGATAGAGGTTTGGACTGAATTAAAATCTAATAGGTCATTCAAAAGTCATGACTCCAAAATGACTCACTTCAGGAAGAAATTTAATGCAAAGAAATGATATCATATATTGTAAGACATACCAAGGAAAAAAGGAAGTTCAAACTTTCAAGTAATGGTAATTTCAAACATTTTACCTTGAGTTCCAGCCTTGTGGTGTTTGCCTGGCACCGATAAGTGGCGAGAAGAAAGTTGTCATTTGACTGGAAAGAATTTAAAGTTGAGGAAAGAGATGAATCCATGTTTTTAACAATAAAAACTGCATAAAAAATAATAAGGTTTTTCTTATTCCTACAAATAACCCTGTGCAGTAAGTTTTACTAAGTAAATTGTAAGAGATGTAGAAACTGAGGCATGAGGATTAGATAAATTTCCCACAAGCTAGTAAGCAATGAAATTGGAATTCAAATTCATATCTTTAAGACTCTAAGCTCATGTTCTTTCCATCTAGAGTTTCTCCAATAACACTTCTTAATTGTTCTTCTAAAAATTTAACTGACAATGCAGACGTCTAATGTTTATATTATAAAGACAAAAACATCAATATTTGATGTTGAATATCCCTGATTTTCACAAATACTTATAGAGGACTGAGAAATGTATCATCATTGTAATCCCAGTAAACAGCACAGTGCCTGGCATACTGCAGGCATTCAATATATGTTTGTGGAATTAAATTGGAGGTTACTCAAAAAACTACCCAAGAACAAAACGCCAGGACCAGAGGGATTTGCCACTGAATTTTATCAGACATTTAGAGAAGACATAATACCCATTCTCCTTAAAGTTTTCCAAAAAATAGAGGAGGAGGGGATACTTCCAAACTTATTCTATGAAGCCAACATCACTCTAATACCAAAACCAGGCAAAGACACCACAAAAAAAGAAAACTACAAACCAATATCCCTGACAAACACAGATGCAAAAATACTCAACAAAATATTAGCAAACCGAATTCAAAAATATATCAAGAGGATCATACACCATGATCAACTGGGATTCATCCCAGGGATGCAAGGATGGTACAACATCCGAAAATCCATCAACATCATCCACCACATCAACAAAAGGGAGGACAAAAACCTTACGATTCATCTCCATAGATGCTAAAAAAGCATTCAACAAAATTCAACATTCATTCATGATAAAAATTCTCAACAAAATGGGTATAGAGGGCAAGTACCTCAACATAATAGAGGCCATATACAACAAACCCACAGCCAACATCATACTTAACAGTGAGAAGCTGAAAGCCTTTTCCTCTAAGATCGGGAACAAGACAGGGATGCCCACTCTCCCCACTGTTATTCAACATAAGTACTGGAAGTCCTAGCCACAGCAATCAGACAACACAAAGAAATAAAAGGTATCCAGATTGGTAAGGAAGAAGTCAAACTGTCACTGTTTGCAGATGACATGATATTGCACGTCCTGCTCTGGCTTGCCTTCTCCAAGGCAGTTACTCCAGACCTTATCTTTACCCTAATTTCTCTTCAGGAGCCACACCAAACTCTGATATTGCTAGTCTGCTAGTACTAGGCAGAAAGAAATGATACACTAAGCATGTCCAAAAGCTCTGACACAATCTATTCCCAGGTACTTTGCACATAGTAAGTGCTCAGTAAATATCTGCTGAATGAAGGTTAAGTAAGATTCAAGAAGCCCATAAAAGTGAGGAAGGGCAGGCAGAAAGAACAGATTAAATGTGTTCAAATGTAGGAATGTGTGAAAAGAGATAGCATCTTCAAGGAATTTTTGTAACTTCAGTTTGGCAGAAATAATGTACATGGGAGGGAAGGTAGCAGCTGGTGAGAAATAAATTGGATAGGTAATCAAGATCTGAAACATGTAAAGTTTTTATGCCAAAATGAGGAATCTAGACTTACATGCAGCAGGAAATAATCTTTAAAGGTTTTGAGAAAAGAAATGACATAGTGATGCTTTTATTTCAGGAAAATCTGTCAGGTGGCAGTGCACAGCATAGCCTGGAGGTGAGAGAATACTGGAGGCAGAGAGAATACTGGAGGTGAGAGAATACTGGAGGCAGAGAAACTGGTAGACAAGTAGTTCAAGCAAGCAAGATGAAGGCTTTGAAAGTTAAGAGAAGTGAAAATGAAGCAGAGTAAAGGATTAGGAGCCAGGGGCAAAGAACTGGCAGAAACTAGTGACTGACTAGATTTAACAGATCAGAGAAAGGAAGAACTCTTAGTACTGGATTATTTGAGGATAAAGAAAGCAGAAGCAGCCTTTGAGGAAAAGCTTATGAAAGGGAAGATTGAAGGAACATAAAACCCTAGTAATATTTATAGGGTTTATTCAAAATGACATAACAGAAATGAAAGCATTTGAATAATTTTTTATATTTTTTACTCACCTCAGAATCACAGCTGCTAAAGCTGACAACAGCAGAATTTTTATCCACATCAAGCAAATCTATTGGAACATCACTCTATGGTCAATATTCAAAAAAAGAAAGGTTCAGATGGAAAACTAAACATTTTCACAAAACACTTTTCTAAAGGTTCTCTTTATAGTTTATGTTCATTTTTAATTTGAGAGTATGAATCCTCTTAACTTATATTTGATAATATGTACTTATAGAAAATAAATATAATAAAGAATAAAGGCTATATCACAATGACCTTTTTTTCTAGTTTGGATTACCAGAGATCATAGAATATCATCTTCTACCACCCCTTTAAAAGTATCACCTTCCTATTTCTGTCAGTGCTAAAAATGTTACCATAGGATGCAAATAATCATATGGCCATTCTGATTACATCCATTCATTTTTCATCTATTTTAATTTCACCTGTAACACAGAAAGATGATTTTTAGTCTCCTTTGGAGACGTTTCTAGGACAGTGCTGCCACATTGTGTTCTGTATGAATGGTGCTCCTATAGTTATTTGACGCAGCAGTCCTTGAGCTGGCTGGCATTACTTAAGAGAGAGTTCTGCCTTTAAATTTTAATAATTTGATCTCTCCCTCATATCTTTTTAAACCTTGTCCTCTTCCTCATCAGTATTGTTTTCTCATTTTCTGATGGGTTTTCCATCTTTTCCTTTTTTTCCATTTGTCCTACTACTACCGTCCCTTTTCACTTCCTGAATATCTTCCAATTTAAAGAAAAATAATCAAATATTTTGATGAATGGAGTTATACATTATTATGTCCTTGATTTTATCCTTTGGGATTATGTGCTTGGCCTACTTACTTACCTAGAAACTGGTAGCTAATGAGCAAGCTGTACTTTAAGTTATCATTGTAGTTTTTGGAACTTACAAAAATTTCTAATAAGGGTATTAAATGGTGCAGTCTTCTAAGTCGCATCTATGTTAAGTAAGAAAGGTTAGCCTTTCTTATCCTCAATGTCCTGACTTTTTTGAAACATAAGTCCATCAGTCTTTTATTTAATATGTATAAGATTAAAAAAAAGCAAAGATATAATTAGATAATCTATGAGCGAACTATCTAATGGAAGATTAAGATAAACCTTTAATTACTATCTAAATATAACATTTAAAAGACATTTAAAATTACTGAAACTAAAAGTGTTCAGTAATAATTAGTGCATATGACTGGTTTGCAAAAAATACAGCCATAAAACAAAGGAATTAGACATTCTGCTTACCTGTATTAAGACATTATCTATTGCTGTTTGAACCTCTAAGATAAGACTGTAGCTAGCATCATCTTTATTTAATGTAAACTTGTCATTTACACTAAATGAAGGTACTGCTGATTTTGCTTTGCTTGATTGAGAAGACTGTTGATATTTCTCTCGCTCCTGTAGTACCTTATACTGCAAATGTTCTAACTCATTCCTAGAGGAAAATATAAACAATTCTGTCACCTGTAAGTATAAACATTTGAAATCCTCGGATTGTTTATAAAAATTTGAGATATTTACTTCTGCAAAATGGATTTTACTGGGTGGACTAGAACTATACCACTAACAGGAGCAAAATTTTTGCTTCCATGACTGACCAAATGATTCCACATTATTTATTTCCAACCTAAAAATTAAAACATCTACTCAGTTCCATACCAGTAATATTAATAAAGAATTCTAAGTATCAAGGCTGGTTGCAAATAATCAATGCTAATCTATGGATCTGGTTACAGTTTCATATCAGAAGAGAAAATGATTATACTGGGGCAGGGAAAGTTTAACACAAGGTTTTATGAGAAGGAACAAAACATGTGAAGGCAGTAAACATGTACCTTTCAGTAAGATATTAGAGGAGATAGAAAAAATAAGGAAGCTGCAGAGTATTAACATTTTGGGGACCACAAGGGTGATCATGAGCCACTGGTACAAATGTTGGAGAGGATTCTACTGAGACTGAACTATACAGGCATTGCTTAGAGTCACTCCAGGTAAGAGGAAAGAATATATGCAAATGAAGCAAATCGTATCTGAGGCAGAACAACATGAGGCTTAGCTAGACCCAACTTAGAGGGAAAAGTCTAGGGAGTAATCTGTGTAATAAGCAAAGGAAAAGATTCATTTATTCCAGAAGTATTTACAGGTGTCTCATATGTACTTATGTTCCAGGTGCTGAATGGCAAAACAGACTGAAGCTTCTCATGACCTTATATTCCAGTGGAATGAGAAAGGGGTAGACTTTGTTATCAGTATAAGGTATTGTACTGAGGATGTGAGATAGCAGTCATTAACTCTACTTGGCATTCTTGTTGCATGAACATTAGAGATTGTTCTCCAGGTAGCTTTGGGGAACTGACCTGTGGTGGGCTTGTGAAGAAGCATTTTGCTGCCTTAAAAAATTCTGTGGCCCTCGTTAACATCCAAAATATATAAAAAGCTCATATACCTCAACACCCAAAAAACAAATAAACTGATTAAAAATGGCAGAAGATCTGAACAGACACTTCTCCAAAGAAGAAATTCAGATGGCCAACAGGCACATGAAAAGATGCACCACATAGCTAATTATCATGGAAATGCAAATTAAAACCAAAATGAGACTTGACCTCTTACCAGTTAGGATGGCCAACATCCAACAGACAAGAAACAACAAATGCTGGTGAGGATGTGGAGAAAGGGGAACCCTCCTACACTGCTGGTGGGAATGTAAATTAGTTCAACCATTGTGGAAAGCAATATGGGGTTTCCTCAAAAAGCTAAAAACAGAGATATAATTTGACCCAGGAATTCCACTCCAAGGAATTTACCCGAAGAAAACAAGATCCCTGATTCAAAAAGACATATGCACCCTTTAAAATAGCATATGTCTTTACAATATGCTATTTATAGCACTATTTACAATAGGCAAGATATGGAAGCAATCTAAGTGTCCATCAGTAGATGAATGGATAAAGAAGATATGGCACATATACACAATGGAGTATTATTCAGCCATAGAAAGAAAACAAATCCTACCATTTGCAACAACATGGATGGAGCTAGAGAGTATTATGCTCAGTGAAATAAGCCAGGTGGAGAAAGACAAGTACCAAATGATTTCACTCATTTGTGGAGTATAACCAAAAAGCAAAACTGAAGGAACAAAACAGCAGCAGACTCACACACTCCAATAAAGCACTAGTGTTTACCAAAGGTAAGGGGCTGGGGAGGGTGGGTAGGGAGGGAGAAGGAGATTAAGGGGCATTATAATTAACACACACAATATAGGCAGGGGAAGGCCGTATAGCACAGAGAAGACAAGTAATGACTCTATAGCATCTTACTATGCTGACGGACAGTTATCGCAATGGGGTGGAGGGGGCACTGGATAAAATGGGTGAATGTTGTAACTACAGATGCTCATGTGAAACCTTTGTAAGATTGTATATCAATGATACCTTAATTAAGAAAAAAATTATATGGCCCTCATCTGTCACCAAAAAAGAATGGCCCTCACTCTCCGAAGAGGTTGGCAAGGATTGAAGTAGGGAGAGCAATCATTAAAAGTTTCAAGCATCTCCCACTTTTTCACTGTATGAAGGAATTTTACTTGAGGCTGGGGTCCCTTTTCACAGGATTTGTCACACTGAACAGGCCACAAAAGCTATCACTATGTCTAAGGAAGTTAACATTATTAATTTTTAGTAAGAAAACTTATAAGCCAAAGTTACAGATTCTGAAGGGTCCACAGGAGCAGTAAACATCAGAATTAGTGAGGAATAGAGCCATCTGTGTTGGTTTCTTTCTGATGTTTGTGAAAATGAAACAGAACACTAATCTCTAACTACACAAATGAAAAAATACAATTCTTGAATTAAGAAAGTCAATATAGAATAAAGCACACAAAAAGTATATTTCTAACTTTAAATAAAATATTAATCAGCACTTAATGCTAATTTTCTTAAACTCATAAACTTTTATTTTAGAGGTGATTAATTGCATAATTCCTTATAATAAAATATTTATAATAAAAACCACACACTTCATGAAATGAAAAAAAAGGCAAACAACAAATCCAAAATTACCGTAAGGAAGAAATCTTATTCTGTATCTCCTGATTAATTTTTAGTTCTTCTCCTGGTCCACTTTCCTTATATATAGGCTCTGTTGTCAGACCTGTAACCCAGCCTGTAGAGATGAATTACGATCATGCATAACTAAGTGCTGTTAGTCTTCAAAAAAATCCCAATATACATGCCCCTTTATCCATCAACCTCACTTAGTCCTAGGACTTACTCCTCTTTAAAAAACAAAACAACACAAAGCAGAAAGCAAAAGAAATCAAGCTAGGAAATAAGCAAATCATAAATTACTTAAGCATTTTGTGATACTGTTTTTGTTTTTCCTCAAAAACTATAATACTATGATTAAAGAAATCTTTCCTTTCTTAATTTACAGTTTTAGTTTTTAAACATGAGGTCAACAATGTTTGAACAAATGAAAAAACAGCTAATGAATAAGAATTGTCTTTCAAAAATTATTTTCAGGGCAAGTTATCCTCTTGTATGACTATTTTGAGAATACAAAAATGACCAGCTCAAAAGCAGGCAAGTTTCTGTAAGAAATTTACATGGTAATAAAACATAAATTTCAGTAAATATTTCTTTATAATCCATAGAATATCATTTAATTCTCAAAAATACTAGAGACATGCTAATCACTCTTAAAAAGTATTGTCCAAATATTAACTGTTTTATAATTCCCACTCCTTCCCTCCTTATTTTTTAATCAATAAAGCTTTTAATGTTACAGGGTAACTTACTAGTAAACTTTTTTTAAAAAGTAGTCTTCAAAGGTACTTAATTAAATTATTATTTTTTATTATTGGTCTTTCTCCAACTGTATATTAACTATGCATTACCATTTACCTTACCTGAATATGTGGATACCACGATTTCATCATAGCCATCCTTCCCTACACAACCACCCTGGATAGATGTGACACTTTCAGATAACATCTAAAATAAATTTAAGATCAAGCACTTCATTAATAGCTAAAAATTTCACAGAGATATTAAAATAAGTCGCAAAATTTATTTTCCTGTCTCCAGATATTCAACATATATTTATAGAATACTTATTATGTCCAAGCACTGAGACCGGAAAGATAAAAATCCTGCACAAATAGCAGAAAATTCCAGTTTTTAAATTCAGGGAAAGAAGATTGAAAATGACTCATATATTTGTGTGTATCACTCAGCCACAGCAGTCTTCTAATGAGCAAAAATAGTTTGTTTATATAAAGTTCAAAAAAAATATGTAAGTAAAACTCTCAATATATTTAATGTATTATCTGAATTTCATATACCACCTTTCATGTGTTTTCTCCAAAGAGTTTTCTTAGATGAACAGAGAAGATGACAGCCTATAAGGAACCTTTAGGGAATTTACTACTATGGAGAGAAACCAAGGTTTTCAGATGGGTTCAGGGTTTTTATCTCTTTTAAACAATACTTCCCAAATTTGTCTGACAATAACCACTTGAGTGAGTCCACTAGAAATATGTATTTTAAATAAGCACTCTAGGTCAGTCGCTTCCAAGCTATTTGGAAAGCAAGGAATAAATTTTATATTGCAAATTGGTATACATTCATGAACAGCAACAGATAAAAGGTTTGTGTCACACTCTGATATGTTCTAATCTATTCTATTTCATTTAAGAAAATGCATTGGTTTTGATTGGTAGTCTGAAAAACTCTGCTAGGTAACTCTTATCAGCCAAGGCTGAGAACCATTGTTTTAATAGAGAAAGTGGAAGGAATGGATGCATTAAAAATGCCAGTTCTCTTCACCCTCCCTGAAGAAGAAAAATCTCCTGAGCTATTCTGCAATCAGACTGTTTAAGCTGTCCCTGAGGCTAATTACCTGAGAGATTCAGTAACCCAAGTCAATTATAAGTCTGCATATAGTTAGGTTCACAGGTGCATTTTTAGTAAGTGTCCCAGGGGATCTGACATTCATTAGAAGTTTCAGAGTTTTTTTCTTCAAGTTCCCACTACAGTAATTCTGGGAAAAAAAACTATGCATCCCCCCTGTACATTTTTAAGCTGACTTTTAGATTTTCCAACACAACTTTAAATAGTTAAAAAGCATGTAATTTCTGGAAGTTTTAAAGATTATCATTTTAGAATAAAACTGTCACATCATATAATCATACCCAATGAATCTAAATACCAGTACAAATGTATACACACAATCATTGACCTAAAAAATGGGAAAACAAATCCTAAAGCAGTGGGAAATTTATCATTGTTCTTTTTTCTCCTTGAATGTTTATTTTCATTCCACTCCTCCCACATACATTTATCTTAATGTAATATATGCTTAAATTATTTTATGCAACCAAGAAAAGATCAATTGAAATTTTTCAGTGATCATAAAGATCTAAGCATTAGAGGAGTTTCTATCATTACAGTTACTGGTATTACACAACTGATCAAGACAAATATGTAAGTTTTAGTAAATCATCACAAAAGCAAATTCTACAGTAAATGTATCTCGTGATATGAATGGAACTTTTTTCTTCTAAATTATTCTTGTACCACAAATGAATATTATTTATATATTGCTAGAGTAAGACTCAGTTGAACATCAGTTCAATTCCTAATTTTTCCATTTTTATAGATAGGAGCACTAATCAACCTTAATCACCAAAGATGTTGATGAGAATAAAAGAAATTTTATTGTAGAAACTTCACTGAACTATTAAAATGTCTTCTAAGTTATATACATAAAATCACCAACTGATCCACCATCAAAAATGTTTTTTAATGTTACAACATTTGACAGTCCAGACTGTGTCTGATCAGAGGATTTCTCTTGCTTAGGAAAACAATAGAGACAGTGACATCCGGAATCTGAGATGAGGCAGCGTATTTGCAACCTTAACTTGACTATAAAGCAATACTTCAGTCATCTGACAAACAGATTAAAGAGAAGGAAGACAGAATTTCTTAATGCCACACCTTGCAAAAGAGGAAAATGTTATGTTATTACTGGGGTTTGGGATAGAATTAAAAGAGAAGATTTGGGTCTAAATAGGAAAGATGATGAGAAAAAAACAGGAGATCATTAACAAAGGATTATATATATATTTAAGCCTATTGTTTGCATCATTAGCAAGATGACTTTTTATACCAAAGTAAGAACAAATATGAAATAAATCTAGAGAATAAGTCATATAATGTTTTTATCCACATATTATGTACATAATATTTATTATCTATGCAAGAAAACATCTCTATTTGCTGGTCAGGAGTTAATGCTGGGACTGGGAGGTACCACTATTAGAGAAATTAGACAAAGAAAAGTTGATATTTTGTGGCTTTTTTTTTCCAGCTTCAATGCAGTAGGCAGGGTGGGAAAACCCTGGACTGGAGAACACAACTTCATGAAAATGAAAGATTCATTTTATTCCAGAATACTTCTCCATGTGACTTTGTACCTTGAGATAAACAAGCTTGATTACATTTAAAATTTGTTAACTAAAAATTACTCTTATCTAGTATTTCTTTTTAGGTGGCTAGAAGTGAAATTGCTACTTTTCTCTCTTGGCTTAAGGATAATTTTGGTATTGTCTTAACAATACGAAGTTTATTCCTAAAATCTTACTACTTTAAAACAACATAGTCTCATTTATGTTACCCAAGCATATAAATGTTACTCCTGTAATCTATTATGCATTATATAAACTAAGGCAAAATATTTAATAGTTTATATCTGCAATATTTAGGAACCAATAAAGAAGTAAAATTTATTCCACTGGAAAGCAACAGTCCATTATTCAGACATAAGAGTAAGTAGTCTGGAGAAGATTTGATAACATCAGAGCAAACCCAAGACTTTAATATTTCATTTAATAAAACCCCAAACCATCACACTCATATCTATAATTATTTGATGAAAAATAAGTATATATAGTCTTTTTTTAATGAACTTACCTGATCAAATCGTAGAACAGGCTCATTTGCATTATCAAAACTATACACTTCCACCATTCCATCATCTCTCCCAACAAGTAAATCTTTAACCCCATCACCCACTATGTCAAAGCTGTCCACACATAAAATACCTTTAAAGAAGATGTAAGTGAAAGTTACTAATAAAATTGATATTATAGCCAAGTACATACCAAGTAAGAATGAAAAAACATATGTATATCAAATCAGAAAGGACAAACATAAAAACTTTGAGTGGAATCAGGTGTCCTTCTCTTTTCCATCCACATTCATCCATTTCCAAGGCTTTAAATATAATCTATATGGCAATGGCCCCTATGTTTTTATCTCCAGCTTTGGCCTCTCCTGAGAGCTCTAGACTCATTTATCCAAGTTCCTACTCAGCATCTCCTCTGAGACATCCATTTGCATCTCAAACTTTCCATGCCTCAAACAAAAGTCTTTATTCTCTTCTTTATCATACCCCATCAATAATGCTCCTTCCTCAGTCGCCCCTCATCTCAGTGATACCACCCATTTGCTTTGGTCAAAAATCTAGACTGCATCTCTGATTAATCCATTAGCAAATTCTATCAGCTGTATCTCCAAAATATGTGTCTCCTTTCCATTTCCAACCACCAATAGCCTAGTCCAGTCTACTAGTATCTTTACAGTAAATTCTAAGAACTAGAACAAAGTTCTTGTTATGATAAATTCTAAGAACTATAACAATGACTTCCTAACTGATCTCCACCCACCAATTTTGACTTGTTGCTCCCAAAATCCATTCTCCATGCACTGTTTTGTTTCGTTAAATCAGATCATGTCATACTCCTATTTACAATTCTCCAATGACTTCTCACTGCACTTAGATTAAAATTCAAATCCCTTTCCAAGGCTCCTAAGGACCTACACAATTTTGCCCTACCCTATCTCTCTGACTTCTTCTCATGCCATACTAATGAATTTAGCTGCACTGGTCTTCCCACTGCTTCTCAAATGAATCCAGTTTCCCTCTACCTCAAGTCCTCTCCCTTATCTTATTTCTTCCTCTCCATGGGACATTCTTTCCCCCAAGATCTTTTATTAAGTCCTTTTCTTATCAGTTCAGATCTCAGCTCACCTCGTATACACCTTTCATGACCATCCAATCTAAAAGTAACCCTCCCCCTTCCACCCATGACTCTCTAACACATTACCCTGTTATATTTTCTTTAGGTGACTAGCTGAAGGACCCTATTTATTCATTTGTTTATCCTCTGTCTCCCCTAACAAATAAGTATTTGTGAAAGCATAAATGAATATATGAATAAACATGCTGTACCTATAAATAGCCACCTCACTACTTACCAAGTCAGATAAATATTCCCCTTAGAAAGGTACAGATTCCTTAGAAAATAGGGATATTCTCTAACCCACTGTACTTCTTCCTTGTCTTATACCAAGTACTCCCAAATTCCAATCAATTCTCTATATCAAATAATGGAAAATAGATTTGAGCACAGAATTATATTATAGATGGATATTAGCCCATAAAAGCCTGTCGGCCCTAATTTACTATTAGCATTTCTTACTTTTAAAAATTATGCCAAAAGCATGATAGACCTGGTACATAAACAAATAGTAAACAAATTTGAGGTGGCTCTGTGAATTTTAAGTCTGCTATACACTATGAACAAGTAAAATAGAATAAACTAAAAACTTAGGACATTTTATTTAATTAACACTGAAATTTCAATCTGAACTACACCAAAAACATACCTCCCCTCTTTTTCTCATTTCGAATTTCCCACTTGTGTATTGGTTTGGATGTAGTAATCTGAACAAGTCCAAGTTTTCCATCTGATGTTCCAAACAAAAGGTCTTCTCCAGAGTCACCTAGTTATAATTAAAATCAGCATATTATCTCACAACTCATATCTCTTTATCATTTTAATATGTTTATGTTAATTTACTTTCATGTAAAAAATCTTACTTAAAAGTTATAAAAAGACAGAAAACTTCATTTGGGAGGATGGTTATAGAGTCACAAAATTTTATAACTGTAAGAGATAAGATCCTTCCTCATCATCTAATTTTAAGAAGAGGAAACCACAAAGTTCAAAAATAGCTCATTACTGTAATTACTGGCAAGTTGTCAGAAGACCACTGTCTCAATTCGAGTTCATGTTCTTTTTCAATTTCCCATCTCCACTTAACATATGATTAAATGATTAAAAACCTGAAAAATCTAGGCTTAAATAACATACTGCACTCCCTTATTTGATCATGAAAAATGAAATCCTATTACCACCATTTCCATTGTGCAGTTGTAAAACAGTAGGTGGGCCAGGAACTTCAATTTCATATATCACATCAGATCCCTGAAGGAGAACAAGTATTTTAAAACTAAAACAGAATACAAGTTTAAAATAGTATAGGCACTCATAGATAACAATATTCATATAAGAACTCTAGAATAAAAGTGCTGAAAAAAATCTGGTTAATATTAACTTGCATTCATTAGCAATTTTGCATAGGTTAACTCATTTTAAAGTAAAATATATGCAAAATGGAAAGACTAAGGAGAGAAATATTTAAAATATTCTACATTTTAAATACTTTTCATTTTAAATACTTTGCCTGAAAACTTGACACTGGTAAATTTTCCTTTCACAACTTTTAGGAGCAAGTTGTTTCCTATGTTCGCTCTAGTTCGAGGGCTTTAACTTCGAGCACATTCAAACACTTAAACAGACTCAAAGATACTTCCCAAGGAAAATTTTGGCCTTGCCTTTGGGTATTTCTAAAGCCTACTCCAGCAAGAGGCAGAACTACTTAAAATCACATTGAAAAATATCTATGATGAATTTATTCAATGAAAAAAATTTGCAAAATTATAGTGAATATGGTATACTATTATATAAAAGAGCCATATGCTTTATCTTTTACTTAAAATAACATTTAAGAATTCACAGATATCTACATATAACTACATAAACACAAAAGAATACAGACAAAGCTGTTTAAAAAAAAGGCTACATCTGGGTGAAAGGATTGTCTACAAAGGCAGATGGGGACTCAGGAAGAGACATGTAAGGCAGAAGAAAGATGCCAGTTTTTTACTTCCATAAATCCTTGTTGTTTTTTTGTTTTTTGTTTTTTCTGTAATAAGCATATGGATCTCTTTTTGTTAAACAAAGCAGAATCCTAGAATTCAGCCAGATCAATTTCAAAATGACTAAGCCAGCTCCTGTTAAAAGCCTTATTCAAACAACTCATATTTGAATAAGTATACACAGGGTAGGGGAGAAAGTGATCATTCATGCCTTTAGAATGAACCTTGAACTTTACTCTAATTCCCCATAGGAGGAAAAGACTTCATAGAACCACTGAATTTTTACTTCTATAAAAGGGCTGATGCCAAGAAATGGTCATCTAGATATGAAATTCCGAAGAGTTGAAATAGCCTGCGGTGGCATAGAATAAACAGCTAGATTTTTTTGTTCAGTTGCACTCTCATCAGCCTGTATTTCTGATCCAATTAATCCACCTGTTATATGTTATTTAAACTTTATCTTATGGGTCCTGGTATGTGTGTGTCTCTTTTGAGTATTTTCTTGAAAGTCACTTTCAAGAAGACATAGTTGTAACTATTATTACTAATAACAATGGCCTTAAGCAGTTGTTTTAGCCTATCATGGTTTTTAATAGAAATATAAGGGCAATAAAATGATTTTCCCTCTATCATTCACTTATCCAACAAATTTTTACTTATTTACTTACACGAGTGCTTGTTCTATTCCTCATATTACCATAAATGCTGGATAAAGGCAAATGATACAATCTAGACCTCAACTATGCCTTGTTAAAGCTTAATACTCTCCTCAGTGCAATTTCCTCTTGTAATTTGATTTTTTGGGAGAAAGGAGGGTGACGGAGGAAGACTTAAAAAAAGCTGGAAAGGGCTCTCTGTAACAAAGACACTCCATTCCAATTGTACTAGTTCAGAATTATGAATGGGGAAAGTATCTGTATGTGCCTCTGTAAAAACTTGCTGAAGATCTCAACTATCTGCCTCAAGTAAAAAAATAAAAGTTTATCAATTAAAATATTAAATAATTTTTCCCATGAATAATTTTAAGTAGGACATTTAAAGTGGTAGTAATCACTAAGTAATTTGTCTCAAGTAAACATTGTTTATCAATATTTACCTAAACATTTCTCATCAATATTTACATTACAAAAAACTATAAAAATGCAAATAACAGAAACCTGTAAAACTCTGAGTACTCTGTCCTGGCAGGCCAATACTGGTGTAATACGAGGTAATCTTTCCACTGGAAGGCAGATGACGTCATTGATTTTGTCCCCAGAAAGGTAATAATGTTGATCCTTGCAGTCACAATAATGGTTATAGATGTAACTTGCACTGAGAAAGAGGTCAGAGCCAGATATGTGCCTGAGAACATTAAAAATAATTTAAGATACCCATATTTTAAGAAATGAGCATAGGAAACTCCTGATTTTTTTCAGAGATGAAAATAAAAGTTCATTTATAGTTTACTATCATTTTATCACAGACTTTGAGAACTTTTTTTTTCACTTCTACCATTTAATTTCTAGCCTTTTTGTTTTACACTGATTTTGAAAGTTGAAAAGGAAGCTGTTCAGGGCTCAGACTTCTCAAAAACTGAGCTCAGAAAAACTGAAAACAAAGATAACAGTAATTTAATTGTCTATATCTGAAAAAAATTAGTATGCCAAAAAATAGCTCTTTTGAAAGTTTACTATGTGCCAAATATTGTCCTAAGTGATTTACATGTATTAGCTCAATTCTCATAAACTCTACAAACTAGGGACCGTAATTATACATTTTTGCAGGGGAATAATAAAATGTTAAGTAACCTGCCCAATAGCAGACAACTAGTAGACAGTAGAGTGGATTGCAATTAGGTAGTTTTTAGCTCTAGAGTTAGCTTTCTTTCTACTAAACTAAATTGCTTATAAAAAATGCTATTTGAAGTGAATCTACTTTAAATTAAATGATAAACAATGGGAAAAATGATTTCAATCAAGTTTTATCTTAAAGAAATGAAAATACATTCATTTCAAATTACATTTAACAAAATTTAGGCAATAATCACAACAGTGTTATACTTCTTAGATTGAATCAAGTTTTCATTGGGGAAGCTCAGATTTTTTGAAAAAATTATATACTAGTGTATTATCCTTCACTTTCAAATTGCTATCACCATGTAATCATAAAAAGAATAATTTTATTTGAAGGTTTCTCCTATTTCTCCATTTCTAAACTCTTATTTAAAAATTTTTTGGTACTAAAATTACTTCTTATCCTATGGGTCTCAGTGATTTTCTATTCAATTATTAAGAGGCCTCACTTCGCGGCTTTGTACATGATTTCAGCAGTCCTCTTACTATCATTTTTATCAACCTAATGAAATTCTGTATCTTTTTCAAGATCTGAAATTTCATTTTGAAATCCATCTGTGTCACACCTGCATCATACTGTCCAAAGTACTACTTGGCAATCAGTATTGTGGTCAAGAGTGGGGATAAATGGAAGCATTAAGCAGGGAAGGATGTGTGAGTGATAAACAGTTTAAAAGTGGTCAGTTTCCCTATTGTATAGTTTCAAGATATAACCTATACAACCTTCTAAATGTGGAGATTCAGATAATAAATTTTCAGAAATTAAGTAAAGAACCTTTTGATCCCTCACTGCCTCTCCAGTAAAAACGTCTCAGAAACTGGCTAAAGAGATTTTTGGATGGGAAACCCCTTATCTTTCTCACATCTGTCCACATACCTTTCTGAATATGGATATGTCCTAATAACTTATTACTTTGATTTTAGTATTTAACAATTATCATTGGCCATGCCTATCTTCAAAAGCATCTTCTAAGTATTGTATTCAAAACCACTGAAATTACTTCCACTTGCCATTGTTTAATTCTTATTGAATTTCATCGAGGCGAAGTTTTATAGCCCAGATCAGGGCCGGTGCTGTGCATTATACACAATTATACAGGATAACTGTGCAATACAGAGACTTGGGACAGAATCAGTAGTTTTTGAACCAAGGTCTGGCTGCTTATATAACTTGGCTGCATCAGATTCAAATGAACTTTTTTTATTTTAACCTACTCCTAATAATTTTGGCTCTGCAGGTAGGAGGTAGGACAAAAAATGGTTGTTTTAAGCTTCTGAGGGATTCTCCTAAGTAGCAGGCTTTAGGAACAGTAAGTTAGATGAACTTTAAAGCCCTTTCCAGCCCCAACAATTAAAAACTAAAATTTTTAATGCAAAACTTCACTTATCAGGAAGCCGTTAAGGGAGCTATTTTTCACTTAGAATTCTACCTGATTCACCTGAAATTATACCTTATTGGTAGTCACCAATTTTGATGGCCAGGCTTTTAACAAAATGATGCTACCTCAAAACCAGAACTATTAGAGACAGCAAAGAAACAGGAAGGTAAATATTTGGGGATTTACTTTTTTTCCTTTATAGTTTCATCATAAATTATAACTGAACCAACTAGTCAAAAATAAATGTAAAAATACTGTAAAGAGTCTTAAAGAGAAAACATTTCAACAACCAGTTTGTATGGATTGTATGTCAATTCATTTCTGACTAAAAAAGTATCTTTAGTCAATTTTATTTCCCAGAAGATTAAGATACGATACTCAATTAGATGTTTGTCACCTATCCAAAATATTATAAATGTATATGTAAAAATAAAAAAGAGAATAAACATACATAGCTTTAATGCTTTCAGTGAGGTTTGTTTCAAAAGAGAGGAACTGTTTTCCTCTCTTTGTGAAGCCTTTAATCTCAGATCCTGCAGCAATAAAAATTTTCTCTTGGGGTGTGTTAAGAACCCCTCCAAGCTCCAATCTTCCAATCTTCTGCCCTGGTAAGGTCTTAAACACTGTCTGTAAAAATAATTGGGGGAAAAAATTGAGCACACAAATTTACTGTAAGCATTTCCTTTACTATAAAAAATTCTGTGATTTTAAACTTACAAAATACTATAGTTCTACTATACAGAAACAGCTGTAGAAAAAAATGTATTTGCTTCAGTGGGTCTTTTGTTTTCTTACTACATATCTTCAAAGTTTGGAATATTTATTACCACACATATTTCAACATCACCATTGAAACCTAAACTCTTGCACCTCAAAGTGGGTTCACTAAGAAGCAGCATTAGTATCACTCACCTTTTTAAAAATGCAGAATCTCAGGCCCATGAATAAAATCTAGATTTTAACAAGATTCCCCAACTGGTTCCAATGAACATGCTTTTATACTTCTAATCACCTTATAAAAACGAATCTCTCTTGCTTTCTTTACAATTTTTATAAATTTTACTAGTATAAACTAAGGACTATAGAACTTACTGAAAACCTGAATGTATAACCTAGTATCTCTGTATTTAATTGGGGACATCACTTTTATCATTTATTTCTTCCTGGTTATTTTCCATTTTATTATTGGCACATTTCTTCCCTTCCCCTCCAATGACTGTTTATACAGAGAATAAAATATCTGGGAGGAGATATAAATAATGGAAACATGCTTCTGACACTTTTCACCATTTTCATCTTTTTGTAATTTCCATACAATGTAAAATGAATGTAAGAGTTCACATCTCAGACCTATCACTTGTAAACAGTGATCTGTGTATATGATGATGCAATAATCACTTCCGATAATGTTACAATAAAAGTGGCAAAAGTGATGGGACAGTCACTTCCATATTGTATTATGTTATGTAAGACTCCATCTTAGCAGACGGGACAGATTTTCCTGCTGAACTAAAGAAGAAGTTCAACATGTTGTGAGAGGGCCTGTGACAGGACAATGCAGGAAGGAATTGTGGGGGGCCTCAAGATGTTGAGAGCAGGCCCTGGCTGATGGACAGCAAGCACTAAAATGGAGACATCAGCAAAGAACTGAATTCTGCCAACAACCATTTGGGCTAGGAAAAGGACCCTGAGCTCAAGAAAGGAATACAGCCTGGCTGGCATCTACGTTGCAGCCAGGTGATACTTTGAGTGTGGACACATGACCCACAGAAAATGCAAAATAATCAGTGTGTGTTGTTTTAAGGTCCTCAATTTGAGGTAATTTGTTACACAGCATAGAAAACTAATACATTACCCAAGGCTGTCAGAGGTTGTTTTTTGGGTAGCTAGCACATGACTATCACCCTGCCTGAAGCCTCATTCTTCATGCAACTACCATCCTCACAACCCACTTTTCATTGTTTTAGAAAACTTTTACCTAGGAATATTTAGTAAGTAGTACATTTCCCTTTCAGAAAATCCTTTTTTCCCCTAAAAAAAAAAAGCTGTACATACCACTGCTTCTCCTTTCTTCATGCCAAAGCACATAACTACCCCATCCTGATCACC
Organism: Manis pentadactyla; assembly: GCF_030020395.1. Lineage (NCBI taxonomy): Eukaryota > Metazoa > Chordata > Mammalia > Pholidota > Manidae > Manis > Manis pentadactyla. The sequence continues at coordinate 103,763,646 of NC_080023.1, forward strand.
AATAACCACCTGTAACAGATTGAAGAAAACCTAAAATGACTATTATTAGGCCCTATTAGCTTATATGGGGAGAACAAAATTCTCAATATATAAATTCTCATTTTAAAAGTAGAGATCAGAAAATCCAGGAAAGAGCCCTCACAAAATATATTATTTCAAAGAATTATAAGAAAGAACAAAGAGGAGGCTAAGGAGAGTTGTTACAGAAGTAATTGGTCATATATTCTATTCCCATAATGAAAATAGAATTAAGAGACTAGGGACAAACATGGCAGGGAGGTAGGTTTTTTTCTTAAATGGAGCAAAGAACATTCTAAGATTAATTTTTTAAATGGACTATCAAATAAGGTCATGACTGACCTAATGATGTTTTAAAAACCTTTTTAATGGGAAAATTTTAACAAGTGCAAAAGTAGACAGCATATTATAATGATTCCCATGTATCCATCACTCAGCTTCATCCATCACATGTGGTCAATGGATTGTTTTGAAATAAATATAATCAAACAGATAAAATATATGGATACAGATTAGAAAAACAATTACCTTTGATCTAATACATATGCACATATGTATATATGTGTGCATGCTTGTATGTGTAGGGGTGTGTGTGTGTGTGTGTGTGCAATGTATATGAACAATTAAGTCATTCATCCAATTAAAATATGTTATTTTCAAGCACACAGGGACATTAGGAAATTGATCATATGTTATGACATAAAACTAATCTTAAATATCAAAAAGTTGACATTTCATAGACCATGTTCTTAGGCTTCTGATTCTTAACATTCTGGGAAGGATCACAAACCCCTTTTGTGCATATGATGAAAGCTGTGGAGTTTTCCCCAGAACAATGAACATTCACAAATAATTATGCACACATTTTCAGGAGATTTATGGATCTCTGGTATTGGCAGAACTTTTTTTCAGAAGAAAGAATGTGTAGGAATAGTTAAGGTTTTGAATTTTCTGACAACACACTATTCCAATAATTTCTATAAACAATAGTCTATTACAGAGATTCCCAAAGGGTGGTTCCTGGACTCTTGGGGTCAATGAGAACCTTTTAAAAAGGTTTCCCACTAGGAAACAGATTTTAGGAAATTTGCCAGGTCAAAACTCTTTTTCCAAATAAGTCTTTATTTTCCTTTCCAACTAGGTTAATACTTGAAGTGACGGTGCAGATGCAGTGGTGGGTAAAGTTGCTGGTGTCTGTCAAGAACCAGAACAACTACAGCAAACTACACCAGTAGTTATTATAATCTTCACCACCACTGGAAAATAAAGAAAAAAATCCACTGTCATAGAAGACTGTCCTTGATGAAGTAACAAAAATGATTACTCTTATTATATTATGACACTTGAGTACCTCTTTTTAATATTCAGTGTGAGGACATAGGAAGTATGAATAAAGTACTTTTCTTGCATACTAAAAGGCACCTGTATAACTGAGTTATGAGCTGAATTATCCACTTTTTTCAAGGAACACCATTTTTAAGAATGAAAGAACTGACAACTATTAACAACTAGTAATAACAAGTTGTTAACACTTGGGTGTCTGGTAGACATTTTTTTTAACTGAAGGAAGTGAATCTGTCGTTTCAACTGAGAGTATTTTCTTCCAATGGTAACATTTGAGCTTTCAAGTGAAAATCACTATTTTGGAAGACTTGTATCTGCCACTGTGAGCTTGACAGCTTCCCAATACTTAACAACTTTTCTGATGATATTAATAAATGTTACTTGATATTCTGTAATAAAATGTGTCAAAATTTAGAAGATCTTTATAACTCGATGAACCAATAATCTCAAATGAACCATTATAGGATGGTATAAAACCATGCATGGGTGAAAGATCTATTCAAAGTACAAGACAGACCAATGGGATACCAATGTATGAAAAGCTAATCAATATGGTTTCAGATTCCACATTGCAACTAATGTTTAAGAAAATACTACTTGTCAAGTATACGTGTAGTATCCAATATGAAGAACCACAATTATCTGGAAAGGCTATTTAAATACTTCTATTTTCAATCATGTATCTATGTGAGCTGAATTTTTATACACTTCAACTAAAACAACATACCACAACAGACAATGTAGACAAGAGACATGAGAAGCCAAGTGCCTTTGCTTACACAAGGCTAAAGAATTTGCAAAAATATAACACAATGCTACTATTCTCACTACATTTTTTTTTGAAGAGTTATTTTTCGTTAAAATGTTATTTATGTAAACATAATAGGTTTATTTTTTAAAAATAAAGTATTTCAGACCTTTCTCAGTTTTAGTTTTAATACAGTAAACATTTACTATAGCCTACATAAACAAAAGTTCTTTGGGATCATCAATAATTTTTAAGAATGTAAAAGCAGTCTGTGACCAAAAAAGGTTGAGAAGTGCTGATATAGTACACTGAATACATAAATTTCAGTCTTAAATCTGTTGATTTATCTTTATAAAATGTTAACACATCAGAATACTGTATTCATTTCGCAGATACTATATATCCTACTAGTCTAAGAAATTATAATTGTGGAAATCATAGGATCAATCTTTCTTCTTCTTTTTTTTTTTAAGCAATAAACAGGTTTTAAACTTTATTTCTCCTTTTGACTGATTTCGGTTTTCAGAGGTATTTTGCCCCCAGGGTTTCCTCTCCCCGGACTTACAGACTCAAAACCCAGTGAAGCATTCATAGCAAGGGTTGTCTCTATTTTACAGATGAAGACAGTTACAGAAAGGGTAAGTGAGTTCCCAGGAGGGTCACTAAGTTGGTTAGTAACAGAATTTAATATCCTTATAATGGTGGTCAATGTTAAGGTCCTCTGATGTGGATTATCAGAACTTTCCACTGTAGGTATTAGGGATCTACAAGATTTGGTAAGAGTCAGGAATAATTCACACTCAAAAGTGAGCATTTCAGCTAGGTGCACGTATCTTTGGTAGTGAAGAATGGATGTGAGTGGAGAAAGGTATAATGTACAGAGAAAGATAGAAATACAATATTCACTAAAAGGGAAGGTGAAAAAATAGGTAATAATAATGATTTTTAAAATACATAATTCTTACTATGGGTCAAGCAATGTTTCAAGTACTTTACATAGATCAACTCATTTAATTTTCATACATATGAAATAGCTGCTATTCTTCCTCCCATTCTATACAGATCAGGCAATTTAGACACAAACTGTCTTACAAATTATTTACTTCATCTTGGGTCAACCTTGCTGCTTCATAAAATGTTGCACCTTTGTTCCTTGTGTATGTTTCTACCCTTATTTCTGCTATTTTAGTCATTAGAACACCAGGAGACTATTTCCATGAAGGAAACTTTCAGTTCTTCATTTCTTCATTCCTTCGATATACACTGTGCTTACTATGTGCTTGTATGTACTGGCTATTTCGAAGCCAGGGACAATTAAGTTTCTATTAAGTTACACTTTACATCTTCCAGGGCTCCATACATACATCTCTCTCATTTTCCTATTCTAGATCACTGATCCCAAACTCAGATGTGTTGTCTTCTGACTGCAGAAGTGAGGTGAGGGAAGAACTTGACAATAAGGAAGCTGAAAACACAATCCCCCATCTTTGGAGATTGTGGGTTACATGTTTTTTCTCAAGGCTCCATGTGGCAGCTTCACCCCCTCATTTTCCCAGCTCAGGCATGACTTGTTTTCTTCCAAATGAGCTTCTGTGCGGCGGTGAACGGCGCGAAAAGGTTTCTCGGGAGTAGAGTGAGCCGTCGCTATGTTGGAGAACGCTCGCTCCGGAGAGCAGACGTCTTCTGTTTTAACTTCGTCTCAGCGGCCCGGAGGGTTTACGCGCTTGCGGGTCGCCAAGAAGCGCTGGGGGATACCGGAGGCGCCACGGCACCGGGTCGCGGGCGGACGCCCCCTTAGGCCCTCTCCCTGCCGGCTTCCCTCGCGCGCCTATCTGGGCCCGGCCGCCGCGCCCACCGCCCCTGCGCCGTCGCCATGGCAGCGCGCCGCCCCGCCCCCCCCCCCCCCCCCCCCGCGCGCAGCTAGCCCGCCCGCAGCCCTCTCGCCTTTCTCCCGCCCGGCGCTGTTGCAGGATCAGTATTTCTACAAAAATATTTTTAATTAAATTGAAAATTCAACATCAAAATATTTAATTACTCTAAAAATATGATAAAGTTTTAAAAAAGCATTTTCTCTATATCCTGTGTGTTTTATGTTTCTATTTTCATATATAGAATCTGGAACACACAAGTACATACATAGTGAATTATTACCAGGAAAATGGAATGTGGTTTTCAACAGTTTGCTTATACTACTTACTTACTAACTGTACATAAAAATAATGTCCAATAAAATTGTTTGTAAATGTTCCTTGATATTCCCACCTCTTTTCAAGTGAGAGGAAGTTCATTTTCATTTTACCACTAATATTTTAAAAAGAGTAACTTCTCAGTAAAGAAGGAAATACAGAACTCTCCTCTGTCAGAGCTAGAGATATGGAGAAATCATGTATCTCTACAGTACCTTTTGTGTACCCCTTTGTCTTGAGGCAGGAAGTAGTCTCATAGTCTTCTGAGAGGTCACGCCCACCTAAAGAAACACCTAATGAATGTTCTCCCATACACTTATTTGAAGTTACTACATCAGCACATTCAGATCAATGAGCCGTATTTTTATTGCAATTAATTAGTGATATTATTAATCAGCAATGAACTTATTTTCTAATGAAATATGCCACAAAAGTCAAAACATGGGAAACAACCAAAAATAGTAAAATTTATGTTATGAAACTGTCAACCCCAAAATAATATGACATTTCTGGTAAGCTACTTTATAAAAAAACTTTCCAGAAGCCTTCTATTACAAACTTCATATGCTTGTTAAGGAGTTTATTTGTAAAGTGATTTAAAAATTTTGGAAATAGGTTACAGTTATATTAAAAATGCAACATGTAAGAGTTTGCTAAAAAATGCTGATGGCAATGACCTCCAATTTAACTGATGATAAAGATTATTTTACAAAAGGTACAGAAGATGCCAACAGCATGGCTTATTCAGCAGGAAATTGTTACTAGTGGTTCTTAGAGAATGGGAACAATGGGAGAGGCATTGGAGAAAACAACAGATCATGAAAGTATTTACATATAGTGTAGATCTACAATTTTATTTTGTATCTATGGAGTACTATTGAAGTTTATGTAATCTGTTTAGATTTGTATTTTTGAAACAGCAATCTAGCAAGTGACAGGAAGGAAAGCTTGGAGGGAGGTGAGGCTGGAGGCTAGGAGCCCAATTAGGAAGCTATTTCAATTATAACATCAAGAGAAAACGAGAACCTGAATGAGGGGTAATGGAGATAATGAAAATAGGACTCAAGATTCAAGAGATATTTAAATCAAAGCAGGAGCAACATACAGTAACCAGCTGGATATGGAAGATATTAAAGTGGAAAGTTCCCAGCAAAACTTCCAGGGAAACTGATACTTGTACCAATTTCCAAAATTTGACTACTTAAAAGAGTAGATGGAGAAAAGCGAGAGAAAGGGTACGACTGCAATACTGACACACAGGATGGTGTTAACAGGAAGAACACCAGCAGGAGTCAGAGACTCTTTCAAAGAGGAACTCTGTCCTTTCTCGCTAGCAAGCAAATTACCCCTGGGTTCCCAACTGTACTATTATCTATTTTGATAATTTTTATAAGGACTAAATATTTATGGATGTTAAGCCCTTAGAATAAACTAGATGTTCAATAAATGGCGGTTGTTGCTTTTATCACTATCTGGCAGGTGAGGTCCAGCGCACGGTAAGAAGTAAGGGGCGCTCGGGAGAAGGGCCCGGGTAGAGATGGGACTGAGGAGCTAGAGGCCTACAGGTGGCTCCAGCCCGAGAGGAGCGGCCCCGAGGAGGAGCCCCAGATCGCGTCGGGTCGTTCGGGGCACCTTCAGGGCCCGGCAGGCACCTGCGCGGCGGGGCAAGAGCCGCTTCTTTCTCAGATCCCGTGGACCGTCACGGACCAGCCGGAGTTGCGCGTGAGGGAGGAGAGCGAGGGCAGCACTTTCGTCGCTGCATCTGCTACTGGCGACCCGGACAAACGTCAGTGGAAGTATCGACTGCCCTTAGGGAGCTGGGATCGCGCAGCGCGGCGCCAGCCCCCGCCCCCTCGAGCTTACCTGTAAATAATCCGCTCGGTTTAAAGTCAGATCCATGACGGCGGCACGGATGCCCTGGGCAGCGCCGAGGCGGGACAGGAGGGGCGGAGGCTGCGGGACCGCAGGCCTCTGAGGGGAAACCGCTCACATCCCCTCTGAGGGGCAACCCCAGCTTCCGCCGCCTCTGCGAGAGACGCAGAGGCGGGGCCTCGAAGCAGTGGCAGCCTGCGTGACGGCAATACGTCCACGTGACGAAAGTGGAGCCCCGCCCCCTCCCTACGGGCCGTCCACCGACTTAACCAGCTCCAATCTGAGGCGGAGAGGAACGGAGGTCTTGTACCCGAAGACCTGAGGAGGATGTTTCCAGGGAGACCAGAGACGCAGCCTTGGCTCACCTCGCACCGCCACTTCAAGCCTCACTTCCTGTCCCTTTCAGTGTGTAGCGGATTGATGTGAAACCTGTGTAGATTCTGGCTTCTTCCACTGACGCTGCAAAGGGTCCCTCAAAGAATTAGATTCCACCGTTACCGACGTTAGCTCACAAAAGTAATTCTCGAACTTTTGGCCTTAGTACCCCTTTACAAACTATTCAGGACTCCAAAGACCTTTTGTTTACAAAAGTTGTGTGTTGATATTTTCATATGAGAAATTAGAATTGAAAATTTAAAAACATTTAAAAAATTAACTCACATTAATACTTTGATGAACAATAACTATTTTCCAAAATTAAAAAAAGTAAAAAGGCTAGCATTGTTTGCAAATCTATTTACTGTCTACATGAATATAAAAGGGAGTCCCAGATATACTTTTGCATTCAATCTGTATTTTTTTTTAAGTATATGAGGAAAATTTGGTCCAAACTCAAGTGGTAGTTTTTGAAAAGTTAGGTGCAATGTAGAATATGGCTTCATTATACAACATATAAAATATCCCATTTGTTAGTATCACCATGGATTTCATAGTTTTGAAATATCAGAAACATCAGAAAGCTGTCAACCTCAGATGGTGGATACAAATTTTGCAAAATTCTAATATTGCTTAAAAACTCGAATTTTAAGCATTGCCAAGAAATGTCAGTTGTTTTCCTTGAAATGATAGGTTCCCCTCTTGAATTCACAAGAAAGCTATACTGAATATCCAAGCCTGAATTATCAGTTTGTCAGTCCTGCTTTCAAAAAAGTGTTCCATGGAAAAAGCAGTGAGTTCAGCTAGCAACTCAAATAATCAATTCTTGCTTTTCCCTGAGACAACATGCACTTCGGTATTTAGTAGACATGCTTTATGCATACTTCTCACATCATCACACAGAATTTTACAAAACTGACTTGACTTAAAATCAACACTTTTTGCTGTTTCACAAAGGCCGTTTCTAAATGATATTTTGTTTCCTGCCAATGTGTGGCAAGAAGAATAGTGACTACTACTAGTTTGAAGCCACTGCTTTGATTCATGCTTAAGTACTATTCATGCTTAACCACCACATCATTTCAAATATCAATACACTGAAAAAGGCAAATAACATCTTAGTGTTATGAAAATAGTTTCAAAACCAAAGACCCCCTGAAAATGCCTCAGGAACCTCCAAACTATTACTGGCCTGCAGTGACCCAGGATCTGATCTAGAGCTGACATACCTTGACTCACTTTCATCAGTCCTTCCTTAATGCACACAGTGCTCTGCCTACAGAAATACTACAGATGAATAAGATACAGCACCCTTCCTGATTTCTGTCTACTAGGGGAGAGTACACAAACAATTCTGAGGTAACAATTAAACCCCTGAGAAGAGGTGCTTCTTTGGAAGAGAAATTACTTCTTATAAAGTAATCTGAGAAGGTTTTGACTAGGTGCCAGGATGTACCAGAGAATTCTTTTACTGAGGCTAAAGTAACTCAATAATAAAATAGACAACAATGCCTGAAGATGGGTTAGCTATGTAGCAATTGCGGGAAAATATGTATCAATTTAGACTCAACAAAAATATAGAAATTTTAGAAGTAAATTGAAATGTGAAGCAACAGAGATAGGAGAAAATGGAATTGCACAGAATGCTGTAGAATTTAGGGAGTTGGAAGGTATATTAATTGGCTAGGGCCACCATAACAAAGCACCACAAACTGGGTGATTTAAGCTGCAGGAATTAATTTTTTCACAGGTCTCACAGGCTAGGAATATAGGATCAGGGTGTCAGCAGGGAACCAAACCACTCTTCTGAGCCCTCTCTCCTTGGCTTGCAGATGGGCATCTTCTCCGTGTCTTCACATGGTGTTCCCTCTGTGTCTTCGCCCTAATCTCCTTTTCTAATAAAGACATCAGTCGGACAGGATTAAGGCCCACCCTAATGGTCTCACTTTAACTTCATTGTCTCTTTAAAGGCCCTGTCTCCAAATACAGTCACTTTCTGAGGTACCTGGGATTAAGACTTCAACACATGAATTTATGGGGGACATAATCAGCCCTTAACAGAAAAGAACTTGTCTGATTTAAAGTGGAATAGAAGAAACCATAAAGGAAAAAGCAGACATGAAAAATAAAGATTAAACATTTTATTATGTCACAAAAATTAAAAAATATAAACTAAAATTTGGGATAAATATATACAAAGAATTAATACCTTTATAAACCACTCACCTAAATTAATAAAAGTACTATTATTCTAATAAGCAGGTAAAAACATGAACAAATAATTCACAAAGTGGTCACTGAACAAACTTACAAAAATCTATTACCTTCACTTGCAATGAATATTAAAGCAAAATACCTATTTTGCCTTTGAAATGAAACAAGATTTAAACAATACTACTATATGTTGTAGGGAAGGATGTAAAGCATCAAACTGTGCTGGCAATAAAACCCTTTTCCAAATCAATTTAGCAAAATGTATCCAAACCTATAAATGTGTGATTATATTTTTAACACATAACCCCAATTCTAGATATTTAGTCAATGAAAACAACACAAAGTAGGAAGTCCTAATTGAGGTACTACGTAAAATAGGGACCTGTCCAATAATGAGGGAATGGTACATTCATTTTGTGGACTATTATGCAGCCACAGACAGTGAAAATAATGAAGCTGCATAATGATACAGAAAGTGTTCAAGAAAATAATAAAAACAAAAAATTATGTGTACATTATGATTACAATTATAGGAAAAGATTAAGAAATGTATCAAAAATGCTTTAGTTGTTTGTAAATGGAGGCATTAAAAGCTTTGCTCTTCCTGTTATCTGTTTTCCGTAAGATGTTGCAGTATTTTTAATAAAGTTTAACAATTTAAAAATAAATTTTTGTAAAAAATTGGTTCCCTTTTCTAGTCCTGGCAACGCATATTAGCAACTTAAGGAAAATGGTACTGATATCACTATGGCTATGTTTTTACATTATAACAAACAAACCAAACTACTGAAAAACCTGGTGGAGTGGGCAGAAATTATCTTTTTTAAAAATGATGTTTGGCAAGTATGAAAAGTATTCCAGGGCTGGGTGAAATCTTAGAAACCATTAATCCAGTGTTTTCCCTTTTGGATTCACAAACCATTTTCATAGTAGTATATAATCTTTCAAAGCCCTTAGAAATTTTAATAATTATTTCATTGTGTGATTTTGTAATTTTGTGTAGAATGGAAATTTTTGTGAAGAGATGTAACTTTAAAGAAAAAGTATTTTATTTTAGATTGCTATATTATTTAAGATAGCATTGTAAAATTCATCTTTATATAATCTTTACAGTATTTGGAACAAAACATATACAAGAAATGCTTATTTTCCATTTTACAATGATACCCACTATTTTACTTCTGTAGAAGAAAATAATTTATTTTGAAGATTAAATTTATTTTAACATTGAAACAAGGCTATAACACAGCATCAGAAATACACAAAAAATTACTCAATTCAATTCTTAACATTTTCTCAGTACCCAGCTTGTGTAAGAGAGCGTGTCAGTATCTGTGGTTTCCGACAGGTACACAAAGCAGCCTCTGGCCTAATTTCCAAAGCTAATGTTAACTTCACATAATCAACTGTGTTACTGAATACTCTCCTAATTCACAGAAAACAAACTCAAATTAGTACTTCTCAAACAATTAGCAGAGTGAGAAATTTTTATTCACAAAAACGAAATGCTAAGTTAGACAAAATTGCATATATATTTTCCCTTTTTAAACATATTTTAAGATTCTAGATGTCTCTTGGTGAGCTACCTAAAAACAAACCAACAACAACAAAAAATCCCTGAAAAGGATTGTATTCAGATGTGATTAAAACTTGCCTTGAGACAAATTTACAGAATTATTAAGCTCTTCAGTAACTTGTAACCTTATGCTGTGGTCTCAAAGCACCCAAAAATAAATTTATGACTAAGAAGTAAAGGAATCAAATTGCATTACAGTTAAAACCATCAGCATAGACAGAGGTGGCTGGTTGAGTGACTGAGTCATGAGTATAATGGAGTATAAACTAATGGAGGCTCCACTAATGGAGTATGAACTTAGAAGCCCTCAAAGTTTTGTTTTGAAAGTAAAAAAATAATAATAACAAATAACTCCTTTAGACTGATTTAAAAAAAATAAAGTCATGGAAAGAGAGATCAGTACTTTGGATGATGATATCAACCTCCCGAAACATCTCTATGATGTCCATAACCCCAACTTCTAACATAACCTTGTATGGCTGAATAAGGTATGAGACCAGAGAAGTGAAGTGATTTGTCCCAGGGCACTGACAACAATTAATGTGGCTTCAGTTCCCTTTTGACAGTGTCTGTTAGATATGTTACCTTCCCAGTCACAAAAGCTGCCTTCATTTGGCTTATGAATTCAAAAGCAAAATATAATGGACACAATTGGATAAGAGAATTATCCTGAATTATACTAAATTTGCTTTTAATGATCATAATATATATGTCATTTCTAAATTTTTCTAGTACACAAAACTCTTTGAAGACACTAGATAGTATTTTACATAGTTCCCTTTTTTATTTCAAATATATGAATCCAAGCTTCTCATGAGATAGAGCGGGAAATGAGACAAGACTCATGCCATTGTAAAATCTACTTAGCCTGCAAAAAAGCCCCAGGTTATCTTTAATTTAATCTATATGCTGTTTTTCCTCTTCCTCCAGCACCTTAATCAATTAAGTAACTTTGTAATAAGGATGAGAGATGGACCTCCAGAGTGTAAATGGACCTATGTGGATGAAGAATGCTGAGATCCAGATCAAAGAAGTCACCTAAATTACCCTATTCTTAAAACAAAACTTCAAAGGAATTATAAATCATCTGTATGCATCACAACTTATGCCAACTCTTATCCAAAAGGCCCTATAAAACCCCAAACCCTAAACCCTTACATGTGCCTCCTCTTTGAGGTTACCTGTGTTTGAGGGTGTACTGTCTCTGCAAATAAGCTTTCCTGTTGCATAAGCCTATTGCACTTTGTTTCTGAACTCTTTTCCATGATAAAGATAATAACTCTCCAACCTCCACCTCTGGTGTAAAGTGTCTTTGTCACTTTGCTATTTCATTCAGCTCTCTAGTCTTAACACAATCCTTTTCTCTCTCCTTGTTTTATTTCAGACCAGTGGAGAAGTGGAAGTTCTCAGAACATAAAACTCACTCCTTCCAATGTTTCCCAGCTCCCCCAAATCCTAGTGTGGTAGGGATACAATTCCCAGGCTGTGCAGATCAAGCAGACACTGAACACCAAGTGAACTGCCTTTAGGAATTGGCAAGGGATTTGTTCTATGCAAAGCAGGAGTTCAATGAACTTTCCTTTCCTCGCTCTATTCTTTGCTCTCTACTGCCTGCATGGCTACTGACATTTGCTTCTACTCTTGCTTTAATGAATTCCTTCCATGCTGGCACTTGTTTGATCTGACTGACAATTCTTTTTCCATCAGAGTCAAGAACCCTCCAGGGTCTGAATTGAGGTTTTGCCCAGTGCATGGGAAAAGACTGCCCCAGACGCGGCTGCCTGGCAGCACCAACATATTGTGAATTCCATCAAATCAATGGCAAATTTGATACCAAAGTGCTTACAAAGTGCCAAACATTTTAAACAGTGAACTTAAGCAGTTTGAGTGTTACCTCCTTTCCTTTATGTTATCTGTAACTGAAAGAAAAACTAAGAACAGCAAAGTGGTAAAAAATTAAGAGATATTGGACTTTGATAATTCTCTAATTGATCATAAGCACCTGAATGTCTTTTGCTAGACAACTTGTTTTTGACCCTGTTAAAATGTTTCCTTCTCTGAGTTGCCCCACTGACTTCTTTGGCCTTTGCTTTTAGACCCAAAAGCCCTGTTACAACCATGAATGAGGCTAGGACTTGCTGGCTCAGAACTCTTATTAACCTCAAAGAAGTATTAACTCTGACAGCCATCCCCTGAGGTAATCTTCACCTCCTGGTCTCTGTGTTACCACAGTAATACCTATGTTTTAGGCCTAAGAGCAAAACCTGAAAAGATTTGGATGTGGTGATCCACTGAGGAGATACTCTCAAGAGAAAAGGATGTAGAATAACAGGATAAGACAGAAGGAAAAGCTAAACAAAGATTCGGTCACAGCTGGTGTCTGATTTCTGCCTAAACCCTTCCAGAGCACCAACTCCACCAAAATGATGGGCCTATTTCGAGACAGGGGACCAGCATTTTTTGTCTCCAGACCAGTCATTTGGCCATTGGTATAGGGATGGGGAGGCAATAACATCCAGCTGAGGGTGCCCTAGGGAAATAGATGGCTTTGAACTGTTAAGGAGCCAAGGCTCATGGTATCTGGGAGATGCCTGCACTGGTCCATTAAAGGGGATCTGGGCAGGGCATCAATAGTGTTCACCACTCCTTAGCATCATATTTTCCTTCTTGACTACTACCTGACAATTATGAAAGAGGAAAAAAAGGAAATGTTAAGAACATAACAGTTTTACATAAGCATAGTAAATAAAGGAAAAGCAACCTATGTTGAGAGCTCTACAGCTGTGAGAAGCATGGACTAAAAAAAAAAAAAGGATGTATGTACTCAGAGGGTATAGATGTTAGGAGTTTTATTTTCATTCAAGACTCCAAGTCTTGAATGTCCTCAGCTGAATCTGATGCTTTTTCATTCAACATTTCTATTTTTTTCAGTTTTATGTAGAAAGTGTAATTGAAATGCTTTGATAAGAGAAAGGATGTGCATCATTGTAAGTAAATATGGCAAGAGATGCCTCAAAAAGATATGGAACACACCTTCAGTGGTGTTGCTTGCACATGATTTTCAGGTATACAGCCACTTTTCTTTCCTAGTTCTTCCCGCAAACATACCCTCCAAATTCAGAAGGTGCTAATAGACAAAAAAATCAGTTGTTGATATCTTATTTAGCATTAAGGCACCAGAAGCAGAAATAAGGAGAATGCAACAAAATAACAACCCTGCATAACCCCTAACTTTAAGAAAATTCACCAGCCCACTGATTAAATTCACATTTTTGAAAAACAGGAAAAGTTAAGACAAAAAGCAAATAGTATGTACTTTAGAAAAATCTTTATTATTTTGGACAATTCTTTGAAACTTAAATATGCAATGTAATTATATTTTCTATTAACCCATTTCATCATTAAGTTTTTCACTCAAGGCTCAAAGTTTCTAGGATTATCAGTGATGCCAAAATTTCTAAGAAAATCTCACCAAATCATAGCCAGTTATAAAATTTCTTCAGTTTCTAGTAAAAAGAAGTCTCTTTAGCACTGGGGAAGGAAGTCATACTATGTAATGATGGCATTTTTATTTTTATTTTGTTGTCAGTTCAGTTGGTTTCAACATTTATGGAGCACCTACTACGTACCAGGCACTGTACTAGATGCTAGAGACACAAAGATATATAAGTCATTGTCCCTGCCAAGGAGCTTATAGTATCTTGGAGGCAAACAGATAGTACAAAGATGTAGAGTTTATTCTAAAATGGACAGAAATGTCAGTAATGTAGTAATATTGGGCCTTTAAATACAATGGCCTGTCATTGTTTATAATGTCAAGGCAGACAATTAAAATGAAGACCATTTTCATGTGATAAAACAATAAATCATTAAGATCTAACTTGTAAAGATTCACATAAAAGTAGTTAATACTAAAAATTTACACCATAGTTTTTCAAGTATTTCATACTTAGAAATATTATTGCCCACATTTGTGCTACAGTCAAAGCCATAATTCCAGGTTACTGAATCATTCACATCTCAGCATGCTGGGATTCAGTTTCTCACTGAGTTTATGAATTAGAACGGCTAACTCCTCAGTTGCTTGGCTCTTGTCCTCCAGAAGTTCATAACGAAGGCTGGAGATATCTTGTTTAATTTCTTTCAATTCACCTGTAGTATTTGTATTTAAAAACATACAATTGGTAATTTGCTCTTTGGATTTAGAAAAGAACAAGGAGTGAAATTCATACAATATGAACACATTGGCTTTATAAAGTCCAAGGTAGTTATTTCAGATTTTTCCCTTTAAAATGTTCAATACCAGTCTTTAAAAATATGCTGACCTTTGAAAAAAGTTATAAAAATAGTCCAGCTATGTATTTAATGGTAAAACTCAGCTAAAGTATTTCCTGTGGTTCATCTGACTTTTAACACAGGGTGATTTCCCTGTTAGTTGATCTACAACTTCGGTGTTTTCTTTCTGTCTACAGGGAGTCCTTCAGGTTCCCTAAGCCATAGGATTGACTTCTACATTGATCATCTTTCATTGCTAGAATAGAAGGGGATCCTAGTGAAACAAAACTTTATGAAAAATGAATCAATCTATTTAACAAGCAATACTCACATGGAAGAAGTAAATTTCAAATCAAGTTTGAAGTAATGGAAGGGAAGGAAAAACAGTAGGGGTGTTGATTAAGTAAGGTGACAGTAATAAGCATGAAGCTGAAGAACTGTATGGCACACAGAATCAGTGTATAAGGAAATAATAAGCAATGGTGAAATTAAGGCGTTTAGATGTGTTACTACTGGCAGTGTATACATACATGGAAGTCTCCATAGAAGACTTTGGCTATTAAATACAAATATTCCCATAATTCACTTTGGCAGGATTTTGAACATATGTTGATTGCAATTAAAAACTGGATTCTCTTGCAAATGACTATAATGTAGATAAGCCACTGTCCATGAAAGGCAGGACTTTATGTTGAATAAGAAATGATTCTTCAAATCACTGGTATCCTAACATGCTTTTACAATAGAATCACTTGTAAAGCATACTTTTCATTACATTTCTTGGCATTTTTGTGATCCTCTGAAGTACAATTTCTATATTCTTTCACTACACAAAAGCTGGAATATTTTTTTAAAGAAATTCTAACTTTTCCTCAAGAAAACACACAAAACATCTATGGATTATTTTGTGGGGGGGAAGAAAAGCTCTTCTTCCTTTCCTATGTGGCAATATAGAAGGGATAAACTGATCTAATTTGAAATCACAAGACCAGTCTTTGGTGAAGGAAATGGGTTCTGACATCATGCAGTATCATATCTGGACCACAGCCCACGGGTGCTCTTTCACCTCCCTACTGCCATATAACCTTCTTCCTTGTGTTTGAGTTATGGGGAGACTATACACTGAGTGTTGTACTTAGTCTGTCAACATAGAGAATGAAAATTACTCAACCCCTTTGGTCTTCAGTTTTTCCCTTATTTAACAAGGAGGTTAATCTGTATGACACAGTTCTTAGACTTTTGTTCAAAACTCCAATTTCTCATTAATTCATTTTCCTTCTTTTTGATGCCGTCATGGCTGTTCAATTCTCTCCAACCACTTAGTAGTTAGTTTTTTTTGAGCATTTAACATGTGAATGTATATTATTTCCTTTATAGAGGGCAGGCAGAGGAAGGGTACCATCAAACTTGCTTCATCAAATTTTTTTTATTTTTAATTATTAATTATTTATTATTTATTTTATTATTATTATATAATTTTTTATTTTGATATCGTTAATGTACAATTACTTGAACAACATTATGGTCACTAGACTCCCCCTATTATCAAGTCCCCCCCACATACCCCATTACAGTCACTGTCCATCAGTGTAAGATGCTATAGAATCATTGCTTGTCTCCTCTGTATATACTGCCTTCTCCATGTCCCCACCCCCCTACATTATGTGTGCTAATCGTAATGCCCTGTTTTCCCCCTCATCCATCCCTTCCCACCCATCCTCCCCAGTCCCTTTCCCTTTGGTAACTGTTAGTCCTTTCTTGGGTTCTGTGAGTCTGCTGCTGTTTTGTTCCTTCACTTTTTTCTTTGTTATTATACTCCACAGATGAGTGAAATCATTTGATACTTGTCTTTCTCCACCTGGCTTATTTCACTGAGCATAATACCTTCTAGCTCCATCCATGTTGTTGCAAATGGTAGGATTTGTTTTCTTCTTATGGATGAATAATATTCCATTGTGTATATGTACCATATCTTCTTTATCCATTCATCTACTGATGGACACTTAGGTTGCTTCCATTTCTTGGCTATTGTAAATAGTGCTGTGATAAACATAGGACTGCATATGTCTTTTTCAAACTGGGCTACTGCATTCTTAGGATAAATTCCTAGCAGTGGAATTCCTGGGTCAAAAGGCATTTCTATTTTGAGCATTTTGAGGAACCTCCATACTTCTTTCCACAATGGTTGAACTAATTTACATTCCCACCAGCAGTGTAGGAGGGTTCCCCTTTCTCCACAACCTCGCCAACATTTGTTGTTATTTGTCTTTTGGATGGTAGCCATCCTAACTGGTGTGAGGTGATATCTCATTGTGGTTTTAATTTGCATTTCCCTGATGATTAGCGATGTGGAGCATCTTTTCCTGTGTCTGTTGGCCATCTGAATTTCTTCTTTGGAGAAGTGTCTGTTCAGATCCTGTGCCCATTTTTTTATTGGATTATTTGCTTTTTGTTTATTGAGGTGTGTGAGCTCTTTATATATTTTGGATGTATCAGATCTGACATTTATGAATATATTCTCCCATACTGTAGGATGTCTTTTTGTTCTTCTGATGGTGTCCTTTGCTGTACAGAAGCTTTTTAGTTTGATATAGCCACACTTGTTTATTTTTGCTTTTGTTTCCCTTACCCGGGGAGATACATTCATGAAAAGTTGCTCATATTTATGTTCAAGAGATTTTTGCCTATATTTTTTTCTAAGAGTTTCATGGTTTCATGACTTACATTCAGGTCTTTGATCCATTTTGAGTTTACTTTTGTGTACGGGGTTAGACAATAATCCAGTTTCATTTTCTTATATGTAGCTATAGAGTTTTGCCAACACCAGCTGTTGAAGAGGCTGCCATTTCCCCATTGTATATCCATGGCTATCATATATTAATTGACTATATATGCTTGGGCTTATATCTGGACTCTCTAATCTGTTCCATTGGTCTATGGGTCTCTTCTTGTGCCAGTACCAAATTGTCTTGATTACTGTGGCTTTATAGTAGAGCTTGAAGTCAGGGAGTGTAATTCCCCCTGCTTTATTCTTCCTTCTCAGGATTGCTTGGGCTATTCGGGGTCTTTTGTAGTTCCATATGAATTTTAGAACTATTTTCTCTAGTTCATTGAAGAATGCTGTAGGTATTTTGATAGGGATTGCATTGAATCTGTAGATTGCTTTATGCAGGATGGCCATTTTGACAATATTAAATCTTCCTAGCCAAGAGCATGGGATGAATTTCCATTTATTTGTGTCCTCTTTAATTCAAGAGTGTCCCGTAGTTTTCAGGGTCCAGGTCTTTCACTTCCTTGGTTAGGTTTATTCCTAGGTATTTTATTCTTTTTGATGCAATTGTGAATGAAATTGTTTTCCTGATTTCTCTTTCTGCTAGTTTATCATTAATGTATAGGAATGCAACAGATTTCTGTGTATTAATTTTGTATCTCGCAACTTTGCTGAAATTAGATATTAGATCTAGGAGTTTTGGAGTGGATTCTTTAGGGTTTTTTATGTACAATATCATGTCATCCACATACAGAGACTGTTTAACTTCTTCCTTGCCTATCTGGATGCCTTTTATTTCCTTGTGTTGTCTGATTGCCGTGGCTAGGACCTCCAGTACTATGTTGAATAAAAGTGGGGAGAGTGGGCATCATTATCTTCTTCCCAATCTTAAAGGAAAAGCTTTCAGCTTCTCGCTGTTAAGTATATTGTTGGCTTGGGTTTGTCATATATGGCCTTTATTATGCTGAGGTACTTGCCCTCTATACCCATTTTGTTGAGAGTTTTTATCATGAATGGATGCTGAATTTTGTTGAATGCTTTTTCAGCATCTATTGAGATGATTGTGTGGTTTTTTCCTTCTTTTTGTTGATGTGGTGGATGATGTTGATGGATTTTCGAATATTCTACCATCCTTGCATCCCTGAGATGAATCCCATTTGATCATGATGGATGATCTTTTCAATGTATTTTTGAATTCGTTTTGCTAATATATTGTTGAGTATTTTTGCATCTATGTTCATCGTGGATATTGGTCTGTAATTTTCTTTTTTTGTTGTGTCTTTTCCTGGTTTTGGTATTAGAGTGATGTTGGCCTTGTAGAATAAGTTTGGGAGTATTGTCTCCTCTTCTACTTTTTGAAAACTTTAAGGGGGATGGGTATTAGGTCTTCACTATATGTTTGAAAAAATTCAGCAGTGAAACCATGTGGTCCAAGAGTTTTGTTCTTAGGTAGTTTTTTGATTACCAATTCAATTTCTTTGCTGGTAATTTGTCTAAACAGATTTTCTGTTTCTTCCTGGGTCAGCTTGGAAGGTTGTATTTTTCTAGAAAGTTTTCCATTTCTTCTAGGTTTTCCAGTTTATTACTGTATAATTTTTCACAGTATTCTCTCATAATTCTTTGTATTTCTGTGGTGTCTGTGGTGATTTTTCCTTTCTCACTTCTGATTCTGTTTATGTGTGTAGTCTCTCTTTTTTTCTTGATTAGTTTGGCTAGGGGTTTATCTATTTTGTTTATTTTCTTGAAGAACCAGCTCCTGCTTTCATTGATTCTTTCTATTGTTTTATTCTTCTCAATTTTATTTATTTCTTCTTTAATCTTTATTATGTCCCTCCTTCTACTGACTTTGGGCCTCATTTGTTCTTCCTTTTCTAGTTTCATTAATTGTGAGTTTAGACTGTTCATTTGTTCTTCTTTCCTGAGGTACACCTGTATTGCAATACATTTCCCTTTTAGCATGGCCTTTGCTGTGTCCCACAGATTTTGTGTTGCTGAATTATGGTTGTCATTTTTCTCCATATACTGCTTGATCTCTGTTTTTATTTGGTCATTGATCCATTGATTATTTAGGAGCATGTTATTAAGCTTTCATTTGTTTTGGGGCTTTTTTGTTTTCTTTGTGTAATTTATTTCTAGTTTCATACCTTCGTGATCAGATAAGTTGGTTGGTACAATTTCAATCTTTTCGAATTTACTGAGGCTCTTTTTGTGGCCTAGTATACGATCTATTCTTGGAAATGTTCCATGTGCACTTGAGACGAATGTGTATTCTCTTGATTTTGGATGAAGTGTTCTGTAGATGTCTGTTAGGTCCATCTGTTCTAATACATTGTTCAGGGACTCTGTCTCTTTACTTATTATCTATCTGGTTGATCTGTCCTTTGGGGTGAGTGGTGTGTTGAAGTCTCCTAGAATGAATGCATTGCATTCTATTTCCCCCTTTAATTCTGTTAGTATTCGTTTCACACATGTAGGTGATCCTGTGTTGGGTGCATAGATATTTATAATAGTTATATCCTCTTGTTGGACTGACCCCTTTATCATTATGTAATGTCCTTCTTTGTCTCTGGTGACTTTCTTTGTTTTGAAGTATATTTTGTCTGATACAAGTACTACAACTCCTGCTTTTTTCTCCCTGTTAGTTGCATGAAATATCTTTTTCCACCCCTTTACTTTCAGTCTGTGTATGTCTTTGGGTTTGAAGTGAGTCTCTTGTGGGCAGCATATAGACGGGTCTTGTTTTTTAATCCATTCAGTGACTCTATGTCTTTTGATTGGTGCATTCAGACCATTTACATTTAGGGTGGTTATCGAGAGTTATGTACTTATTGCCATTGCAGGCTTTAGATTCATGGTACCAAACGTTCAAGGGTTATTCCCTTACTATCTATCAGTCTAATTTAACTCACTTCATGCTATTGCAAACACAACCTAAAGGTTCTTCTTTTATTTTTTTCTCCTTTTTCTTCCTCCTCCATTCTTTGTATGTTATGAATCATATTCTGTGCTCTTTGTCTATCCCTTTGGTGACATCTATTTAGCCTTAGGAATACTTCCATCTAAAGGAGTCCCTCCAAAATGCACTGTAGAGGTGGTTTGTGGTAGGTAAATTCTCTCAATTTTTTATCTGAAAATTGTTTAATCCCTCCTTCAAATTTAAATGATAACCTTGCTAGGTATAGTATTC
The DNA here is from genome assembly GCF_030020395.1 of Manis pentadactyla. NCBI lineage: Eukaryota > Metazoa > Chordata > Mammalia > Pholidota > Manidae > Manis > Manis pentadactyla. The sequence continues at coordinate 103,784,211 of NC_080023.1, forward strand.
TTGGTTCAAGACCCTTCTGCTTCATTGCATTAAATGTGTCATGCCACTCCCTTTTGGCCTGTAAGGTTTCTGTTGAGAAGTCTGATGATAGCCTGATGTGTTTTCCTTTGTATGTGATGTTTTTTCTCTATCTGCTTTTAAATGTCTGTCATTATCCTTGATCTTTGCCATTTTAATTATTATATGTCTTGATGTTGTCTTCCTTGGGTTCCTTGTGTTGGGAGATCTGTGCACCTCTATGGCTTGAGAGACTATCTCCTTTCCCAGATTGGGGAAGTTTTCAGTAATTACCTCCTCAATGACACTTTCTATCCCCTTTTCTCTCTTCTTCTTCTTCTGGTTACCCCTATAATATGAATATTGTTCCGTTTGGATTGGTCATACAGTTCTCTCAATATTCTTTCATTCTTAGAGATTCTTTTTCCTCTTTGTGCCTCACCCTCTTTGTTTTCCACTTCTCTAATTTATATTCCATTTACTGTCTCTTCTACTACACCTAATCTGCTTTTAAATCCCTCCATTGTATGTTTCATTTCAGATATGGAATTTCTTAATGATTGAATCTCCAACTTAAATTCATTTCTGAGTTCTTGAATATTTTTCTATACCTCCATAAGCATGTTTATGATTTTTATTTTGAACTCTCTTTCAGGCAAATTGGTGAGTTCAGTTTCATTAAGCCCTTTTTCAGGGGTTTGTGAGATTTTGGTTTGAACCATGTTCTTTTGATGTTTCATATTTCTGTGTGGTGCCCACTAGTACCCAGAAGCTCCAATCTCTAGAGCTGCTCAGCCCCTAGAGTGAAGCTAGTGTTTGTAGAGGAGTGGAGCTGTTGCCTGGGGGGAGGAAAGATCTGTTTCCTGATTCCCATCTGTGGTGCCTGTCTCAAGTGTCAGAGCCAGTGGGCCAAGCACACAGGTGTAAGCCTCTGTGCTTTGCATTTATAGCTGTTGTAGGCTGAACCTTCTGGCTGACCTGTCGCCAGTGCGGTAATTGCCGGTTTGCAAACCAGTGCGGGTAGGCTAGGAGGAAGGTGCAGCAGGCTGTGTGTCATAGTGGGGGGCCTTGGAGCTGAGTAGGCAGCCAGGGGGATTGGGCGCCTGAAGGTCTTCAAAGTTCCTAATCAGCTGGGCAGAGTGCGCCCAGACAACCTTGTCCAGCTCTCCCCTCCCCGGTGCAGCAAGCTCCATGCAAACCCCACTCCTTCAGCAGCTCTCTCGCTGCTAGGAAGCCTCTCAAACCGCCTACCTTTCCTTTGTCCCAAAGTGGCTGTGTGTGGATCCCCTCCTCCACAAATGGCCACAATCTGTCTCTCAAGCACTCCACCTGTCTGAGCTCCCCAGTGTCCAGAGCACCACACAGTGTAGGTTTCTGCTCCCAAAGCACCTCCAGGGCTCAGTGTTGAGCAGTTATGGGCTTCTACCCCCTCTCCTGCTCTGTTTCTCTTCCTCCCGCTGGTGAGCTGGGGGTGGGGAAGGGCTTGGGTCCCACCTGATAAAGATTTTCGTATGTTACCCTGTGTTCGTGAGGTCTGCTCTGTTCATGAGATCTGCATGCAGTCTGGTTCAGCCTTCTTTCTTGTTGCTGTTTTAGGGTTAGTTGTAGCAATTAACTATATTTTCATACTATTGTGGTTTGGGGAGGAATTATCCATCTCACCTCTCGTGCTGCCATCTTGAATCCCCCAGTTAGTTTTTTTTTTTTCCAAGGAGGTTATCGAACAACTGATCAGATTTCTGCTTTCTCAGCCTGTCTCCCTGATACGTGTCTAGGTCGCCACAAGTGGATTTTTGCTGGTGCTCAATCATGCATTCATAGATATCTTTTTTACATACATATACCACTGGATTGACTCAGGTTTGCAAGAGATTCCTTGTATTAATCAAGCAATGGCTTCAAACCCATCAACAGTTTCATTTAGTTTAGCTCTTTCTCATCAGTGGAGAGAAAACCCAGGGGCATCTCATTGTTGTTGGAAACTGTAGATTACGTTTTTAGGGCAACATTTCTCCCAGTATCATTTTTTTCCAACTTTGGACTGGTGCTTTGGTCTACCTCCAAGCCCCTGATGGAAAAATTTTTATAGTCCAGACAGATGCCCTGCCTAGGAAATGCCTAGAAAAATAGGCACATTTAAGTAAGGAGCCAAAGGGGAAAATGAGGGGCAAAAGAGAAACTCCCAGATGAGAAAAATGGTTTTGAGATCTTTCTCTAGACAAGAAAGTAAATATTTTTCTGAAAAAATGTGGATTCAGTTTTAGCCAACCATTATTTTATCTGCATCATTGGAAAAATATTAAGTAAACTCACTGAAACGGATTACCTTATATACTGTAGTAGTTTTAAAACTCCCAGAAAGATGTCAGCCTTTACATTCTAAGCACCAGGGCATTCTGGGTAGATATAAATTGTCTCTGATTGACACTTTCAATAAATGTTTCTTTAAGAAGACTGAGTTTTAGAAGTAACATAAGGTTCCCCTTTCAGTCTTAGAGGAATTCAAACTGTTACCTGAGACTGTATTTTTAGTGTCCTTCAATATGAAGTTTTTCAAGTTCATTAAGCTAGTTGTAAAAGGATGTTTCTCAAGTTGGAGATGCTTACCTTCGTTAACTTCATCATTTTCTTTGTCTACTTGTGCTTTCAGAACATACCGCTTTATAAGTCTTTTCATTATCTGCTGTTGGATAAAAAGAAATGACTATGTCACCAATGATACACATAAGTAAACTGGATCTATTCTCCAAAGAGCCCTACATACCTGTAAAGCAAACACAATTCAGGGGAGAGAAATTTTATATAACTATTTATAGAAGTATCAGCCAGATTTCAGAACTTAATCCTTTTTCACCTAGTACTGACTCTTAACTGCATAATCCCCATTCTCCTCAACTCCCCTATCCAATGGAAGAAGCTTTAAAAAAAGTTGGAAGATTTCAATTCGCAGTTTCTTTCAACTAATGATTTCTTTTTAAGGTATGTCGATACTACATTATCATCTATAGACACTACCTTATTTCTCACTGTTTAAAAAAGTATATGACTATATGTTCAATACAGAGAATTTGGAAAATACAGAGAAGAACAAAAGAAATAAATGAAGTCATCAATTATCTCACTATCCAAAAATAATCACTGTTGTCATTTTGGTGCCAATATCTTTTCTTTCAATTGCATACATACTAATTACTATGTATTATATTTTATGTTTTCTAAATACCATATATTCTATTATAGTATATGCTTTCTTCTTGTAGTAATATATATTGTGAATATATTTCAGTCTAAACAAATGCTTTTATGGGATAATTGTTAACCACATGGAAAAGATTAGAGCCCTACTTCATACCATACACACAAAAATTAATTCCACATACATCTTAAATATGAAAGACAAACCTTTTAAATAACTTAAAAGAAAGTGAAGGAGAACATATAAGTTCAGTATAGAGCTGGATGTTTTTTAAACAAGATAAAAATTCTAATTACAATAGAACAGATCAATAAATTCAACTTCATTACAATTAAAATGTCATTGAAACTTCTATTTATAAAGATACCATACGGAAAGTGAGAAGGCAAGCTACATACTGGGAGAAAATATTGGCAAAACTTATAACTGATGAAGAATGTGGATCCAAAATACATGAGGAAATTTAATTCAATAAGAAAACCTCAATTAACCCAATAGAAAAAAATGGGCAAAGACAGACATTGCACAGAAATGGGAATATGAATGGTCAACAAACACATAAAACAACCTCAAACACTTTTCTTGGAAAATACAAATTGCAAATAAAAGGAGATATAATTTTAGATCTAAAAAGCAAAAAATAAATCTTATAATGCCAAGTGTTGGAAAGGATATGAATCAATGGAAACTATTACACTGTACAGGCATGAGTATAAATAGACAGCTTGGAAAAGCAATTTGGCATTATTTGTTAAAGATGACATTTGCATACCCTTTCACCAGAGAATCCACTCTTATGTACAGAGCTCAGAGAAAGTTTACTATGTGGAACAAAAGACAGAAACAACAATGTTTATAGCAATCTTGTCCAAAACAGAAAAAGAAAGGCAAAACAAAACTGGAAACAATCTAAACAAATATCAAGGGGAAAACAGACAAAGTATGGTATACCATACAATGTAATCCCGCGGTGTTCATTAATGAAATTAATTAATGAAGTTAGTAAGCCATAGTCACAGCAGTACAGCTAGATCTTAGAAGCACAAATGTTAAATGAAAAATTCAACTTGTGGACTTCACAAGCATGTAACTATTCTAATAAAGCTCAATAACAAGTAAGTTTACATAATGCTTTTTAGGACTATCTCTATATGCAATTAGCCTATATTTGAAAAGAAAACTAGAGCAACAGAATGAGAAACTTCTGGATAGCAATTACCCCTTAGGAGGAGGCAAGGGGTTGGGCTAGAGAGCAGCAGCCAACTAGAGGCAATGAAAAGATAATGTTATCATTTTCAGGCAAGTGCGGGCTTCGGAGATATGCCTGTGATTATAATTTATTATGTGTTATGCATATTTGTATGCATATATCAATATCACATTAAAAATATAATAAAGAAAAGGGGAAAAAAGGCTTGAGCTAAAATGAAGGTATAGTGGGAATGGAAAGTACATGTCAATTTTAAAGAAGCAGAAATTAATGAAGCTAAGTAACCCATTAGATGTCTAAGTCAGTAAAAGGGAGAAGTCTAGGATGACTCAAAATTTCTGGAGGGAGCTCAGGCTATTGAGAAGGAAAAGTCGATCTTTCCAGTTACAGTAAAATAGAAAACCTATTGAATTCTGTGGAATCTAGACCCCAGGGAAGACTCAGGGTAGATCTTGGTGGACTAATTCATTCATTCACCAAATGTTTACTGAAAGCCAACTCTGAGGCAGGTACCATACTAGGTGCTGGGGAAGCAACAGTGAACACAATCCCTACGCCAGGAAATTTCACTGGAAACATTCACTATGATGATGGAACATGTCAGGGATCTAATTAAATTTAGGGGACAGTGAAGGCAGATTCTTATAGAAAGAAAATACAAAGAAATATGTATTAGTTAAAAGCAGCTTGAAAGACAGTTACACAAATTGGTGGGAAAGAGAAGACTACCAAATTAGTGGTGAGACAACATACTATCCATATGGAAAAGTTCTAATTAGATCTCTACCTCACATTATATATAAAACACTTTTTAAAAAGTCAAATGAACAAAAGATCTAAACATGAAAAGCAAAATTTTGAAATGAATAGGGAAATATTTCTTGGAAAAGATAAAGGAACGGATAACCTAGAGGAAAGGATTGATAAATCTGACTATTAAGACATTTTACAACTTTTTACATGAATGGGGTTGTAATGAATGTAACCTTATAAAAACTTTAGCTGATAGAGAAACTGAGAATAACTCAGGGATTATAAGGGTCTTGTTTAGAATCAATCAGAAATCCTATCTATACAAAAAATAAAACTGCTTAAAAATTTAGGTGAAGCAGAATGGGTTTGGAGTAAAAAATTTTTTTTAAATCTCTGAATTTGCCCTTTATTAACTGAACTTAAGGTGTTTAAATTATCTAAGCTCCCATTTTCTCATCTATAAAATAGGGGCAATAAATACTCTTAAAGGATTGTGCAGGTTATATAATTAAATGCATATAAAAGCCTAGTTCCTGCTTCGAAAAACTTAGTTCTTGTAAATATTGTTTATAAAGTTTCAAGACTAAGATATCACTACCCACATTCCTTAATACCATATTCTGTAAAATTTTACTTAACATTATACAAAACTATGCTTACAAAACATCCATGAAAACTTACATTTACTGCCAGAAAGGAAGATGATAGGAAAATAAAATATATTTTTAAAGTTCACATAGAATTCAGGTTCCCTAGAAATATCTTGTACAAAGCAACTCAGATTAAAGTCCCTCATTGAAGGGATTAAACAAATACGTAGGCATATTCATCTTCATTTCATCTTTAAACTACAAGGAAAATTATGGTTATGGGTACAGGCTTAAATTCTTTCCCTTTAATATTCAGTGTGTTTTAAGCTTCCCATACATCCCACTAAAAATTTCCCCTTAATATTTATTACTTAAATATACTTAGCCACCATTGCACTAAATTTGAGCTTCTCAATAAGGCAAGAAGACAGCTGATGTTGGGCTGAAATCACTATTTCCACAGGTAATAGTTCATCCTTAGTTCATGCTGGAAAGATAACTCATGTGAATTCCAAAATGATAGGCAGCTCAGAGAAGGGGCAAAGTTATCCATTTGTACTCTATTAGGTAGCCTGTATGGTGAATCTTAGGCGGTACTGCTTAGCCATTAAGAAAGCAGGCTGCAAGCACAAATCACCTGGATTTGAATGTGACTCCATTATTTAGAAACTGTAGAACCTTGGTGACCTACTCTATATAATGGAAATGTTAGAATCTTACTTGTAAAAGATATAATACAAGCAAATTATATAAATGTAGGTAAATTATTTATAATACAGGTAAATAGTAGGTGCTCAATTAATCTATTATTCTCTCATCATTTATGCTTCTGTAAAGCAAATCTTGATAAGCTGATCTTCATAATGATGGTGCTATAAGCAAGGATCATGAAACTCATGAAATGAATAACATTACCATTAACTAAATTTCCAACTGATTCTTTAATCAAAACCAGTACCAAAAATTTAATTGACCAATAACAGATTCATCTTTTCCCCTTCTTGGTCAAATTGCTAACTAATGCACCAGAAGTCTAGAGCTTAACTTCCACATTCCACAAATCCCCAATAATTCTTCAGATTTCTTGGTATGATACTGTGAATCACTCTTTAAGGTAGACATAGTGACTTTGTAGAGCGGCTATGGATTTTCTCTGTCCATGGTATGGCAAGCTACTTGGTACTTACCTAAACACTAGCTTTTGCAAACAAATCTAAATTCACTTCTCAGCCATTAAGACTGGGAAAAGGACTGAGATGTGGTGCTTTGATATGTGGGCCAGTCCTTCCTTCCCTAATAGTATGAAAGCTTTTCTTTTCACTTGCTCATTTTTCACTCATTCAAATTCAACTAACAATTGCTAAGTACTCTATCTGGTACTTTAACATTCCTTTTCTCATTTAATAGTCCAGAGAAGCCAAATTTGACCATCATCAGTAGGTCCTATAATATGAATATGAGGAATCTATAAAGTATGAATGTAAGGTAATGAGACTGATTTGGGCCAACTTAAAGAACTAGAAGTAGAGAGAAGAACTTTAGAAAGGGGACGGACCTTGGAAGTTACGTATCTTTCAGATGTTCATGACTCATTATGAGATGCCCTGACAGATCACCATTGCTCAGTCTCTGAATAAACATCCATGATTGAGAGCGTGCTCTTCCCAAACAGTTGCTCAAATCTATTATTCGATAACTGTAGCTATAAAAGAAACAATACAAATTGCGCCAAAATCTGTTTCACTATACCTTCTAACCACTGGTTCAAGTTCTGTTCTCTAAAGAAACAGAGAATTTAAATTCATTTTTTCCTCTGCTTGATTGTCTTTCAAATGTTCTCCTCCTTGAGGTTTCCCCAAGTTTCCATACCATTTTATTTATATTTCACCTATACTGCACAGCTGTTAGGCAGGAAAACAGATATGAGAGGGGTGGAAAGACATTAAGGCCCATAAGCCCACTAGAAGGGACTCAAAGAGTTAACCAGTTCAAAAATAAAAAGCTTGAAGGCCAAGAGCAACTTGACCTAGAAGTTTGAATACTCTCCAGATAAAGAAAAGTATCTCAGCATAGCCTATGTTTCACTGTGTCAATTAGAACATGTACTTTAGCACCTGCTAAAAGGCCCAGCTTATTCAGGAAAAATTTTATCTTAAAGCTAAGATTGCATTTTAATCAAATGGATGGTGGCTCAGCCCACATTGGAGGCAAGGCAGACAGTCTTGATTGATATGCTTCCAGACAGAAGCTGATATCCTGGAAAGGAATCAAAGCAGTATATTTCTTGTGTTAAGTTAAAAAAGAAGAAACTTAATGTCTTATCAAAGATGAACATTCTGAGACCATTTGGCAGGTCCACACCTGGCCCTCTGTCACTTCCCTGAAAATCCTCAACCACCTTTAAAACCCCACACCCTAAACCCTTAGGTACACTCCTCTCTCTGAGGTTGCCTGCACTTTCTAAGTGCATAGCCTTAAAACTTTATCTCAACCTTTCAGCACGCCTCTTCTATGAAGTAGCTCACACTCCCCTCTCTCCAAGTGTGCACTTGATCTCTTTAAATAAATCCTAAACCTTTCAAGGAGCCTCTCCTCCCTGAGGTTTTCTGTATTTTTTCTCTCTTTAAGTAACTCTAAATGAAACTTTTACCCTGCTTCATTACCATGTCTCTGCCCTTCAATTCTTTGTTGTGGTGGGGGACAAAACCGAGGAAAATACACAATGCCTCCCCTAACACAGCCATATCACAGGGTTGTGTGAATGTTCACCTACTTTCTTTCCTTCCTTTACTCCCCACCTCAGTGCTGCCCTTCCATTTCAGGGGAGAGATCTTTGAAGGCATGGACTGTATATCTGTGTCCTAACCTGGGACCATGCATAATCAAGGGTGTCCTGAACGTCTCCTGAAGCTCATTGTGAGTGGAGCTTAATGTGAATGCCTCATACAGCCTCCGCTAGAGAAAAATCGCTATGTTCTTCCAGTAAAACCAAGCCAGCTATAGTAGCCTTCATGGATTGGGCTGGATACCACCATATGGGCCAAAGATAGTCCCAAGGTAGTCAAAGATGGCCCAACACTATCTGGGCCAAAGGTGTTCCCAAGCCAAAGACGGCTGTTAAAGCAGAGCTGCCACAAAGACACCAGAGAGAATAAGACCCAAGAAACTACAGCCCAACTTCTGTGGGTTCTTACAAAAAGTTCCCATGACACCTTAGCATATCTGTGTACTTTTAACGTGAACTAGCACAAGTATTCATCAGCAGAATTCAATCATAGCTATCCCTCCAAGTCTATGTTCTCCAGAAAAATCATCCCTAGCTTTTCAACAACTTCATTACACACATAACAAAAAGTACCTCAACATGCTAGTAGTAATCAGTGTAAATATAAATAATACTGCCATCAATGAAAGCATTTTTGAAACTCTTCCTCTGTTGCACCTGGAGGCACATTGGAATCTCTGTCTTTGAAGTAATTGTATTAGAGAGGAAACACTCATTTGGGTGCAAAACACACAAGGTGAACTGATTGGTGATAGCCCTGGGTTTTTGAAGGTGGATGTAACTTTTTTTAAAAATTGAGGTACATGCATTAAAATGCACAAATCCTAGTATGTACCTTGATGAATTTTGACATGTGGATGTGACTATTTTAGAAGAAAATATAAAGTCACAAGGCATTGATTCTTATTAATAGGGTGAATAATGAGCTGAGTTCAGTAATGAGAAAAAATAAAGCAAAAATTGTGACATATACACTAATTATAAAAGTAATTTTTTAGAGATTTTCCAAAAATATGCTAAGCTGTGGTAGCACATTAAAACTAGTGTATCCCAAAGGTCACCACACTGAAGGAAAAGTCCCCATTTAGCCAATTAAGATCTGGAATTTCTTTAAGGTAAGTCATACCTTCATACTGCATGAAACAAAAATCCATGACAACTAAACCAACTGTTATTATCACTCATGGAGTTCATAATAAAGACATTTTATCTAAATGTAAGCAAGGCATTTCTATGACATTTGACTGGTGTGCAAACTTTGAGAGCTGACTGAGACTTTTCCCCTCAGTTTCTTTTTCTCTGTCACTTTTTGAGAGCCATACTTCCATCAGTAGAAGACTGATACATTAAATACAACCACATCATGGAATATAATGTATCGATTAAAAGTAAGGTTTTGACACTCAGTGTGCCAAGAAATTTTGCAGAATTTGCAACTTCCAAGAGAACTTGTCAAGAAGACAATTATACCCATTAACTGACATCACCAGTCATTATAAAAATCACTTGATCCACATTCTTTTGATCTTGTACATATCAGGAATCTAAAGATTTGACATTCAAAATGATCAACCAGATAGAAAACAGAGGATTATATAACCTCTTCTGAGTTGGAAAATAGTGTTCAAATGTCACATCCAACATCACAATGCAAAAGATATTTTAAAGGAGTATTGATGAAACAGGATAGACTGAGAATCTACTTGACAATGAATTACTTGGAGAAATGTATCAAGTCTTCATACTGCAAGAGGATTATTCTCCTAATATCCCATTCGTCCCCCTGGTTTCTCCAGCTCAAGGTACATGAAAGTGTTCTTTGGAAATTGTGGCAATTTTTTGCTTTCAATATTAATAAGGAATTTTCTTCCTCTACAAAAAATTGAAGGACTTGGACTCTGATTTCCTAAGGCCCCTCCAATTAAGATACTAGTTTCTTAGTTCTGTTCCTCCCTCATAGTCCATCAGAAGAATATAATTCTACTCTCTACTCAGACACCCAAATACACACACATGAACACAGAGAACATATATGGAATTATATACAGATAAAGAGGTATGTCTAATAATGCTTACCTGGTAACGAGTTGGCTGATTGAGAATGCTGTTAAAACTGTGTGACTCAAAAACTCTTGAGTTAGACTGAGTGAAGAGGTTTAACTAGGAAAAAATACAATTAACCTAGTAAATTAGAATACATTCATTTGGAAATCAAAAATAAATAATCTACTTTATTCTCCTTGATTACATTTCTGGAGTCCACATTTCCAAGGAACATTTTGTGGAAGTTGAATTTTGTAAGTGATTTAATATATTTCCAAAAATAAAAATTAATGTGAGCAACATGCCCACCTGTGTCAAAATGCTGGCAAGATGTATGGTAGTAAAACAGTGTAATTGAAAAAATGTTTTAAAAACTTAGCTTATGCCAAACATAACTGTTCACGGGGACCTTGCATACTTATCAAAATGTATCCACGACATCTAGAAGGTGAAGTCATATAGAAGTGAGTCTATCTGCTTCTGAGCCTATGTTCCTCTCCTATAGTTGAACAGAAACACACCACCAGTTTGGATGGTATCATTTGGTATTTCGTAACATTATATGAGCCAAAATAACAAGTCTTCCTAAGTACCTTGGCCTTATGCTGAGCCAGGTTCATGATTTCGGAGAGACTTGGGCTAAAGAATTTTGGTTTTCTTTTTCTTTGCTCTCTATTTTAAGGTTTAACTTTTCAGTGGGTAGAACAGGAAGCAACAGAAGTGTACCACTACTGTTTACCCCCATGCAAGAGCAGGGCCTCCCTCTTATTTGCAGCAAGCTGCTTACCTATGAAGTGTGATTCAAAGGCAGGGCCCCCTACCCAAAAATATGTATTCACCCCACTACTTGACTTCCCACCATCACAACTCAGGTAGGCGTGGGATCTATGGAGGAAGGAAGTGGCACCTATAGGCAAGGGCCATCCTGGCCTGTTCTCTTAAAATCATGCCAGGAAAATATTTTGGCCAACAGAGTTAATTCTCCATTTTGTCACTGGAGGTCAGTATCTGATTGTTGACTGAGGTTAGCTGAACAGTTTGGCAAAGATTTCTTGAGGCTCCTTCCTCTCTTCTAAAACAGAGAAACAGAAACATGATTTCTCCAAAATTTTACTAAATTCAGTACACAGAGAGTATCTATGAATATGAATAAGACTGAAGAGATTTAAATAGCTCCATGTACAATTTGAAAAATACAATTGAAATGGCAGTTTTTAACCAGATTTGGTAAGACTGGGAAGTCAAAGGAGAGTGGCTCCTGAGAGATCAGCCCCACCTTCCTTCTATTTCCAGCAGCCTTTCTGAAAAAAGCTATTCTTCCTGCCAGTGCAGAGGACAGGGCACCTGACTCGGAGCACTTCTGCTCCCTTTGCTTTGCTCTGAGCAAGCTGCATTTCCTTTATGGGGGGTCTAGGTAACCACAAGCCATCTGGATGTGCTCTTCTTAAGCTGAGTTCGAATCTGTCCCCTTCTACATTATGACGGTGTCAGGAATAATTTCAGTAAGATCAGTTGTCCATAGAAAGAAAACTTTAAGGTGTGAAGTTGAAGTGCAAGAGCTACAACGACTTCTCATGCTGGAGAGGTTTCCTTTTTAAATAACAAAGCCTCAGTTAGTAAATCCTGAGAGCAGCAAAGCGCCATCAAAACAAAGTCAATTTCAGCAGGAGCAGGAGTTGCCCAGGACGGGTACTGAGAGCCTGGCCCCTTGAAGAGATGGGCTACTCTGCAGCAGAAGGTACAGGCCTTGCTGAGGAGGTGCAGCAGCCGCAGAACAGGAGGCAGCTAGGTGCAGTAAAAGAGTGAGGCGTCTGAGGCTGGAAAACTCCAATTACGCACCAACCCCACACTGGCTAGAGCCTGTGACTTCGAGTAAGCAAGTTATTTTTATAGCTTCAGTTGTCTTATCTATAAAATGGGAATAATAATAATACCTACCTCACAGTGTTGCATGAGGTTCAAATGTACAGCAAAGCACTTTGTAAACTGTGAATGAGGAAGGGCACTGATATTTGTTCAGGCTGTAACTTGTACATCTCAGACCATCCTTGCAATAACCCTATGAAATTTTCTATCTTTCAGATGAGACAATTAAGGCTCAGAGGATGAAGTGACTTCCCCATGTTACTTGCTAACAAGCCATAAGCATCAGAATTCAAATCCAGGTGTAACACTGAAGCTCTCTTCCTTACATTGTACTGCTTCTCACTGTATACATACAGGGCATTACCTGAAGTCATGGGATGGTGCAGCCAATCCCTGCCCTGCAACCTCATAACCACAAGAGCCCACATCCTGGTCAAATAAAAAAACAGTCAAAAGAAATAGAGAAATAAGATGTAATAAATCATAATTAAGAAATTCTTCTTAAGGAAATAAGATGCCAGGATATTACAAACCTTGGGAATGCACAACAATTTTAAAAAGTGAGAAATTAAATTGCACTAATCCAGTCTCTTTTTCATCAGCTTCAACTGAGAAAAAATACCTACCTCTGTTCAGGAAGGCCTGTGCTTTAAGGACATAGCATTGTTATCTGTGGGCTCCCAGGGTGTGATGGCTGTAGACCATTACCCCAACTTCAGGTAAAAATTATATTTTAACCCTACACATTTGCTCCTACCTTCCTTGCTCCCTATTACATGAGGTTCTGCGCATCTCCTTCTGTTTCCTATACCAATTCTTTCTCTGAACATTAAGTTCATGATAATAAAGTTACCATGAAGCTCATTTTTGTTAAAAGTATGACCCAACTGGGACAACTTTTGAAAGAGGTAAGTAACTTATAAAAAAAGAGGACAAACCATCCTTGATTATTTATAAAAGGGATATTTATGATTAGGATTTGAGGATGCTTTTAGGCTTGTATTAATTTTACAACATTAAAAGAAAAAGATAATTTAGCCCAATAAAGGGTTTCTACAAATAAAAAGAAAATGATGGTGGTGAACTATACACAACCAAGAGGGAAATGTGAGTAGCAACAGTTGAGAAGCATGGAGCACAAAATAGACAAGAACTTTTCTGTTTACTTTGACAATTTGAAAAAGTTTTTTGCTTGTTTTTAGTCTGGTAGTTTACATAAAATTTTGACCAAAAGCAAGGCATAGACTAAGTGACTTCTTGAAAAACCATGATAATATTAAGTATTAGTCTATGAAAGACTATGGAAAGGACAGTTAACTTTCAACATCATCTAAGTTCACACGTAAAAATTACTGAACTGACATCAAAAGACAAGGAGAAAGACAAAACATTTATCTTAGGGTCTTTGTAAGTTTTCAATACCTACCCTGGACTTTGAGTTACCCATTCCCATTTCTATATTCTTCTGCAGCCGTCTCCTTCTGCATTTGGAAAAATTAATGATCCGCATGATGAAATAAACAAATGACTTTGGACTTGGAACCAGACTGAAGGGTGGAGGTAATGTTTTTCCATCATCAAAGTAAGATAACCAAAGTTTTGAGCGAGCAAACTTCCATTCTACGTCACTGTCATCCTGTGTCACAAAAACAGAAAAGAAATAAGAACTCATTTAAAGCACTAAGTATTTTAGTAATTTATTCCAGTAGGGTCTTACAATGAAGCTAAATTATACTTTTGAAAGAGGTAAGTAACTTATATACATGTATCTGCATATAGTTTCTATGGACTTAGGTAGTATTCTGAGTATCACTCTGGTGATACTCATTTTTTTTTTCTCTTCCATATGCCTCTGTCTGTATCCACTAAATTTGAGAATTTCCTGTCCTCCATCCAAAAAAACCCAAAGCAAAAACAAAGGACAACAAAGCATGAAAAGATTAATTCATCCCTCCCACCCTCACCAATTCTGCACTTTCAGCATTTTCTATTCACCTTCCCTTCTCACCTAGACACATCCAAACCAGGTTGTAGATACAGCATATTATACTCCAAGGGCAAAGGAAAAATAAAAAAGCACTCAGGTGAGTTGCACTTTGGAGTGTATGTCTCTGTCATATGACCTCAAATGTCACATAAGGCCCTCAGTGGCTTATTCCTGTCTTCTATCTCTTTTGTCCTTACTGCTGCCCCATGGATGGGCAGAACCATCCCAACAGGCAGAAAGAATGGAGAGGAGAAAGGAAGATGAGGGGCCCAGGGGTTGAAGAAGTTGGCTCCCATTTCACCCCACCCAGACTGCCGTTAGCACACCTAAGCAGGTGTTCTGAGTACCATGGGTCTCATTTCTGGAGGACTTAACTTCTGCTTTGAGAACACCATCTTATATGTTTCTAAAACACACCAAGAGACTCAGTGGACTTAAAAACAGCAAAGCCCTAAAGAGACACTGAACATTGAACTGGAGGACGTAAGAAAACATATATACAATGAGGGAAGGAACCTGGCCAAGACCAATCAAAGACAAAAAGTAAAGTGACTTTCAGAACACTAAAGATTCTGGCTGGATAAAGAACATTATCAGTATCTGTCAGACATCTAGAAATTCTTCTACTAGAATCTGTCAGAGAGAATAATTTTCCTACAGCCACTGATTTAAAAACTTCTGAAATGTACCCTGAGAGAAGGCAGTGTGATGGTAAATTCATGCGGGCCCCGACTGTGTTCCTAGGAGACACCGGGAGCTGTATGACCAAATACCAAGCAGCAAATACCAAGAAAGGCTCAAGTTCTCTCAGTGTAGGGAGAAGCCTCTTTGTTTACATGAGCTGGAGCTCCCCCAGAGGGCATAAAAGCAGAAGGAGTTTCCTCTTAGAACAGGATGGCAAAGATAGCATGAATAGAAAGCAGGCTTACCTCAATTTCTTGATATGAGCTATTAATCATAGCAATTAGCATGTTGAGTAAAACTACCACCATAGTTACATTATATATTCCATAAAGAACGTATCCAATATTTTCTATGAATTTGTGATCATATTTGAGCACAACAGAAGTCACTTCAGACAACCCAAATATAGACCAAAACAAAGTCTTGAAACTTTCTTCTACACTGTAAAAAGAATAAGGGACACAGTAAGTAAATTAACAGTTTTCAGTATTAAAAACATGTTAGGGTCTGAATAGTGTACAGATGTAAAACGTCATCATAAAATACCATCATAATAAACCCCGAGCACAATTATTTTATAACAATATTTAATAGTAGTCATCCTATTAGGTTTTCAGGAGCTGGTGGTTAAATGGTGCTAATGCCTAGGTTTTCTGTAAATTACAATCTGGTAAAAATTCTCTGAACTCAACAAGGGAAAAGCCATAATACTCATTCCTTTCTCCTAGAAGGATGTTAGTTTGGGGTTTGATTTTGTAGGTGGTTTAGAAATTTATATCAGGGTTTCTGGAGAAGAACAAGGTCAGGACTAATATTGTATACCCACTTCAAAAAAAGTATGTACAAACATATTTCTTGAACTATGGCTATAGGGAAGAATGAAAACAACCTAAATACCCATCAATGGAGGAGTGGGTAAATAATTCTGGTACATCAATCTAATGGATTGTTATGCAGCCACTAGTGAAAAACGAGACAGATTCATCTTCATGTGTTTATATAAAATAATATCTGAGATATACTACTAAGTGGAGAAAACAAGATGTGGCAAGTGTGGAATAGTCTACCATTTGAATAAAAAAGGTATACTAATAATTATATTCTTGTTTATGCAAAAAAGTATCTCTGAAAGTATCCAAAAGAAGCCATTACCTCTGGGAGCTGAGGAGAACTAGGACACTGGGGTCCAGGCTGAGCCAGGGGACAGGCTTTTCACTGTAGACACTGCTCTACATGAATTTTTGCCACAAGAATGTATTACCTACCTAAACATTATGCTTAACTGGAAATGGAGAGGAGGCAGCAGAATGAGAAATTCCTGTGCTTTTTTTTCCCCTTGATTTACATAATCTAGTTCCTGATTCTTCCATCACAGCAATTAGTATTTAGGCTCTCACCAGACAAATTACCCACTTAGATCCCTTAAATGACCTTTGCCAACTGAATTTGGCTGGTTTTGTCATATAACCAAGTTGTAATCACTGATCTGTGAAGAGCAAAAATAATCCTTAAGTAATTACACATGTAGAATTCCATAACAAAGGAGGTTTCACAAGTTTAAGTCCTCTTTTCAAAGACAGATTTATGGAAATAATACATTTTTTGATTTGTTATAAGATTCTAAATAACAGTTCTATAGATTTGTAGGTTTTAGTACTAGTTTATTAATTAATTCACTCATTCAACAAATGTTGGTGGAGCACCTATTATGTTCTAGAACATGTACTAGACCCCAGGAATAGAGGGCTGAATAGAAGGTTCCTTTTCCTATAGAGTTATGCTATAATGAAACATTCATCATGTGATGTTACCACATAAATGCTATAAGGAGACTAAGAAAATCCATAATCTCTTTGTTCCAACATTAATTTTAACAGATCACAAAATTCTCTGACTCCTTTCTCCAGCTCCTTTGCAAAACTTTCTGCCCCTAATTTGGGAATACAGATTCCCAAGAATATGTAAGTGTGGGGAGAGGGGTATGGTGATCAGAAAAGGACATTGGCAGTCCCAGAGTTTCTGCCTGGGGCAAGCAGCTTTATATAAATTAACTTACATAATTCTCACAATGACCTGATCCAAACCTTATTGGGCTTATTTTAAAAATAAGGAATCTAACACTGAGAAATGTTAAGTAGCTGAACCAAAGGCCACTGCTAGAAAAGAGCAGAGATTGCATTCACTTCCAGGTCTGCTTGATTTCCCAGCCTATGCTCTTGTCGCTATATCATGCTACTATGTCCTCACACAGAACTGTGAAGACAATGTATTGTATAAAATGAGTTCTCATGGAGTTCAAAGTGGCACTCTTATGTGCAGGATCTGTCCTTTTTCTGCTGGGTTAAACAGATTTTTTTTCATTATGATAAAGTGAGTTTCAGTTCTCTTTCACCCATAAGACCTGCTCTATAATAACTATTTGAAAAAATTCATTTCAAAACAATTTGGATGCTTGGCTTGATATTCTATTTAGCCTACAGGGAAACTACTGGAGGTACAGATTGTTTCTGGCAGTGGTATTACAGGGTCCAGAGGGAGGCGGGGAAGGTTTATGATCTCCCCACCTGGAAGGCCCACAGCACAGCGGGAAGGCCCACCTCCCCACCACTGAGCACCAGTGGGTAAGAGAGGATCTCAGTGTGAACACCTCCATGCTGAGGGACTGAAAAAAACAGGGGCTATGGAGGCTTAAGCAGGAAGTCTTCATGGGGAAGGTGAGTTTTCAGTGCAGAAACCAGTGTGACCAGAGGCAGGAAGGGCTATAACATTAGAGTGGGCTGTGCAACATTTAGCTCCAATTTCTACTTACTCAGCTCCCTGTACTGATTAATGATACATTAAAATAAAAGCCAATGCTTCTTTTTTGAATTTATAGTAATGGCTACAAAAGGATGAAACTAAATTTAATGTCATACATAATGTAAGAAACATCCAATATTAAAAATTTGTTACCCAATTCTCTTAAAGTAGCCAGTCTCACCTAGGATTTTTCCAATCTGATCCATTCTGTGGTAAAAACACTCATTTAGCTCAAAGAGATGAGGCCTTTGGAGCAATGTAATTACATATGAGCTCTGTTTGTGGTGGATTTTTTTCTGCTCTTAAAATATCTTTGCTATTATCACTGAAAAATGTTTTTGCTTCATCTAGACTTGTTAGAATTTCTCTTCATTATACCTTTTTCAGAAGATGTTTTACTTACGTGGTAAAAGCAGCATTTACTTTAGCTCCAAGGTAGTAAGAATAAAGTATGAACATGCCAATCATAAAGGCAAGAAACACCATAATGAAGAGGACCATGAACTTGAATATGTCCTTCACAGTTCTTCCAAGAGAGATCTGTAAGGGTCCAAAGCTCTCATTAGCAGGCAGGATATATGCGATCCGGGAGAAGCTGAGCACGACAGCTATGGCATAGAGGCCTTCAGATATGATCTGAGGGTCAGAAGGGAGCCATTTATCTCTGGCTAGAAAAAAGAGAGAGAGATTAAAAAATGCAACTTTCCATTTATTGCTAACTCTGTAAAATAAATATCTGAAGTAAGATCTGCCTTGTAGGTACATGGGTATTATCTCAGTTGAAACTACTTTAGATTTATTCACTGTCCAGAAACATGAATTCTACCTTCATATGGTTCTTTTAGTGGAGGAAACACTATTATAAAGATACTAAGCTGACTTCACATTGAGTAGAAACAGAATCAAGTACAAAGATGAAGAAAGGTTAAAACACTTCATTAGACACAGACCATGTTCAGGATGCAAACTAACTGCCTTGATTAATTTGTCCCCTCAGTTACAAGACTACTGACCAGCTAGTTTGTCATCCTATGGGCTCAGCTGGCACAAAATTTCTTTTCCATATCTCATAGGGAAATTAGCTCACCTAACAGTTTATGCAAGTAAAATGTATTACAAGAAGTGAGACTGTCACTGAATCACAATGATGCTGTCAATGTGGTATTTGAGCAATATAACTTGCTCTTGGTAAATGTAAAATGCTACTGAGGTGCAAACATTTTAGATATAAATTCTAAATGAGGCCCTCCCACACCTCTTTCAAAGTTACTTAATAAGTTCACAGCAGTTACTGGGTACTCGTTTGCCTGGAAGGTCAGTGCAACACTATGTGGTTCCTTTTGTGTGAACTGGGTCACTCCCAGAAGAATGGATGTATTGTATAGACATTTGCAACAACAATGAAAATTAACATTTATTGAATGTTTAGTATGCACCAGACAATGTGCTTTCAGTGCCCCTATGAACTTGATGTTATCATTACCCTTTAATTAAGCATACAGAAACCAAGACTTAGAAAGGTTAAAAACTTGATCAAAATCACACATATAATGAGTGAAGCCTGAAATTCACAAATTTCCCTCCAGATAAAAATCATTAGGTACATATGAATAAATTTAAATAAGTAGGCTGAAATAGTTAAGATATACATTACACAAAAATGCAATGTAAGCTAATTATTTAATTACAAATGGTAAATATCAGCTCATTTGATCCAGACTTCTTGGTATATAAAAACTTTGCTTTCTAACAGTAAGTGATAACGTGTTAAAATTTCACAATGTGTGAAATGGCATGTTACATTTTGGAGGCTTGTTCAGTAATGCTGCTGTACGTATCATGATGTAAGCCTTAATCCCACTTATAAAGAGTTGTTCTCCACCAGAAGAAACACATTTAACCTCTGTATCTGAGTTCCCTTTTCTGTAACATGAGGGTTAGGCAATAATTTCTCAAGTCTTTTCCAGATTTAAGATTTTGCAACAGTATGAAAATTCACTAATCGTGGCTCCCCAGTTTGGCCTCAAGGAAAAGGAAAGGAGACTAACACACGTAACACTGGTTTTTGTTGGGCAAGGAAGGCATCAGTAACGTTGCACACTCGATAGCAGCTGGGGTATCCCTGTTCTTCATGATACAGAGACATTTGGCAGGAATTCCATTCTATGTCATGTTGAGGAGCACCACATCCTCCACGGTATTTCCGCTGGCTTTCCACAGCTTACATTCTCTTGGTCACTTTAGTTGCTACCTCCTACCTCTGCTGAGGTTGTGCTCACTTCACCTATACAGCAGTTTAGCACCTTCTGTTATTTTATCTACTCCAACTCATGCTCTCAGGGACTCATCTTTCCCACTAAGCAGTTTATCAAGCTGTCTTTTTTTCTTTCTAAGACAATTTCATGTCCTAAGAATATTAAGGGTCATTATGTTGTTAGGCTTCAAAGTAATTTTCTCCCACCTTGCAACACCTTTTCATAGATTTGAAAATTGAGACACAGAGAAGTAAATTAACTTGAACAAAGTCACAGTGCAAGGAAGAGTCATAACCTTGATATGAATTCAGTTTTCTACAGCTCTAGAGCTCATGTTCTCTCCACTGCCCATACACATTCAACACACAACCTCATACTAAACAGAGTCATTATTGGCATTTCCTTCCCCAGTGTGGTTCCAACAGCCTTCCTGAATCATCAGATGACCCTGCAGCTAATAACTCACCGTAAGTGAAATACTGTATCTCTGGTGGAAGTGTAACTTCACTGAGGTCACTCTCTTGGACATAACTGTCCACATATTGTTGTGCTTTTGTTGCTTGAAGAAAAGCTAGGAATCTGGCTGTGAAAGCAGCAATGAAGATGGAGAGCATCCCGAAGTCCAGCACATTCCACAACTGCAAAATATATTCCCTAGGCCCTTCCAGCCAGAGCTCCTTACACTCAGACCACATCATTCCTGTCACAACACATGGAGGGCACAGGTCAGTCCCCATCTAGAAAAAGCCCCATCTGTAAAGCACCATACTAGGCACCACAGAGCACCGACTGACCAAACAGCTCCCTGAAGTCCTGGGCAGAGTTAAACAGAAAAAGGAGTGTGGACTAAAGGAATGATTCACTCCACCAGTTTAGAATTTGGAGAAACATGACTCTACCTGTGACACCAGAAATGGTGCTACTCATGCAGAGGGGTAGAGGCAGGAAGGAGGGAAGAAATAAGCAAGAAAAGCCCTTCCGGTCAAACGATTTGATCCCATGAGACTTTTAGAGGAGAGAGTGCTCCTTTTTATAAAATCATAATGGTTAATTATCAAACCATAGTGATTGCTGGAGAAATAAGCCCCTAAATGACAAACATACTGCAGACTTTTAATAAGAACAGTTTTCCAGTCATCCAGGAACACACATATCCTTCCTGTACCTTCCTTCCTCATTTCAGCTTCATTCTGGGAGGTGAAAATCTCACTGGAAAAGAAGAAACCCTTAAGCAAGAGGCCCTAGGACATTATGGAGAAACTGAAAGCAGAATATGCCATTCTGGGAGAGGAGGACAAAATATTCCAATTTAACAACTTGCCCTGACCGTGTAAGGGAAAAATATGGAACTTTAAAAAGAAGTGTAATGGCTCAAAATAAAATTCATAAAATAATTACTTGACCCAAGTTGAAGCCACAGGAGTGAATGAGGGGAGAACCAACCTATTAATACAGGAACTAAAAAGATACCAACAGAAACAGTGGGTGAAGTAGAGAGAAGTAGACAAAAATGACTTTGCATTAGTGATTAATAGATAAACTGTTTCCAATCTTGATTTTTCTTTTTCTCATTGCTTAAAATGGTTACTTTACCATAGTTATTCAAAATGTTCTCGTGAGGTGAAGGAACAAACATTTTGAAAACGGACACGCTCCTAAAAAAAACCTCCGAAACTAAATCAATAAATGTTCTTTAATCAGTTAATAGCCACTAAGTTATTTCACAAGTATTTCACTTAAATTATTTGTCCCAATAATTGCAGTTAGATTTCTGAAACATGGTATATTTAAAATAATGCTCATGTTATTCATAAAAGTTTTTATTAGTATTAAGGGATTTCTTTTAGCATTACCAAGCTGCCAAAGTATTCAATTATTTTGCTATTCTGTTTATCTTATAATAGTGATGTTGTCACCTTAAAATGTACAATAACATTTTAAGTATAAAATGACAAACATATAAACATCATTTTTGGCAGATATTAGAATACTTAAAAAGGCTTACCAAGTACCCAGACCATAATTAGCATTTCAGTCCATGTGAACTGGGTCGTCTTCACCCTGAAGATCTGTTTGGGGTAGTCAATAACAGTGATATTTGGCAGTGTCGTGATGCCCTCAAATCTGTCTGAGGCATTGAACACAAGCAGGCCCAGGAAGATAATGAAAGAAGCAGCATGTGCCACAAACTTCATAAAAGGGCTTCGCAGAATTTTCCCCAGCTGTAATAAGAAAGAAAGAAAGAGGGAGGGAGAGAGAGAGAGAGGAGAGAGAGAGAGAGAGAAAGAGAGGGAAGTTTTACTTTAGAAAATTTGGCTTCAACTTATGAAAATTACTATACAAGATGAAAACATAGATAAAATGAGAACAGTTTCAAAATTCTGCTTCTGTTTCTGAAGGGCAGAATTCTGCTTCTGTTTCCTTCAAGGATAATTTAAGAAGTCTTCAAACTTCATTGTCTCTAAATATCCAATTTGTCTTAGGTATCATACTGTTTTCACAGATGCATTTCTGGAAATCACAAGGCATATACTGGTTATTCTTATTTTACATGCAAGACTACGCAATGCTCAAGTGATTAGAATCCAGGAAAAAAACTTCAAGTTTGTAACATGTAATTCTTTATTGCTTTAAAAGTGAAATGGTATGAGTTTGTAGACTTATTCATTTATAACTGAAATGCTGTGATGTGTTGGTAGCATATTATAAACCCTTTGAAGATTATAAAAAAACAAAAACCCTTACTATTGCAGAAGTAAATTTTAGTTCTCTCTTCTAAATGTTCCAAAATCAATTTGTACTTTGTATGATATGAAAGAGGCAAAATATATTTTAATCAAGATAAATATTTTATCTGTTACTATCCCAATGAGAAGAGGGAGTAACATAATAATTAAAACCCCTAAGTAGGTTAACTTAATTAAAGGTCATCCCTGAGTTTGGGAAATCACATAAATAGTACCAAAGCATTTCTAAAGTTCAGTTTATAATTATTTTAAGGTAAGTCCTTTAAAATCCCATGTGACATAATGTCCTTAAAAGCCCCATGTTCTAGTAGAAATGAAAAGCAATTCCTCCTGTCCCAGGGGTTTCTGCAGTCCAACAGCTAGGTGTTTTCAGGTCTATGTTTTTTAGAATCTTCTGAAGGAATGAACTGCTGGGGAACCTGACATGCACTTTCTTAAAGAATTTGGATAATACCACTGTTTGCAACTGTGCTTAATACACTCAGTCTCCAGTGTCTTTGACAGCCTGAAATGAGTTGCCCTCCCATTCTCAGGTGAGCTGTTTCTCGGTTCCACTGCAGTAGGGCTGTTCCTCTTTCACAGGCCAGCCCAGTCTCCTCTTTATTTATTAAGACAAATATTTGGCGTAAATGTTAAGATAAATATTTATTTGACAGATTTATCAAAGCTATATACTCAAACCCTACTTTCAAACTCAGTCTGTGACCTTAAAAAGTACCAATGTTCACATTTAAAAGACTGTAACTTCAAATATCTTTGTATGTCCAGAACCTTAATTTGATGTCAACAAATAACCAAAGAATGTCAAGCGTTTCTGAGATTCACAGTGAATGCACACAGACAAATGTTACATTTTTCATATTAGACACAGAAAAATAAACCACACATTACATATCACTGTGCTGTTCCACAGCTGCAAAGAGGCACATTCAGGGTAAGTCATCTCCAGCACAGCACATAGTGATTTCTTGGGAGGTGCCAAGTCTGTTTCTCCTAAACATGGATCTCTTTAAACTTTAACTTGAAAAGAGAGCAGCGTGCTTATCTTAGTAATGGGGTACACAGAGAGAATCTTGCTAGGTGGTCTTTTCACCCTAGGCTAGGTAGTGTACAGCAGGTAAAAATGTGGGCTCCAGAAACTACTCGTTATCTACTTTTCCCTTCTCTGCTTGGAAGAGTTTACCACACCATTTTACAAGTGAAAATAAAAAATGAATGGACTTCAAGATGCCCACTTCAAGTCCAAAAGAATATTTTAACTAATTAAGCTGTCCTAAGAGGCAAACGTTTACAAACCTAAGCTTTTCAATTAATTTCCCCCAGCAAGGGATATGATTGTTGCTCTAATGCATGCTCTCTCATTATTGATAGTTTTTAGTCTTTAGTGTTTATATATTTGATGAATACATATTGTTTTGGTACTTTTCCATGATACCTGACAGAGGGACTCGTTTAGTCATTAGAATTGATCAAAATGAAATCCTTCCTGCCTAAATTGCATGGGAGCTCAGCCATGTAGTGAGGTGGACAAATGCTCTCACACATACATGGTGCTTGTGGAGCAGGACGCTGCCTGGGGAGACTGCTGAGCCAGAGAGGTGGCAGCTTTCCAGGGTCATTTATAAGCGGCCTTGACTCATTTTGCCTGAAACTGCCTCTGATTTAAACAAAACCAGATTTTGGAATATAAAAGCAGGATTAAAGGATCTCAGAACAGCTGCTTCTCCCTGGCAGAGCCTTTATTAACCTAATACAGATTCTGTTAGCATGACCAGCATCCCTTTCTGTATCTTGTTTAGGGGATCTCTAAGACACCATTAAGTTGACTCAAGTTGAGAGGGATGAAGGTAGTGAATAAAATGATTCAAGCAACACTAAACAGATAACCTAAAAAAAATGTAAAGCTCCAAACCTAAATTCTACATCTTTTAGAATCTTCTGAAAGAATGAAGGGCTGGGGAAGCTGACACGCACTGTCTCAAAGATTGGATAATAATATCACTGCTCGCAACTGTGAGCAGCAGTGCTTAGTGCACCCAGCCTCTGATGTCTTTGACAGCCTCAAAAAATCGCTCTGTCCACCCTTGGCTAACAGCTCGGGTCCATTGCCCTGTCCACCACTGGCTAAATGCTTGGGTTCACTGCCCTGCCCACCCCTGGCTAACTGCTCAGGTCCACTGCTCTGCCCTCCCCTGGCTAATGGCTCAGGTCCACTGCAGCAGGACTCTTCCCCATCCACAGCCCAGCCCAGTCTACTCTCTGTTTATTAAGCTGTCAGTAGAATCAGCACAAGAGCTACTTCACTTGAGCAGCTTTTCCTCCTGTCCACCATGGGGATTTTATCTTAAAAGCTTAAGTATTATATGCCTGCAAATGTGATATTTCCCACTAGTCCCAAATCCTTTTTCATCCCTTATTTGTATTGATCCACTCATTAAAAAGCAGAATTCGTGTTCTTGAGTCAATTAACATTCAGGGTAAAACTGATAAGAGCCTTAAGTAGGAAGCTTGTCCCTTTTTCATCCCAAAAGGACACGGTACACCAACCACAGAGGAAATGGTGCAGAAAGCCTGTACCCTGCTGCAAGGTGCGATCCAGTAGCCAATGGCAAGGAGTGGAAGGCCCAAGGCCACGACCAGTACAACCAGACACTTGATAGCTATGGTCTGTTCCCGCAGGCCTGAGAGGTTCTCGTACCAGATTGTCAAGAGCTGCTGCTGGCAGTTGGGGTGAGCCACAAACTGTTGGTAAAGAGAAAGAGAGAAAGGGAGAGAGAGAGGTAGGTTACCATGCCATTGTCAACAGCTCAACTACTAAACATGTCTGCATCTCAAAGATATTAACACGCATTTTTCCAGAGCATAGGCACTGGAAGATTCTGGTAATATTCTCCTTTACTTTCCCTCTATTTTTCAAAACTGCTTCAGAATCAACAGAAGAACTAAAGAAAAAATAAGAAAGTAATGTTGATATTGATTTTCATCAGAGTTCTTTTTGACTGAAAGTCATAATTCACAGACTGTTCTCTGGAATCTGGGTGGCCTGTGCTTTCCTTTGTGGAAGTGTGTCCCATTTTACTGTCAGCTTACTTGCATTCAGTTCAAAATGGAAAAGGAAAATAGTTATTTTGTTTATTATAGACTATAGCTAGGAGAAAATGTGTTATTAAGTTTCATGAGCAACTCTAAAAGGCTACATGTATGGAAAACATGATATATCCTCTGTGTATGTATGCAGCACCAGGGAAAATCCACAAAAGATGGGCAAAAGCCAATGAATCTGCAGATATTATGCTTAGTCCATAGTTGCACTGCTTCCAGGAATGGGCATCAAATGTTACTTAACTCCTTTTTCAGTAATCTGTCCTCTTTTTCTTGTTGCCTTTATTATAGGTCAAAAAATGCAAATATTTACCTCCAGCTGTCCATTTATAACTGTGATTCTAATAAGGAAAAATGAGTAAATCACATTTATTTCAGCCCTGCCATTTATTTTGACAGCTGATTTTGTTAAGTCATCAGCCTGCATCTATTTAGAAGGACTTGGGTTTCACTAAGGACCAGTTCTTCTTCAGGTAGCAGAATATATTTGGAGGCAGGCACCACAAAGTTGCCCACTGGTAGCTGGATATGGCTTTCTTTGAATAGCCAGGTGTACTCTGCCTAAGCTTGGCAATTATTCAGTCACTCACAAATCAACTATGAGTGCCAACATATTTTGTGGACATATTTAGCAACACAAAAATCAAAGTATCACTGTCTTCTAAGAAACAGAATAAACAATAACAGTGAACCTGTTAAGAAGTACCTGTGAAATGTTTTCTGCAAACTGAGAGGCAAAGAAAGCAGCTGCATTTCCCATGGGGCAAAGGGTTCATTTAAATCAAGTTCTAGTTAATGATCCTAATGGTTCTTAATAACTCTAGACAATTCCTCAAGTTATGTGGCTATTCATCAATAGTGTATCTACAAGGAAATGAATGAGTTTCCACTTGCTGGTATAAAGTTTCCCATCAGCTCTTTTAATAAAGAAGAAGAAATAAAAAACAAAAAGAAATTTTTATCTCCCAAGGTAGGCAGTGGAGGTACTATTTCCCCCAAGGTGCCCACGCTTGCCCTCAGTGGGCACCCAACCTCTGGGAAGGCCAGTGATGACCATGCCACTGTGCAGGAGACCATGATGACCCACTGACAGAAGTGGTCAGGATGAGTTTACAAATATTAGATTTGATATATATCACTGAATTTTTCTCAATAATACAGGATTTGGAGATTTAATAATAGTAGGACTTGGAGATTCAAAGTACTAGAAAAGAAGATGCTTTGTTTCTTGCTTGATGGGTTCAATGTGAAAAGTGTATTTCATCTTATAAGATCCTTTCAAGTTTTAAAAATCTCAGGTCCTGATGCTCATTGGTCATTGTTAGCTACTAAGTATACATTAGATCTTCTTTCCAAACTTAAGATTTTGTCACTCTCCCAAAGTTCTAATTTTTGAAAACAAGTAAGATTGATAGAGTCATTATTTGAACTCATGATAAAATATAATCAAGGTTGAAGGCTTGCTGGGGTCTACGTGACAGCTTCTAGGATTTTGGTTGAGAACTTTGAACTCCCACTCTGTTCCTTTACTCTTTTGGATCATCTCCCGCTTGCCTCAACTGTTCTTCTGTGTTAAAAATCCTCATCTGTTCTACAGTTCTTCAATGTTTGTCTCATTCACCCACCCATCCATGCATCCATTCACCCATTATCTCTTCAAAATGTCATAAGCCCCTCCTTTGAGCCAGGCACTATATTAGGTATTTGGTACAAGAAGATGAAAATGGAAGCGTCAGTTGCATTAAGGGATAAGCAATCCCTGTTCTAAGGCATGCAATAAGCTCTCAATAAATGTAAAAAAAAAAAAGATATTATAATGGAGAATTGGGCTCCATCTGCTTGCCAAGATAAATAATCAGCTTTTAAAATAGTACTGATTCGAACGTTGGTTCAAATGTCTTGATGTTTGGAAGATCTGAATTTGTGGGAAGCTGGATAGAGGCAAATAAAAGGCAGTCCTGTGACTTCCGCCAGGCTCAGTTTAGGATGGGGAATGGTGAATTCAGGGGAATCTACAGGTATACAAATCAGATCACCACTTGGAAAGTCAACATACACTTTTTTATAGGCTAAGGATTTCTGTAAGACAAAAAATCCCCACAAAGAGACAGGTGGATGTACATCCACATGGAATTGAAAGACAAATTTCCCTTTCGTGAGTAACTAGCTTTTCTTAGATTTTAAGCTTTTGAAGACAGAGATTAACATCATAGTATGGCTTCCTTTCTTTGCTCCTCCCCAAGTGAATCTTTAAATTGGAAGATGTGCTATGTGGCATTAATTACTCTGTATAAATTTACACAGCCCTCAAAGACTTGATGAAAATCAATTCTTTCCATATGGAATTATATAATGATCAATCTTTGACCCATTATGACTTGTACAATACAGTGAAAACTGAATATATGTAAAATACTAGCCAAAATTGTGGTGTTAGCATTTTATTTTGTTACACTTTAAAATTCAGCTCAACAAGTATATTTTCTATACTACGAATTGTACTTTCTTCTTAACTGAGATAACAACACACCACCATATGGTGTCTGCCGATTCCTTTTAATCCACCAAAAGAAAACACAAACAGATACTTTTTCCTAATGATTTAAAATCCTAATACAAGTACACAAGGACCACTTAAAAAAAGAAAAGAAAACCAATACAATACTAGCAAGTGAGGGCAAAAAAGCTAATCCCTTTAGGAGATGAGTTTTGCTCTTTTCAATGACTTCAAAATAGGGCAGTGACCTTTATCTCTTAAAACTGCTTCACCTCCTTAAAAAAAATCTCCTTACACTGCCATACCAATCATAGCCAGCTGGATAAAATTTGTATGCTGTTTCTTAACTTCAGTGAACCAGCAAATTGAAATCATTACAAAAATAATACCCTTATTTGAGGCTTTCTGACTTAAAGGGAGAATGCTTGACATATGAGAAAATCCCAACCTTTCAACGAAATGGAATTACTGTTGCATTGAGAACAAACATTTTTTCCCCTTACAAATGACTAATATGGTAAACTGAACCAACAATCACAGCAGGCCAGGGAAAAACAATTAGATAACTTTTAATTTAAAAAAAATTCATGTTACACAGTCTTTTTATTGAATCAGCCTTTACAAAAGTGACCTTCATGGGAAGGCTGTTGTGCAAAAACATGGTAGGAACACATTGCTTTTGTTTTCAGTTGACATTATTGGAGCCATGGTTTTATAATTTTAGAGAGAATATCTTGTGAATAAAAACTAGACCATTCAACCTTTTAAAGTTCTTCGAGCTGTGAAATATAAACCAAAAACTTACATTGTACAAGTTCTCTGGATTTCAGGCCCACTGAATGAAAATGTTCTGTTATCTCTCGGTGCCTAAGCACAAACCTGGCCATGAGGCCGCACACTATGGGGCTCAAGACAGTGCTGGCCAGCACACCCACCCCAAAGTCTCTGTAGTGTATTTCCCGCTGCTTCATTGCAGTGCTTAATTTCTGGACTTTCTCTACATGCTTTCTGCATCCATAGTGGACAATTTTATGTATAATATTGATGCATGTCTCTTTTCTAGATGATTTCTATAGTTAACTCTAATCCCACTATGGAAGAAAGAAGAGGTCAAGGTAGAGGAAATCAGGAAATGATCTCTTTCTCAAGAGCCTATGTTTCTAGATTTGGTCATCTACCAAGTTCTAGTATCTTTTATCTTTGTCAAGGGCTTTCTTACAATAAATATAGCTCACTAGTAGTAGGTAGAACTTCCATTCTTTCTATGGGGGAGAGGGGGTTGATGCTCATCCTCAAGATGGAGGTACAGCAGAATTGAAGTCAGAGCTTTTTTGAGGGGTGAATAGTCCATTATTCTAAATGAAAATAACATTTTTCTTAAAAGTTGATTTTCTTGTACTCATTAAAAAAAAGAAATTTCAACTTCTACTCTATTCTGTTCTCTGTTGTAGAATAATGTGGGTAACTCTACAAACAATAATAATATTTACTATCCAGTTTCATTATTTACTTTGTAGATCCCTTGGAAGTGATTCTGGGATGAATCATCTTCAACACCCAGTCCCTGATAGAAAACACATTATTGTTTGTTCCCCATCAGTAGAATACGATTGCCTGTTTCACCAACAGCATTGCGAATTGTAATTTTTTATTCTTAAAGAATTTGAGATAGGGGAAACAGTATTTGTATATTAGTATGCATTTCTTTTATTACTAGGGGGTTTGGAAAGTTTGTTAGCTGTTTGAATTTTCTCTTCTGTAAATTACGTATTCAAGCCCTTTGCTTATATTTTTACAGGGCTCTGGAAATTTTCCTTGTAAATTTGTTTGTGCTCTTTGGATATTAAGACTATCGATTCTTTCTTAAGTTATAACTGAAAAATTATAACTTACTCAGTTTGCCCTTCACTTTGTTGATGATCTTTCTGAGGTACAGAGGTTTCAAGATGTATGTGGTCAATTTATTTATATTTTTGCTTTGTTATTTCTTCTACTGCTTTTATATTGGGAAGTTCTTTGTCACATAAACATTAAATTCATGTTCAGATTTCTCCTATTTCAGACTTTTATATTTTCATTATCTTGATTAACTGTCATGGAGCTCGCTAAGGCCTGGGTTGAAGTCACAGTGTGATTCCTAGGGAAGACCTGAGCTCTGGGGGGTCTGAGGCCAGACATAAACTACAAACTCAGAACCAGAGGTTGGAACAGATTTTGGGTGGATGATGCAAGAGACCATCTGAGTCTCTTACGGGACCTAAACAGCTTACTATTACATAAAACTGGTTTCCCTGGAAGAATTGTAGGTTGATTTGAATAAATATGAGTTTATTATGTTATTAGGAGGAAAATTCCATAACACATAAAGCTATTTTGAGATCCCAGTGCCTTGCAGGAAGCCATACACTATCTCAGTGCCACACTGGGTAGGGTTTACACATTATTTTAACCCAAGAGGTGGTTTTACTTGGGGCTAGAAATGAGATAATGGAAAAAGAGGCAGCAGAGGTAGGTAGGGGTATTTTTCTTCCTTGCTAGATGGAGATGGGTATGCTGAGTGAAGAATGAAGGAAGAGAGAGAGAGAGAAAGAGAGAGGGGGAGAGAGGAATTGGAGCCTTTTTTGGGCATTCTCAAATAGTGTTCTTATATATATTTACTGAGTGAAGATTCCAAACCAAAGACTTTAACTAATATTCCTTTTACAGTATAAAACAAATGAAACCCAAAATACCTGCAAAGTCCTTTCAGTTCCAAATACATTTTTTGTGTGTGTGTGGTTTCCTGGTAGTTGACTGATAGCAAATTTATTATTAATGACACCTCATACATTGTAACCTACACATCAATTTATTTAAAATTAACATGCAAGAAGGAATTCACTGCACAAGACAGTTTGGTTAGCAGGAGCACCTCTGTAGATGAGCTGTCTCTGCTAATATGACACTTTAGAAGCAATAATAAATAACTAGCGACAACTGAAATCATTTCCCTTAGGTGCTAAAGAAAAGAGATGTGCATTGCAAGATCTGTGAATAAATGTTCAGTTTTCTAAAAACTGTTTAATATCAATCTTATTCAAAATTGTCTATATTATTCAATATAGCAAAACTTCAACTAGTAAGAATGCTCAGAGAGAGGAGCAGTCAAGCCAATTTAATTATCTCAGAACTGGTAATTCCTTGAAAAGTTATTTTATTTCAGTATTTACCGAGAATCTGCACATTTTACTGTCTTTTTAAGTAGAGGGGAGATCTGTCATTAACTCCTGGCTAAAATCTTGTGAATATTACATGAGGAAATTCTCTGTTTGTGGTAGAATTGTGTGTGTTTGTACAAAGAAAGAAAACTCTCTACATTGTGGTAGAATTGCTGTTACAGACTGCCAACATTTGCTTAGCTTCCACAGGTCAGAGACAGATGTGTGGCCCTATAAATTGGAAGGGGTCACATATAACAGGCAGGACTCAGGACCTCCTTCCCACTGATGTGGGAGCTGGCTCTCTGCAGCTGAGTCAGAATTGTTCTGTTGGGGTCACAGAAACTCCCTCACCAAGTCAGTCTGGGCCCAGTTCTGCACAAGGTTTCTGGATGCATAGCTCAGATAAGCTTGTTCCTTTACCTCCCCTAATGGTTCTGTGAGCCTCCTAATATCCCTTAGTAATCTCCTTTCTGCTTAAATTGGCTATGGTCTGTTACCAAGGACCAGAACCCTCATCATGAACATGAAATCTTTCACAACAAAGAACTGAACTTGCTTAGGAGTCCTCTTTCTGAGGTTGAATTTTCATAGTGTAGAAAAGTTATTAGCTAATACTTATTGAACGACCACTGCATACTACACCTGTGCTGGCTACTTCACATGCGTCAGATCATGTGATCCTCAAACAACTGAAAAGTCAGTTGTTACTGTTGTCCCTAGTTTACTAACGAGCAGACTGAGGCTAGACTGGTTAGGTGACTTGCCGGTGGCCACACAAGGAAGGTGTGATTAAGTTGGGACTTGAACCTTTGCAGATTGCCTCTGGGGCCTCACTTCTTATGCATCATACCACACGGCCCAGAAGAGAGGAGATTCAGCTGTACACCAATTGACCAGTTCATAAAACCTAATCTCTCCTGATAACATATCACTTCTTTGTGATTTATCATTTTCTCTTAAAGTACAAAAAAATTTCAGTTATCTAACATAAGCTGTTAGATTCTAGATAACAGATTTTTATAGTGAAGCATCATAGCTACAATTTTCATGAACTAATTAGGTCCCACACAAGCAACAAATACAAAATATAACAGTTTATCTGCAATAACCAGAGTGAAAAAGTAATTGTAACTTATATTTCTGCCAACCTCATGACAGCTCCAAAGCTGTGACCTTGCACATGTCATTTCAGCTTGGTGAACTTTAGTCTCCTTGTAGAATAGAAATCTCATCATCTATTTTGCCTATTGTATAGGCAAAATGGATAACATTGGCTTGTCACTAGGACTAACATGAGAATGTGTGTAGGAGTGCTTTACAAAAACATATACAATAAACAGATTATATTATTAACTGCATAGTAATGAACAGTTTACAGAGTTATTTTGCATATCTTAACCAATGACATCCCACCAAAACCCGGAGATAGATAAGGGATATATTATCATCCTTTTATATGAGGAAACTGAAATTTAAAGAAGTTTTATGACTTATCCAAGGTCCAACACAGATAAAAAGTGGAAAGGATCAGATATTTGACTCACAACTTGCCATCAGACTCCACTTAATCTTTTACATGAAAGAAAAAAATATTGTTTTATCAGTGACATCTATTCTTATTATTAAAAAAAATTTCCTGGGATTATGGCATAGTTGATATTACATATTTATTCCAAAATGGCACTGGATAAAAGTGGGCCACTCACTTTTTTGACTTCATACTTAATGGCAAGTTTGACACGACTCAATGAAGCTTTATGCCTATGCATCTCCAGAGGCTCTGCTGATTCCAGATCTCCATTCAGAATAGCTTCCACCTCTTCTGAGTCTCGGCAAAGATCCAGCACACCCACTACAAAGTCTTTGCATTGCATGGAGAGTTTCCGATAGTCATTCTAAGAGCAAGAGGTTGAGAATTTAATACAAAGAGTTTGCTGTGAATCAGAAAAAGGCATCCTTTTCTCTGGTTTGGAAGCTTCAGACCCCATGTAGATGCAAGGTTTGTTGAGTTCGATAAAGACTGGATTTGCCCCCACCCACACCATTAGCCAGGACCTTCTGCCACCTGCCCAATCATAAGCGACAGCACTGAAAATGGTATGCACATGTCACTTGGTCATATTTAAGAGATGCTGGTTAACCGCTAATGCTGAAAGACCAAAGGGTCGAAAAGAGTTGTATTTCTCTTGTACAGAAAAACAATAGTTTTCTTAAAGCCAAAACAAAACCCTTTCTTTAATGAATAGTTTTAAAAATGGTTATTTTCCTAAAGTGGCAATTTGACATAGGCGATTGATTATACCTAAAGTAACTTGTCCAGTTTACTACCCCTCCCCCCTTGTTGGAGACATGCTTCTCAAGGTGCAGTCCTCAGCCACCAGCTCAACAGCATCGGACATTTGTTAGAAATGGAAATTCTCAGATCCCAGCCCAGATATCCTGATTTAGAAACCGAGGAGCAATCTGTGTTAACACACTCTTCAGATGGTTCTGATCCACATTTATGTTTGAGAATGACTGGTGCATAGTGAATGTAAAGAGACGGACAGGCATAGGCACAGAGAGGGGGTATTTTTTCTTGTTTGTCTGAAGGGCACATTGTCATGTCCTGCAGAACTGGAAGGAGAGAAATGGCTGATTATATATAACTGAATTCTCCAGGGTTGCAGAATATCAATACCTGACAGAAAAATTTCCAGGCCACTGGAACTAACACCTTGCTAAAAATAATCTGTGAATCTTTAATTTCATTAGCATATTTATATAGTGCCATGGACTGGGATAAGGAAGTCAGTGGAAGCATTACCTGTTACCTTCTGAATGGAGCTCTATTTCTAGCCCATTGGTTCCATCCAGTCAAGGTGTCAATGACTATTTCTTGGGAAAGTGTCTTACTTTCAGAAACCCCAATTCCACTTCTATTTCACTTCTATGGCTTTTAATTAAAATTTTAGCTCTTAAGAAAGTTAACCAGATGATAATCTAATTTGGTTACATTAGAGGAAAATGGAATTCCTCATTTCAACATGTTCTGAAATGTATGTGTCTAATAACTAAGTGATACTTAGCAAAGCAGAATTTCTGGGCTTCCAAAAATCATACTTTAAAAAAAAGACATGAAGAATTTTGATTTTTTTCCCTTTAAATAATTAATTTGATTTGATGGGCAAGAAATCATGCCACCAACTAAAATAAACAAGAGGAGAGACTGTTTAAAGGCCACATAGACTAGAATAGTTTCCATTTCAGATATCAGAAATTCAGATAAAGAGCAGTTGCAGTTAATCCTTTTCCCCTTATAAGGGAACAGATAAAATGAATAGAAACTTCAATCTTTGGTTTCCATTCAAGTTGGTACCATGCAACTGATAAAATTAATAAAATGTTCAGCCTCTGGATTCTATGCAGAGTGTCAGTTAAATATACATCTGCCTTCCATTCCTGAAAGACTAATGAAATATTTTATTATAGCATCCAGAAGAAGTATTAAATCCATGTCTGTTTCCATATAAAGCTCCTCTTTTAATACATTTTTCAAAGATGAAATTTCCTCATGTTATGCTTCAGTTCAGACTGTTCTGTAAGATTTGGTATAACATAGGATGGCTGTTCCTCCATTGATCAGAAATAAAAGAGTATTCTCTATGCTTGGTGAAAACTTAGTAACCACTTCTGCAGTAATATCTAAATAATGACTCATTATCTTTAAAAATTATATTTTTTGAATTGTCCAGTCTTAAATAATCCTGTGTGATTTTTTTCACATGCACTGAAAGACAGGTAAAAAAAAAAACCTAAACTAGTAATCATACAAATTGTAAGGACAACACTTTATTTTTGTAACAATTTAAACATTCCCTGCTGGAAGGAGTCTGTTGTCCAAGTACAAAAAATCATCAGAGCTGGAGATAATGGGGATTTCTTCTCTTGCAGGCATGAGATACCACTTTGTCAATATTTGCAGAGCTCCCAGGGAAAGATGGAGAGCTCCGGCTGTGACAGCTTTTTCTTGCAAAAGGAACTATGGAAAGTCTGCGTTGTACCACAAGGTGAGTGACTGTTAGTTATACCATCAGATCCTGCTTCATGTTACTCCACAACTCAGACTATTTGTCTCATCTACACTCCCTTATAATTTTCTCTCAATTTAGTTTTGCTTTATCACCTTCTACTATTCCATTACGATGGCCCTCCACAAAGTTACCAGCTGGACCTGCTGCCCTCTTTACAGAGCAGGGACTCAAAACCCTGAAGACCTGTCCAAGCCAGAGGAGGAACAATGAAGCTCAGTCCTCATCACAACTGGTCTACAGGTTTTAGCACATTTATTTTAATGTGTATGGTTTAATTATCATTCTAATCCTTTTTTAATCCTTAAGACGAAAATTGAAATTCAATGCTAAACAGGCTTGGTTCCTGTCAGATCCTTTCGCTAATAATGGAAGAGGCAGTATAGCGTAGTGCTTAAAAGCCTAAATCTGAAGCTAGACTTCCTAGGCTTAAATATTGCCTCTACCCCTTACTAGCTGTGTGATCTTGTGGAGGTTACTTAGCCTCTCTGATGAGACTAAGCCTACCTAATATTGCTATTGTGAGTAGTAAATGCTTAGATTGGGCTTAGTGTCCATTAAATACTATAGAGGTTCTTCAACGTTACCATGTACAACATGTTAGATGGAAGTTCTCGATTTTCTCATTTGTAAAAGGAAAGGTCTGTATAGCCAAAAGATTCCTAGAGTATCTTCTTGCTATAAAGTGCTATCTTGCTTTTGAATTACATTCATTTTCCTCTGCCTTACAGCTTTACTGTGTTATAAGTTGAAATTGATTTTTTACTTTAAAGAGAGGAAAACTAAGGCACAGAGAAGGCAAGTTGCTTTTGCTTCTTTTTGTTTTAGCAAAAGACTATATCATTGACTCAGAATTAGGAAATTTTACTATGCATTCTCATAGCTTAATAAATGACTACCTCCCTTGCCATTGCCATTTGGAAGATTAGACCTACAATACTCTGTTTCTCAGAATAGCTTCAGACAGCATTTGTACATCCAAAATATTTCTTTAATAACCTGTCACCAAGCTGTCCTCTATTAATTTATCTCCATCTATATCCTTGAATGTTCAATGTCCTGGGGGTAATGACCTTCATATGTTTTCAGCACCATGCCTCCTGTATTCTTCCATGAACTTTGAAAACTACTAAGTGGCTGAGAATCTCTCTGAAGCACCTAAATGGTGGCCATTTGAGGGATGAGATGCTAGATTTTACAGGTCATTGATAAGATAAAATAGATATAGGTGTCTGAAAAGGAAAAAAAAACACTCTTTTTCACTAGGGAACATATTTATATTTATTTTCATTTCAAGGCTAGTACTTTGAGCTCAAAGTCTCTATGGAAAGAATACAGTGAACACCACAGAATAGGGCAAATTAGGTCACCTGCTTGCCTCAGAAATGAGCTCTGCGGCCCCTGCCCTTGCAGAGCTCAGAGTCCTGGAGTCAGTGTGTGAAAGCTCTATTTTCTCTGTCTCAAGCCCTGACAGATGGACATGAGTGTGGGATGAGAGGGCAAAGAGGTGACAGGAAGCCAGATAAAAAAGGAAGAAAAAGGACAGGTAAGAATGGGAAAGAAAAGGAATATTTGATCAGGGGAGAGAGACTGTAGTAGTCCTTGGGGACTATAACTTCCAAAGACCTGTCTGTATTTTGGCTCAGAGAGGGTTATGCTACACACGTGCTTTCCAGTTAATTTGGAAAAAGCAACTGTGAGACTTAGATAATTTTTGCCTATCCTTTGACATTTGGCAACTTTATGGGTGCCATCTTAGCTGGGTTTTCTCCTCTTTTTGCCTCTTTACTTATAATATTTCCCCACTTTTGAAAGGTTATCAGAAGTGACTCTTTAAGTCAGGCTAACAGAGATTCTAAGTATTATCAATATAGATTTAGCTGTCTTCAGGGGAAAATTATGAATCACAAGTTTTCTTACCATGGCTTCACTGAGATGACTTCTCTGGGGAGAGCTGTGAACATCTCTGTCTTTCATAAATTAATAAAACATACTCTTAGGGAATATTCCTTTTTGTAGAATCTCTTTTACAGACTTCCAGTATATTTCAAGCAAAATGAGTAAAAACAAGGTTTGAGTAAGATTTGAAGTAGTGACAAATAAAAACATCTAGAATTATACTTTCTATTACTATGTCAAAATAAAGAAGTGATATTTAGAACTGTTGTGTTCTAAATGCTTTTCTTTTCTAAGCAGAATTTGAAGTTTTCAATTTTCTCTGAGTTCTGTATAAAAAAATACAATTCATAGTGGGCCCAAGGAAAGAATTCATATTGGGTCCAAGAAAATAAATCTTTTCAAATAGTGTATAATCAATCTCTTCAAAGGATGTAGATATAAAGTGATATTTATTTTCTTCTTTGTATTCTCCCACATTTTCCAAAATTCTTACAATAAATGTGTAGCTTTTATATAAAAAAATATTTTAATGGAATAACAAAATTACACTAAGGCTAGATCTCCACCAGGACAAGATGATGGTTGATGAATCTCTAGGGAATTGGTATGTATGGAAGTGAAAATAAAATACAATGCAAACTTTCCTACCATTTTTGTGTAACTCCTTAACCTGAATTATACTGCTAGCTGCACTTGTATAAATCTCACTTAATTATGAAAAATTGTAATAAGATCTGAAAGACAGAATAATCACTCTTTTTGTGATCTGATACCACAGTACTAAACTAAAAAAAGGCAAACTCAGCATCTAGAAAATAATTCAAGGAGTTGATGTCTACAATCAATCTTCTTAGATGCACAATAGGAGATAAGAATCTGCTGAAAAAGACTGACTTTCACCAGAACTATGAACTCTCCTTTTACCCCAAATTTATAGGTAGAACCATTCAAAATGCATAGGAGGGTGTAGTGATTGAATTAAAATATAAAAATGTTCTATCATTAATGTATAATTTCATAAAAAATAAATAATACTGCTTGACTGGAGATGATATCCAGGAAAAAAGTTCACACACACAAATCCTTTAAAGCAAACACTTTGCTGTCCTTGTATTTCTGGGTTGACATGATGCCTATGGCTCACCACTTTGAATAAACATTTGTGGATTTCAGGGAGAGGCACTTTTGTCGTATTAATGAAACAGACTTTAGTAGTATTTTATACTAGTCCTTTGTCTTGCAATCTCACAAGTTTTACAAATGTTTGGGTCAAAAAACAGTGCATGCAAAACTAATGCCACTTCTGTGTTGGGTGCCACCATACAGCTTATTACAAAAGAGGAGGAAGCATTTGGAAGAGATCAAATTATTCCTCCTTTTAACAAATGGGGAGAAATCTTGTGTTCTACTTAACGATTGATTATACATAGAGCAGCACCATAATTATAGCTCTCTGAGGAAGTATATAACCATCTCAAG
The DNA here is from genome assembly GCF_030020395.1 of Manis pentadactyla. Classification (NCBI taxonomy): domain Eukaryota; kingdom Metazoa; phylum Chordata; class Mammalia; order Pholidota; family Manidae; genus Manis; species Manis pentadactyla. Next base: position 103,823,370 of record NC_080023.1, read on the forward strand.
AGCGAATTCATCACACTACCATGCTGAGAGGGGAAGAACATCAGATCATTTCTTAACAATGTTCCCTAAGCCTCATGATTCTAAATCCACAGGGCAAAACTGACTGGGGAGCAAACTACGCAAGGCGCCAGGCAGCAGCCAGGAAGTGGCTTAAGGGCGCAGGGCGGCCGGGTTGGAGCCTGGAGCTTACCTTGAACTCCTTCTCTATGTTGGCCAGCTTGGCCAGCTCGTTGCTGAGCTCCAGGGCAGTGAGCACGGGGTCCTCACTGGACAAGGACAAGTACGCCGGGCTGGCCAGCCCCTTGTAGGCGTTGATCCTCGAGCGCGAGTGGCTGAAGGAGTCGTGCCTCTGCTTCTCCGTGCAGTCCCCACACTTACAGAAATAGTCGTGTGGCCGCTCTATCCTGGCACCCTTCATCAGCAGCATGTGCACCACCTCGTACTTCTGGCAGTGCGCAGCCAGGATGATGGGGGTGATGTCGGGTGAGAAGCGCGTGCCGTCCTCGTCGTAGGCGTAGAAGTCGTCGTCCTGCAGCTCCTGCTCGCAGGGGCTCAGCGTCAGGCGCTTGCTGGCCGCAAAGCCGGGGTGGTTGAGAATGGCCTCCACGATGCGCACGTAGCCCTTGCTGATGGCGAGCAGCAGGGCATCGCCGATGCGCGCCAGGTTCTCCTTCTTGAGCAGCAGCTCAGTCACCTCCAGGTGCTCGTTGCCCACAGCCAGCTGCAGCGCGTTCTGGCCCATGTAGTCCACGCAGTTGACGTTCAGCGTCTTGGACTCCTCCAGCATCTTGCGCACCACGGGGATGTTGCCGTACTCGGCGGCGTCTAGGAAGCGCTCCTCCTCGGCGGTGAGGCTGGTGCCCCGGTCATTGAACATGAAAGCCGGGCCACGGACGGCCTGGCGCCGGCCCTTCTCCCGCATCACCGTCTTGCGCCTCAGAGATGGGCTCTCCTCCACGGACCTAATTAGCAGCAGTGAAAAACAACCGTGGGATATTAAGGCATTTTGCTTCCTCCCACATACCAGGTCCTTTCTGGAGAGCAGTGCCCACCGCAGACCTGTGGCCCGTGGGCAGCTGGGTCAGTGGCTAACAACTCTTCTGAATATACTTGTACCTAACTTGGTCTGTTTGAACCCAGAAAGGAGCTGGTAGCCCTTCAGAACAAGAGTTGTTGTGAGCATTTAGTAATGTAGATATTTGTCAAATCACTATGTTGTGCACCTGAAACCAATATAGTATTGTATATCAACTATACTTTAAAAAGCAAAAGGAGCTGGCATTCAGAAGGAATAATATAATAAATAGTTTTCAGACACCCGGACCTCCCTTGTGCCACCGGTTAAGATGGAACTCACTGTACCTGTGGAAATAACCTTACTTCTCTTAAAAGTCTTGAAAATAGAGGCTAGCAGGTACTTGGCACCAAAGCACTAGACTTGAAGGCTAAAGAAAGTAAAAATTTCAAGAATTAGGCCAGAACAATCCTCTTAAGACATTGAATATTTTTAACTAAATAAAGTCATGGAAAAAAAAGTCCATTATATAGGCCAAGGATCTTAAGTTTGTCATCTTTTTCGCTTAAGGGTATCCTACTTCCCAGTACCCCCATAAAAACATTTTTTCAGACAGAGACAAGATTTTGCAATTATATACTTAGAACATCAATCTAGATTTACTGAAAATAACTTTTCAATAAGAGTTCCATTACCAATACATTGTTGCCTCTTTGAACTAAAATGAAATAGTATGATTATGGTTTAAAAATCACAGGTATTATTTTGAGAATGAAGCTACTGGGAACCAATTGTATATCTAGAACAATGTGTACTGAAATCCTAACTCCAACATTAGTTAAGATTTAGCTGCATGACATTAATTGGTATGTGCAGCAATTTGAGTTCATATTTTAATTTCTGTGATACAGGGTAAATAATTCCATTTCTTTGGGCTTCCTGACCCCAGGTGTAAAATGGAACTTTATAAAGCATTCTAGATTTTTCCCATAAGCCCATGAGTAAAAAGCTTTTTTAGTTCTGAGTCTCTGAAAAGTGATAATAAACATAACTCTTAACACTGTGATTATTTTTAATAATTCGATGGCTATTATTATAAGTACAAATCTGCATTGTGTGTATGTATGTGTCAGTTTACGTTGGTATGGTGATCATTTTTAACTGGACAAGAATTTGGAAATAGCATTTACTGAACTGCACAGAAGGGAACATTGTTTCAAGACCAAACTTCATGACAAGGATTTTAAACAAATCTTATAAATACTGTCTTGTAATAAGTATGTTTTGTTACTATTAATGGTACTGACTTTACTGGGTTAATATTTTTACTATTAAGCTACAAACTGGTACTCTTCAAATGGCTAGAATTTCCATATTGTATAAAAGATTACCCTTGATAGCATGCTGACATTATCTATAACTGCAGAATATAGTCTATATTCTACAGAATAGATCTACAACATACAGAATATATATGCAGAGTATATATATATATACTCAGATGGGTTGTCTTTGGGGAAATAAACTCATTATTAAAGTGTCATATCTAAACGGAAAGGGCTTCTTATCTAATGATCGCTACCTACAAAGAGAATCATTGTTAAAAATCCCACCTTTCTCCCCAAAGAGCATGCTTTAAAAACACTAGAAAATGATTCATTCATGAATTTTTTTCTTTGCATTTCTTAGTATTTTTCAGTTTTTCGTTAGTGTTTTTGGGAACCTGTACCTCTATATTGCATATTTGAGTTGTAAAGTGGCATTTTAGTACTATACAACATGAGTCACATGAGTCATTTTGATTTTGTCTTTAAGAGATTCTAACACTTAGTTAAGTGTGAAGTCAAATTTCTCATTTAGAACAAATTATACTGTTATTTCAAAATAGAAGAGCTGATCTAATAGTCAATCCAGATAGGAAGTATCTTTTTTGTTTAAAGTTTCCTTACAGTGTTGAGATAAGCTTCATTAATCAGACTGATAGAATGGTTTGAGTTACATTTAATTCCATTTACCTGTAATGCATAAACATGGCCCTGATCTAAGCTGGACATGACAGTGCATATGCTCTAGCATGAGACAAGAGGGAGGGATGTGGATGTTTCACTTTAGAAATGCTAACACTACAGTCACCCTGCCAGACCTTCTCTTACTTCCAGATCCCTTGTCACTGGGCTGATTCATTGGGCATGGCACACGTACACTGTGCAGGGCCTTCTTTCTGGTAAAAGCGCTTGGGATATCACAGACCAAAATCGGATACTCTACCAGTGCAATGTGCAAGCTCTTTCACAGCTGATACGGATGGCTGGTAAAATCTGACTGCTATGGACTGAACTGTGTTCCCCCACAAATTCATATGTTGAAGCCCTCACTGCCCAGGTGATGCTATTTGGAGATGAGGTCTTTGGGAGGCCATTAGGGTTAGATGGGGTTATAAGGGTAGGGGCCTCATGATGATATCAGGGCACTTGTAAGAAAAGACAATGGAGAGCACCTTGTCTCCCTCCCTCCCTCCCCACACCCCTCTCTCTCTCTTCTCACTTGTGAGGACACAGTGAGACAGCTGCCACTGCAAGCCAGTAGGACAGCTCTACCTAGAACCTGACCACACTGGCACTATGCTCTTGGCCTTCCAGCCTCCAGAACTGTGAGAAAATGAAAATGGGACAAAATACATTTCTGTTGTTTAAGCACCCCGTCTGTGGTACTTTGTTCTGACAGCCCAACTGAGTAAGATGTTGACCATACATCTTCAGGTAAAAAGAAAAAATTTCTTCATGCTTTATGGAACAAACTTTGGGTTTTTAGTATTTGTCCACATGCTTAAGAAGATAAAGTTCTTTCTGAGATATACTTTGGTATACCCAATGGCAACCCTTTGTTCCATTCTGTTTAGAGGCAAAAATGCAAGTAACGCTCCTCAGTTTTCATAACTTTACCATCAACACTTCTGACCTCTAATAGTGTTTCTCTAAGCGTGACTTGAGGAGCACCTGCCTCAAGATCACTTGGAGTGTCTGTTAAAATGCTGATTTCTGGGTCCCATTCTAGATGAACTAAACCAGAATCTTTCAGGTGCAGGGCTGTGTATTTTAAATGAGTACACTTTGCAAATCACAAGCAAATTAAAGGTTGGGAACCTCCAGTATAAAAACAATGAGTCCATCTGAGATCAATGACCCCAGACTAGGAGGCCTTTATACACTTGTCACATTGGCCCTGCCAAAAGGTAACATGCCTGAGATGTGCAGGTTAATGGACAGCCTTACATTCATTCAGGTTCTCTGTGCTTTATCATCATTTCAGACTTGGTCTCCAGGAAGCTATTTACCTGAATCACAGCAAAGAAGAAGCCTGCAAAATGCTTCCACTCTTTAGCTTCCGCTTTTGATGCCCACTTTATGCCATGCCCTTGCTTTAAGGACTGATTTTTTTTTTTTAAGTTGCTATGTCTTCTTCAAAAGTGCATTCAAGGAGTTAAAGAGATTCTTCATTGTGGTATCGAGTGTACCTTCTATGAGGACTCAAGTACTAAAGTCATCCTAGAATTGTGTATCAAGAAGCTTTTCTCTCCAGATGAGTTTGCTTTCTTTAATCAAATAGTATAAGCTATAGAACTCTCATTTGGTTTTTTTTGGCTCAGGGTATCCAGGAATTTAGCCTAAGAGGGCTCAATTATCATCTCTATCTTATCTTAGATTTCTGGCAGTCTTTCCCCTCCTCCTAAATGATATCTCACATAGATTTTAAATCAATAATTCTATATTCTACATGTTTTAAGCCTGATTTACAGTAATCTAAATTCTTTTTTAAAAAAGAGTATTAATAAATATCCCCTTGTATATGCCACCACTCACACATACCTGGTTGGTAAGGTTGTGCTTTATTTATCATTAACCTGTGTCCCAGAGAGAGTAATAATAAGTATCTGTTCAACTGAGTTCCCAAATCTCTTCCTGAGGGCCCTGTCTTCTTTCATGACCTCAGTTACCACATATATAACTATCTGTCCCCTGGTGACTTTAAAGTACCCAACTCACCTTCTCCCGTAAGTCAGCACCCCTTTCTAACATTTCTATCTCAGGGTAGCCATTCAGATTTAGCAATTTCAAGGTCATCTATGACTCACTGTCTTGATCCTGTCAGTCACAACATTCTGAATCTTCTCTTGCAGAACATTTCTTGTACTGGACCCTTCCTGTCAATTCTCAGTGACAGTACCAACTTCCAGATCTTTAACAAATCATAGCTGGTTTAATATGTATGTTTTTCATTCACTATCATATTTAATTTTCATAACAATGCTATGAAGCAGGTATTATTTCAGTTTCATAAATAAGAAAACTGAACTCAAAGGAAACTGCCCAAGATAACACACATAGTAAAATGCAGAACCGGGATTCTGCCCAGGGTCTGCCGAGTCTTCCCAGTGCTTCATGCGGCTCCTGACTTTCCTCTTCATATCCCACAGCCATTCCAAACATCTCATTCTTCTTAAACTCTGCTTTTACTATCACACTTCTCTCGGAAAACAAACGAGCAAACAAAACCTTGAATCCTTTGGCTGGCTTTCAGGGATGTCGACAGCCCACCCCACTCTGCGTATCTAACCTTCCTTTCCTTGCTCCTCAGAGTCATTCTTCACTGTCCAAAAACATATTATTCTGCTTATTTCTGTACTGTTAAAGGTATTTTTTAAAAAATAGGAAGGCGCTTTTCTCTTTGCCTTATAAATAAAAGATTTTAGCCCTGGTTTACTCAGGACATCTCTACCTGTGTGTGGGGTTGGGGGTAGGGTGGGTACACAGATGGCACAGTATAGAGTTTGGGGAGAAGTGGAAAAGATAACTTTTAGAGGTGTGCAAAGAGAAAGATCAAGGTGATTTTCAGCTTTCTGCAAGAAACATGGGATTTTGCAGGCACGATTTGGAGAAAAGGGAAATTGTCTTGAGGAAGGATTTGCTCAGTTCCTTTATTTCTCTAATTAATTCTGAAGGAACCTGATCACAGTGCTCTCATCATGTAGGCAAGATAGCTCTCCCACTTTTGACAGCAAAGCCATGATGATGCTTATTGTCCCAAGAGAAGAAAGAGATAACAGAAGGCAAATAGAAGTTAAGATATGGATCCAATAAGATGAAGAACCACTGGAGGTAGGGGGTCTGGGACAGCCCAGCCTCGTTAAGCACCTTTCTCAAGCCACCCTCAGCTCCCATGTGGTGTGGACCCTGAGTTGAGAGCTGGGGAGCCTGCCCCCACCCTAGGGATGACTGCTGATGCTGTGAGCTGGATGGAGCTCTGTAGCCTGCTGCGGAAGCTGAGCTGAAATCACATGCACTAGGGAGCACATCTGTGTTAGCACAAAGCCAGTCAGCCAGATCAAGTTATTTCCTCTGACAGGCAGCACCTAAGTAGGCAATGAATATCACCCAGCAACCAAAAGAGTCAAAAGACAATGACCCCCTCCCCCTCCAGGGGACACACAGGCTCCTCCCAACCCCTGTGTCCAGATGCCACACAGAAGAGCAAGAGAGCCTGAGCAATTTTATCCAAGTGAGAGAGTATTTTTTAAAAAGAAAATTTATAGTATCGAATAAGATCAATGAAACTGGCTCATGACATCTCTCTGGAGTGCCCTGAGCTAGAGTTGAACACACAAACCATACAGAGACTCCAACCCCTGTGGTGACTGGGGGAAGAACTAGCAAGCAAGGAACCCTTAGACATGGTCTCTAGGTACAAGGAGACCCTGTCCTAGTTGCCCTAATCTCTGCGATAATGTGCAGCAAGCCTCCACTCCCTGTAAACTCACCCAACTGCTTAATTGCTTACTTAACTTAATTGCTTAATTTATTGATTGCTTAATTCATTTGTTGAATGAGAATAAATGTCTGTGTAGAATACAAAAGATAAAACAAAATTTTAAAAACTAATTTCAACCACAGGTTGGATGATTGTGTCCTCTTTTTCTATCCTAGTTAGCAGGTGGGAGATTCAGAAGAAATACTGTTACAGGTAAATTACAGGACCTACATGTTGCAGCTCATCCAAGTTGTTCTGGTTTCTTGACTCTGCTACACCTGCTTCCTTCTTTTTCCATCCCTGGGAATACTCTTATTTCTGCTGTTTGCCAGTTCAAATCCTTCCTACTTTCCCATGGCCCAGCTTACATTACATCTCTGTAAACGTAGGATAAAATTTCACAGGGTAATGACTAGAAGACCAGGTTCTGTTCATCCTGAAATGTGGTCTTTTCATCCTTTCTGAAACTATTCCTGATCACTTCAGCTGAGCTTTTGTGATATTGCTGGTCTGCCCATAAATCCATATACTTAATTTTATTTCATCACCTTGATTTTTGCCTCCTTGATGATTGCCTCCTGTGGTACTAAATTCGATAGAGTATAAATGCTTCCTGCTTCCTATCTTATGTTTTATATTTCTTACATCACCTCTGCAGTGCCAAATACAGTGCAATATATGTTCAAAAATCTGGTCAGTTGATACTAACTCTACAGATAAAGAGACTCAGTCAGAATGTAAGTAACTTTCTCAAGGTCACTGAAAGGTAGAGAATTAGAAGATGAGAGCTCAGAAGTCTTCTCCTAGACTCTCTCTATTGTACTATGCTGTTTCTAGGGAAGAAGAAAAATGAATATCAGGTTGCAAGTCAAAATAATTTAATTTCTAAATAAACCACTTGGCAAAATGCATTTAGAAATGCTTAGCTTATGTATTGGAACAATTTGTTTTTATAAAGAACAGCTTCTAACATGGCTCTAGGGAATGAATCACAAGCACTAGCACTTAGCAACAAGTGAACAATATTAAAGTCACCTCAAAACCTTTCTTGAAATTAAGTGAAGGATTAGCCAACTACTCAAACCATCTAGCAAGCAAGCAAGCAAAGTACTAACACCAACAATGTGAGCCAAAGCCACGGGAATCACACCCCAATTGTTTGGACTAATCAGTTCACCACTCTGAAGGAAGTGAATGTGCCAACCGGCCAGCACCCAGCCTGTGAGTCTGTGAAGGGCAAGAAGAGCAGAAGGAGCCACAGAAGATAAAGTAGTGAGGAAAGTGTGGAGGAGGGGAAGAAAAGTGTCAGCAACCACCGTGTTCATTACAGTACTGGGGGCGGGGGTGAAAATTGCAAGTAGTAATGAGGGTGGGAAGCAGCAGGCACTGACAGAGGACAAGAAAGTCAGAGATGGAAAGTCAAAAAATAGACAAGCCCCATAGTCCCCCTGGCAAGCAGAAACCTGTCAGTCAATGTGGCTGCCTCCAGAGACATCTGACAGCTACACGGTGTGCCTGGTGTGTGTGTGTGTGCTTGGAAGGAGGAAGGGCATCTGACAAACAGCCTCAATAGTGTCATAAAAAATGCATGCTCTGAAAATGTCTTCACATGTGTATTTGTGGACGGGAAAAAGTGGAGTGGTGGACACTCTCAACTTCAATAGCCCCTTAGGACGCCAGCAAGGCTAGAGGAAGGCAGCCTCATCAGTTCTCCTGTCTAGTGTCCAGGGCACAGCCTTGGAGTAGTCCCATGTCCCACAGCACCTACTGCTGAGCCTGCATCTACTGACACCAGTACAGCTTAGCAACAGGTGATCACAGGGGCAGCCAAATCAGTAAGACAAGGAGCTTTATTTAAGAAACAAGGTGATTCTATAGCATCTTACTGTGCTGATGGACAGTGACTGTAATGGGGTATGTGGTGGGGACTTGATAATGGGGGAAGTCTAGTAACCGTAATGTTGCTCAAGTAATTGTATATTAATGATACCAAAATAAAAAACAAACAAATAAATAAATAAATAAAAACAAGGGAGCACAGCTTTCATTTCTAAAGATTCTTATCTCACAAGAGAAATTAAAATGTAGAGATTCTAGCACTTACAAATTTGGAGAGATATTTGGGTCTCCACAGTAATTAATTCCGTGAGAGCTTATGTTGGCCTGTGTTAAATTCAGAATTCTCCATGTACCAATTTAATAAATCTATTAGACATATGTTAATTTTGGTATATGCCCTAATGACTATATCAGAGACAAGAAGCTCTTGTATATTTAAGGAGGTAAGCTCTGATCTTCTCTCTTTATTGCTTTTGCTGTCATCCCTCTCATGAAAGCTCTTTGCCAGACCCCTCAGCAGCTAAAACCAGAAAAGCAAAGAAGCCATTTCACAGTGTGTTGCTTCCTCCAAAAATCCTACCGGGAGTAGAAGTGAGGACCCCTAACCTTGCTTGCATGACTTCTTGATAATACTTCTTAAACATATGTGTCCAAGAAAAATACTCAAGCAAATGAGTTCCAGAACTTGAATGTTTCTGCTTCCAGGAACATTTTTTATAACTCTGTTGAACTATTATATTGCTTTACGATCATCATGCTTACATGCCTGTCTCCTCAATGATATTGTAACATCCATAAGAGCAGAGACTGCCTCTCCTTATCTTTACACACCCAGCTTTTAGTACATGGCTGATGAATATCTATCTGTTGGAGGCATGGATACACAGATGTACAGATACACATGTGCTTAAATTGTAAAAGTAAAGACCTAGAGAACAATTTTCTCCTCCAGATTAAAGAATACCTTTTCTCACATATGTGTGAAGGTAGTGGTGGAGGGAAATTAGAGTAATTCTTCTATAAAAAAGAATGTCATAAATACTTCCATATAAAATAATCAGAAAGTAATGTAAACAATCATTTTTCTTCCAAAGCAGATGTCTGCTTGATCACATTCAATTCTTATTTACATCACAAAAAGTATTTGATCTATCTCTTGATTGTAAACTTACATAAAGTTATGTCCTGGTAGGATATTATGGGAGTTAACAGAGGCTATATCTTAGAATTAGTAAGCTCTTCTAATTAATAGTTAAGCTTATCTTCAAAAATAAACTCATTTTCACAATTCTTTCCAATACTTATTTTCATTATTTTAGGAACATTAGTGACAATGAAATTAGAAGTCACATACAAATTCAGTCTATAACTGAATAGTTGAGACAAAAACTCAGTAATAAAGAAAAACTTCTACTAACCTAAGAGAAGTTCGTATTTGCCTATTTAAATATATTAGGCACTATCCATTAGATATATATACTAAGCTTTAATGTTTTTGGAAGCAAAGGGACCTGTTTTATGTCACTATCATCCATGTCCAAAGTCAAAAGTGTGAGGTTTCTAGATACTTGGTCCCACCTCATCATTCTGCAAACTATTTCTCCACAGAGAATCCATATACATGTGATCGCAGTAGCAGCCAAGTCGGCAAGATAAGGAGCTTCATTTAAGAAACAAGAAAGCACAGCTTTAATTTCTAAATAAAATGAAATAAACCATCATAAACCTCATTTTTAAGTAAGATCTAGAACAAAATTCATATTGTCACCTGTTATTTGAATAGTGCAAACAAAACAGGGGATTTTCTTTTTAATAAGGGAATTTCGTTTTACTAGATAACTGTAGACAAATACCCGTGATATACATGCTAAATTAAAGACGAAACACTCTAACAGTCCTAATTATTCTCATAAAGTCACTGCTGAACCCCTTATGCACAGTGTGAAGTTGGCTACCCCACAGTTCATAATTCCAGACCGATCTGCGGCCAGACTCTTATGTGTTCACCCTGCCAGGCCAGAAATCTGGCTCCGTTGCCAGACTGACACTGTGTAGGGTGGAGGGCAGTGCAGAGAAGGAAGACTGCTAGTCAAGAGCCCCCAGCCTCAGAAGACTGATCAAAGGCCATTCACTGTTACTCTAGCACCTTCCTGTAGGGGGCGATCTCAATCCCCAGCCAGGAAACTCAGGCTTTCCTTCCTACCAAGGGCACCAGAGCTCAGGAAAAAGTTTTCTTCCCACCACTACATTTCCTGCGGTGTTGCCTAATGTTAACTGGGGGTACAGGTTTATGGGATGTTGTAGGCAAAGGGAAAGCTCAATGACCAAGAAGAGTTGAGAGAGAGAGAGAAATGGAGATAGATCAGGGGTGGGGGATGAGGGGAGAGACAACTATTTGCTATCTTTGCAAAGAAATAAAAACATCCCTAAAATTCTAACCTTGTCATCAGATGATGCTCCAGTTCTGGTCCAGAGCTTTATATTATGAAAACAGAAAACCATAAGTGATCGTTGGCAGGGGCATCCATTGTGCCTTGAGCTATCCTTTTCCCCTCTTTCACCCCTCACAATCCCCTTACTCCTACTTAGCTTACAAACATTCTCAAATTGATCTCTCATCAGCAGTCAGATTGAAATGAATTAATTATAACTCATAAATGAATTAATACTAATTAGTATTTTCCTGTGTTGTTCCTCCCAGGAGTAAATGCATTTTTAAATTTCTTTGAGGAAGAGAGAAAAGCTGAACCAAAGGAGGGCACAGCGTGAGCGCCACAGCTCTAGGAACGTGGAAATTTCAGATGACCTGGGGTGGCTGTGAATTAGATGTCAAGCTTCAGCTTCAGTTTCTCAATTTGTAAAAGAAGACACTTAACTAGATGAAGTCCTTTCCAACTCAAACATTCTATTTTTCTTCAAAATATTCTATGTTAGTTAAATTTAGCAAGTGTGGGACTAAAGTAATTTTAATTCTTGTGATATGAGGGACTCCAGAGGATCCTCATATCACACTGTATAGATTGCTACCTACCATTTGCCCAACAGGATCAGTCATGGTTAGACTTCAGTGAATCCCTAAAACACAATCATACAGATCTTTGATTTCATAATGATGGAATAAAGGCCCTTCTCACCCCTCTCCTCTCCAAAATTACCCACCTAATCAACAAGAACAAAGGATGACAACACAGATTTCATCTTCCATGAAACCAAAAGATATTTGTAACCCCACTACAATATATCAGAATGGAAAGAAGGTGAGATGGAAGAATGGTAAATGATTTAGTGGCAAGAAAGACGGTTTAACTGGAGCACCTGTAACAAAAAGCAAGCTGACCCACTCTGCTCAGTATCAAAAAAAGGCCCAGAAATTGAAGACAAACGAAATCTTAGAAACTAGAGATTGGGCAGGAGCTAAAAATGAGGGAATTGGATGAAAGTCTGTATAAGGTGTAGGTTTAAACCCTTCCCCCAGATCTTTAACCTCTAACAGATATGATTAAACAACCCTCACCCCTATAAGAAATAGAGGGTATGAAATTTCTGGAGAAATAGAAACAGAAATACTCCAGATGGGAGTTCAGGGGAGGGCAGCAACTAAGAACAGGGGGATCCCTGCCCAGTTCCAGCATGAAGTATTATATAAACACAAATTACTGCTTTTATTATGACAAATTTTTGGCAGCCCTTTCTCTGAAGAAAAACTAAACAGGATCCTCTTTGCTAGGAGAGTTTCTCTGTTAAAGATAACACTGCTGAGAAATCTAATGATTTTGTGTATGTATGTTAATACATAAAAGGATTGATTCTTCTTACTAAAAGTAAACTCATAAGTTTCTCACTTGATTTATCAAATACTTGCCAAGTGGGGGTCAATCGTTCCCTTTGCTTGAAACCCTTCTCTCTGAGCAGTCTTGCCTAGTACCACTTGCTCTTTCATTTTTTCCTGCATCCTTTGATTGATGTTTTTCCTCTCTACTCTCTAAACAAAAAATTCTCCTTCAGAAAAGAGAGGCTAGGCTCTCTTTGTTTCTGTCTTTACACCCCTTCTTTGGGTAATAACATATATTACACAATTCTGTAACAATTTCTATCAGATGTAGACTTAAATTCTCCCAACCTATAAACTTGCATTTCCATCTTTCTGCTGGACGCTATCTGAAAAATAAGATCTTCCTCTTCATTCAACAATGACACAAACTATCTCAGCTATATATGTCAAAACCACCAGGTCACCTTTGACCCTGCTTTCTCTTTAAATTTCTCAAGGGCAGTTGGTTGCAAAGTCCCATAGATTCTGTGTTCTCTCTTTTCCAATCTCTCTTCTTTCCCCCCTAACAGTACCACACTATTACAGATTCTAATCTCAGCCTGGACAGCTACAATAGCCCCCTAATTTATTTATTCACATTCTGCTATTGCCACTTCAATCCATCCAGCTCTTAGAGTAGCTTTGATCAAACTGCTGCTCCTTTGAAACAATCAATGGCTCCCTATTGCCTCCTCCTGGCATACAAGATAATTCACATTAATGCCCCAAATCAATACATCCACCTAAATCTCACTGCTCTCCTACACATACTGTATGTTCCAACCAAACTCAATTAATGTTCCCTAAACATACCTTGCATTTTGGGGGAGGGGGCTTGAATTAATTACCCTCTTTGCCTCTGTCTCCTATTCTATATTTTAAAGCCCATAAAAGTTCCCTTGATTTCTCCACAATCTTGGGTTTCCATCTCTCCTTTGCATTTGACCCTTTGTAGTCTATCCTTGTGTGTATGTTTTTATGGTACTTATTTTACTGTAATTTTATAGCATAATTGTTCACACACAGTTTCATTTCCACCTTTCCCTCATGAGAATTTAAACTTGAGTGCAGAAAAGTTATTTTACTCATCTTTGTGGCTTGTTGTACCTAGACTCCACTTCGTACATGTAAATGCTTTAGGAATGTCTTTGAATGAAAATGCATGAGAACTGCCTTCAACTGTCTTTTTGGAGTCATCAGAAATATTTAATAACTGAAAGACTTTGAGAATGAGGTAATCACACCAATGACCTACTACTTGGTCCTAGGTTTGCAAACAACTGGGTTAAAGGAAGTCTTGATTTGAATCAATGGCTGAATGCAGAATTCTATCAAAAGATAAAACAAAATCTTGTTAGTGTTTTAGTAGATGACACTTTTAGTTCAAAGTCAGTCTGTTTAAAATTCCCTCTTAAATAGTGGTGCATGGAGCAGTGAAATAAGCAACAGGATTTCCCTGAGGAATCTTTTTGGTAAAAGTGGGATTCTATCCTTAGCATCCTGGTTGAATCTGAAACTCAGCTATCCTATTTTGCCTACAGAAAATGACCCCGGGATTTTCATAGATTGAGTCCCTGTTTCAGCTCGTCCTAGGGCTGTTGTGTTCACTTCCTGAGCTTTAAACTGTTGCCATGTTCTACTCAAAAGTAGAATAAAGAACTAATCTCTGTGACAGGCCTCAGGTAAACATGAGAGCTTGCTGCCCTACCTCCAGAAGAAACACTTAAGGAGGTAGACATTAATAAACGACAGTCTTTTTAACAGCTTTACAAAATAAGTACACCACAACATTTACTTGTTGGAATATATAGCAAACAGGAAGGATGTTCTATTCGAAGGTAAACACCAAGTCTACAACAGTAGTTGCCCCAGTGCTTTGTATAATTGACCACAAACTTCAGAAGGCAAAATGAGTAATCTCTGCTCCTTCCTACTTCCTCAGATCAGAGTGTTCCGGTGTCCCAATTAGTCTGGATTTAAGGTAAAAGAAAAAAAAATTAAGGACACAAGAAATTGAGCAGGGTTATAAAAATCAAACTGGCAAAAGGAAAAATGGACAACGTTTTAAAACCTTACGGAAGTGGAGAAGCAAGCTGGCGGCGCTCTAATTCTTAAGGTTGTACTTTCCCTTCATTTCCCAGGCCATTTCCACTCCAGGCTAATATTCAGCAATAACTGAACCACATCGGGACGCACCGTTCATTTTAAATCAGAACTCTTCCTTAGGAGATCCACTGCCAGCCACTTAAGTACTGCCAGGCTAGGCGCGGGCTCTGAGCTAGCTGAGCAGTGGGCGACTGGGTCAGTCTGGGGTCCCTCCAGGGGTCTCACCCGCGCTGTGGGCAGCTCGCGAGCAGCAGGGGTCGCTGCCCAACGTAGCTCCGCTCCCTGGAGAACCACTTCCCCCGCCCCGCCGGCTAGGGCAGCCAGCGCTGTCTGACCCCAAGTTCTCTACCTAGGTCTGCTTGGCTTCCTAAAAAAGACACTGAACCCCGCGGCACGGCAAGGTATGTGACAAGAGAAATAGAAATCACCCTGTTAAACTAACCACCCTCTTTTTCGTGCTCTCTGCGTCTCGCAGCTGATTAAAAGCTGCTTCCAAGATCAGGAAATTAAGAAAAAGTTGCTCTTTCTCACACACTAGATCACCGACCTTTACCTTCCTTTAAAAAGGAAACGTCTACTGACCCTGAATCGCTTGGGAACGACATGCCAAGTTTCCACTAACGCGGTTCCCGCGGCCGCCCTGCTTCCACTCTCTCTCCCGGGAACCCGCTGGGGCTTCGCCTCCAATTTTTCCCCCGTCGGGAATGGACCGTCGGGAAACTAGGCGACTGGGCAAACCTTCAACCCACACTCTACATGGCACACCGTCCCCTTCCTTCTCCCCGCTCGCTGCCCGGCCCCGGCCCGCCGGGAACGTCGGAGGGACCCCAAGTTCACAGGGTGGCGCCAGGCTGGGACGCCGGGGAGGAAGGCGGGATTCTACTGCGCCCCTGGCCAATTAACTCCCCCTTCGGTGACCCCGGGTAAGCCCGGGGACCCCTGGGTCCGATTTCCAAGAGGTCCCCAGCCCATGGAGCAGTGGTGTGCGTGTCCCCTGTTGTAGGGGAGAAAGTGTCTGTTTGCTGGAAAGCCTGCCTGGCGTCCATTGTGTCCGTCCGCGGGGCTGTGCCGTGACCTCCGCCCGCGGTAGAGCCCTCGGCACGCCTTCGGCCACCCCCAAGCACCTCTAAAGGCAGGACCAAGGGGGCGAGCCGCCGGCGGAGGTCTGCACTCCGCGTGAAGTCTCCCGGAATGGAACTGCTGTGCGGGGCCGCGCGGGGTTAGCGGGCTCCCAGACCGTCGCGGGGCGCCCGCCGCTGTCGGGGCGGTACTCACAGGTCGGGCCCCGGGGAGAAGCGCGGCGGGCAGGAGCCATGCGGTTCCCGCTGCAAGGGCGCCGAGCGCGGCTCGAGCCCCCCGTTGACGCCCCTCCAGCCCCGTCGGCGGCGCTGCGGCTCCGAGCCTTCGTCCTTGCCGCCCTCCTCCTCCTCCTCGTCCGGCGCGGGGAAGGTCACCCTCGCCTGTTCCTTGCTCTTCCTGACCTTGGTGGACATCGCGACCGCCGCGCTCCGAGCGCGGGGCCGCCAGCCGCCGGCCTCCGCTGCCGCTCCGGCAGCCCCGGGCGGCCCCGGGCGGGAAGGCGGGAGGCGAGAACGGCGCTGCCCGCGACCGGGCAGTTAGAGGCGGGAGCCAACGCCAAGTCGCCGCCGCCGCCCCACATCAAACCGTGGGAGCAGCTGCCGTGGCTGCGAGGAGGAAGCCGGGGGCCGAGGCGGGCGCTGGGGCTGGGAAAGGCTCTCCCGCGGGCGGCGGCGGCGGCGGCGCCTCCTCCGAGCTCGTCTTCTGCCTCCAACAGCATCACTTGCTAGGACAGTACCGCTACTCGGGGTGAAGGAGAGAGGGGGAGGGAGAGGAGGGGGGAGAAGCAGCTCCTTATCAGACAGTGAGAGCCTGAGAAGAAATCAGACCCAGCAGGTAGGGAGTAAGGAAACCGGGGAAACTTCCCTCCCCATTTCCCTGTTTCTCTTCCAGAGCATCAAGAAACCTTTCTCATGTACAGATAGAAGTTTCCTAAGGAAGGGAAGAGGAAATCATCTGGCTTGATGCTAATCTTTCTGCAGTCGCATTTATCCTATTCAACTCCAAATTTGTTTCAACAAGCATCATTTGTTCGTTGTGTTGCTGTAAGACTAAGTTGTACCTAGAGAGATTTAAGTACATTTCCCTCAGGCCCTTGTAACCCCAAGAATGGTAATGTTTTAAACTTGCGTGGTGCTTCTTTTTTTAAAAATGAATTTCTAAAGCATCTAATAAGATTTATATATTTTCCAAGAAAATTTAAAGTCTCCTTTTTAAAAACATTTTAAAATTCAAGAGCAGTATTTCTTCTCAGAGAAAAGACTAGTGGAATTTTAGTCAGAAGGAGTTTTAGGGATCAAGGAATTTTTCCATCATTTTAGAAATGCAAAAACTGAGGCCTGGAGAGACTGAGTAAACTACTCAAGGTTGCTAATGAAAAACTCAGACCCAGGTGAGTGTATTTTCCCAGGCTTTATATTGTCTCAGATATGCAGCTTTCCAGCAACTCCACCTTGGAAGAATAACAAAAATACCAGACTTGCTGTGCAAGGAGGTAAAATAAGATATTCATGTATAACTGTATTCGATTATACTGTGTTTTTTTTTTTTTGAGGAGCACGTCTTCCTTCCCAGATTTAAACAAAACACAAGTAAGAAAATATATCTTTTGAATTTACTTCTTAAAAAGTAAATAAAACATTGTGTATTCTATTAAGTTGATAATAAGCCTCTATGTTAAGGAAGCAATGATATTTATATATCTGATGCAGAAAAAACAAGTGAATATTGTGTAGTGCTTTACTGTTGGAAGCACCTTTACTATATTAACACATCCAAAAGTGGGAGAGTTTAAATCCTCAGAATGTAAGTTTCCAGACCCCTTCAATTCCACCTCTGAAATATCTCTAAAACAGGATGCTCTTCACACCCAATACCACTGCTCAGTTCAGGCTCGCTCTTCCTGCCTGCTGTCCGGTCTGTCTGCAGCCTGCCTCTCCCCATGTCATTTCATTCTCTACAGTACTTAGAGAGACCATGCTCAGAACAAGTTTGTTCATGACTTTCCTCTGTAGAAATCTCTGGTGGCTTCCCACTGCTTTCAGGTTAAAATCCAAATTTGGTATGCCCAGCCCTTCGCAGTCTGACCCTAATTCTTTTACATCTCCTACCACCCTCCCTCATACACATCCTAACTCTGATAACCCTGAAGTTCTTATTTGTCACCTGACCTTCTAGACACTTACCCATTCCCTGTTTTGCCTGTGATATTCCTATCACTGAAATGTCTCTCTTCCTTCATGTACCTGGCATACTTTTTTCCCTAGAGACCTAAGTGAGATGTGGTCTCCAGTCTGACACCCCTCCTCCATCCCAGTGAAATCCCACAGCCCTTGGTCCTTACCCATGGCACCCTGTGCATATCAAGGTCTTACCACTAGTCAAATCATATTGGAATGAATACTCTCTGTGCCTGTCTCCTCTTTAGACTGTAAATTCCCTGAGGATAGTTTGGGGTCTTATTTACTTTGAGCTACTTGGGGGCTCATCTTTTTGTCTTTGCCATTTAGCTCAGTACCTGATGTATAGGACAAGCTCAGTAAATATTTGTTGAATGAATTCATGAAGTCTACAGGTTCTTTATAATTATATTGACAAGTTCATGAACTGCTCTTTCAAGTCTCTGTCTAGAATCACTGCAGGAATGGAGTCACTACGGTTTCCTCTTACATGCTGTATCCATTTGCGAGGGCTGCCTCAACAAAGTGTCACAGACTGGGTAGCTTAAACAACAGATATTCATTTTCTGACAGTTCTGAGGCTAGAAGTTCCAAGATCAAGATGTTAGCAGGGCCGATTTCTTCTGAAGCATCTCCCTTTGATTTATAGGCTCCCTTTTCCCCTGTCTTCACGTCGTCTGCCCTCCGTGTCCATGTCCCAATATCCTCTTCTTATAAAGACACTGGTCAGATTGGTCCACAGCCCACTCTAATGACTCTATTTTAACTTAATTACCTCTTTAAAGGCCTTGTCTCCAAATACAGTCACATTCTGCAGGACTGGGGGTTAGGACTTCAATGAATGATTGTGTGTGTGTGGGTGGGGAGCACAATTCAGCCTGTAACCAAATGAACTCTGCTGAGCTGAGGGAACTGATGCATCCAGGATCTGCTAACATTTTTTATTTTTAAGAAGTATGTCCCTGGGATTGATGAAAATCCAGAGGAGAGGAAATCTAAAAGGAAGTAAGTTATTGAATAGAGAGGAAATATGGGCCTTTCTGGCATAAACCAGCTTTGTCCTTTTTATTTTCTTATTTTATAAAACAGGGTCTATCACTGTGTATGTGTTGGCTTTGTGTACTCATGATATGTTTACCTAACGCACATTCAAAATCCATTACTCCTTTGGGGAGCAAAAAGAAAATCATTCTTCAATATTCAGAAAAGTCCAGCTGTTGAGGCAGATTACTTTTAAGCAGAGGTAGCCACTGAGGTATGACTTTAATGATAAGTACAAATCAAATAGAAGCAATTTTTGTTTAACTGGTAGCAGAAAAGGGTCTCCACATTTCCTCTTAAATGTCTAAGAAAATTCTGTGCCTTCTTCAAAATCTGTTTCACACACCCTGGAAGGTTCCTATTTTCTCTCTCTCTTTTTTGTCCCCTCTCTCCTGTCTGTGTCTTTCTCCAGGGCCGACTGTAAACACACATAATGAGAAGACACTGTTGAGCCGTAATTCCTGCACCCCAGGATGAAGGTTAGACTTGACAATTTTCTCAAGGGAGCAAGAGTATGGGAACAGGTATAATGTTCCCAGCAGTGATAGTTTTCCTCCCTAAGAATAGAAGTTCTCTTATTTAATGAGTTTGCTTTTTTACAAAAAAAGATAGGTTTTATTTTTTACAGCAGGTTTAGGTTCACAGAAAAATTAAGTGGAAGGTACAGAGATTTCCCGTGTAACACACATCTCCATGCATCATCAACACCACCCCCCTAGCCCCCATCAGAGTGGCACATTTGTTAAAACTGATGAAACTACATTGATATCATCGTCACCAGAGCACATTCTCTGCATTAGTGTTGTACATCCTATGGGTTTGGACAAATATATAATGACATGTAGCCACCAAACAGGGTAGTTTCACTGCCCTGAAAATCCTCTGTGCTCTGCCTGTTCATCCCTTCCTCCCAACTAACCTCTGGCAGCTAGAGATTTTTTATTGTCTCTATAGTTTTACCTTTTGCAGAATGTCATATAATTGAAATCATACAGCTTGTAGCCTTTTCAGATTGGCTTTTTTCACTTAGTAATATGTATTTATGTTTCCTCCATGCCCTTCTGTAGCTTGATAGCTCATTTCTTTTTAGCACTGAATAATATTCCATTATCTGTTTGTACAACAGCTTATTTATCCATTTACCTACTAAAGGATAAATCTTGGCTGCTTCCAAGTTTTGACAGTTATGAATAAAGCTATATAAACATCTGTGTGCATGACTCAACACCAAAAAATAATAATAATAACTGCATCAAAAAATTGGCAGAGGACCTGAACAGACATTTTTCCAAAGAAGAAATACAGATGGCCAACAGGCACATGAAAAGATGTTCCACATTGCTAATCATCAGGAAAATGCAAATCAAAACCACAATTAGATATCACCTCACACCGGATAGAATTGCCACTATCCAAAGACAATAAAAAACAAGTGTTTGTGAAGATGTGGAGAAAATGGAACCCTCCTACACTGTTGGTGGGAATGTAAATTGCTGTAGCCAGTGTGGAAAGCAGTATGGAGGCTCCTCAAAAAACTAAAAACAGAAGTACCCTGTGACACAGTAATTCCACTTCCAGGAATTTACCTGAAGAAAACAAAATCCCTGATTTGAAATAATATATATGTCCCTATTTTTATTGTCACATCATTTACAGTAGCCAAGATATGGAAGCAACCTAAGTGCCCACCAATTGATGAATGGATAAAGATAATGTGGTACATAGACACAATGGAATATTATTTAGCCATTAAAAAAAAAAGAAATCCTGCCATTTGTAACAACATGGATGGGCCTAGAGGATATTATGCTCAGTGAATAAGCTAGGCAGAGAAAGACAAATATCGCATGATTTCACTTATTTGTGGACTATAAAAACAAAACAAAACAAAACAACATGAACAAAATAGCAGTAGACTCATAAACACTGAGAAGTGACTGGTAGTTACCATGGGGGAGGTGTTGGGGTGGTTGGGTAGGGGCATGAGGGGGATAAATGGGCACAAAAATTTGCAGGCACAATATAAACTGGTCATGGGGACAGTAGTACAGTATGGAGAATATAGCTAATAATTCTGTAACATCTTCCTATGTTGACAGTAACTGCAGTAGTGGGGTCGATGATTTAATAATATGGGTAACTGTTGAGCCACTGAATTGTATACTTGAAACCAATATAAGATTGTATGTCAACTATACATCAATTAAAATAAATACATACATACATACATACATACATAAAACATCTTTGTGCAAATTTTTGTGTGGACATGTTTTCAACTCCTTTGGCTAAATATCAAAGAGCATGATTGTTGTATCATATGGAAAAAGAAACCTCCAAACTGTCTTCCAGAATGGCTATACCATTTTGCATTCACACCAGCAATGAATGAGAGTTCCTGTTTCTTCACAGCCTTGCTGGCATATGGTGGTGTCGGTGTTCTGGAATAGGTATGTAGTGGTGTTTCATTGTTTTCATTTGCATTTCGCTGATGACATATGATGTCAAGCATCTTCTCATATGTGCATTTTTTTTCTCTCTACATCTTCTTTAGTGAGGTGTCTATTAAGATTTTTGGCCTATTTTTAATCTGGTTGTTTCTTACTGTTGAATTTTAAGAGTGTGTATTTTGGATATCAGCCCTTATCAGATGTGTCTTTTGCAAATACTTTCTCCCAGTTGGTGGCTTTTCCTCATTCTCTTGATTCTCTTCTTTTTAAAGTGAACTTAAGTCATTAATTTTCTTAGCAGCATAAACTAATAAGAGGGAAATGCTACCTATCAGACCAACTGAACTTGAAAAAGGAGGCTCCCTGAAATTATGATGTGGTGATTACTGTTCTACTGCCTTTGACACCGAATTTACGGTGTCCCATGAATAGTATATCACTAATGCTTGCAGTTTTCTTATAGGCCAAGGAGGTCTCAGGTAGTTTCCTACCTTAAAACATTTGTTTTGAAAATATCTTCATTAGTACAAGTTTGGAACTCAAAATTAACTTCATCATAGAAATAACTTGTAAGTGATGATTATATTTCCTGGACATTTCACAAGTGTGGAGTTAGCTTAAAGTGTTTTAGAGACAGTCTAGGGAGATACCTAAGAATATATACTCTAGGCCAGAGGTCTGCAAACAAATTCCACCTGTTGCTGGTAACTAGCTCTCTCTGACTTAAGGGAAGCCACTTAACCTCTCTGAGCTCCAGTTTCTTCCTCTATAAAATAAAGATACAATCATAGTTCCTATTTGATAGGGCTATTACAAAGATTCTCATTAATTGCACTTAAAACTCTGCTTGGCACATGAGTACTGTGTAAGAATTAGCTACTATCCATTTCTAATGTGAACTATAGAACTAATGACGGAAGTTTGAAGGCTGGGTCCGAAAACAAGGACCTACCCTATCTGGTATAGATGCCCATGGATAATAGTATCACTCAGGTGGAACTGTTGACTTACTTGTCTGTCTCCCCCACTGGACTGTAAGCTCCACTGCGGGCAGGGCAATGTCTTGTCTGACTTTGTCACACCAGTGTAATCATACAACTGGAAACATACCAAGTGTTCAATAAATGGTAACTAGTAATAGTAGCACTGGCAGTTACAACAGTGGATTCTTGATAAATATGTACAGAATAAAGATCCAGGAGTGAGGAGAAGGAGGAAGCGAACATTAGTCCTCTGGTTTGGGCACTGTGCCAACTTCAAGTAAAATCTGAGAATGGGTGAAATTTCTCCTTAGTATCTCCCTACTCTCTCTCTCTCTCTCTCTCTCTCTCTCTCTCTCTCTCTCTCTCTCTCTCTCTCTCTCTCTCTCTCTCCTCTCTCTCCTCTTTCTCTCACATCTTTTCTTATAGTGCCCCTCTTCCCTGGCACTTGTGGGCCCAGTGACATCGTTTTAATTCTCCCCTGATGTTACTCTCTGGCCTGTTATCTCCCCAAATGCTAAAGACTGCACAATTACCCTTCTATCCCCTGTCAGGCAAAATCGCTATTCCTTCAGGGCAGCCAATCTCAGCTAGCTGTTAAAGGGAAAGTCTTACACAAATTCACACCAATGTGTATGAATACCCCAAAGTCCTTAAGGCTGAGAAATTTGCATTTTTCCAAAACTGCCATGATTACCCATTTAGTGGGATTATTAGCTGTGTATTAAAGTGAAGCAAAAGGAAGACGCTTTTTGAGGGGCACAGGGTGGGGTGAGGAGCTGCCAAGTAGCAAGCCAGCCTTGGGGTAACTTTTTTCTTACAGGGCTTCTGACTTTCATCTTCCCTGCTACTAAAGTTACAACTCCCAAGTCATTTACATTGGACCCCCAAGCCCCATCAGCAACTGCCCGTAGCATTGTCAAGAAAGGCTCCCAGTTAGAGGAGAGAGGGGCAAGTGGGGAGAGCTAGGGGCTTTATGGATAATCTCAATCTTGAGCAAATAGGGACAGAAATTTACTATTACTGGAAGGCAGTTCTTCAGGAGTGCCTCACATTTCTACATATCTTGCAAGCAGAGGCAATGGCTGCCTTTGTTCTGGAATATTTTTTCAAATATTTGTATTGTTTGTATTGCAGGCGGACTTGAGAGGCAGAGATAGTGTCCCTCTCTGGAGCAATGAGCAGGTTTGGTGACTGTCCAATATAACAAAGAAAATGCTGCCCCTGCGGCAAAGCTCAGGCAGGCTTACTGATCATTATAAAATATACAGTTACCTATGTTTGGGGTTCCTCTCTTGCCATGCAGCCCACCACATAGGCAGTTATCATCTGGCCCTCTTCAGGTCACCGTGGGAATTAGGACTTGGGGAAGTGGCACAAATGCTGACAGCCTGGCTACTGCTATCACTGTGAGTAATAAACTGTTCTTTGTCTCTCGACTGGGAGTTTTGTGCCTTCTGCCAGCATCCATGAAACTGTGACTAACTTGTTAGCTTGCAAAGAGTATAAAATCTCAGCCCCTTCATACTTCTTGACAATTATTACATTTTTACAGATGAGAAATTCACAGCTCTCTCTAGAGTGGAGATCTCCAAGAATAAGTTAGATCTTTGAAGGGGTTATAATAACTTCCCCATGGGACTACACACATTATCAACTAATTTTCCTATGCCCAAGTACTCTCACATACTTGCTAATATGATTTTTTTATGTGCAACTAGTACCAGAGGAAGTCAGTGCTCTCTACCTAGTAAGATACAGATAGAAGAGTGCGTAGTTTTGTAGTGACAGTCTGAGGAGTGGCTTGCCACCGGCATTGCTGCTCGGGGCTTCGGGGCAGTTATGTTTGGAGACTTGAGGAGAAGTGAGGGTGATTGTTTAGCTTTCATTTCCTTGAACTCTGTCTGTGTGAACGTACAGAAATCAAATCCGTCCAGCCTCTATTTTTGGCAAGGGTAGGAATAACTCTGCTTCATCCTAACCCCAATGATCCCCACCCACCCCCTTCCAAACCTACTTAAAGGCATGTTCCTCTAAGTTCTATTTGTCCTTCCTTGAGGGAGGACTGAACTACTGTTCACTTAGAGATGGGAAACTGGCAGAAAGGTGTCAAATAAGTAACCTGTCAGAAAGGGACATTAAGTTGTTCTGTCTTTCTAATCATAGTATTTTTGCCTGTACTGAAATGAGCTAAAATAGTTTCTTATTTATATTATTCCTATGCAGGGTGAATTCTTAAGACATATTAACAATGGTGATGAACTGTAATTCTCTTTTTTCTGCTCAAATAGCCTTTTATGTCAAATTTATTCTGTGCTACACACACATCTCTTCCAGGTTGCAAGAGCTATCCCATTCTAAGGTTTGAATGGGTCAGTAAGATAATTTGAATAAAATTTTAGTTTCCACATTGCCAGTTTATCTTCCTTCATTTTGTTTAAAAGCACAAATATCTACTCACCACCAATAGAAGGAGAGGAGCTGACTGGCTGACACCCCAAGTCTGTTGGTTTAGGGAAGGAGAGTGGGCCTCACTGAAACACTCTGGGTATATAAAGAACAATGTTTTATCATTGCTTTAATCCATGACCATCCTAAACCACCGTCAGCTGTCCCTCATCTTCAAATATAGGAACTTTATCCTGTTACTCTTAACTTTAAGCAAAAGTCTTAAGAGAAATAGGAAAAAAGACTCATAAACTCTCTGCTTCTCCATATATTCATCAGGAATAAATTTTTTTGAAAATATATGGAAATATCCATATATACAGGTGTGGATAAAATGAGAGTTCCTGTGGCCAGGATTCTCACCTGGCCCTGGTTGACTAGCTCACTGCACACCTGGGGGCAACACATGACTGTTGACTCTATATAAAGAGCTCTGCCCAGTGCTCTGGGTGCGACACGGTGGCAGGGCTGCAACGCTGCAGGAGAGCAGAGCAGAGGCTGGAGCGGTGGCAGCACTGAAGACAGAGGCCCAGAGGACGGCTGTGCAGGACGGCTGTGCAGACAGATGGCCCAGAGGCAGAGACTGGCTTACTGCATGCAGATTCGCTCTGAGTGAACTGGATTTTAGTGACTGACCTGCCACCTGGAAATAAAGTTGGGTATAACCCTTTCACCCCAAGAACGTTTTGCTGTCATTTTCTTTGGTCACACTGAATTCATAGTGAACTTGTCTGGGGCTGAAACCCATTGGCAAGACAACAGGATACTCAATGGTGTGTTTAAAACAATATTCAACTGAGTAAATTTGAAGCTCTAATTGGTCTCATTAAGTGATTCATGAATCAGGCTGCATCCCATCTAGCAGGTAGAGAGATGCTCCAAAGAGTTGTACAAGAATGGAAGGTTTTTGTAGACAGGAGGGTGGGGCAAGAAGTTATCAGCAAAATAAAAGAAGAGATTGTTTCAGGCAAGGTCACATTCCCTTAGAGGGGACACCTGGGGGAGTTTATTTTATGCAGATTGCCTTGTATTTTGGAGGTATGGGTGGCAGAGAGAATGCTCATGTGACACATTACCTCACTGGTGCTGACCAGAAAATTCCTCATTGACTGTTAAGACTCTATTTCTGGGGAAGTTGAAACTGTGTTAGGCTGGCCTGTAATCAGTGGTGTGCTGACCTGACTCAGAAAAAGTGACTTGCTCTTGGTTGTGTGGCTTTCTTTTTAACAGGTCTCGTTTTAATGCAAATTTTTGATTAAAAATTAAAATTAAAAGGTATTCACACAGTAATGTAAAAATATGTACCTCAATTATTAATGCTTTTTATTTATTTTTTATTTATTTATTGGTATCATAATCTACAATTACATGAGAAACATTATGTTTACTAGACTCCCCCCTTCACCAAGTCCACCCCACAAACCCCATTACAGTCACTGTCCATCAGCATAGTAAGATGCTGCAGAATCCCTACTCATCTTCCCTGTGTTATACAGCCCTCCCGGTGCCCCCGTCCCCACTACACATGCTAATCATAATGGCCCCTTTCTTTTTCCCCACCCTTATCCCTCTCTTCCCACCCATCCTCCCCAGTCCCTTTCCCTTTGGTAACTGTTAGTCCATTCTTGGGTTCTGTGATTCTGTTGCTGTTTTTTTCCTTCAGTTTTTCTTTGTTCTTATACTCTACATATGAGTGAAATCTTTTGGTACTTGTCTCTCTCTGCCTGGCTTATTTCACTGAGCATAATACCCTCAACCTCCATCCATGTTGTTGCAAATGGTAGGATTTGTCTTCTTCTTGTGGCTGAATAATATTCCATTGTGTATATTTACCACATCTTCTTTATCCATTCATCTACTGATGAACACTTAGGTTGCTTCCATTTCTTAGCTATTGTAAATAGTGCTGCAATAAACATAGGACTGCGTATCTCTTTTTCAAACTGGACTGTTGCATTCTTAGGGTAAATTCCTAGAAGTGGAATTCCTGGGTCAAATTGTATTTCTATTTTGAGCACTTTGAGGAATCTCCATACTGCTTTCCACAAAGGTTGAACTAATTTACATTCCCACCAGCAGCATAGGAAGGTTCCCCTTTCTCCTTAACCTCGCCAACATTTGTTGTTGTTTGTCTTTTGGATGGTGGCGATCCTTACTGGTGTGAGGTGATATCTCATTGCAGTTTTAATTTGCATTTTTCTGATGATTAGTGATGTGGCGCATCTTTTCATGTGTCTGTTGGCCATCTGAATTTCTTCTTTAGAGAACTGTCTATTCAGCTACTCGGCCCATTTTTTAATTGGATTATTTGCTTTTTGTTTGTTGAGGTGCGTGAGCTCTTTATATATTTGGATGTCAGCCCTTTATTGGATCTGTCATTTATGAATATATTCTCCCATACTGTAGGATACCTTTTTGTTCTATTGATGGTGTCCTTTGCTGTACAGAAGCTTTTCAGCTTGACATAGTCCCACTTGTTCATTTTGCTATTGTTTTCCTTGCCCGGGGAGATATGTTCATGAAGAAGCCGCTCATGTTTATGTTTAAGAGATTTTTGCCAATGTTTTTTTCTAAGAGTTTTATGGTTTCATGACTTACATTCAGGTCTTTGATCCATTTCGAATTTACTTTTGTGTATGGGGTTAGACAGTCATCCAGTTTCATTCTCCTACATGTAGCTGTCCAGTTTTGCCAGCACCATCTGTTGAAGAGACTGTCATTTCCCCATTGTATGTCCATGGCTCCTTTATCGAATATTAATTGACCATATATTTTTGGATTAATGTTTGGAGTCTCTATTCTGTTCCACTGGTCTGTGACTCTGTTCTTGTGCCAGTACCAAACTGTCTTGATTACTGTGGCTTTGTAGTAGAGCTTGAAGTTCAGAAGCGAATCCCCCCACTTTTTTCTTCCTTCTCAGGATTGTTTTGGCTATTCAGGGTCTTTGGTGTTTCCATATGAATTTTTGAACCATTTGTTCCAGTTCATTGAAGAATGCTGTTGGTAATTTGATAGAGATTGCATCAAATCTGTATATTGCTTTGGGCAGAATGGCCATTTTGATTATACTAATTCTTGCTAGCCAGGAGCATGGGATGAGTTTCCATTTGTTAGTGTCTTCTTCAATTTCTCTTAAAAGTGTCTTATAGTTTTCAGGGTATAGGTCTTTCACTTCCTTGGTTAGGTTTATTCCTAGTTATTTTATTCTTTTTGTTGCTATTGTGAATGGAATTGTTTTCCTGATTTCTGTTTCTGTTAGTTCATTGTTAGTGTATAGGAAAGCCACAGATTTCTGTGTGTTAATTTTGTATCCTGCAATTTTGCTGAATTCCGATATTAGTTCTACTAGTTTTGGTGTGGATTCTTTAGGGTTTTTTATGTACAGTATCATGTCATCTGCAATAGTGACAGTTTAACTTATTCTTTACCAATCTGCATTCCTTGTGTTTCTTTGTTTTGTCTAATTGCCGTGGCTAGAACCTCAGTACTATGTTGAATAACAGTGGGGAGAGTGGGCATCCTTGTCTTATTCCCGATATTAGAGGAAAAGCTTTCAGCTTCTCGCTGTTCAGTATGATGTTGGCTGTGGGTTTGTCATATATGGCCTTTATTATGTTGAGGTACTTGCTCTCTATACCCATTTTGTTGAGAGTTTTTATCATGAATCAATGTTGAATTTTGTCAAATGCTTTTTCAGCATCTATGGAGATGATCATGTGGTTTTTGTCCTTCTTTTTGTTGATGTGGTGGATGATGTTGATGGGTTTTCGAATGCTGTACCATCCTTGCATTCCTGGGATCAATCCCACTTGGTCATGGTGTATGATCCTTTTGATGTATTTTTGAATTCGGTTTGCTAATATTTTGTTGAGTATTTTTTCATCTACGTTCATCAGGGATATTGGCCTGTAGTTTTCTTTTTTGGTGGGGTCTTTGCCTGATTTTGGTATTAGGGTGATGTTGGCTTCATAGAATGAGTTTGGGAGTATTCCCTCCTCTTCTATTTTTTTGAAAACTTAAAGGAAAATGGATGTTATGTCTTCTCTGTATGTCTGATAACATTTCAAGGTAAATCCATCTTGTCCAGGGGTTTTGTTCTTGGGTAGTTTTTTGTTTACCACTTGAATTTCATTGCTGGTAATTGATTTGTTTAGATTTTCTGTTTCTTCCTTGGTCAGTCTTGGAAGGTTCTATTTTTCTAGGAAGTTGTCCATTTCTTCTAGGTTTTCCAGCTTGTTAGCATATAGGTTTTCGTAATATTCTGTAATAATTCTTTGTATTTCTGTGGGGTCCATAGTGATTTTTCCTTTCTCATTTCTGATTCTGTTGATGTGTGTTATTTGTCTTTTTCTCTTAATATGTCTGGCTAGAGGCTTATCTATTTTGTTTGTTTTCTCAAAGAGTCAGCTCTTGGTTTCATTGATTTTTTTCTGTTGTTTTATTCTTCTCAATTTTATTTATTTCTTAAAATTTTTATTTCCTTTTAATTTATTGAGGTTCTTTTTGATCTTTCTTATGTCCCTCCTTCTGCTGATTTTAGGCCTCATTTGTTCTTCTTTTTCCAATTTTGATAATTGTGACATTAGACTATTCATTTGGGATTGTTCTTCCTTCTTTAAATATGCCTGGATTTCTATATATTTTCCTCTTAAGACTGCTTTCACTGCATCCCACAGAAGTTGTGGTTTTGTGTTGTAGTTGTCATTTGTTTCCATATATTGCTTGATCTCTATTTTAATTTGGTCATTTATCCATTGATTATTTAGGAGCATTCTATTAAGCCTCCATGTGTTTCTGAGCCTTTTTGCTTTCTTTGTACAATTTATTTCTAATTTTATACCTTTGTGGTCTGAAAAGTTGGTTGATAGGATTTCAAACTTTTTTAATTTATTGAGGTTCTTTTTGTGGCCTAGTATGTGGTCTATTCTGGGAGAATGTTCCATGTGCACTTGAGAAGAATGTGTATCCTGTTGCTTTTGGATGTAGAGTTCTATAGATGTCTATTAGGTCCATCTGTTCTAGTGTGCTCTTCAGTGCCTCTGTGTCCTTACTTATTTTCTGTCTGGTGGATCTGTCCTTTGGAGTGAGTGGTGTGTTGAAGTCTCCCAAAATGAATGCATTGCATTATATTTCCTCCTTTAATTCTGTTAGTACTTGTTTCATATATGCTGGTGCTCCTGTATTGGGTGCATATGTATTTATAATGGTTATATTCTTTTGTTGGACTGATCCCTTTATCATTATGTAATGTCCTTCTTTATCTCTTGTTACTTTTTTGTTTTGAAATCTATTTTGTCTAGTACTAGTACTGCAACACCTGCTTTTTTCTCCCTGTTGTTTGCATGAAATATCTTTTTCAATCCCTTGACTTTTAGTCTGTGCATGTGTTTGGGTTTGAGGTGAGTCTCTTGTAAGCAGCATATAGATGGGTTTTGCTTTTTTATCCATTCTTTTACTCTGTGTCTTTTGATTGGTGCATTCAGTCAATTTACATTTAGGGTGATTAGTGAAAGATATGTACTTATTGCCATTGCAGGCTTTAGTTTCGTGGTTACCAAAGGTTCAAGGTTAGCTTCTTTACTATCTTACTGTTTAACTTAACTTGCTTATTGAGCTATTATAAACACTGTCTGGTGATACTTTATTTCTCTTGCTTCTTATTCCTCCTCCCCCATTCTTCATATGTTGGGTGTTTTGTTCTGTGCTCTTTTGGGTTTCCTTTGACTGCTTTCATGGGTAGTTGATTTAATTTTTTATCTTTAGTTGGTCTTTGGTTGGTCTTCTTTCTTTGCTGTGATTTTATTTTCTCTGGTGGCATCTATTTAGCCTTAGGAGTGCTCCCATCTAGAACATTCCCTCTAAAATACCCTGTAGAGGTGGTTTGTGGGAGGCAAATTCCCTCAACTTTTGCTTGTCTGGGAATTGTTTAATCCCTCCTTCATATTTAAATGATAATTGTGCTGCATACAGTATTCTTGCTTTGAGGCCCTTCTGTTTCTTTGCATTAAATATATCATGCCATTCTCTTCTGGCCTGTAAGGTTTTTGTTGAGAAGTCTGATGATAGCCTGATGGGTTTTCCTTTGTAGGTGACCTTTTCCTCTCTCTAGCTGTCTTTAATACTCTGTCCTTGTCCTTGATCTTTGCCATTTTAATTATTATGTGTCTTGGTGTTGTCCTCCTTGGGTACCTTCTTTTGGGAGTTCTGTGTGCTTCTGTGGTCTGAGCAACTATTTCCTCCCCCAGTTTGGGGAAGTTTTCAGCAATTATTTCTTCAGAGACACTTTCTATCCCTTTTTCTCTCTCTTTTTCTTCTGGTACCCCTATAATGCAAATATTGTTACATTTGGATTGGTCACACAGTTCTCCTAATATTCTTTCATTCCTGGAGATCCTTTCATCTCTGTATGCATCAGCTTCTCTGTGTTCCTGTTCTCTGATTTCTATTCCATTAGCAGCCTCTTGCACCTCTTCCAGTCTGCTCTTAAGTCCTTCCAGAGATTGTTTCATTTCTGTAATCTCTCGCCAGACTTCATCCCTTAGCTCTTGCATATTTCTCTGAAGATCCATCAGCATGGCTATGACCTTTATTTTGAATTCTTTTTTGGGGAGATTGGCTAGGTCTATCTCCTCCAGTCCTCTCTCAGGGATAGTCTGGACTATTTTGGACAGGACTAAATTCTTCTACCTTTTCATGGTGACAGTGGTGGCTGTAGGCCAGTAGCGTGTGTGTCAGCTGGGAGAACAAAGTCCTTTCCTGCTTGATGGTTGCCTTGCCCTTCTCCGCTGCCTGTGTCAGTTACCTGCACTCCTGGACCAGCTTCCGGGTTAATCCCCTAAACTGCTGTGGGCGGGGTCTCTGTCAGAGTAGCGCAGAGCCCTGCGGGGAGTGGCAGGGGTGCTGGGTGCACTCTCCCGTGAAACAGCGCCCCTTCTGTGCAGCTGTGTGCCGATAGCTGCCTTTGGGTCTTGTCCGGGTGGCTGTGTGCCGGGCTGAGCAGCTGCTGGTGGCATGGCTGCTCCTGGGCTGCTCCTGCGGTGCCATCCAGGGGGTTAGGTCACCTAGAGTTCCCCTGATTCCCAGGTGCTGGGGTGCGTGTGTCGGGATGACTTTGTCCAGCTATGAGGTCCCTGTCCCTTGCAAAAAGCACTCCCTTTTCTTTTGTCTCAGGGGTGCCAGTTGTGGGGACCTGCTCGCAGGTTTTGCTTTTCTTTTTCTCTAATATCCATCACCCCATGCACCATGTGTCTGCGCTCCTGGTGTGGATTTCTAGAGCTGGTTGTTTAGCAGTCCTGGGTTTTCACTCCCTCTCTGCTCTGACTCCTTTCTTCCCCGCCAGGGTCTGGGATAGGGGGGCATTCGGGTCCTGCTGGGCCATGGCTTATATCTTTCCCCCTTCGTGTGTTGCTGAGTTCTCGCAGATGTTGATGTAGCCTGGCTGTTGTACTGTATCTACTGGTGTCTCTTTTAGGAATAGTTGTAATTGTTGTATTTTCAAAAATACTTATGTTTTTGGGAGGAGATTTCCACTGAACTACTCACGCTGCCATCTTGGCTCCTCCCCTTAATGCTTGCTTTTGATATGGCATTTTAATCATAAATGTCTTTAAGGATTTTAGGGATAAAGGAGAGGGAGGAGAGATTATACTGTCTAGGAAATCACGAAGTATGTGGGTTTGAAACATACCTTAAAGGACATCTAATCTGATCACTTTATGATGCTTGAATCCCTCCACACTGTCCCAGATAAATGTTCATACATGTACATTAATATCTTCATCATGGAACAGTTTAAAAACGTGTGATCCATTTGCCTCTATAGATTCTTTTTTTTTTTTAATACAATAAGCCTTTGTTAGAAGAGGTTATAGATGCAAGGGAAAAAAATTAGTGGTGTGGCTTCCATCTTAATCAATGAGTCAAATCTTTGCAGCCACCTTTACAAGGAAGGTTGTTGTATCTTTTATGGTTGGAATTAAGTGTTCAAAGGGATTAAGTGATATCACTGATGGTTTCTGAGAAGCACTGATGTCCACTACCACCTATGTCTACAAGGACTGTAAAAGTCTAACTGGGCATGTACAAAATCAAACTCAGTAAACAATTAAGTCCTCATTGAAAGTTTGGGCTTTTTAAATTCAAACTTTGTAGTACAGTCAGAACTTCTGTTGAATTATGACTTAGAAATGGTCATGGAGAACAATAAGGATCCACATTATTATAAACCAAAAAAAGACAGTTAATGTATTTTTGCAAACAATAGATGTAGGCTTGACTACAAAACAAGCTAAAATATAATTTGAAAGTGGAAGCTTCGAATCTTGGCTTAAATTCGATTTATCCTGGGAAGGGGCACTGTATCCAAGGGACACTGTTGGCAGACTATGAAGGTAATACTTGCCCAGGTACAATAATAAGAGTTGGTATCTGTATCAAACAAACAATTCCTGCATACAGAAGTATTTTTCATAAAAGCTATATGTTAATGTTGGCTACTGAACAACAAAAAAGAGTCATTTCTTTAGAATGGTTGTTTTTTAGAGGGTTTTTTTCTCTCCTACTCAACTGTTCAGCTAGCAGCTTAAAATTCTGAAATCCCTATGGCAGAGAGAGGCTTCTTACACATTAGAAAGGAGATGGCAGGCTGCCAAACATAAATGGCTTCAATTTTCATGTAAGTCGGCTTAGTGAATCACAGGTGGATTTTTATCAAAAATGCTTTGATGGCCCTATGCCACCAATAACACCTTATTCAAAAATAATCAGCTTGTCCTTGGCTAGAAATATTGTGAGTACTGTAGCCAAATACATTAAAAGATCAACAAAGACACCTTTGGAGATAATTTGGCAAAAGCCCAATATCCACAAATGAATTGATTTCAGGAGGAATAATAAAAGTTTATAATGAATACAGGAGTGCATTAAAGAGTTATATCTATTAGTACTGTTAAGAGAAAAAATGGAATTGTTTAATTAGAATGACTTTTTGTGAGAACATATAAGATCTTATTTCTGAGTTTAAATCTGTTTTAGAAGTCACTTTTATGTAAACACTAACTATAAAATTGATTACAGAACAGGAATAAAATCACCAGTACCTAAGGGAATTCAAAATCCCAAGGTATTAATGTGGCACAAATGAAATAATCTTAAACACAGAAAATGTAAGACTAGTGTATCCATTCACTTTACATCTCTGTAAGCTGGAAAAACTTTAAAGTAACTCTTTTGCTAAATATTTTCCTTAAAGAATAAACACAACTATTAAATGTCAATATGGACACACACATAAAAAGACTGGTGTATCATATGAGACAGTCATGATCAGAGTCTGAATATTAGCATATGTAGGTTGATGCATAGGAACCTAAATTAAACCCATATGTATAGGATCATGAGCTCTCTACCACTTAAAGCCCTTCACAGTCTTCTCACTGCCTTCAGATAATGTCCTTTACTTAATACCTAAGACCTTTGGTGATCTGACCCTTCCCTATATTTCCAGCCTTATCTCCTGCTACCTTTCCTTTGTGACTTTGTATATATGTTCCCTCTGCCTAAAATACATTCATTCCAAAAAGTATAACACCAATGATATGCCTTTCCCTAAATGTGTGCCTGACAAACTCTTCATCCTTTAAAACTCAAAAATCTCCTCCTTGAAGTTTCCTTCCTCAAGGCAAGTTAATTGCTATCCTTTCACTCTTTTAAATAATGTCACCACTGTACCTTGTACACAAACCCTCGTGCAAACTGGAACTGTATGGCAATTTTTTAAGGGAGTAAAGAGAAAAGGTTATTTAACCATTCGTTATTTAGTGTGTTTCTAAGTTGATTGCCACATGAGAGTATTTTGAGGAAAATTCCTGACATCACTGAGTCAAAACACATATATACTTTATGTTTATTTAGATACTAAGAAATTGCCCTATAAGGAGAATGTAATCTTTTAAATTCCCCTCAGTAGTCCTGACCAGCAGGGGTCAAGAATAAGTCTAATTGTGCACTGAATAAAATACATCTCCTGGGTCACACACCCTCATCCCAGTTGTCATGAAGCCCTGAGATAGCACTTCTCTGGCCTCCTCTGTGTCTGACTATGGTAGTCATGTGGAACCCTTAATATACTGAATATCTTCCTTCCCCGAACAGCTGCAGCCTTCCCACGACCTCATGGTATGCCTCGAGTTTACCAGCACTATTTTCATTATGTCCATTAACTACATTTTTATGTCCCTCACTGTAAGGGGCTCCAGACCTCTCCTCTCCCATTGGCTCTGCCCATTTCTGCTTTTTCCTCATCTCCCACATATGTCACCAACTGCAGCATCCCTCCCACTGTTCCTTCTGGAACTCAAGATCCAACCTCAGTAAAATTTTCTTCATCTTCAACTGCTTTTCTGAAAGTTTTCTTCACCTTCTTGCTCTACAGAAAATCTGGCTGTCTTTTGAGGATGGTTCTTCCCCTGCAGTCTTCTCAAGCAGGAGCTGGTTTTTTTCCTACCACATCCTTTGTATTTAAGGACCTGGAATCAGGGTAGATGTCTACTTTTTTTTTTTGCTTTTTGCTTTAGACCATTCCTCTTTCCTCCTCCCCAGCATGAATCTAATGTCACTAAATGATATTACTAACTAACCCTTATTGTTGGGCTCATCTACCTATGTCTGAGCTACTCTTAATTTCTCTATGATTTTAGCCCCTGACTCTTTGTCACTCTCCCCAGCACTTTTCCTATAAGATTCTATCTATCTATCTATCTATCTATCTATCTATCTATCTATCTATCTATCATCTATCTATCTATCTATATCTATCTATCATCTATCTAATCTATCTATCTATATCTATCTATCTATCTATCTATCTATCTATCTATCTATCTATCTATCTATCTATCTATCTATCTATCTATCATCTATCATCTCCAATATACTGTGGCCTCTTCATTTCTTGAACCCATTTCCTTTATCTTGTCCTGGACTCTACCTTAGTCATTACTCTGTGATCATGCCCCAGAATTTGTCATAATCAGTCCTTAAAGTTCCTTCATAACTTCAATTTCATGCACCTCATCTTCTGACCTGACAGGTCAGTTCATGTGCAGTTTATCTCCTCTAGTAGCACAACTCTAGCAATCCTTCAGTCTTTCTAGAATCTCCAGTCCATTAAGCCTATCCTTTTTCCCCTATTCTTCATGTCCCCTTCCCCAGCTTGGATTCCAGGACTGTCATTATTATCTCTCCCTGCATAATGTCCTCAACTCCCTTGTTCCCTCTGCCTTCCTCATACTCACTTAGCAGAACTAATTCTGTGCCATGCCTCTACTGGTACACCTGCATGAGCCTGGTACATGTAATCCTGCTGCCTGACCTCACGTTAAATCTAAGCCAAGAATATCAAGAGAGCCCTTACACTGTCTGGCCATCACAACATGGAAGGCAGTAGGGGATGGAAGCAAGTTGAAATACGTGAAGAGACATGTCTTGTTTGGAGAAAGGACAATGTAGATTAACTATAAGGTGGCAGAAAAATACACATTTAAATATGTGTTACTTATGAGTAACTACAATTTTTTAAATTAAATTATCATTGATATACAATCTTATATGGCTTCAAATACACAGCACAGTGGTTCAGGATTCACCCATGTTATCAAGTCCTCACCCCCTCCAGTGCGATCACTGTCCATCAGCATAGTAAGATGAGCAACCAATATTTTTAATTTTCCCTTGAGATGTTACTCTTGAGGATGGAGGCTGCATTTATTCATTCTTGACTTCTAACAACCTAGTGCTCAATAAATGTTTGGGGAATTTGATTTTGGCCAGAACATTCTTTTGGTCTAGGTAATGATTTAAACTGATAAAATGGTGTGGTGGGTAGGGGTCATGGTGATGACGTGGACCTAGTCACTTCTTAAATGTATTTTATTTAAACATCATCTTCACTAAACTTTGATAGTCTTTATGTCCTTGAAGCAGTGCATTTGCAGGGCTAGTTTAAAATTTTAAGTTCTGAGAATATTGTGGATTGCTCAAAGCAGAAATCCTAGATCTTTGTGAATCTGTCCATTCCCATAGCTAAATCCATTTTGTTCTTTTCCTTTTGCTACTTTCTATTATTACTCTTTTATTTGTTGGCCTATATTTAAGCTATAAAGCTACTCTGGGTGCCAGGGATCAAATTGGGTAAGACACTGATAACCTTAGGAACAAACCTTTCCCCCAAAACCTTTCTTTGCTAATGATTTGATGTTTTTACCTCCTATAAAAGATTTTGGAGTTACAAAAAAAAGAAAAAAAGATCACCAGCTACCAGGATGGTAAATGGCATATTCTGAGAAATTTTTAGTTTTTTTCATCAACTGTGTTGGTGATGGAATTATGAAAAATATGATGTTAGGCTGTGACAGATGGTCTCAGTGTCATATTTCTTTACTAAATAAGTAGATAATCATAATCTAGAATTTTAGGGTTTTTTTTTGAAAGTCACATAGACTTTTGGATGTGACACAAGACTGAAATTGATCAATGATCATATATCAATGTATTGAGCATTATATAATTTATCCAGAATGCACTTGTATTCAAACTTCCCTGAATTAGCAGGAATTCTTTCCTGTATTTCTTTTTTGTAACTCACTGAGATATGGGAAATGGTGCAGAAGATAAATGCTAAGCTTTTGATTGCTCCATTGTTAAAGGACTTAAAACTTTGATTATCTACAATCATTTTATACTCTACAAAAAGAAATTAGTCACTTTATCAAGGCACACATATTTTGTAAAATCTTAGTCACACTTCAGAACTCGAGTTAATAATTTTTCTATGTGAAAATGTAGAATATGTAATGTAATGCATGATTATACAAACCCATTTAATTCCATTCTTTGTTTCTTTTTAATCAAACATCCTCCCTTATCAGGGTTCAATCATTTGATGAATTATTAATTGCTATGTGTATTTGATATGATCTGAATATTGGTATTCATAGTAAAATAATAATGGGAAAAATGTGGTTTGGGTAAAGTAATCTTGTGCAATAGAATACCATACTGGTTCCAAAGTCATGTTGTAGAAAAATATTTATTGACATGGAAAAAGTTCATGATATACACGAAGTAAAACTCCTGGGCTATTGAACTTTATGTATAGCTTCATAACCCTTTTTTTCTACAACCAACATTGCAAAAAGATTATAAGAACTTTCACCTATTTCTGGGGCCAGAAGGGGAGTGGGAAAAGGTGTTTAGGATTTACGATTACTTAAAATTTTTCCTTTATCTTTTCTGTGTTTTTCAGATTTTCTGCATTAATCATTTGTTACCTCTGTAAGTAGAAGAAAGTTTAAAACTGAATTGCTCAAATTAAAATTGGTTTTTGTTTAATTTCATTATCCAAATCAATCAGTATTTAAAGGACACCAATTCAGTGCAAGCATTTCAAAAAAATATTTTTAAAATATCTTTCTTGTAGTCAAGGAGCTTCCAGCCATGTTTTGCAATAACTGAATGTAAAAATATAAAATGTTAAAAAAAATAAATAAGGTTTAAATTACAAATCAAGCCAGGAATGGAAAGGTGAAAAGAATAAACTCTTAATTGCATTGACAATTATTGCTATGAGGAGAATCTGCTTAATATTCCTGAGTCTAATCTGATATACTAGAAATCTAAATAATGCATGCTCTTTTCTTTCCTATTTGTACATAAACCTATTTGTGTTTCACTGATTATCTTGTTCAAAAATAATCCAATTTCAGTAGTGAGTTAGCCAAGCACAGTTCTGGAACCTTTAATTCCTTGACTACAAGCCACTTAGTAATATGTGAGAGTTTACAGTATACAATTGTCATATCAATCCCTACCCTTTGTCCGAGCTTTCAGGTTAGATATAGCATGTAAAACTTTCTTCCTTCCCTATTTCCTGACATGGATTAAAATATAGGGAAGAAAAAAAGTCACATCTGTTTACTCTGGAGTCCTTGACATATTTTCTCAGCTACAGAAAGGAGAGTACAGTACATTAATCGCCATTTGGTCAATGGCTATTTCTTGACAGGTTTAGAAATGTCCTAGTACCAACGCAGGATTCTGCATGTCAATCAGTGACGTGGCAAAATGAAGAGGGTTGAACTGAGGTACCTAAATGTACTTCAGATGAGGACCCTAACCTTGGCTGTTTTTCTCCTTCACTATTTGACCATGTTTGTTAATTCTTCCCATGGGAAGGACTAGGAATGAATTACTGTCATTAACAGAAGCTAATTCCACTGCAAAGTGCATTACTTAGCACCAAAGGAAAATCAATATTTTTACCTATATCAGAAGTTTATGGCTTAAATTTCCCTGAATGTTATCTATGGGGTAGGCAAGACAATGAATTACTGAATCATATTCTTCTCTTATACTATATAGATTTTCACAGATTTCCTTCCAGAGTGATTTTCAAAACTATGTGTGAGATGTGTATTTCCCCCACAGGGGACTTAAGCATAGGAAAAACTGAAAACATGATACAATAAAAGTATCCTTCCTTCCCTCCTTCCTTCCTTCCTTCCTTCCTTCCTTCCTTCCTTCCTTCCTTCCTTCTAACCTACCTACCTATTTTCCTCCAATAAGTTACAAACATGTTTGAAATTAGATTTCTGTCTGAAGAATGAATGTACCTTTTCTCATTGATTTAACAAATATAAATCCTGTTCTCTGGGGGCAAGCAAATATGAGCCCAAAGAAAAAGAACAGTAGCTTTCTTACTGAAACACAAATCTGTTCTTATATCCAACAGCTCCTTTGAATGCTAAAAATAATTTGAAATAAAGTAAATATAACCAAATGAATGCTTTATTCAAGTAATGTATTGTGTGTAAAAAAAAATCTAGATCACTATTTTCCTGTAATACTGGAAAGTTGTTTTTGTGAAATAAAAATATTAAAAACTTCCTAAACTCACACTTGCTCTAACATACTTATAAGCCTGTTAAAACACACAAACTGCTCAGTTAAATGATACATGATCATTTTCATAATATATTTATTGAGCACTTTTCTATAATGGACCTTAGAAATTCTGCTAATAAAATTATTGATGGAATAGAGATAAACATTCTCCTGAGTAAGTGGTTCCCCCACCAGCACACCATCCTGGGGGTTGCTATTTACATGATTAACTTTATACAAGGTAAATTTAGGATTTAAAAAAATGAAATGGCAGTTGCTTTTTCTCTCCTGCTTTTGGCCATCAGCATTCTTGATGTTATATTTTTATCTGAAAATTAAGAAGTACTGGATAATTTCATAGGCTCTAAATTTCCAAAGAACAGGAATAGAAAAAGGAAACTCTGTGATCTTTCTAAGGATCTTCCCTGCTTCACAGAGATCTGAGAGATACATGTAATACTTTGTCTTGAAGAGCTTGGGAGGAAAAGCACTGTGCTGTCATTAGAATATTAGAGACGGAATCTCCTTGTCCAACACCGCCCTCACTTCCCATGTGAAGACAGTGAGATAAAGAAGCTAAGGGTCTTCCCTGTCACTCAGCTGGTCAGTTCCCTTACAAACTTGCAATTCTCTTTGTCCCAGTGACTTTAATAAGTTCGCCATAGGCTATTTCTCTCTTGATTTCTTGTGAGTTGAGCAATTCTTTTAAAAGTATGCTTTTTAAAATTTATTAAGGAACTGGTTGGATGATTGCAGAGAGCCATTCAGAGGATATCGTTGGCGAAACTGCCAGGACTGAACGCCATCCTAAGTCACCTTTGCACCATCCTGCTGCTTCTCACGGATCTAGCACCTTGCTCACTGTGCTCCCACGCCCGAGTCCGGTCACTCTGCATGACCACACCTAGTCCCTAGATGTCTTTGTGCTGAGCCTTCATACCCATTCTCCTCTACTCCCAAGAAATGAACTTGTCTGCTTTCTTTTCTGCCTAGAGGAATTCTGTCTGTCCTTTCAGCCCAGTATAAAGTTACCTGTTCTGAAAACCTCCCCTAACCACTATGCTTTATCAGTCCCAGGGCAGAATTAATTACTGCCTCCTTTGTGTCTTAATAACATTACCCCTGATAGTAGAATAGAGCTCTGGGATTACTTGGATACAAATCAGCCTGCCAATTTGGTATTAAAGGACCATTATCATCTGTGTGTCCATAATACATAATATTACCATTCAATAAACCTTTTGAGCACTGCATCGATTTGTGGCAGCCATGATTACAGTCTTTGTTGCCCAGCTCCCATTTCACTCCTCTTAGGCATTCACCACTCCCGGGCATTGCTGTTATTACTCAGAGGAGACTTTCTTGGCTTTAGATTTGGCGCTTTGTTATTTCATTGTTTTTTTACACTTACAGAGAATATCCTAATAGAGTTGTTTCTTTGTCACACTCCTTTCTGTCACTAGTATTTAAATGCTTTAAAAAATAGGATTCTCAACATAAAACATCATTATAGCAAAGAATGGGAGTAAAACACAATTATTTTTATTTAATTGTAAGATTTCATTAGATATGGTCATTATTGGGCTACACGGTTTTGCAGAATGATTTAATTCTTCAGAATTTTGAAAGCTAGGTAAGTGGCACTTTTTATTTTTAAAAATTACACATGTAACATATGAAAGCACGTTAACTATAAAAAATACTATTTTAACAAGAACAAAATATACTAAGTAAAAGTGATATCCCTTTTTCATAATCCTTTTCCCACAGTTCCACTTCCTCCTCGTGGGCACCACTGCTGACAATTTGGTGTGTATCAGTCAAATGTATGGATATAGATGTGGATAGAGAAAGAGCCGCAAGGTCACAACATTAGTTCCTTTACTGGAGAGGTCAGATCTCATGAAACCTGGTTCTCCTGTCATTGAGTATTCATTTGATGTCAGCAATAGTGAAAGAAGAAAAAAACACATGAATCATTTAAATGTAGGAGTGGCCCAATTCCAAGCACATTGGATTGTAGTATACTAGCTACTACTAGTAATGGCATGCTTGTTTTGCCTTAGGACAGTTCATGATATAATTAATTTGTGAGGTTCATAGGGATTAGGAAAGAATGAGTAATTAAAAGTGACTCAACAACAACAAAAATATTAATACACCATGCTTATAAAAAGTCATTATTCTGTCAAGTGGAAGTGATTTGTTTCTACTGATATTTTATGGAAATTAGTTATACCTTTACTTTTGAGTTATACAGAGGCCTGACTTTTGAAAAGCCTCTAGATTTCTAATTACTATTAATGTAACAGATGACTTCCTATTAAATTTAGGCTTTCAGATAGAGAAATCTCTGAAAGTCCGTCCTCCTTTTATTTATTAAAAAAATTAAAATATGACAGAATTTGCAAATGAAGTGTTAAAAACATACTTTTTAATTTGATTTCTGGGTGAAGGATTTGCATCCTAGTTATGGTATAGAATCTTGGAGGAGCTAGAAGGGACCTTGAAAGGAACTAAGGGGAAATCTATCACCTTACAGATGGGAAATGTAAGGCCCCATGGAAATGGGACTTGTTTCCC
Source organism: Manis pentadactyla (assembly GCF_030020395.1). Classification (NCBI taxonomy): domain Eukaryota; kingdom Metazoa; phylum Chordata; class Mammalia; order Pholidota; family Manidae; genus Manis; species Manis pentadactyla. The sequence continues at coordinate 103,865,645 of NC_080023.1, forward strand.
CATGGTGTAGTGCAGGAAGAGCTGCACTAGGGCTCCAGAAATCCTGGCATTGAAGCTCAGCTCTGACATTTGTGCCTCTCTGAGGCTCAGTTGCCTTTTCTGTAAAATGGGTGTAAGAATAGCTATGACTTGAGGATATATTAAATTAATTTATAGAATGAGATTAAATAGATGTGGTGGACCTAGCCTAGGGCCCAAGTAGGGGAACTATTCAATAATTATTCTCTTCCTACCCTGCTTAACCTTGTCTAAGGGCACAGATCAAGCTGTAGGAAAAAAGGGCAAGAATCTAGCTCATCTGACTTACAGGCCAGTTAGCTGTCCACTAATTCCTTTCAGCCAAGCCATGATTCCTGTCACCCTCTTCAGGGATATTATTTCCAGTTTCGTAAACACACAAGTAGAAGTCCCTCTACTATAGTTGCTGGGTGTGTTCTTGGCTGATGGTGGACCATGGCAGTTCCCTTCTATGGCTTTGAGGACAAGATAATGTCTGCCTCCTTCACATAACCTGAAAGACCTCTGTTGACTTCTCCAGTCCCTATCTGTGCTCTCCTTAAACATGCAGATCCAGCCATACTAACCTATTCTCAGGAAGTCTGCTATCTCTGTGCCTTTGGCACAACCCCTTCACCCCTCACCAAGCAAATTCATACTCTTACATTTTGTACATATTGTACATTTTGTTTATTTCAACTTATATGTCATCTTTTTTGGGAAGCCTTCCTTGACCTTGGATTTGATGATGTCCCATATCATAGAAGATATCTTAACACTATATGGTATAGTGGATTATTGACTTACATGAATCCTCTGATCATCTTTTAAGTCCTTGAATCTTGAAGAGATTTTTTTTTATCTTGGTATATATAATGCCTTGCATAACACTTCACACTAGAATTTCATCTTACATTTTTAACATTTTAATTGAAATAGAATATACATTCCCAAAAGTACATAAATCATATAAGTACAGTGGATAAATTTCCACAAATTAAACTCATGCTGTAAGTAGCATAAATCAACAAACAGAATTTTGCTCCAGAATCCCAGTTCATGCCCCTTTCCAGTTATTACCCTTCTTTTTCTAACACGGTATTTGAACTGTTTTTGAACTTTGCATGAATAGAATTATACAGTACATATTTTCCTTTGTGTCTGTCTTTTGCTCAGTATTACATTTATGAGATTCTAAAAGTCTTTTTTAAAGAACGAGTAATATTGCAGTATAAAGACTTTAATCGATGCATATGAGATGTATTCCATATTACCAGTTAGAAAGAAGGCAGCTATAAAGCATGCATGAAATTCCTCTCTAGTGGATGCCTGCTCAGTATTCTTTCTTGTCATTCCTGTTGGAACCCACTGTTGTTCATGTCCCCCTCCCTGCCCTACGAGCCTCACAACCCATGTGATTCATGGTAGGGTCAGCCTGATTGGTAATCTTGCTGTGTCTTGCTCCTTGCCAGTAATTGTCTCAGAAATGGGAGTTCCATTTTGACCTCTGAAGAGAGGTTTTCTGGGGCTACTGGGAAAGTTTTTGCCCACCTTTCCAGCAATGCTTGCAGAAGTGACCTAACTCTTCAGTATGCTGTCATGGGTGAGTGTGAGGCTCAGACCTTTAAGGCTACCCCAACACCAGCCTTAAGGAGGAAGTCAATACAAGGAGGAAGACAGGGCCAAGAATCACAAGGAATTAGGATTATCTCCTGGATTAAGTCATCCTTGAGCCTATCCTGCTTCTTAAATTTCCAATTATATCACTGAGGAAATTTCATTATTGTTTAATCCACATTGAGGTGTTTCTCATTTATTCATTTTTTTTTTAAATACTTGAAACAAAAGGCATTTTAACCAAGACTTCTCCTAAAGACTTGGATGATTACCTGGAAAGCAAATTTAACTGAATGGAGGGTGATGTGAATCTTCTGTCTTGGGATGAGATGCAAGTCAGGAAGCAAGGGATGAGGGGGCATGGGATGGAGGGTAGCTATAGTGTGGGCCTAGGACGGAGATCCCTCAGGAACGAGCTATCAGGCACTGCCCACAGTACCAAGGGCAAACGCTCTGTGGATATATCATTGCAGACAAAGGAATGTGTACCCAAAGGACAGCACCATCCTGAGTGGCAGGGGGTGACTGCAGTTACTGGGTACCTGCAAGTAATGAGGCTTTTCCTTCTCCACAGCCACCCCCTACCCACTCCTGTGGAGGGAAAGAGGGTCACAGCAACAGTGGTGTAATCATAAACAGCCCAAAGGAATTTCTTCAGAGACAGGGATTGTGCTGGCTGCCAGGTTGCCAGATTTGGTGTTAGTGCATCTCCAAAATGGCAAAGATTCTCAAGTAATGGACATGAAGTGGGGCACAGGGGCGACCAGATTCTTGGTGTTTTCCCAACTGGACAGTGTGATAATGAGAGCAAAGAGAGAGACCGGAAGTGACCCTTTGGCTGGTGGAGCAGGCTTTCTGTTTGTTTTTTCCCCCATGGAGATTAATTGCTATTGCCCACTGGGACTGAGAAAGCATGCCTGGTATTGGGGGTAGGGGACTCTCTAATGGGAATAGAGGTACATCCTCAGAGTGATTTAACTGAAAATTAAGAGGATAATAATTTATTTTTCACCTGAGCTGGGAAGTGGGATAGATGAGTTACATTTACATGGGGATATCTGGGAATACCTTTGTGAAGAAGATGGTACCTGGTTTGGCCTGCGAAGGAAAGATAGTATTTATGCTTGAAGGGATGGGGAGGATATTTCAGTTAAGGGGAACTGAAAGTACAGAGGCTCTACAGGCAGGAAGAAGGGTAGGAAGAAGGAGTGGATTTAGCAAAGAGTGAGGAAATCATTTTGACCCTGCCGTAAGATGTGTGCAGGTGCGGAGGACTGAGTAAGATTGTAAAGAGAAGTTTTGTCAAGACAAAGGAGTGTTGTGAATGCTTCCAAAGAGGTTTGAATTGTATCCTGCCATGAACAGAGAACAATTAAAGAATTTTAAACATGTCAGTGATAAGACTGAGGTTGGCTTCAAGCAGGTTAAAGTCAAAATGGACTGGACCCTCCTTCCTGACAGGAAAGAGGAAGACCAAATTAGAGCCCAAAGTGACAGAACAGAGGAAAGGAAGCAAATTAGGATTGTGGTGATAGGCTATTGGGAAACGAGGACTTTATGGAAGTGACCTTGACAGGAGTTGATACCTCATTAGATGTGACTATGGCATGATTAAGAGGAACTGAATGATTGTCACAAAATTTATTCCCAAAAGTTGGTAATTTTTTCACACCATGTTACATTTTCTGCAACCATCTTGCTTGTTAGAAATGATTCCCAATTTGCAGGCTATTTTGGGAGTGTGTCTGTAGCAAAATGAAGCAAACAAGAAACAAAGTGATAAAGTGATGCAGGTATAAAGAATTTGCCTGAAACAGACTCCTTTATTTCATGGGGTTAACAGTAGTACTGCTTTTGACCAAGCAAAATTGTGTGTTCCAGTGATGATAATGGGAAAAGAAGTGTGTTTGGAGCTCCTTGCCCCTTCACTGTCCTAACTCACTATCAGAATGTGCCAGAACTGAGTCAGAGCCAAGCAACTGAGGATGCATTTTTCAGTTTTTCAGAATTTGGTTTATTGGCTAGATGTGTTCATTTTTTAAGCAGGAAAACTGAGCTTGGAACTTGATTCCAGAACATAATTCTTTTTATTAGTACAGAGGAGGAACTGTGAATGTGCTCCTTAAGGAATGGGTGCCCAAAAGCTTTCTTGATAATAGAGGTGACAATACCTTTTAAAGTAATGTTTTTAAAAGAATAACCCCAGTATCTTCTCTTCCTGAGGGAAAACGATAAATTTTTTATCATGCTAGTGTCATGATGGTGTTAGTTGCCTGATAAATATCTGTAAGATAAATATCAGGAAAAGATTGTAGCAAAAGGAGATCTATGATGGGAGAACTCTTAAGAAGTGCTATAATTTTAATGCTGTTAGGAGAGCCATCTTACACTCAGGTAATTGGAAAATAAATAGATCTTCAAAGATAAAAATGAAGAGGGAAGAATGTTTACTCCTGAGGGCTACTTGGTTAGGTCATGTTAAGATTTGACTCAAGAGTTGGGAAATCTCACTTCCAAAGACTCTGAACAGACTATAAATTATCCATCCCTTCTGTTATGCTGGATTCAAGCACATCATAGGGATTTATGAAAAATATCCATGGTCCATCACTTCTTCCTCAAGAAGAGGCTAGAGCTCACATTGGCTACTTAATCATGACTTTGGCTGTTTAACACTCTTCATTCTCCCAGATATACATTGTTCTGTGTAATCTAAACTAGAGGTCCAATTTTTATGGCACATAATAGTTAGAATGACTAGCCAATCTTCAAAGGATCATTTTCAATATCTGAGTTATATTTTACTTTATAGCAGATCCTGCACAACACCCAAAAAGAAAAAAATAGTATTTAATGCAGAGCCATTAGTAACACATAATAAAAATAAAAAGCAGTAAGTAGTAATGAGATATTGTGCCCCAAATCATCCTCCAATGCTATCATTTGCTGGAAATTTTCCAAAAGGAAGTGGAAATTTAAGGATTCTATTTTAATTGCACAATAAGGGGGGAAAGTGCTCAACTACCATGAGAACATGTTGGAGGGAGATGGATTTTGAACCAAAAGATGAAGGTAATAGTATGCTTCTGAAAAGTCAATATCTCCTCTCTGATTTAAGTGCTGTGGCTTATAGTAAGCACCTTGGCAAAAGCAAAAATTGAGTAAGAAGCCTCAGTAATTATCATGAATCTATATCTCAAGCTGTGAGGAAAAAAGCATAAACTAGCTACAACTTCCTTTGCAAGCCAATTGTCCTTTAAATGCACGAAGTCATTCTTAGAAAGAACTTCGTCATGAGAAGAGTGACAAAATATCACTACCTTGAATTTAATCTAAAAATCAATAATAAAGGCTCTTACCTATATAGAATAATTATTTCACTACTTGTTTCCCCTTGTGACCATTCAGAAATTTAATAGTGAATTGGACGTAACCTCAACTCTCTTCTTCTCCTTGAGCCCTTCTCCCCTCCCTTCTTCCTTCCATTCTTTTGACTGGGAGGGATGAGGTATGTAGCCAGGAGTTACTTCCAAAACCAAGGAAATCAATTGAAGATTTTCATAGACTGGCTAGCTGTATCAATTAGCTATTTTTGCATAACAAACAAAACTTAATGTTTCCAATGACCATTTATCTAGTTCATGATACTGCAATTCCAGTTGGTAACTTACCCTGGTCTCATCTGGGCTCCCCCATGTGTCTGCATGCACCCATGTGATGAAGAGTAACTGCTTCCAGGACTCAAGTAGCACCTCTTGGCTTTCCTCCATGGGATTTCTTATCCCCCAGCAGATAGTTGTGTGCAAGGTGGGGCAGAGGTCCAGGACTGAGTGGAAGCATGCAAGAGTTCTTGAGGCCTAGGCTTAAATTGGCACCATTCATTTCTGCAGCATTCTGTTAGACCAAATAAGTCACAGGGCCAGATCAGATTCAAGATGTGGGAAATGGATTCTACCTCTTGATGGGAGAAGATACAAAGTCACATTAAAAAGGCATGGATACAGGAAGTCTGTTAATTTGGGCCATCAAGTGATCAATCCACTACACTAGATACTGTTCCATAGCTTAAAATATCAATTAATGTTTTATTAAAGAAGTATCTTTTTTATTCCTATTTTACTGAGATGTTTTATTCAAGAGTGAATATTGAATTTTATTAAATGTTTTTCTTTGCATGAGTAGGGATGATCATGGATTGGCATTTTCTCCCTTGAACTGTATGATGAATTATTTTAATAGATTTTCTAATACTGAACCTTCCTGGCATGCCTGGAAGGAACCTCACTTAACTGTGGTTATTGTTCTTTCATTACATTGATTAATCTCTTTGCTAGCATTAAGATTTTATCTGTTTATGAATAGTCTGCAGTTTTCTTTCTGGTGCTACATTTGGCAGATTTTTGGTACTAGAGTTATAACTCTGTCAAAGTGAAATTTCCAATGTAGTGGATTTTGTCCTAAAGAGCATTATATCATAGATTGTTAAAATCTGACTAGATTCTTAATTCTATTCCTTCATTCCTTTATTCTTTACTAGATGACCCATTATCTGATTCCCCCAATTTTTTCTACCTCCTCAAGACTCCAAACACACTTGTTTTATTTATTTATAATGTGGCCCACATACTTTCTGATTTGGCCCCCTGTGGTCTCCACTTTCTGGTCTTCATGCCTTTGTGTAATTCCCTCCCCTTGAATCTGAACAGTACCTGTAACTTGTTTCTAACCAGTAGAATATAGCAAAGATGATGGGATGTCATTTTTGTGATTAGGTTACATGAGTGAATTCTGTCTTGTTAATAGACTCTCTCCCCACAGACGTAGGTAAAGCAAGTTGCCTTGTTGGGGAGGCCCACATGGTAAGGACATGAGAGTGACCTATGGTCCATAGCCTCAGCCCAACAGCCCTTGATCTAAAATTCTTCCAAGTATAAGATTCTTCCCCATTCAAGTCTTCAGATAAGACCTCAGCCCTTGCCAAAACTTTAATTGTAGCTTTTTGAGAGACTAGGAAACAGAAAGCCCAGCTAAACTCTGCCTGAATTCCTGACTTACAGAAACTGTGAGTAATAAATGTATATTGTTTTAAGCCTCAAAGCTGTGGCAATGTGTTAGCCAGTAATAGATAATTAATACAATTGAATAATAGATTCTCAGGGTGAGAAGAAAAAAGTGCAAAAAAAAATGCTTATATATTGTGTAGATAACTAATATAATAGATTCTCAGGGTGAGAAGAGAGATGCAAGAAAATCATATAGTTCAATCTTATAGTCTAAGGCGAATCTCCTCAAAGTACCTGACTACTTTATGTTTAAATGACTCAGGTGACAGAAGAACACATTCATTTAAAAAATTTTAGTTATCATATTTTTTATTTGTAGAAGATTTTTTTTTGCACATTTACCTTGCCACATTTTGTATTTTCCTATTTCCTACAGATGTCTTCAAGCTTGTCTTTTATTTATTTCAACAGAATCATCATAGTTTTTATTGTCTGCCTCTGAAGTCTTTTTGGGTCTGTTGTCTACTCAAGTCTAGTTTCTGTATATTCCTGGTTTTCTTTGTGTGGGGGACATTGCTTTGTAATCATTTGTGGAAATAATTTGAGGTCCACAGATGAAAATGTTAAACTCCAGAGAGAATTTTTGTTTGCTTCTGCGAAGCTTTTGGGATACTTCCGCCTTAAACCAAGTTGAGTCTTGAGATGCAATTAAATCACAGGCTTCAATCTTTTTCTGGGCTGATTCATGCCCATCCTGAATGTGCAGCCTTTGGAGGAGGGCTCCTGGTTTATTGAAGGAAGGGTCTTCAACTAGATCTCCATTCTGTGCCATCACTGTTGTCCAAAAGGCCATCAGAGCAAAGCTTCTAGCTTACCCAGATTGAGAAAAGAGTCAAAAGCATTTCTATGCCCACTTTCCTTCTGTGACCATATACCTTCCAGCACTTTCTTTTTACTTTTACTCTTGACTTTTAAAAAACTGTATCTCTTTGATAATTTTAAGAAGATGTTTCTTTTAAGTATTTTGTTTGTTTCCAGGAAGACAATTGATTCAAATATCATATCCTGTCATTACATATTACACTGTTTCACTTCAAATCTTCACTCTGTTACTTTATAGCTGTGTGACGTCAGACAGGTATAAAGTATAAAGAATATATGAAGAATATAATGTGCCAGCACATAGTAAGTGTTCAATGAATGTTAACTATTAGTATCTATTTTTGGGCTATCTTATTTATCTCCCTTAAGACATTTATGACTCTAAAAATTGCCTTGTTTATTTTTTATTGTTGCTTTCTTTTCCACTGGAACATAAGCTCCATATTTTCATACTTATGTTGCAAATTAAATAATATTTTAAATGAATTAAAGAATATATTAAAGTTTTTGCTATAAAAACATCAGCCTTGACTCGATCCTAAAAGCTCACAAATAAAAAGTAGATCATTTTCTGTGAAATAATAAACAATCTGAAGTCCATTTTATAGCACATTCTTTTTAAAAAGAGTAAATTAAAAACCCACTTTAATCCAAGAAAAGTGAAAGAATAATTTGACCAGATTTTACCATTTAATTGCTAAAATCACTTGGATATTAGCACATTATTTCTATGTTTGGGCAAACACTGCCCCTCTCCAGTTTTCAAAAAACAAGATACTTTGGTTCAAGTGTCTTAAAATTTAAATATGTAGCTATGTGCCAAATACCTTGACCTTCCACCATTTATCATAATTTCAGAAACTTTTCCTTCCATGGAGTCATTACTCCATTAACAGGAGTTAGGGATGTTCAGCATGTAATTTCTTACATTACAACCTTCTGCTAAAACCACTGCATTATGTCCTCTATTCCATGCCAGGGCAGGGAAAGGAGTGGACCATAAACATGTCTGGTTATGTGCCTCTTTGTGGCTAGAGGTGCCATTTAGCTTGTAATTTGATGGCTGAAAACTTCCCTATCATGTCTGTCTTCTTACAATTCAGAGTCTCAGAAGGTTGTGGATTGCATTAAACATGATACTGGGTTTCTCTTAAGAAATGCTCCTCACTCATAGGCTTGGACACAGAGGTCTCTGTTCTGTTGTCCATTGGCAGAAGAGGCCTTGGCCTCCTGCAAAGATAGCCCAGGAAACCCCTTCCTCCAGGAAGTCCTTTTCAAGTTTTCTTCAGCAGCTTTTCAATAGGCAAACACTATTGCCCTTCTTTTTTTTTTTTTAGTTAGTGTAGTGGGTTAATATTAACACAAAACTGTTATATTATCTCTGATTGCAGAATGTACAGGCCTTTGCCAAGAGAAATCTAGATGTTAACACATATTTGTATAGTATACTCAGCTTTATGCAAATATTTCTCTCCCAATTTACGTGCATATTAGATTTTTGGAAATTAAATAATAGTCAAGTACATAAGGGGTCTTTGTATTTAAAAAACAAAACAAAACTCTGAGATGAATTAGTTTGGAAAGCATAGAGTTAAAGGGAGAAATAGAAGGAGATGAAGTTTTATAGGAACTTCCAAAGGCCTCCAGACACTCCCTGACACTCCCTGACTCACCCTGCTTTTTGTGTTGTTTGGGATGGGTTCTAAAGTTTGGGGGCTGAATTTTCTCCTCAAAGCAGAAAAAGAACTGTTTGTATCGGGAAGGTGGTAAGAGGGAGGGAATTAGCTTATAGTCATTTAAGTGAAGCCATGTTTCAAGCCCTGGAGAAGCTGAGTTCCAGGAGGTTCCAGCTGGGGCTGCAGACCAAGGGTGTGAGGTTGGGGAAGACAGGGCTGGAGGGAAAGCAGGCTGCAACCCAGGGAGAGAAGCTGGGGTACTGCAGAGAGCTCCCCTGGTTTTTCCCCATTCTCCTTTATGTCTTGATGGTGGATCAGGCTGGTTAGAAGCAGGGCAGAAAGTGAATAAATAGTGACTGTAAAGTACAGGCAAGTTTTGAGGACTTTGTTGATGAAAAGCAGAAAAAAGTATGAGGGTTTTTATACACTGGATTTTAGAAAAGTAAAACATGCACAAAGATGGTTTGCTTCTTAAATTTAGAACTTATCACACTTTGAAATACTGAAATTTTTTGAGGTTTTGATGGTATTATCATAATAGATATATAATATATATAAATACACTATTTTTAATAATATATAAATATACTATTTTTCAAAACAAAATTTCTGTAGTTAATGGGGCCATTCCCAGGAAACAGACTTTAGTGTCACTGATAATTAACAACATTTAAAAATGTCTTCTTAGTCTTATTTCTACTAATAAGACTAAGAAGATAATAATAAGGAAAAGGCTAGTAGAACTCCATAGAAGGTGAAATCTAGGGCTATTAAAAGTCCTATAGGGAGTGAATTGAAATTTTCTAAAGTTACGTCCTTTTTCTAGATACACAGATTTTTCATAATCTGATTTAAAATCTCTGTCCTTTTCATCTCTACTGCTTGAAGACATGTCCGCTATGTAGTGTATAAGCTAAGGATTTGGGACTAAGTACCCTTTTCAATTGATCTATGTTATTTACCCAGTGCCACATCAATTTCTACTGCCCTGTCTCCTTGAGCTATAGAGGCAAACAGTCTTCACCTCCTGGCACTAGTCCTGGTCAGTCAGAGGACACATTCGCAGGGGTGGGGCATCCTTAGTTTCATTTTTCCAAGCAGATATTAAACAGAGAGCAAATGACATTTCCTTGAAAACACATCTCTTCCTATAAAACGGCTGAAAATACACATTTACATTGTCAAGTTGTGGCAGCGATATGTATCAGTCAGATCTCTTTAGATTAAAAGTGACTGCATTGCACTAAACTAAATTGGACCAAAAAAGGAATTTGTTGGTCCTCATAATTGAAAATCTGAGCAAGCATTTGAGTTCATCTGAACCCAAGTGCTCAAATGCTGGCATTAGAAATCTGTCTCTTCCCCCTCAGCTCTGCTGAACTCTGTGCTGATTTCATTTTCAGGCTCTGACCAAGTCATGAGAAAAGTGGCAGCCAGCAGCTCCAGGCCTACATCCTGTCGGTGTATGAACTCCAGCAAATAGTGAGCACCTCTTCTCAATTGTCCTGGAAGATATCCTAGAACTAAATTTTCCTTAAGGAGTGGCTAAGGAAGGAAAGAAAGAAAGAAAGAAAGAAAAAAAGAAAGAAAGAAAGAAAGGAAGGAAGGAAGGAAGGAAAGAAGGAAAGAGAGAGAGAGAGTGAGAGAGAGAGAAAGAAAGAAGGAAGGAAAGAGAGAAAGAAAGAAAGAAAGAAGGAAGGAAAGAGAAAGAAAGAAAGAAGGAAGGAAAGAGAGAGAGAGAGAGAGAGAGAGAGAGAGAGAAAGAAAGAAACAACCTCCTTTGGTAATAAGGCCCCAAGAAAGAAAGAAAGAAAGAAAGAAGGAAGGAAGGAAGGAAAGAGAGAGAGAGACAGAAAGAAAGAAAGAAGAAAGAAAGAAAGAAAGAAAGAAAGAAAGAAAGAAAGAAAGAAAGAAAGAAAGAAAGAAAGAAAGAAAGAAAGAGAAAGAAAAGGAAGGAAAGAGAGAGAGAGAGAGAGAAAGAAAGAAACAACCTCCTTTGGTAATAAGGCCCCAAGAATGAGCTGGGTTGGTCTGGTTTGGCTTATGCTAAGAGTATACCTCTTTCTTATCTTCTCCCGCTTTCTAGTTTCCCTCTTCCAGGCCTTCTTTTCTCTTCCTGACAGCTCACTTCTGCTCTGACAGCTTCCATCTTACATCACTAGCTACTGTCTTCCACCTTCTTTTGACCAATTTTGCTTCACCTCTACACTGCAACATCTTATTTTGCATTCCTCTAAGGAGATATGGAAAATAAAATGATGAAGACACTCTACTCTGCAGGCACCTCAATGGTTATTTGATGTGTCAGAACTAAGACAGACTATACAATTTTCAGGGCCTTTTATTCAAAATGTATTAAGAATTTCATGACAGCAGAGCATTAAACTAAGAACAGGGTCCCTCTGGTGCTGGATTTGCACAACTGGAAAGGATATATACACTCATGAAACTGACCCTGGGCTTGGTTTCCTTCCCAACTGCTGCCCTCAGATATGCCTTGTCCTTCACATGGCCTTCCTTTTAGGGGAGGTGGGTCCCATCCCCAAATCCAGAAGGATAGATTAAGCCAAGAGTATATCCCCATTCCCTTTGTCAGCAACTGGTTGAGGCATGAACACATGAGAGAGTTCTGTCCAATGGGATCTAATCTTGATGAAATTAGACATAGAAGAAGAAACAGGGGGAGTGATCGGAAGATGGCGGCATGAGTAGAGCAGCGGAAATCTCCTCCCAAAACCACATATATCTATGAAAATATAACAAAGACAACACTTCCTAGAATAAAGACCAGAGGACACAGGACAATATCCAGACCATATCCGCACCTGAGAGAACCCAGCGCCTCACGAAGGGGGTAAGATACAAGCCCCGGCCCGGCGGGAGCTGAGCAACCATCCCCCCAACTCCCAGCAGGAGAAGAATAGGCAGAGCGGGAGGGAGACGGAGCACAGGGCTGCCGAACACCCAGCCCCCAGCAATCCGGGCCAGAGTGCAGACACAGTGCGTGCACAGGGGGCCCTGGATACTAGGGAATCAGGGCAGCAAGAACAGTGAGCGGGCACCAGAGTCCTGGAGCTGGAGGACACCAGAAAAGCAAGTGACCATTTTTTTTTTTGCTGTTTTATTTTGGCAAGCGCTTTTTGGAAGTCTTAAAGGGATAGGGACCCCAATACTACGGAAACAGGACAGCAAGACCGGTGAGCAGATGCCTGAGGCTGGCGCCAGAGAATAAAGAAAAATGAGCAGCCAGCTTTTTTTTTTATTTTTATTTTTATTTTTATTTTTATTTTTTTTATGGTCGTTGTTTTGTTTTGGCGGGTGCTTTTTGGAAGTCTTAAAGGGACAGGGCAGGACACTTAATCCAGAGGTAGGGAATCCGGGGATCTCTGGGCACCCTAAACCCTGGGCTGCAGGGAGGAGGGAGGACCCTTACGGAGATAAATAGCCTCCCAGCCACTCCCCCTCCAACGCGACTCCACCACTTTGGAGCAGCTGCCTGAGCCACGCCACGCCCACAGCAAAAGCGGAGATAAACTCCATAGCAGCCGGGCAGGAAGCAGAAGCCCTGTCTGTGCGCAGCTGCCCAGCACAAGCCACTAGAGGTCGCTGTTCTCCCAGGAGAGGAGGGCCACAAACCAACAAGAAGGGAAGTTCTTCCAGCCATCACTCGTCCCAGCTCTACAAACTATTCCTATCACCATGAAAAGGCAAAGCTATAGGCAGACAAAGATCACAGAGACAACACCAGAGAAGGAGACAGACCTAACCAGTCTTCCTGAAAAAGAATTCAAAATAAGAATCATAAACATGCTGACAGAGATGCAGAGATATACGCAAGAGAAATGGGATGAAGTCCGGAGGGAGATCACAGATGCCAGAAAGGAGATCGCAGAAATGAAACAAACTCTGGAAGGGTTTATAAGCAGAATGGATAGGATGCAAGAGGCCATTGATGGAATTGAAACCAGAGAATAGGAACACATAGAAGCTGACATAGAGAGAGATAAAAGGATTTCCAGGAATGAAACAAAGTTAAGAGAACTGTGTGACTAATTTAAAAGGAACAATATCCGTATTACAGGGGTTCCAGAAGAAGAAGAGAGAGGAAAAGAGATGGAAAGTATCTTAGAAGAAATAATTGCTGAAAACTTCCCCAAACTGGGGGAGGAAATAATCGAACAGACCACAGAAATACACAGGACCACCAACAGAAAGGATCCAAGGAGGACAACACCAAGACACATAATAATTAAAATGGCAAAGATCAAGGACAAGGAAAGAGTTTTAAAGGAAGCTAGAGAGAAAAAGGTCACCTATAAAGGAAAATCCATCAGGCTAACATCAGACTTCTCGACAGAAACCCTACAGGCCAGAAGAGAATGGCATGATATATTTAATACAATGAAACAGAAGGGCCTTGAACCAAGGATACTGTATCCAGCATGACTATCATTCAAATATGATGGTGGGATTAAACAATTCCCAGACACACAAAAGCTGAGGGAATTTGCTTCCCACAAACCACCCCTACAGAACATCTTACAGGGACTGCTCTAGATGGGAGCACTCCTAGAAAGAGCACAGCACAAAACACCCAACATATGAAGATCGAGGAGGACGAATAAGAAGGGAGAGAAGAAAAGAATCTCCAGACACTGTATATAACAGCTCAATAAGCGAGCTAAGTCAGGCAGTAAGATACTAAAGAGGCTAACCTTGAACTTTTGGTAACCATGAATTTAAAGCCTGCAATGGCAATAAGTACATATCTTTCAATAGTCACCCTGAATGTTAATGGGCTGAATGCACCAATCAAAAGACACAGAGTAATAGAATGGATAAAAAAACAAGACCCATCTATATGCTGCTTACAAGAAACTCACCTCAAACCCAAAGACATGTACAGACTAAAAGTCAAGGGATGGAAAAACATATTTCAAGCAAACAACAGTGAGAAGAAAGCAGGGGTTGCAGTACTAATATCAGACAAAATAGACTTCAAAACAAAGAAAGTAACAAGAGATAAAGAAGGACACTACATAATGATAAAGGGCTCAGTCAAACAAGAGGATATAACCATTCTAAATATATATGCACCCAACACAGGAGCACCAGCATATGTGAAACAAATATTAACAGAACTAAAGGGGGAAATAGACTGCAATGCATTCATTCTAGGAGACTTCAACACACCACTCACCCCAAAGGATAGATCCACCGGGCAGAATATAAGTAAGGACATGGAAGCACTGAATAACACAGTAGAGCAGATGGACCTAATAGACATCTATAGAACTCTACATCCAAAAGCAGCAGGATATACATTCTTCTCAAGTGCACATGGAACATTCTCCAGAATAGACCACATACTAGGCCACAAAAAGAGCCTCAGAAAATTCCAAAAGATTGAAATCCTACCAACCAACTTTTCAGACCACAAAGGCATAAAACTAGAAATAAACTGTACAAAGAAAGCAAAGAGGCTCAAAACACATGGAGGCTTAAAAACACGCTCCTAAATAATCAATGGATCAATGACCAAATCAAAATGGAGATCCAGCAATATATGGAAACAAATGACAACAACAACATTAAGCCCCAACTTCTGTGGGACACAGCAAAAGCAGTCCTAAGAGGAAAGTATATAGCAATCCAAGCATATTTAAAAAAGGAAGAACAATCCCAAATGAATGGTCTAATGTCACAATTATCGAAATTGGAAAAAGAAGAACAAATGAGGCCTAAGGTCAGCAGAAGGAGTGACATAATAAAGATCATACAAGAAGTAAATAAAATTGAGAAGAACAAAACAATAGCAAAAATCAATGAAACCAAGAGCTGGTTCTCCGAGAAAATAAACAAAATAGATAAGCCTCTAGCCAGACTTATTAAGAGGAAAAGAGAGTCAACACAAATCAAAAGTATCAGAAACGAGAAAGGAAAAATCACGACGGACCCCACAGAAATACAGAGAATTATTAGAGACTACTATGAAAACCTATATGCTAACAAGCTGGGAAACCTAGGAGAAATGGACAAATTCCTAGAAAAATACAACCTTCCAAGACTGACCCAGAAAGAAACAGAAAATCTAAACAAACCAATTACCAGCAACGAAATTGAAGCGGTAATCAAAAAACTACCAAAGAACAAAACCCCCGGGCCAGATGGATTTATCTTGGAATTTTATCAGACATACAGGGAAGACGTAATACCCATTCTCCTTAAGGTTTTCCACAAAATAGAGGAGGAGGGGATACTCCCAAACTCAGTCTATGAAGCTAACATCACCCTAATACCAAAACCAGGCAAAGACCCCACCAAAAAAGAAAACTACAGACCAATATCCCTGATGAACGTAGATGCAAAAATACTCAACAAAATATTAGCAAACTGAATTCAAAAATACATCAAAAGGATCATACACCATGACCAAGTGGGATTCATCCCAGGGATGCAAGGATGGCAAAACATTCGAAAGTCCAACACATCATCCACCACATCAACAAAAAGAAAGACAAAAACCACATGATTATCTCCATAGATGCTGAAAAAGCATTTGACAAAGTTCAACATCCATTCATGATAAAAACTCTCAGCAAAATGGGAATAGAGGGCAAGTACCTCAACATAATAAAGGCCATCTATGATAAACCCACAGCCAACATTATATTGAACAGCGAGAAGCTGAAAGCATTTTCTCTGAGATCAGGAACTAGACAGGGCTGCTCACTCTCCCCACTGTTCTTTAACATAGTACTGGAGGTCCTAGCCATGGCAATCAGACAAAATAAAGAAATACAAGGAATCCAGATTGGTAAAGAAGAAGTTAAACTGTCACTATTTGCAGATGACATGATACTGTACATAAAAAACCCTAAAGACTCCACTCCAAAACTACTAGAACTGATATCGGAATACAGCAAAGTTTCAGGATACAAAATAAAAACACAGAAATCTGTGGCTTTCCTATACACTAACAATGAACCAACAGAAAGAGAAATCAGGAAAACAACTCCATTCACAATTGCATAAAAAAAAAATACCTAAGAATAAACCTAACCAAAGAAGTGAAAGACTTATACTCTGAAAACTACAAGTCACTCTTAAGAGAAATTAAAGGGGACACTACCAGATGGAAACTCATCCCGTGCTCGTGGCTAGGAAGAATTAATATCGTCAAAATGGCCACCCTGCCCAAAGCAATATACAGATTTGATGCAATCCCTATGAAACTACCAGCAACATTCTTCAATGAACTGGAACAAATAATTCAAAAATTCATATGGAAACACCAAAGACCCCGAATAGCCAAAGCAATCCTGAGAAAGAAGAATAAAGTAGGGGGGATCTCACTCCCCAACTTCAAGCTCTACTATAAAGCCATAGTAATCAAGACAATTTGGTACTGGCACAAGAACAGAGCCACAGACCAATGGAACAGACTAGAGAATCCAGACATTAACCCAGACATATATGGTCAATTAATATTTGATAAAGGAGCCATGAACATACAATGGCGAAATGACAGTCTCTTCAACAGATGGTGCTGGCAAAACTGGACAGCTACATGTAGGAGAATGAAACTGGACCATTGTCTAACCCCATATACAAAAGTAAACTCAAAATGGATCAAAGACCTGAATGTAAGTCATGAAACCATTAAACTCTTGGAAGAAAACATAGGCAAAAACCTCTTAGACATAAACATGAGTGACCTCTTCTTGAACATATCTCCCTGGGCAAGGAAAACAATAGCAAAAATGAATAAGTGGGACTATATTAAGCTGAAAAGCTTCTGTACAGCAGAAGACACCATCAATAGAACAAAAAGGAACCCTACAGTATGGGAGAATATATTTGAAAATGACACATCCGATAAAGGCTTGACATCCAGAATATATAAAGAGCTCACATGCCTCAACAAACAAAAAACAAATAACCCAATTAAAAAATGCGCAGAGGAACTGAACAGATGGTTCTCCATAAAGGAAATATAGATGGCTAACAGACACATGAAAAGATGCTCCACATCGCTAATTATCAGAGAAATGCAAATTAAAACTACAATGAGGTATCACTTCACACCAGGAAGGATGGCTGCCATCCAAAAGACAAACAACAACAAATGTTGGCGAGGCTGTGGAGAAAGGGGAACCCTCCTACACTGCTGGTGGGAATGTAAGTTAGTTCAACCATTGTGGAAAGCAGTATGGAGGTACATCAAAATGCTCAAAACAGACATACCATTTGACCCAGGAATTGCACTCCTAGGAATTTACCCTAAGAATGCAGCAATCAAGTATGAGAAAGATCAGTGCACCCCTATGTTTATCACAGCACTATTTACAATAGCCAAGAATTGGAAGCAACCTAAATGTCCATCGATAGATGAATGGATAAAGAAGATCTGTTACATATACACAATGGAATACTACTCAGCCATAAGAAAAGGAGAAATCCTACCATTTGCAGCAACATGGATGGAGCTGGAGGGTATTATGCTTAGTGAAATAAGCCAAGCGGAGAAAGAGAAATACCAAATGATTTCACTTATCTGTGGAATATAAGAACAAAGGAAAAACTGAAGGAACAAAACAGCAGCAGAATCACAGAACTCAAGAATGGACTAACAGGTACCAAAGGGAAAGGGACTGGGGAGGATGGGTGTGTAGGGAGGGATAAGGGGGGGAGAAAAAGGGGGGTATTAAGATTAGCATCCATAGGGGGGTGGGAGAAAAGGGAGGGCTGCACAACACAGAGAAGGCAAGTAGTGATTCTACAACATTTTGCTATGCTGATAGACAGTGACTGTAAAGGGGTTTATAGGGGGGACCTGGTATAGGGGAGAGCCTAGTAAACATAATATTTGTCATGTAAGTGTAGATTAGTGATATCAAAAAAAAAAAGGCAATTCCTGTGTGGTAACCTCCAATGAGTTCTACACAAGGGTATAAAGAGCATATAAAAGTGTAGGCAAAGGGTCTGTTTGTGTTTATACAGAGGATCAAAACCTATTTGGGCTACCCCGAAAATGAACTAAGATATGATATGAAAAAGAACTTCCAACATCAGCACTCTCTGGAAGACTCATGCCAGAAGATGATCATCAAAAAACCCCAACAAAGATCCACGCACTGCTACAGCTGTAGATGCACTCATCCCACCAGTTCCTGGACTTGCCATGGGAATGAAGAAGGAGATATCTAAGCTGGCCTGTGCATACAGTAAAACAACAAATTTGACTGGATCTATACTGTTGGAACTCAATCAAGAATTAGGAGAAGTGCAAATTGTAGCGCTCCAAAATCTTACAACTAAAGACTATTTACTGTTAAAAGCACATATGGGATGTGAACAGTCCCCAGGAATGGGTTGTTTTAATTTGTCTGATTTCTCTCAGACTGTTCAAGTTCAGTTGGACAATATCCACCATATCATAGATAAGTTTTCACAAAGTCTTAAGGTGCCTAACTGGTTTTCTTGGTTTCACTGGAGATGGCTGGTAATTACAGGTATGCTTTGGTTATGTAACTATAGTCCTATTATGTTAATGTGTGTGCGCAATTTAAGTAGTAGCTTAAAACCTATACATGCTGAAGTTACTCTACAAGAAGATAGGTCAAAGAAATAATCAATCTTCCCATGTTTTCTTCCGCCTGCTACTTGTATAGCTTTTCTTCTTCCTTCCTAATTACAACCCTTAAATAGAATTCGTGCCTCATATCAAATTTACCGAGTATCATAATTCTTCCAAGTGGTAAAGATACCTCAAGACAAATGCTGGGCATAGAAGCCACAGGGCATAAATATGCAAAGAAGTAAAAAGCTAACTTTTTCAAACAATAAGGCTTCTCTCTCACTTACCAACTTCACATTTCCCTGTATGGCCCCGGAAGATGACTGGTTAGCCAGAGACGGGTAAGATTCCTCAAGGGAGGAACAACCTAAGACAGGCACAGTCGCAGGGGGGCCATCAGGTGAGAAATTGGGGATCAACAGAGGTGAGGCTTAGAACCTCACCCCCCCATTCTGAGAGAAATCTTCTGCATACGTGGATGTTTTATTGCCCTGGTCTAGCTTGGATTAACACATAGTCTACAGGCACACACCTGATCATCTACATGTGCTCTCTTACAACACTAAACTATGTTTTCTACCTTTATCTTGTATCTACCTACCACTTCAGCATTTTATTAAAAATAATAATAATAAAGAGAGAAATGTGGTATCCACATATAAATCAAGTATAAAAATCAAATGAGTATTCATATTTGAACTGACTGTTTATAGTTCATAATGCATGCGCAAAACCAAAAGTTTCTGTGATGACTGCCCTTGTAGTGTTCACCATGTAACTTTTTCAATATGTAAGAATTTGTTCTCCCTGTAAGAACTTGTTTGTTATGCCTCAGAAGATTGGAGACTGACGAAAATTAGGCTTGGGTTGGATTAATGATTGTGCATTGAGCATTGACTCCCCTATACAGAATTTTATTGTTGTTAACAACCATTTGATCAATAAATATGAGAGATGCCCTCACAAAAAAAAAAAAATAAAAAATAAAAAAAGTACACACTTCCAATGGTAAAATAAATAAGTAACCGGGATGTAGTGTATAGCATAAGGAATATAGTCAAAATATTGTAACAACTTGGTATGGTGATAGCTGGTACCTAGAATTATCATGTATATAAATGTTGATTCACTGTGTTGTACACCTGAAACTAATGTAATGTAATACTGTGTGTCAACTACCCTTCAATAAAAAATAATTATCTACAAAACAAAACAAAACAAAACAAAACAGAAGAAGAAACAGCTCTTCTTTTCCTAGACAAAATCATCTGTGCCATGATTTCTAGCTTTGCTGTAGTATCTTGCTAAATGAGGGATGCATTTCTGAACACGACAAAGTAGAAAGAAGGAGCTCATCAGTTAGTCATTGAATTAACCAGCCACGAAGACACTCCTGCTTAGGCTTCGTGGTATGTGAAATAATACATTTTATTGATTAAGCCAATTGATTTTTGGATTTTCCTCTAATAGCTAAAAGCAACTCAATTTATATATCTGGTAATCAAAGACATTCTTATATAAAAGCAAGAACAGAAGAAAATGGGCAGAAATGTAAAATGTGGGGTAGCACAGGGGAACGGGACTTCTCAAAGGGATTTTTTCCCCACTAAAGAAACTTGTCTCACACCATACAGTTTCCCTCCCTCTTTTGAGATAATAAAGCACATATGGAAAGTTTAGAAACAGGAAGCAAAATAACAAAATATATTAAATGAAATATGAACCCGGATTTCAGAAAGTTTTGATCATAGAAACTTTAGTTACAAATAAGATTTCCTGAATGTAACATGTGAGTAAAAGTTACTAATCCAGAAGCAGAACAATAAATCCTTGAAAGTGCTTTTCTGGGTCACTTTTGAAATTACTGCCATAGTTTCTCATATATAACTTCAAGAACTTACTTAGTTGGAAAATAGTGATAAACTAAAGGGAAGTCTTCCTTGAGAAGCTACCAAATAAATATATTCTGAAGCTATTTGTTATAGTTAGGACTCCATCCGCTGTAAGTGGAAGGAAATCTAACTCAAGCTGATTTAAATTTACATAATCTGGAATTCCAAGGTGGGTTGATTCTGGTCCAGTTGGATCCAGGTTCATATATGTAAGGTTGTTTCTCCATCCCTTGGCTCTTTCTGTCTGCCCCTGAGAGGTACACTGTCCAGTTGGGCAGGTCTCTCCCCATGCTTTGTGGCGGTGCCAGGAGGAGTTTGTCTACCCCAGCCACCTTGACTGGGAGTGAAGGAGGGTTGTTGTCTGAAGGAGAATGTGGATGGTGTTTAATAAGGTGGGGGAAAGGATTGTAGGCAGGCAAAAACAAGTGCCTACATTACTGCTGTGCAATAAATTCATGTTGAAATTTTAGTTTATTAATAGCAAGTATTGCAGGAAAAAATTAATGTCACTCAGAAGCCAAAATAAAGAATTCTGAATCCACACTAATTTTTTGTGAAGATTTTTTTTCTTAATATACCAGTTAAGTTTTGAGAATCTGGCTAATATTTTAGTCTTTTGTGTAATCATTCCAAAAGCTAATTCTATTTCTAAATTGAAGGGGATTTGTGAATTCACATGTCTAATCCTCAAATGTGAATTGAAAAAGGAATGAAATTGAAACCAGAGACATGATATATATTGCCAAATCAAAGTGATGACATATTAGAGATAACAAAGCTCGATTCTTCAGTGAAATTTTATGCTCTATCAAAGTAGCAATTAAAAAGCCCAGATATAATGTCACTTAACTTGATGGGGTTCATAAAAACATTGCTGACTGCTTGTCAGAAAAGACAATTTAGTTAGGGAATTGACTTCATGTATTAGAAAGCAACAGAGTATTTCATCCTTTTCTCTTAAACAGCTTATATTAAAATCAAGTCACCAGATATTGAATGCACTGGGTTACTGGAAAAATTCCACAAAGGAGTGCCTATGAAATGGAAGGCATACTTCAAATTTCTAACTGAGCTGTTTATTTACTGTGAGTTTAAGGATTCACCTTTTTAAGAACCAGCTCTCCAGATATACATGAATTTGAGATTGCCTCATTTTCATTGGCACACAGACAAAGACATTAGTTTCTTGTTCCAGAATAACAAGACATCCTCTATTTCAAATAGAGGTAACTTGAAAACATTGCAGTAATTTATAGATACCACGTAATGGTGAGACACTGTGTTATTCCAACGGCTGAAGAAAAATTAGCTATTTAAGAGGTAGTTTATCTAAGTCAAAATGATGGTATTGCTCTGCAAGGAGTTTTCTTGCATCTCATGCAAACCCAACTCCTTTTTAAGTTATCACCTTGTTGTGCAGTGTTACAGTCCATACGGATGGCAAGTCCTGGGGTTGGAGTGAAAGTCTCAACCAATGAAGACACACCTCAGAGAAGCTCAATTCATTCAATATCACCTTTTTATTAAGCAGACAGCATCCATAGCCATCATGTACAAGAACAATAGATTACTAAGAGAAAGAAATGTTCCTGAAACTAAGACTAACTGTGGCTGGTTCTCCCTTATAAGGAAAAGGTGTCCTAAATCATGTCAGTGGCTAAATCAATCTCCATAAGTCTCTCTGCAGCTCCTTCCTCCTCACAGAGACTATGGAGGAGGGGTGAGGGGAGTGAGATGTGGAGCAGAGACCCCCGGAATCCTCATTCACGGAGTCTTTTGCCTTTCCAGAGGGGCTTGGCACTGAGCTGGAGGTGTGGCGATTCCAGAAACCTGCAGGATCCTCTCCCGCCCCATTAGCAGTGGGAAGAACTGTGGTTACTGTTGTTTTAGTTAGTGGCAGCAAAGAGGAAGGCAGCGCCAGAGTCAGGCAGCCTGGGGGGGAGCTGGATTTGGGGAAACAGCCAAGGGTCCTCAGAGGGAGAAACTCTCACATTATATTTCTGTTGTCTGCCCTAGAAATCTGTCCTGCAACCTCTTGCCCTTTTTCAGAATCATTAGTGAAAAGCTGCTGTACATCAAAGTGTATTAACTTTTTTGGGGGGGGAGTTTTTTTGGAATTCAAGGACTGAGAGTCCAAGTCCCACATCTAAGGCAGTGTGAACTGGAGCAATAAGGACAAAACATGGGTGGGACTGGGTGCTCTGTAGAGCAGGGACTCAGTCACAAGTAGAGCCTAAAAGAACTGGCACAGAAATCCTGGGGAGGCAATGGGGTGGGAACTTGAGTTGATACCTGGGTTACTGGCACTCTAATAATTACTAACATATATGGAGAGACTTATATGTATCAGTCTTTGGACTAAGAGTTTACATATACTCTCTTGTTTGTTCCTCCCCCAAATTCTGTATGGTTTTATTACTTTACTTCTTTGAGATGAAGAAATTGAGGCGTAGAAGTGTTAATTTGCTTAGGGTCATAAATGCTGAAGCTGAACAGAGATCAGAGATCTGTGTGAACACAAAAGCCCCTGTTCTTAACTATCAGCTTCAGCTTTTCAGGGCCCCATCAGCTACACAGTGCTGGTTGGCACTTGGATCCGCACTCCTGTCCTTTAGCATAACTAAATAACAGCATATTAAATTTAAATACTGACTTTAAAGGCTGCCCCCAAATTCCTAGACCTTTTAAGTTTTAAAACAAATCATTATTGTCAATAACAAACTGTTATTAATTATCTAGTTAGTATGCATGGCAGACAGCGGTTGCAGCAGGGAGTATGAGAGCCAAGCAGGGCAAGGAAGGGTCAGCCCAAAGCCTGTCTTCTCGCTCGCCCCGGCCCCTCCTCGGGTGGCTATGGACCCTGTCAGGTGTGCACCCCGGGTGTTTCTCCAGCATACTCCTGTCTTCACTCCATCACCTCTACCTTCCTTCAGGTGCTTATTGCCTCTTGCTGGGCCTTGCACCAGCCCATCAGCCCATTTCACACCACCGCCAAAGTTTTCTTTCCAAAATGCAAATGTGATCATGTCACTCTCCACTGTAAATCCCCAGATCACCTTCCCAATGCCTGGGCACAGGGTAAAGTTCAAGTTTGACAGGACCGTTTCCAAAAAGCTTTCACCTCATAGCACTTTCCCAGTTGTACCCACAGCCCAGCTTGACTCTCTGTCCTGCAGGTGTTCAAATAGGCCACCATCAGAGCCACTCCTTGGCACTTGCCCTTCCCCTCCTTGTTCTTCTAATGATTTTTTCACCCATTCTTCGAGACACAATGTAAGAACAGCCTCCTCCTCACAGCCTTCTTCCACATCTGCTCCCAACCTTTTCATGGTGCCCCACCCACTCAGAGATGTTCAGGGATCCCCTCCGACCCACTAACACATCATGCGTGCTCCTCTTTCCACACTTGCCACAGGGGGGATCAGTATTTATTATTCTGTCTCTCCCACTAGACTGGATTCCCTAAGGATAGGGAATCCTCAGATTTGAATCCCTACCACCTAGGATATAACAGCTCCTTAATAAACACTGAAAGAATAAATGTATTAACATTGACTTAAAAATGCCCGATATTAGCATGGTTTAAAAAAATGACTGCATTTGCAATATATTATAGAAGCACAGCTTGCTTGTAATTTTCTGTCCAATGTTCTCAGCATGGAAATTTTTTCAATCAGAGTAACTGAAGTTGTAATCATTTAAAAGAGATGTCACTAGCTAAATGGATTCTTTGCTTAGAAAAATGTCAGAAGAGTGCTGTAATTAACAGAAAAATTCCACCAAGACATTTTTTTATCTTCATTTTCATGTCAGATCTCCTTTTGGACCTGCAGTAAAGTTTTGACTCTATCAATTATGTCATTTCTGGCTGCTGCTTCAGCAAGACGACAATGTCAAAAATGCCACCCTGAGAAAACCAACAGGGGTGAAGGAGCATGGAATATGAAATGTTTCAGTGTGAGAAACTCTCTCAGGAAGAAATCCAGTGCCCAGAGACCATTATCTGGTAAAAATATTTGTCTGACTGTGGGTAGAAGCCAAAAAATTTCATTAATAGCAGGCAGGGTAGAGAAGGTCAGTGTGGAGCATGACTATTTTAGCTACTTTTGCTGTGTAATGGCAACTATCACAGAATTCTATAGAAAAAATAAGTGAAATGCATTAATCAGTGACTCATCGTCTGGGAAACCACAATTTACACTAGACTAAGTGAGAGTACTGAGGGGGCCTGACACCCAAATTGGTCTGGCTTGTTTTATCAGTGGAATTTTTTTAAAGGAAATTGGTAGCCTTTTCCCCTTTCTCCATTTTTTTCTTTTTAGAGGTTTTGTGAAGTTGCATATACCTATTAAAGTCCAAGCGTGAAGGCTTGCTTTCTTGTGCAGGCTGGGATTGTTGCTCTTTTTAGAAGGACAGAGGAGGCCAGCAGATGAAAGGGCAGGGCTACATGACATCTTTTCCTTTTCCTCAGTTTGTCCAGAACTCTCGCCTGCACCCTCATCGGCCTGTGCCTGGAACATTGGAGCTGCCTCTGACACCACCCGCAAGTCAGCCCACCTTTTGCTCCAGCCATTGCTGGGCCACCCAGCACTGCACAGGGTCACCTCACAGCACCTGGCATGAGGTGCTTTCAAGGTCTCTTACCTATGATCTTGGGCTTCTCTGATGGGTCAGTGTGGGCTGCCCACTGGGCCTCTTTCCTGCAACCTGACAGTATGTACAGTTGGGAGGAGGGTAACAAGATGACCCTCTCTTCCTTGCCTTGGGTGGTTAAATCTGACGTTCATACATGGGCCACAGGGGGTTCTATTGGCCTCCATCCCTAGTTGCCTAGTGGGGACCAGCTAGACCACACACCGCTGTGCTAGCTTTCCTCCCTCCCTCTTCTATGCTACCCAGGTCCGCACTCTTGTTCGTTCTGATCACTTCTCAGAATGAGCTAGCTGCACGCAAGCCTTTCAGTGGTCTGCTTTCCAGGAACACTCAGGCTAAACCACCTCCGAACTGCTCTTGATGCCCGTGGCAGATATATTTTTTTCATTACTAAATGTTTTGGGTAGAAATAAGCTGTTCTGTATTTGCAAAACAAAGTTTCTACTTCTATTTTGTAATGGGTGGGGAGCATTTATTTAGACCAAGGTAATGCTGCATATTTTGGTTAAAAAGAGTCTCTTCCGATTATTATGGTCCCGGTTCTTTAGCAGTTTAGCTTGGCCAATTCAGGATTCTTCCCCTCCCCTTCTCCTGCACTTCTCCCCAGAGGCCATTTAAGTTCTCAGATGCTTGAATAGCATCCTGGTCTCTTCTACCTTCCCTAGGTAGTGTTTGCCTTCCTCTTCCCTAGGCAGTCCTCCAGAATCTCATGGTCTAGTAATAAGAGATTTTAGGGGAAATATTACAAACAAGAAAAACATAGTTAAAAATATTACAGATATATTATTCTTTTTCAGGTCTCTCCCCTCTTTCCAAGTCTTCATGCCATTGTTGACTAACATCATTTTTATGATGCCTGTCATCTACAAATGAACCAACCATGGCTTCCAATGCACTACCTCAGGTATCTAGAATGAACTTGTCTTCTCTTCTTCCAGTTGTACTGAAAGTTAGCATCAATATTCATTGATGTAAAAAGGAGGTACATAGGGTAAAAACTTGGGATAATATTAGGAGGGGGAAATGAGTACTAGATTGATGACCAGGAATAACCATGAAAGTCTGCCACTCTTGATATGCCCTTCTTACCATCCTTCACGTGGCCTCCTGTGGCAAAAACAATGCCTGGTTCCATAATGTGTTTTCTCTTGAGTACACAGACAAACTGCATCTCCCAGCTTCCTTGCAGTGAGATTGGAGCCATTGACTGTGTTCTGGATGGTGGGATGTGAGCAGAGGAGATTTACACCCCTGGGAGTCTTGGCCCACGAAAATGTCCCAAGCACGGTCTCCATTTGCTCATCTTCTGTGGTAACCCTGGGAACCACACTTGGAGGGCGATGATACCAAAATCTGGAACTGAGCCTTAGGCTCTGAATGCCTGGGTGGAGATGAACCCCTTGTTCTCCCCTGATTCTCACCCCCACCATGTTAGACTGGGATGTAAGTGAATAATTAAGGTTTACTGTGTTAAACCACTAACATTTGGAGGTTTGTTCTGGCAGCTAGTGTTATTTACTCTAATGCATCAGTATTGTGCAAGGGGGTGCTCTTGCCAAAAATGGATACACTCTTCCCTCTATGTTTTCTAATCAAAATCCTACCAATGTGTAAAAGCCCAGCTAAGGTCCTACCTGATACACAAATTTCTGGTGATCACTACAGCCAATGGCAATCTCTCTGTTCTCCTAACTCCTTTGGGGAGGGTTGTTCTGTGTAGACCTCAAATACGTACTGCTCTGCTTTGTTATTTGGCTTTTCATGTGTATGCGTTTACTTGCCCAACTAGATTATAAATTACCAACTGGAAAAGACTGTTATTATTACTGTTATTATTATTTTTTCTTGTTCCCCAAAGCAATTATCACCAGTCTGTGTGGGTGGTACACCAGGAATGAAAAGTCAGAAGTCATAGAAGCCTTATAAATGTCCTATAAATATCATTGTGTGATTCTAGCATGGGCTAATATAAGAATTCAACCCTAGCAATTCTGGCTCACAGATACAACAATGAATTCTCTGAGGATAAAATTAATTCCTATACATAAATGAGCTGTTCAGAAATACATTTAATTTACTTTTTTCCTCAAGGGCTAATTAATGTTATCATTTCCTCTGCCTATCCTCAAATGCATATTAAACAATATCCCCAAATGTGAAAGGAAGAATTAGAATGTGAGATCTCTGTGAAATTCCCCACACTCCTGATTTTCTCTCATCCATATATAGCTTCTCGTTTGAAATGAAAGTCAGCAGGTTTAGTACAATATGTGCTGGATTTTATGAGTCTACTTTTCAATGATAACAATAATAATAAGTACTACTTTACATTCCTGAATCTCCCATTTCTGACTGCAAATGTTGAACAGTGACATTTATCTCTCTTTTGTTTCTAATTATGATGGGAAAAGAAGCTACTAATGTTTACCATTCAGGCAGCCATGATTTATTTTTCAGTTAAGCAAAAAGGTTTGGGAAAAACTGTTTTAAATATAAAAAGATTAAGAACTTGAAACAAATACATGTTCAAAAACTTTATACAAATTGCTGTTTGAAGATGCTGGAAACCATTTTAAACTGGAAGAAAAGAGTTCACTGTAAATTTTGATGCCATTGAATGTGCCAGTCTCAATCGTGCAGATAGTTCTGAACGGCCCTTTTCATTCAGCAGGGCTTAGTGTGAGCAATTTTCTTTTCTGTCCAGTCAATGCATTTTCATTTGGAGCTGTTGAGAGAATACCTCTGCAATCGTGGAGTTCGTGCCCTCCAGTCTTTAGTTTCCTCTCCTTTGAAGCTACTTGTAAAGACATCAGTCTCTGCTGGTTGTACCAGTGGTTCTGACAATCACACAGTATTCAGTCTCACCCCTTTCAAGCCCCAAGTGCAACATATTAATGATGAAGAGTAAATTTTCCAGTCTTTGAAGGAAACCATTTAAAATGATATGGGACATTTCATGCAATGTGGGGCAAATATCTAAAAAGCAAATAAACATTTTTATGGGCAGTCTATCACTCTTGCATTTTAATTTATTAGCAGCCCTAATTTGACCTTTGGTTGACAAGAAGGAAGGATCAGAACTAGGATATAAATACCCAGGTTCATGTATCTTCTTCCTCTAGAAACTCTAGTGTGAGAGTGGCCTTTTCATATGTGGTTGAAGTATTTTCTTTTTTTAACTAGCTACCATGAAAGACTTTCAGCAGAGGTTTTAAAACTGTGCTTCTCAAAGCCACAAGTTTTCCATGGTGTTCCATCAGGGCTGCCCAAAGTGGGGCAGAGTGTGGGTGCTTCTCTTTCCCCCTCCCACCCAGTAGTTTTGCTTTTTATGTCTTTTATATTTGGATTTCTACATAAAATTTATAATTAAAGAACTGGATTCTAGGGGGGAAAATTTCTCAAATCCATGAATGTTGAAATCATAGAGACATTTATTTTCCTCTAATCCATGCAATTCAATTTTTCTGTATTGAAATAACCGAACATCACATGGCAGGAATGTGTAGAGGATATTTGCCTGGGATCTACTCCCCTTCCCTGGCAGCACCCGGATTTCCTTTGGGGGAATGACCTCTCTCCCAGGGTGCTGTTGGTGGAGTGAATCAGAGACTTGCCTCCAAGGGAGCTGAAGTGACCTGATCCTTCTTCTCAAAGCCCCAGGACAGCAAGGGGGCGTGTGCCTCCTCAGTCAGGTGCTGCCTCCTCAGTCTCTGAGTCTGGAGTCAGGGACACACCCTGGAACATGGGGGCTGGGCTGAATTTATCAGTGGCACCCTACCCTGTCACAAGACCTTGCTGGGGTTCCTCCTTCTTGCTCTTCCAGAGCTGCCCCAGTGCCTGCCCCTTCCCAGAGCAGACTGTCCAGCCTTCCATCAATTTAATGAGCCCCTGATAATTCTTCTACCTGCATGTGTTTGCATATGGTATGGCCTCAAGCTCTTTCTAAGTCCCTTCTGGACCAGAACATAAACTGCCTTATGCCTCCACGAAAATTTAGCGACTTGCTTCCCTTGGGCTGTATCTTTCTTCTCTTATAAGGGCTTTGGTGGCCCACTTACACTCTATGTGTCTCTACTTTAAGCCAAACATGCATCTGCTCCCTGTTTTTGGTTTGCTCTTCTTGTGTCAATGTTGATATCCTAGTGTGTCCCTGATTCTCTCTAGAGTATGTTACCCTGGCAATGGTATGAAAGTCTATAGGCCTCAACTGTTTGGAAAGTCAGGAACACCTGTCAGGAAGGTGAAAGCAGCAGGCAAGTATATTGGGAATGCAGAGTGTGAAGACACTTACCCAGGGGCCGGCAAGCATTAGAGAAGGGGCAGGAAGAAGGCAGAAAGTCCAGACACACAAGGCACTTAGGACAAGGTGATACTATAGTGAAAAAAGTATTCTGAGATGAGGTCTAATCTGTTGAGGGGCTTCTGCTGTCCAAAGGGTGCTGAAGTCCTGCTCCCTCGAATGAAGTGATAGGGCTTTTTATCCAAATTCTATTCAACTTTTATGAAGAGAGTTCATCATTTTATGAGCACCATGGGAACAATGAACCTCCTCTGTATGTTTTTGTATAATAATGGCTGTCATTTATTGAGTGCTTACTATATGTCAGGTGCTTTGGTAAAGTGATTTGAGTTTAAAGAGAACTGAGGTTAAGTAACTTGCCCAAGATCACACACCAAGTAAGTGGGAAAGTTGGAATTTGAGCTCACGTTTGTCAGTGCAGAGCCCCATTTCTTAATTGTTGAGCACCTGCCCCTCAACGCCCTTAAATTGGACTAGACTTTGGAATACACTGATAACTATGTCTTCCAAGACCAAGCCCTCTACCTGGCATAAAGAGGATTTCAGTGATACATGTTGATAAATGCATAGGAGGGGCCTGTTGGCTCTCACCTGCTGAGGAAAGAACAGGCATAGGGCCATGGTTTGCCCTCAACCCTACAGCTTTCTTCTGGGAAACGCTCCTTCTTTAACCATTTGGGTACAGGAGCTGTTCTTCGCATATGTCCCACTCTCATACCTCCTCTGATTGGCCGGGTGGCCCTTGGGAACACAGTGGATTGGCACCCAAGCTGAGCCAATCAGAGTCCTCTCCTCTGATCTTTCAGCTGGGAGCAGAGTCCCAGTCCCCCTCTGGTGGTGAAGCTTGGTGACATCCTAAGAGCCGCTTGTGGTTGTATGTATATCCACAGGAAGATATGTCTGAGAATGAAAAGCTAGCCTTTAAACAGAAACTGAGAGAATGAGAGACAGAAACCACATTGAGAGATGGAGAGAAAATAAGAATGGCAGAATTGAGGATCTGGTATCAGGTGTTCTCCTGCCCCAGCTGCCCGCTTGCCCTCCCATCCCCTTTGCCAACACTGGCTGCATTTAACCACTTCCTCCCAAAACAGTTCTGACCAAGACAGTGGGTTTATAAAAATCATCACTGACACAGTAAGTCTATGTTTATACTGAGAGAAAGGGGAGAATACATTCTGTCTTTGAACTCTAAACTTAGCTAATGCAGTCCTGAAGGGAGGGTAGTGGCAAGGATTGGCAGAGCAGAGACACAGATTTTTGGAGTAATTCATCAATCATGCTTCTATTTGCTTGTCTCCCTTCCTGACGGTCAATACTTTTATATTGCAAGGAGAGGCTTTCCTGCCAGTTAGGTAGTAGAACTAAATTTGTTAAAGTATGACAGATTTCTATAGAATAGGTGATAATAAAGGTTTTATTCTGAAGAACTCTGGGGCACAGAGGTGGTGGTTCTTTGCCACCCTGGACATGAGGAATCAAGCTGGTAATCTTAATTCTATGATAATTAAGTAATAACAGTACCATAGTAATAATGGGTAAATTAGGAGAAAACTCTTCACCTTACAAAAAATACATTTTGACATTGTTGCAAATATTTGGTTTCAAGGTATAAGATACTGCCCTGACAATTTTTAAAAATCTCTTCTTATGGGAAAGAAAGCTCATAGTGAGTCCAAACATATTTAATTCATACATAACTTATTAAAAAACATATTACATGAAGCTAGGCTATCATAAAGCTAGGCTGTCAAGAACAGGTGTGCAGTTTGTGCACTGCCTGATGACCCCTGGTTTGAGGCACAAGTGGGAACCAAAATCTAGCCCTTGCTTCTCACCCTAAGTTTTGTGCCCATGAGACTGCCTCCACTCACTCAAAGGCCCATATAGGCCAGTGGTGGACCTACCAAAAATAAGGCAAACCTGTCTGGGACCTAAAACTCTTGAAAGAAAGAGGTATTCTTCTGAAACACAAAATAGAAAAATAATGACCAAAATAATATTTTCCCTGTAAAAGTTAAGCACATAAATGCTCAATAAGTACCTATTGAACTAAATGAATAGGTTGTAACATGAGAAAGTAATGATTTTCTTGATATTATGTGAAAAGGAGAGTGATAGCAAATGCCTTAAATTATATGCTCTTATTTCTTTGCATGGAATATTTCTTTCTTACAGCTGTTTTTTGTCTGCTTTACATTAGGATTGGTGACAACTTTATTATACCCCTTATCTTGTCAAATAGGGACACCAGAAAAGTAAGACACTTATTTTAGCTTTGAAAATATTTATTATCGTGCTTCCTTCTTCCCTCTCTATCCTCAAGCTGCTCTGATCCTCTCAGAACACATGACCAATGGGGAAACAGCCCAAGTGAGTCACATAATCACATCCCTATCACTGGGGTTTTGGTCTGTCAACATTTACAATAAATTCCTCTCTGTAGCTCACCACAGTTTGCTTTTTATACCAAAGAAAGGTCCTGGACATGCTTATGGTCCTTTCTATAAATAACAGCCACGCATTCCAGCTTTCGAAGGAGCACATTCTGCTAAACATAGACTGTGGAGACAAGTAATCCCTGTTTTTCTTGCTGTATATCATGGGGACTAATTCAGGCTGAATTTTCCTTATTCCAGCTCTACTTGACCTTGGTTATTTTGGGTCTTTCCACAGAGGTCACCATATTACTTCTAAGGCTTCATAGTTAATACCCAGGCCAGTCGTAGCCGCAGCCCTGGGATTCTGGAGCCGCACAGCTGCAATCACCATTCGCTGGAAGGGCCACAGTGCTGTTAAAGAGTCTCACAGATATCCTAACCCCAAAGCCAGAGGTCTGGGAGTCTTTCAGGAATCGCAAGAGCCATAAGCCATTTGAAAGTTGAGGTCTGGGTTTTATTGACCTGGAACTTCCCCAGCTGAGGCAGGGAGACAGATAACTTGGCATGAATAGCTAGAGCAGGTCCCAGGGCTCTATGGAATATGTGACTAATACAAAAGTCTTAAAGTGTGATTTACTCAGTCCTCCGAGCCAATTCCAGCTTACAGGATGATAACCTGGGTGTTATGGAATGTGACTTGATTAAATCTTCTCTTGTTTTTTGCTTGTTCCTTCCCTTTCTGTCTGTAATCTCCCATTTAGCTCTAAAATGCCAACAGGCCCTTCAGTCACCCCAGATCAGCCACTGGTTTATTACTGGTGTATGCAGTGCTCTTCACTTTGCAAAATGGATTATCAGAGCCATTCCATCACTGATCCCAGAACAACCCTATGGGATAAGAATTGTTATTCCCATTTTAGAGCTGAAGAAACTGAAATCAGACTATGTGACTGGTCCCCAGAGGGCAGCTGGAGTCCAGATCCTAGCCTAGTGCTCTTTCCATTTTAACCAGTGTGTCTTTTGTCTTTAGAGCTGTCACAGCCTGTGTGGTGGGGATCGGAGCCCCAGTTCTCCCTGGCCAGCCAGAGGAACTTGCAGTAGTTGCTGACTCTCTCTGTGCCTCAGTTTCTTTTTCTGTAAAATTAAATCATGGTTTGCTCTCGAAGTCTGTGATCCAATAAGAGGCAAACAGGACCATCAGGGGTCTTTCTTTCCTCCACGCGCAAAACAAGTGTGGTGCGTTCATTTTATGTACAGAGGAAAACAGAAACATTGCATAATTTCTTTCCTTGGGTCTCTTCCTACTCTTTCTTTATTTCTTTCCTTTACCGCCCTTAGTCTGCTGCCTCTGCTGAATTATTTACTGCTATTCAAATCCTCATTTTTTGTCAGCTGCTATGCAAAGAAAATAGTGTTGGTCTCACATGATTTTATTGAGAGTGACAGCTTCTATCTTCATCAAATAAATCGTAATGCAGCACGTCCAGATAGCACACCAAAGTCTTAATGGAAAGTTAGATAAGCAGGGTTTTTTGCTCTGACTTTAGTTTTATCTTACAGAATTGGATTGGCTTCCTATGTTTGTGTTGAGAATAGAGATGCCAACATTTTTTTCATGTTTCAACCTTGACTCTAACCTTGTCTTGCATGTGAACCTGGTTTTGCTGGAAACGTAAGTGAAGAAAAAGGACTTTCCTTGGGGATTTATACCTAAGGCCACAGATCGGCCCATATAGTGTGATCAGAGGTTATTGAAGTGTCTTCCCTGGCCCAGCAGCATCGGAATCAGCTGAGATGTGTTAGAGATGCAAATTCTCAGGCCCCACCCAAGACCTGCCATTCACAAACTCTGGTGCATAGGTCCTAAAAATCTGTTTTAATAGGCCCCATATATTTTAAAGCACTCTAAATGTGGAGAGCTACAGAGTTACATTATTTTCCTATTAGGATATCTTTTCACTCTAAACTCCCCAGCATGGCTCTGTGGCAGTGAAATCAAGGAGAGACATTCTAGTGGAATGTCTTGTACAGGGCCAGTGAGGCATAGTTGTAATTAAAGAACAATGATTAGCTACATTGTGAAGCTCCATTACTTTTTAAATTTTATTATTTTTATCCTAGACATACACTTTTAATATCCTTTTTTATAAATTCAAAAGAGGTATTAAACCTTAGTCTATCAATTATTATCCATATATTAATGTCAATCTTAAAAGACTGATAACTGAAAAACTATGTTCAAATCTTGGTTCAGTTCCACTGAACTGAGGCTGCTCATTTTTCTGTAATGATCACATCAGGCTTTTATTACATGTAAATCCAATTTTGTCTCTTGGTTCTTGAATAATCCTGGGTCTGTAGGATCTGTCCTTGCAGATATTTCTCCACATCGCCAATTGCTGTGCCACACAATTTTGTAAGAGACTAAGCCTGATTACCCTGAGGAAAAAGTACCCTCCCTAGGGACCTGGTCTGGTTCATTAATTCAGTTAATAGCAGAGTCCTTTCCTGGGGAAGAAAATTTCTGTTTTCATCAGCCCTTTATTATTTTTTTTGTTGTTGTTGTTTTTTGTTTTGCATCAGCACTTTAACATAAAAGTTAATGCTCACAGTCTTCCCAAGTGTGGAGGTTCAGCCTTAACTTATTACAAACATATTACTCATCTTAATGAAGGCAAGAATTTGGACTGTGCTTCTTAATAGTAGCGTGACTTTGAGCAAATTACTTAATCTCCAAGAACCTTATTTCCTCTACAAAATAGGGGCCTCACTCCAGAGTTCAAAATCTGGAGTGGAATCCCATTGGTTTTTAATGCAACTCGCTTCATTCCCCACCCCTAACATTTTCAGCCTTTGAGGGAAGACCTACAGGCTTTCACTTCCCATTTGTAATGGGAAGACAATGGAGCTTTGGTGTCTACAGTACAGGCTTGGATGTGAATCCTAAATTTGAACACTTCTAGTCAGCCATGGGCCTTTGGGCAATTTACTTCATGTCCTTAAGCTTTTGTTTCCTTATACAATGAAGTAATGATAGTACCTATCTTGTGGTGTTGGAGAGATTAGTCGGTAAAATGCTTAACTTGGCACATGGTGAGTGTTCAGATGTTCAAACATAGCTATTACTGTAATTATCATTATTGCCTCTCTTTCTCTGCATATATTAAGTTTGGTACTGGCCCCCTCTTTGGACCAGACCATTCACTGATTTTTTTTTTATCATGATGAGATGCAAATTATAAGACATGACTTCTTCCCACTTTTTCTTCTGATTAATTTAATGCTAAGCTGTGTCTGGCAATTGACCATTCTGTTTGAAGCACATTTTTTGAAGATGGAGATGAGACGTCTCATTCAGTGATTGATTTGGACCTCTGAAGCTAGAGAGTTCATTTGTGGACAGGTAACCAAGGGCTTTTTCTGTGGCTTGTAGCCTGTAGCCAAGCCCACATAAACCAAGAGTGTTTTTTGCCAGAAGGGAAACTATGGGCCATTGTGACAGCCAATCACAAGGTTATTTTGCCTTTCATTGAGAGATTAATCCCCTTCTCTTCTACTTTTTGTGGAAATAAAATTAAACAAGCATGATTTCTAAACAAAAGGGTTTTAAGGATTTCTTAACAAAAGGGCTTTGCTGAAGGCACAAGTTTCCTTGTTGCAGAAATGTAGCGTGGTTGCAGGAAGCTGTCCACAGACTTGCTTAAGAACCATTGGAAATGCTTGCGTGAGGAAAAATCTTTACTTGTCCATGTCATAGGGTTTTAGGTCCCTTGTGGGATTTTTCTGAGGGCCTCTCATCATGATTCCTACACTTGTTCAGAAAATTATGTGTGGTGTGTATGCATGAATATAGCACTTAGGAAGTGCTAGTACTCTTCTTTATGCAACTCAGGATCCATGAAGAATCAGGGTAATTGAGAGAAGATTAATGGGGGCACTTTCACAAAAGTATAGGCTGGGTAAAAGAAGAAATACCAGGGATGGGGAAATGCCCTGGTGTTAGCAACAAATGGGGCCTATTATCACCTGTGGACTGTAGATGTACCGGTTGAAGTACTTGGACAGAGAGCTACAGCCTTTGGTAGAGAAACTCAGCAGCTGCCTGCATAGCCAGCACACTTTCCACCTTCTGGTCTGCAGCTCCTCCTACTCCTACTTCCCAGTGGCCCAAATCTAATGGTAAGGAAGCCCAATGATGCCATCCATAAAGGTCTATAAAGTCAATGTATTAGTTTCCTAGGGCTGTTGTAACAAAGTACCCTGCACTGGGTGGTCTGGAACAACAGAGATTTATTCCTTACAGTTCTGCAGACTAGAAATCTAAAATCAAGGTATCAACAGAGCCATGCTCCCTCTAAAAATTTTAGGGAAATCCTTCCTTTCTTCTTCCTAGATTCTGGTGATTTGCCAGCAATCGTTAGTGAGTCTTGGCTTGTAGATGCATCACTCCATTCCTTTGTCTTCACAGAGCTTTCGCTCTCCCTATGTCTCTGTCTTCACATGGACTTCTAATAAGGCCACCAGTCATATTGGTAGCAGCCTACCCTACTACACTGCAACTATGTCTTAACAAGTTGTAATGTCCCTATTTACAAATAAGGTCACATTCTGAGGTACTGGGGATTAGGATTCCACATATCTTTTTGGAAGGGACACAGTTCAACCCATAACAGTCATCCTTCCAATTGGAGATGGGTGAAGAGCAGATGTAGAACAAGCAGAGAAGAACCAGCACACTTGTCTTTCATCACGGCCTCTTTGGTTTACATCCTAGTGTGTCCCACACTTTAACCTTTCTTCTTAAGCTTCTGGGTTCTTCTTTCCTCATTTTATTTAACTTTATATGGAAGTATAGCTTACGTACATAACAACATTCAAGTAGTAAGTGCATAGCTTGAATAGTTTCTACAAACTCAGCATACACTGTAAACAGCATCTGGGTCATGAAACATTAATTAGTAACACCACAAAAGCCTCTCTCCAGCTCCCTTCTAGTATCTACCTTCCCCAAGGGATAACTACCATTCTGGCTTCTAACACCATATAGTCAGGTTTTCTGTGCTTGAACCTCACATATGTGAAATCATACAGTATGAACTCTTTTGTGTCTGACTTTTTTCACAGAACATTATGTTTCTAAGTCCTATTTATGTTGTTGTGTGTAGGAATTTGTTCATTTTCATTCCATTATGTGAATATACCATACTTTATCCATTCTATTGTTGATGGGCACTTGCATTCCAATCTGGGGATCTGATGAATAATGTTTCTATGAACATTCTTATAGCTCTCTGTTGGTGAAAGTGTTTACTCATAAATATGTGTGCTTATGATTTTTTTGACAAGCATCCTCTGCGGAGTCTCATTCACTTCCTAGTTGGAATTATTTGTGCTCTCCTTGGTCTTCTCAAAGTGAGCTCACACTATGATGTGTACCATGAATTAACATGTTAGAGCATGAAGGAACATGTCTCTCCCTCTTCACCCAATAACCCTACCATGAGTCTGTAAGCTTTAAAGGCAAAGGATCTGCTTTATGTATCTTCATATCTTAGCATGTGCCTGCTACATATTAGGTACGTGATCAGTTTTTTGAGTGAGTGACTGGGTGGATGAATGAATGAATGAATGAATGAATGGAGATGGTAAAGACATCATGAATAAGGATAACAGGATGGGAAAGGATATGATGATAGAGTCAGTTCATCTTCAAGAGTCTGATATACTGGCATCATTTTGTGTTGTCATCTTCTAGCTTTTACCTGCTTTTCCACAGGGTCTTGTCACCACTCTCTCTCTACAGCTTCACCTTAGAATTAGGTGTCTCCAAAGACCTCATTTTCTCTTCTTCAGTAGAGTCTTCACTACACAGAATCTCATGACCATGGATTTTATGCATTTTGGGAACCTTCCAATACTTTATCTCTAATACTTTAAATCTTTTTTTTCCCAGTTCTTTTCCTTTGATATTTAGACATGATTCAATTTTTCTTTACCATGAAATATAGTCCATTAAAATCAATGGTTTACCTACTTCACTTCCATTCCATCTTCTCTCTAAATCTGCAGCTCTTTCAAAGTTCTGCAGGAATGCCAGGCCTCCACATTCTCCTGGGATCCTAGGCTCCCAACATTGGAGCCAACATAATCTCACTTACTGCCTCTCTGCCCTGTTCTCTTCTTTCTTTCTTAGTCAGCTAGCAAGTCATTCAGTACTTTCTTTTTCATACCTTTCTTACTAGTTCCACAGTCACCACATTAACAAATTCCTATTCACCTCACACATATTAATAACAGTCTCTCCACTGACCTCCTTGTCTGCATTCTCTCCCATTTCAGTTTATCATGCACATAGAGAATAGTTTTTATCATCTGCTCTTGAAATGAGAAAGACTTCAAATTGCTAATCAGATCTAATCATCTCTCTCAAATTTGTCCAATCATCTCTTCCCTTGCTTAACATCATAACTGCTGGTTATGAGGGTAGAATGAGCTTCTCATATCTTTTCAGTTGCCATCACTATGCCTTTGATCACTCCCCATTTGACAAGAGCTCTAAACTTCCAGCATGGAATGAGACTGGACTCTGAATTGGCCTTCCAGCGACAAGATAGAAAGAACCTCAGAACACAAGACAGGAAGGGCATTTGGATAGCATTATTATCCTTAATTCGTAAAACTCTCAAACTTAGGATTCAGCTAATCAAGCCATTATTTTGCAACCTTAAAAAATATGTCCTAGGGGTGGGGCGGAAGATGGCGGCGTGAGTAGAGCAGTGGAAATCTCCTCCCAAAACAGCATATATCTATGAAAATATAACAAAGACAACCCTTCCTAGAATAAAGACCAGAGGACACAGGACAATATCCAGACCACATCCACACCTGAGAGAACCCAGCGCCTCGCGAAGGGGGTAAGATACAAGCCCCGGCCCCGCGGGAGCCGAGCGCCCCTCCCCCCAGCTCCCGGCGGGAGAAGAGCAGGCAGAGCGGGAGGGAGACGGAGCCCAGGGCTGCCGAACACCCAGCCCCAGCCATCCGGGCCACAGTGCAGGGCCCTCGATACTGGGAAAACAGGGCAGCAAGAACAGTGAGCAGGCACTGGAGGCTGGGCGACAGAGGACATAAGAAAAGCGCGCGACCATTTTTTTTTTTGTTGCTTTTTTGCTGCTTTGTTTTGGCGAGCGCTTTTTGGAAGTCTTAAAGGGACAGGGACCCCAATATTAGGGAAACAGGGCAGAAAGACCGGTGAGCAGAGGCCTGAGGCTGGCACTGGAGAATAAAGAAAAACGAACGACCACCTTTTTAAAAATTTTTTTTTTTTTTAATTAAAAAAATTTTTTTTCTTGTTTTATTTGTGGTCGTTGTTTTGTTTTGGCGGGTGCTTTTTGGAAGTCTTAAAGGGGCAGGGCGGGCCACTTAATCCAGAGGTAGGGAATCCGGGATCTCTGGGCACCCTAACCCCTGGGCTGCAGGGAGCAGGGAGGCCCCTTACGGAGATAAATAGCCTCCCAGCAGCTCCTGCTCCAACGCGACTCCACCATTTTGGAGTAGCTGCCCGAGCCAGGCCACGCCCACAGCAACAGCGGAGATTAACTCCATAGCAGCCGGGCAGGAAGCAGAAACCCTGTCTGCGCGCAGCTGCGCAGCACAAGCCACTAGAGGCCGCTGTTCTCCCAGGAGAGGAGGGCCACAAACCAACAAGAAAGGAAGTCCTTCCAGCCGTCACTCGTCCCAGTTCTGCAGACTATTCCTATCACCATGAAAAGGCAAAGCTACAGGCAGACAAAGATCACAGAGACAACACCAGAGAAGGAGACAGACCTAACCAGTCTTCCTGACAAAGAATTCAAAATAAGAATCATAAACATGCTGACAGAGATGCAGAGAAATACGCAAGAAAAATGGGATGAAGTCCGGAAAGAGATCACAGATGCCAGAAAGGAGATCGCAGAAATGAAACAAACTCTGGAAGGGTTTATAAGCAGAATGGATAGAATGCAAGAGGCCATTGATGGAATTGAAATCAGAGAACAGGAACGCATAGAAGCTGACATAGAGAGAGACAAAAGGATCTCCAGGAATGAAACAATATTAAGAGAACTGTGTGACCAATCTAAAAGGAGCAATATCCGTATTATAGGGGTCCCAGAAGAAGAAGAGAGAGGCAAAGAGATGGAAAGTATCTTAGAAGAAATAATTGCTGAAAACTTCCCCACACTGGGGGAGGAAATAATCGAACAGACCACAGAAATACACAGAACCCCCAACAGAAAGGATCCAAGAAGGGCAACACCAAGACACATAATAATTAAAATGGCAAAGAACAAGGACAAGGAAAGAGTGTTAAA
Organism: Manis pentadactyla; assembly: GCF_030020395.1. Taxonomy (NCBI): domain Eukaryota; kingdom Metazoa; phylum Chordata; class Mammalia; order Pholidota; family Manidae; genus Manis; species Manis pentadactyla. Next base: position 103,905,977 of record NC_080023.1, read on the forward strand.
GGCAGCTAGAGAGAAAAAGGTCACCTATAAAGGGAAACCCATCAGGCTAACGTCAGATTTCTCAACAGAAACCCTACAGGCCAGAAGAGAATGGCATGATATATTTAATACAATGAAACAGAAGGGCCTTGAACCAAGGATACTGTATCCAGCACGACTATCATTCAAATATGACGGTGGGATTAAACAATTCCCAGACAAACAAAAGCTGAGGGAATTTGCTTTCCACAAACCACCTCTACAGAACATCTTACAGGGACTGCTCTAGATGGGAGCACTCCTAGAAAGAGCACAGCACAAAACACCCAACATATGAAGAATCGAGGAGGAGGAACAAGAAGGGAGAGAAGAAAAGAATCTCCAGACAGTGTATATAACAGCTCAATAAGCGAGCTAAGTTAGGCAGTAAGATACTAAAGAGGCTAACCTTGAACCTTTGGTAACCACGAATTTAAAGCCTGCAATGGCAATAAGTACATATCTTTCAATAGTCACCCTAAATGTTAATGGGTTGAATGCACCAATCAAAAGACACAGAGTAACAGAATGGATAAAAAAGCAAGACCCATCTATATGCTGCTTACAAGAAACTCACCTCAAACCCAAAGACATGTACAGACTAAAAGTCAAGGGATGGAAAAACATATTTCAAGCAAACAACAGTGAGAAGAAAGCAGGGGTTGCAGTACTAATATCAGACAAAATAGACTTCAAAACAAAGAAAGTAACAAGAGATAAAGAAGGACACTACATAATGATAAAGGGCTCAGTCAAACAAGAGGATATAACCATTCTAAATATATATGCACCCAACACAGGAGCACCAGCATATGTGAAACAAATACTAACAGAACTAAAGGGGGATATAGACTGCAATGCATTCATTCTAGGAGACTTCAACACACCACTCACCCCAAAGGATAGATCCACTGGGCAGAAAATAAGTAAGGACACGGAAGCACTGAACAACACAGTAGAGCAGATGGACCTAATAGACATCTATAGAACTCTACATCCAAAAGCAGCGGGATATACATTCTTCTCAAGTGCACATGGAACATTCTCCAGAATAGACCACATACTAGGCCACAAAAAGAGCCTCAGAAAATTCCAAAAGATTGAAATCCTACCAACCAACTTTTCAGACCACAAAGGCATAAAACTAGAAATAAACTGTACAAAGAAAGCAAAGAGGCTCACGAACACATGGAGGCTTAACAACACGCTCCTAAATAATCAATGGATCAATGACCAAATCAAAATGGAGATCCAGCAATATATGGAAACAAATGACAACAACAACACTAAGCCCCAACTTCTGTGGGACACAGCAAAAGCAGTCTTAAGAGGAAAGTATATAGCAATCCAAGCATATTTAAAAAAGGAAGAGCAATCCCAAATGAATGGTCTAATGTCACAATTATCGAAATTGGAAAAAGAAGAACAGATGAGGCCTAAGGTCAGCAGAAGGAGGGACATAATAAAGATCAGAGAAGAAATAAATAAAATTGAGAAGAATAAAACAATAGCAAAAATCAATGAAACCAAGAGCTGGTTCTTCGAGAAAATAAACAAAATAGATAAGCCTCTAGCCAGACTTATTAAGAAGAAAAGAGAGTCAACAGAAATCAACAGTATCAGAAATGAGAAAGGAAAAATCACGACGGACCCCACGGAAATGCAAAGAATTATTGGAGAATACTATGAAAACCTATATGCTAACAAGCTGGGAAACCTAGGAGAAATGGACAACTTCCTAGAAAAATATAACCTTCCAAGATTGACCCAGGAAGAAACAGAAAATCTAAACAGACCAATTACCAGCAACGAAATTGAAGAGGTAATCAAAAAACTACCAAAGAACAAAACCCCCGGGCCAGATGGATTTACCTCGGAATTTTATCAGACATACAGGGAAGACATAATACCCATTCTCCTTAAAGTTTTCCAAAAAATAGAGGAGGAGGGGATACTCCCAAACTCATTCTATGAAGCTAACATCACCCTAATACCAAAACCAGGCAAAGACCCCACCAAAAAAGAAAACTACAGACCAATATCCCTGATGAACGTAGATGCAAAAATACTCAACAAAATATTAGCAAACCGAATTCAAAAATACATCAAAAGGATCATACACCATGACCAAGTGGGATTCATTCCAGGGATGCAAGGATGGTACAACATTCGAAAGTCCATCAACATCATCCACCACATCAACAAAAAGAAAGACAAAAACCACATGATCATCTCCATAGATGCTGAAAAAGCATTTGACAAAGTTCAACATCCATTCATGTTAAAAACTCTCAGCAAAATGGGAATAGAGGGCAAGTACCTCAACATAATAAAGGCCATATATGATAAACCCACAGCCAACATTATATTGAACAGCGAGAAGCTGAAAGCATTTCCTCTGAGATCGGGAACTAGACAGGGATGCCCACTCTCTCCACTGTTATTTAACATAGTACTGGAGGTCCTAGCCACGGCAATCAGACAAAATAAATAAATACAAGGAATCCAGATTGGTAAAGAAGAAGTTAAACTGTCACTATTTGTAGATGACATGATACTGTACATAAAAAACCCTAAAGACTCCACCCCAAAACTACTAGAACTGATATCGGAATACAGCAAAGTTGCAGGATACAAAATCAACACACAGAAATCTGTGGCTTTCCTATATACTAACAATGAACCAACAGAGAGAGAAATCAGGAAAACAACTCCATTCACAATTGCATCAAAAAAAAAAAAATAACTAGGAATAAACCTAACCAAAGAAGTGAAAGACTTATACTCTGAAAACTACAAGTCACTCTTAAGAGAAATTAAAGGGGACACTAACAGATGGAAACTCATCCCATGCTCGTGGCTAGGAAGAATTAATATCGTTAAAATGGCCATCCTGCCCAAAGCAATATACAGATTTGATGCAATCCCTATGAAACTACCAGCAACATTCTTCAATGAACTGGAACAAATAATTCAAAAATTCATATGGAAACACCAAAGACCCCGAATAGCCAAAGCAATCCTGAGAAAGAAGAATAAAGTAGGGGGGATCTCACTCCCCAACTTCAAGCTCTACTATAAAGCCATAGTAATCAAGACAATTTGGTACTGGCACAAGAGCAGAGCCACAGACCAATGGAACAGACTAGAGAATCCAGACATTAACCCAGACATATATGGTCAATTAATATTTGATAAAGGAGCCATGGACATACAATGGCGAAATGACAGTCTCTTCAACAGGTGGTGCTGGCAAAACTGGACAGCTACATGTAGGAGAATGAAACTGGACCATTGTCTAACCCCATATACAAAAGTAAACTCAAAATGGATCAAAGACCTGAATGTAAGCCATGAAACCATTAAACTCTTGGAAGAAAACATAGGCGAAAACCTCTTAGACATAAACATGAGTGACCTCTTCTTGAACATATCTCCCCGGGCAAGGAAAACAACAGCAAAAATGAGTAAGTGGGACTATATTAAGCTGAAAAGCTTCTGTACAGCAAAAGACACCATCAATAGAACAAGAAGGATCCTACAGTATGGGAGAATATATTTGAAAATGACACATCCGATAAAGGCTTGACGTCCAGAATATATAAGGAGCTCTCACGCCTCAACAAACAAAAAACAAATAACCCAATTAAAAAATGGGCAGAGGAACTGAACAGACAGTTCTCCAAAAAAGAAATACAGATGGCCAACAGACACATGAAAAGATGCTCCACATCGCTAATTATCAGAGAAATGCAAATTAAAACTACAATGAGGTATCACCTCACACCAGTAAGGATGGCTGCCATCCAAAAGACAAACAACAACAAATGTTGGCGAGGCTGTGGAGAAAGGGGAACCCTCCTACACTGCTGGTGGGAATGTAAGTTAGTTCAACCATTGTGGAAAGCAGTATGGAGGTACATCAAAATGCTCAAAACAGATTTACCATTTGACCCAGGAATTGCACTCCTAGGAATTTACCCTAAGAATGCAGCAATCAAGTTTGAGAAAGACAGATGCACCCCTATGTTTATTGCAGCACTATTTACAATAGCCAAGAATTGGAAGCAACCTAAATGTCCATCAATAGATGAATGGATAAAGAAGATGTGGTACATATACACAATGGAATACTACTCAGCTATAAGAAAAGGGCAAATCCAATCATTTGCAGCAACATGGATGGAGCTGGAGGGTATTATGCTCAGTGAAACAAGCCAAGCGGAGAAAGAGAAATACCAAATGATTTCACTTATCTGTGGAATATAAGAACAAAGGAAAAACTGAAGGAACAAAACAGCAGCAGAATCGCAGAACTCAAGAATGGACTAACAGGTACCAAAGGGAAAGGGACTGGGGAGGATGGGTGGGTAGGGAGGGATAAGGGGGGGGGAAGTAGGGGGGTATTAAGATTAACATGCATGGGGGGGTAGGAGAAAAGGGAGGGCTGTACAACACAGAGAAGGCAAGTAGTGATTCTACAACATTTTGCTATGCTGATGGACAGTGACTGTAAAGGGGTTTATAGGGGAGACCTGGTATAGGGGAGAGCCTAGTAAACATAATATTCGTCATGTAAGTGTAGATTAGTGGTAGCAAAAAAAAAAAAAAAAAAAAAAAAAGGGCAGTTCCTGTGTGGTAACCTCCAACGAGTTCTACACAAGGGTATAAAGGGCATATAAAAGTGTAGGCAAAGGGTCTGTTTGTGGTTATACAGAGGATCAAAGCCTAATTGGGCTACCCCGAAAATGAACTAAGATACGATATGAAAAAGAACTTCCAACATCTGCACCCTCTGGAAGACTCATGCCAGAAGATGATCATCAAAAAACCCCAACAAAGATCCACGCACTGCTACAGCTGTAGATGCACTCATCCCACCAGTTCCTGGACTTGCCATGGGAATGAGGAAGGAGATATCTAAGCTGGCCTGTGCATACAGTAAAACAACAAAATTGGACTGGATCTATACTGTTGGAACTCAACCAAGAATTTGGAGAAGTGCAAATTGTAGCGCTCCAAAGTCTTACAACTACAAACTATTTATTGTTAAAAGAACATATGGCATGTGAACAGTCCCCAGGAATGGGTTGTTTTAATTTGTCTGATTTCTCTCAGACTGTTCAAGTTCATTTGGACAATATCCACCATATCATAGATAAGTTTTCACAAAGTCTTAAGGTGCCTAACTGGTTTTCTTGGTTTCACTGCAGATGGCTGGTAATTACAGATATGCTTTGGTTATGTAACTATACTCCTATTATGTTAATGTGTGTGTGCAATTTAAGTAGTAGCTTAAAACCTATACATGCTGAAGTTACTCTACAAGAAGATATATCAAAGAAATAATCAATCTTCCCATGTTTTCTTCCGCCTGCTACTTCTATAGCTTTTCTTCTTCCTACCTAATTACAACCCTTAAATAGAATTCGTGCCTCATATCAAATTTACCGAGTATCATAATTCTTCCAAGTGGTAAAGATACCTCAAGACAAATGCTGGGCATAGAAGCCACAGGGCATAAATATGCAAAGAAGTAAAAAGCTAACTTTTTCAAACAATAAGGCTTCTCTCTCACTTACCAACTTCACATTTCCCTGTATGGCCCCGGAAGATGACTGGTTAGCCAGAGACGGGTAAGATTCCTCAAGGGAGGAACAACCTAAGACAGGCACAGTCGCAGGGGGGCCATCAGGTGAGAAATTGGGGATCAACAGAGGTGAGGCTTAGAACCTCACCCCCCCGTTCTGAGAGAAATCTTCTGCATACGTGGATGTTTTATTGCCCTGGTCTAGCTTGGATTAACACATAGTCTACAGGCACACACCTGATCATCTACATGTGCTCTCTTACAACACTAAACTATGTTTTCTACCTTTATCTTGTATCTACCTACCACTTCAGCATTTTATTAAAAATAATAATAATAAAGAGAGAAATGTGGTATCCACATATAAATCAAGTATAAAAACCAAATGAGTATTCATATTTGAACTGACTGTTTATAGTTCATAATGCATGAGCAAAACCGAAAGTTTCTGTGATGACTGCCCTTGTACTGTTCACTATGTAACTTATTCATTATGTAAGAATTTGTTCTACATGTAAAAACTTGTTTGTTATGCCTCAGAAGATTGGAGACTGACAAAAATTAGGCTTGGGGTGGAATAATGATTGTGCATTGAGCATTGACTCCCCTATACAGAATTTTATTGTCGTTAACAACCATTTGATCAATAAATATGAGAGATGCCCTCACAAAAAAAAAAAAAAAAAAAAAAAAAAAAGGACAGACTTCCAATGGTAAAATAAATTAGTAACCGGGATGTAAGGTATAGCATAAGGAATATAGTCAAGATATTGTAACAGCCTGGTAGGGTGATAGCTGGAACCTACAATTATGTATATAAATGTTCTACCACTGTGTTGTACACTTGAAACTCATGTAATGTAATACTGTGTGTCCACTACCCTTCAATAAAAAATAATTATTAAAAAAAAAAAAA